>NC_049213.1:25492834-26977225 GCF_013347855.1 Anguilla anguilla
CTATCAGTTTGCGGATTGAAATTCAAATCTGAGGGAGTCTGTTGAGGATGGTCAATCTTTTGTGTTTTGCTGGGAAAAAAAAAAACTGAAAAAGAGGTTGGCAGGCACCCTGAGGAAGCAGAATTCTGTGAGCAGCGAGTACATGGTGTGTGGAAATACACAGTTACTTTAGTTTGGTCCATGAAACTGACTCATGATTACAGTGCTTACATTGTGTCTACGAGGGTTTCAGCCACTGTTGTTTTTTAATAATTAAAAATAAATAATGATAATAATAACAATAATAATAATTAAGAAAAAAATTTAGAAATACACTCACAATCCAACTGTACAGCAGAAGTGCAATACATTATATAGGACTTAAGAGGGAGGGAAGGGAAGGGAAAAAGGGAGGGAAAGAAAAAAAATCCATCCAGGTGTGTATGAATTAAACTACTTATTCTTTAAATTCAGAAAAAACAGTTCTAATAATTACAATGATCTACCGGTGATTGTGCTCATACTGAATGCATAGCAGTAGACACTACGCTATTGGGAGGGGACTTTGAGTAATTATTTATGTTTGAATAACATTTTTTCGATATCCATATGAATTATTCAAAGCAATATATCAGGTTTTGGAAATGTATGACAGAGTCCCTCTCTACCTCTTATTGTAGATAGAATGGCTACTACCTTTTCTCCTGGCTAAACTGTAATATCTGCCACCTACACTGTGAGTTAGGAAGGCTTGGGATTACTTATTTACTATTATGAATTATATAGTGTAGAACGACATATAAACCACTTATACAGGCTGGATATTTTACTGAAGCATCTAAGGTGAAGGACATTGATCACGGGTACAATGACAGTAGCACCACTTGGGATGCAAACTTATGTCAATAAAGTATTGAGTTCATCTTCCTTGCTGAGCATATTCTGGGCTCCAGAGGGTTGGGGGGTGGGGGTGGGAGGCAGGACGTTGTCTCCGTATTTCTTGCAGGCTTCCTCTGCCTTTGGGGGGAAATGAGGAAATGCTGTTGCTCATTCACATTAGTCAAACATGTATGAGAAGTAACACATCTACCCATGCGCTCTGTAAACCTACACAGTACTATGTGGACCTCATTCAATTGTACATCCTATTTTCTGAGAGTTCAGTTTTGGACTGTGACATACGGTGACAGTGGAAAAAAATGTTTCCTGAAAGTGTGAATGCAGCAAAATGCAGTGCAGTTTTCTTTTTCTTTTTTTAAACCGTCATTCTCCTGCTATGTCTCCCTCATATCCAATAACCTAATGAGTTTTGAACTTGACTTCATTTCAGATACTTGTGATGGTCATTATGATTTCCACAAGGGATGTAAACAAGCTGTCAAATAACCCAGAAAGGGAAGGCAGGCAATTAGTCTAGCTGGACCCCTCTGCAGAGCCCTCTTCCTTGAGGCTGGCCATTAAGTTTCTGGTTGTGAGGCCCAAATTGAATGAATTGGAATGAAAAGCAGTCGACTGTTCCCTGGAAACTGACGAAAACGAGACAAATAATCCATGGCCAGTGCGGCCTTTCTGATGGCCAGGCATTCTCAGCAGCCACCACATCGATCTGGCACTCAGGACTGAAGAGGGAGCAGCCATTGTCCATGTCAATGACTGTTTAGCAAGTCATTCCGATCATCCAATCCCGCTTGCACACACAAACTTGCGCATAAACAATACCACTGGTTCCGCACTGAATTCCACAGCCCAACGCACCCACACACTCACACCACTAATTGTTCTGCATTGAACTCCCGCCCCACAACCCAAACGCTCACGCATGCCCATGCACACACACATTCACACATTGACCCCCAGGTTCTGTACTGAACTCCAACCTTTGCCTGCCTCTCCGCATCATATCCTGTTTCTTTCAGCAACAGTGTCTTCCTGCCTCTTGCTCTTAGGGCCTCTTTTGTCCTTTATCTACTCTGATTCAGGCCCATTTGCTGCTCCTCCTACTCTGTCATTAGAGCCCCTTAACCTCCCTCTCCTTCCCTGTGATTACGGCCCCTTTGCCCCTTCACCTACATTGTTATTAAAGTCCCTTCGCCTCCGTCTCCTTCTCTGTGATTAGGGCCCGCTGGAGTGGCAAGTCTGCTCCTGTGGCCATTACCGTTTTCCCCCACCGGAGCAGGCGTCCTCTTCAACCGCGGCAGTCCCGTGCGAGTGGGAGGCAAGTTTGGTAGCAGCGATAGGATAAAAATAATGTGCGCTGTGAAGGTGGCGGGGCATCGGGGAGAGTCGGAATTGGACACCCGGAGAAGTGTGAAATGGAGTTTGCGTCTCCCAGCTGGGAATAGCGCTGGGAAATTTCAGCCTCTGTGACAGCACTGGGGGAGCAAATAGACCGAAGGGGCTCTGGGGAACATCACCAATCGTCACCACAAGATGTCTTGTTTTGTATTAATTTTCTTTCTGTCCACTGAGAGATCCCTTTGCGATCTTTTTAAGTTTGAGTGTGGAGATGAACCGGCTTCACGTCTGTATCTGTAGAATAAACTAATCCAGCACACGGAAGACGACCCAGCAAGCTGGTTTCCCTCACCGTGAAAGGAAGGCCTTGGCTCCTGTTTAGGCCTCCTGTTTTATCCTGAATTATGGGCTCGTTTGTTGTTAACTGAATGGCCCCACAGGCTGATTTGTGCATATATTACACTATGGTATAGTATAGATCAGCGACCGGCAATCCTGGTCCTGGAGTCTGCTGGTTTTTGTTTTCGACGTAAGATCAGCTAGTGATTCAGACCCAAGACAGTCTGTGACCTGAGTTAGCTGCGTAATCACCTGCTTTCACTGATCAACTGCTGCACTACTCAAGTGCTGAGTAACAACAAAAGCCAGCAGACCCTGTGGCCCCTCAGGACCAGGACTGAGGACCACTGCTATTGCTATAACAGTGTTATTATGGTGCCTGGGATGGCAATGGAGCTCACACACCTATTGGAAACACGTGAATCTGTCCCCTCCTTCATGTGTGCGGCAAGCTTTCCTCTTTCTCTCTCACGCACTCCCCTGTTTCTGTCCTGCTGGCTTTTTTGAAATTCTCCATTCTCCGTACCCCTCGAAAGCCCTCTACATGTCTGACTACAGACAGTGAACAACTCTGCTAAATCTTCATAATTACCATTTTCCCCCTGCAAATATACAAGGCCCCACCCTACCCTGTATTGAATCAGCTTTGAGTCTGCACTAGTAGCATACAATAAACACTCCAGGAGACAGTGAAGCAACTTCCCTGCTCCCATCTTCACTATCCAGTATAAATAAAAAATGAGGATGCACACTTAACACATCAGATATAGTGCTGATAGTAGGGAAAACAATGTGGGTAGCTTTCCATATTAAGGTGGAATTAGTGAGATGATGTAAGATGCAGTTTGGCTTACAAAATAATGGTATTATTGAACACCATCGGCTCATGTTTATGTTTGAGCCCTATACCTGCATGGGTTATTTTATTGATTTCTAGAAGATTTTGTTTGAGTTCATTTTCTAGATGACCCTCACATACCATCTGGCTCTGTTTGGTCTGTACTAACTGCTGACATAGTACAATTGAGAAAAATGGTCTGCGGTTTGCTCAGTGTGTCTGGTCTCTTAGGCCAGCCACAGACTGCATCATGCTGTTGAAAGGCCTTGTGAATGCTATTTGTTAGAGTGGTACTGTACTGAAGACGAAACGAGAACATGCATGCACTATAGAGGATGCCAAAATCAAAAGGCTCTTTATTCTAATGATTGATCTTGGAAATAACCCACTTATTTAGTGCTATAGCTGATAAAAATTGAGTTTTGATAAGCATGCTACCAAAATCATATTAATGAAGCATTAACAAAAAAACTCATTTTTTATGGTTTGTTTTCTGCATTATCAGGTTTTGTTTTCATGTTGCTACATTATTATTATCATTATTTATTTTATTTATTATTATTTTTAAAAAAACCAGAATCAATGAAATATGAAATAATTGCAGAGCGCCGTTGCTTTCGCGACATGGATGAACTGCGGATGAGGCGCACTGTGGGATCTCAAAAATGCCTTATCCTTCAGCAAACCTGCGAGGTGCTGAAGCCAAGAGGGGGGGGGGGGGGGGGGGGGGGGGGGGGCACTGCATTCCTACCTCTGTGTATTCCAATCAAAGGACATGGAGAAAATAGAGGAAGTGTGAGAGAGAAATGCAAACACTCCCAAAGAAAATGCTTGGGATTATGCAGAGAGGAGCAGGAAAAAAGGACAGAGAGAAAAGCAAGAGAAAGCATTCCAGGACACTGGGGAGCCTGCTCTGTGAGACTCTGCAATTATAGTCAGAAAAGACTGCATGGAAAAGCTGAGTTGTGTGAGACAAAAAAAAAAAAAACCTTTTTTGGACAGTTTGCTTGAAACTGTCTTTCATCCACATCCCTGAGCAGCCGCCATGTAATGAAAGCTGTGCTTCACACTTTTTTCCCTTTCTCTGTTTTTCCTCTTTCTTTTTTCTTTCATTTATCTATTTTTACCGTCGCCTAGTTTTGGCAAGTTGGTGGAATTTTAAAGGCTTCTTCTTGTTTGCTCATGTGGGTGAGTTTTTTTTTTTTTTTTTTTTTAAACAATCTTTATGTCTCTATAGTTGTTTTCTCCGCCAAATTCAAGTGCTTTTCACCGCCACCCACTTCAGGAAGTGAGTTTGTTTCAGTGGCCATTTCAGTGGGTTGACTACAAACCTTTTTATAGACACATGTAGAACTGAGGGCTCATTGTGTGGCTACAGTATACAGGATCTCCTGGGAAGGTTATGTGAGGGTATATTTCTCATAAGTTGGCATGAGTATGGGATGAGTTTGGGGCAGGTGTCGTGGGCAGGTAATCGCACACTAGTCTTTTGATAATGAGATCTATTTGTGTACGTACTGTATTTTGCTTTGTCACTCTTTCTCATGTTGGGCTCTCTGGGGTATCTGGGCACCTGTGTCAGAGGATACAATCAAGTCCCAATGACTCTAAGGACCGATGATGCAAGGTGATACTGCTGCTGAGCACTTTGCTTCTATGTGAAAATAAACTGTACGAGCGTAATTTATAGACCACTGAAGCTCCCATCCTGGCCCAAATGTCCTGTCTCTTCCAGATGAAGAAGGAAAGAGGTTAAATGATGGTCAGCACCTTGAATTGCTCCTGTCTGCAGATAGGCTTCTTGGAGGGGTTTCCACTCAGGAACATTACACCGCTTCCTAAGTTATATTATATAACTCATACTAAGAAACTTTTATAATTTTTCAGCCAAGTAATTGCAAAACACAGATGAGTGAAGTGTCTTAACTACAAAGCCTATCATAAAAAGAATGTGCTGCCCCATCTGTGAATTTTGATCCAAAACATTTGGTGTAATACCTTGCTGGAAAGAGAGAGGGAGCTTTATTTATTTATTTTTATTTGGAAGAACTGCATCCATCTGTGCCGTGTAGTTTGGAGATGGGAGCAAGAATAAAAGTGGTGTCATTTGACTTCTCTTCCAAATCACCCTCGTTCCAAACTTCTAATCATAAAGGTTCTGCTGTATTTTATTTTGCATGTGGGTAGTGCTTGTGTTGTGGATTTTGACCTTTTTCAGACAGCTCACTGAAGAAGGCCTTCGTTCAGCCAGTTTCTCAACAGTCCAGAGAAATGCAGCGAAAGGCCTCTTTAAACAGATTAGCACTTTCCATAGTTGTTCCTGTACTCCCCCACCTCTGCAGTCACACCAGCACTTAATGAACTTTCCAATTAAATGGATTATTTTTAATGCCACTAACTTGTTTCTGAAAAGGTTTGCTTTCACGGAAAGAAAATCCAATTAAGTTCTGTTAATATTGGGAGAGCTGGGCCTGGTCACGCATGCTAATTGACAGAGTACAATCAATTTGTGGTCTGTTTTGCTCTTCCATCTTCCCCTCCGGCTGGCTTTTGAAAGTCTCCAGGGATCCCCAAACTGCTTTTCTGCAGTTCACAGTAATCAAGGGGAAGCTGGAACTTTTATATGCTAATTCAGCCTCTGCATTAGCATTTACTGGCTGCTTGTTAGTGCCAGTCTATGTGATGTTATTTTTCCTCTGTGTCTGAAAGCCTGCATCCTGTGACCTCACTGGTTGGCTGGACACTGGTGATCAATCGTAGCCATGCAACACTCCACGGGGGCTCTTCTGCCTAGCTGTGTGTCTCAGATATGGGACCAGGGGATTGCAGGTGGTGTTTTTGACAAGATTTGGCACCTTGGGAACTTGGTGTCTCTCCCAAATCTTTTTTAGAGGACTTTTTTTTAGGACTCCTTGTCTTGCTGCTTAAAAAAAAAAAAAAAAACCATGGACAGTCTTCAGCTTTATGGTAATTTTGATGTAGGAGACCCCAGCCACTTTTTTTTTTGTAACCTGGTGTTTTCCCATCCGTGCTTTAAGATTTGTATGAAAGGAAGTGAAGGGGGTGAATCTTTTGCGTCTGAACTACCTAAAGGCTGTCAGGCGTCCTGGTGATCCTGGGGAACAGGTGTGGCGGTGGAGCCGCTTCCTGCCTGTTTGGATCCGTCAGCGTGGCAGGAGCCTGGGCCGCAGAGCGCGGTCGTCTCAGTGAGGCTGTGTCGGTGCTGCCAGTCACCCCGAGCGCTGTCACGCACGGAAGCCTGAGAGGCCCGAGGGGAAACTGCCCGGCCGCCGGAGCGAGTGATGATTCATCTCAAACGCAGGAAGCCCCGCCCACTCGCCCCCTCCCTTCAGCCTCTGCTAAACCGTTTCTCCCCCAGCTATCTCCATCAATGCTCACGTGATCTCTCTGCAGTTCTGTGTGGCTATTCACTCTCTTTAAAAAAAAAAAAAAATCACATCAACAAATGGAAATGCATTATTTATTGATGTGACTAATAATTATTTGATTTCACTACATACATGACACTAAATCCTTTGAAAATTCCCTGAAAGTCTCACCATCAATGTCTTTTCTCTGTCAGTGTCAGCAGTGAATGAGAATACAGATTTTGGAATTTACTTGGAATTATGGGAAGGCAGCCATTTAATTTGTTGAAAGGTCATATTCTGTGGGGGTGTGACTTTAACCTTATACTGCAGTGTTTGGCTTGTAACCTCGGTGTAGGCAAGCAGTCTCTCATAGATCAATGCCAATCCCCTGTCAGTAATTAGCATAGGTGGGCAGGGAAAATGCAGGGCAAGGTGGTGGAGGTACTATCCAATAAAAACAGAATAGTTTGCAAAAAAGTATTACTGTAATATATCCATTGCATGATAATTAGCCTTTCAAGTTGCAAAAATGTATGAAGCTAGAAGCAATGATAATTTAGCTTTTTTGGTCTGATGGGTTTTCTAAAGCATGATGTGTAAGCACTCATTAGATTTAACTTAATATATGCTTTTTAAATCAAAGAACAGTTCCAGTTTTCATGATTGGATTTGGTAACTGGAAATGGTATCTGGGGTGTGGGAGAACAAATAGCTGTTTTTAAAAGTTTGTTGTGAAACTGATAAGGTTTCTACATTAATACACTCTGTTGAAGGCTGTCTGATCTCTTTCTGAACCTTGAAGTCCAGGCAGCTGTGTTCTTCTCTTCCTTCAGCTCTCTGTCTCCAAACATTATCAGCCTCTCTTCTGCCTATGTCTGTTGGGATGGAGTGATTTCTCACGTACTGTATGGTTAAGTTATCTGAGTCGAGACCACCAATCATAGGCCCATGTTATCTCCTGAAGCAGAGTGTACCTGGATCATGGATTACTTTTATTTTCTTATGGGGAGCATGGAGTGAAGGATTGATTGCCAAATGTATGATTCTGCAAAGGGTCAGGTAAAACAGGAACACACACTCAGACACTCATGCATGCACGCACACACAAACATGCATGGTTGGGGGAGGTTCGGTAGTCTATTTAGAGGCCCAATGGGATACAGAAGTGAACTATATTGTATGCTCAAAAAAGTCTCAATTATATTATTTTCATGCTGCATTATATTTGATACTACAATGCATTTTCTCAGAAAAAAAATAAGCATCCTGCCAATTTTGTGCTTCCTGGGGTGGGATTTGTTTTTGGTTAAAATGACTTTGTTCTTGATGTTGCTCAAAATTTCACTGACTGTAACAAGAGCCCCTGTAGGTGCAAAACAACCCTGCATGACGCCCTTTTCATCTTTCTTCCCAGGCCAAACCCACTGCTACTGTGCGTGGGCAAAACTCTTCATTTTGGTCCCATAACGCCTGGTTCCAATTGAAGGTCAGACTCCAGGAAGTAGCAAGCCATTTTGGCCAGAAACCTGATTTTCTGACTTCAGAGAATGCATGTAAAAATACAAGTTGTTGTTTTGGTTTCCCTTTAGTACTTTTGCATTGCAGGACCTATGTAGTTAAGGTCATGGAAAAAGACCAGTGAAAAGTTTGGCTTACTTATTTAGATTTTTATTATTTTATTTTTTGTCTCTTTACTACAGGTTGTTTTCCTTCATCATCTTTTGCTGTTCTCATGTACGGATTTGAAAATAATATAAGCATAATACACACAAACCAAAAAAGTACACTTTTTTCCAAGCTTTCTGCCTCTCTTCGTAATCTGTAACTTCACAAGGTGCAGTGTGATGTAGAGACAACTTTCCTCGAGAATTTTGGATTTGATTGTGTTGTGTTGGGAGCAATACGATGGCACCCTCCTCCCTTGTGGGTGACATTCCTCAGTGCCACTGTGGTCATCAGGGGGCTCCACCTGGGCATGGGCAGATGTTTTGTTCCTGAGAGCCCCATCTGCAGCTGCAGAATGCTGGCAGTGGGCCAGAGAGGCAGGCAGCACGTGCCATTTTTACGGAGTTCCGACCCTACTTTAATGCCACTGGGCTTTGTGGTTTCCCTGGAGAGTCCTGTATTTCAGGGGCGGATTTAACCTCCGTCTTACTTTGTACAAACCTTGAGACGCCACCTTGTCTTCTGTTACCATTCACTGCTTTCCACGCTATCCTGGCCCATCAATCTGTTTTTAATCAGATGTCTGATGACTTGGCCTTTGTAGCTCTTCATTTAACCAGCATGCTGCGCCAACCCTCCCACCATAGCCAGACTGTGTGCGCTGAATTTCTGTTGTATCTTAAATATATTATTGGGTGGATATTCAGCTTCATGCACCTACAATTTCGTGCTATTCTCAGCCCTTACTGAAGCTAAAACTGAAGCTAAAACCACTTCAGTTCTTTGGAACATGATGAATAATCAGTCAATCAAGGGGTGTGGTTCAAAAACTGAATGTACACAGCGAATGTAGTGACATAGGTGGGACTGGAACCAGCTGGACAAGGAAACAGAGGGAGGAAGGCAAACAGGCAGGGAATATGTGTGGTTTATCACTAGGACACATCACACTGGGATGTCCGTCTGTATCTGGAGGAAGAAAGGAGATCTTAAGATGGGACTTCCAGTTCTGCATGTGCCATCACGGACCCAACACATTCTTAAAGTAGCTTAAAGATGTATTTCTACCTTGAAAGAATAGTTCTATAACCCAAAGTAGCCCTGACAGTTGCACCAAAAAAAAAAGAAGTGTAAATGAGTAAAACAAGTAAATGAAGGGAGTCACTCGGTTGGACCCCCATTTCACATCCACATGTCTAGACTGAGGTTGTTGAAAGGGCAACTTGTTGTGTTCCAGAACAACACACTGCTTCTGACAAAAGCAGGGGTTATCAGCTTTTACCGTGCTGGCATTTTTGCCTGTGTTCACAGACCCATCTCAACAGATCAATACTTATGCTGGCAAGGTGCTATAAATGACAACCGAAATGATAAAGGCAAGGCATGAAAAGAAAAGCAAACAAGCCGAGAGTAGGCGTTGAGAAAGGAGAAGAGACAGAAAACAAAAAAATGTCTACAAAATTAATAAAGTCTGGTGAAAATTTTACTTGTGAATGTTTTATCTTAACAATGAGGGTAGTCTAAAGAACATTCTCTATTTGCATGAAAACAGAAAAAAAAATCTATTGCTGCATTCTGAAACCTGTGCATTTGAGATTTGTAAGCATCTCTACTTAATTTGAAATTCATTGCTTTTTAAAATACTAAATTTGTCTAAACTTCTTAAGTCTGCATATATATATATATATATTTGTCGCACACACACACACACACACACACACACACATCTCTTTCTGTTTCTCTCTCTGTCTCTGTCTCTGTCTCTGTCTGCTATTTTTGCTATTTAACCTTTTCTGGAAAAGCCCTAATGAGTTGTTGCTCAGCAGCAAATGTGTTCAGCTGTGTCTGCCAGTTACCATAAGAAAAGTCCTATAGTTTATTAAAACTTGCATTCTTGCACAAACAAGCATTTCTTAGTTTTGTAACTGTTTTCGTGAAGCTGACATGCCGAGTTTGCAAATTATAAATTAATTGAAAAGTTTGACCATATACAGTACAGTTTTCTTTTAATGATTGGGTGACGATGTCAGGCATTCACAAAATAGTTGCACTAGATTAAATCTACATCAGAAAAAGATTGGTTTAGCATGGACTTTTAAATTTGCATTTACTTGTTTGTTTAGTTAACATTGGTCAGGTGAGCATGCAGAGCTGTTGTGCAGAATCTCTCATCTTTGTAACTGTGCATCAGCTGATATCAGTCAATACAGAACAGCATGATACAAAGATTGCCTGTGTTCCTGACCTGACACATTTCATGTTGTATGAAGAACAATTTGCCTGCCACTAATTGGAACTCCTCAGATTGAAACGTTTTTTGATAGAGTGCAGTGTCCCAAGCCATCCTGTTTCCCATGTTAGTTGGACTGCATCACAGTCAAATTTCCCCATTGCTATACTCTGCTCACTGCAGGTTAAATGGAGGCACATTGCCTCCAAGGTGAGAATGGTTTCAAAGTAAGAACAAAGGAAGACAACTGTCACACAAGGGGAAAGATGGAAAATCGAAATGTCCTTGCATTATAATTAAAATTCCCACGCTGAGAGCACTGCTTCAATCATGGTAAGCCAGTTAATCTGTTAGTTTTTTTTTATTTTATGATGGGAGGGAAATATAGATGGCACGTGAAAGGAATGGGCCTTTGGGAGACAATAAATGTCACACAATCCATTTATCAGATGTTAATAATGCATGGGGTGGGTATATTTATTTATTTATGTATCTATGTATTTATTTATTTATTTATTGGCCATTAAATGCAGGGTTTATAATGCTGTGCTATGGTGTATAAGGAATTTAATAGCCACGGAGATGCCTTGCATGTAGTTTCATATCTAACATTTCCAATATATTATTAACAGCCGCTTACTTAATGATCAAGTGCTCAGTAATTAAGTGCCATATTAATAGCTGCATCCTGGGTTATACCTTTTTAAACATGAATCATTTCTGCAACATTTTTCTATACTATATCCTTCACTGACACAGGACTTATTCTGTTTATTGTGTGTATTTTCATATATGTATTTTAATTATGTGTGCACACACCTATTAATAATTAATATCTTCTATCAGTGGTATTACTAGGCAGTAAAACTGTGTTTCACTGGTTACACGATGAAGCACATTGCCGTCTCAACACCAAGGAATTGCTAAGTTCTAAGACGATTCAAGTCACATACTACCATCTGGAAGATAAATAAAAAAGCATTAAAAACTGCATGTGAACTGCTGCTTCACCAGGGAAGCCTCTATTCACAACGGTGCTGGCTTGAAAGGGAAGACTAATTTATGTCCAGTGTGTTCTGCAAAGTGCTCAAAACAAAAATCATTCTCCCCTATGCAATGGCACTGATCCCATTATCTGGGAATTTTATTAGAATTATATTTTTTAGTTTTATTTGTATTTTAATAATATGATCTCCGACAGAATATCCCGACTGGTTCCCATGTTCTTCAGTATTTGGAAGCTGTTTGAGTACTCTGTTCAACATCACATCCAGAGTGAACATAAAATGTGCACCTGTAAATTCATGACTGTGTACATGGAATAATTAACTTGCTTTGGTAGCTACTATATAGCCCATGTTACATGTGACTTACATGCTGTGGCAACCTTTGTAGGTGGCTAATAGGTAGCGTACAGTCATGCGGAACCCAGGAGACCAATCCGCAAATCTGTGTACTTCTACAGCACAATTTATATTTTGATGACTATAGATTCGGTCTCTGCCTCTTTCTCCAAAGGAATCCTATGTGATTCCCTTTCCTGTCAAGACTTCAGAGTCTTTTGTTTCCTTCCTCCTCCTCATTATTGGAGAGTTCCTGGAGATGTCTCATTTCCATAGACAGCCCCCGGACTCCAGCTCCACTTATGTGTAACAGGGCATGTAAATGTATCCTCATCGTATCATATACCTTGCAGAGAGTATTATATTAAAAGGAATCAATCAGTATACAATAGAGAGAAGTCTTTAATGGCAAGAGGGAGGATCGTGCCCCCTGCTGCGGCACTATGGGGGCCTCACTGTACGCCACTTCACCCCACCGGTGCTGCTCAGCACTTGTAGTGCCTAATTGAAGAGCTCATGTCGTCAGAACAGAGCAGTAAACTGTGGCTTTGGGCTAAAGCTCTTTAGGATGAGCACCAACATCTGTGTCTTTCCCGCAAATACTACAGAAAATAGCAACAGCAGTATTTATTTATTTTTCTAATAAAATGCCACAGTCGAGTAATGTGGTTCACCCTTACAAATAGGTTTGGTAGGTTTCAGTTCAAAATGAGTAGAAAGCTCTGTATTTGTTCTTTCAGCTTTGATTTGACTGTTTTTCACTTGCGTGTACAAATATGGTACTGTACGGTGCTTACTGATGTAGCCTGCTGCAGTGCACGTTGTATATGACCCTTGGGATAAATAGCAGTAGCTGCAATGGAGAAAATAATTCAAGTGTTCTGTCTATGTCAAGTAACATGTGATGTGCTGTTCACTATTGATAATGGATTTCAAATGCCAGTACTTTATGAATTCATGTATTTATGTATTTATGAATACCGTAAGTATATGTACAGTAACTCTGCACTAGAATGTATTCTTAGAACCTGATAATGTCTGAATTTTGTGGTTATTTATAAGCCGCAGAAAAATAACACACCACCTTATAAGAGACAAATAAAAACTTAAAAAGACCAGCCATGGTTTTCGGTTATATATTGTGACAGCAAGGCGGAGTATTTGGAGCATTTGATTTGTGAATTCTGTTTTTTTATTTATTTTATATCTCGGTTGCAGGGTGTTATGGTTGAACCTGTCAATTTGATATTTCACCAACTTTCTGCACAAAACATAAAAATAGTAAAAACAATTGTTCTTGTTACAGAATGTTAGTGGAGAAATTGTAAGCATTGCATTGCTATCACTATGTCAGTGCTGTATTTTGTGGATTATTTCTCAGCATTTTAGTTGAGATGAAGGATTTACTGGTGCCTGTGCTGCAGGTATCCAGTCACTGACAGAAAAAAGAGATGTTTTTGTGGCAGGCAGTGTGTGTTATACTTGCTGAATAATGTTGATTCCAGGATATAAGTGAAAACAGCATTCTTTGTGATATTCATGCTGTTGGGATGGGGGTTATTTTTATTTTGGAATGTTTTTCCGTGAAACAATCATGAAAAGGAAGCCAGTCCAGTTTTCAGTTAGAATGCCAGTTGGCCTGTGCTTTCATAAATCAACAGAGTAATCTGGCAAAGTTGCACCAGTCTGGCAAAGAAAATCAAATAGACCCCCCCCCCCCACTACTTGGAGCCGCGCTGTTAATTGGCAGTTTGGGGGACGGCTCTCTGAAAGGCAGCACGACACAGGAAGTGGGTTATGGCTGCTCAGGGGCTGGCGCAGAAACAGACTACTTGCCACCTGTCACCCGGACCGTGAAGTGAGGGAAAGGAGAAGTGGACGTCGGTTGATTCGGTTCACCAGAACATTCTGAAACCCAATATTACTGTCGGCGAGCTGTCAGGAGTTGGCCGTTCTCCTCTGCGGAGAAACGGCTCTGGCCCTTTTCTTCAAAGTTCAAAAAGCTGAGAAGCGTTCCTGGTCGTTGCACAGCGTTTCTTCTGTTTTCTTCACGCTGGTTGCCGCACTCCTCTCCAATTTCTCAAGAGCGTTTGAAGCTTGATTTGGTGTGCATTGCTTTCTGTTCTGTTTCTGTCGTTTGTGTTGGCAGCCAAGCTGATATGCAGGTTTGTTCCTGCCGAAGTGTTATTAAATTGAGATGAAATGCAGGTGGCACGGAAGTGCTGAAGCCCATAGGGGTCTTGTCGAAAAATAAATTAAAAAAAGTATCAGTGGATATTTCTCTTTTTTGAAGACACTCCCTGGGGGATGAAAGGAAAGACGAATGTGTGTGAAACAGGCATTAAATGTAAACCATATTACTGTAAGTGTGCATGCTCCATGACCAAACTGAAATGTCAGTACATGGGTAGAATTTTATATTGCTCTTATAATATGATGCAGTACGCCCGTGACTGCTCCCTGTCTCACTCCCTGGGGTAGACATGATCAAGTAGGGATGGATGTCTAACAAGCAATGACACCAGCAAGCTAACCATTCTGTTGCCTTGCAGTATGAGCACAGGGTTATCTAACATATAAATCGCCATTAAAACAAGGGTCTTATTTCAAATGTATAAATATAGTATGTTTTCAACTCAATATAATAGCTCCTCTAAAAAGGAGCTATTATTATTTGATCAGTTGTGGTTCTTGAAAACAGATGTCTAGGTTTTTCCATAATTTTATCCTTAATACAATTCTGATTCGGCTTGTTGCCATTTATTTGGTATTTGGACTCTATTTTCCACAAGGGGCTTCGTTATACTGACCAGGTGTCAATCCACCCTCTCTGCAATTAGGGACCCACTGATTTCACCTGTCAATTTGTAATTGAATGAATTCAAAATGTAACATTTCTAAAAGAAAGGAATCTTTGCCAAATAACACATTACAGTTGATTAAGTGTACTGAGATGTGACTATGTTAAATTAATTCTTCATGGTAAGCATGGCTTCCAACATGATGTACCCTTAAGGCTATAAATCATCCGCATACACAGTGGATACCCCGGGCAAAGTTTGAGAACCCCTGGGCTATAGTAATATGTTGACATCTGTCACAGGTGCTCAGCTGTATATTGATGGTGTTTGTAGAGTTTCTTATTCATAGCTCTGTATAACGCCCATTTATTGTATTTACTTATTCATCTTTGCTGATGGATTGGCTGTCACATTTTATGGAAATGTTTTAGCACTCTGTCCCTCTTTGCACCGCTCTACTAACTACTGTTCTGTTTTACTGGCGCTACACCATGCTGCCATTACCTCCCCACAGTCTGTGATAGCATTCACTGCATGATGCCTCTGTGCTGCCGGCTATGGAGCTTCTATACAGTGTTCTGTCACTCACTGACTGATTAGTAGATCATTACTTGTAAATCTTGTATATGAGCGTCAATTTGCACGTTTTAATATCGTAACTGGCAACAGATTGAACTTGATAGGAACCATATTTGTTTTTCTAAGTGACATAGCTGTACCTCAGAGGCATTTTAGATGAGTTTTGTTTTCTGAGAACCGTTCTCACAAATCAAGTAGGCTACAAGCAGGCCTTGCCCATTCAGTATGGGTGGGGTCAAAGTTCACATCCGATGGAACCTCTGAGGTGAAATGAACATAAGATTGTCTCATTTGACTTCAGTTGAAGTTATTAGTCAGGCAATTTAAATCTTATTTTGGTCTGGATGTAAGCTCTATACTAATGGTCATCAAGCCTCACACAACAGGGAATCATACTGCAGTGTGGTTTTTAATACCCAGTAGGCCGTGACCAATTTTAGTACCCATTAAACTTTTGAAATCACTATTATTGTTATTTTTTTAAGGACAGTGGTTGCTGACTGTGTGTTTTTCCAGGCAACTCTTAATTTATGAGTGCATTATTTATTTATTTTTACTTTACGTGTGGGTTTTACATCTCCCACAAATTAGATTGACTCATTAAGAGTGATTTAATTGGGGCAAATTGTTGCAGCTCAAACCTGCTTGCAGTAGTATCCCACTAATCAGCCGTATGCATTGGATAATGAAACTGCCCTGCATTAGAAGTTAATTAGCTTGGGTGCAGTGTGAAGGTTCCCTTCTGGGGAATTATTCTCCTTTTTATTCATTGAAAAAAAACAAAAACACTCAACATTCTCTAAATGGGGTAGTGTGAGGGGTATGTTGTGATTGAAGGATGCAGCAGGAAAGAGTACTCATGCATTATCTGAAAATATTGTAACTTAGGTGATCAGAAGCCGAGCTGTGGGGGAGACCTATTTTCACTCAGTTTGGACCCCCGTCTGTCACACCTCAGGAACCGCTGGCCCTGTCACCTCCACTTCATAAACATGAATGATAGACCCTGCCTTGCATTAAGAACAACCAATCTGAATTTCCGAAACAAGTCATTTCAATCTATGCAAATGCAAGCTTATGAAACCGTTACTGTCTGCTTCCTAAATAAGTATAAATGTGTGACAGTTTACTATTACAAATTTAATGCAATCGGTACAGCATAAAGCAAAATTTATCATAAACTTATGAATTTGGCTGTTTTGTCTGTGTACGTAAAATCAGTTTTTGGGAAAATGGTTGTTGATGCCTAAGTGTTTATTTTCCACAATACCAAGGCTGCTCCCATGGCTGGGGTTGACCTCGTCCTGCTCCAGACATCGAATAAAAATGAAATGCAATTGCTGATTTGCTTTTTAATTTGAAATATGACCAGATTATCCATCCTTAATAAACCTCTGTGTGATGTAGTATGATCACACAACAAACATTTCTTCATGTTATTGCCATCTGCTGTAGTGTGGGGTTTTTGGGTGCTCCTGTGTCTTGTGTCTTGTGCCTTTTTATATTAGGATATGTTGGTCGTCCTGTGAAATTATACATTTTTTTCAACAATTCAATTATTTTTTATTATTATTGCAAGAATTCAGTGCAGGCTACAAAGCTAAACAGGGCGTGAAAGCAAGTTATAATCGATCTGTAATGACACAAACTATAGAAAGCAATATCAATGCTGAAAATAACCCTACATTTAAGGACAGGGAAGTTAGCATGTCTCAGTAGCCAGAAAGAGGGAAGGTGACATGAACACCTTGTGGCTACATATAGAGTGAACCGTCCTCCACCTCTCTCTCTCTCTCTCTCTCTTACTCACTTTCTTTCTTTCTTTCTTTCCCAGGAGCGTGGGCTCAATGCTGGTCCTTTCCTGGAGATATACCAGGAGGAGGAGATCCAGTACATCTGCCCCCTGGCATGTCAGAATGACTTCTTTGTTCCTGAGGCTTGTGATAAGGCGAACGAGAAGTCTGAGGAAGACAGACAGATGGATATTACAGGTACATCTGACCCACAGGTTCACAGTGTAAACACAGGACATGCTGTCTTTTTGCACAGTTTATGTGCTGCATGTGACCCATGTAGCTTGTGGTTCTCATGTTATTTGTCTATAAATAGCAGTGAGCTCCATAATGTTTTGGACGTAAAGCGTATATTTTCTTGATTTGTACTCCACAATTTTAGATTTATAATAAAACTAATCACATGTGGGGAAAAATACATATTCTCTGCTTTTATTAAAGGGTATTTTAATTCATTTTCAGCACCTAGTGATGTCTATGGGTCACAAACAAGCAGTAATTGTATGCGTACAATATGCTCCTAAGTACTAAACATGGCTGCTTTCATTTACATAACATAAATATATCCCAGGCATGGTGCCCTGAAATGGGGGGTATGTATTAAAAGTGCTGTAATTTCAACATGGTGAAACCAACATTTGTTAAAATACCCTTTAAATAAATCTGAGAATCAGCATTTTAACCACAAGTGAATTGTTTGCTTACAAATTTAAAATTGTGAAGTCACAGCCAAATCTACAAAAATGATGTCTTTGTACTTTGAACCAAATGTTACGGAGCTCACTGTATATTTGCCAAAGCAATTTATAGTAACTAGCTTGTTCTAGGGTTCATATTGTGACCTAATTTTTTTTTTTTTTAATGCGGTCAAGCTGGGGCTCATTCAGCAGGTAAGAAGTTAGATTTATTGCACTCTCTTGTTGATTGGGGGCTCAATATCCCACCATCCCTGTTGGAGTAATGAAGAAGCACGGTATGCCTGAAATATGACAAATTCCCAGCCCAGAGAGTCCCTGCTTTCCCAGGTCATCAGACACAGACCTCAGGCCTGAACAGGGGGAAAGATGTTGAGAGGTGTATTCTTCCGTTCACTGCCCCGGTATCGATCGCGTTGATCATCCGATATGTGAGACTGTGTAATTGTTCTGTCACTGGGAATACATTTCTTCAAAGTGCCAACAATCACACATGAGGAATCATTGTCCCATTCTTTAAACTGACAGGGCTCCCAACTTAATCCATGGAGGTATCGAATGGCCGACTTTGTACAGATCATTATTAAAAGAAGTTGGCAAAGAAGGCAATACAGAGAATAGTTGCTCTGAAAGCGCTATGTGTTCTAGGATTAACTGCCAGTGTGTCGATGGGATTGTGAGCTGGTCAGTTTGCAGACTGGCTTAAATGGTTAACTGGCTTTAGCATCCCTGCTGTTAATCAGAAAAAAGTGTCTCAAGGTGTTGGATATCTGCCCTGCCAATCCCTCTGCTGATAACAGAGTCAGGATATGCTGATGGGTGCAAGGAAAGGGCTGCACAAGATACTAGCCATGCCAGAGGCACCTGGGGGAATTGGTGCAGTTCACAGTTTGAAATTGGTGGAATATAGAACCTGAATTGATGGGATATAGAACCTGAATTGATGGGATATAGAACCTGAATGGATGGGATATAGAACCTGAATTGGTGGGATATAGAACCTGAATTGGTGGGAAATAGAACCTGAATTGGTGGGATATAGAACCTGAATGGATGGGATATAGAACCTGAATTGGTGGGATATAGAACCTGAATGGATGGGATATAGAACCTGAATTGGTGGGATATAGAACCTGAATGGATGGGATATAGAACCTGAATTGATGGGATATAGAATCTGATTTGATGGGATATAGAACCTGAATGGATGGGATATAGAACCTGAATTGATGGGAAATAGAACTTGAATTGGTGGGATATAGAATCTCCTAAATGTTTGGATGAGTGATCTGTCAGTGCTTTTATAGCAGATGCTGACAACATGGAAGTATATTCAGTCAATAAATACTTTACTATTTGAATCTTTTGCACTTACTGCATTTTTATTTTTAGTTTCAAACTTTGGAAAATCAGCAAATCCATATGCTATCCTTAGTTTTTTTTCTGTCATGAAGTAAACAAACATGAAGGAATGTATGAGTAGGAAAAAAACCTTTCCTATAAACTTTTCCTGGTTTGCATTTATGAATATGTAAAAGAACCTTGCAGTGTGGCTCTCCGCACACGCCCTCTCTCTGCTAGCGGGCTGTGCGTGTGAGCCATGCTCCTGTTCTCTCTCTCTCTCAGCAGGACACTGTCACAGAGTCAGGGATCTGGGCCACGTTGGTGCGGGCTGACTTGGATTTCTTTATTTCATTTTAAAATTAAATGTCCAGTGTCTAATTACAATAGGTATTTCAGCAGATGTGAAGGTAGAAAGAGGCGCTCAAGAAAAGTAATGCAAACCACAATTTAGCAACTTCTGTACCTAGTCTCCCCTGCTGCGCTCATGACTGACTGGATGGATCTGATAACCACAGTGGTTCAGTACAGTACAGTAGTAGACTGGAGGTGCACATGGAGAAAAACTGATAAATTCCGGTCAGGTCATGTGTAAATGTGGCAGCCAAATTAAATGGAATCTGACTCCTCTTTGACCTCAAAGCGTAACTGGTTTTGGAGAAGTTGGGAGGGTGAGATGAACTTGTACCCCTATCCCTATGGTGATCCATCAGTGAGTTTCACATTTTCACTAATGAAATTTCACATAAATGGTGAACTGTCTGAATTTTTAGCCTCATCTTTATTTTGGACATTCTGCTGTGATAACTCATTCTTCATCTTCTGTTCAACTATTGGTAATGTGTTGGATAGAGCATGCTTCTCATGGTTGCCTAGGCCCCCAGCATTTTTTATTCTGTGGTTTTTGTCCTGTGCCAGTGTGTGCATACCTCTCGTTATCTGCGGTGGTTGATCCCCTGTGGTATTGAGGAGGACTGAAATAGATCTGAAACACTGGTGATATTAAGCTCCAAACCCACGCTCACTTCACCAGTGCCGATGGGTTTATGTGAGAATGTGAAGTGCGCGACAAGACGTCTTGTAATTAGAGATAAATCAGCTAGAGCAGTTAAGCTGCTCCAGACTAGGATGTGTAATAAAGCAGATCTCTGCGGGCTGGAGATCGCAGGCGATCAACCCAGGGCTTCCCACGCCTGCTAGGACACACATCTCTCAAACTAAGGTGTGTATCTCCACGCAACTGAAAAATGATCTGAGAAGTTTGCCATTGGTCATTTCATGAAATATGATTACATGGTGATTAGGAGCATAGGTATTCCATTAATGTGTCATTTTCTGTTTCACTTTGCCAGATCAAATATGTGTAACATATAACGAACAGCACTGACATTTCGATCGAGATCTCTCTGTATTATTTTTTCAGGACTCTCAAATTAGATAATTAATGCAGAAAACAATTTTATTACCTTTTCCCCGGAACCTGTATTTTCCCAGGTGTGCGTTTAAAGGATGCGCTCATGAGTGCTCTAAGTCTTGTGATTGCTTAATTAAGGGATTTATTTTTACCCAGTCAATGAAGCCACGTCTCGTTAATTATGACAGCTATGCTGTCAGGGGACATGCCGGGGGAAGTGAGTGATGCTTACTCTATTGGGATGCGAGAAAACACAGGGAAAAATTGTGAAACAGGAAATTATGTTCTTGAAACAAATGCCTTTGGCAAAAATTCATAATTGTAATAATGTTTCATCAGTTGAGATCTTTTGTTCTGAAGATAGAGTTTTGGGTGCTGCTATGCTCATTGTGGGGGTTTATTGGATTTATCAGAAGCAGACACACACACACATACGCTCTCGCATGCACACACAATCAAACCTTCTAAATAAAAGGCTAAATGCCTTTGTGCATAGATGTACATACCCTTGCGTTTGTGCGTAGATGTAAATACCATTTAGCAGAATGAGCCTTTCTTAGCATTTGTTGTGCCTTGATAGCAGTGTAAAGCAGTGAGACCTTTAAAGGGGAGCTGGGCCTACCTCTCCAGAACCAATCAGGAGGAACTGCAGTCTCCTATAGAGCACTCATTGCCCTACAGTGAAACACCTGTTGAATGTGAACTTAGATTGGCCCACCACAGGCAGGCTGAAACACTGCTGGCACCCAAGGGAGCCTGTGAATACAAAACGACAGCAACTGTTACTTGCACTTACATTAAGCCACTTTAATTACCCAGCTAGTAATTGCATATTGTCATACATGCAATTATGTAATTGTATGAATGTGTGACTGTACAGATCGCCCTGCGTAGTTAAACAATGATTCCACCTGCGATTTCATGCACCAAAAGCCTGAATGCAGAATTCAGCAGGTAAGCGCGATGCCGTCAGTGTCACGCTGGCATGTTCAGCCAGCAGGTACCAGGTTGTGTTGTTCAGATTTGCGTCAGCCTGCTGTTGTGCTTGGTGATGTGTGCTTCCTGAGGCATTATTTCTATTACACTGGGTCCAAATGTGCCTCGTCTTGGCTGCATCCTTCACTCACAATTTCATTTCCCCCAGGCTGACCCGAGCTTGGCTGTGCGTAGGTGCATCCAGGTACAGATAGCATCCAGGTATATTTTACTTAACCTTTATTTAACCAGGTCCTGCACTGAGATAAAATAATCTCTTTTGCAGAGAGCCCTGGACAGTTGGCTGAAGTATGGCTGAAGAGAGGCAAGATTAGGCATAAGAGACTGTCAGTAAACTGGCATTCTATAGGGAACGGTTGTTTTAATGAGGGCAAAAAATAATCTCCATTTAAATTTGTCTGTGGTTCAACAATACTAACCCCCTATAAATGACATTTCTTTTATACTAGTAAATGTTCAGTAGATTCATTATGCGGTATGTTTTCAGAGTAATTGCCACCTCAGTTTGTTGGCCTTGATGAGATTATACAGCTCAATTTTGGAAAGAAATGCAATAATTTAATCAGCCTGTTGGCAAGACATAATGACAAATATAGAACAGTACATTCTGGCTTTTCTTTGAGATAAGAACTGCAAAGAGGAAGTAGGGAACTCAGCATGGCTCAGAGCCTTCAGTCATATAATCCCCAAACTAGGCGAGGGACTGTACATGCCAGCAGATTTTTTAATGTTTAGAATAAAAATGTCATCTGAAAATAATCTGTTTTTGCATCTTTCAAAATGAATTGGCATAGTCCCGGGTCAAAGCATTTGATTATATGAAAGCGTTGTAATGCAGGCTCGCCTTTAAGCAGGTCTGCTGCTAGAAAAAAGGCTTTAGGAGTAAATAAATAAATAAATAAATAAAAGAGTACTTGACTAAACACATGGATGAATCAGCTTCTAATAGAGAAAATCTTTAATGTCCCACCCCCTATCCTAAACCTTTATCTGGGATGCATCTGAGGAAATATTTCCAAATCCTACTCAAAAGACGAAACAATCCACTCTGCCTGAGTGGCGACAGTGGCCGGCATCCCTGATGCACAACCGACTCCAGCGTCACCCAGGGAACAGGATCCTGACGTATGAACTGTGGCACGATACGAAGCGACGGCTGACACTGTGTGCTTCGCAGGGGAGCTCGAGGAGGAGAGCGGCTCATCTGAGCTCTGGAGAATCGATAGCGGGGCTGATAAACTTACGATAGGGCATTCCAAAATATATTCACCCAGTTGAAGCATTGTGTATCAATGACTGTCAAACAATTGACTATGTTCAAATTTAACTACAGTTTAGGATTTTCATTTGAACTGTGTATACAACATTCACTACTTTTTCATTGATTATTTTTTAATATACCTCTGCTGCTAACTATTTTATTATTTATACTATTTAGTTATTTATATCCTAATTCTCTGCTTGTTATATAACTGCTCTCATTTCTAATGCGAGTATTTCCTTCTGCTTAAATCAACATTTCCTATATGGCATTTTAAAATACAGCCACATTTCATGGGTTCTAAATAATCAGACTGTGTATAACAAGTGTGTTGCTTGTAATTGTTGCTGTCAATCATCATTGATGCTTAATTAGTGGTAATTATTTACCAACATAGATGATTGGGTTGGTGCAATATGGATTATTTGTGTGACATACAGAGAGGCAAAAAGGCTTTTGGCATCGTGGTGGTGGAGGACTGAAGCACATGTGAGGAAACTAGAATAGACAAGCTGGCGGCCCTAGTTAAAGGTCATTAGTTGTGTTTGGTTTGCTGCCTCTGTCCATACAAAATCATGATTTGTCTGATGTACAATCTAATACTTGGTTTACAAGCAAAGCCCCTCCAGATGTTGGGTGGATTTATCACACATCAGATGATCAACCTGTCAGATTATGAACCTGACGAGTAAGGCTTAAAACCTTTCATTCCATGACCTTCTAAAATGGTCAGTCTATGTCTGGAGACCCCCAACTCAGTGAAACTGTCAGATTTACCCTACCTGTAAAACTGTGCGGCTGAAGAGCACTGGATATTTAAAACACCTAACACTAAACTGGAGACAACACTGTTTGATGTCTCCAGGAGAGAAACCTCTGCCATAATGAATTACGACTACATGCACAGTAAATGTCTGTAAAAAGAAAAAAATAGGAAAACGAACTAGTCATGTCAGCTATTTGTGTTAGATGAGATTGGAATTGAGTTCCAGTTGAGTAGGAACTCTTCATGCATTTACCCCCATTTCTGATTTGCTTCTCTAATTACAAACCCTTCTCTTAAAAACTCCTATTCTTCTGTTTTAAATATTTAACAACGAGACCATGATTCTGTTCTAATAATCCCACTGGGCCTAATTTAGTAGGTAATGATAGAAAGTGTGTTTAAAAGTATTTACTAATCACAGCCTTCTTCAATTCAGAAGCATTATCATTACATTTTCTGTTTTATTAATTAATTTATTATATTATATTATTTGTTTTATTTAATAATCAAAAGATCTTCTTTCTAGACTTATTAACTCTAAAATGAATCCAGTGGTGACTCTACAGTCTAGCATGAAATACCTATTAAATTCACCATCATGCCCATAACAAATATAATAGTCTGTGTGGGTGGAGCCTGTGAGCTTTGTGTTATGTATAATTGAAAAGTGGCAGCCCTATGTGTTCACTGTCCCCAGTTCCTGGCAGTGACCATTGGCAGGCAGGCAAATTAATTGTATGAGTGGGTTAGTGTGCATGTGCATGCATGCGTCTGTACTGCTGCATGCGTGTCTGTGAGTGAGTGTGCCTTGGCTATGTGCGTGAGTGAGTTCATGCATGCATATGCTTGTGTAAGTATTGCTGTTTGTCTGCTTTTATAGTATGTTATATGTTGAAATTTTGTTGTGTCTGTAATTGACTGCTGCTTTCTTGGCCAGGTCTCTCTTGAAAAAGAGATTTCTAATCTCAATGAGACTAACCTGATTAAATAAAGGTTAAGTAAAAAATAAAATAAAAGTATGTGTGTTTGTGTGGGTGTGTGTGTTTGTAGTGGATGAGCGGGCATGTTTTCATGCACGTGTGTGTGCGTTTACATGCACTCTCATGTGTGCGAGTGTGTGCAGATGTGTTAGCATTAGTGTGTACAGTAGGTGGGTGGGTTCATTCCGTGTTTGTGTGCTGCTTCCCTGTGAACCCTAAGAATCTTGTGTAAAGGGAGGCATACATTAGCTGTAACTTTTCACAAAATCCAGGCTCCTTTTGCCACCTGCCAGATGGTATACACTTCAGTGCACTTGGCAAATGTGTGTTTTTTAATTTTTTTTATAAATGTATTAAGAAAATATTGATGGAATAGTTTAAAAGTGGATTAGCAATAATCATAGTCACCATCTCCACTCTAAAATGTCCTGAAAATGACACATTTCTGTGTAATGCAGTAATACAGTATACAAGTGGAATTTTACAAAGCAAGTGATGCAAGTAATCAGGTTCAGACGATCAATACTTTAATTGATCTTTTGAACCTGAGAACCATTACCAGACCACTGACTAAGTGAGCTGTTACTGTTCAATGTTAAATTCATCTGAACCTGACTGAACTCATACATTCTTAATGTGACGTAGATGTTTTGATCTAAGATCAGAATCTCATTCAAAAGCATTCAAAAGAAATTCAATTCTGGAGTTTTCACTACATTTTTGTCTTCATAATGAAATGCAATAAAGCTAAAATTGTTTTTCTTGTATATGGAGACTATACTGCAAATGTGTGTATTTATACAATGATAGGCGCTTCGTGTAGTGAGTCCATGCATTGGCTAATTACATTGGGTCTTTCAAAGCTGGAAGAGACCAGAGCCTATTCCTGTCCTAGAAATACTCTCAGTGGTCTTCTCCCATAACTCAGAGAGGTTTAGACAGGCTCGGATTTGTCGAAAGCTGGAGCTGTTAATTAGATTAGTGTGAGGCTGTGACATAGAATCTAATGGGGCAGCTATAAGCAGCTCAGAGTCACTGTGTGCCCCTCACCACCCCATAGGACCCGTGTCTTATTTTTACTCTCCCTCTTCCCCTGACACTGTAACACTGGGGGAATCTTTGTTTCCAGATTGTGTTTTTAAAAAACTTTTTCATCTGGGAAGTGGTTAACTGATTTGGGCACCAGCAGTGGCAGCACAAGTGCTGGTCTGTGATTGTGGCCAGTGTCATGATCCTCCAGCACCGGGTGCATGAGGGTTGTCTCTGTCTGTTTTGGATGCGCAGTATAAAGTACCCCCCGAACATTCTATTTGTTTTCATTTATCTTGACAGCTAGTGAGTGAATTATGACCCAGCATCCCAAGGTACAAGGAATATTCTGAATAAGGTATTTACATGACTCAATAGTCTGTATTGAGAGGAAGATCCCTCATCTTGAACTAGTTACTCATACCTGGACTACTGGCTCATTTTGTTTATGGATATCAGAATAAGGATTTTCATATTATAGTCCAAATACCTTAATATTTGAGTATATCTGGGGATTTTTAGAAATACTGGTGTGTATGTAAACCTAATTAATGAGTGTGCATCTCAGCTTGTGTACCAAAAAGTGAGAAGGGTACGGAGACAGGGAATTCTCTTTGGTGGGGCGTGGGGGGTACATAGTATATGTATGTTAAATTACTTAATGAAAGACATATATATTTGTGTCGCTTTTCTAAAACACAGCAGCATTACAAATGATTGGTATATTATGGAGTGCCCTTTTAACTTCCCGGCCAAGTAGTGAGATTACTTTGAGGCTGGCATTCCTTGATCTGTGGGTTTGGTGCAGTGTGTGCCTGCCGATGGCTTTGGGACAGACTCATTAGCTGAGTAGTGTGATGTGTGAGGGGTCAGTGATCCAAATGAGAGCCCTTATCGATGCTCTGTGTGAGTAGCAGGCATTCAGCTATGATGTAGGATGCTACCAGTTGGCTTAAGGAGAACACATCACCAGCAGTGCCAGTTTCTTAAGCTACTACAGCTCAGTGCAGGAGGAGGCATGTACACGCTCCTGGAAAGAGGGGGCATCCTCCTGGGCACTTATTTTTTGTTTTACTTTTTATTTGCAATAAAGCCAACAATATTTTTTGCAACCAGTAATACCACAGCTGTCTGCAACAATGGTAAATTATAACCATAATACACATATACATGAATGCTTCTACATCACTTGTCACTTATAATAGAAAGTACATTTGGTTGGCCTTTTGATCACCGAGAACATTTTCAGTAACAGTGATCAGGAAGACAGTTACTGTAATTAGGAATTCAGTATATATTTGAACCATTCATTATCACAATAATGTTAGAATTGTCCATTTTACATATTTAGCAGATTTTGTACAGAGCAATATACACAATGTATTGTTTTTCCATGTAATCCATTTGTACAGCTGGATATTTTACTGATATCTTACCTTGTTCAGTGATATTACCCCACCTGGGAATCTAGTTTTTATTGAGTGATTTATAGTCTGCATGTGCATTGATTATTGGGCAGAAAATATATTCCTGGTTTGATGAAAATGTATGAAGAAAGTTATTTATATAAATTGCTGTGACATTTACACGTAAATTCTGTTTTAGGAAGATGGTGGTTTTCCATGTGTCTCTCTGTCCTTCCTTTAATTAGTTCTGAAAAGGTCTCACACTTGTGTGTCTATTTCAGTCCCATGATTTGTGCTTAATGACCAGAGAGCTTCTCCCCTCAGTGCGAGGTTACATCTAATTTCCTGTAAGAAACATGATAGTTATGGATTTATTTATCTTTTCTGAAAATAATACAGGCAGGAACGGTCTATAGATACTATAAATAGATGGATCAAGATCAGCATTGCTGGTGTTAATTACTTGGTTCTTGGTTATTGCCTGTTACTAGTACTCTGTTTTATACATATTTAGTGAGCTCCATTATGTTTGGGACAAAGACATATTTTTCCACAATTTTAGATTTTCCAATTCACATGTGGTCAAATTTCACATCCCCAGCTTTTATTATACATTTTTTTCTACATTTTGGATTCACCATGTAGAAATTACAGTACTTTTTATAGACACCCCCCCCCCCCCCCCCCCATTTCAAGGCACCATAAAGTTTGGGACAAGTGGCTTCACATATGTTTCTGAATTAGGTGTGTTAAATTGCTTCCTTAGTGCAGGTATATGAGAGTTTGCATATCTTGTTTTGATTCTAGGCTTTTGATCACTTTGGAGTCTATTATTGGCCTTAGCCAACATGAAGAGTATTGAAAATGAAAGTCAAGGAAGCCATTATGATGCTGAGAAATAAGAGAAAAAAACAGACATAGGCCAAACCTTAAGCTTACCAAAATCAACTGATTGGAACGTCATTAAGAAGAAAGAGAGCAATGGTGAGCTCAGTAAATAAAAAAAGTCCTGGTAGACCAAGGAAGACCTCTACTGTTGATCACCAAAGAATTCTCACCATAATGAAGAAAAACCCCAAAACACCTGTCTGGCAGATCGGAAACACTCTTCAGGATGTAGGCGTGGATCTGTCAATGGCTACTGTCCTTAGAAAACTTCACAGACAGAACTACAGAGGCTACACTTGATGATGCATACCACTAGTTAGTTGCAAAAACAGGATGGCCAGGTTAGAGTTACTTTAGCAAATAAGTACCTAAATGAGCCTGCAGTTTTGGAAAAAGGTCTTGTGGACAGATGAGACCAAGATTCACTTGTATCAGAGTGATGGCAAGGCCAATGTTTGGAGAACAAAAGGAATTGGCCAAGATCAAAAGCACCCCCTCCTCTGTGAAACATGGTAGTGGGGGTGTTATGGTTTGGGCATGTATGGCTGCCACAGATACTGGTTCACTTCCATAGTCTTTTTTACACAGAGCATAAATACCGGGTAATTGGCAGAGCTGACCTGGTATCGATGTCTGTGTAAGGACGTCAAACCATAACGAAGGCGGATTAAAATAACCTGGCTCTGACCCACCTCACAAAATAGGAAAAAAAAAAAACTTGAACCTACCAGTATTTCCTCTGTGTAAAGCTGGAAAAATGCCAGTGAGTTGCCATGGTAACAAGCCACATAAACATTCCATCAGCTGTCAGCTGTCCCTGTGAGTTACTTTGTGTCCGCTTCAATAGATACAGTTTAGGCAAAAAAATAACGTAAAATCTGTGGTGCGGGGGACAGATTAAAAAGGAACAAATAAAATGATGGCCACTGGAGGGGATAGCAGAAATAACTGGACAGAAGTGGAAATCAGAGAACTATTAAATATAAGGCAGGAAAGGGAAATTATTAAACAAATTGATGGTGGAGTTTGCAATTCAAATGCTCACCAAACCAATGTGGAAAGACTGGAAGCAAGGGGAATAGGCAAAAAAACAGCAGGTTACCTCAAAAATAAAAATGATGAAGAGGACATATATAGCCTATATGTATGCTTTTGGATAATTATGGAATCAATGCCAATTCTTCTGAGTAATGTAAAGACAAAATACTTGGTAAACGGTGATAAAAGAATTCAGTGTGAATTGGTCATTGGTCATAATTTTTCCCAGCTCTGATCCAGCATTCTTATCCGGTCTAGCTGTGTAAAGACGGCTATTGATGATGTATCTGTTGATAGCAGCAGTATAATGAATTCTGAAGTGTATACAAGCATCTTATCTGCTCAAGTTCAAGCAAATGCCTCCAAACCCTGCTTCATCCTACAGCAGGACAACGATCCCAGACATACTACTAAAGCAACAAAGTAGTTTTTCAAAGCCAAAAACTGGAAAATTCTTGACTGGCTGCAGTACAGGCCTGACAGAACATTCTGTTGTGGCTTTTAATTATTTATGGGAAGTTGTTCATTTCATATATTTTCTGGCTGTTGGAGGGAACACTGCCTTTGAGATTAGAGAACACCCTGTCACCCTGCCAGCTCTGCCTGCTCACAGTCTGTCTGCCCTTTCTGTCAGTCTGCCACAACGTTTCACCTGACCCCTGGTCCCACTCACTGCAAACGACACTGGTACTGGCCAAGTTAATTCCGTGTTTAGTGGCCTCTTGCCACCTTCATCTGAACAGTCTGTTTTTAGAGCGATAGAAGCATGAACACATACCAGGCTGAGGCGCGGAAGCATTCATTTCTCTGCTCAGAAGAATGCTGCAGGATTCTGGAATCCCCAGAATAAGGCACCCCAGTTCTAGTTCACAGTTCTAGCTCCACTGCATCTCAGATGCTCGATTATTCACAAATGGTCCTCCCTTAATTCCTTCTGATGTTTTGCAGTAGTGGGTGTCCAGAGATTTGCGCTTAATTAAATGTTTCCTGTAATACCTGGTGATTATGTGAATGTCAGGGAGGCATTTTCTGAAATGCCAGATAGGGTTGAAGGAGCATCAGGAGGCCCTGGATGTGAATGACAGGAGATGGCTCAGGAGACGTGGTGAACACTGGAAAGTAGTAATCCGGATGATTATTGGTCAGTACAGAGAATTCCACACCTGTTCCTCTCTCCCAAATGCCTCGTCATGTGTGATAGTACAACTTATTCTATTCCATGTGTACTCCCAATGATAATATAGCTGTGATTGTATTTCTATACGTACCGGGTGACTGTTACTTTGAAATATGTACTTATGTTCATGAATGTTTAATATCTGTATTTCTTGCCTGCTGTTTATTGATGAGTTTTCCCAAGTTTGTTTTGCTATTTTTTCTTACCAATGGACTTTACTTGATGGCTTCACTGTTGTTTTCCACCTTGTGTATTTTTACAAAGACCTCACATTTGCTTCCAGGTGGGGATTCAAACAGTGAAACCAGCCCAGTGAGTCAAATGCTCCTGTCAGAGAGCCAGGAGACGTCACAGGCCCCTCCCACTGAGATGACGCTACCCGAACATGAGCCCGAGGACGAAGGTTCCATCAGCGACAAGAACTCGGCCAAGTCCGAGGACAGCGCCTCATCCTTCGAGGAGCTGGAACTGGAGCTGGGGAAGGGACAGGAAGACAAAGACTGGCCACTTGCCAAGGAGGCCACCAGCATGATGCCAGACCTCCCGGCCAATGAGCCGGCAGCCATGGGAGAGGGAGAGGAGTAGGAGGAAGGCCTTGGGGAAATGGGTGGACATGATCACATGTTCAGGATGATAAGGGTTTCCTTCATTTATATAATTTCTTTTTTAAGAATTAAGTGCAAAACTGTTATTGATTTCATTTCTTTCAGCTTTAAAAAGTTGTCGGTTTTCCCTTAGTTGTGCTCCAGATAGAAAGAAGACCTAATTTGCCAACTGTTTCTGGAGTAAACAAGATAACAGGAGATGAGAGGAACATTAAGGGTAAAAACTGAGCTACCATTGCAACTAGCCATTCATTCAAATGTTACCAATGACAAAGTTAAACAGTAACTATGCAAGAGGGATATTATTGAATGAAAGTAATTAACAGTTATATGTGGAAAGAAATAAATGACCATAACAGGTTATTATGGAAAGAGTGTTACTGTCCATGACTGCTTTCTTATTTTTTATTTATATATGAGGGTGCAGCTTTATGCAGTAAAGTAAGATTGACTCCCTGGTTAGTTAGTGTAGTATAAAGTTGTAATTTTTATGTTGTCGAATTAGTTCATTTCTTTCTTTTTATTTGTCTATTTAATAAATAGTTCTCTGGCATATGTAAAATGAACAGAATGTTTAAAAAATTAATCAAGGGCTTTTAAAATTTTTTCCTGCATTAATGGTTTTCTCATCATTTTTGCCTTTAATTGCGATGTCACATTTGGACTAAAATATGTTATTGAATTACCATACCATGTGCTTTCAGGCAGCAATACAGGTGTGTGTGCATGCATGTGTGTCCATGTGTGCATGTGTGTCTCTGCGTGTGTGCGTGCGTGTGTGTGTGTGTGTATGTTTGTATGTGTGTGTGTAGGTGGTGGTGGTTCGGTTGTTGGTTTAAATAATAGCAGCTGTGTCAGCTCTGTCAGGTGCCACCCTCAGAATAGACCTATACCTGGGACCCCATAAACTACACCTATGTGTGAGATTCTGTAAGTTACACCTACACCTGAGACCCCCAAAACTACACCTATATCTGTGATGCCATAAACTAAACTATACCCATGATCCCATAACATTTGAGATCAAAAGTTATGAAAGCATTAGTTGAGCTGGATTTCACCTTTTAGTAGCATTGCCAAGTGCAAAATCTATCCAGGGTCAGAGAAATCTGAAAAAGTAACAAGCTAATCTTTCTGCCGCACTCAAGGCATATTTCCCATAATTCTGTGGGGAGCATGTGTATTACTTGTTTCTGATCAACCGCAGAGGGTCTCTGCACTCTGCAGTTGCTGATGAGATGCAGTTATCTACATGAACGTGTAACAAAGATGCACTTGTTTATCATCAGGTGAAAATAATTGCTTCTTGAAAAAATTTAACTCGGTGAGCCCCTCGGACCGAGACCCCTCAAACTGGTGAACAGATTATACTGCAGTCCTCAAAGTAGCATGTCATGCTGTGATCTGATTACTATGGATTGCAGAGCCATATCAGGTAAGCCATTTATGAAGAAATAACAACCTTTGGACTTATGCAGAAAAGGACAGTAAGAAAACATGAGAATGTCCTGCCTTTGAGCGTATACATAATTTAATTTTTTATTTTGTATTTTGTCTATTCTTTTGCAGTTTCTCTGTTGATTTCAAATGAAATCAAAACTTTATTTCAAATCAAATCAATATAAAAATGTTTTGTACTTTTGTCCCTTTTTTGGAGGGGGGGGGGGAGGGGAGGGGAGGGGGGGGCAGATTAGGATGATGTCATAGCATACAAAATACAGTGTAAATAGTGAAGGTATTTTGTGAAAATAGGATGTCCTGCAAAGATCTGTTAATAATGGTATTTGACTCAAATTGCCTTATGCACTATAACTGGCACTTGTGGTCATTTGTGGTTCCATTTTTATTTTAATACCGCCTAGTTTATATCTCTGTCCTGAATTGACTGCAATTCCATTCTTACCAGGGGAGACACAATGAGAAAAGGTTTTGAATGGATTTCATCTTGGCAGTATGAATGGAGAACATTGACATAAGGAAATAATGTTTCAGCCTTACAACTGATGGTCACCCACAGGCCTGGTTTTGTATGCTGCTGGGGTAATTTTCGCTTTGGTGAAATGCATGTTTAAAACGAAATTGCAAATCAATAAGTTTAATAACAATGCGTATAGAACTGCCACTGGCCTGCTACCACAAGGCTTTCTCACTGCAGAGTCTGTCTTGATTCTGATTTGTGGGAGAAAATGGGTCTAGTTTATATAGTAGTCTAATAGTCTAGTCTTTAGGTCTTCTCAGTACAGCACCATTTCCACTATGTCAAACCTTGTTGTTAAGGTCTGAAAAGTTTAAGATGACTCAAGTGATGTATATATCTCAGTGTGGAGAAAAACACATTTTCAATATACAAATATGCCAAATTACTCACGCACACTTCCAGTTCAGAGTAACAGCAGTATACATTCTGAGATTTTTAACCAATGACCACTACATTGCCGTCCTGCCGATGCAAGAATCGAACCTTCACTGGGAGAAAGAGGCTACTGGTGGATGTGGAGCTACTTTATGCTAATTGCAGATGGGCATCGCTGTTCTCTCTGAATCAACTGATATCAATGTGCCAGTTCAATGTTGGAGAGGGGGTTATTGTGTGTTATCAACTGAATACAGCCTCTTTAGAGGGACATGGAAGTGCAGACAGACTACCTTGAGTGGCAGGCAGAAGTAAGATTTTTGCCTCAATGCGACCCATTATAAAATGTTAATTATTATTTTAAAACATTTCTGAACCCCTTTGGAGAATTATTTGCTATCTAAATAATTTTAGATTAGTTAATGCAATACATTACTTCAGAAATCATGACCACAGCCATAAATAAATAAATATTTGGCCTCTCTAGAATCCACTGTTCACCTGACCCAAGGTCATCTTTTGGAGCCATTGCTCACTACAAGAGTTCAGCCTTCAACCAGCACCAAAGCTGAGCCTTGAAAAGTGAATAACAAAACTGGCCAAAAATAAAGTTCAGCACTTCAGGAAAAAAAAAAAACACTCAAGGATTTCCTTTGTGTAGAAATCATAATTTTTTATAGTGAAAAAAGCTCAAAATGTGAGATAAAATATGCTTCTTCTTTTTTCACTAAACTATAATTGCTCTCACTTTACAAATGTCAGCTTTAAGAGCTATAGACTTCAAGTGAATGAATGGCTGGGTTAGGTTACACAGTTCAGTGGTTGAAACCATTTTGAGTCCATGAATGATGGGCCTGTGTAATGTCATGTAATAAGAGATGGTTCATTTCTGTGGTTCAGCTGAAATGAGTGAAACCAATTTATATTTCGATGCATTTACTTTTTGGATCTGCTTCATTATGATGAAGGTTTATGTAATGACTCGACTTTCGGTTGTGACACTGATAAATTGGTATCACCATCCTTTGCCTAAACATTCATCTGCACTGGTGCAATTCACTCTTGATGGGAGCACCTGCTAAAAGCCTAACTGCAATGTCAACTCAGTGCAGAAATTTACGGTGTCAGGAAAGGAATTTTAAGTCATTTGGGTGTGATTGTTTATAGGATGCTAATTGAATTTTACAAATATACAATGGCACTTAAATGACTACTCATTTCAAATGTGCTGACCACTGTTCGCCCCCACCACTGCATAACATGGCTACCTGTGTCTGGGAAATTCAAACATTTAGCACGTGGGAAAAATAGAACATTTTCCCAAATACTTCATCTTCACTCAGAACTGTCAGAACCACAGAAATAAATACATATTTCATGCACGTGGCCCAAATTAAACCATAAATCAGAAACTCAAATATTCTAGTATGCAAATTTTGAGAGAACACTGAAAATGTGTTTTGTTATTCATTAAATGCATTGTTATTCATATATTAAGGTACACTATTGTTTCCACTCTTGGAAGATGAAATACAAAACGCATAGTTGGAAAGTGCTCAGCTCTAGCAAGGCTTCTTGAGTGTCTACTGAAAAGAAACTCTGTTACTATTGATGTTCTGGAAATTCAAAAAAATGATTTCCATTAATAAGGCCGTATCAGCCAAATATGATCCACTGCCCTGGAAAAGGGAAATATTCATAATTCACATGGGACCATGTGGTTTCATATTCAGAAATCCCTATTCATACCTAGATTCATGTAGATTTTCCTTATTTGACTCCTAAAAAAGCATGGTTTCATCCTGCATGTAAGATTGTATATGCAATATAAGACATTATCTTGCGGAAAAGGGGATTTTATGAAAGATTGTTAGACTTGACTGAGCCTTGAGAAAATTGAAATGTATTATTTGATTAATTAATTTCTTTGCTGCATTGTTTTAATTTCTAGTCAATCATTTCAATCAATTTATTTGAATAAAAAGATAATGTTATAGTAGCATACATTATAAATTTTATTTATTATAAAGTTAATTGAACAGTAGGATTTTTTCATGTATTAATTTAGACTGGACCTCTATTAACCTGTTGTCAAAAGCACTCAAGTATGTGGACCCCCATCTGCATGAGTTCAAGAAGAGGGGCTTTGCGCACCCCTATTAGAGTCTTAGGGTTGCCAGCAATCTAAATCTGCATTTTTAAATGGGGTCAACTAATTTATTTGTTTATTTTTTTATTTATTTAACTTTACTTGCTCAGCAAACTTTTATGAAAATAAAGTCTGTTAAACGTATTAAAATGTACTGTATATGGCCTAGTATGATTACCTCTAGTTCCTTTAAAATAGAATAATGGTTTTTAAAATTTGGTTGACATCTACTCCTCTCAACAGGATGCTGTGTAATACCTGTCTATATTTCCAACCTGTCATCTTTCATATTTCATATTTTCTTCCTGGTTGGTCCTCATTGCCCTCTACATAATATGCCAAGTTTTTAACCAAAAAATAATTGACACCTTTGCAAAAGAAACATATTAGGCAATAGAAGCATCATCTGAATATTAAACCATTGAAAAAATACCACATAGAGGCAAAACATTATATAAGGGAGAAATCAACAAGAAAGAAAAAATGAGTAAAACGTATAGGCTTACATTTTCCATATAAAAATGAAAAGCAATTCCTTGAAATATTCTTGGAACTGAGAGTAATAATAATAATTTAGTGAAAAAGACAGTTTACACTTATACCGTCATTGAGCACAAACATAAATGTTAGTGCCCTCTTGTGGTGGCCAGAGATATTCTTGTGATTAAAAAGACATTCAGATGTACTGAGAAAAAATATGGACTTCCATATGTTTCATAACTGTACCACAGATTATTCAAGACAAAAATGTTAAAATACAAATTCACAGTCATATTAACCCTTTAACCAATGGCTAACTATATGTTCTATAATTATTTTTTGGGCATTAATTAGCATTCCCATCTGAAACCTCTGCTGGCCTCAAGCATTCTCTGCTATTGTATAATTCTTTTAAGAGCTTATTCAAGGAGAAAATGAGTCTCTTTGTGCAACTGTTGGGCAATTTGTGTAAGTAAGGAAGAAAGTTAGTCATAATTACTATGTGAGTAGAAAACCTAGTTATAATGTACATATAAAGGCAGATAATTAGGCTAGTTCTGACACTGGGATATTATTGATATTATTATTTAAATGAATTATTAAAAAAAAAAAACCTTGGGTTTACACAATGTTCTGGCTCCCTTTCAAGTGATAAGCCCCGAGTCACACGTCTTCATTCATAAAGGCTGAATGGATAAATATCAGCAACTTTTGCCTTGGGTGTGGGAAAACAACTAATGATTACCTTAAATTATGCAACTAACATTACCATAATAAACAACTTCAATTACACAATAACAGAATGGGACTAAAAGCCCACTGTCAATGTCCCTTAATGGATTAAAAATAATTGAATTCATGACCTTTCCATTCTGGATATATCCTATGACGTACAGTGACTGAAGATGGTTGCCTTATATATGGGTCGAGAAGGCAGTTTTGGCCTTTCGTTAGTTAGCCGCTCCTGGTGGCAAGATCAGTGCAGCATGCGACAATGAGATGCATTTCCTTCTGCGTCTCCCTCCAGGACTGACAGCTCTCTGCCCCTTCTCCTGCGCCACGTGTTGATCTACCCTACACGGCTCCCACAGTGCATCGCGCCTCCTTTCCACATGGCTGGGCCGTCAAAAGAGGCGTGTAATCCCAGCATCTGAGTCTCATTTTTATTTGCTACTCAGTAGAGAGGTACAAATTCTCACAGTACAAACCCCCCACCCCCACCCCCACCCCGTTCCCCCAAAGTCGCCTATTTTAAGGTTTTATTCTCATGAGATTGGATGTGGTGATATTTTTTTTTTTCTCAGTGAGGCCTCCTGACGCTCAGCTCTGAGACTGCGTGTTCAGAACTGGACAGAGCAGGCCCAGTGACAGCTCTCAAGGGTTCTCACTCCAGAGGGAGGTGAGCAGCAGGGCCAGAGAGGAGGAGCGGGCATGTTCAGTCACGTGGAGTCGTGGTGTCTGATGTCAAACGTGCCCGCCGATCATGATGGCGCGTTGGCGCTGGCTGAAGATTAAAGGGAGTCCCCCTCCGACTTCCGCTAGAAAGCATGGCCGCTCTGCACGGTATGCGCGCGAGCTGGTCTTACCCACAGCCTACGTGCTTTTGTTCTCATTTAAAAGGTGTCAGAATATCATTTTCATGTACTGCCACCTACACCCTGCTCAGTGACAACTCTTCAGTGTGAAATAAAAAATAAAAAAAACATGCAAGGAGATAAATTGATTTTTTCCTGTTAAAGTAGAATATATGTTGGGGTATTTTGTTTTACCAAGATAAGACCTTCCTATGTTCAGATGAGCAATACAGATGCCTACATTTGGATGTTATGCAATGCGTGTTTTTTAAATAAATTTCGTTTCCTTAAAACATGCATTCATCAATGAAGAGTTACCCCTTAATCATCTACTGTGATATGCTTGAAGCATCAGGCGACTCTTGCCAGTTAGCAGGGATTACATGTAACAATGAACTCAAATGGCTTCATGAAATCCAAAGTGTGTGGATACATGAAGATCCTTTAGATAGATAAGAAGACAATAGTAATTGTATTCTCACATAATTCTGTTCAAAGCTCATCTGCATGAAATACGTTGGCACAAAGGTCTGTGGTTTCCTTGTGTCCACCTATGCAGTGATAAAATCATTGGTAGGACCTGTTATATAAAGTGGAGGCTTGTACCATCATTTAGCAATTCCACAGAACAATGCTCCAATAATGAATAATAGATAACTACTTTTAAACAAAGGATACTAAGTTCAGGATTGCTGTATTTGGCCAGACGTAGTCAATTATTAATGTCATATTGGTCAAAGCAATTGCTCGCATAGCCTATAGGTGGCTATTTCTGCTGCCATATTTTTGACAGGCAAAAAACTATATTTGCTGAAAACCTCAATATATTTCATTAATCATATTTCAAAGTTCACAGTCATTCAGTTTACCACTGCTTAATCAACAAAAATGAACAGAGCGGATGCAGAAAAATAAGAGGGTGAAAATCTTGCTTGACTTGGACTAGGCGATTTATTCACTCTCATGGGGAGAACAAGATGTATATTGCAACCCCGAAGCGGAATAAAATGATTTTTAGACAACAGTGATGATTCCAAGTTATTTTGAGCTATTAGATGCCCAATACAAGTACATTTTGTGACTAATCCGTAGATGACGTAACCTGGGTTTATGTGTTATGTGTGAGAAAACAGTTCGGATTTAATCAGATATTTATCAACGGCTTCGCTCCCTACGAGCTGGTTAACCAGTTGGGATTTAGACCAAGTCTAGACTCGTACATCCGTACATATGCATAACAACCTCAACCCACCATAAATTCTGCCCTGAAATCTCCAAAGAGTTGGTCCAATTGTGTTTTGACATCCCACTTTAACAAAACCTACACACTTTCGTGAGTTTTTCTCAAATTCATGAACGACACACAGAAAACAAGTAATTCCAGGCTTTGACGGAGTTTTCTGGGACACCACATTCAAGTAATTACAGCTGGGAACATTTTTGAAACTTAAAAAGAGCTTCTCGGGTTGAACGAGTAGATGAGCCAGATGGGCGGTCTACACGGGGAACGAATTTACATTTATTAAAATAGAGAAGAATAAAATCAACAACAAGAAGTAACGCAAAACATCGATTTACTACAAGAAAAAATAATACAAACAAAACAAGACCTTAATCAATCAATCGTTCAGAATAACGTGAACTTGAAATAACAACAGTGCTCCGAGTATTATCGAAGGAAATGCGCGCTGCTGTGAGACAGCCGGTCGCGTGAACCTCCTCACTACACCATTTCGGAGTCACTGTCAGTCATACACTTGGCTCCCTCTACCACTAACAATGAGATATCACACGTGCGATCTAGGCGCGTTTGTTTTAAACCGATCTTAGGAATTTTGAGGACTAAAACCCGACGCTGAACACCGACTGCAATAAATACCAATCTACGCAATCTAATTTAAATCAAAGCATCAGTACCAATGCACCGTCAAATTACCGATTTACAGCACGTGTGATAACATATTTTAATAAAATTAGCATAAATATAAAGACTATCGTGGTGATATTTATCTGAGGGAGGAATTTTATTTGAACTCTCTTTTAATTTTATCATGCTGCAACTGGAGAGAGTTTTAGCTGCACGAGATTTTAAAAAGCACAGAAACATCTCGAGGAATCCGCTGTGTTTTTAGTCAGTCTGTTTCAGCACCAAGGACAGGTACAACTCTCCACAGCAGTTTCAAGACTTAACTTCCCCAATTGACGGACTTACGGAAACTGAATTTCCACGGTATTTTTGGCATGAAGCAATAACGTTTACAGCATACAGAATTGAAGAAAACGGTCTACTTTATCCTGTTGGAGCAAAGGTCTGGACTTGGAATAATTTCATCACAGTAATATCCGCAACAAACAGGTGAGGATGACCTCTGTTTTTTTGCACGTGTTTTAAGATTGTGCATTCATTCTGTGCCCATATTAGAGATTACTCGTGTGCACAAGGCTATGGAATTCACTGCATCTTTTATGAGAGCACATGCACATCAGTGAGAAAATTAGAACATTTACAAAGCCTGTTGAATAAATCTTATCACTTGAAAAACACGTTTAGTGGCTGGTGATAACAAACTGCCGTTGAACTCGCACCACAATATATTTATCCACGCCTTAAACATCCTTATGGTTAGAATTGTCTCTGCAGACAAAGCTATTTCACCGTAAACAATTTAAACAATTATTATTTCTTGTTTTTACTAAGGTTCGTGTTTTTTAAATGAAAAACTTATGAATATGTAGGCTATGCATTTCTATATTGTAATGTTTGAACTGTTACAAATGCACGGTTTACACAACATGACAGTAAACATGAACAAAATAAGTTCATTCTAATGGGCGGCTGACATACTGATGTACAGCGCTCAAAATTAAATATACAAATATACCAGTGCATACAATTTATTCACGCAGGTGCGTAATTTATCAGCGAGTTTGTGAAACATAACAAGTGACGCTGGATTGTTGCAGTTCAGCAGGTTGATTTATCTACGCCTTATCACGAATGCTGTATCTGAGTCTGTGCGAACATGGATACGTTTTAGAGTGATACTGCGTGTTCATAAACAACGACGTCCTGTATCATATACAGAGTAATTAGGGCGGGTGTTTTGACCTGTGTTTGAAACAAATTGTGAGGGGAAAATGTATGCATGCTTCAATGCGTTCTTGTCGCGAAAATCGCAAGAAAGTTCTATGGGAGTTCGCTGACCAAGTCTGGAAGGCGTCTTCCTATGCCCAGAGTAGCCGGATGCGGCGGTATGAATAGATAAAGCTAGATAAACGTGGTAAATTATCTCTGGAATGCTGACGGGCGTAGCTTGTTAACTCTGAACATGAAGTAAAGAGCGAATAAATACAATCTTGCGATTTAGATGATGCAGCAGCTATAACAATTTATCTGAAATGTATTAGGCTACAATTAATTGTCAAAACTATATAGCCTGTTCCTATCGAGGAAAAGCAGCAATAATTATTCTTCCACTATCTGTAGTATCTTAAAATAGACCATGACAGATTGTTTAAAAAAATGTAATCTGAATATCTGTTTGGTTTTAAGTATTGGTTTTAGTTTTGCCATTTCAGTCGGAACTGGACAACAGCATGAAAACGATTGTGTTTATGTCTATAATAAATTGACATGTTATATGCCGTGTGTGAGTGTGTATGTGTAAACATACATATGCATGTTTATTTAAAAGGTTTTTTTAATTGTTATTTTCCCTTTTCCCTTCAAGTGCTGAGACAGTGATTAAATAGCAATTGCATTATATCATCAGTCAAAAAGGCATCCAATCAATAGCCTATGCACAAATACCTTCATTGACACACCACAGTAAGAAGCCCAGTCCTTTGGTCTGTCTCTGTCTTCACCTCAATATGGAGGAGAGTTCAGAGTGATGTCTCCACTTAAGTGGAAGAAATTTTTATTACACGTTCCCAGTAGAATCTTAAGCGCACGCGGTTGCACTGCAACAAGGTGGAAGAACCCTATAATGTACATAATTTTCACATTAAGCTCGGACGCCTTACCCATGCTTGGTTCAAATGTGTGAGTGAGCAAAAAACGTGTTTCCAGTTTCTCAACGCGGGCTTCCAAAGGACTGGATGCACCGTGGTTGGGGTGTGCCATCTTGCACATCACAGTAAGGCAGCAACGTTATAGGCTTGGTTATAGGCTAGCCAGTGAAAAAATTAAGCATCAGACATCCTTGAAAGAAAACAATGCAATTTATTGCTTTCCACGTAGATTGTCGAATGTATCGTCCCAAAGGTTATTTATTTATTTATTTATTTATTCAGTCATTCATTTATGCCATGATGTTACAAATGTATCATTCTCAGTTGATTTTACTTTTTGCTTGGACATATATGCCCGCAGAAGGGCTGTTGGTCGACGTACAGTACTTCGCTTTCTGGTCTATAATCAAGACAGTGGCAGTGCCAATGCCGACTGTGGCCAGCCACAAGAAGATGGGTTTAGTTCGTCGGGTTTCATCTACCACCGCGTCTCAACCTGCGACAGCCACGCTTAAATGCCATTTGTGATGATGGCACAGCTCTCCGGAGAAATGCGAATGTGTATAACTTGTATTTGACCATCGCTTAATCTTTCGTCTACAACAGTGACGGTGCTGATCAGAAGTGTGATGCAGCTTATTAAAAAAAGAACCAAGACAATAATTATCAGGTTTTAATTAAACATTTTATAAGGGCGCAAGTTTCAGAGAATAAGTCAGGAGATAATTCGGAGGCAATATTGATTATATTGTGATAATCATTGCAATTTGTCAAATTGTTTTAGATCAAACAGAAGGAACACAATAGAGGGCTTAGACATAATAAAAACATGGAAATGAACCATATAATATATTACACTGTCCACATAATACATTTGAAACAAGATTTGTTCTTTAAAGTTATGAACGATTAGTATTAATTGTTTTTAACTATTAGTATTTTCTTACATGGAGGTGTGCGTGTGTGCCTTCCTTAGCTTTCATGAGAGGATTATTACACAAAGTGGGTCATGATCTGTAGCTCTCTGCATGATGGTGGAAAATAAGTACATTTTCGGGTGCATTTTTTGAAGTGTGATCAAAATGCCTGATTTATAACACAAAAAGAGGGGTAGTGGCATGTAACTTGATAAATAAACACATGGAATGCACATGTCTTTGTGGAACTATTCACATCCACAGTCTAACATAAGAAAGGCTTGGGAGAAGTTTATTGGTGTAAAAATCTATTCGTGCTTGGAAACCACAGCAGGGTGTGCACCATTCATGGGCAGAAAATGTGTTTGTCATACTTCAGCAAACACTAGGCACTGTTTATGACTATGCATGCTGATAAGTTCAGTCTTGTATACAAGTGCGTAGTACATTTGTCAAATTTAAGTAGTGCAGGGTTCATCAGTGTAACTTTGAAGTCATCCAACACTGTCCAACTCTAAACCTGCTCCATTCTTGGACTCCAGTTACTTGATTAATCTGTCAATAAGTATTCATACCTGTAAACGCTGTCTTCAGAGGAAGTGTTCTGTCTGACTGGTGTATCAGATGTGAGATCAGTTTAGCAGGGCAAGAACCCGGAGGCACTGGCACTGATCCTGAACAGAATGAGGTGCTCATTTATAGCTATAAGCAAACTTAATGTATTGGTGACTCGTGTGATTTAACCTTTGTATTTCTCCTTGGGCCCAGATTAAAACCCATGTTTTCATTCCAACATAAAGATTTAAATAATAACACACAACACTCCTTCATCCAGCAAACCACCCACACTGACCCATACTGTTTTCTAATGACCAAATCAGTGTGTGTATTTTTGAGGGGGTGGTACAGCCATTGTTTGTTTTGACCTTTGTCTCGAGTGGGCTTTGAATGATTAGAAAAGTGAAGGAGAACCACAGACCACAGATTTACAGCCAAGAGAACTGCTAGAAAGGACATAGCAGATCCAAAAATATAACTGACTTTTTAAATCAAGGCAATCAAGACTTCAGTGAGGTACTCCTGCATGGGGGTTTAAATAATTTAGAACCATCTGTTGCAGGAAAAAACCAAATACAGGGAGAAATTACGTATTAAAATAAATGCATTGCTGCCAAGCTTCCTAAAGAGGTTCATTGCGGCAGGTTGAAATGCAAGCCTGAATAAAATGAGGAATGTTACAGGAGAACAGCTTGCATGTCTGTGTCCAATCTTCAAGACAACATGCTGGGCTTTTTGGGTGGTATACAGTGGAGATTCAGTGATTTTAAAATGGAATTATTTTGCTAATCTTGTTCACTGCACCCAGTCCAGCCAATTCACCTTTCATAAGGATCAGTGAATCCGTACAGGATTTTGCACAGCGTAACATCCTGGAACCTTTACAGGATAGTCTCTTGGCCCTCAGCCAGAGAAAATCAAGAGAGTATCTGTGACATAAAAAGGGAGGGAAATCCCATTGAATGCCATGGCTGGATATATTCAACAGCCCCATGAAATCCTCTTGTAAGTAGACACTGTCAAACCATGCCACAGGTTAACTCATCTGGTAAATTAACATGAATCCACCTCTCACAAAATACTAGGAATAATCAACACTGAAAAATTAGAAACATAGGGTAATACATATTTTCCTTTACTCTGAAGTATTGTAATATTTGATATAGCCTTATAAATTCTCATACAAAAAACATCCCCTTTTTAGTCAAAAGTGGTTTGACCCAATTACCAAGATGGGGAAATGCGATGCCCGTACTAATGAAGGCATTCCTCTCACCTGCCTTCAGCCCAAGTAGAAGCCAACACCAATTAGCTTCTATTACTCAAGAAGCCACAATGTAACAATGGTAATGAGACCAAAATGCAAACATAACTTGGAAATGAGAATGTGTTATTGGTTAGATTGATATGCAAACATAATTTTGGATTTTCTCTTCATCTTGCCAATGCACCTCAGGTTATCCCACAGCACAACACAAAGCTTCCTGCAGTACTAGCTTTCTACTAAGTAGAGTGAGAGAGCAGAGGCATGGCAGAAAATCTGATTCAATTCCACTCTGTGTTTTATTTTTAAAAGAGAAGGCTTTAAGACTATTAAAAAAAATAGAAAGCCCTTCACTCAATAGTTGAGACTGTTCTTACATTTTAATTATGCAGGTTCTTGCCAGGGGAGAAAATGCTCATCTTCTTTTCACACGCTTTGAAGAAGAAGAAAACAATCTGGTGCACAAAACCCCTTCTAGTCCAAACGCAGTCCACCTCACCTGTACGGGATCAATGCAATCACTTTCTTTCCTCTTTTGACTGCTGAGGGAAAGAATGGCCAGGCTTTCCCTGTGGGAACGCGCACAGGTACTGCAGCCAGTCTGCAGTCCTCAAAGCCCTTAGATCTCAGAACACAGGAGCTGTGGCAGGAACCTCCATGTGAGAAGCGAAGCAGCAGTGTTTTTCACAAATGTGGGGGATGGAAGTCGCTTAACGGCCTGCTGCTGCCACAGCCACACAAAACCCAAAGATGTGACAGCCAGTAGTGCTGAGAGTGGTTGTCCTGGTGTTAGAAACGTGAGAAAAAGCTTTCGCTGTGCACAAACTGCGTCACTGGACACACACACAGACACACACACACACACGCACACACACACGCACACATACACAGACACACATACTCAAACAAAAGAGGCACCTGAAATTCTTGCTGATTTGTGGTTAGCACTAGTAATTGTATCTACTGTGAAAACTGATGTATTACCTCTAGTGAAAAATGGGTGGCTTTATCTCGTAAATTATGGGTACAAAATTCAATAGGAGAATGCATTTCACATCCCTGTAATAATATTCAAATGCGATTTGGGAAAATAGGACAAATAATAAGGGATTCAGGTAAAATGCTAACGTAGTACTAATAGTACTACAACAGAACTGTAACAGTTCTTCTGTTATTGCTATTTTTGTTGCTATTATTGAGCGTGCTTCAAATATCGAAAGCAAAGGGGTTGAGGGTTATGCATTTGATGTTTTCCCCCGATGATAAAGATTATTAGAGAGGACATTTTTAAAAGTTGATCAGCTGTTATAACCGCATCTCAGAAGAGCAAAAATACACCAGCACAGTGACAGGGAGGAGGAGTGACAGCTCTGGAATCTCCCCCAGAAGAGAGGTCAGGCTGGGGCCTTCTCTCTAAGGGCCTAGCCACTCGCTCCCTGCATTCCAGGTGAGGCTCTATGCCACCCAGTAAAGACATGGGTTCATCCTGCCGTGACAAGAATATTTTGCACGTTTGGCCCATTGGGTGCATGGTGAGCTGCTGCACATGTGGGCTGCCATTGGGGGTGCTTTGTTTGGGAATCATCTCCCCTTCATTTCTGCCTTGTCACGTACTGAGCCTAAATCGAAGCCCTCATTATACAGATGCATAGACTGCTTATCTTGCCACCAACTGTAACTATCTGAGCTACCAGATCTCTGTAATTAAACTCTGGGATGATTAATGCTCATGACCATATCAGAATAGAATGGCTTGAATGCTAACATCTCATTGTGACTCAGGTGATGTGCAGCGCAATACTTAAGGGTATCTATCATGTCTATGCATATCTGTATGGAGCCAACACCATCTGGTGTGCTACATATAGGCAATGAGTGTAAAGTAGCATGTGTGCTTAAATCATAAATTGGCAAGTGATATAATGAACCCTGTTTGTGTAGCCCCTGCTGTCATCATTATTGTCAACTGAACCATTTCTTTGCTTGATAAAACTCATTCTGTAATCCAAATATGTCCTTTTTCCCCCCTCACCGCTAAGTTGCAGTTGTGATCATTATTTTTCAATGCGGTTTTGTTTCTTTTGGTGATGCAGGGGGAAAGCATCAAATAGATGGAGTATCTTTCCACTGTATCTCATACAAAGCTAATATGGAGTCCATGGAGACAGGAGAAGAGCCCAGGAACGGTTCTGGTGTGTGTGTGTGTGTGCGTGCATGCATGCATGCGTGTGTGCGTGTGTGTGCATGTGTGTGTGTGTGCACGTGCATGCGTGTGTGTGTGTGTGTGTCTGTGCATCATGCATCAGAGCTTAGTTATAGTATAAGGGGCAGGGTCAGGGAAGCCCAATAGCAACCCTCTGCCCTGTCACAGCTGATGGCTCAATGAATAATGTATGGGCAGGGAAGGAGCTCAGAGAGACAAAAGCATGAAGCATCCATCACACTGCCAGCTACAATCAAAGCTGTGACACTAATGAGCTCACAGAAGGAGAGAGAGGATGGATGCCTGACAGAGAAATGGAGCTGTAAAGTGTGATTAGTGAATGGGGGTTGGCTCCAGCGGCTTGTTCTCACAGGTGTTGTGGCAGGGACGGAAAGAGAAGGAGAATCCAAGTGTTGCATACAGAATGCTTACTGGAAAAGTGCAACCTGTCTCTTCTAAATAATGAACAGAAAATAGTCAGAAACTCACAGAAAATCGGTGTACCCTGATTTCATCAGGCTAAATGTGGGTCCCTCTTTGAGCTCTGTGCCCCGACCTGGTCTTTCTACTCTCTGCAGTGTCAAGTACCTAGACTGTTCTCCTTTTTATATGGTGATAAAGGCTCAAGATAGACAATTCATAATGCATCAGGCAATGTGGCAACATTGCAATTTTATATTGCAATTTCTTTCAATTCTCCTGAGTAGGGCTTGTTACACATAGATCATGGTAATTATTTACATTGATATTAAGTGACTATCAAAGCTATAAAACAAAACCAGCAGCAACATTTGAAAATGTCATCATACTCCACATTTGAGGAACAGTTATTATTAAGTTGTTTATTTTTTTTCTCGACAGCAGGCTTTACTGCTTTTAAATTCCTCTCAGGGTATAATTGTTGTTATTGAAAGTGCTCTGAGTGCAATAAAGGGATTCTGAATTCCCTTGTCTTGAGGAGGACAAGACTGTCTTCAGAGGTAACGTTTCAATCCACAGAGCGGTAATGCACCGCCAGAGCGAGCAACGAAGGACTCGTGATGGCCTTCTGATGACCCTTTGCAACCTCATGAATGAGCTCTGTCAGAGAACTGGGTGGGGCTGTGTCAGGAAGCCGAGGTTTTGAGCAATGTACTCAAAAGGTTTTGTCAAGTGAAAGGTGAGGAATGCAAAGTGATTTACAAGCACACATGAAGTACTGTACCTGGGCTTGTAACTGAAAGACGACTGGTTCAAATCTCAGGAGGGGTTTGGTTTCTGATCACTTGAGCATGATACTTAACCTGACTTGCTTCCTTGATATATCCATTATAGCTGTAAGGTAGAAAGTCATTCCAGAGGCAGACAATGGCTGGGAAAATATTGCCTGGGAAATATCAGTAAATTGAGATGTCTAATTAAAAAGCAATTTGCCATTCTGTTGTGCTGACTGTTAATATAAACCATAGGGGTAAATGTGGAAAACAGAACTCTGATTTCAACCCTTCATTGTGCACAGATCAATTACCTGCTTGAGTTCTTTTGGCACAAAATATTGCTTTATTGAAATGTTTTGATGAGTATAAATATGGCACATGCTGTATTTATTTTACAATCATAATCTCTACAGAGATTTCACATGGTATAATTGTGTATAAAAACTGTACTGAAAATTAGGGACATAAAGAATGCTTCTGAGAGGCATTTGCCAGGTTGAAGCAGGAAAATGGAAATTGATGCCAGATTGTTCGTATATCAGAAGATTGCAACAGGCTCTGCTCTGATTATGTTTTTGTATTGTATTTTTATTTTTTAAACTCTACAGTAGATTGTACTCCACACAAAGGAGGGCACCATTTTACATTAGCACTTTGGCTCCTTTTTCTTGTGCGTGTTCCTCTTTGTTGCACATATTTATACACCCTTGCAAAATGCACTTAGTAAGGAAAGAAGATGAAGCCAAATAGTGGCCTGGGCCTGGTATCTTCACAGTCCCTCCAGCCTCAAGCTGCACATACTGTAAATGTTCTCTCGGAGGTACTCCAGATATTATTGCTGCTTCCGCTCCAGAAATGTGATTTTCAACACCTGAGCAGATTAACACCTTGTCAAGCTTCACTCTGGTCTGTCCTCACCTCCTTTCCCTCCTCCACAACCTTCTCTTTTCCTCTCCTTCCATCCCACTCATCTCTCTCTCTCCATTTCCACCTCCTTTCCCCTGCAATCATTCCCTTTCCTCTTAGCTGTTTCCATGTTTGTCATTATCTAGTTTGAAGTGTTTAAGAGGCCAATAAGCACTGGTACTCTTGCATTAGTTTATTAATTATTAATTAATTATTAATTACTGATAATAAAAGAAATAATAATAATAATAATAATAATAATAATAATAATAATAATTTATTTACATCACATGGACCCCTGGAAATTGTCTGCAACTCTTAGAAATATGGCTGCACTTCATGAACTTTGCAGTTACTCTAACAACAGGGATACAATGCATATAATCTTACATGTTTCCCCAGTTCTATTGTCACTAGAAGACATTAGAACTAAAATGCATTTACAATAAAGCCTATGGTACAAAGACATTCAATCCTGTAAAGAAATAAAAATAAATACATTCTCATCATGGGAAATTACCATACCTAAAGAAATGTTCTCCAGGTGTACTTTATGACTGTTAATGCTGCATATTGTTTGATATGTGAATGGCTTGCCTAATTCATGCCACCACACACCTGCTGAAATAGAGGAATTTGATTTAGCAAACTGGACTTGAGGGATGATTTGATAGATGGGTTGTGAATTTGGCTAGGATTCCAGGAAACACCCTACTCTTTGTCTTAACTACCATGAAATCTTTATTAAGCACAATGAGTCAGGACCTCTGTTTTAAGTCTACATAATTATATCTTCCACCACTAAAGCTGGGTTGTTTTGTTATTTATGTTTTGTTCGAGGAAATGAATCTCCTATTTATCCACCGCTACTTCAAGCAATAATGTCCCAGGAGATTTCTCGACCAAGCAGTAACCAATTTCCACCCCCTTAGCTTTAGCCATCAGGTATAAGAAAATTACAAGGTCGGATGCTTGCTGTCCCTCATCCTTGCCCTAATTAGTACCTGTATCTCCCGGCTTGTCCTAAATGCCTGTTTCTTTCTTTGCCCTTGCTTCTTCACTTTGTCTGCTTCAGCAAAGCGTGCAGTGCCGTGAGGACCTCTGGCACGTTTGCTCCAGCCAGTGATTCATTAAATTTTTTATGCTATAGCATAGAAATAAGATCTTAAAAAATTCTGCAGGATATCTTGTCTGGTTGTATTCTTTTGTATTCATGTCAGCGGCATGAATCCCCCAAGTAAAAGTGATGTCACATAGTGTAATATGAATTTTAAATGGCAAAGAACTCTCTTTAAAATGCTGTAGATGAATACTCAATAAGCCTGATTCCATGTGTATCCAGGGCCATATTAATGAAATATTGCTACTGCTACCAATTTTACACATACCATGTGGTCATTTATATACTTCATAATTCATTGCAAACTACTTCATTTTCAGTAGCACTGTTTTCAGCTATCAGTTTACTCTTCTAAAATTATCAAGGGACAATTCTGCCTTATTGGAGGTCTATATATATATATATATATATATATATATATATATGTGCAGTGCTTAACTATTTGGACATTAACAAAATTTCTATTGATTTGTCTGTGTACTCCAGCACATTGGATTTCAAATGAAACAATGAATATGAGGGTAAAGTGCGGACCGTCAGATTAAATTTGAGGGTATTTAAATCCATATCGCTCAGAGGTTATGAGTTCAAAACCCAGACTGGACCCTGCAGCAAAGTATTTCACAATTGAATAATTTGTTAGCCTTATATAAGCTGTCTAAGATAAATGGTATCTCATGCTTGGATAATTAAAAAGGCAAACTGAATGCCACTATTCACCACTGAAAGCTTCAACATCATTGATATAATGATGACTGCAACATTTAATACAACCACTTAATTTGGTATGACAAATAAGTATTTAATAAGAACATTTGGGGAATAATAATAACAGGGGTTAAAGACCACTTTGGCAATGTTCATGACTGAATTGAATCGCCATGATCGGATAAAAGCATCAGTAAGAAGCGACAAAGCATGAATTAATGAAATGATGGCTTTTATATCAACATGGCCGTGGAACCATCATGATCCAATTTGAATCCTTCACCATATAAAAGGCAAGCTGGGGAGATTCAGACTGCATTGTAATTGTATTGACAGGCATGTAAAATTCTATTCTTGATCAGATTTCAGGTTCAGGTTCCAAGAGGGTGGGGAGGGTACTGCACCCTTGAACAAAGCACTTAGCTTGAATTGCTAAAATTGAAATTTGAACAGTGTTCACCAGATAAGGGTATAGGGCAGTCAGATATGTAATGTACTATCCAATGTCAAAGGCTACGAGTTCATGGACCTGACAAGAAGAACCCCGGCCTTATATAGACATATAGGCATTGGATAGTACTTTACATATGACTACATTTCAGTAGCCTGGTAGGACCATTTTGAATGGACAATATTGACCTGCTTGTCCTCTCCCATCCTTTTCTCAATGGCAAGTTACTATGGCAACAAAGGTTAGCTAAAGAAACCCTAATGAGCACTGGACTGTGGTTCAGTGAGATGAGCACATTGAGCTTTGAGAGAAAACATTTTGATATCTCGCAGGATATCTTGCATTTTGTTGTCTTGCAGGTTGTTTTACCCTGCAAGACAATACTGCAAATAAGTGATTAGTGGACTGGAGATGGGTGGCAGGCAGTTGTTTCAGTCTTCAGAGTTTTCAATATGAATTGCTTTTGGGAACATCCATTTGGATAAGGCATTGAGTTTAAAAAGAGATTGTAGAAAATGATGGTGAGTAAGTACTTCTGTAGAGCAAGTAATTATTTTGATCATTTGATTTCAGACATCTGGAGTGGCTTTTGGCAAAATATTGTAATTCTGTAAGACAATCAATGTCACACAATTCTTGTAATTTTCTTTGATTTTCCTCTCAGCATATGAAATGTGCATAGAAAAAAAAAACTGCTTGATAGTAAATTGGCATATACTTGCTTTCCTTTTACTGAAGGGAAAGGGAAAAAAAAACAAATACTTAATATTTGAGCAGTGTGCTTCCATAATGATGTAACTGTTTTCACTAGCAAAAAGTCATAGGTTCAAATCTTTGATGTGTGGGACAATGAATATATTGTTCCATGAGCTAAATTAATGAGAGATGCTAGGAAAGAAATGTGTGCAATGTTTTTGTTTTTAGTGGTTGTATTTAATTACCCGAAAGCCCCAGCTATGTTTTCAATACTGCTTAACATCTCCATTTCAACTCAGCACAGATATAATCTTGCTGTCTGCTGTGGATGCTTGACGTATGTTGTTCCCCGATCAGGTTTTGCTTAGTGCATCAAAGGTGGATAACAAGCTTAAGTGTCTTGCTAGTTCTCGAGTTCTGTCACATATTTAGTGAAGCCAGTTCAGACGGTCCTGTTTTTGGGTTTCTTTTTTAATCATTGTTAAGCCTTGCACAAGATATTTGGGTATTTGGGCAATGGAAATAAAATGGTTGGAACTCACCACAACCACCAACAATGTCTAGCACTCACCTGGGTGAAACACCTCAGCCATTTGCAGCAGATATCATCAGACATTCACTACACATCTGGTGAGGAAAAAAAAAAAAAAAAATGACGAGCTAGTTATGAGATGCTTAGAATAGAGAGACTGGAATTTTGCCATGATTATTTGTATGGGCAACTCAGCAGGTTAAAAATTAATTGGGGAAAAATATTTACGCAAATCATTTATATTTCCAAGGTCCTGCTGATGCAATTAATTATAACTCCTGCTGTCTTGAATGAACTGACCTCACTAACAAGAGTGAGAGAGTGTGGTGATATTTGCTCAATATCTGTATGGGTATATTGCACCAATGTACTGTGCTACATCTAATTAACCACAGGGGGAACTGAGAGGCATGGGATGGGGTGGTGGGGAGGGCAGCCATGCGCTGGCTGTTTGATGGATTGATCTCAGGACTGGCGTTTGTGTTCTCTGCTGTGCCTTTATTTTTGCTTTTAACATGATGCTTTTCGAAGGTGTCTCAATAGCGACCGTGGGGGAATATCACAGAAATAAGAGATAAATGATCTTCTTTTCTCTGCTGCTGTCCTGGAATCTGAAGGACTCTGCATTTCTACAGAAAGGCAGAAAGTAGTTGATTTGTATTATAGGTGAGATTGATTTTGATTTTGACAGGAGAACATGTTCCATAATGAATATCTGTACTATATTTGGAAGAAAATAAATTACAAGCTCTAGTTTGGTTATTTTCCTCTAAGTGTTTCCAATGTACAACGAATGCCTCATATCCAGTTTATATTTAGCTAGGCAGCAAACAATACAGTTCAACCAAACAAATTTGGCACAAATGCAATTTATTAATCTAATTTAGTGGAATTAAAAAAATAATAGTGGCAACGTAGTTGTGGGATTCCAAAAGCAGGATGAGGAGAGGTAGGCAGGGGGGAGGGGATTTAAAAAACTGGGAATTCTGTGTTTGCAGGACCCAGTGCAATTTTTAAGCTAGACTGCTGGAGGAAAATCTGCGTCTTTTTAGTGTGACTTGCAGCAAGTATTTAGGCAACTCGCTCTCCTGTATGTAGGTGTGTACCTTTACAAGCCCATATGCATGTGTGTGTGTGTGTGTGTGTGTGTGTGTGTGTACAGCAACCACAGACTTTAACTGTAAACAATATCATGAGCTACAGAGATTGCCCAAGAGAGAGCTTCACAAATGAGTGCCTGATTCAGAGAGAGCACCAAACCCTAAATACATATTGGAGGGACATCCAGGAAATGAGAAGTGAGAGTGAGAACAGAGTATCCATGCATGAGGATTTATTCATGCATGAATCTAAGCATATGCATTCCTCCACTAAAATAATTAATATTAACCTTGCTCCTTGGTTGAGTAAATTGATCCTAATCCTAATCTCTAGAATATAGCTTTAATGTCCGAAATTTCATTGTGATGCTGTTGAATGATTAACAGTTTATCCTCATATTGACTGATGAATCACATTTTGCTCTGTGTTTTGTGTGAGTTTTTCCAATAAATATAATTTATCTTTGCTGATTGTGTTGCTTAAATAGTGCAATGAACTTGGCCCTACTGAACAAAAACCAACACAATAATAGAGCTGCTGGGTGGCTCATTCTGTGAACATGCTCCTGCTTAGACAGGGCGACCAGTCTTAACCCAAATCCAATGATTGTGAGAAAGATGGTTTTCTTTTTTTAGTGGGACCGAATATAACTTGAAATTATTACTATTTCTTGCTCCACTTGGTGGGGTATATTAGAATTGGAATGGAGATGCAATCTGGTGGTATTCATCTTCATCATATAGACAGCATGGCTGTCTATAAGAATACCTCCATGTTTTGAAAGTCTGGTAACTACAGTTCCTTCTGTTCTGTCCTCAGGGAGCGAGATCCAATACAAAAAAAAGATGTCCCTGACACCAGCGAGAGACCTCGCAATGACAGAAATAGTAGGCCTCTAAAACCTGGCAGTGCTGCACCTTGAACATCCCGAGAAAGAAGCGCCACCAACTTGCCCATCCACATGGCCGCTGTGAGGTTTGGCTTCCAAGCAGAGGAGGCTCCCTGCCGGAACCTACACTTATTCCTGCTGCTGCTCGCCCTCACGCTCGTCCCCGAGGCCTTGCCCACCACCAGCTACAACACGGCCCCCAAGCGTGAGATCACGGTGGAGGGGGACGTGGTGATAGGGGGTCTCTTCCCCGTGCACCACAAGGGCGAGGGCATGGAGGACTGCGGCGCCATCAACGAGCAGCGCGGGATCCAGAGGCTGGAAGCCATGCTGCTGGCGCTTGACAAGATCAACCAGGACCGCCACATCCTTCCAGGCCTGAAGTTGGGTGCTCACATCCTGGACACCTGCTCAAAGGACACCTACGCCCTGGAACAGTCCCTGGAGTTCGTCCGCGCATCCCTGACCAAAGTGGACGAGACTGAGTACATCTGCCCTGACGGATCATACGCCATGCATGACGACTTACCGCTGGCCATCTCGGGCGTCATTGGTGGGTCCTACAGCGATGTCTCCATCCAGGTACTGACAGCGCTTCTGTATGGCTTTATCCTATTGAGTTTTCATGAATGAAGTGTTGGATGCGTGATGATGGACATCTCCCTTACACTGTAAATTTGAGATGTATAACATAACCATGGCACTTTGCCTTGTACAGACTGCTTTGTTGTAATTTGCTGAACAGAACTGATCCTGTGCAAGATGAATCATGTATGCGAATGATGCGCTCATGGCAAATTTATATGCAGATTATTCATGCATTTAGTGATTTGGAAAGGTTTGTCAAACTGCAGTAGGTGAGGCGTGATTTTGATTAACTACTCCAACTGATAATGTGATGCAAGACATTCAGCTATGGCTTTCAAATGATACTTTGAGTATTTGGCAGTTTTTCTCATATATACAGAGGGCTCCATAATGTTTGGGACAAAGACATACTTTTTCTTGATTGGGCTCTGTACTACACAATTTCAAATTTGTAATGAAACAATTCACATGTGACACAGTATTTTATACAAGTTGGTCTCACAATGTAGACATTACAGCACTTTTTATACATGGCCCCCATTTCAGGGCACCATAACGTTTGGGACATATTAATGTTATATAAATGATTGTAGTTCTATTTAGTACTTTGTCGTCTATCCTTTGCATGCAATGATTGCTTGAAGTCTGGGACCCATAGACATCACCAGGTACTGAGCATATTCTCTCATGGTACTCAGTCAGCTCCAGCTGCTGCTTGTTTCAAGGGCAAGTTGCCTTAAGTTTTCTCGTCAACATATGAAATGCATGTTCAAATAGATTCGTTTTTTGGCTTTGAAAAACTTTGTTGCTTTAGCAGTATGGGATCATTGTCTTGCTGTAGGATGAAGTGCAGTCCAATAGGTTTTAGAGGCATTTGCTTGGACTTCAGTAGAGAAGATGCTTCTGTGCAATTCAGAATTTATTCTATATGTTATGTTATTGGTATTGAATGTGCTATTGTTTTTGAATGTGCTATCATGTCATTGGTTTTGAATTGCTCTTGCTAAAGGTCTTAGTAAATCACAAATGTAATGTGAAGTATCATTGTTTTGAATCTGGTCTGTGTATAACAGAGTACTGTTGTACAGAACACAACTGGATGGAAGTGACTTCTGGAGAGACATGAGGTTGTGATCCAGGGAAATGTCTGGGAAACAACACTTTGGTTGAGTGAGGGGATGGAGAGAACTAGTTCAGGGTAGAATCTTTCAGGGGTGTTCAATAAAATAGATCCATTCCATGATAGTAAAACCATTCCGGGAGATTTACATCACATATCCATTTACATGTTTTCTATCGACTGCCCATTCAGAGGTTTTCTTTTTTTCTTGGCTCCCCTGTCAGTTTCCACCAGCAGTAGATCAGAAACTGATATCGCAGCTGTCGGGAGAAAGCAAGAAGACAGAAAGACTGGGCGACAGCCTGATAGCTTTCCACAGCACACAGGTTTTTCAAAGTATTCCATTGAAATGCTTGCTAATTGGTCCCACATTGACCATTATGTAGCAGTTTCCTCATCAAGCTTCAATTCGTCATTAATCCCCACACATTCTAAGCATGAGCACCCCCCGTGCGGTGGACACAGGGCCCAAGGAGAGACATGTGAAGAGATTTTAGTTAGAAATGAACTATTTTGAACTGCTGCTCATCCATCCTCATTGAGAAATCAGAAACAGCTTTTTCCAATGTGTGATGTTTGACGGCTTGCTGCATTACAGTTATTTTACAGGGCTAGAACAAAAGATTGAAATTTTGAAGGTGCTCTAATTTAAAAAAAAATTTTAAAAGAAAGAAAGAGTGATGTAACTGCTAAGGTTATGGCAGTGACAACAGGATGATCCTCATGATGGGTGTTGGATGTGTTGTCTATTGAATTTACCATGTCACTGGCTCATTGGAAGCACTAATAAAATGTTGTTCTCTATTGTGAAACAATGATTTGTTTGAATAATTGAGTCTTGTGTATCACAAAGGGGCTCCAGTCATTCAGTCATTCACAAACTCTCACTCTGCGATCACTGTTTTGCTATTTTTATTCAGTGTGTAACTTAACTCCTAACATCGGGGAGTAATATAGCATTTGGAGGAAACAAAAATGATGAAAGCTCAGTGGGTTTGATTCACAAAAGGAAGATATATAGGCTTTCATTAGAAGAGAGGTGGAAATGGTGCTGTGTGGCATCATAAATAACCACACAGGGCGCCATTACAGAGGCACAGTTTCCCAACTTTTACATTTTGATTAATGTATGGCCTCTTCGTGAAAAGAATACTTGCATATATGTCTGCTTGCCCTGCCTCGCAAAACACTTTCTCTTTCTCACACTGGCATAGCCACCTCTACTTCTTCCCCCATCCTCTGTGTGAGCAGGAGAGTGTGGGGCCCTGGCTGGGGGGGTGGGAGTGGGGGGTTAGAATGGGATGCTAAGAGGAAAGAGTGCGGCATAGTGAGAGAACCGCAGTGGCCTTCTCCCTACCCTCCTGCCAATTTCCACGTCCACAGATTCTCTGAGGCTGAACTGAGCATGAATGGCAGTAACAGCAGGTCATAGGTTGGGTACAGACAGACTGGGAACAGGTGCAGCTTCTATTCATTTGAATTGTAATTGTCTTGTGGGGTTTGTGCACAATGGCTGCTCTTTTCATAACACTTGTACTCCAATGTGCTTGGGAATTCACAAGGGCACTTCAATAAATTGCACAATTTGTTCCTCTGCTTCCTCTGCCATTTTGTATTGACAAACTGAAGGGCAGGTAAGTGGTGAGGACAGCACCCGTGACCTGGTTTATCATGGAATTATTTTGCTTAGAGGCACGTGAGCAGAAACGGCACAGGCACAATATTTGAAACCAGTGGAAATACAGGCCATAAACACGTTATAAACACGGCAGCCTCAGGTCTTGCTGCCTTATGTTCAGTAAAGGGGAGCCGTGGTCCCATTTTTTGATAGCATAATCCAGTTGAGTCTGGCCAGGAGCGCTGTCAGAGTTAAAAGACTGTGTGAAAGGTTGATAGCTCATGCCCCCTTCCGCGTTAGCTTTGAGAGGCTGTGTCAGGTGATGTGAACCTCCAGACAAACAGGTCACTGCAGAGCAAGCAAAGGTCCACAAGACAAATGGAACAAGTGTTGATGATATTCATTGCCATGGATACAAATGGAATACTAAAAGCAATTAACTTGGTGCCTCCTAGGGGCTCCATCTACTTAACAGCTTCTACAGCTTTGACAGAACAATACTGTGGAAAAAAAAAAGCTTACGGTCAGATTTGGCAAAAAAAACAAGCCAGTGGTATGCAGTTACGCTCAACACCGGCCAACTACTGTTAGAAAGTGAAGGCTAATGATACCACCGCTGGGCTCTTGAGGCAGTGCACTAGCTTTCCCATCTGTGGGGTGCCACCAGAGTATCACAGGACTTGGCAGGTTCAACACTGTGTTTATGAAGAGGCCTCAGTGCCAGGCAAAGATGACTGAGAGACTGCAGAAATATGGTACTTCCAATGAGGACGCTACTTGATTAGGCATGGCAGAATTTTGCCTAATGATTGATGAATTCATAACAAATGGACTGGTCCCTTAAAGAGGGCTTAAATAGAACCTAGTGACTTTTCTGGGAAAAGAAGATCACTTGTTCCACATTAGAGTTGTTTGAACTGGTTTGAGGTTTTTTTCCAGCTGTATTTGAAAATGAACATTAAGTAATTTGGTGGAACTGCAGATAAAACACAAAGAGAGTCCTCCTTTATACTGCTGCTGAATACAATAGTGAAATGGAATATTCTACATTGTCAACCCATTTAAGTAAAGAAATATTAAGTAGTATTGCTTGTTGCACTCCTGATGCGCTTTACAGTCTTATCAAATCTTGACTGTGTCTGTGGAAATTGTATCTGGCAGTCAAGTGGAGAGATACGTAATTGACAGCATCACTGCCAAAAGAGTAGTTTTCAGGGTTTAATGTTTTTGGAAATGGTGGTTTTGTTGCTTCTTGCAATTCACTTATATTTATTTCACTGATGCTTTGCTTTGTTTTTTTCAGTAAACTCTTCTCTCATTTCATGCATGCCATGCCTCAATGAAGGTCCACTTGAACTACCATAAAGTTTTTTTTTTCTTCCAGACAATATAAAATAAAAGTAACAAGAAAATGCCTCATCAATTTTGGTCAGCAGATTGATAGAAATGCCTACCTTCTTTGACAATCAGTGAACAAAAAAAATCAACACGATAATTATTTTTTAACCCAGCACTCATTGCTACTGTAGCTATACTTCTCACCATATACCCTCTCAGTTCTTAATATCTCTCTCACTCAAAGAATTGTGTGATCTTATTAGTTCTGAATTGAAATATTCAGAATTCCCATGGTGAAACAATGCTTGCATTAACAGGAAGAAGAAAAAAAACTATAATATAATGGAATCTTTTACAAAGGGAAAAAAAATCTTTGTACTGTAGGTTTGCTGGCAATATTTTTCACAGCTTCAAGTAAACAATGACTCAACTCATCATCTGAGGAGGAATTCACTTATGACGAAACTAAAGTTTCCATGGAGACAGTGATAAATGTGTGTGCAGGAACACTAGAATAATATCAACAAAAGACTGTTCTATATTTACAGGGGGATCATTACTAATGGGTGTCACTGGGCTGTGGAGACTCGCTTAGTGTTTTTACATCAAGCATCAAGCTTGATGGTAATTGGTGGTGTGCTGTATTCTGCAATTACAGTCAACATTATCTAGCCACAGGAATAACTTGTAATTAGTTTCTGCCAGGAGCTTAGACATATGTTCTGTGAACCATTCACCATTAAAGATATATATATATATATATATATATATATATATATATATATATATATATATATATATATATATATATATATATTTAGACAGGTGACAAAATAAATGAGTGGAGAAACACAACAAATGCAGATGTTTCCATACAGGTGTACCACATGATATAATTAAGCAATTGACATCCTGTCATGCTCTGTGGCGTGTATAAAAATGCAGATTTTTATGTCATGCGTCCAACAAAAATGCTTCTGCAAAGGATGTACTTGTTTTTCCTTGCTCAAGCATCCTTTGGGAGCCTCCTAGCTCCTCATTCTTAGCTCCATCAAGGAGCATTTAATGGGTTGGAAATATGCATACAAACATACTGCCAAAGCAACAAAGGAGATTTTCAAAGCCAAAAACTGGAAAATTCTTGACTGGCCAAGTCATTCACCCGATCTGAATCCAATTGAACATGAATTTCATATGCTGAAGAGAAAACTTAAGGTTACCAGCCCCCAAAGCCTGGCAGGGCATCACCAAAGAAGATGCTCAGCACCTGATGATGTCTATGGGTCACAGACTTAAAGCAGTCATTGCATGCAAAGGATATGCTACAAAGTACTAAACATGTCTACTTTTATTTACATAACGTATTATGATGGTGCATTATTGACATTATTGACATATACACACACAAAAGTATAACAAACAGGCAGTAGTTTTGAAGAAATATAGTGTTCTTTTGCAATACACCTAAATCACTTCATGGTTTCCTTTCATAACACAGCTAAATCAGCTTGCAACTTTGAGCCCCTGCAACCACAAAAGCGATCTTTCAACACAGATGGTGACAGTGTTGTTTTGGACACTGTCTCTACATTTCCATCACAGAGAAGGATAACACAAATCTCCTTTGTAATGCAAATCATTGGCCATTTCTGGAAAAAGTCCAAGGTGATTTATGAAACAAGCAAACAGAAAATCTGTGAGGAAGGAACTGAACTTACTTGTTATAGGCTGAAATTTGGAAGGCATTTACCACACATGGTGCAGGTTTACCATTTACCAGAGTCAAACATTTTTGTAATTTCCTCACAGTGCTGTGTTCTATCAAATGGTTTATAGGGTCAATTAGCTGCAAAGAGGGTATAGCTGTTATTTGGCAGCTAAGATGTAAAATGTAGATTTAGCTTTCCTACCACTCTACCTCCTTAAAAAAAAAAAAAAACATTAAATAAACAAATGTACTTAGTACCAAAGAACATCTGCTAACAATTTTAACTGCCTGTCCAACACATTCACCCATATGTTCCACTTGCATCTGATTGGATAATGAGTGTCTAAGATAACTTTCTTAGATACACATTTGCAGGTTTCTTTGAAGGATTTTGTTTGCTTTTTATTATTAATTTGTTTGGCCAACCTAGACCACCCATGACTTCTGGTGCGTGTGGAAGACTCTTCAGAATCTCATGCACTCTCACACTTGAAGAAAATGTACTGAAATAAGGCAAAACCTGCATAATTTATGGGCAGAAGTATAGAACATAATCATAAAATTGTTAATAATTAATAAGTGATGAGATTATTCATTTTATCATAGAACACACCTTTATACAGAGTGACTTGATGGTTCATTCAGTTTTACAGAGTTTGTATTTATTTACTCTCATCTTTCATCTGAGAGTTCTTTGTGTACAGAATAGCACTATGATTGGCCCAAATCAGGGTGTCACTGATAACAAATAACTGCTTCTATTTTGAAGTTCATGACATCACTATAGCAGGTCCAACAAGACCAGGGATACTGAAATCTGGCCCCCAAGGTCAGTAATGCCATATAGTTCTCTCTTCTCCCTGATAGTCTATAGCCCAATGAGTATTTCTGATTTAGACCTTATGCTCAAAGTTTTGTCTTTAGTTTGAAATTCAAAAGAATTTGTGTCTTAGCAGGGGGAGACTCTCTGAATGGAAGTGGAAGTGCTAGGGATTAAACACCTGCATCTAAAAAACTAGGTTTCTATGGAAGGATGCTTTACTGAATTTGATAATGTAGATTAGCCATGCTATCCTTACATAAAAATCTGTTTACAGTGCCGGCAATGCACTTTGTTTTTATGGTCACATTTACCTCTGCATCTAACCTATAACCAAAATGACCATATCAATTTTTTATGATAGATGTTGATGCTTGTCTGCTTCCTTTTAACAGCAACTGCATTATGTATTGCACATTTTACAATATCACATTTAAAAAGACCAATAAAAAGACAATGGAGTCAAAGGTTTGTGCAGCATACATTCTTAGGGCTTGATATTTTCCAAAAAACATCATGGACTAAATAAAGACTTAGAAAAGCAAGTTGTATCATGTGGAAGGGTAGTGATTGTTAACTATACATATACAGTCTGAGGATGTGGAACATGCCCAGATAAAACTGGGCTTTCCACACTGGGAGAAAAGTTAAAACAATAGGGGATATAAACGTGTAGAGAGAAGTAGAGCCAGAAGTAAAGTGTCTGTGTGCCTGTACGTGCAGTTCCTGAATCTGACCCCTGTCCTTTTCTTGGGACAATGTGTTTTTACTTCAGGAGCTCACTGGGGGGAGTCTTCTGGGAGAGACAGATGGGGTTCTCTTGTAAAAGAAATCATGACATGTCCCCATGAAAGAGAGAGAGAGAGAGAGGGGGAACAGAACCAGAGGAAAAATTTGCAATATGAGGTGGAAAAAACAACATCTGAGATACAAACATCCATAAACACCTATAATTCCATGCTAATAATTCACACAGCATGTTGATTATTCACCATCAGTCAGTATTCTTAACCAGAATACTATGGTTATCACTGCTCTGTGGGTATTTATGGCTGAATAAAACACATTTATGGCATTTGCTGAACATTTTGTTTTCTATTTTTTTTCATTTTTTCATTAAAAAATGTCACATTGTTGCCACGCTGCAGTACAAAAGAGATGTATAATCATTTCACACAGGAATTGAAAACCCTTCTACTGTAAATATAATGAACTTTCTTCTATAAAATATAATGATACCAATACTAATAATACGATAACAATGATAAAAACTGTATTTCTTTGAATAAACATTGCTCTGATAGAAGTTAAAAGATGAAACAGTAGAAGACACATCCTCCCTGGTCTCTGTATAAATGAATAAGAAATGAGAAACCATGACAAGTTAGGAGCAGCAGGCATGGGATTGTCAGCAGGCCCGGGACAGCAAGCCGTGATAGGATTGCACATTCAGGATTGTGCTCCTGCCAGTCAGAGAAAGCCTTTCTGAACATAATCTGCTCGATTACAGAGACTTTACATGCGCAAATCCTCGCCTGTCTGCTCTGTCATTTCCTAATTAAATACAGAGCTAATTCATAGGCCCCTATATGAGACTCCAGCACGTCTTTAAGAATATTACTGAGATGTTTAATGCTTTTAATTCAATCAAGGGCTGCAAAACATTATTCTGCACTACATATAAATGAGCGACTAGTTGATTTACAGTTCCAAATGAATGGATTTGGGCATGAGAAGTATGTAATTATGCATTGACATGAATTCATATGTTTAGATTTATGCACATGAATTCAAATATGAGTGAACCTACCTGAACATTTTTGTTAATGGGGTCAGAAAAGATGTAAAACAAAATGGGTCTCATTCACAGAACTTATTCGATTCTTCTTACTTTTGTTCTTAATGAAAACTTTCTATGAAAAAACCGCTGCAGGATTCATAAAACATAAACAAACCTTGTGCGTATCCCAGGTGTACCAGATGATGAATGCCATTTGTTCATAAATTGGATGCATGTGCCTGTTCATGTTGATTTGCATAAGGAAACATCCAATAGAAGGCATGCTGATGTCAGGGTTGTGTGCAAACATCGGCCATTCATTGCTGTCCGCAAATGTGTCTGCAGGGTCCCTAAAGACAGTTCTCTGTCTTATACATCTGTGAGTGGAAAAAGTATGTGAACCTTTGCTTTCAGGACTTTGATATGGCCATTCCAAAACATTAACTTTATTCTTCTTTAACCATTCTTTGGTAGAACGACTTGTGTGCTTAGGGTCGATGTCTTGCTGCATGACCCACGTTCTCTTGAGATTCATTTCACAGACAGATGTCCTGACAATTTCCTTTAGAATTTGCTGGTATAATTCAGAATTCACTGTTCCATCAATGATGGCAAGCCGTCCTGGCCCAGATGCAGCAAAACAGGCCCAAACCATGATACTACTACCACCATGTTTCACAGATGGGATAAGGTTCTTATGCTGGAATGCAGTCTTTTCTTTTCTCCAAACATAACGCTTCTCATTTAAACCAAAACCTTCTATTTTGGTCTCATCCGTCCACAAAACATTTTTCCAATGGCCTTCTGGCTTATCCACATGATCTTTAGCAAACTGCAGACAGGCAGCAATGTTCTTTTTGGAGAGCAGTGGCTTTCTCCTTGCAACCCTGCCATGCACACCATTGTTGTTCAGTGTTCTCCTGATGGTGGACTCATGAACATTAACATTAGCCAATGTGAGAGAGGCCTTTAGTTGCTTAGAAGTTACCCTGGGTTCCTCTGTGACCTTGCGGACTATTACACGCCTTGCTCATGAAGTGATCTTTGTTGGTCGACCACTCCTGGGGAGGGTAACAATGGTCAATGAATTTCCTCCATTTGTACACAATCTGTCTGACTGTGGATTGGTGGAGTCCAAACTCTTTAGAGATGGTTTTGTAACCTTTTCCAGCCTGATGAGCATCAACAACTCTTTTTCTGAGGTCCTCAGAAATCTCCTTTGTTCGTGCCATGATACACTTCCACTTTTTAGAAGATCAGACTTTGATAGATCCCTGTTCTTTAAATAAAACAGGGTGCCCACTCATACCCGATTGTCATCCCATTGATTGAAAACACCTGACTCTAATTTCACCTTCAAATTATCTGCTAATCCTAAAGGTTCACATACTTTTGCCAATCACAGATATGTAAGATTGGATCATTTTCCTCAATAAATAAATGACCAAGTCTAATATTTTTGTCTCATTTGTTTAATTGGGTTCTCTTTATCTACTTGTAGGACTTGTGTGAAAATCTGATGATGTTTTAGATCATATTTATGCAGAAATATAGAAAATTCTAAAGGGTTCACAAACTTTCAAGCACAACTGTATGCAGTTACAGGGTAAAGTGTTACAGAGAGCTGCTATCATGTTTACAAAACAAAAATTTATACAAAGTCAGTTTACTCTGGTTGTTCAGAATTCTTTATAGAGCTTTTACCATGGTTAGTGTTATAAATTACTATTGGCAGTGTGTCATTGTAGTATAAAGAGCTGCTGTCAGGATTGAGTGTGTTTGAGATCTATAAGAGTTAATCGAGACAGAAACCAATCTTTCTTCCTGTAGAATTGCCTGGGAGAAAAATATATATGGATGGTCTCTATGACGTACCTGTGTTTGATGTCAACCATATGTTTTCTGCTCCTTCAGTTTTCTCCCTACAGAATATTTAAACTGATTCACAGAAGAATCATTCGTCCAGGTTTAAAATGATTTTGACAGTTGGGCATTGCAAACTCGAACATGAAACACGACAAAATATTCCAATGTGGAAGTGGACCACATAATTTAAAAACCTGACTATACTGGACCCTCTGTATCTTCTCCCCATGGATTTTTATTCATTTATTTGTGTGCTGTTTACTGTATAGTATATGGACAGAGATATCAAGAGATGTAAAGGTTCCCCTGTCTAAATATTTGGAGTGAAATAATTACAGATGACATGCCTTTACAACATCCTGTTTTCATTCAAGTAAGTTGTAGTCAGATTAAAAGGTAACATTGCGGATTATCCCTTTGGTTTTCACCATTAATTATGTTGACTCCAAAATAGAGTTTTCGCTGTAGTTATAAACACACTCAACATACAGTATGTGAAATTGAAGCAACATACTGGTAAAAAAAAGTCAATATGTAAAATAAATTTTTGATATTTTAATGTGGCAAACTGTAATGACACAGCAATCAGATCACCTGATCCAGTGTTATTAAACATTAATATTTCTTAGCCTGTGCTATAAATGAATGCCTCGAACTGGACAGTCAGGAAAGACAGCGTGCTCTTTTAGCTTAGCCTTCTGTGAGAACACAGATAGACTTATACATTTGGGTGGTCTGCTGGTTGTTTTACTTACTGTTTCCATTTTTATTAAAAGCATTAACAATAAAAGTAAGAAAAACAAGGCAAATGTAAAAATGAATATAAAACTAAATAGGGTTTTGAATATTAGAAATGTATCAGACTACTCCTACTATGAACTAGATAATATAGACACCAATATGATACACTAGTAATCATAAGGAAATACAGCCCCTATACCATGTCATTGAATGAACGGGTCCTTGGTTTGTTGATGGTACTTGTTTTCATCCAATGCTTGAGGTCCCTGAAAGACTTGAAGTGAGTAAAGGGATAAGAGTTGCACACATTGATGCTATACTGTATGGTTCAGCTAACCAATTTTGTACTTAGGGAAGTGAACTGGTGCAATATTTAATCCAGGGCCAGAAGCCATTGCCTATCATGAAATGGAAGGGATGGTTGTTCTCAGTGTCTCTGTGGATGTGGGTTCACAGAGGGGTCGATGACCCCTACGGGAGTGCTATTGGAGATCTGAAGAATGGGAGGGCTGTGGATGATTCCCTCCAGACTCTGGCCTGCATAAAACCCATCGGACAGCTCAACTCAACCAGCAGGGCCAGAGGGCTCCCTTCAATGTTGCAACATTTACTTCATGTGTGTGTGTGCGTGTGTGCGTGTGTGTGTGTGTGTGCATGTGTGTGTGTATGTGAGCTTGAATGCATGTGTGTGTGCGTGTGTACAAGTGTGCGTGCGTGTGGAAATGCATGTCAGAATTTGTGTACATATTTGTGTATGTATGTGCATGTATATGTGTTATGTGTGAATGTGCGTGTGTACGTGTGTGCGTGTGTGTGGAAATGCGTGTCAGAATGTGTGTACATATTTGTGTATGCATGTGAATGTACATGCGTTATGTGTGAATGTGCATGAGGGTATTGGGGGGCTAGGATTTTCACATGCAGATGCAGAGAGGAAAAGCATCTTGCAGTAGAGTAGAAAACAAGCAGAATTAGGACAGACTATGCATGTATTCCCCAGAGAGCAGGAGGGAAGTCCTCTACTCCTCTTCCCTCTCCCTTCTATTTAAATCAGGCTGTCCAGTCATATATGAATATGCTGCATGGATCGGGAGATGAAGAGACATTTTTATGGGTTTATACATGTTTTATCTATGTTTACAGCATAGTACATCCAGCAAGATATTTTGCAATAATGAAAAAAAACAGGCTTATACAGTATATGAATAAATAATAAAATGGTTCTTTATATGCTGATCAGCTCTTAATTGTCAGCATGCATAACATTTCTTTCCACCCTTCTGCCAAAAATGCCGTTCAGCTGCCAGGAGCTATTGCTGGCTGAGACTGTAGGCTGCCGTCAACACACATGTTCAAATGAGCTGTCAGAATAGGTTAAGCAGTGGCCCATTTTTAGATAATGTTCAATGGCTTTCAGCTCATAGTAAAGCTGGTCTCAGGCGAAGAGAAAAAAGAACTCAGGAAACATAGCTTTTCTAATATTAACCAGCTCATTTCCGCATTTGCCACCTTAATGGCTGCTATGGCAACACTCATAAAGGGTAATGTTTCATCCTGTCTCAATGACAAATGGTGATTTCCTCCCCAATATCAAAAAGTTAATTCTTTTAAAAAAAAAATCTTGTTTCTGTTTTTCAAACCATGTTTGATCGGGTGTGTTCCTTCAGAGCTTGTGCCAAACCCGCAGGCCAGGGAAGGGTGCCGGACTGAAATATTACTTCTCTAGTGTGACTACAGCAAAACTTAGTATTAGGCTGAATTGACACTTTGACTTGCACAGCATTATAGAACTTTGAGGTGTCTGGGAAAACCTGATTACGCTTGGTTCTGGTCAGGGCTCCAGCGTTTGAGGACGGAAGCAATAAACAATCATTTGTTCCGTTCGGATTAACAGAGTGGTCAGCCAAATTTGCACATTATCACAACCATCTCTGTTCCCTTACTGAGGCCAGAAGGCAAATTGCCTTTTAGATCAGATTAATTTTCCGTAGGTTTCACAATCAGTCTTCAGATCAGGACAGAGCACAGGGAAATAGGCCAATATCGGAGGACAGCGGTGCTCAGCGTAATCAACGGAGGGCCTCCTGGGAATGTGGCAGGCCATTACAGGTCACCATCACAGATATCTAAAATGCTGAAAAGGCTCCTCAGTTACATAAACAACCCAATATCACAACCAAGCATCAGTGATGAAAGTTTTTCCACGGCGGTGAGAAAAGTCAATATGCTGACATTTGTTGTTTTTTTTTCTGTGCCCAGAACCCAATTTGGTTGGATTCACTGTGACCACATTCTGTCCTCAAAGCAAAGGGCTGGCTGGCTGGCTAACTCTTCCTGTAGACCTTTCAGTCTGATACTTCTCTGATACTGGACAAATATAAGGATTTGAATAATTATTTCTATAATAAATACAATCATCATTAACAGCTTGATTACACGCACATGTGAGCCACAGTACGGATGGGCTCTTAGTGAACCCTTTGCAAGCCGGATGTGGCTTACGGGCCACCTATTGGGGATGGCTGGTATACACAATGACCTTTTTTCCTTTAGGAGGGTGAAGGCTGAGAGCAGATAATAATGGCAACAGGATGTTGGGGGCGGAGATGGAGGAGGGCATATGGCCAAGCTCATGCGTAAAGGGCAAGGACGGTATTGTTCCGATGAAACAAAGATGCACATTACAAAAATGCATTAAAGAATTACATTTTTTTTTAAACAGATCTACAAAAAAAGGTTTGTGTAAAAATGTCTGTTATGTACTTGTAAACAGATAAACAGTGGTCTGAAATGTTTCGGACTTTTAGATGAAAACATAAGCTGGCTGATCTAGTGGCTCTCTGAAGCAGTGGTTCCCTTATTTTGTTGCCACTGAAAGCCATGTTCGGTTACTCACTGTAATCTGCAGTTAGATTTCATTGAGAAAATCGAGAATGTTGGGGAACAAAGAGTCAGGTAAGAACATTGAAAATTAAATGAAAATGAAAGGAATTAGCACACCATTAATGCTAATGGTGCTGCCATAATATAAAAGTCAAAAAGGGAAACAAGTGTCACAGCTCCATTGGGGTGTTGGACAAGAATGCATTCAGTCCTGTGTGTAGCCTCTTTTCACTGGTGGTGAGGTGGAGGCTTTGTAATGATTTAGACTGCTTTTTACATAATAAAGAAAAGTTATAAAGAAGTTTTTACATAATTGGCATACAAACGAAAGCCCTTAGATGTATGGGCTATCCAGTTAAACAAATTAAAAAGCAATAAAAGCTGTTGGAATCTCATAATGAGAAAATAGGTTCCTCTCTGATTCATATAATTATAGCGTGCCATTTTAGGAGCCTTTGCTCTTGAAAATTGATGTGTGCTAACTGGAAAAAAAATAATATAGGAGAACATCTACTAATTGCATGCATTAGTGTACTCTTAAATGTTTCAACTTAGGAGCACATGTGCTCCTTGGGGAAAAAATGTTAGTGTAGAACCCTGTTAATTAGAAATAATTTCTTAATTAGCTTAAATTGTTCTGTTGTCACTACATGGGTAAATTGAGCTTGTTTAATAATATGTGATTTTATGCTGGTGATGAGTAGTGACCAGTTTTGTGCTCTGCATCATCAATGTGTCAGCATGCGTGTTGAAATGTGTACTGTAATAGTTTGGGAATTGGAATTGTAGCTCAATGGTTATGGGTTTGATTCCCTGCTGGGGTGCTCACATTGTACCCTTGAGCAAAGTACTTTATCTTTACTGGTTCAATATATGTCCAGTTGTATATGTGGATTGTATATAAAAACATTATCTGTGTAAGTTGCTCAGGATAAGAAGATCCAAGTGCCGAATTGTAATGTGTGCCCCAAAGGTTTCATTCACCACAGGACGTTGTAATGCTCAAATGTGCCATATCATGACCAGGAATTGAATAAATAAATAAAATACAATAAATGGTCATTAAGAAATACAGAAATATAGATACATAAAATCAATATATTGAAAGAGCAAAACCTGGAACAATTCAGAATGCAATTACACAGAATAGCCACACTGCTGTGGGGCTATTCACAAGTTAAATCTATCCTCTCTCCTTGCAGGCAAAAAATAAATAAATAAAATAAAAATTCTGTTCTCATAATCTCTGCCCATATAAATGCAGAATACCATATCTGAATTTTATTTATTTATTTTGTATCAGTTATGTATTCTGAGAGTTGGCAATGAATGTACACATTTCAGCTATCTTTCAGTGCAATGCAAGACATACCCACAGTGTAACAGTGTATGGAATCTCATGTCTACATGATCTAATTTATTAAAGATGCTCGGCTTGTAGCTTGGAGGATGTGGGTTTATTTTATCCTCCTGAGAACCACACAAGTTTTTTTTTTAATTCACTTTAATTTGTGACTAGTAACCCCTGATAACTATAGAAACAATGTCTTTGAACAGGCAGTTGTTTTAGAAAAAACATTTTTTCTCACACAATGAAATGATAAAATTCTTATACAGTATAATTACAATATAAATACTTAATATAATTGAAAATATCACTGCCAGCAGCAATGAAGGGGTAAAGCGCTACAGAGCTTTCATTCAACCAATTCTGTTGGTTTCCCAACTTGGACCCATTGCTATAATGTTCTGCCCAAAATTTGGTTTAAATATCAGCTTTCGTTTCTGAGAAATTGCTGTTTCCACATTTTTTTGGTATAGTGCTCCCAAGTAGCCTACATTCACTAAACTTGGGGTGTACCCCCCTATCCCCCCACCCATTTAAGAGTATACAGCCTCAGCTAAGTGCATCTGGCAAAGTAATAATAATAATAATAATAATAATAATAATAATAATAATATATTACAGAATGAATGCCATAGTGAGAAATAAACTTCTCAGCAGTTTTATTTTATTAGGTTCCATTTCTGTGGGGAGAAAGGTAGAGGCTGAATTAAAGAGAAATAGCTGTATGTCTGCATCCATGGGAATGCATTGCAGTGCTTCCTTCAGGCAGTGAGAGAACCGCCCACAGCAGGCAATGCATCTGCTCTGTGCTGCGGACTATTTCAGCCAGGCTGACGTCCCCTGTGGCCCTGTGTCACCACAATGGTTTGAGAAGGACATATCTGTTGTCCATAGAGTGTCTTTCTTTTAAAAAAAACAAATGGATGATTGTACCCTTTCAGATTTGAATGAACACTTAGCATTTCTTTGTTGGTAAGATTGTAGTTGTTCCAATGACCATGATATGCACTTTTGTACTTCACTTTGGATAAAAGCGTCTGCTAAATAAATAAATGTAAATGTAAATTGGTACACTAAAAATAAAACTGTGTCAATAGGGTGACCAGATTTCCTGGAAGAAGTCTGCTGGCCTGTAAGCTGCTGATTTATGCGTATAAATAACTTATAAAATGCCACTCAGGGACAGCCAGTGTAGATAAAGAGTTTTTGGAAAGGTTTGTCATTTTTAAGACTCAGAAATGAGAATTTTTTTTTTTTTTGTCTGGTATAGATTTTTCCATTGCAAGTACTTGCCACCATGTTTGACGTAAGGCTGAGTGTTTATTAGGATTTGTTACTATCTATATCTGTGTTAATATAAAGAAAACTTTTTTAAAAATCATTTTTTGCCCTTTATCGATGGTAATGCAGCCCAAACGGACTGACGGCATCCTAGATTTTATATGACAATAGTGAGGATGGAGAGTACCTCCGGGCTCCTGCCAGGCAATCAGAGAGATGAATACTTGTGAAAGAAGATGCGGAGAGGAGACAAGTAGGCTCAGACTGGAGTGAGGCTGATTACTTTTTAGGCTAAAATAAAAGCCTTGTGAAACAATGACAGATGTGGACCATTTGTTTGAGTACTCATGGCACTCTTTTGGGCATTTCAAGAAAATAAACGGTGAAAGAAAAATGGGAACTATTTGAAAGTGTTGGAAGACCGTAATCACTTCAAACCTTATTGTATCCTGATAGGGACATTAACCTGTGAAAGGTGGTATCAAGGCAAATTGAGCTCAATAGAAATTCAATCATTTGAATTATTTCTGTAATTTATGTGTGCATTCACAATAATTCACTTTGACTTCATTGTGAACTCAATAATAAGGTATTTATTTGTGTATTAATTTGTTCTTGTCTTCCATTTTCAAACAGGTGGCCAATCTGCTCAGACTCTTTCAGATCCCTCAGATCAGCTATGCCTCCACTAGCGCCAAGCTCAGTGACAAGACACGCTACGACTACTTTGCCCGCACCGTGCCACCAGACTTCTACCAGGCCAAGGCCATGGCAGAGATCCTACGCTACTTCAACTGGACGTACGTGTCCACGGTGGCCTCAGAGGGGGACTATGGAGAGACTGGCATTGACGCGTTCCAGCAGGAGGCCCGGGCTCGTAAAATCTGCATCGCCACGTCCGCCAAGGTCAGCCGCTCCATGAACAGACAGAGCTACGAGGGCGTGATACGCTCCCTGCTGCAGAAGTCCAACGCTCGGGTGGTCATCCTCTTCACCCGCAGCGAGGACGCTCGCGAGCTGCTGGTATCGGCCACCCTCATGAACGTCTCCTTCATCTGGGTGGCCAGCGACGGCTGGGGGGCGCAGGAGAGCGTGGTGAGGGGCAGCGAGCTGGTGGCCGACGGGGCCTTCACCATCGAGCTGGCCTCCTACCCAATCCCAGAGTTCTCTGACTATTTCACCAAGTTGGACCCATATAACAACACCCGCAACCCCTGGTTCCAGGAATTCTGGGAACACCGCTTCCAGTGTAGCCTGCATGACCTGAGCTGCGGCAGACACTCTCTCCGGGATGGCGTTTTCGAGCAGGAGTCCAAGATCATGTTTGTGGTGAATGCTGTGTACGCCATGGCTCACGCCCTGCACAACATGAGGCAGGCCATGTGCCCCAACTCCACCAAACTATGTGATGCCATGAAGCCAGGCAATGGGAAGAAGCTCTACAGGGACTTTGTCTTGAAGTCCAAGTTTGATGGTGAGTGCGCATACAGGGAGGCAAGCAGGTGTTGATGATTTTTGTAATAAGTGACTGACATTGCATTGAGGTTTAAAGCTGGAGTTTCACATGCTACAGGTTATGAGTGCAATTGTAACTGTGCGTTGTAATGCAGCTGTAATGTGCATTGTCACAAAACAGGGGAATTTAAATGTTTTAAAGACCAGAGGCCAAATTTTACATTTCTGTTAGAAGACAACAGGCATGTGCCATGGTAAATATCATGGTTAAGAAAAAAATAGTTCAAGTAAACGTTCTTTATTTTTCACAACAGCAATAACTGCTATAACCGCATTGTCACAAGATGCAAGATGCAATGTATCGATGCAGCTTGTCCTGAAACAGAAGCCCATGTGACCAATAACTCACTTCAAATGAGCTCAAGATTCATTTTACGGTTTAGGTTTATTCACATTTACTTGGTAAGGGTTTGTGATGATTTAATTTGCTAAGATAAAACATTAATTATCAGCTTCACGCTCAGTAAAAATTTTTTGTCACACTCTGTCTTGATGGCAGGAAATGATAGAGACTGTGCTATGAATAACAAAGAAGCTAATCCCTTGAGTCATTTTGTCAGGTAAAAATGCAGAATGTGTTCAGCCAGGGCTACACTATCAAAGAAAGTGTGTCCCACCCTCTTTCTAGGTAACAGGATGTTTATTAATCATGTAAACATGGTTATGGTGGCTTAAATATGTTTTTTGTAATGCCTGGTTTATTGCCAGATCTGTCCTTTCTAGTACAATACAATATCTGCAACATAATTTACCATTGCATGCAGGTCCAAAAACGTGCAAATTTTAAATACAAAGTGCTAATTCTAAATACATACAAACTCTGTCAAAGAAGAGAAACAAAAAACCATAGAAAGTGACTGAAACCAAGATGTAGTCTTAACAGGTGGGTCTTCAATCTTTGTTCAATAGCCAGTGATTCTGCTCTCCTGACCGCTTCAAGAAGTTTATTCCACAACTTTGGGGCCAGTACAGAGGTTCTAGGGGAAGTGACCACACAGGAAGGGGAGAGCCAGTTACTCTAGGGTCACAGAACAGAGAGATCTGACTGGGGTGCCTGGTTTAAAGATTGTTTGGACGAATGGTGGAGCTGTTTCATGCACCTCCCTGTAGACTAGTACCAAGCTCTTAAACATCATGTGAGCTATAACGAGTAGACAGTGAAGTGTGATGAGGAGGGGTGTGACGTGAACATGCTTGAAAAGATTGTAGACAAGCTATGCTGCTGCATTGTTTATTAGCTGCTGGGACTTAGTGGTGCAATCAGGGAGACTAGAAAGAAGGGAATTGCAAAATTCCAGGCATAAGGGCAGCAGGGCCTGGACTAGGAGCTGCGTAGAATGAGTAGTAAGGAAGGGGTGGATTTTTTGAATACCTTATAGAAAGAATACATACTTGACTGCCGCTATATAAAAAGAGAGGGAAATCTGTTCAATGAGAGGTGTGCAGAGATGTACTATGAATTTGTGGAAGCATACATTGGTGTTTGGCAGAGTACTGTTTGATGAATTTGGTGTGAATGCATGTACAACTATTCTTTCATTTACTGCCCTGTATCATTCTAAGATAAAAATAGGTATGGAGACATTTTCTTTGTTATGTTTCTAAAAGAAAAAGAATGCATTGGACAATCCAGACAGACACTCCAGCTGATACTCAGCGATCTCATTTCCATAATAACGCCAGGAAATCAAACATGCAGTAATGCTTCAGCAACATTCAATTTGGTGCCGTTCAGAGGTTGCACACATGCTATTTTGGATCCCAGGAGTTTAGAATTTGAGGAAATGCTTTCTAAGAAGAATGTTGCATTAAAACTCCAGGACGCCAATATAATCTCTGACTAGCAGCTTCATAAAAACGGCATAAACATTCACATGCATTTATGCTAAGCAACATAGTCTGTGAAAGTATGGTATATAGGATCCTTGTATAGGAACAAAATGCGTTGTCTTTAGCTCTCCAGCTCAGGCTCCATCATATGATAGGTTAAATTAAAACTTGAAACACTGTTTGAAATTGTTTTGTATTTGTTAAATGATAAGATATTTACCTTGTGGTTTTTACCCTCAGCCCCATTCCGTCCAGCGGACACTGAAAACACTGTCCACTTTGATTCTTTCGGAGATAGCTTGGGCCGCTACAACATCTTCCACTATCACAAAGAGGATGGCAGGTTCCTCTACAGGAAAGTGGGGTACTGGGCACAGAGCCTGACCCTCAACACCTCCCTCATCCCCTGGGACGGCCAGGTGGCACCCACGTCTCAGTGCAGTGACCCCTGCAAGAAGAACGAAATAAAGAGCATGCAGCCCGGGGACGTTTGCTGCTGGATCTGCATCCCCTGCCAGCCTTACCAGTACCTGCTGGACCAGTTCACCTGCATGGACTGCGGCTTTGGCCAGTGGCCCCTGGAGAACCTGAGTGGCTGTTATGACCTGCCGGAGGAGTACATCCGATGGGAAGACGCCTGGGCCATCGGCCCTGTCACCATCTCCTGCCTGGGCATGCTCTGTACCCTCTTTGTCATTGGCCTGTTCTTTAAGAACAACGACACGCCGGTGGTGAAGGCCAGCGGGCGGGAGCTGTCTTACATCCTGCTGCTGGGCGTCCTGATGTGCTACAGCATGACCTTCATCTACATCGCCAAGCCGTCGGCCGCCGTCTGCACCCTGCGCCGGCTGGGCCTGGGGACCTCCTTCGCCGTCTGCTACTCGGCCCTGCTGACCAAGACCAACCGCATCGCCCGCATCTTCAACGGCGTGAAGGATGGCGCCCAGCGGCCGCGCTTCATCAGCCCCACCTCGCAGGTGGTCATCTGCCTGGCGCTCATCTCCTGCCAGCTGGTGGTGGTGGTGGTGTGGCTGCTGGTGGAGGCGCCGGGCGTGCGCAAGGAGATCAGCCCCGAGAGGAGAGACGTGGTCACCCTCAAGTGCAACAGCAAGGACTCCAGCATGCTGGTGTCCCTCACCTACAACTGCGTCCTCATCGTCCTCTGCACCGTCTACGCCTTCAAGACCAGGAAGTGCCCAGAGAACTTCAACGAGGCCAAGTTCATCGGCTTCACCATGTACACCACCTGCATCATCTGGCTGGCCTTCCAGCCCATATTCTACGTCACGGCCAGTGACTACAGGGTGAGTGATGCGCCTGTGTAGGCCAGAGCTTATTTTTAAGGTCAAACATCTAACTTTGGTCTAACCTTTGAATATACGTTACAAAGCAGTTGTGACTGCTGTTTGCATGCATAACTAAAAATCCATAATGGATTGTACCTCTCACCTGAGAATCAGAAAGCACTATTCAATAAAATGAGGTTAAATAAATAAATAAATAAATAAATAAATAAATAAATAAATAAATAAAATCTCGACCTCATCCACCATAGTCTATCACCACAACCATTGTGATAGTTGTTGAGTCTGCTAAAGAGTTGTTGTTTGATGCTGATATTATATGGGTCTGCAGATGAACCCAGAGTGGATAGGAAGGATAGGAATCAATAGGGGGAAAAATGTTTGTTTACTTCTACCAAAGAGTTTATTTAACTAAAAAAACAAGGATTGTGGAAAAACGGTCAAAGCTTTTATTTCTTTGTACCCTCTGTTTTACATTGGCCATCTCATCTACTCTATCATAGGTGGCAAGAGAGGAGCATAGTTTTTAGCAGCCTTGTAATCAAGTTTTCTTTTCTGGAGTAGGGTTCGCTTTTCTATCAGTGATATGATTCATGTCTCAGGTTATTCACATTTACTAGAAAAATTAAATCTGGTCTGGAATACTGTCTGGAACCACGTAATGATGCATGTTTTTAGGTGGGGGATGGATATCTGACCGCTATATTCAAAGGCAATAATTATAATTTAAGGTTTCCAGTCTGAATAAAATATTGCTTTTTAAACTTCAACCTATAACCTGTACATGCATTAAAGATTCCCTCTGCCATCCACAATTGAATGATTGCCTGTTTACTTCCCTCCTGTATTGGCAGTTCAGTGTCATCATAGATTCATATTGCCGAACAAACATAGGTCATAAGATGTCTCTGTGTGTTCTGTAGCGCCTGCAGATTTAGATGGCAGATATAAAATCCTTTTGATGGCCTTTCTTTAAGTATGATGAAAGGAGACTTCTGTTATGCCACGTAAGAATGTGCACCAGCAGAGAACAAAATGCTTGAACAAATCATATCAAGAAAAATTATTGGATAAGAAATTGTTTTAATTAATTTTTATTTATTTTTTTTATTGCACAGAGCAACACAGATGATGACAGAATGTCCTTGAAACTCAGGGCTAGATGGCAAGTCATTATCAAATGAACTGTGATTACAATATGCCCCTCCACAGACAAGTGTTGATTTACTTTAACAAAATATCTAGAGGGTGCAATTTTCTATTGCCATTACAAGCTTGTTTACACCACTTTAAGAATCGCAATTAAACAGTGTAGTTTTTTTAAAAACTGGTAATTTAAGAATATGTGGTGGTGCTCTGTGCTTTGGAAGGGAATTATTCAAAAGAAACCTAAGCATGGAGAGTGTGTCAATACTCTGTGGAGAGAAAGGGATTTTAAATAGTGAAGTGTCATTCCATCAGATCTCCGAAGGTTGGCACGGCGATCGCAGAGGAGCCTGTCTGCGATGATGGGAGTCATTGACAGAGAATACTAATCATGCCAGGGCCAGGGAAACTGGCCTTTCACTAGATTTCCTTTTTTTCAAAGCTGATGGCTCGCCAGCATTTCCTCATTTAATTATGCTTACTAGAAATGAATTAGTCTATATGACTTTTCACTTAATGAGCAAAAACAAACCATATAGGCTAAAGAAACCAAAAGGAGTTTTGATTCAAAACCAAACCAAAACGGTGAGTTCAATATTAGTTTTGATTCAAGAATTCTTTATGGTCTTTTACGAGCCATCCATTATGCAGTCTGATAAATCACAACACAGAAAAGTCAAAATACAACACAGAAGAAATATGTAGTCATCGATACCATCAGCGTTACTCTCAAGAATCCAAAAAATGCGGTATCACCAAGCAGGCACAGAGGCCAATTTATAATAATAATGTTAACCTAACCTAACCTAACATAACCTAATTTGTAATGTAACTAAATGAATTAAAGCTAGAAAGATCATTTTTACACATCTATGCCTATAATATTATCCAAAAAAAAAAATCAAAAGAAAGATAAAAAGGAAAGATATCTAAAGGAGGTCAGAGGAGCCATGGTGCAAGGGTGAGTTTTCAGTCTGCAGCTTTTCTGCTCTCCTGACTGCGGTGGGAAGCTTATTCCACCACCGGGGGGTCAGATCAGACAGACGACATGACCTGGAAGTACAGGCAGATACTCAGAGGTAGCAGACCGTAGAGGTCCGGTCGGTGTGTAGGGTCTGATGATCTTTTGAAGATAAAACAGAGCTGTCTTTTTAGCTGCCTGATAGACACGCATCAAGGTACTGAATTTTCTACAAGCTCATGCAGGTAGCCAGTGGAGGGAGATGAGATGAGGTGTGACAAGCCTGTGCCAATACTTTTTGTACTGGCAGGCAGAGTAGCCTGGAATGAAAGGGTTTTTAAATTGTGGAGTGTTGTCAATAAACTGAATGGTCAATCGGTGAATGAATAGTATTAAGACTGTACTGTAAGTCAGGTACCGCTCATCAACCACATTCCGTGCAAGGACCCCCTGGCCACAGCCTCAGGGAATTGGTGTGACTCTCGGGAGCTCAGTAGAGGTGCTCTCTTGGGGAAATCTGTTCTGTGAATAGGGGGTGCCCTGGTGTGGCAGAGTGGAGACTGCCAGGGAGAAACAGCCTGCTCTCTTGTGTATCTGTGTGGAATCGGGTGTAAAAGTGACGTTGGAATCCCAGCTGTGTACTCTCTGGTGGACCTCAAACGAGGCAGACAGGAAAGGCAGATTAACTGTTATGTTTTATTTTTTCAGACAACGATGCAGTCCTTTTTTAAATAGGGTCAGCTATTTAACATGTTGGTATTCTTCAATTCCCATTCCCCCACATACACAAAAACATTTTTTATTGTAAAACTGTGATAAGTAACTCTGCACTTTTTGTGAAGCATATATGACTCCTCAATTAGATAACTGTTTACGGGGGTTTTCTAACATGATTCTAGTTTTTCTTCCTTGAGCAGTATCTTTCCCCCTCGTTCTCGCTTTCGCCAAAGTCTGCTCAAAATTCTACTCCTCTCAAAAGATTTTTACTTGGATTCCCTCATTTCCATATATATCACTCAGCGGTGAAATGGCAATCAGAGCACTACAAAGGAGGCTGAATAATTCAGCATGGTTTTCCATGTGGCTCATGCACCGTGTTTCCAATTTGCGATCCGAATATTTAAAAAAAATCTTGTCAGAACAAACACGGTGCAATAATCGCAAATTTCACATAAAATATTAAAGGTATTTTCTACGCTCTGAAGATCAGAAATATTCACCATTTCATATAAATAGTGCTAGAGAAAAGGATGAAACTGCAGGAGTACACAATAAGCACAGAAATGTAATAATAATAGTTTCACAGCACTTGGCTCCCACATATTACCAATGGTTCATTTGAACATCTTTGCATAAGAAACCTGCACGACATACTGTACGGTAATGAACCATAGGTTTTGGATATAAAATGAAATACCTCTGTGATATTGCAAATATCAAAACATAAAATAATTTTTTCTCTTTCTTTGACCTCAAATGTATTGATCGGATAAATAGCCATGAATATAGTGACACAAATGTCTAAAGAAATCCTGTAATAGCAAATTTATTGTCATTCATGCATCCTGCAAAATCCAAACTGCTATCATAAAAGCACACTTCTGAGGCAAAAGCGGGCAAAAGTATGTGGACACCTGACATCCAACATCTCATCGAAAAATATGGGTAATGTATTACTACGGAGTTGGTCCACCCTTCGCTGCTATAAAAAAACCTCCACTCTTATGGGAAGGCTGTATACCAGATGCTGGAGCATTGCTGCAGGGATTTGCTTCCATTCAGCCAGAAGAGCGTTAGTGAGGTCGGGAACTGATTGGACAATTAGGCCAGACTCGCAGTTGGCATTCCAGTTGATCCCAAAAGTGTTGGACGGGGTTGAGGTCAGGGCTTCGTGCAAGCCAATCAAATTCTTCCACACTGTTCTAGACAAAATTATTTCTATATGAAAAGTGTGCCTGGGGAAATCATCATGCTCAAACGGGAAAGGGCCTTCCCCAAACTGTTGGGGAAGCACAGAATCCTCTGGAATGTGATTGCATGCTGTAACATTAAGATTTGCCTTCACTGGAACTAAGGGGCCTAGCCCAAACCATGAAAAACAGCCCCAGACCAAGGGATGTCCCGACACGTTTGGTCATATAGTGTACTAGGTGCCTGATTCATTGTTAACACCACAAAATAAAGTGGAGTTATGAATTCTTAAATAATGAGTTCTAGTAAGTGCACTAGTAACTGCATTGCACTGCAATACAAAAAACATTGTTAATATTTAATTCTGTATTCATGAATGTTAATTAATGTGGCATTCACGGATGGTGGCAGGGATACCAGATTAAAAATTTCACGGAATGTTCCAGTAACCACTGTTGGTGTTTTGTATATATTCTCATTCATTAGTGTACACTCTCACATTATAACATTTTACTGCAATCTTGTGACTCATCTGTCTCAATAATTTACACAAAGTATAAATATTTTTTCAACCACCAATTTTTGTTTTTGTTTTATGGTTTTAATGATTTATAATGCTATAGTTAATGTTTTAGTAAACATTTATAACTGCACTGAGAAACCATTCACACACTGACAATCACAATCATATTTAATGCTGTCCCCCTATAGAAACTCTCATAGCTCTCCAGTGTCCTGACTGTGTGAAGACCTCACAAACCCATATACCACATACTTTATATAACTGCAGAAAACCAGAATTGAGGACTATATACAGTACACAAAACCAGCAAGACACAGCATGTACAAGGGCCTCATATTCTAGTATTGTAACTTTAAATTAGCATTTTAGAATGTGGCTGCCATTATAGTGATGTTGAGCCACATTCAAATGGGCACTCAATTTTTTTTACAGTTAGACAATCTTGTGTTATTTTTCATTGCTTATGACACTCATCTACGATTGGCCCAGATGTTTCAAATGTGGCATCTAGACAAATAAGGCGAAAACAAGTATTGCATGCGGCTCCTTTCTAGGAACAGAGTGGTGTTTAGCCTATAGCATCTGTGTAGGTACCCAGAGACCAAGCATACCAATTCTGATCTTCATTGCAGTGTACCCAGGGACAGACTAAACCGATCTGGGGCCAGGGGCACAATATTCACAAGGCCCCCCTAACAACGCCAGAGAGTCTCTGTATCCAATGCGATTTCACCAAGCATGATTAGTCATGTGACTTATCACCGGAAACAACGCAACGCATGTGATATTATTAAAGGACCTACAAAACGTTACATTATTATTATTATTATTATTTTTACCCGCCATCAGCACTAACTGCTTAGGCGCGCACGCACCTCACATGTGCCAATACAATTTATACAAACACCGGAAAGAATCGGAATACACCCTTTGGCATCAATATTGGAAAACGCGTGAATAGTAAAGTAAATAAAAAAGTTATCAGCATGCAAATCATGATCACAGTGATTTTTTGTGATACAACAGCAACGAATACTTACTGCGAAGATGAGAAGACCAGCCATTTAATATCTTGCGGCAAACATGAGCGCACATAACACGATATAGGACCGATAGACAACCCAATTATCGTCTTACGGCGAAGATAGTTACCTAGCCTGCCTGGGCCGGCCTAAGTTACATCTCCAAACGCCAAAGCAGTAGACACAGCATTCAGTAAGAAAACTCCATGGTCTTACCAGGCTTTATGCATTGTCTCCTTCAAGCAGTAGTCTTCCTCCTCCTTTTATTTTTCTTTTCTGAAACCTGCACGCATAACGCTTCTTCTTCTCCATTTTTCTTTTTTTTTTAAATATACAATTGACGTAGCTACGTACTTGAACGTGAACATGAATCATGATCCTCAAGAGCAAATCTATTGGCCCGTGATGCAATTTATTCCAAAATGGGTTATGGTTAAATGTTTAATCTGTTGTTTAGTTGGCAGTTTGTACGTGTATAACATTTCATTGTACATTGGTGGCAATGAATCCATATTTGAAATAATACACAAATCTTTTTGGCATGCAATTGGAAAAAATATCATTTTGCCACCGTAATTGGAATTATAGTGAAATCGTGTGTTATATAATGTGTCGTAATCGATGTTGAATGTCGTAATGATAATTTAAATGGAAGGGGGCCCGGGTCCCGTCGGCCCATGCATTAATCGGTCTCTGAGTGTACCGATGTTGATGCTCGCTTGGCCGGTTCTGTTCCCACAGGTGCAGACAACCACCATGTGTATCTCTGTCAGTTTGAGTGGCTCGGTGGTGCTAGGCTGCCTCTTTGCGCCCAAGATCCACATCATTCTGTTCCAGCCCCAGAAGAATGTGACCACGCTCAGGGTCGCCACCACCCGCTTCAGTGTGACCACTGGCCCTGGGTCCAGCTTCTCACAGGGTAACGCCAACCATTACAGAAAAAAAGAATCATCATAATCATAATGTTCATCATCACTGTGATCAACATCATCATCAAATTCATCTCATAATCAATAGATGGATGTCATTATATAGCAGTCACAGCTCACACAATGTTTGCATTAGTGTGGATCAGACCTGGGTCAAATACGTATTTGTTTTGGATTCAAATACTTTTCTGTGCTCTGTTGATCTTGCCTGGTGTAATCAAGCCTGCCAATATGACCTGAAGGCAGGGTTTGCACATTTTGAGAGTATTTCATTGGTTCCAACTTTCAATACACCAGGCAAGATCAGTAGAAAAGTATTTGAATCCAAAACAAATACATAGCCTGTGCACTCACTTGGACTCAAAAAAATGTTCACTGCATGAAAAAAAATCCATTCCTTTCTGTAAATTCAAAAAATAACTAAATAGAGCCTCACTCAAATCATGTTTCCACATAGTTCCACATTTTACTCAGCAATCACTTACAGACAGCAATTCCAGTGGTAACACCTGTCTTGGTGGGTGTTTTCCACACAGCTACAGGACAAACAGTTATCAGCACTCCAGGGTAAGTTTCCATTTCCATTCCAAGGGAAACACTGCTGTCTGTATTTTTCACAAGCTTATCAAATGCACTCATTCTCAGGCACTTATACTTACATTTCACAAAGCGCATATGTAATACATATGCACTGTTGCAGGTCAACTACCTTCACTCAAAGCTACCAGCAGTAGTGTTACAGCAAGACTAAAGAGTTGAAACATTCAACTTTCTAGTCGCAACTAAAGTCAAGTCAAATATATTTGTTAGACCTGGTCCTGGCATCAATTTTCATCACACACAGTTCATGATAGGAAGTCTTAAAATGGCAGATAATTATTTTGTCTTTGTGTATCTTTGCAAGGTCTACTACACCCTGTTTTAATACTCCAGAATTAGATTACACAGAATCTGTTTTCAATCTGGGTGATTCATCCCCCCACCCCCCACCCCAACCAGTATTCTGCTCCTAGAGGTCAGTGCCAGTGAGAATCACTTCCAGTTCCTGCCTGGGAGTAACATGCCCTTGTGGAGCGTTATCTTCTTAGACAAGGCTTACTGAACCCCGCAGACATCAGATTGCTGTCGGGCAGCAAAAGCAACATATACTTTCAAATTCGCTGTTACTTTGTGTGTGTGTGTGTATATATATATATATATATATATATATACTCAAAGTAACAGCAAATTTGAAAGTATGTGTTGCTTTTGCTGCCCGACAGCAATCTGATGTGAATACTAATGGAATATCAATGTTTATTTCCCTTGAACAGTGAAGGATGGTTGTGGCACAGATACTATTAAGAAACCAAAAAAAAAAAAAAAACATGGCAGTCTTTCTAATTTCCTTTCAATATTTTGCCCCTGTATCATTTAACCAAAACTTACCTCAATCGCTAAAATTATTTTTAACCCTTCTAGTGATATAAGTATGGGTATCCACATAAGGAGAAGCCCATCATATGCAAGATATGAATAGTTGCAAGTTCCCCCCCCCCCAAAAAAAAAAACAATAAAAAAAATTAGAAAAGTAGGAAAAACAAGTTCTGACGGTTCTTGTCCTTTTTTCCCTAGCTTCGGCATCTAACTTTGTACCGACGGTGTGCAATGGTAGAGAGGTGGTGGACTCCACAACATCCTCATTGTGAAGATCATCCCTCTGACCAATGCAGTTTAGTTATAAACACCAGTGGAAAATACAGTGTTTCAAATATGGGAATGGTCACTGCAAGTTGTTCTGATTTTGTTGTTCTCAACGTGCTGTGAGTACAATGTCCCAATTCTGTTTTTTCTCTCTCTGACTTGTAGCTATGGTAAAAGAAAAAACAGTAAATAAATAAATGAATAAATAAATAAAAAGAATCAGTATACCCCTTTCTTTTTAATAAACGATGCTCTTTTCTTTGAGAGATGAAGTAAATTATAGTAAATCTGTTAAATGTACAATATAACAAATGTTTTTAACGTAGACTTTGGTGAACCAGTTTGTGCTTTCTTGTAATTTATGTAAATAAAAGGTGTTTTTTCTATTAATATTAAAATTCTCTCCCTGTGTCTTTCTCACACAGGCACACACACAGAACAAATGTCATTATTCAAGTAATTAACAACATGGCTTTTCTACACTTAGAAAGAAAAAATGGTTCTGAAAGGGTTCTTTGACTTGTATTCATAGGCTAACCCTTTTTATTTGTTTTTGGAACACTCTATGGTGGGTGTGAAAAGTATGAAAGCTCTCAGGTTGAACTATTTGCCCAACACCGAACCCGTGAACTAGGTTTCCTTTATGGAAACAGTCTTTTGGAGTCTTTTGTAAGCCTTTCTTCTGAGAACGTAGCCATGGATTCATGAAAGGCAATGAGTTTACAAAAATAAAAACAAGAAAAAAAAAAACCATGAATAGATACATTTTTAAAAGTTTAAAACGAGTGGTGGCATTCCATCTGACATAATTCAGCCAACGAGCTTTCATGAAAATAGCTTACCTACTCACAGAACTCTAAATTTGGGCTTAATGTTTCCCAGACAGGGAGAACTTTCATTTGGGAATATTTTTTCCCCCACCCCATCACACTATAGTGACTGGTCTGCTTGGTGCCCTGCAGCCAACCAGTGCAGGACACAGTCACTTCTGGCACACTGAGTATGCAGACCAGGACTGTAGCGTGAACGGAGCAGAAGGCCAAGCATGCTCGTCCTGCTGAATCTGTGGAGAATGTTAAAGCTATTGTATTGGCTTAAACTGCGAGTGGACAAAAGAAACATGGAGCTCAAATATAGCTAATACGGGTAATAAAAGTCAAGTACATCACTTTATCAATTCAGTTCATATTAAGTACCTTTCTATACTGTAAAGCAATACTTCACCACCCAAGATTAGAACCTGCAACCTCAGATGTTTGACATTGTGAATGTTTCGTATTGTGAAATCTTTTCACAAAAAGGATTACAAATCTGTGTGGTTGTTGCAAGACATTTTAGAATATGTAGAATATTAAAAACCTAGGTGTGAGGATATAGCTCAGAGGAAGAATATTTGATTTCAGATTATGAGGTCACCGGTCCAAAACCTGCTGCCCCCTCAAAGCCTTTTTTATTTTCCACTGAAAAAATATTTGCTTTGGTTTTGTAATTTCAAGAGTGTTTTGAGTGACATAACAGGCATCGACAATAATATAACTCAGGGGTAAAATTACTGACTGCAGATCAAGAAGTCCCATATTTAAATGCTTGTGCACCATTTATGTATAGTGTTGTTGACATTATAAATATGTATAACGACACTGCAAGCTTGTCTTTAAACCAACTGCATCCACTAAAATATTAAATCAAATTTGTCTGGTCTAATAATTAAAAATCCATCACAGCTCTCCAGCTGTTAATATCAAACAGACAGCATGTTCAGAAAATGGAGACAGGGAATGAAGAAGGAAACAAACATTGCTGAGAATTAATATATTTTAATCAACAAAAAGTATAAATTTAGCATGTGATGCTCCAGAAACTCATTTACAAAAGCACTCAGGCATGTTAGACTCCAACATCCACTATTCGCTGCTTGTGGCCTCCTGGTCCGAGTCCCGTTTCTTCAAGGGAATTATATAAAGGCCATTCTTAGCGTCTTTGATCCTCCACCATCTGCCAAGCCTGTCAATCAAATGAAACCAATGTGTTTCATCAGCTCTAGCACTCATATAATAGGCAGACACCCATATAAAGGGCAGCTTAGACCTTTCTATAAGACATCTATAATACAAATTAAAATAAATGGATATCTGACCAAAGTATTGAAAATCTAGTATCTTACTCAAGAGTGCAAATGCAAAGTCCCACCAGTGATTCTAAGCTAAAATTTCCTGATTACAAGCTATTTTTCTTAACTGATGTCACACTGCCCAACATTTATGGAATTGCCCAGTTAAACATTCACTTTCAGGTGAGTTAGGCACACATTCAAATAGACAAGTGAGCACTTAGAAGGCAAAAGGAGTCTAAGTCATCAGGAAGGATTGACTGTAACATGCTCATTGACATGCAAGGGTAACAGCGCCATCTTGTGTTTGAGCTCTTAAGACAGAAAAGCCCACAGCAATAACACAGTGATGGCAAAGTAATGACAGAGAACTCAACGAGGTCATGAATCTACTACAGAGAATTTGCTTAATGAAAGGCAAAAATAGGTCTAATATTCACTTTTCACTTTTCAAGAATAATCATGTCAAAAAGATTGTTGATATCAAAATATATCAACAACTACAAATAAGTAACAAATTAAGCTAAATTTAGTTTTTCAAATCGTGTTTTAGTATATTTTTCCTTTTCCTTATTTTTTAAGTACATAACAATGAATACATAATACATACTATTCTACATTTGAATGAACAGAAAGATGTTGTATTTCTACAAGTCAGAATAACAGGTTAGAGAGTCATTTGGGACTGCACTGAATGAAGTTTTCAACTCTACTGTGTATTCTTTTTCCAAAATAAAAAGTACACCAAGTTTAATGTTGTCGTGTTCTGGTAAAAAAAAGGCCATTATCACTGTGCTCTACTATAACAATGACAGTTTATGTTCCAGAATGAAGCAAGCAAATAAAAATAAATGCCCATCTGAGACAGAATTATTAATGCGCTGCCAATTCTGGCCTTCAACAATTACTTCCCTACACTCCAGTCCTCCACTGAGGAGCTCAGACAAATGGCACTTTCACAATCCACTTCACAAGACTTCGCTCCTGAAAGATATTTGCACTTCAAAAGGACAGCCATGTGAGGGGAAAGAAGAAGAAAAAAAGAACCTAAGATGTCATTCTAGCAGAGCGATGATGCACACTACAAACCCCAGCAGGCCTGGGAGGTGGTCCTCATAAGGACGTGCTTATCAGCACCTCACCACTTCCTAAGTGCCAATTATTTCTTGTCAGGTAATGACGCTCGTACAAAAATCAAAAGTGCCACCCTGCACAATATATATATCATTATGATAGGACAGAGAAAGAGAGCACCTTTTTGTGGAGGATTTAAATGATGCGCAGATACTGTATCTTATTTTATTGCCTTGTGCAAAGTGCACAGTGCAAAAGCAGGGTTTTGGGTCCAAGGTGTGGAAAACCACACTGAAAAAATAACACAGACTAATGGTTTAACCCAGAAACAGGGAGGCAGGATTTGTATGAAAGAAAACAGGACCTTTAAGAAAATGTTTAAGAATATGTTTGGCACATGCCCTCAGTTACTTGCCTCATTTGTTATCAATATCTAATTATTTTAGTTCAGTTGCATGACATGGGTTTTACAACCAAACACCCCTGGTGCTGCCGCCCCAGGATCCTGTCATTCAATGCTGAAACATCTGCAGCGGCACTTCAGCCTGATACCGACACTATTACACACTATTAAGAGAGTAAACCTGACGGGCATCCAAGCATGATTTTACCTGTGCTCCTGCCCAACACCTGCCACCAGGAAACTTCCAGAGCTGGAGAACTTGAGACTGTTCACAAAACCTGCCTGTGGAGGGGAGATAAGACACGATGAGCACCCTAATCCTGCAGGCTACACGCACTTATGTATGCATCTCATGTTGATACAATAAACAGAATATTATTGCCAAAAAAATAAAGAGATTAAGAGCACTGTAGCCGTAAAGCAAAAATCGAAACCGACTGGTATTTCTATCAGTGCCAAGCAACGGATCTCCAAAAAGAGGGACGGTGACATCATCTTTATTCATTGTGTGACTGCATGCACAGACACACTCATGGGATTTTCTGTCTGCCAGTTCCAGTCAAGGTCTGAGCGCTTATTCTGCGGGACTCACCACAGGGACACTGAAGAGGGGGTGCAGACCGCGGAAGCCCTCGCCACACCGCCACAGCTGTACCATGGAATTATGGGAACCTGCAGAATCAAAAATTAACACATGAAGCATGTGACAACTGTTCAAAAAAAAAACAAAAACAATGAAACGCTTACAAAATGCAGTTTGAACACTTGAATGAATGGCTAGTCAACACATACAAGGATACTGGTTAGTTTCTGTCTAACCATGTGCTGGTTGAGAGTGGCACATACATGGCTTTGACCATCACAAGGGAAGCTACACGGTAACATTAATACCAAATTCCACCTAACTCAGCTCAAGCACCAAAAACACCTGCACTACATCTTACGAAAAAGCCATTTAAATCGAGCAGAGACAGTCAGCTGTTGACTGAATGGAAGTGAGGAGCAGGACCAGGAGCGCTGAGGCAGAGAGCAGCTCGGACGGGGCGGACTCGGAGCCTGGCGCTAACACAGAGCGAGGAGGGGCAGCTCACAGCTGGAAGCACCTGAAGCCACGGTGTCTGTGTTCTGCAGCGCCGCCACCGCCGAGATCCAGTGGGGCTGCTCCAGGCCCGGGTCCCCATGGCAACCGTGAGCCTTCTTCACCGAGCTGAGCGGTTTTTTCCGGTTAACGCTCCACAGGGCCAGAGATCTGGGGAAGCAGCACCAGTGTCACCGGGGTCAGTGCCTTCTATAAAAATTTAATTAAATGCCTACTACTGCCAACACGAAGACGAAAAACCTCTCCCTTACCCGTCATCCGCTCCCGTTACCATGTGCTCCTCGTTTATGAGCTGAATGCAGTCAATGGAACCCCTGAAAAACAAACAGTAACATTTTCAGGGGCAATTTTCATGTGCAACGTATCATTCGGCTCTCCAAGGACATTTGAATGAAACTTGTAAACTGCAGGTTTAAACAAAATAGTACTTTCTCCACACAAATTATTACCTTCAAAGCAAAAGCTTTCGTGAACAGCAGTGTTCAAATAACTACCTCAATAAAATAAAATAAGGAAGAATACATTATGATAAATAATACTGAACCCTGACCAGACCTCTATGGAACTGCAGACATTAGCAATGTGAGGCATGGTAATATATTATGTTTTCGGATGTGAAACGATGCCTGTAGCCATAGCAGTGCTCACAGCGTTTCAGAAAAACGTTTTTTGTTGCCTCATTTGGTAGCCTACCTTTTGCCTTCGTTTTTAGATAAATAAATAAAAGCAATATTTGCAATATAAAGCAACGGTGGAACTATTTCAGTATGGACGGAAAATTATGAGTGCACCGATCATGAATTTTTACAGCCAAATCAGTTTGCCGAAAAAAGCCAAAACAGCTGATTATGATTTTGACAGCAGATTATTTATTTATTTTAAAGCAACAAGTAACAAAGAAAACATAAGATTGTTTATTTGCTTGTCAGATTGCCAATACATTCAGATATGTTATTATTATTATTAGTATTATTATTATATTTTAGGAGACATTTCAGTGCAACGATGGATGGAATGACATCTGCTGCTGTCACTGCTGAAAAGTCCATTTCTTTAGTAAGCTCCTCTGGTGCAAGTGGATTACTTTTATATGATAATGCTGACCATGCGATGGAAACTCACTCGTGGCCATGGAACACCAGCTGGGACTCCTCTGCGATCTTCCACACCCTCACGGTCCTGTCCCGACCCCCAGCGGTAACACAGCGCTCCCTGCTCAGGCTGTCCAGCCCTGTGATCACGTCCTGATGGCCAAACCTGCAGGGACACGAGGCACAGCGTGCATGAGGGACAGCGTGCCCGACAGGAGGCACAGCGCGCCCGACAGGAGGCACAGCATGCATGAGGGACAGCGCGCCCGACAGGAGGCACAGCATGCATGAGGGACAGCGCGCCCGACAGGAGGCACAGCATGCATGAGGGATAGCACACCCGACAGGAGGCACAGCGCACCCGACAGGAGGCACAGCATGCATGACGGACAGCACGCCGACAGGAGGCACAGCATGCATGAGGCACAGCACACCAGACAGGAGGCACAGCATGCAGGAGGCACAGCATACCCGACAGGAGGCACAGCATGCATGAGGGACAGCACGCCGACAGGAGGCACAGCATGCAGGAGGCACAGCATACCCGACAGGAGGCACAGCATGCATGAGGGACAGCGCGCCCGACAGGAGGCACAGCATGCATGACGGACAGCACGCCGACAGGAGGCACAGCATGCATGAGGCACAGCACACCAGACAGGAGGGACAGAATGCATGAAGGACAGCACGCAGACAGGAGGCACAACATGCATGAGGGACAGCACACCCGACAGGAGGGACAGAATGCATGAGGGACAGCACGCTGACAGGAGGCACAGCATGCATGAGGGACAGCACGCAGACAGGAGGCACAGCATGCATGAGGGACAGCACGCCGACAGGAGGCACAGCATGCATGAGGGACAGCACGCAGACAGGAGGCACAGCATGCATGGGGCACAGCGCGCCTGAGACCGAGACGGCATAAGGCACGGCAGGCACACAGCGAGCCTGAGACCGTGCACAGCACACAGCACACCCCAGACCGTGCGCATTCAGCAGCCATACTCACAGCGTCTCAACATAGGCGTTCTCATCCACGTTCCAGACCTTGATGGAGCGGTCATGTGAGGCACTGTAAAGGTCATGCGTGCCTTTTCTAAATGACAATCCCTGTGTGAAATAATAAAAACCACAGACAAAATTTAAAAAGAAATATAAAAGAAAAATAAAACGAATAAAATACACACACACACACGTATAACACATACATAAACAAACGCACAAAATAAAGGAATTAATCCTTTAAAAATCACAAGGCACACATCTTTTCACAGCTGACGCCAAACACACAGTCAATGATGCTTGCAGGTTTGTAGGTTACTGTAACTCCACAGATCAAGTGGACAGAAGTTAAGGAGTGAAAAGAGGGCCTCACCGACACCGGTCCCCTGTGCCCCGTAAACTTGTACAGGTGTTTACATGTTGATGCTTCCCAAATCATGATCAGTTTATTCATGTCTCCAGTGGCCTTTAAAAAGGAAAAATGATAAACAATAAGCATACTAAAACACATCCAACTGGAAACCATCAGTAACGTTAAACCCTATCCTGATACAAAGTTGACAGTAGACAACACATTGCCAATAATCCAACTCCACCTACGTATCAACTGCAGGATCTGAAACTAACTTTCTGTTGAGCCAGCCACTGTGTCTGGTGGGTGAAAAAATTTACTAGACATTTTTACTAGACAGTATTTCTTGACTCAAACAGACATGTTTTATAAAACACATTTTTAAATGCACAAACAATAGCAATGGCAATATTTTTAACTGCAAAAGTTAGAGCTACATCTCTAATAAAACTTAGAAGGCGTGCCAGTCAGGAGTGTTGTTTTGACTTTTCTGTTGCTTTTAGGCCTCAAATACCAGCTATTTGCAACACTTGCTGTTATCATCAAGCAACCACTTTTCATTAAAACCACTTTTCTTTTTTTTTCTTTTTTTACCTCAACATTATCTTCCTCTTTTCAGCAGTTTTTTTTTTTTTTTTTACCCCAACGATGCGTTTCCCCATCTTTTTAAACAGGTGGTCGGGTGCTAGTTTCAGACCCTGCAACTGATTTGGAACATTAAACTAAAATAGTGCGGAATCTCACCCAACTTTGAAGCCTTCAGCACGTAGGGCCTTTCCCTAATACACCCTTTGATATCACAGCAGAGCTTTACAGTACGAAACCCAAAAGGTTCTGTCCGTTTCACTGCAGGCAACCGGTGCCAGTGTTGCTCACCAGGTATTTGCCATCAGATGATATGGCCATGCACAGGATGTGAGTGGTATGACCGACATGCCGATCTTCTGTTCCCTTCCTCCCTCCGGCGATTGTGTGCAATTTTTTCCCAGTCTCGACATCCCCTGTAGAAACAAATTAACACATTTTTACTGTTTGAGAAGAAGAAAGCAACTCAACTCTGACCCGGGGCCTGTCAGAATCAGGATTACCGAGTCAGCTTAGTAACTGCACAGAGTAAAGCCCGGAACACATTCTACTTCAGCCCACGTTTCAGATTCAGGAGGGTTTGGGTTTTACTCAGTGCAGTTATCCAGTTAACTCAGTAATCCTGTGTCGTGAAACTGGCCACAGGGGTGGCTTAATGCCAATGTTCCGGCACATTTTCAACTTTTATTCATGAGCGAGTAATACTAAGAATGTTTAACTCATGATTCCATACATAAAGCCAGATCCAGTGAGCACCCTTCAAAAAATTGTTTATTCTTGATGAATCAAAACATTCCAAAGACTAATAAAATAACAATACACTGAAGATTTACATTTTTTATTGTATTTTTCTAGCCACATGTTTCATTTTTGTTGCAGTGACTTACACTTGATAATGGCACAGTCCTTGGCAGCAGAGAAGATGTGCTTGTCATCAGGAGAGATGACCAGACAGGTGACAGGAAGCTTGTGGCCACGTAACAGACGCAGGTCAGCAGCTTCAGGTGGAAAGTACTGGAGGACGTCATTGTAATAAGAATCATGAAAACAAATGACCAACTAAAGATGGCCTTTAAAGCTCTTACAAACGGGAAACCAGCAGAAAGCACTTACCTCTTTTGCTACCAAACGCTGAAGTTTTCCTTTCTGTTCAAGCTGTGGAAAAGAAGTTCATTCGTATCACATAATTCTCTTGTAAGTAGGAGGAAAAATACAACAGAGACAATGAATCAGAGACATTAAAATACAGCAATATAGCATTGAATAGTTGGCTGTTACCACTTCTTCCTGAAGTCTTCCAGCAATCAAATCTGTCTCAAAAGACTCCTCCGCCTTCTTTTCCTCTATGAGGCAAAAAAAAGTGTCACTATCAAATTTGAAAATGGTCATGCCCTTAGCTCATGTAAATCATGCAATTCAGAAACTCTTACGTAGTAGTGAACCTAAAAGACATGCACAATATGTTCATTCAATAGTACTGGGATGCATTTATTCCACAATTAGGAGTCCAAAGCCATTCATGGATAGTCACTATATTATAGATGCAACTCACCTTCTTCCCTTAGCTGGTCAAGGTACAGTTTAGCCAAACGGAGCTTCTTCTCTTGGGCAGTCTCCTCAATTTCTTCCTCCACGTTACCTTTCCTTTTCCGACTGACTTGAGGACTAAAAATCGGGGGGGAAACATGCACAATATGGTCAGTTTTATCACATGCCTCGAACTGCCCCAAATAAAAAATAAATAAGCAAATAGACATGCTGCATATATAGCTAGACATATACAGACACGTGTGCGTTTGTGTGTTAAAAACCTTTCACCGACTCGTACACATTTGGGAGACAACTCCAAAGGTACCTTTTTTAAATCCCAATATATCACTGACAAATTATTCTGTGAAACTTCAGTCAAGATTATTATTATTTCTTTATTTTGCGAAAAGCTCCTATGTTCCGGGTAATATCCCTGCAGCCCAGTGACGAGCTTACACAATCTTGTTACTGTTTGTTGATTTTTCTGAGCTGACAAAAAAACGTGGATTATTGGCTACCAACCTTTCTGTTTCAGAATCGCTGGATATTTCTTCATTCAACCTTGAATTTAACTTCTTCGATCGTCCTTTATTCTTGGGATCTCCATCAGCCTGAAAACACGAAAACCGTGGCGTGACGTCGCTAGCTAGCCACGTAGAAAACTGCGGGTTTGGCTAGTTAGTGAAATGTTTAGGTAATTTATCAGTTGACTTCACGCAAGTCAATTTTTATAACCAAATCTCAGAATTAAGAAATAACACACTACTCAGTGCCTCAAGATGTTTTCTAATATTCTATCAAGACGTTCAGCTGAAATGAAACTCACCTTCCTTTTCAATGCAGCAACTTTCTCGTTTGTTTTGGAGACATTTGCGTTCACCTTGTTCTTTATAAAGAAAGATGACATCGTGAACAATACTATTAAGGCTCGGGTATAGTAGAAAAACAGATGATACGTATAGTTTTATACCACTAACGTTTTATGTATACATGCCGTTCACCCCGAACTAATATGGCTAGCCCAGCTAGCATCCCACGTGGGTAAATTTCCCACATGCACAGCGGCTGAGCCCTGAAACCACGCCTACGTCGAGAAATTTTATAGGATGATGACATTTGGGGCATGCCTTTCGGAAAATGTAAACCTTTCTATTGGACAGGTTTCCGGTAACACAAGATGTTGAATTGTAATTGGTTTAACACGATTCTTTGAATCGGAAATATATGCAACATCAATTCTATCCCTGAGGAACTTAGTTTGGACACTTGGTTCCAACCGTTCCATGTACATATTTTACTTTATCATTGCATTAGTGTTTCTGAAGAACGAGCTTTTGAAAAGAAAAGTGCAGGTAGAATATAGCTAATTACAAACGTCTGATTATACTAACGTTTGACACAGCTTTCCTCAATACTTTTTCAATGAATGAAAATAACATCAAATCGGTGGTGAGTATAATATACTAGACACAAAAGTCGGTACACTGATAAAAACCTGAAAAGTTCAGAGTCCACTTTGGCCATAAATATTGCACCATATATTGATCACCAATAATACATTTTAAGCATTAAGTTGTAAGAGAGTGAGCTTGCGCATCTGAACTCTAATGTAAAAAATGTAAAGTAAAAATTTAACAGTTTCAGTTTAGCCAACGGCAATAGTGATGATGTTGTTTCATTAAAAAGGATCACGAACGATTGGAATGAGAAGGGGTGGGCATCTCAGAAACTGGTCGCGGATTTTCTATCGATCTAAACCAGAAGCTTAGATCATTTTCCCGGAAATATCTTGCACCGCCCACACAGGGAAAGGGGAGCGCCACTGTACTTTACTGTGACAGCGTATACTGCGCGGGTGAGTTCCTATTAAAAAGTAAGTATCTTGGCAAAAGTCATTATCATTTCTACCTATATCTGGCTAGCTAGTTTGTGTCATTGCTTTACTCGACTGTGTGAGGATTTGTTTTCATGTCTATTCCCCCAAGTTAATTCAACTGGCATATCCAACAGATGCTATAATGACAGCCAATAAATGTTCATCTACATTTTATGGGTAATTGTTTCGCTAAAAAGTATTTGTATTTGCTTTCGTATACAGGCTACGTAATATCATTTATGTTCGCCATGTTTTTTTCAGGTCTTCACTGGTACTGTACATTTTGCTAGCTGGGGTACTTGGCTAGCTTTAGCAATAATTTAAGTGAATTACTACGAACCTGCTAGCCATACATTTTGTTTTGCATTAACGTAGTTCATATTTCCATTGTGAATCTAGCCAGTACTTGTAGCATTCGCTAATAGGCATAAAAAGTTGCTAGTTAACTGCAACCTCTCTGTGGAAAAAAAAAAAAAAGGAAAGAAAATAAACGTCATCAACGGGGCATGCCTGGGCAGAGATTGCCTCCGAACCAGGAAGTGTAATTGTTCGTTGCCTGAGCGCTCTTGAGTTCTATACCTGCGCTCAGCAGGCCCTTAATGCAAAATAATAATAATAATAAAGCTGATATGAGCTATTTCGTAAACTTTTCAGCATCTAACAGCTAAATACACCCTACCTATTTTTTGGAAATATATTTAATCTGTTTACAATGTGAAGCTTGGCCAAGTGATGGAAAAGCAGGGGGACTCATTCTGTTGTGATGAAACTAATAATGAGCGGCATAGCTGTATAGCCAGTGTTCCACTGGCCAGGTCTATTACACATATAGCTGAGCAAATATGTTTTTTGTGTGTGTTTGTGTGCGATCAAGTATATTTGTGTGTAGTATATGAATTAATATTAACCAAAGCATTTCTCAATGTGCATCATGTCCAGTTGAATATGGCACCAAAGAGAAGGGCAGCTCAAGCCACTAAGACTGCAGGTAAGAAAATCAAGAAGGAGGAGCCGGAGGCTCCAGAAGATGCATTCCGGTCTGTCAAAGAGGCTTTGAAGGCAGCTGTCCCTCAGGAGAAGGGCAAGAGGAAGGCGGACGTGCACTGTGGCATTGAGGCAGAGGTGAGATTTGACTTTAGCGACTGAGTTTTATTTCATGCCAGTTCTTCGTGGAATTTTAACATCAGAAGTGCTCGGTTGAGATCCTCAGCACTCATCATGGTGTGGTATGTTCTCTCCGTTGGACGGCAGCACGTCTTGCTATTCAAATAAAAGTATGTTACATTTTTTAAAAGATATAGTAGAACTGACCAGATTATTCAAAATCTCTGCTGTCCGAGCCCTACCGCCAGGCAATGAGCAGAAAGCATATTGAGAGTAGCTAGGGGGTCAGGTACTCACCACTTACCAAGCAGCATGAAGTGAATATGGCTCTGAAGTCAAATTTGCATATGTTACGCAGAAAAAAGAATGTATCTTGGATAGACTCCTAAATGGCAGTGTTTTCTAAAAAGGTTTCAAAATGTCTGTGTTCCATGATGGGGTTTGTTTTGTCCCAACCAGAGTCAGATATAAATATCCAATAAATCTGTGTATGGCAGAAGAACAGTCTGGAGGTCTGTCAGTGGTCTCAGAAAGACACATAAAGAAAAGCCGATGAGGTAGAGTTTGTCATTGTCTGCAGATTGCAGACTTGGGGACAGCACAGTGGATTGATATTGAAGAGGATGGTATAGGGCTCGTTTTACTGGATAAAAGTTTTTATATTTCTCCAGGTATTTGAAGATTATGATTGTATGCTGAACCAGACCAACATTGGACACAACAACAACAAGTTCTATATCATCCAGATTTTAGAAAGTGGAAATAAGTTCTATTGCTGGACAAGATGGGGCCGAGTGGTAGGTGACTCACTTTTGCATAATCTGTAATTTAACACATCATTTTTTTAACAATATAAATGATTAAAGCATAATAAAACAAACATAATGTTATATCCATATTTATATCTGACAAACTAATTCAGATGTAACTATCTTGAAAGGAGGTGGGATGATTTAAATTTTTGGGTTGAAAAAAGGAGAAAATTAGTATTGTTTTCCTTCTTTTTGTATTCTCATTCCTTTTTTTCTATTGTAATGATTTAATTCTTATTTTATTCTTTGGTGACAAAGGGAAAAATTTACAAGTGCTGCTATTAAAGCCAGGAAATAATCTCACTTTTTCATCCTGTTTTCAAGTTATGAAACACAAATTATCACTCACATATGCTTTTTACAGAATAAATCAGTCCTAATTGTCCACCCACTGCATTTTTTTTCAGGGGGAGGTGGGTCAGAATAAAATGTCCTCTCCCTACCCCAGTTCTGATAAAGCAGTGAGTGACTTTGAGAAGAAGTTCAAAGACAAGACTAAGAACAACTGGAGTGACAGGGCCAACTTTGTCTCTCATTCTGGCAAGTACACCCTGATTGAGGTTGATGGAGATGAGGACGCGGAGGTCAAGGTGAGGGGAATTCTGTAGTGTTTTGGTCCAAATGATGAAGACAAAAGCCATCTTTTAGTGTACTGACAAGAATTAACATTGAAGAACTCCTGTTATGTCTACATTACATTACATTTATTTGGCAGACGCTTTAAGAAATGTAAAATAAGTGCATACCAAAGCTACAAATACATTGTATTTACACAATACCTTAATTGTCCATGTTAAAATGTGTGCAATTTTTACCACCATAACATTTATTACACCATAAACCCCCCCCCCCCCCCCCCCCCGAACTCAAGGTGTTATTCCATTGACATTGGATAAGAATTAAGAGGCCTATTGACTTTGTGCACTTTGGTAATGCCCTAAAAGGCTGTGTCATAAAACATAAAATGTGTATTTATTATTTAATTTACAGATATGTGAGTTAGCATTCCTTTTTTCCCCTGCTATAGGTGGACAAGGTTGATGGGAAGGTGGAGGTGGAGAAGAAGGTTCTCCCCTGTACACTGGACAATTCAACGAAGAGGTTAATACAGCTCATCTTCAGCACTGACATGTTCAAAGAGGCCATGGAGGAGATGCATCTGGGTGAGTGACGTTCTGCAGAGTGATGTACATGATTCTCATGTAAGAGTTGTCTTTGGCTGTGGGGCTTTGAGTAAGAAGCATGGGAATTTAGCAATATAAAAAATAAATGATTACATTGTATTATTGTATTGTTATAATTACTGTTCTTCCATGCAAAAGATCAATGATTGGTCCTGTTTTCTGAAGCATTGAAGCATATGTGGCTTATTAAAATGTGGATATGCTGTTGGTCTAGGTCTCCCATCTCATTTTCTCAGTTTACGTATGTATTTTTGTGGATGAATTTATACTGTCTTTTCTTTTGTGGAAAATGACAAAGACGGCTTGTTTTGAGTGTATATCTTTATGTCTAGTGCCTTATCCTAGTTTACGAGCTGCCCAACATATAGTTTTGGTAGGTGGTCAAGTATGTAACCTCCCACTTTTTGCTTAGTTGCCTTAGAAAGATTTATTGTTGTTCCTTATCTTATTCCTTATCGAAGACCCATACCTCTCTCTGCCTGTCTAGAAAGTATAAAGCCTGTTGAATAAACTGTATACTTTAGAGAAGTACAAAGAACTGCAGACTCTGTATTTCTCTCCATGATATCATGTATTAAAGCTTCTCAACCTTGATTGAAGTCTCTGTGTGGAACTGAGTTATTCCCCGACACTTTCCTTAGTATAGCTTACTGAACAGGGGAAATGAAAATGGATATTTTTATACAGCATATGATTTAGTGAACCTGACTGACCTGGTGTTGTTTCTGTGTGTGTGTGTTTTTTTTTTTTGCCGTGCTGAACTTGTCCTACAGATGTTAAGAAGATGCCCTTGGGAAAGTTGAGCAAACTGCAGATTGCCAAGGGCTTCGAGGTTCTGGAGGAGATTGAGGAGGCCATGAAGGCGAAGAGCAACAGGGGGCGCCTGGAGGAGCTCTCCTCCAAGTTCTTCACTACCATCCCCCACAACTTTGGCCGGACCCGACCCCCGGTCATCAACGACGCCAGCGTCGTGGAGAAGAAGAAAGAGATGCTGATGGTGAGGCACAGTCTGCTCGTGCTAGCAGTCCCTGTAATATTGTTGAGAAAACACTATATCTTTGCAAGTCATTTCATGATTTTGTTTTAATTTCTTAAAATCAATGTGCACTTTGTGGTATTGATTCAGTGGCAGCTTTTGATTTGTATTTACCTCTTTGAAGGGTTGACTTGTGTGCATTTTTAACCTGTTTTTACATTTTAATTTCATTTATTTTAAATTTTTTTGTTTAGCAGTTTGACTTGAAGTCTGTGTCCTTTTATTAAAGCAAAGATCTCATAACCCTGGAGCCAAATGATAACAGATGCTATTGATAATACAAATATTGATATTATAATGATAATAGATGATAATAGATAAAAAAGGTTTATTTGTAATATGTATCATGTTCTGAGTTGTTGCTGTATTGTTGCTAACTGGGAAATGAAACACCCATCTGGTTGCAGTTTGTGAGGCCTAACCTCAACTTTTTTCCTCTGGCAGGTTTTGGCTGATATTGAAATTGCCCAGAGCCTCAAAGCTGAGAGCGAGAAGGCTAAGGAGGAGATGGTGGAGGAAGTTCCTAACCCGCTGGATCAGGATTATCAGTCCCTGAAATGTGAACTCAGTTTACTTGGGAAAGGCTCTGAAGAATTCAAGGTACTGCAAAATACATTTCTAAACCAACATTATTGTGGATGATTCAATATTTATATTGTTTTATGTTTTTTATCCATGAAAGGTAATAAGTCAGTACCTGAAGGCAACAGCATATAAAGGTGGGCCCACCATTATCGATGTATGGAAAGTAAACCGCGACAAAGAGGTGAGAAGAGCTTTCGGCTGCTGTTTAATTGGTGTAATACATTTAAGATGCATTATGTAAATACTAGAAAGACAAACACCCCAGGTGTGGGAAGTTTTATTGGTATTCCTTTCCTGTTCTGAGATAGTTTGTGTGTGTGCACGTTTATGTGTACCGATGTATTAGAATGTGCGTATGGTTGTGTTATGTGTATATGCGCATGCATGTGTGTGTTTACGTGTGCTCGTGTTTCTCGCTCTCCAGGCAGAGCGGTTTGCCGAGCATGATCAGCTGGGGAACCGCCGCTTGCTGTGGCATGGCACCAACGTGGCAGTGGTGGCCGCCATTCTGAAGAGCGGGCTGAGGATCATGCCCCATTCCGGCGGCCGTGTGGGCAGGGGCGTCTACTTCGCCTCCGAGAACTGCAAGTCCGCGGGCTACGGTGAGTCACACGAGCAGCACCGCGCCGTGGCAGAAGAGTGGGAAGGGAATGAGAAATGAAGAAATGCTGATCAGCAGCAGGGGCTGATTTTGTTTGGAGTTTCTGCCCTCTGCACGCTCTAGTGATCACATTCCTGCGAGAATAGGTCAAACATGAATAGCCAGTAAGGAACGGTTACTGCATTGTTCCTGGCGCTCATTCTTCCAGTCCCAGATAAATTATTTAAACTGCATAAAATAGATGATTAAAGTTTGCATTTATTTATTTATTTGTTTGTTTGTTTTCTTGTCCTGTACAGTGAGTACATCAAAACACACTGGAGTGATGTTTCTCAATGAAGTCGCCCTCGGGAAGGAGCACACCATCGTCAGAGATGACTGCTCCCTCGTGACACCACCAGAGGGCTACGACAGTGTGGTCGCTCGTGGGCGGAAGGAACCAGGTAAGACTGAATGCAGGCGTGGTCTCAGAAATACTGACAAATGTGTTTCCATGTCCTGGAGAGAAAAGTCGATTGATCAAAGAAAGCATAGCCCTTCACTAACTGTTGTCAGAACACCATAGTCAATCACTGTTCATAGCTAGGACAAACACTGCCGATCACTTTTTCGTTGCCAGTCAGTTTGTTGCCAGGACACCATAACTAATCACTGTCTGTATTCAGGATACCATAGCCATTCATAAGAATGTGAATTGCCTCGATTATTTCATTTCTTATTTGCTCCTCTATTAACTTGACTGACTTTTTTTGTTGCATAAAACCTATTTTGACTACAGTAGAAATGTATTAAATAACCCCGGTTGTTCTCTTTTAGAGTAATGCGATGCCTCTTTGTATTGCAGACCCCTCCAAGGACATCACCATTACTGTGGATGGTAAGGAAGTGACTGTTCCCCAGGGGCCCGCTATCGCGCAGCCGCAGTATAAGGAGAGCTACTTCGAAAACAGCGAATACCTCGTCTACAAAGAAAGCCAGTGCCGGATCCGGTACCTCCTAGAGATGAAGTTTTAACCGTCGCAGATCATGAAGAGCGAAGAAATGACATGCCTGTCCCCCCTTTACTTTTCTGTTCATATTAGAAGAGCTGTTTTGCCTGTTTTAGTGTAAAATTAGTTCTGACAACTGACTTCACACTAGTCCCGGACGGCTCTTGTCAAAGAGTTGTCCTCACCCTCTCACAACCCCCCCCCCCCCCCCTTAGGCCTTTTCCACCTCTGCACTTTACCACCTGTAGCTGCACTTTATCATCTGCGGGGTTTCTCTTGCACTCTGGTGGAACTTGGTTGTTCCTGAAATGTTTTCTCTACGCCTTCGTACTCCACTTTACTTCATACGGCATTTTACTTCCGCCAAATACTTAGAAAACTTTAGCTTAGTTTCTATAGCACCTGTGTGGCATTTAACTGCGCCCTTCACTTTGGGTGTTCTTACTTGTAATGGGAGGGTGAGACTTTAGAACCTCAATATGGGGAGAGACACTATTATCAGCTATCCCGTGGTTTAAACTTGAGCATAGAATTTAGATGTGGAATGAAGTCCTGTGATTGGTTAATGAAGTCGGTGACTGGTGGCTTCTCTCAGTAGGGCGGTCATGAGGATTCACTCTCCTGTTGTCTGTTCATAGGTACTGTATATTTTCCACTTGTACATTTCTCACTGAATAGCCTTTCCCATTGTGTAGTCCAGTCTTTTTCAGCCCTGCTCAACATGCAACCACAGCATGTGCTCTTGCTGTTCTTTCAATTGTAACCGCTGTTCAGCTGTTTCTCGTTTTACACCCTTCCTTAAAAGCACCCACACTCCACCTTGTAAAGCTCCACACAAAAATGGCCTATGGTATACCAGTCACAGAATGTGTTCAGAATATTACTGATCAAGCATGAGTATCTTTACCTGGATATCATGTTCTTCCAAATTCCTGTCTGTAATAATGGATGAAACAATAATGTGACTAGGTGATTACATTACACATACAATTTATTTCTAACTAATTTAGGCTGTTGCTTATAACAAGGTGACTCTGTTCAGATATATCTGTTTAGGCACTACATTTTGCTATGGTATCTATTATTGTATGAGACAAGATTGTCAGACATAATGTTTTTTGCACTAGTGCTACCTGCTTTTATAGCCACTGTAATACTCAGTGTACGAAATGAAGAGCTGCTGTCTAGTGTTTTGATAACAGGGTGGATACTATTGCAGTGGTTTGCATTTATTGAAGGCATTTGTATTGCACTTGTATGGGGAGAAAATGTGTGCATGTTTGCAAAGATCTTTCTTGGTCTGAAGTTTCTGTAATGTTCTGTAAGGGAAGCCTGAGGGTCTGCGGTTCATGTGCATCCCCTGACATTCGACTTAGCAGTTCAGTGTGAATTCTGGACAGTAGAAAAAATGTATATCTGTGTGCTCAGTAAAGACTTGTTTCTGTGGATGTTTACTGTGGCCTTTTTGCAAAGGGCAGTGTTACTGTAACTCTACCAGGAGATGTCAGTATAGAGCCCATGCTTTCTGTTTCAAGCCTTGCGCTTGTGTTCCTGATGCAGATTCAATGAATAAAAAAGAACTTCCACAGCAGAGTGAGAGACTGAGACAGAGTCTGTTTCATGTCATGGAATGAACTGTGTGCAGAAGCCTGTGAGTGTGTGCGTGGGTGTGTGTGTATGCGTGTGTGCATGCTTGTGTGTGTCTTTACCCTGTGTGTGGGTCTGGGAGGTTAGCATCTGTTCCCTACATATGAAGCTGTATGCCCTCGCATGGCCAACAACAGCCTCAGTGAAATAAATACAAGTACTCTCAATGCATCATTGATTTATCATACGCATACATTTAAACCAGCCCCTGTAGACTCAACAGTGTTTTCTTTGAATATGGGTGTTTTTGAGTACTACATCATGTTTATCACCTCCTAAAAATACTTGCGCCTGAAAGCTACACCTTAACTCTCACTATTTAGAGTAAATCTGTAGGGTTACAATCATGGTTGGCTTGGCCTTTATGTTTTGAAATTGACCAGTCATAGAAGTTGAATATTGTCAAAAATAACCACCACATCAAAATACAATGGCAATTTTTTCTGCAAATCTGAGCACATGAACAGAAGAACTGTGGAGGCCATCTGCAGTTTGTTCCCTGGCGTGCACTGTAGTGCCCGTGTGCAGTAGGACCCTGGGGACACCAGCTTCTCAGGGGACAGAGGAGCGTGTGTGTGTATTCCAAAGAAGAGCGGGGGGAAAAAAAAGTCAAGGCACACAATGTGTGACAGTCACTGCCATACACAGGGCTGGGGAGAGAGAGGGAGAGGGAGCATCCCTTCTGCTGGTGGGAAATCACCATCAATGCTGTAAGCCATTCCGTGCCGAAAATGCCGTCATCCTTCTGATACTGCCCTGCCCCATAATGACCACCTCTGCCTGTCTGGAGCAGGCCTGAAAGGTCCCAATGGTAGCACGGATGTCCCGCTCTCGTCCCGTCCCAAACCGGGCCTGCTAGAGTCTGTGGCAGCACCAGAGCGCTGGTTCTGCCTGGCGCAGTACTGACAGGCTGGGTTTACCAGAATGAAGCTCCTCCGGCACTGATTGAACCTCAGCGGGAGAGGAAAGTCGCAGAACGCAGAGGATGGTGCGGGAGCTGCTGCAGGTCCCCTGCCGTTGGTGAGTAGGAGTCAGATTCTATCAGCTCCACCTGCCCAGCTGCAGCTCTGCTCCTCTTATTAACCTGGATTTCACCAGCAAAGGTAATCTGAGAAAGTGTCTTTTTTTTTTTTAGAACTATGTGAGCAGTGAACTAGAAGGTACTGAACCTACGCTTGAGAGTCAGCATCCACAATGATGAACTTGGACCATTCAGACTTCAAAGTAAGACCTGTGTCCTCCACTTATATTTTAAAATATCAGTTCGGTATTTCGTAAGAGTCTGACGGCAGTTAACCTGGTGACTGGAGAAAAGAAAAGTCATTTTGAAACCTGGTCAGAGCCTGACGCCTGACAGATGGCCTGCAAAAAGGGAGAGTGAAGCCAGGGTGAAGAAAATCCATTACCAGGGTTCTCTGTCTCTTGTTGTTCGCTGTTTAGGTCTGTGCGTTTGTTTGTGCTGTAAGACGTCAGAGTAGTGCTCAACAAGCTGAGGAGATTGGCAGGTTCGTCATCAGCTTTAAATAATTGTGTTGCAGCACATGATCATGTCTCTCGTTCTCAAATCTGTCTAAAGATATTTGTGTTGACTGAGGAAGTCGAAGTTATTACAATTTAATTGACAAAGCAAAATCTTTAGTTGTAAACTCCTCTTTGCACAAGTCCATACATTTATGCATTAGAAAGCATGGCTAAATCGTTCTTATGATAAAAACAAATCACACAGTTCAAAGCCATTTGTCATTGTTCGTTTTTTCTATTAGCCATTTACAATTGAGGCATCTGGTAGCGTGTGCATCCGACACTTTAAATGATGACCATACAAAAAGGTGATCATGCAACAACAGCAGGAAGTGCTAGTGGGTGACATACTCATGGTCCAGGTACTACTCCAGAAGAATCACGCAGTGCTTTCCATCAACAAGCTTAAAGTGCTTTGCGGACAAATCATTAAAAAAAAGACTAGATGATACAAGAGAGAGATCTGGACATATTAGGACGTAGTGGACATGAAAGCCCAGTCATTTCAAAAATGCTCAACAAGTAAATAATAAAAAAACTATTCTGTTGGAAGGAAGGAGAAAGCATCATGAGGAGAAATGTGTGTGCTGACACTGGAGGGGTGGATTGAGAGATTGTGGTGTGGGGGCAGGGAATGGGAGAGAGCGCAGCACAGCGACGCACGAAAGATGACTCACAAGAGACCCCGGCACAGAAACCGTGTTTGTTCCCGAACGTGCGATTGATCACAGAAGGGCAGTGAACCCCAGCCGTTAGAAACAGAGCATTTCACTGGCGCTTTGGGCCATACATACAAAGTGCACCTACAGTACCCATGTACTGCTTGGGCTGTGCGGATGCTTTTGTTGGTCGTCTCCTGTCATCTGTACATACTCTGCCTTGTGTGGGGGCGGATGGGTGGGAGGGAAACACAGAAGCCCAACAAGAGATAAGGGAGCTCCTTGCATGCAGACAATACAGAGGACAAGGGATTTCCATAGTGTTTGTGCTTCTGCCAGGGATAAGTCTAACATCTACTAAAATATATTTCAACTGTTTTTATTTGATTCAAATTACATCCATGTATGTATGGAGTCTCATGATGTTTTCAATGCACTCATTGATTTGTATTATTTTTGTAGTGTATTGTAGTGATGTTACACAATGCCTGTGTCAGACCGCATGTAAAGTACTGTCTGCAGTTATGGCACCAATCTATTAAACAGTGCAGAAGCTGAACTTAAACAGCAACAGCATTAACTCCAAGCATGACATGTTGTTATGTATTGACTCCAGGTATGACATGTTAAGAATATTAAGTTTTTGTAATGAAAGTTATGGAGAGTTAAGGAATTAATACTTAATTTATTCAGGCTTAGGAAAGGTCCTTTGAGGTGTTCAGGCCCAGGATTCATGCAGTGCTGGATGCACTCTAGTCTGTATTTAAATGGCAAGTTTAGATAGTCTGAATGGCTTGTTCTAGTCATTATGCATTGTAGTGTTCTTATTTGTGCAGGTCTATAAATAGGCCAGCCCATAACGGTGGCTTATCAAATACACTGAGCAAATTGATTACTTTAATTTATCCATATTAAATTAGCTACATTAAAGTAATTGCTGTCTAAATTTTCAGCCTGTATCATAGGCAGGATGATGTGTTTTGGAATAATCCCCAGAGATTATCGTGAATTTTATTTTCAATTTGGTTTTAATGAGTCACTTTGATGGGCAGCCTAGTGAAGGTGCACAGAACGGCACATGAGGACAGCCTTACATAACCATACCCTGGCTCTGAATGGCTTTGTGCCTTACATTTTAATTCACAAAGATTGAGCTGCTGATCTGCATTGAGCTGGAAAGTACATACTGGGGGACGGGGACATTCTAAACATTTAAATTAATTGAAATAAAACAATTCAAAAGATGGAACAGATAGCAAAAATCTTCCCTAAATAATTTAATTTAATTCTGTAGTTTTTCTACATTTTCTGTAGTTTGATCAATGTAGCATGTTGGGCTTTCCACAGTGTTCATTTTTAAGAATATATAATGCATCTTCCAAGAACTAGATAAGAAATTACAATTGTGGTTGTCTATGATATATGCATATGATATTATATAATTAATGCTGTTTGAATTGGATCAAAACTTTCAGTCTCGTTGTGTTCACTGATGCCAGCAAAAGAATGCATTTGAATAAATGTGTCAGTGTGGAGACATCTTCAGGTCACTTGACAGTCCTTGCAAATCTCGCAGAGACACTCGTACTGCACATAGGCCCAGATAAATCATACAGATGTGATGCACAAAGTAAACAGGTGGCCTGGCTATTCCAGTAAACTGCAGTTTTACTGGCTGGTGTCAGTGCGGCTTGTGTGGGAATGAGCTGGGTTTAGCAGAGCTACATACATTGTTTTCCTGTTTTATCTCCAGTACACACAAGGAATAGAGGTGCTTTGAGGTGATTTATGGGCATCGTTGTTATTCTGTTTCACCGGCAACACAGGAGTGGGTGGAAATGGGGTTCCTCGTCCTTGAACTACAGTTTACAGTGCACATTAAATCAAACAATTTATTACAAAATGTGTCCAGTTTGTTCCAAGAAGAAGTATGACTACTAAGTACTGTATATCAACTCATTAATAGTCTTAAAGGTTTGGTTGTTCTTGTGATTTGGAAAAATACTGTAACTGGGAAACGTCCATTTGCCAATCTCACAATGGCTCTAATCCAACAATTAACATGATAAACAGTGAGTTGATATCTTTGATAATGTCTTTAATCTTTCCTTGCTGTCAAACAGTTGTTTATTGACTGAAAGGCATTTAAAATGTAGGGCCTACATGAAGCGACATGAACTGTTAGATAAAAGCCAATATTTTGCATATATGCTATTGTACCTGACCTAATTCTTTGATTGTTAATTGTCTGCCAAAATAAGAGTCCAATAAATATGACGGTTACAGAGGACTTGCAGAGCCAGTTTCCCTCTAGTGCCCTTTAGGCTGACAGTTTCTTTGAAGGATTTCAGGTATGACGCACAGAACATAATCAATGCAGCCATGCTGAAATGAGTGTCAGAGAAAGGAGACCTTTTCTCTACATGTGATGAGACAGAAATGTGGATGAAAATGGAATGCAGACATGTTCATTTGTGACACCCAAAAAAATGTGAGTTGGTTATCGCTGACTGAAAACCTAGAATGTTTTAGATATCACCCAGAGGCTTAACAGTCACACTTTACAATTATGAAAAGACAAGTCCTGCTATCCCAATTATGTGAATCACTGCAAGTGATAATATAAAATGAAAAATAACATTTACAATGAAAAAAGCCAAAGTGATTTCTTGAAATCAACCACCCAACAAGAGAAGAACAAGTCCAATATACAAGATTGTGGGTAGTTTTTTTCATACCCATAAAGTAATGCTTATTATTATTTCTTTGCAGGAATACATAATGTATATTGCTGGAATGTGATGATTTCTATCCGAAGAAAGAAAGAGTCCAGGATGCTACCTCTCAAGAGTTCCTTGTGAGAAATGGATGGATCAGGTCCCATGTTGAACCTTGTGAGCAACCGTTCTTTGCACAATATCTCATCTGGCCTGTTGGGGCCCAAACCCACAACTCCTGGCGTACAGCCGGGCGTTTTCACACAGTCCCAGATCAAGGACCTGGTGGGGATGTTCTTTATGGTGAGCCTCAATGCAGTGGCCCTCCTGGCCAATACGGCAGTGATGGTGGCCATTGTAAAGGCCCCACACCTAAGGAAGTTTGCTTTTGTGTGCCACCTGTGTGTGGTGGACCTGCTGTGTGCCGTGCTGCTGATGCCCCTGGCCATGGTAACAGGCTCTCCCTTCTTCAGTGCTGTGGTGTTCACCGTGCTGGAGTGCCAGGTCTACATCTTCCTCACCGTCTTCCTCATCTGCGCCTCCATCCTCACCATCATGGCCATCAGCGTGGAGAGATACTACTATATTGTGCACCCCATGAGGTATGAGGTCAAGATGACGCTCAACCTGGCCATTGCCGTGGTGATCTTCATATGGGTCAAGTCCATCCTGCTGGCTCTGGTGACCCTGTTTGGCTGGCCACCATATGGGAACCAGAGTTCGATCAGTGCAGCCCACTGTTCCTTGCACTGGAGCCACAGTAACCTCCGGAAGTCCTTTGCTGTCCTCTTCAGTGTGGTGTGCTTTCTGGTTCCGTCCCTTGTGATCTTTGTGGTTTACTGCAACGTCTACAAGGTGGCCCGGATGGCGGCCAGACAGCACATCCCTGTGCCTACCTGGACCACGAGCCCCAAGCACCGCTCGGACTCCATCAACAGCCAGACTACCATCATCACCACCCGGACCCTGCCCCAGAGGATGTCCCCGGAGAGGATCTTTGGAGGCGGGAAAGCGGCCCTCACCCTCATCCTCATTGTAGGCCAGTTCCTGTTGTGCTGGCTGCCTTACTTTTCCTTTCACCTGCACCTTTCGCTTGGGGATTCACCCCAGAGCCCTGGAGACTTGGAGGAGGTGGTCACCTGGCTGGCCTACTCCTCTTTTGCCGTCAACCCGTTTTTCTACGGGCTCCTGAACCGACAGATCCGCGAGGAGCTTTGCAAGCTGAGGAGGTGCTACTCCACCCGGCCCCAGGAGCTGGGAAACTCCAGCCATGAGGGCTCCATCCAGGAAAACTTCCTCCAGTTCCTGCAGCGAACAAGCTGCACGGCAGAGACCCGCTCCAGCTGTGTCCAGTCCAGCCCCAGGAACACTCTGGACCAGGGCGTCCGCATTCCCGGGCAGATCCCAGAGGAGTTCAGTTAGCCCTCCTCAAGCACCGTGTCTTACTGAAAGCCTCATGGCTTCAAGGTGCCAGTCAATTCTTATTCTGCATGCAGCGTTATCCTTCTATACAGGGTGCAATACATTGCCATTTATATTGTATCAGTAGAGTTTGTGTCTTATCACTGAAGCAACAATGGCAACATTCCACCAGATGGATACTATGAAGTTTACATGCATTACATCTGTTAGTATTCCATTACCCCTGCCATCATTCAGCACGTGCTCTTGGAAAAGACACATGAGCAATTGAAGATTTGATGTAACCAATATGGATCTCTGGCTATTTGCTGATATAATGAAACAATTACTAGAATGTAACACATATTAACACTTTTTTGTTCATGTTCATATTCCAGAGAATATGAGAATACAGTGAGGGGGAATTGTATAACAATTCATGTTCAAATGACATTTTCAATTAAATCATATAATTAGATTTGTATCTTCATCCAATCCTGTTGTCCTCAATTAGTGTGATTAGATTGAATGCTGAGTGTGAAGTATTGTGCAGATGAAAAGCATATGTATTTCTGCATTCCCTGAGGGTGGGTCACAGAGGCAAGGAAAAATTCTACTGGACAAATTGGGCCATAATGTGGAAAGGAGAAAGACTTGGACTAAATAGAATAGCATAATGGTCACAGATTCAATTTAATAAAACTGAATTAAAAAAATTATTATCTTACCAGTAATAACAATAACAAAAATGTTGATACTGCTACTATTAATACTACTACTACCATTATTATTATTATTATTATTATTATTATTATTATTGTGTTGCAGTTCAAATTGTCATTGTTCAAAGATGAAAAAGATATCTATAATTAAAATTTGTAGATACAAAGTACGTAATACTAAAACTTGTGGACAGATATTTCTGAACAACTCGAGCATGTATTATAATATCAAATCCCTTGACACAGATATTTTAAGATGAAAATTAAAATTATTTTGAACAGCAGAATTTTTGCTACCATTTGTCAGAAAATGTTCTTTGTTATTAAACTATATACAATACGAGGAAATACTGAATTTGGCACTGGGACAGACGTTCTTCGAAAAATAATGTTTGCACTTATTTGTTTAAATGTATACAAGTCTGAAACGTATAATTGAAATGTATTATTGTTTATAAATTTTTTATATTTAACGAACCTGAATGATTGAACAAGTACCTGAAGATAATGCAAGCAATGTCTATCCAACATAGTGCCAGCATGTATGTTTTGTTTTCCAATAAAGAAATTCAAATTACTTTGAAAACAGACCTACTGTTTTTTAAATTTCACATCAGTATCACTAGCCCCTAATCCCCCAGCAAGACCCATTTCTCTATTGTGACTGAGCTGGTCTTTTGACTTTTTAATAGACTTGGAAGTATAATTCCACATGGACTTACTCATAGTCATTCTGAATAGCCTCGGAAAAGCCCCATGGGAGTTTTGCTGCTTCTACACTAAACCAGACCAGTTGAGAGATCATTGCTGAAATATCACCTGAAATTATCTGTTGAAACTGTTCCATTGGCAAATGAATGTCCATACAGATAAAACGTCATCCAAAATAAGGTTGCTATACCCTCAAACATCTGGCAAATATGCACTGTGTTGTATGTATGTATGTGTATATATATTCAAATCTGAATGAATGTTAGCATATTCCTCTTTATGCCAGGAGGTGTTGGTTGATATTGTCATGGAAATGCTATTAGACAGAAACACGCAAGCTACTTGCATAGCAACAAGGTGCCTTTCTCTTGGATCTTTGATTTGCGAGACTGAACCTCTGACATGTCTGGTTTTAATGCATCACTAATAATCCCTGAGTCATTAGCATATTAATTATGGTATTCCCATCTGTGAGCACAGTAGTGACAGGCCGTACAGCAGACGTCTTCTGTGTCGTGATGCAGATTAGCATGATGATGTACTGTATATTCAGTGAAAACCCATGAAGCCGAAAGGGCACATAGATGCAGATTTCCTTCATGATTTATATCCATCTGTCTGTTCTCTTGGGATATTTCTTATCCATGTGAGAGATGACATCATTGATTGATTCACACAGATCAGCTGCACCAAATGGTAAAGGCTTCAAAGGGCACGTTTCTGGCAGTGGGTGGTTCATCTTTCCTGCCAAACTTTTTCTCCTTGATGCGGTTCTGCACCCAATGGCGTGGAGTCATATCTGACCCATGCATCTCTGGGGCTTCAGCTAACCTGAATCAGAAGTAATAAGTAATAGGTTACAAATGGAATTTCAAGGCTGTCTTATTTTGTTAAAATATTCAATTAATTTTATTATCATCTTCTGGACAGAATTTACATTTTTAAATGCAATTCTGACTATCCTTGGGAAGCGATAGAAGGCTTATTTTCAAGGCACCAGGACTTTACAAAACACCCATGATTGGGTTATAGACTTTGTGTGTGTTTGGTTAGTCCAGGTGAACTCTTTTTAGTGTTTCTTTTCATAATTATTTTTTTAACTGGACACTTAATTTCATGTTCCAACTATCAATCCAACAATAACGACAAATATACATCTCTGCTTTATATTATGAATCATGCCACGTCAGCCTCAAAATTCACCCTGGATTAGTTAGTTATCCATAGAAAATATTATGATGTATTAAAATTGGGCTGTCTTGGTCTGGACAATATTTCAGCCCTGCTGATCAGCAGAAGAATTACCCCCATGTGTGGTGCATATTCTGGAGAACACATGCCACACATCTGAATTTCTAGCAGGGCAAGCAAACTCATCAGCTATAGACCCATTATGTTCAGGCAATGGGTTCTCGGCAGTGCTGTGGCAATGTTGCCACATAATGCAGTGTTGCTTTAGAAAAACTGAGCTGCTTTACATCAGTTCATAGATCTTTATGTGAGAACTGCTCCCTTTGAGCAATGTGCTCTGAGACTGGTGGTCAAGCAAGAGTTAAAGGCAGACAGACAAGGCTTGGTTATTCATCTCAAAACTGTCCAGGCTAATCAGAACATGAGAGGGAGAGGAAACCTCATTCACTGCATCAAATAATGAATAAACAAAATCAGGTTGTGGGTGAAAAGGAGCAACATGTGCTGTGATTAAGGATTCATGGTAGAGGCACCTCTTTCCTGATCAAAATAGAACTAGATTTTTTTTTAAGGGTAGCATTTGAAAGTAGGCAACCGCATCGTGCTAAAGATTAAAGGAAAATGATTAAAGAGAGAAAAAGCGGGGGGGGGGGGGGGGGGGGGGGTCTGTTTACCTCCTCACTCCTTCAAAAGAAGAGTACTGGATAATAAAACAAGGACTTAAAGCAAATGCCCTCTGCATAAATATGAAGCACAATCTGCATGCTGAGTGACCCCTGTTAAAACATGGTCCTGGGCTCAGTTGTGTTGCAGTGGTGGCCGATCGGAGAGACAGGCAGGATCTGCGATCCAGGTTACTGTTACCACAGAAACAGCTGGATGGGCCATATGGGGAAATGGACAGGACAGAACGGTCTGTAGTGCGTCTCTAATCCACTTATAATGCTCTTTTACATGGGGGAAGGTGGGAGGGCAGGGTCTAATTTAGCTTCTAATTTCCCCTATTTACCCATGTGTGTGCATCACCACCTTGATGGTGACTGTTCCTCCGGTACCTGACGTTCTTGTTCTTGGGGCTTTATTCTTTAATGACTATATTAAAACATGGAGTAATTGTTCTAAATTGTAGTGTTGCCATCTGCCAGTTGTTTCCATCCTTTTGCCGGTGGCTGATGGTGTTCCATAGACCTGGAGGGGATCCTGTTACACAACAATTAGTCTCTTGACAGTCTGATTAGCACAGACCAGTAGGGGCTGGTTTGGGCCTGCTTCAGCAAGGTTAGAGCACATCAGAGGGAGGGAGAGAGAGAGAGAGAGAGAGTGAGAGAGAGAGAGAGAGAGAGAGAGTGTTGGTGTACATGTCTGTTTTGGTTGCTAGTGCAAGTGCATGCATGGATGCATGTGTGCTTGTTTTTGGATGTTTAAGATGTATGCTTTTGTTGTACTGTCATTCATATTAGATATTAGACCCAGGCCTCGATCCACTGTGTATTTTTATTTTATTTTATTTCACCTTTATTTCACCAGGCAAGTCATTAAGAACAAATTCTTATTTATAATGGTGGCCTGACAAGCGACAAACAACAAAAAAAAAAAAATATATATATATCATGAGATTTGAAGATCCCATGATATTTATCAAAGGAGACAAGCTCCAATAACGGCTCCAGTTTTGTTAAATAGATTTCCTGACAATTTTCTCAAAAGGCAAAAATAGCATGTCAGCATTGTCTAATTACATTTTGTCGAATGATCTGAAACCATTCTGTGTGACAAATATAATAGAGGAAATCAGGGGCTAGTACTGTTTTACAGCGCTGTAAACCAGGAAATTTAACTCAAACTAGGAAATGCCATATGTCTTTTCAGTGAATATTTTTTGATTCTGTAAAATATTGGATGATTCACAGAAAATGGAATGTCATGTCATGGGTCCTTGTAAAACAGATTGCCACCAATGCTAGAGGCAGGCAAGACAATTGAACAGAATTAGGTTACAAACCTGGCAAAGGGCGGGATAAACCTCAGTGTCACACATATGGCAGTCTCCAGTTCAACAATCAGTTGGATAACTGGACATTTTGCACACTTTGGGATGCAGTTCAAAGCCTGTTTCATAGCTCTGAATACATAAAAAGGGTAACTTAAGGAACAAAACTAATTTCAACCAAGGAAAGTTTATTCTTTTTTACAGTTGAGTTCACCGGAGATTTAATATCAGATTTGCTCTGTGTTTTTTGGCCAGTGACCCAGCGAGCTGTAACATGCACCACAGGGTGATGTTCTTTTCACTTGTTAACCCCCTCACTCAGCTGGGTACAAGTCACCTGACACAGTGAGTGCCCATACAAGGGGAAGTTCTTGTTGGCTTGGCGGGTCTGCCATTTAGCTTTAATGGTGCCAACACAGTTCAGTTGTCTCCTATTTCCCTGGCATTTGAGTGCCTCTGGATGCAACGAAACAATTTCCAAAGGGCTTGATTTCCCATGTGACTTCCTATAGTCCCAGGTGATCACCAACTGGGGTGTTGGTCTCATGGGTGCAGTGTTCTGCTTTGAGAATTCACACTGGAATTAAATCACTGCTGCTAGTATTTTTTTCCACCTTGCTTCAGGGTCAGCTATTACAGCATCTTCCTCTTCATCTTTCCATTACAAATAAACTTAAGCTTAATTTGTTTAATATGTTGAGCTTAGAGACTCAAAACTGTTGCATATAAGTGAATTGGTGATAACCTGCATTGTGGGCATAGCAATGACATGTTGCTGTTATTACATATTTTTTGCTGTCATTCATCACCATGAAAAGGTCAATGATTTTCTACATATGCTCATTGGAAATGGACCAATGAAAAAGGGCAAGATGGATATTTTAGCCAGTCAAATTCACTTTTCAGTGAGTGTCAATTTTTCAAAGAATCACGTATGAATGTTTTAATGAGTAAAGGTAAGAGCTACAAAATACAATTCTCTAATCAATGTGTTTAAATGGTCTCTCTTTGATGCCGTCTTTGCAATGAAATTGCAGAAAAATGAAAAAAAAAAACAGTTTCATTGTACAGTTGAACCACGCACCTGAGTGGGAAACACACCTATGGGGAATATTCTAAGACACTTCCCATTTTAGTGTAAGCTGATAACCGCGTATATCGGGTGACCCGCTCAGTCCCAATGCTTATGATTGATCAGCTTTGATTATGTGAAAGAATGGGCAAACCTCCCAAGGGCCAGTGAATGCCTAGATTCAGTCTGCCTCCACTGCACATGAGCGTGCCACTTCAGAACACAATGGCCCCTGTCAGAGGCAAGCCATGCAAAATGGCTCACTTCACATTGAAGTGTGTATCGAAAAGGCCTCGCGCACAAAAAGAAATCACAAAGAAAAAAACGACCAACAGTCAGATCAACATGCAATAACATTCACGTTTGGACAAAAATGTAGATCGATTCCTTCAATAAGAAGGAGCGGTACAGCCACCGGTACTTGTCTGCTTATTTAGGCCCTGTGTCCTTAAGCTGTCCCATACCACAGGCAGCTGACAGTGACCTCAGCACCACACCCCCTGAAGAGGACGAGCACATAGCATGCCTCTGTCTCCATCACCAGCAGGAGCCGTCAGAGAAGACACACGTGCTCCCCTTCACTGTCCTCCTCCCACTGCACATGAAACACACACCTCTGCTGCCTGGGCAGGACTGTGCGGCCCAGTCAGTGAACTGTGGAGGGAAAGGAAGTATTGGCTGACAGGACATGCATTAAAGCAAAGCCTGTGCTTCTTTGTTCTCTCCAAAGCAATTCAGAGATTATACAATATTATATCTACACCGGGATAAAAAAGAAAAATGCGATCAAGGGATTTATAGGAGCTACCTAGCCTTGCGTAACGCAGTGTAGTTGAAGGGTTTAACAACGGTGTAAAGCATAAAAGGGGTCATAAAACATAATTTCAAGGTCTCTACTAAGAAACACAAGAAACATGAAAAGGGCCCTAGTTCACATGAATTTGCCATAATACTGTTATATTCACCTACAGGTAGTAACTACATAGTGCATCGAATGCAGTTCCCTGTGAAAATTAAGCCCTGGATAAGTGTGCTTACTGTAGATTTATCAAACATGTGAGTTGAATGTGTATCGTCTTCGTTTTATGTTTGCTTGACAAACTTTCCTCTGTTTTCCAAAATTTTTTCCATACAGGTAATGTGGGATGGGTACATTAAGTATCTTTCTGAAAAAATTGAAGAAGACTTCAGCTGAAATAGCCCACACTGGCACCACCTATTAATATCAGTCGAACGAGGATCTGTTAATGGGTCCAATGCTTTGAGAAAAGAGATGTTCTCCCCTCTAAAAGCACATTGTGAAACCCAATGTGTCAAGAGCACATCAGAGAAACACATCAGAGACAACATAAAATTTTCCTTATCCCCACTCCCAACCACCCTTCCCTCTCCTCCCACTCCTACAGTCCTGCCTCATGCCTTCACAGTTGTGTAGCCACAAGTGAACAGGGGATCATATTTGTTAACAGAAATGAAGATAGAATAAATATCAAATCAAACGAAAGATAACAATTTGTACTATTTGGCATCTAGGTGACCTATGTCTTCAAATGGTTTATTGAGTTTGATTCTCATTAATGTCCATCCTTATAGTAATCTAGCAGTCTCCTGATCTAATTTATGCATGACTATTTTGTGACTCCATCACGTTTTAATTGTCATATGGGTGTCTACCACTAACATCTGATTACTAAGATCTTATTTGGATTTGACACAGGTAGTGTGTGTGCTGTCATACCATCTTGTAAATGGTAAATGGACTGCATTTATATAGCGCTTTTATCCAAAGCGCTTTACAATTGATGCCTCTCATTCGCCAGAGCAGTTAGGGGTTAGGGGTTAGGTGTCTTGCTCAAGGACACTTCGACACGCCCAGGGTGGGGTTTGAACCGGCAACCCTCCGACTGCCAGACAATCGGTCTTACCTCCTGAACTATGTCGCCCCTTTGTCACTGTAACAGTAAAGGTTGTACCTAATACTGCCTCCATCTAGCTCAATAAAGAAATTATTAAAATCATATGAAGTACTTAACTTGGGTCCGTTCTCACGGATCCAGTTTCACATACAGTATGAGGAGTATTGAAAGTTCAGAAATTCGAGTGACACAAATGAGAATGGAAGCTTCCCTTGCAGCCAGCAGAGGGTGCTGCTCAGCTGTCAATACAGTATTTCAGTTCGGTCCACTACGCGTGTGTCGATCCACTGTGCATGGGTGTGTGTGTGTGTGTGTGTGCGTGTGTGTGTCCTGTCCACTGCAACTGCCCATTTACTGAGGGAGTAAGTCTCCATAAAATTATATATTGGACACCTGGTCCAAAGCCTTGCAACTTTTAAAATCATAAAGCATAGTATTCAGCTCTGTAATTATTTGTACCAATCACAGGTAATAGGACTGCTGATTCACAGTAAAATGTTCAGTGTATGTAACCCTAATACTATTTATAAAGATCTAAAAGGATAAGATGTATGCTGTCTGAGATAGTTGCTTTAGCATTTAACATTTTTCTGTGCATAATGCAGTTTGGGTATGGCAGTACAATTGTCTGGACATCACCCAACAGGGAAAAGCATGAGGCCACAGGAATGATCAAATTAAAGAATATAATTCCACCAGTTTTACATTGATCCAAAGGCATTAACAAGGGCCAAATAGCACTTTACCTTCAAAGAAAATAAAGCTAAGGCGCAATAGTACTTCTTAATTTTTTTGTCTTTAATTATTATTCTTTTTATCAGGTAGAGCGGTAACTTTTCAGTAGCTTTTTCTGTCTGAAACAACACTGTTATTAGTGATGTATCTAGATTTTTTTCTTCTTAATAAAATCGAAGCTTTAAAAAATATACTGTCAGTGGAATTCATAACAACACACGCTACACACCTCTGTTGCCAGCTAACGTCCTTGGAATAAAACTGCATGTGTTCCTGTCGACTGTGGGCGCTTAAAAGGTTCTCTCATTATCTTTCATTTTTCCGTGACTCTGACTTGCCTCTCACTTTAGGACAGCACTGGGCAGCTACATTTCACACCTGCGCGATAATGACCACTTTATTTGACATGTTAGTCTCAGTGTCGGAAACGATGATTCTCGCGAAAGCCAATTTGGAAATTCCTTCAGCCGTGGTCACTTTCTTAATATATCCCACCAATCAACTGATCGAAGAGCATGATTGGTCACTTGTACCGTTGGGTGGGGAGGAGGGGTTAGGTGGAGACGTAGCTTCACCCATTGTTTTGGCAGTATGTGGAGGTTCTTGCTCCACAGACAGGCGCCATGATCAAGGAGGATTCCCAAGAGGAGACCAAGATCGACCTGGAGGGGATCGAGGAGCAGTCTGAGGAGCAGTCTGAGGTGCAGTCCGAGGTACAATCAGAGATAGGGTCAGAATATGGTGCCCAACCCAATCAAGGAGCCACCAGGCCCTCGCTAAAGGACAGGGACCCCAAAGGAGTCAACCAGTGCCTTAAGGTAAATGACAGATATGTTGCTATTGTTACACACCAGGGTAAAGTGTCAGTTTTCATCCCATGTGAAATTATTGGACCCTAACTATGTGGTGAAATGTATTTGGTAGCGTTTTAATAATATATTTTTACTTTGGGTGCTTGCTATCTGGGGGTTCAGGCCTGGTTTTTGCTTTTGTCTGCTACTTTGTGAACGTGTCTTTGTCACAGTTTTCTGTAAAAATCACTGCACAGATAAAATTGATTGGATTTGATTTTACATGTGGCAAGAGAAAATAGTTCAGTTGTGTGTGTGATATGCTAATGCAACTACTGTCAGGAAAATGTCAGGAGAGCATGATCACGACTGTGTTGATATCGTACTTGCTGTCTTGTGTGATGAGCACATTTGATAAGGATTTTCACATGCTGAGAAATGAATCCTATGTATTGTACTTGCTGATAGATAAAATGTCAGAATTAATCAGCTTTGATTCAATGCAAAGAAATCTCATTTGAATAAGGACAAGCCATTGTTATGTGGCAATACTGACCTCTGCAGGCAGGTTTGTGTCATCTGATTTCCCCCGATATTGATTGCGTGCTCTGCCTGTGGTGCAGACCAGTTAACACACTGTAACCTCCTGAGACCCAGCAGAAAAAAGTATCATAGAATAATTTTCATTTTCTGACATAATACAACTGCCTTGGAAATATGTTGCAGTGAAAATATTTTCTAAAATATTATTTATTTGATTTTTGTTGAATGGCTGTTGTAGAGTAGGCTTCTGGATAGTAGAATATGTAGTTTTACTTGAGATTAAGACCAGAAACCCATGTCCCCTACAGGGTACAAAAATTAATTGCTGGGTTTTAGAAGGATAAAAAGAATACAGATGACTGGCTGACATAATCAAGTCTGCTTGCAAGAAGCAGCAGAAGCTCTTATGCATGACATTAAATAATGGCGGAAGACGTACAGTATATTGTCAAGGTCATGGGTTGAGAAAGCCATCGCTGGTGTGAGAAGGTCCTGGTGCTCACACAAGTGCACTTTGGCCTGATCACTGACGCCCTCCAGTGGACGTTCCTTCTCGCCTCCAGGTCACCTTCGTAGACGTCATTGCTGAGCCTCCCTCAGTGCGCAGCTTCGACAAGGTGTGGCTGTGGAGCCACGCCCTGTTTGAGGTCTCCAGGATCTGGTTCTACAGGATCATCTCTCTGCTGCTTGCTGTGCCACTGGCTTTGATCGCTGGGGTGCTCTTCGCCCTCCTCAGCTGCCTCCACATATGGTATGTTGTTTCCATGGAAATGGCTCGTGCACACCATGCTTGACACAGAGAGACAGCCTCATCCATGCTTCTACATGTGCACAGACGGCATGAGCTCTTGGGAAAGGAACAAGTTAAGCCAATGCTGTAACTAGCTTTTCCTGGGTAATGTTCCTCTTAGTGCTGAGAGGCAGTGTACAAAATGAATGTAGCCTGTGAGTGACTGGAAAAAAGGTGGTGCACATGGTGAATTCTATTCGTTTATAAAGTTTATATTATATTAATTGTAGAGTTTTTAAAGATGGCTTCAAGAGCTGTCTTTTCATTGTAAATGATTTATTTGTACACTGCCTTAAGCAACAGAACCCAGAATGTGGTACTGAACCCAGAACCCAGGGTTTGAGGGCATTTTATTTGTAAACCTTTCTGTGAGTGTTATTTCTGCATTTTGATTATCAAAGCAGACTGTCAGTGTGAGAGTTTGTAAACTGAAGAGTAGGTGGACATAATCTTCTGCATTCAAAATGATATTTCAGAAAGAGGAGAGCAAATAAAGAGTAGCCTAGGCTATGTCAACATCCTTGGATCTCTGTCTCTCATTTCTTTGTAAAGGTTGATCATGCCCTGTGTCCAGCTCTTCCTGATCAACATGCACTGGGTCCGGACCATCTGGGCCAGCGTTTTGGACATCACCATCTCTCCTCTGTTCAGCAGCATGGGGAAATGCTGTGGGGCTATCAGCATTCGAGTGGCACAGGAATGACTGTTCACACCAAGTTGTCAGAACGACCCCCCTTCAGAACTCCCTTATCCTCAGTGTAGACAGAGTAAGGGAGGGGGCACCTCCCCAGGAAAGCCCAGCTTTTTGAAACGGTAGGAAGTTGCAGTTACAGTCAAATAACCTGCTGCCATCCTGCACATGGAATGGAATACTAAACCTGACAGATGAGCCAGGGGAGATCTTGCTGGACACACTGTCGGCAGCTGCTGAGGTTAACGGTTTTACAAGGACTTTATAGGAGTAACATTCTACCATTGTGACAAAAAATGCTACATTGTTTTCTGATGTGTTGAAAAGTGGTGTTCATTTAAAATCATGATACTGAACACAAAGCAATAAAGTTGCTTTGATTGACTGGCTGCTTAGTGTTACGTGCATTCACTTCAGATTAATCAGTGCACATACATTTTAATTGCACATACATCAAACATAGACTCATTCTCTACTGCTGCCAAGGTCTTCTAATCAGCAACAAATTGAACACATTACAATTATTACTTGGTATAAGTAATTGTTGTAATTGTTGCAATTGACTGGCTTCGCAGTAGACAATGGATTTTCTATTTGTTTAATGAGCAGACAGGCGATCATTGACCTATGAATGACAAACTGTCAGCCATATGATCTCTCGGATCTAGTCTGTGTGACGGGAACACAGACTAGAAAGGTGTCTCCCAGCCTGCTTGACCTGGGCCTGCTCATTAGAGTTTGGCGGGTGAATGTGGCGGTTGCTGGAGGAATGATGTACCGGGGTGACAATGAAAAGACTAGCGATCAGAGCATATGTACACTGTAGCACAGTAGCATAAACCTCCTGCGTTCAGTCTGCAGAATTTAATGGCATGCCCAGTTTTTCAGTAAGGAAATTATCATCCTTAGAAATGGGCTGTGGCAGATTTCCCCACTCAAACCACCATGTTAATGTATTTAGTATGTAGTAAGATCAGGCTTCATTTTCTATATATAACTATAGGCCTAAGTTAAGCTAAATGAAACCTTTTTGCATTGAAATGCAACTGGTGCCATATTTAAGTAATTAGATAATTTATGTAACAACAAGTCCAATGACAGCTGTACTAAAGGATGATTAGAGCCATTTTGGCTCAAATGGGATATGGGGGAAATTATCTACTTTCAAAAATCTGAAGAATCTTCAACCAAAAAATCATGAAACCAAAGATTTAGCATGTTTTATAACCACCCTCCCATGAGAGAGAGAGAGAGAGAGAGAGAAAGAAAAAAGAGATTCACAACACACCTTAAGAATTAGAATTGAATCTCTTCTAAAAACAAGATAGCACATTTTCACAAACAACCAGACTTCAAAACATGAATTTGACAATGCCTGCAAGTGCTTCAAAGGACAAATAGTCTTCACATGGCAGGATGTCTAAGCTTTATGTTTTAACAGCCCAATTCATGTTTCTCAGACTTAACCATTGCAACATTATGATTTTACCCTTAATTTGACTGAAAGAGTCAAGCAAATGCTTCTTTTTTCATTACTTGCATGCCATTTTCCTTTAATTAAATGCAGGATTTTGTGAAAATATGTTCATAATGAAAAGCAAAAACCAACAACAAAAAAGTTTTTAAATTGAATGACATTTATTAGGAGGAATTCAGCATAGAAACACTTTCTGAATAAATTCACTTGCATTTGTGTGCCATTTGAGGACATTATGAACTCTACGTCTGGTCTGTGTCTGTAAAAAGTAAGAGGGGTTTCCGACGTATCACACCCTGCCCGATATGTACTGCCTTCTATTTCTGTCCCTCCCCTGGGATCAAGGCTCACCCCCCCCCCCCCCCCCCCCCCCCCCCCCCCCCTCTATTTCCTCTAATTAGCTTGGCTCCTGCCCCTGTGCTCCATTTGATCCAAATTCACCACTCCCGTACAGAGTTTGCCAGAAGTGATAACATGACCTCACATCACATAGACCCCGTTGTCTAATTTTTGGTGTTTACTGTTTGGTCATTTTCAGAGAGAGAGAAAGAAACTTTGAAATGGCTAGTAAACCTAACTTTAAAATAGTTCATCTGTGAAAGATAAGGAATGCAGTTATTTTAGGGATGGGATCAAGTTTTATGGCATTTATTTCAGAGAGAGAGAAATACTGACATTGTATATCAAAGTTTGATACTTTAAATGAGCAAAGAGAAAAAAAGGTGTCCACTGTGTCCTGAAACAGCACCCAGACTAAAGTGAATTCCTTTTAAAAGTGGGAATACTGAACTTTATCTTTCAATAAGCAACTCTGTAACCTGTGACAGTACTGATGTGCTTGGTTTGAACCCGGCAAATTTTTGATAAAACAAATATATACCACTGCTATTTCCATGAAAAACAAATATCTATTTATCTGTGGCTTTATTGCTTCAATTTAAGCATGATATATATATATATATATATATATATATATATATATGTGTGTGTGTGTGTGTGTGTGTGTATTGGTTTCCATTACTATAACTTTTACACCAAGACAATAGAAAATAATGAATGGTACCAAATATATTATTTCATTGTAAATGTTGACATGAAAGACACCTTAAATATTCATATAGCTCCATCCAACCCTGATCAACACATACTGTTTTTCAGTACCTGTCACTTTCATAAATTTGCTGCTTCAATCTGTTGAATACATATACACAGTGAGGATGGCCATGTTCAGCCCCAGAGCTTCTTCAGGAAACAAGCCATTCAGATTGAAATCAAAACAATAATGTAAATCAAAACGTCCCCAATGAGAACAAATGAAATCCAGAGACCCAGTGGTTTTCCAGGAATAAATTGTGCCATATTTTACTGGCAGAGAATAGTTTATTGTATTTACTGATAAAGATCACTTGCTGCACATGCACAAATTTAATAATTCAATTAGACACTTACAGTGGGAACCTCTTGCCCTGCACCTACAGGGAATGTTTCCGTCACCACTACGCACCACTACGATTCCTCATTTAACCAGACACAGTGACACCTACAGGTGGAAGGAACGGATTTTATTTCAGTTTGTTAATGAAAATTTCATGATAGAAATACATAGACCAGCTCTGCCAGTGGCCTACAGCATCAGCTTGGGGTGGAAAATCATGTCACCCTGCTAGCATGGCATGGCTGACCTGGCAGCACCGTGTGAAATGTGACACGGGGCCTGGGTTCCCCTTTTAAGAAGCACTTTCTTGCTGTGAGTTATGCACACAGTGAGAGGGCCCAGGGTGTGGATGGGGGTGGAGGATGGCAGGGGGCACTGGGAGTCGGGCCCATTTTTTTGACAGGCTGACGGCGCCAGCTGTCCACTGGCATTTCAGACGTGCCATCAGGCAAGCAGGAGAGCAGCAGAGGTCTGGGGGCTGCTGGCAGACCGCTCTCGCTCTCGCTCTCGCTGTGAACTGACTCCTCTCGCTCCCCTACCCGAGGCCCCACCCCTGCCACTGCAGCCATGGCGGAGCAGTACAACGCGTCCGACAGGAAGATCTACAGGGACAGCAAAATCAAAGAGATCGACCTGATCAACCGGGACCCCAAGCTGATCAATGAGGATGTGGTGAAGGTACGCCCCAAAGCACTGAGGGCTGATCTGGTTTTGCTGAAGCTTGAGGATTCACAGTGCATGCTCAAAGCCATCCAGTCATGCATCCTGTGCATGATATTGTGCTGTAGTCTGTGGCAGCTATGCAGCCAAAAATAGCTTGAAGTCTACTCTGGTGTTTATTTGGGCAAGTCGAGGTCAGAAAAGTCAGTTTGCTTTTGCTTTTCTTTGGATTGCATTTTTAATTATGCTATGGAATTACTTTTTACGTGTATTCTTTTTAAAATTTTAATTATGTGGATTTTTGGAGATGTTTAAAGTGATGTCAAACAAAAATAATTTTGAGAATTTTAATCTTTATTAACTGGAATCTACTTACATTTCTGTAGTCTAACTATTAACCGGCTACTCCCCTTTAATAGTTGCAAAGTTAATACAATCTCATTAGAACTTCAGATTTCATTAGAATATTAATTCCTCTTTTGCTTATTTGGCTTTTCCAATGATAATTTTCAGTAACCTGTTTGCTTTGGCCTTTTTTGCAAATTGTGTGATTTTGTTATGGTCATTGTTTATACCATATATTTCCTAGATTAAATTATTTAGCAGTCATGCTAAGACTTGCAAATTTGTCTAATTTTGATAATATTTCAAGTTTCTCTACAACAGAAAGTGCCCAATTTCACACTCATGTGTGTTTGTATGTATTGTGCATATGTATATTACACCAGTACACAAAACAAGCCTGGCACACAAGCCTTCCATACAGGCAAGTTGTACAACAGACTTGACAAATGCTTTCTTCACACCATTGTTTTTACTGTGTTAACAAATGCATTTACCAGTATATATCATGTAAAACAGAAACGGTAGTTTTAGTTACTTAGCAACTGAGTGCTTACTTAATCACTGCAGGAGTATAACATAAAGAAGCTGTGGTATAATCTTACTGACCCTTTTTCTCAATGCTGCAGTCTTTTTCTCAGTTTGTTGTTCGTTGCGATCGAATGTGGCCTTTCCTTAATATGGAAATGAGAAGCTGTTACCTAACAAATGACATTTCCTCCATGTTCCTCCTATAACACTGGGTGGCCTGTGCAATATAAATGTAAATGCATGCCCAACCTTTGTGTCCTCTGTTTAACAAGTGAATCAGATTACTGCATTGACTTAGAATTCACCAGTGGTGTGCGGTTCGGAATGTCAAGAGACAAACATTAGAGCAGATAGTGAGAGAATATTGTTTTTGTGTCTCCTGTATGTGTTGAATATATCTAGAAATATTCATATTCATATTCTTTAAAAAAAATCATTTTATTGACTTACTGCTCCTTCATTGAAAGAACCCCATGGCACAACAACTTTCTGAAGAATTATTTAAAGATGATTTACCACTGGAGCACAAAGGTGAGTAGATACGGAATTGTTACTTACTATTCACACTTGATTAACCCTCTGAGGGCCCCCTCTTCCCCCAGGTAGACTTTGAGGATGTGATCGCCGAGCCGGACGGCACCCACAGCCTGGACGGGGTGTGGAAGGCCAGCTACACCACCTTCACCGTGTCCAAGTACTGGTGCTACCGCATACTGTCGGCCATCTTCGGCATCCCCGTGTCCCTGCTGTGGGGCTTCCTGTTCGCCTGCATCTCCTTCTGCCACATCTGGGCCGTCATGCCCTGCATCAAGTGCTGCCTGATCGAGAACCAGTGCCTGAGCCGCATGTACTCCATCTGCGTCCACACCTTCTGCGACCCCCTCTTCGAAGCGCTGGGAAAGGTCTTCAGCACCATTCGGGTGGCTCTGCGCAAGGAAGTTTAGATTGGCTTTCTTTTTTTCTTGCGGGGAGGGGGGGGGGGGCATTCTGACAACTGGTGCCACTGCCTACACTACTTCCCTGCCTGAGCCCCTCTTTATCCTGTCAAAGTGTGTGTCTGCTCTGAAAGGCTGGTCACTTCTTCAGCTTGAGTGTGATCGCTTTTACGCAGTGCACTGAAAGATTATGCTTTGCCGCCAGGTTCGCAGTGGTGGGCAGGTCCCCACTAGCTTCATATTACACAACTAAGACATTGCTTATTGTGTTGATCCTTGATGTGTTAATGTGTTCATTAATTATTTATTCAGTAACCATAGGGTTGTTCTGCCATGTTAGACAAAAAATGCTTTTAAAAATAAGCCAATGTAAATGACTCTACATTACCTAAATGGATATGACTCCGCTTGGCCATGCTGGTCAAAGCTGAAATCAGAATTTGCATTTAGTATGTGAAAACAAAGATAAAGTGATTAGTTGAAATATGAGCTGTCTACTGCTATACTAATCCACAACATGCTCTGTCCTCAAAACAGACATGAAATATTAACTGAAGAGAATGATTGATGAAGAAAAAAATCATTTTCAGCTTGATCACTTCTCCTCCCTTTAATGTAATAACTTTTTTAACCACTAGGTGGTATCAAGAGAAACACTGTCAGATGACCTGGTAAACTTACATGGATGGTCAGACAGATGGAGACAGACACACATGGAAGCATAAAATTAGTTTTGAGTCTCCTCAGTTATTAATATTAAATAGTTAATTCATTCTTAACATAACATACAATTTATATTCAATAAATAACTGATATATATATGGCTTAAAGGCTATCTGACCTATGTAAAGACAATACAAATTGATGTTCACAAAGGAAGTTGAAAAGTTCAAGTCACCCCATGGGCAAAGTGGAATCTCAATATTACCATAAAAGCCGCAAATTGACCTCCACTACATGATGGCCACCTGGTTTACTTTCTACTGTAATTTATGTTTTTTTTTTATAAGACATGTAATGGATGCATGACATTATATCTGTTCAAGAAATGCCGGTTGATTTTTCTCATGTATTTAAATATGGGTGTTTTTCATTAATCATACAATTGCATAGGCTTGATTTATGTGTTCTCTATGCAATTATATTTTAAGGGCTTAGGGTGGCCATATTGAATGTAAAAAAGGCTATATTGTGGAATGAAGTTCTACATATATTACTTTTTTTTAATTACACTTTTTATATCAACACCCAAAGAATTGTTTGAGTAAAAGGAAAATAAAACTTTATGATTGTTTATGGTTAATAAAAAGACAAGAAAACACAAATAATGTGGTAAACAATTTTATCTTGCAATGACCCTGCGGTGAAATGTTTCCTAAAATGTACAAATGGTAAATCCATATGACCTAATGTAAGGACAATAGGAACAAGAAGATCCAACAACAAACTGCAGTTACAGACAAAGTACCTTCATATCGAATTTAAAAACCAACAGTATCAATTTTCCTTTATCTAAATACCTTTCTATTTTTCAGACGACCACTACCATCATGAATGTTTTCCACTGACACGCAAACCCACTACATCCCAGGTCAATACAACACAAATATGTGACCTGCTCCTTAAGTGAAGCATTGTGTAATGTCAGAATAATCATCTAATTTATGTTCCCACCTTTTTACTGGTCCCCATAGAACTTCATTTTTTTTGCTTTGTCCAATTTTTTTCTGTTAAAGATTAAACACGCCCAGAAACAAACCTACACAGACACTGTCAAAGGATGAACAGCTTAGATAAATAGGACCTATATTTTTAAAAGAAACCTAAGTGTGTGTTCTTCATAATAGTTTCTAATAAACAATTTTGCAATCTACACCATGTACAACAGCTACATACACAGATATATGAAATATTATTTAGTCATCTCGTTATTTTCTAGATGGTATATATAAAAAGTAGTGCAATATTATTGAGTGAGCCTTTGCACAGGATGATGAGAGAGGATGTCATGGCGATGTATCGCTGAAGTATGCTTAAAAAGTAGAAAGAACAGCCCAGGCTTCAGGACGCTGGCTGCAGGACCTCTGTGGTGGACGTCTGTTTGGTGAAGCAGAAAGGAGGTACAGTGTTAGAAGTGTGGTGGAAGTCTTCTTGGTGAAGAAGAGAAGAGGTGTGGAGTTTGAGAGGTTCATGTGGTGGAGGTATGTTTGGGAAGAGAGGGGAGGGGCATGTTCTGGACGCCTGCTCGGAGAAAGTGGGGGGGGGGTGTAATGCAGGGTGTTGGGAGGTTCATGTGAAGGAGGTCTGTGTGATGCTCTTCTGGCTGCTGGTGCTCTTGATGGCGAAGGTGGAGGAGTTGCTCTTGCGGCTGGACTCACGCTCGCAGTTACACTGGGATGGCTTCAGGTAGCGCCTGGAGCAGCACAGGAAATGCTGCCTCAGATCATGGAATAGGTGGCCCGCAAAAAACATGTAGATCCAGGGGTTACAGCAGCTGTTGAGACTGGCCAGCAGCATAGAAATAATGAAGGGCATCTCTGGGGGCAGACAGTGCAGGGGGGAGAGGTAAGGAAATAGTTCATTTTACAAAAAAGGATATTGACAGACAAAATAAAGCATCATGACTTCAATATACACCACAGCTGGGACCATACATTAATTTACTCTGACCAGCTGAACAGGTAAATGAGTCATAAGATGAATGGAATTACAGACCAAACCGCTTCAAATGTATTTACATCCCAATCTTATCAGAACTGAAATTAAATTGAGTTAAATTATGTACATTAGTGTTTAGCATCAAATATAACTATATAACAACATGTATGGGTAGAAATATAAAAATATCAGTGATAGAAAAGTGGTGTAAAACATCTAAATTAAGCTAACTTGAAAAAAGGAAACTAAACTGCAAAAGGTGCACCTATTAGTCAATAGACTGGAAATCAGAAGAAAACCAAAGACATGACATATACTCTAGAACTAAATGGATAGTCTTGAATAATATGTTACATATATTTCTTACGGATTAAGATACAAAAATGTGTAACTTCACTTGTTTTGGCAAACAATTTGGTTATGTCTGGTTATGGTGCTAATAATGTTCACATTTTACATTCCATTAGCAAAATTCAAATCGGATTTTATAAATTAAAAAAAAAACTACTGTGGAACACTTCCTCAAGCACAACACACTAATTACAACATATTTTGTTTGCCATTCTGTGTGCCATAATGCTACAGTTGGTCATGCACCATAATTATCATCTTACTACTCTTTGAATGCAAACAAGTTTTTGTTACTACATTGCACACACACACACACACACACACACACACACAAAGAAAGCATAATGCGATCATTACAGTTTGTCAGCAGTGACATGTGAAATATAGCAGCCCCCATTATTGTGTGTGGGATGAAATTTATGCCATGCAGACCCCACTGGTGAGTTGACATTTGGTGAATTACTTCAAGATTAACAGAACTGACTGCTGTTCTGCATTTAGCCTCTCCTTGATGATTTCTAACCTTTTCTTTTGTCTTTGTCCTATGACTCCTTTGAGATCATGGTGAACTTCCACCACCTGATAAAGTGTTCATTTACCCTTGAGATGTCAAACTGAGATTTATGAAACCAAAATGTCTCAGTGTCATTTAATATGAAGGTGTGTTTAATTCTACAAGTCTCTTGGAAGATGGAAAAATGAGCCGGTGTAAACGTGGTCTACTCTAGGAGCTCAATTGACATTACTGTAACAGGAGGAAGGAGAAGACCAGGCAAAAGGCTGATTTCACTGAAAGTGCCATCCAGCAGTTCGGACTCCCAATTATGTCTACATGCTGCATTTCCCTTTCATTCTCCAAATGCAGGTTCAAGGTTCAAGGTTATCTTTATAGGTCACATCAGACAAACCGAAATCCTATTATTTTCCAGTTTCTGTTGACATTCTAACAGAGTAAAAGAATTATTCAATAATTTTCTAGTGAAATTCATTTTAAAAAGGGTTTAATGACACTGTAGCTGAGATGTGTGACGGATTGCATTGTAGGTTTTCATATGTACAGCAAATGCTGACATTGATGAGAAATTTTGCCAGGCACAACTTTCACTAAAACAATTAAGCCCATAAGGAACATCTCATGCTGTTTTTCATGGGTTCTGTTTTGGAAAGCAGTACATCTGTGTACAGAAAATATGAAAGCGTTAAAGTTGTTAGGTACTATATTTGAAAATTACTTGTATCTTTCTGTATGCACTCAACATATAGGGCCTCATTTTCTTTCAAGACTTTCAGAACGTGCAAAGCCAGGAACATGACCAGGATATTTGTTTTCCATGAATCATTGGTTGTGCTATTGTGTGAGAAAAAAGGCTTTGTGTGTGCTAAAGGTTGTAGTAAATCAGGCCCATAGTGTTGTTCTAGGTTTACACAAAGCTCATTCACATACAAGAAACCAGGATGTTAAAATGACAAAATGATCACGTGCAATTCCCATGGAAAGCCTGTAAAATACCATAAAGATTTTTTTCCCATTTATGTGGGATTGTGGACTAATGTCCTTATCGGTTCAAATCCTCAATTAGTTGACACATTTATGTACTGGAAGATGGATAAATCCAATTTTAAGTCAGCATGGCTTCAAAATCATGAATAAAATGTATTTTTTAAAATTTAAGCGTTATTTCCTAGAACCCAGAAAAATCTGAGTAATGCATATACAATGTCTCGATGTACTGTCAAGTGCACACAGCGTAGCCCTTCCTCAGCACAAATCAAGTGAGCATTAAAATTCACAGTTATGAAGGATGTGTTCATGAGTGTGTGTGCTTATATTATGTTCTGTACTACTCATACAAGATTCAGTAGACAGAAAGCAGGACATATGGTGCAATAAACGGCACATTGTTTTTCATAATCATACAATAAATTACACTAATCTGTCAAAGGGTAATAAAACTCCACTTGGAAAGCACTATCATTTGTTACTCAGCAGACATAATATTTCATATTCTGTGACAAAAACGATAGAAAAAAATTTGGAATTTTGTCCAAGTGTATGTGTGTGTGTGCGTGAGTGTGTATGTGTGTGTGTGAAAAACACATTTTAGAGATAACATGAGAGTGAAGTAACTTTGACAATGACCTAAATTCTTTCAACATCTGTCCCTACAAATCAAGTGCTAGTTTCCTTGAAAAAAAGAGTTTGGAGAGTTAAATTAAGAATGAATAAATGTTACTAAAGCAACACAGCTAAAGTTAACAAAACCCAATATACATTTGAGAGCTTTAAAATGTCCCCAAGTATCATCTTTTAGCTTTTTCATTTTTACTTTGAAACATTGTTCATTGCCACAAACCATGCACTACACACAACATGAAATACACCAGCTGTATTTCACATCAAGTCACATCGACTTCCTTCCACTTTGGCTTATCGTACATCAGATACTTTGCCGTCTTTGCCTTGTAGGCTTTCAGTGACATGGAGGGAGGCACGTAGTGCGGAAGTGAGTGTTCCAGGGGGATTGGGCAGTGCATCAACCAGCTCCTTCTGTGAAAATTGTCAGGACAAACAGACAAGCAGTCAGCTTGGGGCTCTCAAGGTGCGCGTGAAGGGTCAGATGATAACAGCCGCGCAGTGGCAGCTACAATCCTGACGCATCCCTTCGGACTGACTTTGTTCCAGTCCTGGCTAACCCACTGCTGTACCCAGCATGAAAGGTTTATGGACCGGTAAAAATGTGACCGACCTTAGATTAAAATACTAACAAAAATACATTAAATGAACTTTACTCTGTATACCAGCAAACACCCCAGCAAATTTCATGCACGCACCATTTATAGCAGATTAAATGTAGAAGTAAAAGTTTTTTAAAAATGTATATGTGCATGTGCATGTGTGTGTGTGTGTGTGTGTGTGTGTGCATGTGTGTGTGCGTGCGTGCGTGTGTGTATCCAGGTGCAGGTATGAGTATCACTGTGTGTGCTCTCCTCCTCCTAAAGCCACATGGGGCTTCAGTTAAAAGTGCTGAATTTTCTTGCCATTTTAGGATTGCATTTTTGCTGAGTTCACCATGTTTAGTATGAAGAGAGGAAGCAAACTGTTTTGATTTATTTTAATCCTGTTTTACTTGCAGTTTTTCTTATGGGTGTGGGATATTTTTATCATTCGGCTGTGATTTAAAAGAGCCCCCACACTCTGGATCCCTTGAGCAATGCAATTCCAGGAAGTAAATAAACGGCAAAGATGTTGCACATCAGTGTTGGATTTACTGCTATTTCATCATAAGGGAAATTAATCTCAGCGTAGCTGCTATATGGTACTGTATGGTACAGGTGTTTAAATGATCCTGGCTCCATCCTAACTCCATCTGGGAGCTGATGTGGCTGTCGCTGCACTTCAGTATACACTAATCAATCGCAGATGGACCTACAGGTTACTTTTGGGACTAGCCTGATGCGCACATGCAGAATGAGACGCTTACTGCACCTGAAAATATTTAGCCTAGGTCATCTTTTTTCCTTTACAGGATGGAATGATTGAAGCAAGATAATCTGTTGCGAGTTACTTTATGGCACAGTTACAATGGTCCCCGCGAACTCTTCTCTACATTTTAAAGTTGAGTTCTTGGCCATAACACATCTTCTCCTCTTCCCCTCTCTTTTCCACCTGTTTCCAGAGGTGGAAAAAACCTCACACTGTCCCCTGCTGTGGCATGATGTGTGCAGATGGGGAGAGGAGTGAAGTGGAGTCTAGACTGCTACCATGGCATTCCAGACCAGGCTACTTTAATGCTTCATTCCTATGCTCAATTAAGGTCACCCAGTGGATACAGACTTACTGTACATGCTAAACAGAGGCAGTGTGGCTCACTATGGCTCAGTACAAATTAAAAATGTCAATAGTTTCTTTGCTAAGAGTCATCTCATTTTCTGCTTGGGCACATTGTTCAACTATGTGTTCTACCCTCTTTTAATCAAGATGCATAAATACGCATACAACTTTCTTACTCACAGGTGAGGACACATTTAATGTTCTGTCTTCCTTTCTGACCAATGTTCACATGCACAATATATCCTCAGCACACATTCAGTAGCTTAAGGGTGTCTCTTACACTCCAGTAGGTGGGAGACTTGTAGCTATGAGGAGCATAAACATCATGGCAAAGGCTTACTACAGTCATACCTAATGCCCCTCCAGTCTGGCACTCAATATTTCTTAGACACACTAGAGTACTGCTTGGAATCCTGTCCAGAGGTGTGCTCTTGTGCATTAGAAGTCGAGATAACCCCAAATGATACATGATGAGCTTGAGTAATCACACAACCACAAAGACACTTTTGCACACACATGGCCTCATATGTGCATACACAGATTTCACACACAATCACATGTCAAAAAGTGTCATCGACACTCTCACGCACACGTGCCTGCACATACAAGTAAACAAACACATTTTAATCTAATCTTACAAACTCTTGTCGTTGGTCAACATCCAACATGGACAATATATCATATGACCAACCACATGACACTCACTAATAATCTCAAGCACTCTAATGAACTCAACTTGAGTAAAGATATTACATTAAATTACACCTCACATCAGTGCAAACTAATTTGAACTGAAGATTAATTTTGCATAGTGCATTAGGCCTTTGGCTTGTATACATGTTATGTTTTTCCATGGTAAGTAAGGTGCTTGGTCATTTACTTCAGTACTTTAGAACATAAAGTTAAAATATCTTGAGGTACTCTTCAAAAGAAAGCTCATAATGATACTTCTGATTTTTTTAAAAAGAACATACGGAACTCCTGAAAGGAAATGTCACTGCTCAAGCCCAAACAAATGGATGCTTGTGATGAAAAAGGATATCCTTTGATGTTATTGTATATTTACTTTTCCTTTATCTGAATGACTCCGGCTTTGTGATTTGGTGCTGCAAGTGTGCTGGAATGTGGGAATGTGGGAATGTAGTAGCTGTGCAACAGATATTGAGGGCGTTGTGTAGCCTCGCTAGATTTTTGTGGACATAAAAATTGCCTGGGCAGAAGGATGGTGGTAGAATTTGTTTCAGTGGAATACATGCTGGGGACTTCGTAGTACCACACTCTTCCATGAGCCATGGCCCACACAGAGGATTTAAAAAACAGAAATTTAATATTCTTGCCATTCAGTAAAATACCTCATTCAAACTACTTATTGTTAATATCACACAACTAATGATTATAGCCTTACACATGTAGCTACTGTACTTCCCTTCGAATGCATGCATTCCAGATAGCCGTTACGAACCTTACTTGGTGACCTTCTACAATTTTGGAGTAGTCTTCGTGCACGATTGAAATTAAGATATAATGCTTACCTATTAAAATCAAGACATGAAAGCATATTTGCGCGGCAATACCAAAAGCTATCGAGACGTTCAGACACGCTCCCACAGGGACTGGTTTGAAGCGCTTTGGGGCGAAGCACGGAAATGCGGTGCATTTCGACGTGCCTACTTAGTAACAACAACTACTCTGTATGCAGCAGTCGTGGATAAAGTGAAGAATGATTAACTCAAGGCAAGTCATACAGAACTGGGCAGTTCTCCTCCGAGTTAAATGCCGAATAATTCAACGAGGTAAAAATGGACAAATTAGCCTGAGCCGCACACTTTTAGACATAGGCCTAATGACTGCAAACAGCTCTATAAAACGTGAATTAATTTGCCTTGTGCCAACTGCGTGGATATTCACTAGCTTTGGTGGGATCTTTCTTTTATCTTTATTTTTTTATTTTTTATTTTTAAACAAAACAGACTGTCTTTGATTTAAAGTGATCATTTATTTTAACAAGGCAGCCACGTGGATATGAATACTACACACTGGTGGCAGATTAAGCGAGTTTATTTACACATTATCAGATGAAAGGCGCTATATGAATTCAATTCAATAAAAAAAATCAATCCATCATAAAACGAGAGCACAAAAAACAGACTGGATGTATAACGAATAGGCTAGAAAACGCCCACGTAACATAATGGAGAAATCACAACTTTTTAAAAGTGTTGCAAGCTGTGCTTAGTGGTGTTGCTAATATCTGGAGCATGACACGGTTTTTCAGTGTACTGTACAGTCCGTGTTCTTTAATAGTATATAACAGAAAACATTGCCGTTTTTACGCTACAATAATGTAATTGATCGCATAAGTCAATTTAAATTAATTTAATACTAACATTCTGTTTGTAAAACAATAAAACTCTTGTCAGATCTGCAGTTAGCTTTCTCTATCTCTCTCTCACACACGTGTGTGTATTTCAGTAGTATCGAAAGTAGCCTAACAACATGTTCTCTCGCTTCAAGATGAGATTTATATATTGAGATCAATATTAATATTATAATTAATTTAAAATATGACAATTGTAAAAATCGAATTTGTATTAAAATGAGCTATTTACATTCTATTTCGTAGTCAATGTCAGGCTGCTTACATTTATATCAACCGGAGTTACCTGTAGCCAGTCTGCTGGTTTAGGTACTCTGATGGAGTATCAATTAACCAATACCTCACAATAATTGAGAGGGTACCTACCTTCTCTGGGTGCGTCAGGATCCCAAGCTGACCACATCTGCACGAAGAAAAAGGGAGTCCAGCAAACGATATATGCCACGACTATCACAAAAGTCATTTTCACAGTTGTGATCTTTGCTTTGGAGATTAGATTTACGCTGCTCACCCGCGAAAGCTCAGTGCCTTTTGAAGCCATAGTGGTGAGCGTAATACAATGTTCTCTCTTTGTTTTCAGTTTAAAGTTTTGCCATATTTTAAAGCTTATCAGTCCATAGCAAAAGCTCAGTATGGCCACCGGAATGATATAGATGGAAAGACTAATCCACGTCACGTACGCTTTGGCTCCCCAGGGCTGCACGAATTCCCCCCAGCAGTCATACACCCCGGATCCAACGTCCCTCATGGAGAAGATGTACATCTGAGGGACGCTGAACAAGAGGCTGAGTGCCCAGGAGAAAATCACATAGAAGCGGTCCTTTCTCCTATGCAAGGAGCGCAGTGGCTGGCAGATGGCTAAGCACCTGTCTATTGACATCAAAACAAGCATGTAGGTTGAGGCAAACATCCCAACGATTTGCCCGTACTTCACCAGCCTGCAGAGAATATCTGGTCCGTAAAACCTAAATGTGATATCCCAAATGAGTTGTGGCAAGACCTGAAAGATCGCTACCACTAGATCCGCTATACTGAGGTGCTTCATAAAATAGTACATTCGAGACTGACTGTGCTTGGTAGTGTGGATAGCGAGTAAGACGCACACGTTGCCAGCCAGAGCCAGAAACAGCACCAGGGCGAGCACGGTCACCTCTACTTTGGCTACTTCTTCGTTGCGCCTCAAAGGGTTCACGGTTTGATTGCCTCCGGTTCCGTTGCCAAGAGTTGTGTTACTCAGGGATTCGTTCATAGACCAAAAGTCCAGATCTTTTAAAACACCCTCCATCGCGATTGAACACTATCCAGTATCAGTGTTCATAAGACCTTATCCCTGTGGTTTTGCTGACGCGTTTCACCCATCAAACATTGGTATTTTAAGCGGTTTTGTCTTCGTTTGCAACTTAACAGGTGTCAGGAAAGAGTGTCCGATCACCCAATTCTCCTCATACATTTTAACAAAGTATCAGTATTTAATTCCGACTTGCATGGAGTCATCTTCTCTGCCGACCAGGGCAGGCTAACGCCTGAGTAAGGCTAGGGAAAAAAGCGCAAATTGGTTTACAAATAATATCGACAGCCTTCTCATAAACAGCACAACATTTTCTAACTCTAAAAATAAAAATGAATACTTAAATAAATACGAGAAACACCATTGACCAACAAAAGATAACAAGACACCTCACACACAAATTAAATTAAGATACACTTTCCAGTTTACTAACTGTCAAAAAGGGAGAAGAAAACAATTATGAAAAATAATAAAAATAAACACAAATCCAGATAATTAGAACATACATACCTGCAATTTTTTGTACACAAATAAATTCCATTTTACACTATGTTACATATTGGTTACCTTGCGTAATTTTTATTCCACTTTACATCTTTTGAAAACTTGCTGGAGTTAGACTGCTCACGCAGTTTCATCCTAGGCATCAGTCCAGCAAATACAGCAACCAGCCTGCTTCTATGTCCGCGCGCGATAAATGGCCCACATCTTGGTATTTATACTGCTAGTATATCTTTGCAACAGATTGGACGCGGAGTTGCGTGTCACATTGCTACCACTCGGTGGCCGTATGTACCGGATAAACGCGCAGTGTTGGGGAGAGCCAAGAGTCAGAAGTCCGACCTGAAATTTATGGCCAGAAAACGTCAGACAAGCGTTTGTTTCAAACCCATTGGCTCGAATTGTTAACCAGATTCATCGCCAAAAATTATCATTCACAATACAAAAATAGTTTAAATAGCTCTCATGAAATATGTTACCTTATTACATATATTTTGCATAGATATTAACTGAAAACATACCGGAAAAACGAGCTGACAACAATCGAATCTTGAAAAAATTGATCGATTTATGTGTGCACCTGTTAAGCAATGCTTACACGCAGGGGATGTTATGTTTTTGCAAGGATTTTAACTATATGATGGTCTGGTCCTATATATCCTTATAACAAAAGATTAAAAACAGTTTTCGTTTGTCATGTAGGCACTAAAATTTACCATACTCGTGTGCAGTAGAATTGCTCACCAGCAGTAATCATTTTTAATGTTTGCGAATAACAATTTTAAAAGCGATCCATTTTTCAAGATTCGATTATTTCTCAGCTGTTTGTTGCCGCAGTATGTATTTAACAAATATCTTCAATGTATCTATAACAAGGGTGCCCCCTTGTTATAGATACATTGAAGATATTTGTTGGAATGAGGAACTGTGTACTACAATCTCAGTGTGAATTTTTTTTTTTTACTCATTAAAATAAACTAAAAAAAACCAAAAGGAATTCCAGCAAAATAACTAAAATAAAAATGCACTTATAATGTCCAATTGAATTGTTTTACCGAGTTTAAATAAAGTTGGTTTTGGCTCTGCCATTACAGAAGTGGTTGGAAGAGGCACAGAGACTGACCAGTGATTAGGGTGGGCAGAAAGATATATAGAGAACTGCTGATTTATTGATATAGAATGACTTAAATTAGCCCTCAACTGATTAACCTCTTAAATTAGGTGAGGTGATGTACTGTATAGCCTATGTGAATAAGGACTTTGATTAAACAATATTGTAGAACAAAAAAACAGGTGAGCCTGGACCCCTCTACCCCTCTATGCTAGACACATTATACTTGCAAATATATTCCATTTAAATTTGTGATAAAATGCCAACTAATTAATAAATAATAATATATTCAATGGATTGTGATGACCAGTGCAACTGGCTAATTAAATTACTTTCTCTCCATAAGTCATACAAGTCTAAAAAACTGCAAACAACATCTTTAATTTCCATGCAGCGTACTTAGAATGCAGCGCTGTAGAATGTCTGACATTGAGTGCATTGACTCATTCCCATAGTCTCATTTAACTTAATTTCAGCTGCAATAACATTCGCCAGCTGCACTTGACAGTGATCCAAATGACAGCATTACCCACCAGACTGCATTAAGCATGTGATTACCACTTGTCATAATTAACACAGTTGCTTTTGTCCCCTCTTTACACCCTTGAGGGGCCGCTTCCAGTGAGAAGCGCTTATGGCTGACTGCATAGGAGGAAGTAATGAGAAATAATGGAGGAACCCTGGGCCTCGTGAGTGTGAGCGCTACAGATTCCAAGGCTTGGAAAAGCATATTGTCAGTGTGCATATGAGTGTGGTACAGTGTGGTCCTCTCCAAGGTAATTACCGTGGCACAGAAAAAGTAAAAAAGACTTTTTAAAAAAAAATCTATGGATCTCTAACCCTTCTGGGAAAAGGATTCTGACAGGTTTGGAATGTGAACCTATTGCAGTTGAGGGGCTATTGCAGGTTATGTTATGCTCCTTGGTCAGAGCTCCATACTTATTGTAATGCTCACAGATATGGGCACGTGCTAAATAAGAAAAATGATAAAGATCATAATAATGACAAATGTCAATGGATTCTGTGAAGGATTGTCCTTCAGTGTCCTCCATACTTTGTGCCGCCACCCTACTCCCCATGGTGGAAAATCATTCCCCTTTGGAAACGATTGGTGTCAGGAACACTGGACTGTGCAACATAAATCATTTGAAATGTCTGCCTGACCCTTTGTTGTTTCCTGAGGCTGAGGAATTCCAGTAAAAAGTGTATATGACATTTTTAGAATAAACACAGACATTTCAGACCCTGGCCAGGTACCAGGGCATGAGGTAGCGTTTGGCTTTGTTTAGGACTATTAACACCACTACAGTGAAAACAGAAGACAGGGTAAATTACTGTATTTTGCTTCGCAGAGGAGCTAAAATACAGCCTTTGTCAACTACAGTTACTTGCTAGTACTACAGCCATTTATGTGGAGAGGGCTGTGGTTATCTGAAGTACTACTGCCATTTTGCGCCATGGGGTTGACAAGGGCACTGTTTGTGCTATTTGGTGGGTGTTGTGATGCATGTTCAGAAATGACAGAAATGTCAGTTCCACAGTTTTAGCCCAGACTAATGAATAGCTATCTGTCTGTAGCCATCGAATTATAGCACACAAACAACTTTCTATCTTATAAATCACAATTCTACATCAATTAAAAATATAGAGAAGTTTCTACTGTTTTAATATCAGTGGAAGACATCAAAATTGCAGGCATCTAAGATTAGCTACTCACACTCAAAATGATTCAATATTCTATAAACCAAACAAGACCCAAGGAGAACACTGAGGACAATGGACACTGATGAATATATTAGAATTATATTCATGATTCTAAATTTAAATGTAAATGCAGTTTTATGGGAAAGTGTGGTATAATTTTTTAACCCACCTGTCATATTTTCCTACTTGCTGCTCTGTGCAGGAGCCATGCGTGCACAGTGAATGTTTGGAGTAAATTTGGCCAATAAATTTTTTTTTTGCAGCTCTCACAAGTAGCCGTTTTTGATGTTCTACCTCATAAAATTAAAAAAGGTTTGAAAAATTTCTTACATTTATGTTGCATAATTGTACTGATATTAAGGTTTTGGTGATGCCTTCAAAGGCAAAGGTGTACATTTACCAGAGCAGTTATACAATATTCCCATGTTCCCTGTGAACCTCAAATGTCAAGGAAGTGCTTGGGTACACATTCCAGGGCACTCATAGCTAAAATTATTGGAACTCCTCCGAGTGGCTGTGGGATCGTTCATTTAACACTTCACGTCTGGCAGAGAGAAATTCCACCAAACTGCTAAGTGTCGTAAATTACAAACGTCAAGCCTGGGTCAGTAGGCCATACTGCATCCCACTTATGGCGCTTCTCCACCACCGTGCCGTGCCGGAATCCGTGCTCCCACTTTGTTTTGCTTTCTCCACTGCCACCTGACCGGTGCCGGGCCGCAAGTACCCGTGCCGATTTTAGCTACTGCTCTGGGGTCAGTACCAAAGGTACTATCCGTGCTGCAATTCGATACTGCAGACCGTTGATTGGTCAATGGAAATCATCACAAATACGTCATCCCATGTTCAGTTTGTTCACCGGCATCAACCGCCATTTTTAAATACCACAACAGCAAGAGAGAGTAACGTTAACTAGCAAATTCTACAGTCAGTATCTGGGACTAAATATTGAATAAATATACAACCATACCATTGGTTTTTGCATCGTTTCTGTATTTGCAGCGTGTTTGCTGTTAATGTATTTATTTTGGCTTTCTGCAGCACGTTTTTTCATTTGCAGCACGTTTCCGTTGTTGTATTTGTTTTGGATTTTCGTATGTGTTTCTGAATTGGCATCGTTTCTGAAGCTGCAGCACGTTTCTCCTTATGGAAATGTTTTGGGCCGTTGCAGCGCGTTTGCCCTTGTCGGCCACCATACATCCCCATACAAGAAAACATACAGAGTACAGAGTATAGAAATACATACAAGAGTTAATTATTACACATTTAGGACGCTTTACTCTGCTTTACTCCTCCCATGACTCCTCCTATCTTCACGGGTCTGTTGTGTAATGGAGAAGCGCAACAGGTGACACGGCACGGGTAGGATACGAATGCTTGCCATCCTGTACCGTGCCTTGCTGGTCAATGGAGAAGCGCCATTACTGTACTGTACTTGTGCCCTTCCTTTTCCCTACTTACCCCCTACACACACACGCACACACACTGAGCTCAGTCAGCCCCAGGGCGGAAGCTCAATTAAGCACAGTCAGCCCCAGGGAGGATTTTACACTTCAATCTTGTGGTATCTCTTGGAATGCTTTGTTCCAGTCTGTTTACGATATGGAATATATCCAACAGTTTCATTGCAACAATGGCAGGAAGAGGCCTCCCATGGTTGGTTGGCCCCGTGGTTCTCCTACCAAGTCTGTTTATTTGAGTTACCTTGTCTGCATGCTTGAGAGACAGTGCAGGACTGCTGAGGAAATCCTCTCACAACTGTTTTTGTATGTAGTCATATAAAATGATATAATAAATAATGTAATAAAGGAAACATCATCTGTAGTATCCCAATCTGTAAAGTTCTCAATGGCCTGTTTGAAAGGAAACTGTCTGCTCACGCTCCAGATTGATATTTGCACTCGTATGATTCAGAGTTGCTTGTATGTTTTGCCTTGTATATTGTATCTTGAGCCACTGCAGGGGTATGTTCTTTCAACCACAGGTGCCGCTAGTTGATGTCTTTCCCTCAGACTTCCATGCCAATATCACCAATAGCCACTGTTCCTAATGATCCAGCAGTGTTAGTCACTGGGCAACATTTTGAAACAGAACAATGAGCATTCAGGGGTGTTAAGCTAGCAATCATGTCAGGAAAATTTTCTTTTCTCAGGTTTTATTAATGGTCTAGAAAACTGCCCTTTGAATGATTGTGGAATGGTGGAATGTTTGTTGTGAAGGCAAAGACCTGAAAATACTTTCAAATGATGATGGCCATTTATTTATTTATTTATTTATTCATTTATTGTACACTGCATTGTTATTTGAAGGCAGTTGAGTATTCAGGTAAATTTAGTTTATTTTTCTTTCCTTCTCCCCCCTCATTTTCCATCTGTGTCACTGCCAACAAGTTCAAGGAAAGGGAAGTTGGGGTTTCTTTTCAAGTTAGTCACTGGAATTCAGAGTGGATTGAAACAAATTGAAATATGATTACATCAAAGGAAAAATCACATTCCAGGTAGTTCATAATAGCCATCAAAGCTTTTTGGGTAACTGTGCTGACAATATGTTTTGTTTTATGTAGGCCTACATATTTTTAGATACATTCACTCGAGCAAGAAAGGAACTTTCTAGAGGCTCCTTTTTTTTGGAGAATTGAAACATTGATCTAGCACAATGTGGCAATGTGCTTGATTAAGTGAAGCATTAGCCTCTTGTGCATTGATCCTATTTGCCAAACAACAAAGCAAATTCATTATATATATAAAGTACATAGTACACATAAAGACATTAGCCATTGCTTCCAATTAGTCAAAGTATCCTTAGTTGCTTACAGTGGCACAAGGCCTTCCTTTATCCTATGCGATTAAACATTGCTTCACTGTCACCAACTGTGCTGGATTTTTGCTTTCAGAATACATTTGTAGAGGAATTTGTAGTAACACCTCTGTACAAGCACTGTACAAAACTAGGTTAGGAAATTATTTAAAAAACTTTTTAGATACCTGTAAAATTATCAGCCATTTTTAAAGAAAATATGTTCATCAATGTTCAGAGTAAAATTATTCTTCCTTATAGTGTACAGTTTGGCTAGTAACATGTTCAACAGAAAATTATTGCGGATCTGCTATTTTTCAGTGTTTTCATATTGCACCCATTTAAAATAGCTAACCTGGTCTGAAGCAATGTGCTTTCCAGAATATACAAAAATTAAATTCCCTTTGAATTAGATCCTCCTTGGGTCTTACATGCAATCTGATGCCATTGACTGCTCCTGCATGATGAATATTATTATACATTTGTGTGCACAGACACCTGCAATGCAATCTCTTGCCAGTTAAAGCCCACTCTTTTTCGACAAGGTCCAGCAAGCTACCAGCAAGTTATTCTTGGGATCTTTGTGAACCAGAAACCCACAGGTTGACATTAAGAACCCACAAAAAAATAGATTAGCTGTCAGTCTATTTAAATCACATTATCCACTACTCAAGTCTCTCCAGCACTGATGCAGGCAGACGGAGTTCTAATGTTTCAGTTTTGCTGGAAGACTCCCTTGTCCTGGTTCTCACCTCTGATACTGATGCCAAGGTCAAGGTCCTGGTTTTTATTTCAAACACCTTTCATATCAGTATCTTTTTAGTCAGGCATTTTTTATCAAACATGACCTTTTGGTGTATAAAAAATCAATGAAGAATTTCAGTCAGGTAGACTGCTCTGCTACTGATAACAGCTTCAAAATCATAACTACCAGTGAACCCCAGAATCCCTCAGCTAAACAATGCAAGATGAGCTCTTGGCAAAGCCTACAACAGAATCTGAGAAATACAAAGTTACAGACTGCCTGAACATGGCATAAAACCAGAAGTAGCATAAGCAATCAATTTCAAAGCTCTTTGTCATTGTTGATCTAAAAAAAGCAGGCATTAAACTAAAATATCAAACTTTATATTGATTAAAATAGAAATTGATATCAAATAATAATAATAATAATACCAGCAATAGTAAATGCTGTATGCAAATGCAAATAGCAAGACAATAATTAAAAATATCAAAATGTCCCATAGAATAAGAAATAGCCTAAGGACTGTTCATAAATATCAGATGAGAAGGTTTATTGAAGTATAAAAAAATATTGGATAAAAACTAAAAGGACAGAAATGACAGACTATTATGTCAATAAATGGGGGGAGGGGATTGATGGGAATTTTGGATTATGCTGCAGGAGATGGACAAAATTAATGGAATCTTGGAATGCAGGGTTATCATATCATTAAGTTATTGTGTGCTAAAGCTTTACTGACAAACCGCTTTAGATATATTACTTCAAATAACTAATTCTTCATTTAACTTTCAAATCAGACACAAAGACAAATATTGCCTTCTGTATGAACCTGAAAGTGTGACCTCAATTACATTACCCCACCCCCCCCCCCCCCCCCCCCCCCACCCCCCCAAAAAAAAAAATCATTATACTTGGTTTAAATTTTCATCAAAATGCAGGATAATAATTAAGCGGCCACATGCTAGAATTTAATTATTATAACTATTTTCATTCAAATATTTCTTTAATGAGTTTAAGTGTTTCTTTTTGTGGTTCATGCTCACTTATTTTCAAGTACATATATAAATGGTATTTACTATTTTGAATAATAGCTATTTTACCTGATATTGAATGCATTTCATTATTTTTATTTCCTTTTCTTTTGTTTTTAAGGCTTAAAACTATATTCATCTTTGGCAGACTACTCTAAGGTCTTAACGTGCATAATCCCAGCAAAGTGGTGCATACCTGCAGTGGTGCTGTATGGGGTGAGTTGGAGGGTGGGGGGAGCCAGACTGATAGGGGCCCTCAAAAAGATTATGCTGTAATTGTGCAGTGATGGGGTCGTCTGGGGTGGTGGGGGCCAAAATTCCTGGCCGCAACCCTGCATAGCTGGTCATAGTGTTGGCAAAAGGAAGGTTTTCAGGCCGCAGGATGATCCTGGTCTCATCTCACAAAACCGACTCCCTCTCCCCCACAAAAAGACAGTGGCTCTTTTCAGACACGGAGACTGAACAACTCAGCAGGTGAACAGCAGACTGAACAGAAGTGGTGTCTGGCAGAGTGTTCTTTGGAGCAAAGCAGGCATCCTTAACTGCTCTCTCCTGAATTGTTGGAAGGCATGATAATGATGGTTTAATTAAAATGTGGGGTAAAGACCTGTGTTGTAAATAAGCTTTTACCTGTTCCCATAAACACCCTAATCATCCCGCCTTCATACCCCTTAAAAAGCTACAGTCCTCCTTATCTTTTATTAGGCTGTTTGTTTGTTCAGCCTTTCCAGTACACTGAGCCTTCATTAGAAGCCATATTTGTTATTTTACTGTGTTTGGCTTTGTCATCCTGCACTTGTCTTCGCTCAGTCACACTCAGTCACAATGCAGTTCTCAGTGATTTCCCAGAGCCACAGAAATTCATGTCTGGCTTCAGTTAGGCATCCTGGCCATATAATTGTATGACTATGAGATGGTGGTATTTGAAACAACAAAGTTTCCCTGATTGAGTATATTGCAAAGAATAAAAATAAATTATAATAAAAAAAAGAAAAACAGTGTAGGCAGATCACTTAACTGCTCATTCTTAGTGGTCTGCATTGGAATCACCAAGGAATCATTTTTGCATAAGCAATGAAAATGTGTCCTGTGCATACTAAATTGTAATTCACAATGTATGAGGAAAACAAACAAAACGAATGTGGAAAAATACTCTTTCTATCAAACCCACAAACAACTCAAATCTGGAAACGTCTTTGAAAGGTCAAAACATGGATGTCAAACACAATTATACAAATTATCTAATCACATTAGATTACACTAAATGTAATTTTCCATATAAATGGCAAATCATAACCGTGCTGTAAACACACAGTGAGACTAATAGCCCAAGACTGATTTCTGGCTGTTTTATGCCTTAGCATGAAAGTCAAGAAAAAATATGAACTCTATTTAAACTCATCTGGAATTTCTGAAATATGTAATTGTGTTTACACAGTTGACCTTTATTATATCAAGGAATCTATTAAAAATCTTTCTTTAAGAAATATAATATTTCCTGCTGGGGTTTATAAACTTTGATTAATGTATTCATTCATTTTGGATGTTAACAAAGAATTCTTTCAGAAATAATTTGTGATTGAACAAAGAGACAACATCAATTATGCTGGCAAGAATGCTATCGATGGAATAGAATAGGCAAAAAGAACAAAAAAAAAACACAAAGTAAGAGATTAATTGGAGGACTGAGCCATGTTTCTTTGTCGGTTGCCTTGAACGCCATGAGAGTGATGCCAAAAATTGGACTCCCTAAGATGAGGACACTTACTGGTAACGAACCTGCAGAATATCAAACTAGTCTGTTTTAAAATACTGCATCGTAATTACAGCACTGCAGTATGACAGAGAAATGTGTCATACTGGACTTAAAAACAATTTTAATTAATTCTATCATATACGTACATTTTTCTTATAAGGCTTTAAAGGGCTCAACATTTCTATACATCTATCTATGCTAAATACAAGCTTTATTTTCATATTCCCACTTTCATCTTAACAGATTTATATCACACAACCAGGTGGCACCGATTGACAAAAAGGCAGAATGTACAATATGAGATTAGTCCCTTCCCACCATTAACATCTGAAACAGAGACAGTTTCTCGAAAGCCTAATGGAGACATTTAAAGTCATGAAAGTAATTATGAAATATAAAGTTTTGCTTTTTTTGTGGCAGGTGGTTTCATTCAAGTGGCTCATTCAGTAGTACACACAATGTCCAGCTGTGAGGGCTCACTGGAGTGCAATGATGTGTTCTTCAAATTTTGGTTTTATATATTTATTTTACAGTGGCTAGATTTTCTGTATTGTATTTTTTTCAAGTTTAAATAGATTACTTAATATTATTTACCAAAACAAATCATATCTTTGCTAAGCTCCCCATACCTTACTACTGAACTCCTACTACACAACAAGTGTAAGTGCACTGTCTGCCACACGCACGCAGTGGCGTGTGACAGGGCCATGCCTCCGCATAGCCTCGCAGTGTAAACCAAACGTGCAGGTGTGCCCTGCATTTCTATGGCTGGAAAGAGAGCAGCGCTCTTACACGATGCATATTCATCTCCTTCCCTCTCTCTCTCACAGCACAGGCATAGCTTCAGTCATGGTGCCAGCCTTGCATCCCCCCCCACACTGTTAACATCTACGCAGGTGAAGAGGCAGGAACCCGGCCTTGGTCATGTCTGTAACTGGACAAATTGGCAATGCCTTCATTAGATTTCGTTTTAAGAGGCCAGTCTCAGCAGTGCGGTTCATCAGCTGTACACTGACCAACCATAATCTCACGTGTGCCAACAGGACCAATCATGGCTGTTTAACTTTAAACCAATCGACTCTAACCTACTATCTCAGGTTTTGCTAACAGGAAGAACATTTTTGTTTTGTGGAAAAGTCTGAAACTGCCTATATTGAGAATGTTTGTAAATAAGTGAGGCATAAATAATTTCCTATTTAAAATAGAGGGCGAAGTTCCAATGCTTGGGCTTGGGCAAGAACAGAAAATCAAAAATAAAAAGAAAAAAGAAAAAAATGAAAAGGTAGGTGTAAGCATTAAAGTACATCTTCTTTAATCAATTTTTCCTGTCCAGGTTTCTGTGTTTCTTTTGTGTTTTTACATCACACTATAGCGCCGCTGCACACGCCCTATTATTTCTGGAGAGTGTTGTCTCTTGCGCATGCACTTCCTTGAAACATGGTCTGCCAACTGCCTCTTCCCGTCTCTTTTTCCACCAGCTGATCAGGGCACCTATTGCAGTAAATGCCAAGAGCAGCTATAAACTTGTATAAACTTTAAAGAGATAGTTCTACTGCTTGGCTTGGGTCAAGAAATGGCCCCCCTAAAGGGCTTAGCAGCAGCAGCAGGGGCCTCACAGCCTGTGGTTTATAATGGATATTTCCATTTACAAGCCTTTGGCTGTTTCGATTCTACGGTCTGCTTTCTTTTCCAATAATGCATCTTGACCATCTTAGACTGCTTACCACCCACCTCCCCTCCCTTTGTAAACAATAAATGCTGTACTCTGTCTCATGCTTAATGTCAAAGAAAAGTATGTATAAATGGCAATCCATTTAAATTAATTGACTGATGAGAAACAGTGCAGGATTTTACCAGCCAGGTGGCTGCATTACCCCACATCCGACTGTTGCACACTTGGAATCTCCAAATCTTCAACAGGTAGAGAACTCCCTGCCAGCAGTTTCCAGATTAACATTGCAACAACGTAACAATGACGCATGGTAAAATACCTGCTGTATACCTGCATAACCATAAACAAATTCAGAATTTATACAGGGAAAAAAGAACACCTTACATCACAACTAAAATCACAGTGAGCAAGGTAACGAGAGGTAGCACAATTAAAAGCACATTGCAAAGAAAAACACATGCACAAGCAATGAATGCTGTGAATGCAATGACTGTGAAGGATGCATGAGTGTTAAGTGAGGCCGGTGCACAAAGGCCATTGTGAGGTGCAAGTGAAAATGTTACTTCAGATTTTGAATAAAACAGAGGAGCCAGGAGACTTAACTCTGTCTTAAATACGTCACTCACCAGCCTATGGGCTGATGCGCACTTGCAGCTCAAAAAAATAGCAGTCCTTGCCTTGTGTAAGGGAACTTTGTGAATGAGATGGGATAAAAAGCTTCTGACAGTATGAATCCAATATCCCTCAGTTAGGATTCCAGTCAGTTCCAGTATGCAGAACTACTGACAATTAATTGATAACATTCAGCAGTGTGGACAATTCCTCCATGTCTTTTCTTTCTCTCAACAAAAAATCCTTGGCAGGTGACAGACTGAAAAAAAAGCTGTTTAACAATAATATTTAATCCAATATTAAAATTCCATTGCATAGCCTGCTTTAATGCAATAGCTCAGATGAAGCTGATAGAGTATAATGCACTTTCAGGCCCACTGGGATCTTGACATGGTAGTGTGCCAAGTGGCAGTATATCGTTCTAGAATTCACACTCGGCTGCCCAGGTGAAACAGGTTTCCCCCACGGTGGGGCAATATTTGAAACAACAACTTCTCAGCAGATGGAAAACATATTTCTTACGGGCAAGAGAAGTTCATTGGCCAGGAAACCCCCTGGGAGTTTTAAAACAAGAACTACTGTAAGACCTCAGGATACCCGGGTATTTAGACTGTGTGGATTTATCGGTGTTTAGAGACCCCTGTCAGACCCTCACATTAATAATCCTGAATGAAATTCCTGTTGAGGAAACCCTTAATCCTGAAAAGTTTATTCTGTTCTCCACTTGCCTTCAGTGCCTGGAATAAGAGAACCAATATATTCAGATGGCAAATATACTGACAAATGAGAAATAAAGAGAGCTACAGTATTTACTTTAGAGATACACCTTCAAGATTATTGGATTACAGCATATGTCCCAATTACAAATTCTAGAATAAATAACTGAACATTGACCCAACACAAACCCTTTAAATCAATGAGAAATACTGAGAACTTGTGTTAATATAGGTCATGAACTGAATCACGCCATAATGTTGTTATAGCAAAACAAGAACAACGAAACTAAAAAAAGAATGAAAACTATTAATTTAATAATTTTTTTTTTTTTTTTTACAAAACCAGTGATGCAACCTTCAGATCTACTGTAAATGTACTCTTTTTGAATGCATTTCCCTTGTTGCTATTCACCTCTCTTTCTGCATCCAATTTGTGCTTCAGTCAGACAGGGCATTTCATTTTAATCACACTTAATGAGTGATTATATAACATTTAATCAGTTGGCCATTTAGCACCCAATGCATTAATTTAATAATTTTTCATAATTAATGTTTCATCTGTGTTCAGAGGAGCTGGAGATACTAGGAATACAACTGAAAGTGAAATTTAACGGAGACCTAATTAATGTTAATTAATGCAAGTCACTAAGTCTTGCATTTCTTTTCCAAATTAAAAGGAATCTGTCCAGGGTCTTAGTAATGAGTTATAACTTATTTATTAATAGTTTATTCTGAGTCTGAAGTGTCACACATAAGCCATGCACACAAAGCCCAGAAACTTACACATTGCAATCCTTCAGGTGTGGCAGGCAATCCCACAGCATGGGACTAATGCACGCTGTGGCTCAGGCTGAACATAAGGTCACAAATTATTATAAACATTACTATAATATTAACATCTGAAAAAGGAGTGTACATGAACTCTACTTATTCAAAATAATGAGATTATAATAAACACAAAAAAGCCCTCACCCACGTGATAAACAGTCTAGGAAACCACACTGCGCACAAGTGCATCATGGACACTGCTTAAGAAATCTAATTACTGTTCCATGTAGCAGGGACACAGAAAATAACGACATATTTCATGACTAATTTGCAATGCATGACCACGTGATGGTGGCTGACTCATAACTGAATCACTGATTCCTTGAGGCACACAATCAGTTTATTACACAGTACACTAATGAGCCTTTGATGAAATATGTTGGGGCAATCTAAAAGTGGGCTACAAATGAAAGGTTTGTTTCCCATGATGCACTGGGCTGGCTTGACCATTCAGTCACCATAAGCACGCATTGTAACCATATTAGGTCTGTTGTGCAGCACTGTTCCCCCGGAGGTTGCTAAATTGGATGTAAAAAAAAAAAAAAAAGAAATGAGTAAAAAATTGCAGTCCTCTGCTTCACTTCCAACAGCAATGAAAAAGAAGCTGAACCCATTAAATTTGATTGGCTCTGTGGGAAAATGTTGGAGACGCAACAGCTTTCAACATCAAAACCAGCACAAATCATCTGGACGCAGGCAGGACGGAGGCATGGTGCAGGTGGGAACTCATAACTCCAGCAGCAGGAGCTGGGCGATGACAGACTGTACGGCAGCAGCTTCCTGTGTGGCTGACGTCACTGCGGCTCAGACCCTGGTAGAACACATTCCCCCTCCGCTCCTTAAACATGCTTCATCTGGGGAGGGTGGGACACTGGCCATCATTCCCAGAACAGGACCACAAATAACAAAAGGCTTACTGAATCCAAAGGGGAATGCAGATTAATCCAGCCATTACTGTGTTTGCTGTTTTAAATTCTCTTTAGACCTTTTATAGCATGATTGAATTACACACCGCTTTATTTAATCTGCTTTGACAACTGATTGTACTACAAATATCCTAATGTCCATGTGACTAAAAGTGTACACTGAGATATTAAATATATTGTGTACCTTAATGTTTGCTAATCATTTATGATCATTCACACGATTATCAAAAATGCACCCTGTGGTGGATTCCAGTATCTGAAAGTAGTGAGACAGCCTCAGCATCTCTTTTGTATACGTGTTGGTTGAACCCTGGGCAAGTGGAATTTTGGAGAACAGCCGTTGAATGTCTTTCACAAATAATAAAATGTCATACTGAGCTCACTCCACTCTTAGCACTGCTTGGAACCACCCCAAAAGGCTTACTGTACACTTAACCACTCGGCAGGATGCTCTGATTTCATCTTATTGTTGGCCCATCGCTTAGAGCTGCTGAACTGGAGGTAAGCTGCCTCACCTTCTCATAACCTTTATGCAATGCAACAGACATTATGCAACATCTTACATTAGAGGAAATCCAATACAAATTTTGTCCCGTTACAAATTTTACACAACGTGGCAGCCATGGTGAGGGATGTGGTGTTGGGAGTTTGGGCACTTGTGGGAAACTGATGTTTGGGTGAAGAGGGCATTTGCTGAAAATCAATACTAAAAATAAAATAAAATAAAAACATTTAAAGGCGAGTAAAGGTGATTTAGTCTGTGTATCGACTTTGAAACAGCCTTTCTCACAGGGCTGGGAGAACCTGGATCGTGTAGACACCCAGCTACTGCTTCAACATACTTCTCTTCCTCAAGACAATACAGGATACAGCTCACCCTAATGTTTTTCATGGCTGGCGATGGAGGCCTCCGGTTTCCCACAGCACTGTTAAGTACGAGGTGGTAACCGGGGCGGATAATGTGCGGCTGCTGACCTCTCCCCTGCACATGAAGTGTCCTGGGACTGCACATGCTTTGTGTTGCTGTACGGGATAGAGTTACCACACATCAGAGCGAGGGTGCGGGGGGCAGGGGACCCTACGGCCTGTGTGTCTAAACCTAACATTCTGCACTAAACTCCTCCCGCAGAACTCCTCCTCCTCAAACGGAGCACTCGCCAGGAAGGAAACCTTGAGATCCGGGCGCGCCCAGGCAACTGCCCCGATCCACATCACAGAGCAGATCCAGGCCACTCAAACAGCAATAGGAAGGATGGATCCAGTAAGGCTATTCTCAGCTGCAGTCCTTTTCCTACATAGCAGAGACTTTCGATTGAACCCCAAGTCTGAGAAGTCTATCAGCTGCCACAGTGGAAGGCTCTTCGTTTTATGACTGAGTGAAGCATCGCTCATCGGATTAAAGCGTGGCGTCGCTGTTGGGAACTGAGATGGGAAACGGGCGAAGTGAGGGCGAAGGTTTCATACAGCTGCGGCTGTACCTTTGAGCAAAGTACCTGAAGTGCTTCAGAACAAATATCCAGGGAAATAAATGGACTGCATGTGAAAAATGCTATCCGGGTAGGTCACTCTGGACAGGAACGTGCGCTAAATCATAAATGTAAATGATGTAAATGTTTCAGTGGCACAGAATCATACCGACCGGAGGAAAAGAATAACGCATGAACATCCAGTCGCAACAGTAACACCACATACATCAAGCGGAGGAAAGAAAGAATGTACCTGCACTCAGATTCTCCCAGTGATTTACTGCAAACAAGCACCCATTCGACCAAGGTAGCTCAACGACCTATTTGTCAGCTTAGACTGTTTTACATCTGCATGCAATTTACCTCTCTCTGATTTACAAGACTGTGATTTACAGGATAAAGTGGTTATTTACCATTTCACGATTTTCAGATCGTTGGACTGGCTAGACGAGGGGGCTGTTCTTTCAGATGAGACGCGCTGAGGTACCTCCTTCAGAAGTGATCAGCACTGCCAGAATAAAAGAAACTGGGACTGTGAGATCAGTCAGCAGCGGCGAGACAAGTCGAGCCAATCGATCAACACCCCCTCATCTCAGAACCACCCAATGTACTGTAGCAAGTATCTCCAATTAATGCTCACCTCATGGTGCTACAAGTGTGTGAAGCGCTCACGTCAAATTTAATCACGTGAAAAGGCTTATGAAAATGACAACGCTGTGATTAGGCTTTGGTAAGTGGTAATTAACCTATTGCTCTGCAAATTTCCAAGTTAGCGGTTGACATTATTCCACCGACTCTCTCGCAAACTTGTCTGAATGATGCTGATATATAATTGAAGATTACACTTATAAGATGAAAGCTGAAGATGTAACGATTCACCCTTTGTCAAGCCCCTCCGAAGTCCTGTTCTCAGTAACTGTTGCCAATTCCGTCAAAGCAAGTTTCCACAGAAAAGCCATTGAGAGGACCCGTCAGTTAAATTCACTTGTATTTGTACATACTTTATCAAATTTAATACCCCCTTGTTAATCAAACTCTCGAGGATGTGTACTGCATTTCATGGGAATATTATTTAAAAAAATAAAATAAAAACAGCTTTATCCTTTATTACTAAGTAACAGAGGCTAAAGCTGCACTTAATATTTGACCAATGCTTATACTATACTATACTATACTATACTATACTTACACTCTTATCTCAACCAGATTTTGACAGCAGGGACTTCAATAGGCAGTCAAGGCTTATATTCATGATATAACATATAATAAGGAAAATATTAGCGCAAAATGTTTTCGCTCTCAGCGTAAACAAAAGCGTTTTTAACTGTATCAACTGTATGATTTTAGTTTTGATATACATAGGCTACAACTCAATTTTAGTTACACCCCTCAAAGAATGTAGTGATTTCAAAACGAAAGCATGAAGGAGTCCATGGTAGTTAGCAACAAATGCTATGCACAGAAGCGATCACATTGGTGGTTCAGCTAGCCCATAAAGAGGCCAACAAAAGGCCAATTGCGAAAACAACATAAAACACAATGTTTCAGAGCGAGTGACGTCCATTTCACCTTGCCAAACCACAGTCGCTTTCTGAAGCTCATTAGTATTTTTATGCGGATAATTCCACACAGCAGATATCTGGACATAACCTTTTCTTTAATGCTATTACAGCTTCCTGTGACTGTAATTATTTCATTTTTATTCATTTTCTAATTACCATATTACACAAAAGACATGAGTGCTTCATAGAGAGAGGGGCTAATCATGAGGACACAAATCTGTGCTTCAATCATGTAGTGTAGTGGTGTGGAATTTCTGAGCTCACACCGGCATCTATTGACCCTAGGAGAGGAATTCAAAGCCGCTCTGATACTGGCCAACTACAAACAGAGGGAACAAAAGCAGCCCAGAACATGGTCAGTTTGTTCAAAATTCATTCGCATCTCCGTTCTTGGTGAACTTGTAGGGAGGCAAATGCATTCAAGATTCAAGAAACAGACAATGGGTGCTCCATACAATGAGGGAAGAAATTTATAAGATAAAAACATGGCTGATGAGGATTTTCTCAAATTAGTCACATATCTGCCTCCTTGAGAATGTGTGTTTAGAGGCAATAATGAGTGAGCCATCCAAACTCGACCTTATTTGCATCTCCCATCATTAAGAACAGTTGTGTCACATAGTGACAACAGCAATCACGGGTGCTGGCTTTAGCTTCATGAAGCATGATTAGAAAATAATTAAGGTGAGGCAGGGCTCAGTGCTTCATCTGGCAAACTCTGATGGGAAAGCCGAAGGAATAAAGGCGGTGCAGCTGTCATCTGGTGCCATTTTGTTTCTCAGGCCACTAACAGCCACTCAGTCTTCCTGGAGCTTGTCCACAGGAGCAGGGGAGCACAAGCCACAGAAAATGGACAAAGAAGAGGAGGAGCTACAAGAATTTGGGAAGTGGGAAATGCGAGCATGCAAGAAAGTTCTGGAGAGATCCATCAAAATGACCTGAGCAATGCCCCTCCAATGTGAAATAAGGAAACTGCATCATCTTTACCCAATGGACCTCCTAGTCCTCCGTCATACACCCCCATGAGACTTCAGCAACAGCGTCTATCCGGCCTGCAGCCACAACTGCTCCTGAATCATTACCCCTCCTAACAGTCGCTCCAGACGCTACAGCGAACACCGCTGCTGCAATAAAGGAAGGGTTTTTGCCAAGGACATTCCGCTCTACGGAGACTGGCGTCCACGGTAACGGTGCTTGCTCAGACCGGACTCGGCGAGCCAAAGACTCTGCCGTAACTTCACCCGGTCACGCTGCGGAGCGGGCCAGTCGGTCGCTAGTAAATGGCTGTGACCTCTCGGAAGCGATTTCTTTGAAAGCAACAGTAACAATAATGGTGAAAAAACAAAACAAAAGACAATACTGCCTTTATTTGTCCAAGGCAGCAGGGCGTCATTGAGGGACTACGGGGTTTTGGTTTGAGACGATCACAAATATTCCAGCATAACCCTTCCATGAACAGGAGTGATGAAAGCTGCTTTTGGTTAGCCCTTTCAGTCAGTCTGACGTTTCAACCTCCCAGGGGTCCGGGAGAAATACAGGCAAATTCCTCCTTTCAGATAACAGCTCACTTGTTTAAGATGGTTTTATGTACTTGTAGTTGATTATACTTTATTTTGTTTATTGTTATTTTATTAGATTTTGTATGCATTTACCATTTTTAATGCATTTTCTCATTAACTCCATATTACAGTACATTACCCAGACCATCATGCATGACCATAAAAAATGGAGCTGAATCTTAAGAATATTTACTTTGACAAAAACAACTGCTCCTGCTAAGAATCGCTAATGCTCATGATGCTGCATCCATCTTCGGCAGCTTTCGGCTGGTAAAGACAGACATGTCCGCCACAGCCATAGATTAGCTATATGACCCGGCGGTGTCTTTGCACAGCACTAAGGAGGATGTGATACCGGATCCATATGTAAATAGTGGGGGGTGGGGTATCTCATCGGCAGCTGTCTTCCCCTCTCTGTGGCTGCTGGGTGCACATCAATGTTGTGGAAACGAATGGCTGGAGCTTTCAGCACCTGGCAGTTCGCTGTCTGCACACATCACAGAGCTGGGACTTGTGAGGGCGGCTCAGATGGGTGGCCCTGTCAGCCGCAGCTCAAACAGGGAAAGGCGGCCATTACAGAACTCCTGTTTGTTATTGGGCCGGCCCGTCTGCATTCCCGCCTGCCTGTCACAAAAACACTCTTTCTCTGATAATAAACCATTTCAGAGGGGGGCAATAAACACATCTTTAAACATGAGTCCCGCATCAGCAGCAGAATACAAATGCGGAGTGGCCTGCCAGCAAATGCACTCGGTAAATCCGAAAATTGCTCTTAGCAGTCGTTCTTGCAATGAAATACTTTAAGACTGCAACTAAGAGTTTCTTAGGACGTTTGCGACTATTGGGAGGCTGCCCAAGGATCCTCAGGCCGTTCTCCAGTTAAGCAGGGGCTCTGGCTACCGCAGAGAGAGTAGTGTGGAGCGTTGCGTGCGTAAAGCACTGCTGCAGGACAGCGTAATATGGATAAGCCCACCACCCCCTTCACAGCAGGAGGCAGGCAGGCCCAGAAACATCTGCTGGCTCGAGGGGTGGGGGGCGTAGATGGGAATCTCCCTTAATTCCCCAGCATGAAATTCACATTGGCACAGAGTCCCCTTCGCTGCCTACAGGGGGGACCGCATCGCTTACAGCTACCACGAGAGCGAAGGCTCCAGTGGATCTGTGAAACGGGAAAGGCGCAGAGCTAGCCGCAGCCAAGGCTGAGTCAGAAAGCCTGCTTTTCATTACACCTGTGTTCCAGCATGCAATCATCTGGCCCAATCCATTATTTGCATATTTTTCAAAGCGGAAAAAAAAGAACCAATTACGATCATTTTCCCAGCGCCTCTAGAAGCCTGACATTTGATTGAGAACATAAACGGAGCGGCAGCCCTGCAGGACGCCCGACTGCAGGCGGGGAAGGCGACCGAAGAAAGGCGAGAAAGCAAACCGCCCAATTCAGAAACACTGCAGGAAAACGAGGACAAAACAAGAATGACAGCGACAGTCCTTTCATCCATGGTCTCGACAACCCGTAGCGGTGAAGAGGAACTCGTCTCGTTCAATCACTCATCATAGGCAGCGTCTCCGTAATTATTGTGCGGCCCTGTTTGCATCTGAACACCCACCAGAAAAACCATTCTTGATTGTGATGAGGCGCAAAACAAAAATAGCGGCATCAATTTCAGAGTGGCTATTGAGAAGGAATAAAGAGTGGGACAGAGGCCAGAGTGCGGATGGCTCCTTGGTTTCTGGTTTTTATTTAAACCAGATCCTTTGTGTTCAGCTATGCCTTCTAACCCGATTCACATAGGACACTGCTGCACTTTTCTGTTTGTTTCAGCCGCCGCCCCCCCCCCCCAAGTTAGACTGATTATACTGCCTTCCTTACACTTCAGATAAATGCCAACTCAGTCTCAGGGCTGTCTATGCATAAGGGACCTGATCTGAAATTAGAAGTGATAGGCAAACTCTAAATGCCTTGGTTTCACTCACCAAGGGCTGCAAGACAGCAGTCTGAAAGTGTGAAAGTGCATAGGAGACCATCAAAGACCAGCCCACTAGCCTGAGGACGGTCCTGAAGGACACCCTAACATTGGCAGCAGTCAAACCTTCTCCAATATGAAGCAGACTGCAGCTTCCTGTGTAAAGCACTCAGTCGCTGGCTTCAAATTACCTCATAACTGCAGTGTGAAGTCTCAGAGGTCCTTCATATGGTTGTTTGTGGTTTTGTATTTATATTTTCACAAGGCCCCACATGGAGGGGAAGAGGTCGTAAAGCATTTTTCCCGCGACAGGAACACCGTGCTGTAGAAAATGTGTGAGGCGGTGAACCCGCTTCGTGCAAAGAACGATGAGGTCACAATGGGGCTACTATGTCATTCATGAGATTACAACCTATTGAGGAAGCATGATATTCTTTCTAGCTCCCATTTCAAATTCAAGAGATTAAGCACACACAGCCATGCTGTCTTTTGGCAAAGCTTCCCACAGAACAGATTCAGTTCGGCTTTCACAGCAACAGACAACATGATGCAGCGATGATGAAATTCTTATGAATACACAAATATGGAATACTGCTGAACCTCCGACATCAGGATCACCTATGCAAAGTTCAAAGCAACATAAATGTGAAAAATGAACAAAATAAACCCTTTCTGGTGACGAAGCTAGAGACTGCAGACAACCAGAACCTTAAAGCACTTTAGGCAGTCAGCTTTAGACTTTGATGTGAAAGTTATTGTATACAATTGTGTCACAGGCAGGGAATCTCTTTTTCTTAGTGTATGTGTAATATTTGATTTAGTGATATTTCAGATAATTTACCCCACACACACTAGAGGCTTCTGTTGGCGCTCAGGGGTGTATCAGTGTCTGTGTGAGCTCACCCGAAGAGCGGGTCTCACAAAGCAGGGCATTTGAAAAAGAAGGGGTGTTTGGGAAGGGAGGAGACAAGATGTCGTGAAGCTAGAAGCACTGGTTTTTTTGGAACTGGACAGGGAGACCTGCCACGTGGACGCCGACAGAAGGTTTTGGAAAACCTCTGTATTTTTATAATAAAACCTGAAGGAAGGACTGCTGCTTGGACTGACAGCCGAGGAACAGCCTGAGCTTGGGCTTGCTGAGGAAGGTGCGCTCCCAACAGCATGTCATAACCAACCCACTGAGCCAAAGGTACATTTATTCACTCACTGTCCTGGGTGACTTTACTGATTACAGGCAGCCCCAACGGCCCGTCAGACTATCTACAACTACTGTCTATACAGCAGCTGAGGCTGTGCTGTTCTATGTCACCGAGCAGCAGTATATTTTGAAACCACTCACAGGTAGCTAGTTTTTTTAAATATGAGTGTGTAAGCAGTGTTGATCATTTTAACTGTACACCACCATAATGGAAATACACATTCCATTAAGGGGTACTGCATTGAACCCCGTCAACATTTCAGCTCACCACTGATAGAGAGTTTCATTCAGACAGAAATGAAATCAAGACTTAAAAAAAGAAAAAAGGTTCACACTGAAAAAAAAAATATATAACAGTAATAATCTGCTGTAAAATGGACATAAATAAAGGCATTCTAGAACAGCAGTTTGATCAGTGAGCTGGTGTACTTCAACCAGATTACATAAACCACTCCACCTTGGGTCTTGAAGGGGCCCACAGAACCTTTAGCCCCCCTCACACAAGCCTTTTCAAGTAAGAACCAGGAGGCTGTGTCAACTATATGCCACTGTGTTTACAAATAATGGTACACAAATAGTATAGATGAGCATACGCGAATGCAAGCTCACATACGCACACACACACACACACACACACACACACACACAAGGCCTAGTCTTACACTTTAATACACCTGTGACTTGCCAGCCAGTGGTCCACACACACTTGATCAAACTGAGCCTTCCCGAAAACCAGGAGCAGTTAAAGGGAAATCCTCATCTTTCTCTTCCTCTCGCTAAATCGCAGGGAGATCTAATGAAAAGTGCTACACAAATGCAATTAATTATTTTATATTTTTAAAGCTGCCGTAAACACTCCTGAGCCCCGGACTGTGCCCAACGCCATTGCCCCAGGCTTCCAGAGCTCTATATCATATAGTTTTATAATTGAGTGCACATTGAGACCTGCACAACCCTTGCAGGGTCTTTACGTGCCAAGACTTTTCCATTTATTATATGTGCATACTTTTGCATTAGTGCAGCTGGATATACTATCTTCATTGAAGTGGAGATTTCCATGAACTGTTTTTTCAGATTTTTCCAGAAACGTACTAATTGTACACAGTACAACAGTTCACTATGCAGGACTATAGCTTGAATAAGCTGTGATTAATGACTGCTAGACAGGGGGATTTCTCAGATCAAAACTGTCACCTCCCCTCTGCCTATGCAGAGATAATTAATCCACAAAAATGAGAAAAATGTCCTAAAAGTTTAATAGGATTAATTAAGCGATACATGAACAAAGCAAATTTACAAAGGAGCAGATTCAGAAGAAGAGGTGAAAAAGACTGGACGTTTTTCCAGTTCCCCAGTATGATTTCTTACACAGTTCTCATGTTACAGCACGGGCCCTTGCACTTTCCCACGGTAACAGCAGTGAAGGCTCTAGGTCCTGGGGACTGGGGACTGCGGATCTTTCCTTTGTCATCTCTCACGTTCGTCACGTTTCTGAAACAACACATTCGTAGAGTTAGTTTCAGTACAGAGCCCAAAACTGGATCAAATGCAGTTCTTTAATACATACAAATACAAAAGAATAAAAGAACAGTGGAAACTTGAAGTAAGTTTTACGCTTTGCCTTACGCGGGCAGAGCTACACCTCTCACAGACCTGAGTGACTTCATTTCCAAATTCGACAAATACTTTGAACACCGTCGCAAACATGCTGAGAAATGAGCAGAAGCAATCTTCCCATCCACAGTTCACTTCCAAAGTTGTACTTCTACCCCACACCCAGAGGTTCATACTAATCACAGTCCCCAGAATTCTCATAGAACTACTAGCACCATGAGAGGAACCCCAGGCCTTAGAGGAAGTAGGACAGACACTATAAGCTTCTATCTAATGTGATCCCAGTGAAGGTCCTTCATAGCATTTGGAGATGCCATATAAGATACCACTGACAAACAAGCACTATTATTTCTATGGGAGAATGGCGTCTGATGTAACAGCTACATCCGGTGGGCTTCACATGTTGTTCTGATGTGTGAGAGAGAGAGAGAAAGAGTGAGTGTGTGTGAGAGAGTGAGAGAGTGTGTGTGTGAGAGAGAGTGAGAGAGAGTGAGAGAGAGAGAGAGAGAGAGTGAGAGTGTGTGAGACAGAGAAGAACAGAGTGAGAGAGGGAGAAGGGCAGCAAGTGAGAGAGAGCTGGAAGATTTCAAATTAATTAGAGGTGATTACCATTTCGGAAAACATTTTGGCAGTGTCACAGAGGAGATCCCTTTGATGTCTGGACCTATCCTTTCTCTGAAGTGCATCTCAGTATTCTTGCCTTTCTTTTGTAAAATTAACTGACACCAAAGGCAGCTGGTTCTTGGGTCTTTAATCTGACATGGGGTAACTCAATTTGATACAATGGATGGTTCTGTGATATGGGAGTAGCAGGGAGGAAGCTTTTGGGAGCAAAATTGTGTTTTGTGCAATTTCCACCCTGCCTGATACGTTGCAGGACCCCTGCACTGTCAGCTACATTTTTTTATCATTAGCATGTGAATAATTTAACATATTCTACAGGATAAAAAAGAGAAAAGAGTACAACTAATCAACCAGAGTGGCACAACCGGCCCGACTGAAACCTCCCAGAAAAAGAAATGATCTTATTTCTTCCCGAAACAAAAACGGACAGTAATGCCATTCTTCTCAAGCCTTCTACCAGATATCAAGCTAAAAACACTGACCTTCATCTGAAACCCCTATATTTAATCTGCTCCTTTATTTTAATGGTCAAACATAAACAAGTTTATTAAAACAAAATATAGTTGCATATTCTCTCCAAATCTAGTCAACCAGATTATTAAATGCAAAATTAATAATATGCACAGAAACAGCATTAAGATTTTATTTGAAACAATACCAATACAAATAAAAAATAAACGCAGTGCATGAAAACAAAGAAATTTGGAGGAAAAATACACTTAGCTGGTAAATAGTAAGTGCACTTAACCCTTTAATAAGAAAAGCATTATTATCACTCAGAACATCATACTGTATGGGGTGGTTAGGTATAATCTTGAGCAATTGGGGGCACACACATACTCTCTCTCTCACACACACACTCCAAGGAGCAGCGCATTCTAATTCTCTGATCTTTTCTCCACCCAGTCCGCTTACTGTTGGTCCACAGCAAGTTAGACACTTTACGTGTAAACTCATCATGGAGAAGAATTTATTAGATTGACGCGGGAAATATTTAAATACACTTTCTTTCACACCACACAAATAGCAACCACACACAAACACATACAGACGCACAGATGCAAACATACACTGAGTGGGTTAGCAGTAGTATATATAATTACTGTAATAGTAAACTACTGCCACTATTGTACACAAATATCTCTGCTCAAAAATGCAAAATTGAATTATCCATTGTCTTTCAGAAATCTGTTGGTGTTTATTAGGCATTTACAGGTTGTCTGTATGATTTATCTACAAAAATATAAATATTAATATTAAATGCCCATGGATGTCTCATTATTTCTGTGATAATCTCATTTATACTTTCCCTTTTTCTTCTCTTCTGAAGCACTGATATTCTCTGAGAGTGCTTTCTGTAAACAAGCAGAACTGTAGGTGTCCAGTCTTTATGTTTGTTTATGAAAGCAGTCATGTCACAGGCCACTGTGATCTTTCAGCCCTGTACAGAGTAGTAGTCAAAATCTCCCCGCGACTTCAAAGATGAAAACAGGCTGGAGAAACAGAAGGGAGGATAGGAGGGAGGCTGTTAAAACCATTTCCCAGAAAGTGTCCACAGAACCAGACAGACACAGACAGACACAGACAGACACAGAGAGACACAGAGAGACACAGAGAGACACACGCAGACACGCACAGCCCTCAGGCCGCGTGCGGACAGCCAGCACAGTGTGGATCACGCCTGCACGTGTCGGGGGCCACGGCTGGAGACGCTCAGGTGCGTGCGAACGCACACAGATCCAGGGGTTGCCAGGTGTCCTGTGATGGCGTGGGCCGAGCGCGGATCATTAGCTGTGGGACAGAGCGGGCAGCCCAGGTGTTTTCATTACATCCTGCTGAACCCTCCGTGTGTATTTGTCTACGGACTTTTTTGGCTGACGAAGAATGTCTCTCAGTCTCTTTTCTGCACTAGAAAGCAGACGGATCCGCCTGTCTGTCAAACCTGGGAGCCACACACTGTGCCAGAACACACTAGAAACTTTATTAGCTTTTACATTTTAATTAAGGACTCCGATGGGGAGGATGAAGAGGAGCAGAGGGAGGAGGAGGGGGTGACTAGATCTCCAGACTGTCCCATCAACACAGACAATGAGGGAAGGGCCCTGGCTTACATTCCCACTTTTCATAAGCACAGTACTGTTTTCTAGCCCTGCTAAAAAGAAGAGTGCCACCCACTGGCCCACCAACACCACTACCAGCAGGAAAACTTTCTTAGTTAGCTTTAGCAAAACAGAACGAGCGCTTCATGTACGCCAAATTCTTCCATTGATAGATTCATTCATAACCATAGGCACATACATTATAGAAATTATGTACAGGACTCTGCAAATAAAGGCTGCCATCACCCCCCAAGTCTGATGAAAAAATAAATATGTTGAATAACCTTTTTCTGTCAAAAACAGGAAGTGCAATCGAGAATTGACTCTGACATCAGAAGAATTGTCATTTCACCAAGAGAAAATTCCTACATCAGTGTGGGGCTTGGCTATGTGGTCCGGTTATTAAAACCATAACCAGACCACATCGGTCGGTCAGTACAGACAATGGGGGTTAGCCATTGATACTATAGTGTTGCATAGCTGTGTGAGATGGAGAGATGCCTGAGGAATGGGGGTAGGGGAAAGGGGGGGGGGGGGGGTCTCATAATAAGAGAGGGGGGCTCAGCAAAGCTTCCCGTCAGTGGAAACACAATGATAACACAGCCTCTCAGCCACAGAACCCAGATACACATATGGAACATTTTACTCTCTGTGATATCGCACGAAAAAAAAAGTCTTTGCACGCGTTCACGGTTCAAACTTGTTTTTCTGCTGCAGATGAATGAGACCTGAAGCCCTCTCATCTCATCCGAGCAGAAAACAGCTCTCGCACACAAATAACCACTGGATTCTCATACACACCATGGCCAACTTTGTTGCTCAATTTCTATTGTATCTCAAAAGAACAAATGATGATTGTGCGCCACATCTGTGGAAAATGTGAATAAATCAGAATTTTCTTTTAATTAAATCAACGCCCAGACGTACTGCTTCCAGAATTGAAACTGACAATGTGAGGCACTCTAGTCCCTCTTGCCTTTATTACAGCCAACAGCCGTGCACACTAACAAGATCATAAATAAACAGAGCAGAGGGGTAGCGCTGGGCCATGATATTTCATAAATATGAGTGCAAGATGTGCAAAAAAATGACTGAACCCCAAGTCAGATTGCATTAGCATGTTTCCATCTTCTACTGCTTTCCACACAGTGAAAGGTAATGAAATGGCTTTTCATCTATTACAAGAGGTGGGTAGGGGTGGGGGATGGGCATTTGATTTCTGCCCAGAAGTCACCTTGACCGGGGACTTTTGGTCAAGACAGGGGCTCAGGCAGCATGACATCTTTAATTAACTGCCTCCCGACCTCCACACCGAGCTAAAGGCCCAGAATACAAATGCACATGGGCAATTTCATAGCACATGAATTATAGAACAGTATGTCCCGGTGAGTTACGTTAAAGGTAGGGTTCTGGGCCGGTAGGAAACAAACCTGCAAAGCTCAATGAGCCACCATCAAGTAATAGATGAGTATCAAACATTTGCACTTTCATGAGAAAAATTATGACTGGAAATGCAGCTGACCCAGGGGCCTATTGAAGGACACCAACTTCAACATGACTTGTTCTTGGCAATAAATTTTGGCTGCAGCAGGCCTTGACTTCACTGATGAAAACCATCACTCTGGACATGACTGATCTTCTATGTCTCCCAGAGAGAACAAACAAGCTGTCAAAACATTTTGGGACCAATCAGAGCCTCCCTCTCATTGGACACCAGAGGAGCACGTAACTGATAACCAACCCCCGGTCAACACTCACTTATTTCCCAAAGACAACCTTGCACCAAAACACTTACCATATGCACACTGTAGATGAAAACCACGTGCGAGAATAGCCAGTGCTTTGGTGCGATAAAGTGAATGCACTGGGGAGAGATGGCGAAATTTGACAATGGACAAAAAAAAAATTTGTTTAAAAAAAATGTATAAACAGAACACAATGTTGCAGTTTGATCAGGTTTGACGAGGGGATTTTCTGAGCAAGTTTGAGAAACGTTGGTAATGGTCACTTGTGCAGACAGTGTCATCTTCATTAGAGAGTTTATACTGTATTACAGCATAACTGCTCAGTGAGGACACTTGCCATGTCAGAAGTGTGGATGCTGAACGCATCTCAGGAAGCTAGTTTTCACAGTTCTACATCTCTGTGGTCATGCGTATGGGTCCTGGCCACTGCAGACCTGTGAAATCACTCCAGACACATTCTGCTGCCAAGTGGCAAGTGTTTGCCCATAACCTCCAACAACACAAACTGGCAACCTATCTTATAACCTATAACTTAGATGTAGTTCGCCATCCACAAAAAAATAAATAAATAAATAAAATAAAAAATAAAAAACGCAAGAAATCCAGAGCTGAGCTTTAAAGATGTTTGCTCGGGATGCCATGGAAGTGTGTGAACTTGTTTGAGTGCGGGTAGGGGGGTTACCCCCCACCCAGAAGGATGATTGGTCTAGATGAGGCTACTACGGGCCAACCCATCCATCCCAGCTGTCCTGTCCTGAGCTGGAGGTGCCCCTGAAGATCAAAGTCAAGCAACCCAAGGGGTTCCATGGAAACGGTAAGAATGCTATACTGCATATTAAGTCCAGATGTTGTGGAAAGGCAATGAGGGGTGACCAGCACTGGGTCTGGGTCTGCGTCTCAGCACTATAGGCCTGTGGGGACCCTCCAGCTCTGCTTGTACCTTAAAATAAGAGTTTACCACAGATACCAAACCAGAAGAGACACTGTTAAAAACAAAAACAGCTGGGCTAAGAAAGATAGTTTATTATTAATAAAATTATACTTTATTCAATGTTCAGATGTCATCTGCATAAAAAAAAATCCAAATCCAACATGTGTTTTCACTTTAAGCCCAACTTGTAGGTTTTTTGCACACTGACAGTGCAGTAAAATTCCAGAAGTAAAGCAGGGTGAGAAATCTGTTTTTGCTCTCCAGCTGAACTGGATGTGCCAAGATCATATTTTCCACTTCAACACCTCCACAGCTCATTTTGGATTCCAAATAAGCAGAATAAGGCATCATTAGCAGATCAGGACAGGCCGGACATCACCTTCCCTCTTACCCACGTTGCCATATTTTAAGACAATTATCTCTGATTTGTATACATGGATTGGTGTTTCAAAGAGGCTGTGAATCCTAAGCAATATACATGCACACTTTGTTTTGTTTTTTAAGGAACTGGGTTTATAACCAGTAAGTTTTTGGTAAGATTTTCAGCTGACCCATTGCTGTCATGCCCTGAAGCAAAATACACCTTCAGCAAACATCATGCCGTACAAAAGCATATGCTAAAAAATGTAAATCATGTCAGTTTTTTTCCCCCCCTTACAGCATGTCAAGAGTTTTAACAGGCAAAGATGAGTCAGAGCTGAGAACTGCTTTGAATTTTCTTGCAGGACCAGCCTCAGATGTACCTTATCAGTTCCACAATGGCGGTGTTTCACTATCTGTGGGCTGCTGAATCTACTTGATCTCCACGTTAACTGAGGATGGACGTCAGACTGCTGAGATTCAGCTCTACGTGAGCCAGGTTTGGAAACAGAAACTCTAAAAACCGTCCTGCAGTGAACTTACTGATGCTTATGAGAGAAAAGGGTAAGACCACCCCACGTGTTGCATTTAAAAAAAAGCTGTAATCCAAGTCATCCAAACTGTTGTGAAAGTGCAGCAGGATATTTGAGTCAATTAAACTTGGCCTGTTTGCTGGTGATTTTTGGACTGAGGACTTGTATGGAATGTGCGTAAATGGATGCAGATGAATGAAAAGGAGTTCATGTAAAACGAGGCTAATTAGTGAGCATTAGTAAAAATGAAGAAATAACTTACCCATGCTTCTGTCAGCCTCAATACTGAACACGTCTGAAATGGAGCTGGAAAAAAAATGGGCAACAAAAAAGACAGTTAATAAGAATTTAAATCACTCATGCTTTTATTTCTTCTGTTTTACCACGTCTTAGCATCAAATTCAATATAACTATATCCCATTGACTTACACAGCACCCATTTCTGACCATGCAATACTTCAGACATTGTTCACGGCTGTGACTTCTCATTGCTCAAGCGTCGGTCAAGACCAGACCAATGGTAATACGATCAACGGAGAGAATGAATCCATGATATCCATCAGAGGCTGCATGCACCCACACGTGAGCATGTACGCAGACACACACAACCGCACGCATGCACACAAGCCCACACACAAACAAAAGCACCCTGCGGCTACCAGGGTGGACATCATAGACACTGCCTCCCCGCAGATAATTACAAAACACCACTTGGAGGTGAACAGGCCATTTTGTCTTACAGTATGTTGCAATTAGTTTTTAACCAAGAGTGACAAAAAACAAATTAGTTAATAAGTAAAACAAGCCAGGTATAACACAGATCGACTGAACAGTCAATGACTGCTCTATAAATCTTTTCAATAGAACTGTGTGAAGTTTTTTGTATCTACTTTTCCCCCCAATAATTTACAAACATACACAACCAAACATTAATGCAAGTGACATTATGAAACTCATATTTGAAACTCAAAATCATATTTCAGCAACAGTAGGGAAAATCAGAGAAATTAGATCAGCAAATCATCTGATGAAAGGAGGACACACAAATAGCAATAGCTATAGCTCTGAATGACCAGGCTCAAACTAACACTCAAAACTGAAAGAGCAGACCTAGTAAAAGAACCTGTTAAAGAAAGTATTGGGCCCTTTTCCCTCCCTGAATAAAGGCCCTGACAGCACAAAGACATGGGTCAGTTGAGATAGCACCCCACCCACTGGTGGGAGGTGGAGGCACAGCTGAGGGCGGGAGCACAACGCCACACGTGGAAATCATTGCGCTCTCAGCGCTTGTCTGGAGATGGATTACGGGGGCTTGCGGTCCGTTCAGGGGTCAGGGGGGCCACGGTGGTGGTGGACAGGGCCAGGCTGGTGAGAGGATTACGCAGCGGCGCTTCAGTAATGAAAAGCGCAGGAGGGTGATCCGAGGGGGGCTCCGACGTGCCCAAAGCGAGGAAATTGCAGGTCTCCGGCCGCATCCTACCCGGGCTCAGGGGCTCTCCGACAGGGCCGCGGGGAAGGCTGGGGAGGAGCGGGGAAACCGCGTGGGGAAACCAAATCTCTGATCCGCTTCAGGAACGTGAGCGCATGAAGGTCTTAGCGTTAACGCGTGCACCGCTTCACAGTCTAAAAAAAGGGACACTGAGACCTGCTGCCTTTCACCAGCGCTAATGGATGGGGAGACTCATCCCAAGTACACAACAATGCTGCCGCAATATTATGGACAGGTGAGAGTATAATTTGTAACACAAGAAGTGATAGGAGCAAAGAAAGGCTGCCCAAGAAGAGATGATCATGTAATCAATTAGGATTACTGTTGATAAGAACAGAGAAAGAGAGAGAGAGAGAAACTGACTGGGAACTGCCTGAATATCCATCATCTTTATCGCTGCATTTTAGCATTTGCAGACTACCAGAAGTGGGAGAAAAATAAAATCTCACAAAATGTGGTAAATATTATGTGCCTGTTCTTGCAGAAATAATTTAATGTGGTAAATGGGCTGAATTCATAGCCAGGAGAGGGATGTTTATCATAAAACAGAAAGGCTAGGGAGCACTGGAGATAAAATGCACAAATATAGCCCTGGTCTAAAATATAATCCAAAAAAGGCATTTAAAGCTTTGTCTTTAGGCAATGAGGTGTGCAGTTTAATTTGCAAGATTCCTACTTGTTCTCTAAATTAAAACATTCAGTAGACATAAATGACACCTGAGGACTGATCACAGCAGAGTGTGGGGAAGCATTTTGCTCATTACACTTACAAGAAAGATTGATGATCAGCACCAGTCAATGACAGCTAAAAGATTAGCCTGTGAGAGAAATTAAAGCCCATAATTATGAAGTGGAAAGACCTGAAGCCCTCATTTCCTGTCTGCATATAAAACTGCTCATTCACGGTAAATACGTTTCAAGAAGAGGCAATCGGTAATACTCTTATTATTTATCCAGACATTGTAAACATGGCTTCTGAACTGCCACACAAACACCACTTGAGAGACAAAAGGTACCCATCAGTGACATTTTTCTTCATGTGAGCAGAGAGTGCTCTCCGTCTCTAGCATAGACATTGGCTCAGGAGATGCAAAAAGTCTCTCGACAAGTCTTCAAGACCACTTCAGATTCTAAGTAGGGGAAAAGGTCACGGCTTTGGCAGTCCACTGAACTCCCTCTCCTCAAGACAAACTGCAAATCCTTTAGTGCAATGGTAATCAAAGGGAAATTAGATTTAGGGTCATTTCTCAACACTGGGACTTTAAAGTAGCTTTGTCAGGAATGAGAATCACTTCATTCAACGCAAGAACCAAATCAAACAACTAATCTGTCATGGTGGATTTGGCAAAGTGTAATATGAATCAATAATGTGGATGAAACCTTGGAAAGGTGAACCAAGGGTGAACCCAGCACTCAGTCCAACATTCCAGCGTCTGCTAGTTATTAGCTTAATTATTTCATTTTTAGTATTTGCTCGTTTTATATTGCCCGTAAGTTTTATTTACCATTTACCAAACATTCCCAAAAATGAATAAAACAGAATTCAAAACCACCTACAGAGTACTGCTGGAAGGCATGCTATTTATCGACATTACAAACATAAATTTTCCATGACTTACTGTAATCACAGTTCTATGAAATTGGACTGATTCCCGATTTGCTAAGATTTCTGCTTAATACTGTATGCAGTCTTTGTTACATAAACAAATAAAAATAAGCACATTTATATAAACCATTTATATATTTTTAATGGAACAGAGATGAGCTTGCAAAGCACATACCACATGTAGTATTTATAAGTAATAATAATAAAATAAAAAAACATGATTAAAATCTCTGGAACTTTACTAAAGTTTGCAGATTGAAGTCTTGATGTGAACAGATGGACATTCTATGACTGAATTTTAATTTCAAGGGCTCCACTTCCTCAACCAACCAATATATATTTAAATATATCCTAGTTATCAAAGCCTTGATAGCTAGGATATATTTATATATATATATGATTTTTCATGTTACAAAATATCAAACTGTTCTGTGTTTACCAAGTCTCCGACCCATCTGTAAAGAGATTAGGCACTTCACCAAAAAACTATCTGAAAAAGAATATGCTTGGCATGAGGCCATTATCCTTGGTAAACAAGGCTGTCTGAGTACTGAAGTGAGTTCTAAAGAGTCTCATTACCAGTTTATTTTAGGAAAACTAATATTGAAGTTTATTATTCTATGGATCCATTCGGAATAAACACGTGTTCATGTGCACACACAAACACACAAGCGCGCGCGCACACACACACACAAACACACACCATTTTTCCATTCCTTCTATATCTACTCAGCTGATTCACTTAAACAAGATATCCATCCCACAATGCAATGGACCAAGTGAAATAGTGTAAGCATGAAATCATGTCATCCTTAATATAAATGGGAGAATCCAACATTATTTTTAATACCACCTTTACAGATAAACAAAAAAAAATTATATTCACAGGAAAAAAAAAAAACAAATGTCCAGCTTAGTATCTCTTAGGGAACAGAACCCAGACCTACTCCATTTACTATCAACTGAGCAAATCTTTCCATGTGTTATCTCCAGTGCCTGCTAACATGAACGGGAACCAGTACAAATTCTGCACTGTAGAGTGCTACCAATGACTACCTAACAGTAAAGCAATACCCTGAGTATCATACTGTACTGTCAAATGGCGCATTCATTAAAAAAAACTTTGTGATGTCAAATAATGCCCTTGAACATATAAAACACTGAAATACATTTAACTGATTTTCCACCTTTGTGTGTAATATTTACCTCCTCATCTGTCCTTGAATGTGATAATCTAGTGAAGGAAAAGGGGGATAATCTAACACAGGAAGTAAGAAATGGCCACAAATTCAGCCCCCAGAACAAAATAAGACAGGTTCATTTGGTAGCCAAAGTAATTAAACTTCATCCTTCTTTATTTATAAATCCAATGAGACGAGAGCTAAAAACTGTCCTGAGGGAATAAGGACAGGCCTCTTTGAAGCCTGTTTCAAAGTCACTGGAAAGGCATTCATTAGTAAACCACAGATTCACAGCCTTCTGCCATGATTTTCAATTGGTCAACTGAAAAACATTTTGCTGTCAAAGTAGGCGGGAAGGGGGGGGGGCTGTTCAGAAAGACTTTGCACCAAAAAAAACTTAGCTTTCCAAATACAAAAACTGTAGCATTTGAATTCATTGAGTAGGTTAAAATAATTTGTCAACAAATACAACCAGGGCTACATGTAAAATGATATGCTGCCCTATTAAAATGTATTATTATTTTTTGCTTTCTTTAATACACAACATGCCCTCCTCAATGTCAACATCACGCAATGAACACATTTTAAACCAGGTTCATCACAGTTTAGCATACTTTAACGGAAGAGTGCTGTGTGTATCAGTAATATGACAGTCTCTGTAAGACTGCATTCAGTAATGCAAACAAAGAGAGGCAATGACCAAGGAATAACCCAAGAGCTCTTCATCCAACAGCATCACTGAAAAATATGCACCATGCTTTTTGTACTTTACATGCATGTCACACAAATCTATGTAACTGTCCAAAAACAGTTTTCTTCTTTCATATCATCGTTCCTGTATGTATTGATGGGCTTACGATCAATAAAACAAATCTGTACTTCAGATAAGACAGGCGCATTGTAATTGCATTGCTGCTACACAGTGTCAATCCGTATTCACTTAGGAATAGTTGCTTATTCTGCTCTTTGGGATAAATTATTAAGCAAAATATTTTGAATGATCTTCTTTTACAATTTTAATTCTTTCTCTACTCAATCTATGTTCAATGTAAATATGGCACTGTAAATATTACATGAACTACCTGTGTTACGGTAGTTCATGTAATATTATGCCACACTAGCCTAGCAAATTACACTGGACATTTATCCTGTCAAACAAACACATGATGATGATGATGATGATGATGATGATGAAGCTGATGATGAACGATAACTGAGGATTGATGGTGATGAGGAGGATGGTGATGCCAAAGAATGATAAATGAGGAAGACTGACGGTGCAGACAGTGTTGAGTACCTGCTGACTGAGATGTCACTGAGGGCGGGGCTGGGGGATCGCTCTGTGGCCGCAGCGTTCAGGGGCCACTCCGCTGGATCTTCAGAGGAAACCCTCAACACACACGCTGCGCTGTCGCTACGCTCATCTGCCTGTACAGCTTGTTTTCAAAAACGAAAAACAAAAAAATACAACAAACTCTTCAGACACAGTTTTGAACAGAAGCACCAAACAAACTGGATCTGCACAAAATATATTTTAAAAAAAACAACCAATTGGCTTTTTATAGTACTATGCAAAGAAAGAAATAAGTAGTAGGTTACAATGATGTAGAGTATACAAACCTACCATTTCCCAGTGTACAACTGTACAGCTGCATCTTCCTACTGTAAAATGGCTGAAAGAATTTCACTCTAATTTTGCCCATATGAATGTTTTACAAACATTGCAAATCTCACCAATTACATTTTGTAAGTGCAAAACTGCACAATTTATGTGCATGTGCAGCATATACATACAATATGATAATACCCCATGTATACAACTTGTTAAGAGGCATATTATAAACGGCAAATTGGTTAAATGGAATAGTAAAAAAATAAAATAAAATAAAAACATTCTGAAAGCAAGAAAGATTCTAGGACACATGATTGAAAAAATGATTAAGAATGCCATTTGGAATCCCAGTTTACTGATTCCCTGGAGTGTTCTGATAAACTTTCTGCAATATACAAAACTATATACTGATAATACAAAACTTTCTTAACCTATAAAATCAACTGATTCTGAGCTTGGATGAGATGGCTGACAAGACCCAGAATTTCTTGCTAAATGGGAGAGTAGCAACATCTCACGCGGGATCAGTAGCTCTGACCCCACTGCCCCGTTCTGCAGGTTGAAGCGCTCTGCTGTACCTGAGGGACGCCCGCTCTTCGCTTCACCTCCTCCTTCCGGCACCTCCTCTTTGACGCAAGCCTTCTTGGTTGCCTCCCAGTGACCTTTGACCTGGTCAATGAGGCGAGAAAACTCAACACTGTGCTGCTTCCCTGGAAGACAAAAAATGGGCACAGAATCTTACTCACAACACACAAGAAGAAACACCAGTACATGTGAAGTAAACCTTGTTAAGTCTATTGAAATTTCAGAACCGTAAGGGTTAAAAGGCATGTCTGAAATGTCTGAAACTGCGGGACATTAAAGATTCACCATCCATCTATCTGAACACAGTACATGGGCCTTTGCCAGAGGAAGTGTGAGTGTTTGAAATTAGGTGCATTGGTGCATTGAGCAGACACAATGTCAGATTTACAAAAACAAGCCAAACTCCTGCTCAGTTGTGTTAGCATTCTGCTGGCGTCTGGCATGAGCAATTTAAAGACGAGAGCCTAAAGAGCAGAGTGAGCACACATTCTTCGGAACTTCTCTTAAATAAAAATAAAAAAATCTTAAACTGGCAAAAACCAGTAAAAACAGGTAGAGCCGGGACATCTGCAGCACAAATAAGCACTGTTCAGTTTGTACCTTGTTCTGTCCAGTTGACACCAGAATTCAGTCGGCCATAAGACAAAGCTCTACGTCGGTTTTGCTGCTGCCCCGCCAGAGTCAGCTCTGTGTACACCTATAGTCTGACGCAACTCATTGTAAACCACGATAAAAAAAACCGCAAAATATTTCAAAAACGATAAAGATTTAATGGCTGTGTGCTTGTTTCATCTGAAGCCCTGAAGGCAGATACACAAGCACACGCATTTTTATTTTTAGCTTGCCTCTAAATTCATTCATTGAAATTCCACCAGAGTCACTGAGAGACAGAAAAGTAGCTGATGCTCACAGACAGAGTGTGACACACACCTCCTACAAACCAAGGCCTTATCTCCTGGGCAACTCAACTATGTGCCCCGAAATCAACATTCCTGGGACTGACTGGAAAAATCTATTTTACCATGCTTCTCTAAAGGGCTTACTAACATAGGGCTTACTAACAAAACATCAACCAGGACACAGGCTATATATGTGGTTACAGGTAACAGTGCGAGTAAAGCGTTCTCTGCTGCGTGGCACATGTTTGGGGTGGGTCCAAGTGCCAAACCAAAGCATCCAATTGCTTAAAACTGATTACTTTTTCAAAAGCATTTATGGTGTGTCAGGCTATACAGTAGTGCAACAGAAAGGTGTACTTTATTTGAAGCTCAGAACTGTCAGCAAAATGCAAAATGAAAACACTATAATTAAACATGAATGTGGTCATTTAACCCCTTTGGTAGTGTCCCCTTTGGCAGCAGCAGGTCGGGAAGATAAATGCATTAGATATTTTGTTTACTAATCCATTGACTGAAGTTTTCACCAAATACCCCAGCCCCAACATGCCAAATCTCTCAATTTCACACACCACATTCATTATTCAAAATCAGGCCTACTCCTTACTTAAGCAAATACTGAGTAATAATAATGTATAGAATGTATATAGATGCACACCAATTAAATTGGATCAAGCTGTTTTCACTGTCCTCCTCAGAAATATTCACTCAAATGAATGATTTCTTCCAAGGCCTCCAAATGCCAAATCTTCTGTTTAGACTCAGGCATTGCAAAATAAACTGTAGTTGTAAAACAACAACCTTTTTACGTATAGTCTCAAGAAGTTTTTGCCCACACCTAACGTTCTCAGCATGCATACTGAAAAAGATATCAATTGTTTACGCAGGAGAAACATTTCATGAAAGCCTAACAAACAGTACACCATTAGAAACAGAATTTCATTGGCTAAAATGCTTGTCAGTAGTCACTACAATAGCTTGTCACTGGTTGGCTGAGTACTGGGGAGAACTGACCATGTCCATGTTCCAGAGAGTCTGAATAAACCAAGCCAGATAGTAGCATTTACTATCCACACCATACTATCAGCGTGTATGCAATGGTGAAACAGACAACAATCATTATTCCAATAATAATTAAAAGGATAATATTAAGGATTAATCTTATTAAAAATTAGGCTAATACCAGCAGTGGGCTTCTTATTGTCATGAGAAAAAACTTTTACTTCAATCAGCATTCAGCCGCAAAAAAACGTGTGGTTAGGACGAACAGTAATTTGACCTGACAGCTCTATTTGATTTCTAAAGTGATTTGATTAGCTTGAGCAGACCTCAGTGATTAAAGGGGCAGTTCACCCAAAAATGAAATTAAGTAAAGTAAAGTAAATTTCCTCTTACCCAGAGCACTATCTATCCATCCAGACAGTTTCACTGAGATCTGACAAGTTTTCTTGACAACCGCTGCAGTTCACTCTGATACAACGGACCTCAATGGAACCATATTTTTATGGTGCTCAATGAGCAGAAAATTTTAAAACTCAACAGCAACATCTTTCCAAGCATAATGCCATAGGTACTCACAAACATCCACAAAGGTTAATTTGTTCACAGTTTCATCAAAGACGACATCAACTGAAGGCATATCCCCACCCAGAGATTCCTTGGAATGAACGACATCTCAGGGTGCATGTCATGGAGTTACTTTTTTCTTTCTTTCTTTAAACAAAATAATTAAATCAGAGCTTCTTGAGGCCCTTTTAAAAAGCAAATACAGCACACTATTAGCAGAACCCACATGTGTTCTGAGGAGCCAGGAGAAGTCATATTAAACTATATTAGCCTTCACAAGAAAAAATGACAAATAAAACAAAGGCCTTTCAAAGAGCTTTTCAGCTCAATATTTGGAAATTGTAGATCAGGTCACACAGAAAAACAGTCTGCATGAAGGAACAGATGCTACATCTAAAAGGAATTATGATGCCAACAGGCAGAACAAAAGGCTTGCACTACAGAAGATCCAGACAAAGCTATTAGATTAGGTTTGTAAAAGCCGAAAAAACCAAGCAAGTATACCCAAAGCAGATGGACGTTGTTTGGCGGAAATACGTGACATAAAATCTATGTGATCGGTACAACATGGTTTTCTTTAAAATGCAATAACCATGACTCTGCACAGACTCAAAAGAATTGTCATATATTGGAAAATAACTTGTACCTCACAAGAAAAAGGTGTGCAATTATGATCACATGGTCATAAAAATCATTCAATCATTATCATTCCAGTGAAAGGAATGAAAAATCACATTCGCATAATTTAATTTCGCAGCGTAGTTTGCAGGAAAGTGAATGAACCAAAACTCAATCACTGCATGGATTCCACATCCATTGCTTGCATCAACACTCCTTGTGAATATCATTTACATACATTTCATATATGAAAAGCAGCCCTATACAGATCTATACTTACTAAATCACTTTGCAATGACTCATGAGAAGTCATTGCAATGTGATATCATCATATGAACCCCACCCCTGTTCCCAACAGCTCCGCACATTCATTTTTACAGCACGAGTACGTGTTCCTGCCAAGTACCGATCTGAAACCTGACTTTCAGACAATTACTGCAGGAGGTGTTTAAATGTCAGGTGGTGTTTAAATGTACAACAGCTTGCACATGCAGGGTAAATGGCTTAATGATACAGCAATCAGTCATGATCTCAGTCATAATTATTCTGCACTTACAGAGCTGAGGTATGGGCCCCTCCCCCCTCTCATAAGGATGTACGCACAGCTCATACGGTGTCATACAGTGTCAGGCGTAGCCTACAGGCTTAACATTTTAAAATACGCATTTTAACCACCTTGCCAAACGCTGGGAGAAACAAAGTGTGACAATGTTGATTCGTGAATGTGCTGGGATCAAGATTCCAGTCCTCGTCAGATGTAACAAAATGTCTGACTGTCCCAGAGATGTTGCTGAGCTCTCCTTCCCCCATCACAGTAACGTTGCCAGTGACTGCAGGTGCTTCATCAAAGACTCAAACCTCACAATGAATAAAATGTTGCACCAAAACAAATTTTAAACAAATAAAAATGGACACACGGAAGGCTAATCCTATAATATTTGGCCATTCACGCCAATAGCACTACAGCCACTGGTAGAATCCATGAAGGGGCAAATACTGACAGAAAGAGCACTGCACACCTCCTCTAAACAAAAGCAGCATCTAGAGGGCGATTGAACAGCGTTTGCTCGGAAACCAGAATTCCTGACAAATCTAATTTTATGGTACTTCTGCAAGGGGGATAATCGGGCATAACGTAACACACAATGCATTTTTCTGAAATAAAAGCCAGGACTCAATATGCTGCATTTTGGCTTGTCAGTGTGGGTTTAAGCCCATGAACACAATAGAATTACAGACTAGCCTTCAGACACTATGCCAGATTGAACACGATCAATTGCTGCTCATGGGGTGTGTTGCTATGCATGCCCCAGGCCCAGTCTTTCCTTATTGGCTTTCGTATTTACAGTTTATTAGCTATCAAATAGACAATGCACATCTGTGCATGGGATATAGGATAGCTTACATCGATTACCATATAATCGTCATCTCTCTATGATTAAAAATGTTCATCAAAAAATAGTCTTGATTGTAAATCTGGCAAGAGGTCCACTGTGTGCAATTTGATAACGGTACTGAGAAATGAAGCAAACACAAACCATAAAAAACAAAGTGAATGGCATAATCTGGTTAAAGGCAATGCATTATATGAACAAAAGATTTAAGACTTAGTTTGTAGCACAAACTGCACTGTTATTGAAGACCTAATTTAAACCAAGCTATACTAAGCTTTGTTTTTTTGCTGGTAAATGAATACACCTCAGATATATGAAATGCCAAATATTATGCATGAACTGGTTTTTGTTTCAGAAAGAAATCCCTGGGCACAAAGCAGTAATGCACCATTCACAAGGGGATGAGGCGGTTTCTCACATAACTGACATTACAACACTCCCCAGTGTGCTGTGAGAGGTGACACCTTTCAGAAACCAAGCGATCTATTCAGAGACGCTCAGCAGCTCCAAAGCTAAAACCATCTTCCTAATCATCAGTTATCACTGCCCTGCGCCACCTGCCCACCGTTCACATGGGGCAATGTCATACTGCAGATAGGCCCCTCCACCAGCTAACTGGAGCCATCAGTCACCAGCTGCTAGTGCCTGCACCATGCTTACAGATGTACACAGATGTCAGCCTTTCAAAGGCAGGCGGCGATGGAATATTAAACTCTCTCGCTTTGCATGGGCTCGACGTTTCATTGAGACAGGAGGAAGATTGAATCTGCCACACCACTTATTTCCCAGATGTGAGGCCAAGTCATTGCAAGCCCTTTCATCACATCCAAAGCCTATATTAGGATTCCATTCAAACTGCCCTGATTGCTGAAGAGATTAGGTGATTAAAATTCATATAGGGATTTTTTTTTTTTTTTAAGTCTCAGTAATGGCGTGCATGGTGGCGTTGGACCGTCTGATTCCTTAGGACAGCAAACAAAATCCAGCACACAGAATCTCACTTTATTTACAAGTCCTGCTACAATGGCAATAAAATAAAATAAGTTTACAACTGCAAGCTGAAAATAAGCACTAGAAGCACAATGCAAGTTAATGGAGGAAATGTGCAATTTCAAGGGCTTTAATTGAAGTAGGAGGCAAAGCAGGTCGAGCCAAATAAGGCAAAGGCCTGATAACAAGCTGTCACCATGCCCATTTGCAAATGCTTCATACTGAGCTCTTCAGACCCGCTGATTATAATAGAGGGAACTGCAGCCACAAAAGAATCGGAGTTTGACAAACCCTGCTGACAGAAAAACAACAAACCAACATGGGGCTGAGCTACTGATTATATAAGGTAACCGCACCAACCTGCGTGGTCAAAACGCACACACTCACTCACATATTTACTGAAGATCACGCCAGTCACCCTCAGTTAAAAAAGAACAGCAGGCCACAAAGAACAATGTGCTGTGCTGCGAGACAGATGCGTACTTAACATCTAGCACATGCAGGAGAGAAAGACATGCAGGTTTAATTACAGTATATCCCTTCTCACATACAACCTCAACCAAAAGCACTGCCAGCGGCAGAGATGGAGGATTTCAAGCGTAGGTTTGTGGAAAAAAAAATTTACTTCAGAAGCTCTGCTAGTGGCTCAAAGTGTGACAAATTAAAACCATACAAAGCTAAGGGCGAAAAATTGAAAATTGGCTCTTTGGGTTGAGAGCCCTAAGGATTTTTCTTTCTGAAATCAAAACAGACAAGTGTTTTCCCAAGCATTCTTCCACAGTTATGGTGTATCAGTCGCCAAGGAAAAGCTCCTGTCACAGCTTTTAAAAGTTTCTTTAAAGGTGAAATATTTATAACTTTCATAAGTACATAAGTGGACATATTGCGATCAAACGTTATCTGCTAAACGTTATCTGAACATTTATATTGAGAAATGAACAATGACTAAAACACCCATCAAAACAATGTTAACTTTAAAAGTGCCACAAGTGTTAAATTATGAGAAAAGGTACAAACACAGCTTGTTAGTTTTACATCAGTAGATGAAGCAAGAACTGATCATCGCTAATATGTTTATTTTACAATTATAGCAGCACAGCAAAAAAAAAAAAAAATTGTTAAAAAATAATAAGAAAGAATAAATGGAAAAAAAAAGAACCTGCTTGGATGTTTCACTAAAAATACAGCAATTTAAAATGACTGTACATTCGACATACAGTGTATGCTGCCAATATTTACAAGTGGATTGCTCAAGGCAGTAATAGCTTTACTATTATTAAGTCCTTATTTCGTGAACAGCCCACAATTTTCATGCTAAGCCAATGGGATTTGGCAAAGACAGCATCTTAATTTCAGGTATCCGCATTTTGCAATTTTGCACTGATCCCGTTACCCCTTCACTCAAGCCCTAGCTTCCCTAGGTTCAAAAACATTGTTACTGTGGATTTTTTGGAATGTAGTGGATAGAAGCCCGCTTATGGACATATCTACAAGCTTGAAATAAGGCTGCAGCAGGCTTGATAAACAGATAGAGAAAGAGACAGATTTTTGGCTGGACCACAACAGCGGGGCCAGCCCTATAGACGTGAATGTCTGTGACTGAGTGAAGTTACACCATTGGTCGGCCGGATGAAGTGTGTTATGTCCAGCCGTATACTAGGTTTTGACCTGGTCTTGTTTATTTCATTTTTTAACACCATGTTTTGTGCCAGTGTTGGCGAGAAAGAATCAAAAATGTTCCCAGAGACAAAGACACAAAGAAGAGCTTCAGGGAGACGTGACGCAAAAAGTAAATAAATAAATAAATAAATAAACTGGAAGACCGCTCAACAGCATCACCTCTGCAGAGCCCTCACATTCTGCAACTTAAGTGAAACAGACTAATTAATTCCTATTCCCCTAGTACAATATATTATTTTTTAAAAACTAAAATGACAGTGGATTCTCCCCCCTAAGAAGTAAATTTTAATGGTATATTGATTACCCATTCTTTTGAAGATTTTAGATACACATATACACGCACTGGTCACTTTATTAGGTACACCTTGCATTTCGCTGTAGCCCATCTGCTTCAAGGTTCGACGTGTTCTGCGTTCAGAGATGCTCTTCTGCATACCTTGGTTGTAACGAGTGCTTATTTGAGTTACTGTTGCCTTTCTATCAGCTCAAACCAGTCTGGCCATTCTCCTCTGACCTCTGCCACCAACAAGGCATTTTCGCCCAGAGAACTGCCGCTCACTGGATATTTTCTCTTTTTCGTACCGTTCTCTGTAAACCCTAGAGATGGTCGTGCGTGAAAATCCCAGTAGATCAGCAGTTTCTGAAATACTCAAACCAGCCCATCTGGCACCAACAACCATGCCACATTCAAAGCCACTTAAATCACCTTTCTACCCCATTCTGATGCTTGGTTCGAACTTCAGCAGATCGTCTTGACCATGTCTAAATGCACTGAGTTGCTGCCAAGTGATTGGCTGATTAGATATTTGCGTTAACAAGCAGTTGAACAGGTGTACCTAATAAAGTGAGTGTGTATATATATATATATATATATACGCACTTCTGTGTTCAAAAACTGCGTCACCCATCTTCCACAATTGCTCAGCACTGCTGCTCATCAGGGACTTGCGGCAGCATTAAAAAACCATGATGTGAACAACAAGAGCTCCCTCTCTCACACTTCCTCGTTTGTCCTCATTCCGTCTCTCTGTATCCTTCCCATTCTGAGCAACATGAGTGAGTCATCCTCCCATGGATGATTAATCAAAGAAAATGTCATGGCTGTCCTGCTATTTATAGTGAAACAGCAGCCCATTTAAAGTTTGCGACACTCCTTTAACAAGGTTCCCATCCTCCCTGTACCTGTCGATTACACATAGTTCATGCGTCAGTTCATTTATTTCTAGATACAGGGCATATTAAGCGTGAATGAAAACTTGTCATTTTGTGAATAAGAACATAAAGAATCACTGAGCTCCTCAAGGTTTTAGCTTTGTAGCATTCTGCACCCAGCCACTCTGTCACTGTGGGGCATTCGTCCCCCTGTTAAATCCCATCAGAACTTAATCAGTCATGTAAATGTTCTATCTGAACCAGGAATTCCATCACCCCCTTCAGAGGTTCAATATATATGAAGCAACAACTCCTGGGGGAACCTTTAGAGGTCCAGAAAACTGAAATCTGTGAATTCTTGGCTGATGCGTTGTTTTTGCACTCACAAATTTCCAAGAAATACGTTAAAATGATTTTTGCAAAAAAAAAAAAAAAAAAAAAAAAAAACATACAAAATCCTGTGCCGAAATTGGCTTGTTTTCCCCCTAAATTTTGGGTTTTCAGTGGGCAGGGTTAACTGGGTGTTACTTACGTAACAAAAACCTTACGTCCAGTGAAATCCTTTCTACATGTGATATGTAAAAGATGCTCTTGCCACTTTTGTGTGGTTAAGGCAAGTTAAGTTGAAAATCCCTAAGCATTTTTCATTCTCTCTTTTTTCCCAGGAATGAAGAGAGCTACAAGAAATTGGTTTTATTTCTGGAGCCCATGGGCACTGCAATATTACAATAACCCAAACAGTTAGCATTTGCAGTGCCCATTTTCGCCCGGAACTTGTTGCAGAACATGGTGGATCGGTAAGCAGGCCTACTGTTAGCTAGCGACAATTAAATGGCTTTCAAGCTTAGACTTGCGGAATCAAAGGCTTTCTTTATTCAGGTGTAATGCCCAGAGTTTGAAACTGCAATAGAGTCTAATGTTAGTGTGCAGTAGCTCAGTGTTACAATGCTATTAAGCACCGAACGATCTTCAGGTTTAACAATATGATGGTAAAGCCTAGTTTATGTTGCTTTCTTTTATTTGGTCTGGTATAGTACGGTTACTGCTTGAGACAATCTGCTCTTACCGGCTCTAACCTAGTTAGCGATGAGCAATGGTTTACATATGACATCTCACGGATATGAATGTTAATGAGAGCAGGATACACTCCCACCCGGTCCTTATCTGCTGAACTGGTCACAATAATCTAATAGTGTTTGTTACATTTAATGGTCATAATTGGATTAAAAACTTGACAGAAATATTAAGAAGACAATCAATTGTCACTTCTGGGGAGTATAACCACAATTTGAATCCAGTTTCCTGGACCTTTAAATTGTACTCTGACTCAGAGTATAATTATACTCTGAATGGTACATCGTTTACAGAAAGACCAAAGCACACTCCGTTCTACAGACATTCAGCATTAAAAGTTGGGGATATGCCCTGTCCAAACACTAATAACACTGGCTGAAATGTGTGGCTATCCCTTAGCAAATATTTTATCCATTTCCGAAAAGCACATTCACCGTTGGGTCTTTGTTTATGTACCTTGCCAAGCTAATTAAATGAGCAACATAAACTCCCTTAAAGAGTGATACATAATATAAAAATGTGTATGTGTGCATGTGTTTGTGAGGGGCGACATCTAAATAAATGGAAACTTTTGCATTCAGCTTTAAGACAAATACCCACTAGAAGTGGATGACCAACACTTGCAATGTCTTTGAAGCATTTTGTTCCTTTCCCAGTAGTTTTTGAGGTCTTCCAGACCCATAAGAGAGTAGGGCCTATATTTATCCACAGCACAGAAAACTGCAGAAGTTACTAAAAAAAATGAATCAGCAGAACGTACAGCAGCTCCTCTCTCTTCACAACCCTAGTTCACACGTGCAGAAACCACGACGTGCACACTGTGTGATGCTATTCATGGCAAGGTGACCCAGAGGCAGCGATTAGACAACAAGAGCACAGACCCAAGGTGACACTGTTGTGCATCAAGATGTATTAGGCACAAGCCACTAATCTGACTCAAAGTTCTGACTCAGCGCCAGCTCTGCGAGCCATTCACCACTGAAAGGACACAGACGCTTCACCTCAAAATACTTATTCATGCACAAACACTTTGGAAAGGGCTTGCAGAATGATCAAGATGACAAAGATTTCTTCAAACACTGACAAGACAGTCATAGTAGATTTATCCCTATACTTACATGCTTGCCTTGCTTCCATATTTATTTTCAGTGTGCTCCACTATTAATATTCTGCTCGCTCGCCACAGAAAGGTCAAACCAACACAAAACACAGGCGCACGCCTCAAATCACATAAACCAATTCCGAAAGTGCTGTTCTCTGTCTTCCTTCCCCCAGAAGTTCTGAGGGTATCGCAAAGACACTGCTCAATAATCTGGGCTTTTCGGCATGAATGTTCATGAATTCAGTAAAACAGAAAGTTAAGCAGTTTGTTTACAGCTCCTCGAGGGTGCATTATGAACTAGATGGTCTGCTAAACTAAAAAGTGGCACTTTTCTGCAGGACAGGAGGAAGCAAAAGGAAATTATATATTAAATAGTATGAGGTCAAAAAGCTGGGTTTGGGCGACCTGTAACCAAGGTACAGGTCCACCAGGAGTGGATCGCATTGCTTAGATTGAGTCAGTGCGTGGAATATAATCCCATTTTCATCTGACGAGCAGACGCTAAGTGCGGTATCCCTAATCTTACATCTGCTGACAGAATAGTGGAGTTGATCAGTAATGACTTCTTCGCACGGCCCGTGACTTACGATAATTTGAATGCAATTTGTCGATTTCTTCTTCCGCTTGATTCTTCGAAAAGACCATCACCTGCAAAGCAATCAAAACGAAGACTAAAAACATTGAAAATCCATTTGTGCAGTTTTTAAAGCACAGTGAATCAGACTTGTACAGTAGCTCTGTAAGGTATAGTACATACACTTTTAGATTTCCTTTGCAGCTGGGCTCTCATCTTTTCATTCGCCTTCACTTCTTTTGCTATATCTTCTGCTGTTTACAAAAACAATGAAAAAAATATAATTCTCACACAAAAATCAATACACTGATATGAAATATGCATAGTCACAATCAGATGAATGCAGTTCAATAACCTGATCGTCATTCCATACAGTCTTTCAACTGGGATTTTTTCAGAAAGACTGTCTGTGGGGAAAAAACTAGCGAAACTAATCTGTAAACTGCAAAGTAATATTCTGGATTCCTTCTAACATTCACAAGAAAAACTACACTTACATTTGAAAGCGTTTCTTATTATTTGGGTATGTGCAACACATTCCACTGTACTGTTGAGAAATAGATTGAAAAAAATGACCACTCAGCCTGAACATGATAGTTTTGTCGCCAAGGTAATTGAATTTTTTTCAACAAAATCCACTGAGGAAACACCTTGTGCCACTGCCACATAGTTTGGTGTGTTCACACTGTATCTAGAAAGCAAGGTGAGTATTCTTTGCCCATTTTCACTTCATGTGGCACATGTGTCCAACGTGATTGAAAGTGTGGAAAGAATCTACGAATGAAATGCACTCAGAATGTAGCGGCAATTTCTTGCTTCCTGAAATGGAGAATCTGACTTTCAGATCCAAAGTCTTTGTTACATTGTTACATTAATCTAATCATTTGTGCTCATTATCAGATTATCATTATCTTTATTATGAAAGATGTGAGCTTGAGAGATACCAAACTGGTGCTCACTTTAGTATTACATTACTGCAGATTTGTACACATGAACACAACCTTAACCTGGGTTTGGGTTTTAATCACGGGGGGAGGGGGGGGGGGGGGTTTAAAGGGGGGCTTTTTTCCTTTGATTCATTTCATTTACAATGTCACCGGTAAATTTTAAAGAACTGTATACTATATGCTGCTGCCAGCCAAAATCATTTCAGCAAATTTCAGACTATGCTACTGACTGGCTGACACAACAGGATATTCTTGAAACCCACGGGGGAAACAATTATCCACTGTTCTACAGCGCTTATGAGGTTGTAAATATCATACCAGAAACATTAAAAAAAGAAAAACTAATTTTAACTGTCACATGAAGTACAGTATTTCACCAGTCATAGCAAGAGCAAAATAGAAAGCCTTTATAGATTTTTGTGCCAGAATGTGAACAATAATGACTTATCTGAAGACAAGGCTAGCCGCCTTTATGCTTATATCCGTCCATTTTAAATGAATCAAATTGGGAATACATAGTCAAAGTTTTTCTACCCACATCAATCAAGCATAGGCATGGGTTTAGGGGCTTCCAAAGATTTCACTCTTAACTTTAAACTGGAAGCAGTAATCTCACAGTTTAGAGGAGTACTGCTGTCAGCACTGGGCTCTGACTGTCCAGTTGGGTTTGAATCCCAGAAAAGAAACTTCCAGTTGTACCGGCACCAAATCGATCTACATCATTTGCTGCTGGGTAAACATTTAAATGACCTAATATGCAAACTGATCACACAAAAGCTTACGTAGGCTGTAAAACTGTAAACACTGATAATGGTAGTAATATAGAAAATATCTACTCAGAAGAAAAATATTCAGTAAAAGTGCAAACAAAAACCAGTGGACCATTTCAGCTTACCAGTCCAGAAAATGTGAATTCCCTTCCACAGTACTGAAGAACAGCGTTTTTTATGGCAATGTTGGTTCGGTACAGCAACTTCACTGATAAGAGGCTCAAAAGTCACGTTATGTTGTGTTTACCTAACACTGCTTGACATGGCACATAACGCCCTACACCGCATATTGATTTCCCTCCAATTATGAGATGCATGAAAGCGAGAGATGGAGAAAAACAAACCACTCAAGATATTCCTTCTGAGAGGGTCACTTCATGCCGTTCATGTCAAAAAGACTGATGCTGTTTCTCATCTCTCAGGTTTAACATCCCCTTGTGGGGATTAAAGTTATGCAGCTTTTTGAAGAGACATCAGATGCACTAGGAAATGCATGGGGCCCTTCAAGGAAATGAGGAAGTGCAACTGATTTGTACTGGAAACCCAACACCTGGCATCTCTCTCCCGAGGCCTTGGCCTCACAGCTCAAGGGAAACTTTTTGGCAGCTGTGGCTTCTGGGGTGGGCGGTTTGGGGGGGGGGGGGCGTACAGCGCACATCTCAGCAGGCCTCAAATCGCACACAGAAAGAAAAACCCAAAAGACAGTCTGCCTCTTTTCTTGTGGCACTGGGGATTGTCTGGGCACTGATAGTTCCGTCACATGGTCGACCACCCGGAAGTGTGGAGCATTCACCCCGGCCAGCTCAAAGGCTGGACCGTGATGCCGACAGGTCTTTCCCTCCAACTTTGCAGTGATTTAGAGCTTCAGGCAAATTTTCCCCAAAATATAATGTATTACTGTCTTTCTGTCAAGGAAAACTGCAAAATGTTTTTGTTTTAAATTATTATTTCTACAATTGGAGAACTTATTCCAAAAAGCAATAGTGAAGAATTGTGTTTTCCATCTCTTTTTTTTAACAATTCCGAGTAATGAACGGAAGACAGTTACTGCTGGAAATAATAGGCTGAAACCTCTGAAGGAGTTCCTGGGACCGTTTCAAAGCATTTTAAAGCAATGTAGCCTGATTAGAACTCTGATTGCGTTCAGTTCCTGAGGAATGCTACCAGAAACCATACCCGCGCCATGGTGTTATCTAGCAAATAGAGGTCTTCGATCCTGTCAAAGTACAAGCACAAACAATCACAACCTTGCTTTGGAAAAGAGACTGCTGTGACCTTGACATCTGAAATTCGAACTCGATGATAAATTGGGTTCTAGGGAGCACTGAGAGGAATATTAGTTTAAAGTTCCATGAAAATGAGCTAGAACTGGAAATAGTCAAACTTATCAGGTGCCTCTGACTCTGACCTTTGACCTTGTGCCCAGGGGAATTTGATAGGGTTCTGCTTGAGGACCAATGAGTATGGCAGTTGTGTCACGTTTCATTAAAATCCAGGAACAGGAGGGGGGCTATATTCAGAAAATATGGGGGATGTCAAAAAAAAACCCACCGGGAAATTTGGGTAAAAGTATGTCCAAAATAAGTGCAATTTAGGTGAATGCTACTTACAGCATTCAGTGTAGAGTGTACATTCCAAGAGCAGGCTACTGCATCAATTGAATGTTACCAAAAATATGCTTCTCAGGCATACACAATTTTTGAATTACAAATAAAGTCACTAAAGCTGCTACTGTTTGGTACTAAGATCAAAACGAAATACCAAGTACTGAAAAAGACTATCAGGGCACAAAAGAGTATTTTGCTCACATTGGCTTTAGTCCATCTAACCATCCTTGATGTGACAGATGCTCATTGGGAGTGCAAAAAAATGAACGGTATAAAAAAACCAATGAAAATACAATATATCAACGAAACCGTGTACTCTACTACATGGGAAGTATGATTTCATATTAGGTTCTAAAAAGTAATAAAACCTGACAAATAAAATCACAACCAGAAGTCTGACAGAACAATCGCAAAACATATAAATGTAAATTTTCTGACGGGGAAAGAAATAGGAAAAACGAATAGTTTTAGCATATTTAGAAGAAATTATACATCCCTAAAATGAAAAAAGGGTGGGGGACCTGCTCTGACCTGGTTTTGAACACAATTATAAGGGGCCTTCCAACCTGACTTGGGGGTGAAGGAGTCGCATTCTGCATTGTACAGGAGCACATACTCCTGGTGCCTCCTGACCAGCTGATCCCGCGAACCCTGGGTGGGTAGGTTCAGGTCCCTCAGTCTCTCCCTCAGCGCCTGCATGCTCAGTAGGTTGTACACCAGTTTGCCAAGCGGCTTCCTCTTTTTGGCTGAGCTGCAATAAACAGAAAAAAAAAAACTGTTTTCCTGGGGAGTGGGAGGAGTTTGATGGCTTGACATGTTTACAACTGTTGCCTCACATCACACATCGTTTTTCTGTTAACAACACTTAATTTTCACAAATATTGTCCTATCTGAGAATAATCTGGATCACTAATATTATTGCACAACTAGAACATCATAAGGCTTAAAAATTTTTTATATCTACTGTTATATATGAGCAGAAAACACAAAAAAGCAGGAGAAAAACAGAATAAATAGAAGTCATAGCCAGTAGTAGTCATCACTACAGTATAAGTCACAGTTGGCATTACCTTCTAGTCACCCATAATTTAATTTGTTTATGCATAAACACTGTCCAGAAGGAAGGAGAGAGAGAGAGAAAGGAGACTTACAGCAGTGTTTCCTTCCTAACGTCACACCCCTTCCAGTAAAAATGCACTAAAGTACACAGGGCAGGCAGCCAAGCTCCTCCAGACTATCAGCGCTCAGATGCAGGTCAGAAGCTGGCTGAACCAGAGAAGGAAGCCATTGAGCTCAGCCCAAAACAAGAGCGATAAAGATGCACAACTGATTACTTAACTCAGGACCGGTATGCACAGACACGGGCAATTTCTCACTCAACCAAACAACAGCCAGGGCTCAGGGTCACCCCCAATAAAGCGTGTAAGGCATGAATACATCTGGCAGCAGAGTAAAGCACGTCTCCGTCCTCTCTCCCCTGATCTATCAGTAAAGACTCATAAATCACCAGTTTCCCTTTGCTCTGCCACCACGCTGAATGCAAAATCTGAATCCGAAATGATCTACATTTTCCACAGCACAGGCAGGAAGCAACAGCTCCGGGTTCCCTGCCACCCGATATTAGGCCCACATTGTTTTTCTTGTCTGAGGCTGACCCTCCCTGGAGCATTCGCAAAGATTAACTGATCACACAAGCGAAGCAAAGACAAAACAAAACAAAACAAAATTACAATCCAAGTTGTTTTTCCCCCAACCAATCTGCAAATTGTCCTTTTCTATGCTCGAGGCGCAGTCCTGAACGAGGCCGAGGGACACCAAATTATGAAATCCAACAAACACAGTCTATCCTTCAAGTTCTCTCACAAACCAAACCATTCCACAATACGGTACACTGACCAGCTGGACAAAAATTGCCCTGAGCACATTTCTCCCCTGTAGTAGCAGAGAGATGTATTAAAGTCTGCCAGCACAAATTAGCACAACTATTCTACAGAAGCAAGCAATCCATCCACATTAGCAGCAAATGACAGAAAGCAACAAAAAAAGCCAGTGTTACAGTACAGTATGCCTCCAGTCACATGCCAGAGACAGAACTAGCACTGCACACTGACACTTCATGTCAAAGGTCAGTACTAGACTTATTGTGCCCTCAAATGCACATGTTTTATACTGTGAGGGAGGAATAACAGCATTTTGTTTTTGCTAATTGTAGAATTTATTTGAGCTAATAAGAGCCTATATAAACAGCAAAGACATTAAACATATAAATAAAAAGGTAATTATGTTCTCGCTAAGTTTGGGGGAGAGCAGCAACAATTGAGCCATTTGTGATCCAGAACTGACACATTCTAACATTAAACAGTCACGCCTACACAGAAGACCACAAATTGAGCAACCTTTACAGAGGATGTGGTCAAAGTGCCAAACTTTAATCTCATCACACTAATCAAGATTGGGATCCAGTGGGCTGGCTCATCATTTTGGAAGCACTGGAACCCTTGGGGGGGGGGGGGGGGATAACTCCAAGCTAAAAAGAAAAAAGCTTCACAGAACCACAACTCTTTATTTACTGGCATATCCACAACACTTAAATTCGATATCAGACTTCTCAGAGTTGAATTCCATTTAATTTAGAAATAAGACACCTTTACACATTATGAGTTATGACCAGCAACTACTGTAAGGACATACTCCAGGACCAAACCCATGCAAAGCTAAAACAGTCCTGAGCAAAGGCAAAATCTCCCCTACTGAATGCACGTTGTGATAAATGAGAAGCAGGTTGCAGAATAACTGCAATGATTCTGGGATTTTTCCATCTGACTGGAACTTGTAGTGAATCATTTTCAGAAAATAAATCCTGTGGGAAAGAGTTTATTCGCATTTACGAAAAAACACATCAGCCATCCTCACGAGACTGAGCCACAAAAGTTAGACACGTTGTCAATCACAATCACTGCAGAACTGTTGGATGCCTCTGCTCAGGGCAAAATGCTCAGCTGTGCCCCAGAAAGGAAGAGATGCCCAAAGCTGGCTTCCTCCTACAGTTACACTAGCCCTCAACATCTGCCCCTAGTGAAATTATGGACTGTCACTGCTCCGTCCAGTAAAATGAGTAACAACTGCAGGCTCTTTCAGGGACAGGGGCTAAAACGGTCTGAAATCACATCAAAAACCAGAATTGTTTTCTTACAAGACATACAACTGAGTTGAAAACTGTCTATTTTACTGGAGTCGCTAAATTGCTACTTGGTTTCCTTTTAGCAGTCAGAGAATATGAAAAAGAGTTCTGCTTTAATGGCTTACCAGCCATGGGCAATAAAGGAAGAACACATCCAGGAACGCTTTCTTGTCTTTAACCTGTCTCTCCTTTGATTACATTCAGAACAAAGAGGGTAGCTATGAGCAGGCTACAAACAAAAATACTGGACAAAAAAAGCCTCTCATATGCAACTCGAATTGCAGCAGCAGAGGAAGAGTACTAAAAGACAAAAAATCCTGTAAGTCGGTATGTTGAGGCTGCGATTTCCTGTTTATCATAATGAGGGGCAAGCCACTGCTGAAGGCCAGAGGAATTCTTACTCTTGCCACAGCTCAGGAAGCTGTGCGTTTTCCGCCTTTGTTCAATGAGAAATACATTGTCCTGACAACACCTTTAGTCCCACGGGAAACTGTATTTGTACTTACTGCGCTTGGACAAAGCTTAAAGACCAGAGTGAGAAGAACAGTGCGAGGGCAAAACTGGGTCTCAAACTCCCGATGGTGCGACTGCACAAGAAGCAGTTTATCAGAAGGAAGGAGACTAGCATTACACTGAAGGAGGTGGGCAGTGCTAATTGACTTAGAGGCTGACACACTGACACACTATAAACTCCTCAATGTTACCGTCTCAGAGAATATGCACACGTTTAAAAAACTGTTGACACTATCGTAATTATAAATTTTGGAGAATCTTTGGGAAACTGCTGTGAAGCAGTTGTCATTTGGTAGCACAGCCCTTCCTTTGATGCATTTGGCCTGGAAGTCCTAAAATACCTGCAAAGATGAGTAAAAAGGAAAAAAACACTCCTGCCATACCTCCGCAAGCTCTCCTTTTTCTCTCCTCTCATCAGACAGCTGTCCAGGTGACTGTTCATGTGGTGCTCTAGGATGCCCACTGAGCAAACCGGACACTCCACTGGAACACAAACACATGCAGAGACTTCCCGTGAACCCTACTGGGGCACACATTCAAAGCTGCACCTCAAAATAAATAAGTAAATGAAGGGACATTCTCCAGCTGTCTATAGACAGTTTCTATTTTAATGACAGCCTGCTATTTGCAACTAGCAAAACAGAGGTACTGCCAAAACAAGCTTATTTTTAATCATAGTTCCCTTCTTAAATGCCCAGTGGAATGTCACCAATTGAAAAAAATAAATAAATAAAAATCTTGCAAATGTGGACTAATAGTAAGAACTATTCCACACTTCTGTATCCAAGAATAACTGAGACTGAAGAACCAGCTTTAATGTTTCTCTATATTCCATTCACATTTTTATAGCTGCTGGAGTAAAACCAGAATTCACCTTTCACTACGGCATTCATACTGAGGGAGGTGGAAGCAGACTCAGGGCTGGAGGTCAAACCGGATGATGACTCTGTTGCAGGTTCTGCTACCATTTCCTTTTTAGCAGTCCTGGTCCCCTGCTCAGGGATCTCAACTCTCTCCTTCTTCACAGGCCCAGTCAGTGGCACAGGGACCTCAACTCTCTCCTCCTTCACAGTCCTGGCACCCTGCCCAGGGATCTCAACTCTCTCCTTCTTCACAGGCCCAGTCAGTGGCATAGGGACCTCAACTCTCTCCTCTTTCACAGTCCTGGCACCCTGCTCAGGTACCTCAACTCTCCTGTCCTTCACAGATCTAGACACCTGTGCAGAAACCTTAACTTGTTTTTCCTTTACAGCCCTTGTCAGGCCTGAAGGTACCGCCACCGTTTCTTTGACCAGAGTCCTTGTCATTTCTGCAGGTAATGGCACTAGCTCCACTTTCACAGTTCGAATCATCTTCAATGAGTCCTGTCTCAAATTCTTATTGCTGCATGGAGGCTGTAGTCGGGGCCTTTTTGTAAGGGAGGATGAAGAGGAAGAGGAGGAAGGGGAATTCCCCTTTTTGAGAAAATTTTTCATAATGGTACATTCTACCACTGGCCGACTTGCATTTGGTGCTTTCCTTTTGACATTCGGGCGAGGCGTTTTTGGAGAAACAGACGACGAGTCCTCCAAGTTTGTTTGTGACAACTGCTGCCTGGAATAAACAGGCAAAAAGAAAGTGAAAGTCAGTAAATGAAGCACAGCACACCCTAAAATACCAAACAAAAATACTGCAACTCCCCTTCTTCTGAGTGTGTGAATTTGTAACGTCCTTTAAGTTACTAATCCACACACTGTTGGAAATGAAACAAAACCAGAGGTCCATCTGAGAGCTCAGTAAGACGCGGGCTGTAATCAGAGCTGTCTGAAGTAAACTGCTCTGGTTCAATCAGGGAGAAAGGGATTGGGTGGGGGGGGGGGATATCCACATTCCCCACCTCAGAAACAGAGTAAACAACAAAAGACTGGTAGCTCTACAGCCATTACTGAAGCACAAAATGGACTTAATGAGGTGTGCTATGTACTACTTTCCATAACAAAATGCTTTCGTTTCGTATGCACTTTAGAGCAGATGTACACGCATGGTCACTCATTTATAAAATGCATGCACAATCAGCAAAAGAGATCAAAAGGAGGTGCCGGGCTGCTGAGTGGCTCATTCTGTTAACGTGCTGTTACAGCATGTAGATGCGTGTCCCATCAGGTACACACATGCGTGGCTGTTTACAGATGCAGGTGCATCTGACATGGTAAGCTCTCCAAACCTGCTAGATGCAGAGTTTAAGTGGGCCCTCATGCCAGTTTGTGTGCGATATCTCCATTCTGGATTAGCTCCACTTTGCAAATTCAGCAAACTACTACTTCAATTGAACCTTGCCAAGAGCAGCAAAAAATCGAAACACTTTCCAAACATTAGACATTCAGGAGAAATACTGACAGCTATATTGTCAGCCATGATGCTTTGCACAAGAAGAGCAAGGAATGTGCCGTAAAGGAAAAGTTTTATTTGTGCAAAATAAAATGTCGTAGTTTGTTTACACTTTCAAATGCTAATTTTTCCTGAATGAAACTAATCCGAAACAAATTTTTTTGTCATTCGAATGTTGGCATTTTGAAATTGGTTCTGACAGCCCTAGTATCTAATCCAGACCCTTCTAACTCGGGTGACGCAGTAACATCAGTATGGTCCTGACCTACAGCTACATCAGTGTAGTCCTGACATGCAGCTACATCAGTGTAGTCATGACCTGCAGCTACATCAGTGTAGTCATGACCTACAGCTACATCAGTGTAGTCATGACCTACAGCTACATCAGTGTGATCCTGACCTGCAGCTACATCAGTGTAGTCCTGCCCTGCAGCTACATCAGTGTGATCCTGACCTGCAGCTACATCAGTGTAGTCCTGACCTACAGCTACATCAGTGTAGTCATGACCTGCAGCTACATCAGTGTAGTCATGACCTACAGCTACATCAGTGTAGTCCTGCCCTGCAGCTACATCAGTGTGATCCTGACCTGCAGCTACATCAGTGTAGTCCTGACCTACAGCTACATCAGTGTAGTCCTGCCCTGCAGCTACATCAGTGTAGTCCTGACTTACAGCTACATCAGTGTAATCCTGATCTGCAGCTACATCAGTGCAGTCCTGACTTACAGCTACATCAGTGTAGTCCTGATCTGCAGCTACATCAGTGTAATCCTGATCTGCAGCTACATCAGTGTAGTCCTGCCCTGCAGCTACATCAGTGTAATCCTGACCTGCAGTTATATCAGAGTAGTCCTGATCTGCAGAACTACACTGTTGTAACTGAATGGTTGATTTGGGAGGGATGTGAATTACCTACCTGATTACATGCTTGATTATCAAACATTTTAAGCCAGTTATTTTGAATTACGTTTATTAACAAGCCTTTTATTTATGCATCATCAACACTGGGCTCATAAAGGACACACACATGCACTCACTCAAATGCATGCACATGGTAAACTACACAAGCAGATACGTTTACCTAAATGCAAATTCACTAATTCTTAATGCACGTACATAAACAATCACCTATATACACAGCTCACTCACTCAGTCCCTACCATAAAAGTGCGCGCACACACAACACACACACACACACACACACACACAACTCAGTTTCCATGATGTACAGCACTATCGGTCAGGTTTTATTACCTGTGAAATTTAAAGAGTGGACAATATGAAATCACGTCCTCTGGAATGAAGTGAAAAAACATTTAGGAGATGGACATTCATCAGCCCCCCATGCAGATTATGGAGGAAATGCACAAAAACATTGGGCCTGCACACACACCACAATCTCATCCAGCAGCCAGGTCCTCAGGGACAGAGGGAAGACGGTGGCAAGAGGCAGCCCCCCCCCCACCCCCTCCCCCAAAAAAACATACACAACAAAGGATAAACATGCACATTTTCAGGAGGTCAGGGTGTACACGAGACATAATTAGAAAGCCTTTTATCTTGGAGCAGAGGAAACGGGCCATTCACAGCACTCATACTGGACACATCCACTTGTTTTCCAGTCTCATGGCTGGAAGAGGAAGTCGTGAGAAAATAAGCAGATCAAAATGAACAGAAAACTGGACATATATTCAGCAAAGTAAACAAAGCAAATGCAAAACAAGAAATCATCCCTTTATGTACAGCGCAGTTCACAAGATCAAATGTTTGCTAGTCAAACTCCAGGGGCTTCATGTAAATGCTAATGCAGCCCTTGCAGGGAACAGTTAAGCAAGAGGAATCACAGCCAGGGATCCTTCCACATCCTAGCTGGCCTAGGCTAAGCAGCGGCTCCTTGACTTTCTCAGGATCAGACTGACAAACAGAACATGTAACCGATAAAATCACTCACCACCCCACCCTCAGGGTGCCAACACTTAATATTACGTTCTCCAAAGGTCCAACGCTGGCAAGCTGAACTTTTGGGAGGAATGGCTTGAAAATGACTGTTTATCTGCTTCAGAATGACATCAATGCCCTTATTCGCTTCAAAATGACATCACTGTAATTAATCACTTGCGTTCCAGTCTGTCATAAGTACCTAATAAATCATACCATTGGAACTTTGTGCAAATGTTATTTTTGGTGCTAATGGACAAAGAACGCACATTATAAGAGACATAGGTTCACTCGGAACACTTCCTGCTGCCATTATATCAATTATTACTATTTCAAAATACGAAAGCTGACAGGAAAAAGAAAGCACTGTATCCTCTCTGCCACTGAGGAATCAGCTGTAGATCAGTATCATTCTCAAAGAACAATTTCATGGTGCCGGCTGCCCTTTTCAACAGAACTACAATTCCCACTCCTCATCAAGATCTCATATTTATTTGCACAACCACAACAGTCACAAACCAGAAAAAGACTGCGGATCTTTTATATCTTTTATCAAGTTTCCCATGCCCATATCTGAAAGGGAAATTCCACCACAAAACGCCTTTCAGCTCATTTAACAGATCAAGGCATAACTGATTAAGCCTCTCCCAGTGGCTGGCCAAAGCAATCTCTGCACAGAAATAGCTTCGGTGACAGGAGCAATGTTGGTAGAGGTATACATCATAATGACATACACTTAGGGCTGGGTGATATGCCGCAATGATAATTAGAGGTTAGGTCAGAATAGGGTTCACTGTGTGAACTAAACTGTGTTCTTGGCTAGAAATAGCTGTACAAAATAAGTATTGTATGTTATTGAACCTGTGTTTTGTAGTTGTCCATGACCATGAAATGCACTTTTGTACGTCCCTTTGGATAAAAGCGTCTGCCAAATAAATCTAATGTAATGTGGTGTATTGCCTTTCCTTTGTTGGTTTTCACTTTAATCATACCTGATGTGGCATCAGGTATGATTTTCCGGGGGAAAAAAACATCATCGCTATTTTCTGTTGGGTGTTGATTAGACAGCCAATTAGCAGCAAAGCCTCGCAGCTTCCACCTGATTGTCAAAAAGGCATCACATGATCACATGGAAGCTGCACGACCCTGCTGACAATTGGTTGTTTTATCAATACCCAATACACAACAGTGGCGACGTTTTCCCCGAAGGCATTTCACATGGCCTCTGAAGTTTGGATGTTTGCTGTCACATCAGATATGATTATAGTGATTTAGACAGGGAGGGACCGTAATGTGTTTTTAGTCATATTTTCTTGTATCCAATTAGATATGTGATTGGAGATTAGAGCTGTAACTTTTAATTATGTATAATGATTTCTTTGTGTAAAAATGTACTATTATTTATTCTGTGAGATAATTGGATTTTGTGTGGAAATGGCGGAGTCTAGCTAATGTACAGTATATAAGCAGGTCATTTGCTGTTAGTAGAGCGGCTGGCAGTAGGTGGGCATGAGTCAGGTATAATTCACATGCTGATTTTTTTGTTTTGTTTTGTGTATATATAAATGTTTGTGTATAAGTTGGGGGGGCACTTTTGTAAATAAAACACCCCACTTGGGTTGCACAAGTTCTAGTCTCATCTCCCAGTTCAAAAATCTGCCGACTCGACCATCCTTGTAATAATACCAAAACCTGTATTACCTGCCTAATTGAATTTATTGATATAACTTTTCAACATATTTTCATCACTGCAGGCTTCTTCCCATTTTGATAGCTCTGTCTAGTTGCACCACCCATGATAAATTACCATCCAAAATGACTCCAAGCAACTGTTTGGTTGACTTGAGCGATGGCTATATTGTATCTTATTTTATAATTCACTGAACTTAAGCATGAATGTGAACAGAAGTGAACATCATAAACATAGTTTTAGTGGCCAGGTTGCTAGAGACATTAGCCTCTGTCAAATTACAGCATCCATCCATCCCCCCAATAAAAGACTGCCATTGTCTGATGCCAACCCAGAGAATGTAATCTGCCACGTTGTAGTCCATAGCGACGCAGGTACCTGAAGCATGCACAGTTTGGGGCTATATCTCAGCACTCACTAGAGGTAGAGAGTTGGCTGAGAGTTCATTTTTATCAGGACAGGTAGCCTTTTACAAAAAATAAAAAATAAAGAAATTTTAAAAAACCAAGGGAGACATTTCACTTTAACATTACCCATTAAGAGCTAAAATGCAAAACCGCACCCTGATCAAGCACTCAGACTCCAACACGATTTATGAACGCGGGCCCTGACATAGCTTTGGCCTGACGAATGCCCTAGACAATCTGAACTCCCGAGGCATCTCAGTCTAATTTCCTAGTAGATTTACCATTCAGCCTTTAGGAGCCAGAGCTGACCCAAATTATATATTGTTGGGAAAGCCAACATATAGATTGCATAAGATCAGTAATCCTAGAGTCAGGGCAACCCTGTCTCCAGTCCCACACAAGGATGGGAGGCACTCCGCACTATGCAAAGATTTTAGTAGTTATTCGCCCAGTTTAGCAAAAAAAAAGACAGAAAGGCGCATTTGCGGGTCACACAGTCACATGGTCACATGGTATGGGTGTTCAGTTCATCATCGTCATAACTAATGTGCAGGAAATTAAACCAGAGGGCAACAAAAGTTGCTCCAGTTCAGTCTCTCAATGACCGTCTACAACATCTCTATGACAAGCTCGGCAAACACGGTGCAGCTATAGACATCCGAACTGCCATGATATATACACAGTTTAGATCATGATCATTTCAATGATACAGACAGAGCAGTATACTACCAGAGATTTTGGTAAAGCTTTACAGGACAAAAACGTAACATGTATTGTGTTTGGAAAAAAAAAAAAAAAAAACAGTTATCAGGAGTATGTTCTACCCTGTCGTTGATGTGGGCCAGGAATAGTGCCTCTATATAATACCATGTGCCTCTACACAAGTGTGCTTTGTTAGCCTACAATTTCAATATGCGTCTGGGAAAGCAATGACAATTATTCCTAAAGGTTAAGAATTCTTAGCTTTAACTGATTTATAAGGCAAGCAGAAAGCAAAGACTCATTTTTACTGAGCTGAAAGCCCAATTTTATTGCTCAAGGAAATCCAGAACTTAGAAGTGATTGAGGTAAAGTTTAAAAGGGTTCAGAATTTGGTCACCAGAGGGCAAACCAAAAATATTATTAACAATGGGCCTCCTTCATGAAGCATGCGGTTGATCAAATCTGATCATTTACTGGGTTTACAAACATTTTTTTTTTCTTTTCTTAATCTGAATTTGGTAAGATCAAAATCTATGTGTGTTTGGGAACATGCTTAAAGGCATATGCATAAGATGTTTATATTTAGAATGCATTATTATTCATGCAAAGCAAAATTTTAAGTAGTGACAGATCTCATGTTAACAAGTGTATCAATTACTATATTAATATAATAATATATTAACATAAAATATGCTATTGATTTTAACTACATTGATTTCAATTACATTAAATAATTATCTGAATAACCTCAAATTTTCACTAGCTTTTAAATTCCAGTTTATCAGTTTTTTAGTTTTAGAGCTGGATTGGTATTTTTAGTTTTGTTTTTTGTTTTGATAAAAGTGATTTATGATGATTGATAATGATCTATAAAGACCCACAAAAGTGCAGCCAAACCCAACACTTGGCCACAGAGTATTTGTGGCTTTTGGATCGCTTGGCTAATCATGCCTTGGGGAGAAAACGTGTCTTTAGGGACCACGCATATGAAACACAGATACGTCCATGGAGAACGATGAATGGCTGATGGAGGCATGGCTTTAATGGGATCACCAGGATGTTTCCTTATGCAAATCAACATGAACAGGCACATGCACTGTTCTGGGTTCAAACAACATGTTTCTTGTGATCTCATAGCGAAAACTGTTGTTTCTAAAGTTAATTCTCGCATCAGGTTTCTGTACAGACAATGCAATTGTTTTGACCTGAAGTTAAGAAAGCTAATTTGCTCTGCGTTGATTAGCTGTCAATTTATTGTGCTCCTGCCTGGTTCAATGGCGTCAGTGCGCATTATAAAAAGAAACTGCAGGTGGCTCAAAACAAAACTGTATGATTTATTTTAAATTGTGGCCCGCGTACACATATCGGTAGGGAGGAGCTTTCCAGTCTAGGTTACCTGTCAGTTAAAGACCGTGTCAAATTCCTAAGTCAAAATCATGTTTTCAAAATCACTCAAGGCACAGATGCTCCTTATCTCTCCAATAATTTTGTTAGATTATCTTCCGTTCATAGTTACTTCACTAGGCATAGTCTATTCAATTATGTTGTTCCCAAGATTAAAGGCATCACATCAACCACGTTTTATTTTACTGGAATCCGAGATTAGAATGCTCTTCCTGACCCAATCAAAACGGCCAGTTCTCTGAATGTATTTAAATATTGTTTAAAGCACTTTCTCCTTGCCCAGTGATCCTTGTCGACTGTTTTTGTTGATGCTCTGTGTGTGTGCGCGTGCACACTTTGTACTGTAGCCATTTTTAAATGTAGAGATCCAGATTTGTATATTTGTTGTATATTTAGTTATGTCAATAGTCCAGTCTAGGACCCCACTGAAAATGAGCCAGCTATTGCTGGCTTAATGGGTAATCCTTGCACTCAATACTTTACAAATTGTTTCTCATTTTAACATCTCACTTTTTAAAATAGTCCTCCTTGTGTTGTTTTAAGTAAGTGTATTTGCTCTATCTTGTAATTTTTATATGATGAGTGCAAATAAATCAAATCGAATCAAATCAAATTCAAACAAATGGCATTGGTCCTTTGATATACCTTGGATATGCTCAAAATCTAATTTCTGCACGTTCTGCATGTTTCATGAATCCCAAGTTGGTTTTTCACAGGAACCTTTAAGAACAAAAGTTTTGTGAATGAGGCCCATTGTCCTGAAAAACAACGATGTCCTTTTTCACTTTTAAACTTTAACATTCGTTTTCGCTTCCTGGATTCGCACTCATGATGATGACGACATGACCCAATGCAACCCAACCCTTTGCAATGCATTTACCTTGTCCGCTGCATTTATGAGCCAGTGCTTTGCAAAGTGCAGTAATAAAAATGACAGGCACTGCGGTAATATAATACTGCATTAGCTTGCTGCACAAGGGCAGGGTAGCTCCGATTCCTAGAAAAATCCCATGTCCTCAGAAACATCATGTACAAGGATGCGCTGTATTTAGACAACATCCATAAATCTTCAGCCTCTCCCAATGTTTCCAGGTATCAACAGCGCAAAACTAACGGACTACCTTTTCCACTTCAGCATCATATTTTCTTCCTTCAGTCAGGTAAACCTTGCTTAAGAGTGGCACACAGCCATGGGGCCACAAGGCCTGTGATCCAAACTGTAACTACAGGCATCACATGAATCTCCAGAAAGGCAAGAATTCATTTCAAAATCTTAACAATTGCTCATAACTTTACCACATCCAATAAAATAAACCTGCATAGTACTTGATCCCCCCCATCCACTTCAATTAATGTTAAAGGTCTGTTTTAACCATTTAAAAAATAGATAAGTGGCTATCTCAGTTTTGTTATTTTACCATGTAAATCTATTTGCAGCCTGAACCTTTTACTACATGAACTAGACGCACCAAGCAGAAACACATGAGTCTGCAAGAGCAGCACTCAGCCGGCTATGGTAAGTACACACCAGTTAAAGGCACACAATTACCTCATTTACACATACTAGGTTCGTTCACTCACACACTTTTCCAGCGTTAACATTTTCACACAGATACCACCTTTCAAACACATGATATTATTGGTGCCGTTTTATTTTTCTTTGATCTTAAATCAGGATGTAGGTTTGCATGCAATTACTATACCTTGCTTCCTGGAAGCTCTCGACGAGATCATCCAGGATCCTATTGTTTCTTAGGTCCAGTTCAGTCATTGCCTGAAATAACATAGAGAGAGGTGTGCCACATTTCCTGCTGTTCCGGTTGAAGCTTCCACCATTAAAAATTAGGCATATGGTTCATCACTACAGTTCTACAGATGAATCTCTCCTAAGTGTAAACTCCTTAGGAAAAACATTAGAAATTATTATTATTATAATAATAATAATAATAATAATAATAATGAAATTTGAAAATAAGGTTCACACCAAATGGACAAAATATTCTGGCTCATGAACTAAAGGATAATTGATGCAGTTGAATGAGCGCGTTGTAGTTCAGGGTATTTTCGCATGCCAATAAGTAACAAATGTGCTGAAATACAAAATATCGAGAGAAACACATGCATGTGAGGATGGGAATCTAATTAGCTCTTATAAGGAACCTCAGAAAAACAACATCAGATTAACCTAGAGAGATAAACTACATAATTTTTCACAAACTGGCATGAGGGAGGCGTGGGGGGGATTTTTGTTCTTGGTATTGAGATTTGCATGACTGCATTTTGTACCAGTTTCGCTAAGGCCAAATATGATTCCATGTGCTGATGGTTAAGAAATAATGGCTATGCAAATCAACATAGGCATGATGCAACAAATAACTGTGATATATGATACTGTAACAAATCTTATTAAGTCAGAAACATAAGAAATTCATGCAGTGCAACCACAAGCACACTGAATTTGAGAGACACTTGGAAACATTCTGGCCTATAGTGTTACAGTTATTCTGCTAATGTATCCTGTGCAGTTTACCATGTGGCCTTGAATGTGACTTTGAACAACAGCATAGACAAAATGCATAATTTTAATGCTTTGAGTCTGTTCAATATAATTTTTTCACAAACCAAGAGGGTGGCTTATATCAGAATACTACAAAGCATATTATTTAAGGACACAAAATGAAAGATAACTTGCAGAAAATGTACAATGTACTTACTCGATTACAGACTGGACACTGCAGTTTATATGAAAGAAACTTCCTTATGCAGAAGGAACAAACTAGAAACACAAAGATGCTGATTATTATGAATCATTGAAAATATTAGAACATAGAAATCTTTCCACGTACTCAGTAAGTTTAGGCAAACAAAACAAGTAAATAATTTAAATGAAAGAATAGCTAGCCACTTACAATTGTGAGAGCATTCAGTCATCATGGAAATGTTGAGGTAATCAAAGCATATGGGACATCGCAGAAGAGAATCTAGGTTCTACAGAGGAAGAAATGATTCGAGTCCGACAGTCAGCTGGCTAACGTTAGATGCAAATGATTTTAAGTTTGAAAACGCAATATATATACCAGCAAACCAGTTAAATGTTTAAGTATACTGGCTAACTTAGCTACCTAGCTAGTTATCAGACAACATTTGTATATAGATATCTTGTAAGTTACGTTAACTATCTTGCGGTCAGACAACTGTGTCAAAACAACTTAACATAACTATGTACAAAATAGCTTAGCTAATAGCTAACTCTTGTTAAAACGTTACGTTACGTTAAAAACTTCCATTTTTATTTTGTTACCAATGGCAATGTCATCTGAACTACGGGGACAGTTATCAGCCGTACAAAACACTACAACATGTGCTAGCGGGCTAAATATAACTTAGTCAAGTGAAAATAAAATAAGCCTGCCTAACACCCTAAATAAATGTGACTGTATTGCTTGACTGGGAGGCTAGTGTTTTGCAACTATACACCAGCAGCAGTTAGCTCACGTTAGTTAGTTACCCAAACTAGGTAAAGCTTGCACTTACTTTAAAGGACACAAGATGTGGTGGAAACTCTGGTTCCGTTAACACTGACATTTTAGAATTGCATATAATATTTCATGCAACACTACTTTCGTTGGAGTATTTTTATCAAACGCTAGCTACCTATTTTTGCTAACGTGAGGACACACAGCTTTTAATCAGAGCCGCGCACACTAAAGCTTCCGCTTAGACTGGACCGGTTCCTGTATCAGCGCTCACGTGGAAAGGTCGTGACTATTTTAGCCAATGAACTGTATGAACTGTATAAGAACTTATAAAATTCTGTGGGTTTACCGTATAGCCGGTATGTGTCTTTTAGTCTAGTCTTCTTGGATGTTAGAAATTGCCCGTCAGCAATGTAAATGGAGGGAGAACGTTGCTGAATGGAACAAGTAACAAAATGTGGAATAGCAGTGTGGGGCCCGTTTGAAATATGAGTCTGGCTATGAAATAGTTCCTAAACCGTGGGTCAGCGCGTGAGGGGGATTGGGTTTGATACTATGTTTCAGACCACGAAATACCTACTATCAAAAAACGGTGCACAGTGTGCACATCTGGCTTTACATGAAAACAAAATATAAATTCAAATTCATTCATATTATCCATGTATGTATATCCATATGTAATTTGTTATTTTAATATTACAGTATCTCTGATTGACCACATGAACATAAAATACCCTATTATCAGGGTTAGTGCAGATTCTATAAAACATGCCCATCACATCATTCTATATAATCTTCTTGCAGGAAATGCATTTAGAATGAATTAATTTAGTACTTTTCCCCTACTGATGTTGAGGCAAAGCCTACATAACAAATATGAACTGAATGTGAGCAGTTTGTGAGAAATGGTGGCAAGTACATGGTCATCCCATCCACTGATCATACCATCATCAGATACATGCATCAACATCATTGCAGTCATGCTACTTTGACAAAACTTGTCATATGCAGTTGACACAATGCAATGCATCAAGTTTAATGTAAATGCTTTATGACAATATAAACAAATTTGTGTTTTTTGTGTTCAAATAAGTGTTTGTTTCTCACCATCGTTCCCCTACACATGCAGTAAAAGCTTATATTTCACTCATCAGAAAGTTCCATTTTGAGGAGAGGCAATTTTGTAGAGGTTGGCTACTGTTCAAAGTTTGTCACTTCTTGCATTATGTTTGCATTTTTTTTTTTTTTTTTTTTTTTAATAAAAAGGAAAACCATAATGGAAATGCTCCTGGGGTTAGCGGGGGTCATTAGCACAAAGGTATTCATCCCAGTTAATTGTCTGCATAGTGCCAGCATGAAAGACCACGATTGCTCAAAGCAAGGCAATTTGTTTGCCTGCTTCCTTTTAAGCGTTCTTCAAATTCTTTGACAGCTCTGATCTCCCAGTGTTTGATTCTTCTGAAAACTAATCCATAGCAGCTAATTTTGTTGACATTTTTCAGAAAAGCACCCTACTGGGGGAAAATGGAAGGTTTTATTTGGCAAGCAAATACATTGTGAAGCTGATTCATGGCTGTAGACCATCTAAAAATGATGTGCCATGCTGTGATAACAGTGGTAAGCGAAACGGTTGCTCACTGTGTTCGGCCCATCACGTGGTACTAGAAAATAAATAAATGTCAAACAGAATTTAGTTCTTTCGTATGCATTGGATGCACACCAGTGTTCAGCACTCTGAATACTGAGCACAAGCGTTATTGCATGATAAAACCCCATGCTTAACCTACATAAATTTTTTAAAATGTGATTTCAGAATTATTATTGAAAATTACAATCATAAATGAAGTAGTTGAATTTGTTGATAGGTTAGTTGAACAGTAACCTGGTAAAAATCAACCATTAAGTAAAAACAAACTCTATAAATAAAAATTGTTAAATAGAATAATGAAATGAAATCATAAATTCATCATTCGCTGTAGACTCACTACTTACAATTTACAAAACAGAAGACATTAAACCAGATGTTAATTTGAAATGGCCAATAAAAGAAACGAGACCAATAAGCCAGACCTTGCCAGAGTATTACCCTCTTCCAGTTTCAGTGCAACAGGAACAAAAGAAAAGAAGCTTGAAAATGCAGATGTTGTGAACATGAAACCAAGGAAACATCACCCAAGATAAAAAGAGGAAAACCATTTTCCTACAAGGCTCCAAAACCAATTTAAAATTTTTTCCTGCATCATAAATATTTTATCTAGCAGGAATTGAGGATGCTTGCCCTGATTGGGTAATGCTGGGTAAGGTTTCGAAGGGGGTCAAGTTCATTTATGACAAGGACTGACTTACCTGAAAACAGGGCTGAGCACTGTTTAAAATCTACAAATGAACAGGTTATTTATAGTGCATAGACATGTTTTCTTTACATTTGGCCATAGTTACAAAGGTGTATTTTTCAGCTGGTTATGTGACCAAGTAATCACTGTCATCAATTTTCTTAGACTAAATAACTGAGAGCTAAGTAGAGTTGCGCTGGGGAATAATCTAGGGAAACCAAGTTGGTGCTGGAAGTGGTTTTTCTCGGCTAGTAGAAAAGTCAGAGTTCATCTGGTCTATTCACTTATAGCTGATTGACTGCACAATCCCCGACATCCATTACCCAAAGAGAATCCAGTTCTCACAGTTTCTTGGTTAAACAATGTACAAATAAAAGTAATACGCCTAGGATCATTATGACACTGTTTACTGGTGGAGGTTCCAAGCAGCTTAATGCTTTAATTCACTTAACCATAACTAAGTTTTTTTAATTACTGCGACTGAAAATGCTGTCTTGATATCCCTGTTAATATTTTCACGTTTCTAGCTTTCTAGCTACAATAAAATCTAAGAGTATGCGTGTGAAGCTGTGTGACTAATACAGTAGTACAAACATATATTACTAATAGTTTATATGTGACCCTCCACTCTCAATAAGATGCAATAGTTCTTTGGTGTGGTATGTGAATTGGTTGTCAATTACGATCTAGAAAATAGTTGGAGAAAAAAGTTTTTCAAATTATTTTTCAAGGGTACCACCTGAAAAATCTGTATCAAATTAGTTATCTACAGTATGTCCTGTCCTCTAGAGAGTGAAAACTTCACCCTTGTTCTATATAAAAAAGAAAGCTTTTTTCTACAAGGGAGCACTTACAAATAATATTTTACACCACTTTTAATGGCCAAGTCACTTTCTTTCAAAGATAATGAGAAATTCATCACATTTTTATTTTAATTAAATCCCATACGAATTTTCAGTATGCTGTACTGCTGCAGATATGCTGTAGAGTGCTTTTAAAAAATTATCATTCATTTAAAAATGAAAGAAAACTCATTTGATTTAGCAGGGGAAGGGATGCTTTCATTGCCGTCTTTGTGATAGATATTAATAAAAGGTTTTAATTCAGTCCCTTTTTGAGTAAAAAAAAATGGCGTTGCTCCCTTAGGGCAGAAAGACGGGCATTACATTAAATCAGCCTTTAAATGTTCTGATTTTCTCTGACAAAGTGTAATAAGGAATAGCCAAAGAAGCAATCTTTAATGGAAAGAAATGCTGTATTTTCTCATAGAACCTACTTTTTTTGAAGTAAATGCTTTTTAAATGTACCACACACATAAGGATATACAGTAATATACCAGATATAAATAAATTTCAAAGCACATACTCTAGACAGATGTGCATGTGGAGGTTTTTGTCTTGAGAATCCGGGCTTTCCTTAATTGGTTAAATTATAATATAAAGGCTGAAATAAGTCAGAGCTGTCACTGAGCACATAGGGTCATAAAAAAGGCGCCAAATACAGGCACAAAGCCAGTTCTCTCATTTCCGTCTGGTTCTGTCTGTACTCAATCAGTTATGCGAGTGAAATGTTTTTAAGTGGGCTGCAATATTTCACCTTAAGTGATCTGTATCATTCTCCAGCAGCCCTCACTAGTTTCACACCACGGGTACATTAACCCTGACACTGTGGCTGCCCCAGGCAGTCAGAGGACACCCCAAAACTTAATCACCCAGAATTCAGGAGCAAGTCACTTTCAATGAATTACCTTAATAATAGGCCTACGTCTTTCTGGTTTACTTTCCCATGCCAAATAGTTGATGATATATTGGATGCCAGGATCTAAGGGGACTGATAACACCAATATAAATTTTCAGTCAATGAGCTTGTTTGTTAATATGTTGGGAATACAAGGCTTGTTTTAGATTCTCTCAGTCGAAAGTCATATTTCCATTCTTATGAAGTTGTTAGGAATTCTGAACGGGTCAACCTCTATATTTCTGGTGTATTGCTCATTTCTTCTTTTTTGTTTTTCTGGCATTCACTAAACAGCATTACTCCCTTTAACCTATATTTCACACTCTTATTGGTTATATGGTGCTCTACAGTGTTAATGTGTTTAACATGTTTTCTGTTGTCCATGGGAACATTTTTGGCATACTGCATATCAGGAATGGCTCACAGCACTTACCCAAATTTGACGAATTCCTTCACATGGACTGTAATTGTGTGTGAATGGTTTCCCATAGAACATAATAAAACATTCTGTGCTAAATCAACCATTACAGAGTTCATATGGGTACACTGTTGCCAGATTGGACTCATATAAACTGTTAGATCTGAATGAACTCCAGACATACTGTGTGCTAGCTCCCTAGGCACAGTGGACACACCCAGCCATTCCCATAAGTTCTATTCTCATAAGTTCTTAAAATGTTTCTCATGGATTACTTTTTAATGTATTTTACCATCTAATTAGATACATCTATTGGTCACAGTGCCACGATTTCTTTGAATTAGGCCTATATTTTTGTGCATGAAATGTTTCTGGAGAAGTGTGTCTTTTTTTTCTTTAATTGTTTTTCTAATTTGATTTTTTGAAATCTTTACTTCAAATTGGGAAGACATAGGCTATATATGTATGCATAAATGTATTACTTGCAACATACTGTACTCTCTGAATTCAGGAGTGTGTGACAAGCATATAGACAAGCATGTACTCTCATCTAAAGCCTGTGTTGCCAACAGCTACTCTTTTCTTCTAAAAGCATATTTAGATTAATTTTTATCAAATTCCACAAATTCATCTCATTTGATTATGAATCAAAGTAAAGTCAGACTTGATATTTGTGTCATAGGCCTATGCCTAACTGTAATTCAGTGTCACCAGACATTCAGCTTGAAAGACTTGTTGAGGTCTGCTACCTCTGCTTTTGGTCTCTGATCCAGTTCCAGGACTCTATGCTAATCAGATTGGCCTGGCTGTTGAGGTGCACACAACTTCCTGTGTTTGATATAACGATAAACTGAAATTGCCACTGAGAATAGACCAGTGCGGTAATGATGCTCGAAGGTCATCCCCAAACCAGCAACATTACCAATGATTTGGCAGAAATTTGTTCACTTAGCTGTAGGTTGGAGTCTCGTACCCAGAGCAACTGACATGGCAAATGCAGAATGATACATAAATAACTATCACAGGAGCGAAAAAGGATAACAATATCAGGCATGTCATGTAGATATCAAGTAACCAGAACCAATGCAAATGAATGTATAAGCGAGATTAGGGACACAGCACTGCTTACAGAGATACAGTAAAGGATTCTATTTTGAGGTCGCAAAAAGGCCTCGGTGATACTGAGGCTGCTGTCACAAAGGCGGATTTATCTTTTGCAGGTGCAAACAGGCATAAGGACGTTTGCATCTGGGTTGGTATTTTTACCGTGTTTGTTTAGTACTTATCCTACTGAGGCATTAAACATAAAATTGTTAGTCAGGGCAGAGCCTGCTCTACATAAATAAAGAGTGGGAAACAAGAATGGCCTTCATTTAAAAAGGAACATGGAAAGCATTTGAATTGGCCCATGCAGTCACCTGTGCCACAACTAAAACTTACAACAAACATTAACATTGCCTTAATCCACCCCAACTTGTGCGGCTCATTAAAATAAAATAAAAAACTGATTAGGACACACATCTTTTGCCTCTGCACCGGTACTTGCCCTTGCATTTGCTACAACTACTGTTGTGTCCTTAAAATAGAGCCCAATGTCAAACATTACACTAGGTTGTTTCTGGAAAATTGTCTTTGACCTGACATAATTCAGGACAATACATCTATAAAATACAATACAGCATTGTAGAGCAATCCACACTTGATATTTAATTTAACTTAAAGAACAGAAGCTCAAAGGTATAAAAAAATTTTTTTTCATTGTATCCTTATTCATAACTACCAAAAGTACCACACTATTATTATCCAGTATAAATGTATTTTATTCAAGAGGACTCATACATGTCAGACTCAATCATTTTGCTTCAGGGTTATTTATTTAATTATGTTATCTGATTGAATATCTGAGGTCAGAAGTAATATATCAACCACCCAAACAGAGGTCATGCAGTGTTCTGGTCCGGGAGTCACCATGCTAACAAAAAAGTGACACTGGACTATAAAAAAGAACGTCCTCAGAACCTTTTTCATTGGTTCCCTGATTTTCTTTCTCTTCAGCATTATTTCAAAATGTTGTTGTTTATAGTAGCTCAATCACATATGTTTTTTTATCACCACCAAATCTATTTATAATAAACTGCTTTTGATGTTGCTTATCACTGCACGGTGAAGCTAACTTTTCTCAGGACCACACATGTACATCCAGTGCAACAATGCACACAGTGCCCCTTTCTTTCTTTCACACAGACACACACACACACACACACACACAGTTATTATGGCCTTGGTGTTCCTCCATATTGTTGTGCCCTGAATGCTTGAGAAGGCTCAGTCCATGCATGAACAGCCGGTCGAGTCTGTGGAGCCAATCATAATCCTATTTCCTTCAGACCTGAGGATGAGTTCAGAAATGTGGCAAGAATGCACGATTAGAGAACACTCAGTCAAGCAGCTCTTATATACTCACAGCAGATACACATCACCATGGAGGTTACTGTTAATCAGAAAAATTGTCAAACTACCTGAACTAGTTTCCTAGGAGAAAGTAAGAATTTTTCTATCATTTGCTTCAATTTGAGTTAATGATTTAATATTACACACAGTTTATCTTAAATGTATTATTACTTAATGACTTTTCATTGTGTCAAAAAGCATGAATGTTCCACAATTTCTTCATTGTTTTCATTGCCATGATATCACCACCTGAAGTTTGGAGAAAGACTGCAGACTCTCAAGGTTTTTTAGCACAGTTGAATGAATGCTGTCATTAGCTAGTGTTTGTTGTGTGAGCTAAACATTCTGCTGAGATGACGCAATGCCAATCATACCATGCTGCTGCCGACATGTTTTTCTTGCCTTTCTCTCACTCAGGTCAAATGACACAGACTAAACAAATCAACAGGTTGAACATCCTGTGATCTAAATACACCAATGGATGGTTTGTATTGAGATACAGTCAAGGAGATGTGTCTGTAGTTTAAGCACAAAAAGTGAGTATCCAGACTGTACATAGTTGAATGACAGAGTCTGACATGAACAGTATGCCCTAGGGTATGGCATGGTGAAGCATGTCCTAATGCTTACTGTAAATCTCCCCATATCTGACTTATGAGGTTACAGTCCAGTTAAACATTTGATAAACACAGTATCCCTCTAAAACAAGACTTAACTTAAGTCAGAGACTAAACTGTTTAAAGGTTTTAATGTACTACTGTAAATCTAAGCAGAGTAGTCTGTAGTAGATGCATTTATATGGTTAAGATTTGGAATCACTTTGCTCTACTGAAAGTAAAGTGAAGTAAACAGAAAACGGCAAAGAAATAAAAATAAAATAAATGGTTAAGGCTAATTATTAGTTGAGAGTTAAACACTAGCTGTACGGTTTGTTTTCACATTGTCTCTTATTCGTACAAATGCTTACGGCACACCGCCTACTCAACAGATGCTTTGGTTTTGGCTGAATCGCTCAATGCATTTTTGTTTGTAATAAAATACCTGTGGTGCAAAGCAGCTTCACATACAAATCTCCCCCCAGACATGTAAGCCAAACTCTCGGTGTGAGAAAGTGGGTCTTAAATTCAACACAGTTTAATTCTGAATGCAGAGCTCATATACTCAATAATGTTAGATGCATTGCCAGTGATATAACATTCTTTGGCTGAGGGCTCAGTACTAGTCAATCTGCACCAAGAAAATGGAAGTTAATGAAGGGATTGTTGCCTTCAATTTCATAATGTGTGTGTTCCCATCTAGGTCAACATAGAGAAAACAAAATGCATGCCCGTAGATGCGCATGTATGTTCAATATATGCTTCAAAATGCCCCTTTCAGATACGACTGCAATATTGAGGAAATATATTGAGTTTGTGGAGTTACTACATATATATGACCTAATTGGTTTTGTCTTGTTGAGACGGACATCTAATTCTTCCTTTAAATAGAATGAAACTTGCTCAATTGTGAAATAATATGTGCAATCATTTATTATTTTATTTTATTATTTATTTACTTTTGCATTTTATTACATGTTCATTCAATCTCAGTGTGAATTGCTTCATTAATATGGACTCCAAAATTATATAGGAACTACATGTCTGTCATATGGGATACGCGTACATATCACACAAAATCCAATTGAAATGATTGGACGCCCCCTGTACAAGGCATTTCACATGCTTACATCAGCCCAACAGTACAGAACAGGTCAATGTAATCTAAAGTCAATTTAGCAAAACTGCCATTTATTCTCAAAGTTGTTTCAATAGTTAGTGCTGAACATTTTCAATATACTGTACCACTGTCTCATGTGTATGCAATCTCATTCTCCTTGCTGAATATGATTTATTATGTTTGCAATGAGTCACTGTATTTATTTTAACTGTGCTGGTAAAACTACTTTCCAACAGGGACAAGAAAGATGTATTGAATTAAGAGAGTGAAATTGAATTAGTTTGAAAACAAATCAAACTGAATTGAAATGCTAGAAAGAGATGTTCCACTGTCAGCATTACTGCTCCAATCCATGAAAAGGAAAGGATATTTTCAACTTGCCTTGGTTAGAACAGGGAAAGAGGTGAGTGATAGTTGTGGTGTAGAAGTTTGTAATCTGCACTTAGTGTTGTACAACCATGATTGTTGTCTTGAATCCTGCATGGAGCATTTCTGTTCAGATACAACCTGAATATGCAGCTGGGTAAACTGATAATATAGATATAAATATTTGGTGCCCCATGCAAGCTTCAAATCAACAATGTTCAGGTGCATAACCACTATGTCATATTTATGGATGGTACAGGTGACCTGATTTCATGCCATACATTTTTAAAATTATCTGTAAAGCCTTGTACTGGACAGGCCATAGGTCACTTTCCACATATACCTTCACAGTGCACAGCCAAATCTCTGTACATTGCTCAAATAAATAAATAAATAAATAAATAAATAAATAAATAAATAAATCCAGATACATGAGAAAACATAAGACAGAGGCGTACAGCAAGATGCAAGCTAAGCTACAGTGGTCTCAAATTAGACCTGTTTTATTATATGAGCATAATCGGCTGTGCCTGTGGTACTACACGGAATATTCTACAGTACATTAGCACAACTGCCCTAAATGTTGACATTCATTGAAACCTTGTTTGAACATGGGTACACAGTAAACATATAATTATGCACATCTGGAAAAGGTTTAGCCCACAGTGTGCCAGTGCCAAGGCTACTGAATATGTTCTGACAAGTGGGGGAGCATTCAGCCAAAATGGGTTTGTGCAAGTTCAAGGCAGTTAACCGGCTCTGCACATCGCAATTAGAACAGAATGCCGTGCCGACAGGCACTGAATTGCATCCAGGAATTTGATGAGTAGTGACAAACCCTGTCATTTCCAGTACTTATCATTTGAACATTTATATTATTCAAATGTATCTTGATTTTTTATATTACATTTTAATTTAACCCCATGACACTCACATTCAGTTTTGCTTCAGGACTAAACCTTCATGAAATGAACAAGTGTACATGAACCAATATAAATGTACGTATAGGGTAACCACAGTCATGTTGAGCTCTTAAATGACTGATGGAGGTCATATATTTGTGTTAATTTCTTAGTTGATTTCCGTCACCCTCCCGCCTTTTCTTGATTTTGTCAAATCTTAAGTCCTAAGTACGTTCATTAAATTTTTCTTACACAGTATTCTGTGTAAGGACCCAGGCAATGATATTTTCTTTGTTATTGTAATATGAGCCCAGTAGAAAACACCCATGTACATCCAATAGTGTAGTTTTGATAAAGGGGGACTCAACATTGTCAAGGTTAATATGGGGACATATTATCAAGTGATAAACCTTCTCCATGAGGGAGGGGACTGATTTATTTGCAGACAGCTTGCAGCTCCATATGATGAACAGATCTGTCTTCCCATGTGTCTTGCTGAATTTCAGAACTGTCCAACACCAGGTGAAATAATGTTCAAAACCAAATGGCCTCACTTATACCCTAGTCATGGCAAACTCGCAGCGAAGAGCTCAAACACCAACACTCCAGTCATTTACCTGCAATGCTATGCATGCAAGGTCCTGTCAAAAGCCATTACATCCTGAGCATAGCATAGTTACATTCTTTCATGTTGAGTTCAAAAAGGACCCCAATGAGTCATTTTGGCTCATAAAATATGCTGATCATTTGAGGACTACAAAAATCGGTCAAAATGACCATTCTGATGAGATCTCAGCAGCTAAAAGACAGAACCCACAAATCAAAATGCACTTATTTTTAATTTTGCGTTTAATAACATTTAACTATAACTCAGATATTCTTCTTCATATGCTATGGACCCTGTGTTCATATTTGTGAGGTGTGTGCAGTCAGTAAATAAATAGATGAACTCAATCCTGTGTTTTCCCACAGAAACACTCAGATGTCTCAACAGCCCCAACACAGTGGACTGAGCAAACACAAAGCTAAATTTAAGGTTTATCCTCCATAATGCTGGGGACAAAGACATATCTTTTTTTTCTTAATTTGGCTCTGTACTACACAATTTCAGATTTGTAATCAAACAATTCAAATGTGGTTAGAGAGCAGATTCTCAGCTTTTATTAAAGGGTATTTTTGTGCATTTTGATTTCACCATGTAGAAATTACAGCACTTATATGTACATAGCCCCAATTTCAGGGTACCATCATGTCTGGGACATATTAATCTTAAGTAAATGAAAGTAGTTTAGTCCTGTTTAGTACTTACATATCCTTTCCACGCAATGACTTGTTTAATTATACAGCTTTCGTGCGTGCGTGCGTGCATGCGTGGGAAAATCATACATCTTTGATTAAAATTGACCATGAGACATACGATACATGTGGACATGGGAAACACACAGGACATGTTAGATAACTGACATTTAAGGAAGAGTATGGGTGTTCCATATCAAGTGATATCCTTATAATGTCACCACCAGAGAATTGAGTAGAGGAAATTCACATGATAATCAAGACAGAGAATATCCCTTGTGCTTCACTGCTCAGTGTATACATTTACTTTTATACATACATACTGGGCTATTTTTTAACAAAGTAAACAAACTTAGGAGAAAAAAGTAGAAAAGCAAGTCACATTACGTGGGATAATAAGGAACATTCGTGGGCACTATACAATGCTACTGTCTTTCAACTTCACAAAAGGGATAGAAATGTATAAGTCCCTTTTGTGCTTTCAGTACATGGCTGGGGAAACATGTTGCTTTAGTCTTCAAATTGAAGTCCGGTTGTGAAGACAAACACACATCAAAGGTAGAGGGATACACAGAAGTCACTCTACATAACTATATTTATCACACCATATGAGATGCAGGAGCGGGTTTAATTTAGTTCTTTCCAGAGCTTTCAACTCACACTTTTTAATCTCTCTTTTATAGCTTTTATCTGCAGACACAGCATTCTGAGAAGGCTTTCTTGGTGAGATGAGTCATACTTTCCTAATGCTGCTCCAGAAACAAAGCAGCAAATCAAATGATGGTTGATTTTTACATCAAAGGGGGTATTTGAGATGCTCTTATTTTAGATTACCTATGGAGGGTATGTTTTCATACAGTGGGAACTGTACTAAAGCTGATATTTTTCTGAAGGGTGCAAAAGCAATGGCATGCCCATTATTCAAACCTGCACACCTATGGTTCAAGACTGGCTCCATAACTACTTTACTACAGTTCCACATTGCCAGTCTGCAACAATAGAATTGTAAGCAGTGTTAACTGAAGGTATGAGTACTAATACAGACTGACTGCATTATATAAATAAATTCCATGTTAAATGGATTAATCTTAAATTGCTTGTGTGCTTTGCAGAGGTGCACTTTTCAAGAGAACAGTGAATTCACTTCATATGACACTACTTGCCAATAACATTGCATCTTCTTTTTTGCAACAACTTTTAATTCCCTTTTTTTCTTTCCTCCCCTTATTTCACATTGCTCAGTATTTGTGAAAATATGGTCAAAAGAGACTTTTGTGTTCATAATTCATTTGTATGCATAATAAGCAGTATTATGCAGAAAGTTTGTTGTTTGGGAATCCCACCTGGCGATGTGGGCCAGGTTGTTGAAAAAAAAGAGGGGAACAAATTGTACCAAATTTCTTATACATAGAATAAAACAATCAGCGCTAGACTTCACTGACATCCCCATCCAATCCCCCATTGAGAGGTGACCAGGCTGACTGAGCACTCGCCAGCAGTTACAGAGTTACAGACTCATGCATCTTACAAAATCAGTTCCAGAACACTCCCTCTCCCTGCGTGAGAGTCATAACTCTGATGCACAGAGGATGTGTTTTGAACATTCACTGCTGAACACTTGGTGTGCACGTCTATCTGTTCCCCCTGACTGTGTACAGCATGCCTGTCAAACTCAGTTCCTGAAGGAGGAAGGTCAGCTGGGTGCTTTTTTCAGCTCATTGACTTTTAATTGCTTCATTAGCTCAATAATTTGTGCTAATGAGAATTAGACAGGATGTGATTGCGTATTTATAGAAATGAGCACTGTAGATTACTTGGTTTTCCAGAAAGGAGAAAACCATGCACCTTACACACAGAATGGGAAGTTATATCATCACAGATATATTGCATGTAAGGCTTAATGACTAGGGGGAAATGCTTTTTCCTTCTGTTATTTAAATACTGGCCGTTATTCCCCTGGTGATTCTTCTGAATGTCATGCTGGTTAAGAGCGTGCTAAGTAAATTTTAATACAATATAATGTAATGCATATGTACCAAACAGTCAGAGAAATAGTTTTTTGAACAATCTGAGCTCCAGGATTTAAATCCGGCACCCCTGAGGTCAAGTTTCTAAACCACAATATTTTCACAGCCTACCGTTTCTGGCTGTGGGCATTCTCAGAAACTACAGTAGTGCCAGCAATATCAGTGGTCCATAAACCTTGAGTTAAGCCAGCCCTTAAATGTTGTCGATACTGCAGACACAGCAGCTCATGAGTTAAACTCATCAATCATTGCTGACCAATCTGCAGACACTACCTCTCCTAGATACCCAGGTCGTCCTATTCCATATCTTCCCACACCATTTCAAACTGTAGTTTGTCACTGTACTGTAGTTAGGTCAGTTAAATGACCTTTAACCAAATCAAGGATGCATGGCACATGGACACATGGACACAGATCTTATTTCTAACACTCTCACACTCCCTGGGAGACACACCAGTGAGTTTCCAAGCAGAATAGTTTCAGATATTTCAATTACCTTAGATATCATAGCTCTACATAGGGCTATGGCCAGCCAATGTTGTTTCTTGCAAAAGGTAGCTGCTAAGCCTCATATTTGTTGTAGAAATTTAGTTTAGAAGATATCTATACAAAAACAGATAGGATAGAATAGAATAGTTTATCAATCCCAACAAGTATAATAAATTGTGTGCATATATACATTATTGCATAATTTAGGCTTGTTGGTCAAGGTCTGTGATATATATAGTCTAAATATGTTGTATTGACCCAATACCATGATTCACTGCAGCCACACTATAACTCATAGAATCTGTAGTCAAAAAAGAGGGTTCTGTAGAAATCAATAATATTCCTGGACTCAGTGGTCCATCTTGTTCATGGTTAATCCATATTTGAATAAGTACACTCCCAGTAATGATTATCACCCCTTACTGTTAGCCCCCTAGTAATGCCCTCTGCATGATACTTTCATTCAAGGCAACAGAAAGTGGTCCAAGCAGCAAGTTGATCAACTGAGTTCATACCATGATAGAGGAGGCCGGCATTTATGTCTGTGCTGCTCAATATTGTCTATGGATAAAGACACTCGTGTTGATTTGATTTATATATAAAACATCTTGCCTAAATAAGGTATTGGTGGTCATCATAATGATGTGTACTTTGAAAAATTCTGTATATTCTACTGCATTTTTTTTTCTTCACCAATTTGGAATGTTCAATTGTGCCTGCCAGGTTATTGCCATGCCACCTGCATCCACATGCCCAGAGCACAGCATCTGAAGCATATGTTCTTGCCTGCACCTTAGAGTATGTGCATTACTAAGGTGAGAGCTAGTAATGCTCAGACTGTGCAGCCAATGTTGCTAGATCACAAGTGCCCAATCGAGGAGCCATTACTGAATGCTTTTGCTTGGTTCTTGTGAGTTGGCAGACATTACAACTACGTTAGAATGTTAAACAAAAAAAAGACATATGCTCATGCATACAGGAATATACACATCCACACAAGCATACATATATACACTTACACTCACAGACAAGCACTCACATACATGCACATGCACACACTTACAACCACACACATACATACATACTAACAAAAACACACTTGAACTCAAGCTAAGCTAAGTTGCACACTCATATGAATGACACACATATACACATGTAAATAAACATATATACATATGCTCACGCACACGAACACACACACACACACACACTCACACAGAAATATAAAGTAAAATGGCATCCACAGGATCTGCGGTAATCTTTAGACTACATCACTGCTGAATAGCTTAGATGTTGCTAAAATGTTGGTTACAATACATAGAAAATTTTGAATTCTGTGAATGTTCCCAGGAACAGAAAAATAGGTAAGTCGGTATAAAGATGTGGTGCATCTGGATGAGTGTTAAAGAAAACAGAAGTCTAACATTTACAGAAGACATCCATAAAAACATAAAATAAAAAGTTGAAGGAAAATCCATGCCGTTTATGATGTCAAAACAGTACGATAAAAAGTAGAGCTCTTAATCGCCTTCGCACAAAGACGTATCTGTGAGAATAAAAAAGTAATGTGATAAAGCTGGATTTTTATGGGGGAAGAATTCCAGCTGGAATGTTTTGTGGTCACTGACACCAGGGTAATTCAGCTGGTTGACACCTGAAAATGAACACATGGAAACTAAAGAAACTAAAGCTAAATATCAACCATGTGTTACTATACGATACAGCCACGTATGACTGATTTGTTCAAATGTTTACCCGCAGTAAAATGGATGTACACAGCACAGGAGCAGACCTTAAACATGGCCTGTATTGACAGGGTAAAGCCAGACCATTGGAAAATCAGAGATAAAGCCCCTCATGACTTTGATGGCCGTTCACAAATCAATGTCTCTGCATCCAGACGTACAGGGCATGTGTACTGAAGTGGAACCACAGCCCATTCATCAACATGCAGAGTACACCGAGGCATGGGACGTGGCAGCCTGCTGACCTAGCGCGTCTGCTGCACAGGGACGATATTCAAGCACGCAGGACAAGGGCAAGCCGTAAATGAGCTTCGTCCAGCGCTCCCGAGGCTGTGCCAATGAGGGCCGCAGTGACCTTGTTGTCTCCTCACTTCCACTGACCTAGTCATAATTCGGCAAGATCCCCAAAGAAAACAAACTTTGCTTGGATGAGAAGTAGCAGTCGCAGAGGATCTCTTGTGGTCAATAAAATTAACATTGATTGTGTGCTGGGGTTGATAGCAAGGCCCTAAAACCAAGTGTTACAAATCATAACGGAAATAGGTCAACAAGAGGATCATCCATATAATCTATTTAAGACAGCTGGCTCATAAACACATAAGGGTTTTTATGCATTCTTGGAGAAAAAAAGAGAAATTGTCGGAAATAATTCTAGGCACATATAACAGAGAAATGTAAATAAGGATATTTTGCTCTAGGCAAATTATTCAGCTGCTCCCCTCCTGCCAATCTTAAAACAATAGTTTGCTAGCATATTTCCATTTTACAAAAATGCATAAATAAATGGCATCAGACATTGGGGGAAACAAATAATTCCACCTGTAAAAACATTACCCAGAATATTGTCTAATGAGAAAACTTGCACAATGTGTACACAATGTGCACTTGCTAACTAAAGGCTTTGCAGAGAAAGGCTCTAAAATAAGGCCATCAGAGATGCAGTATTATTATTCTGATAAGCATGTTTTCCTCTTTTACAATCTTAAGCAAAAACCTCACCAGATCCTCCTGAAACATGTGCAGGATCTAGACAGGCTGGTAATTCGACCTCAAGCAGGCAGATGTTTTCTCCGAGCATTGCAGTCTCTGCACTTTTACTGCATCTGTATTTCTGTAGATTGGACAAACTGGGGTCAGAGGAAAATGCATTTTTCACTCTGTGCCAGAGTCACATTCTGCCCCATCGTCACCACCAGCCTGCTACCAGGAAGCTCCCAGTAAGTGTGCCACCTGGTTGTACTTTACAGGGATGGGATAAAGATATTTATGCGCTGCACAAGGGTAGATCCTTGGAGAATGTTATACCCAGAGTATCCCTGTTTTGCTTCCTGCTGTTGCCTCTTTCATTTTATCATCTCCCATGTAGGACATCAGGTGTACACATTGTCATTCCAACTCAAATTCCCCCACATCTCTCATTTGCTTACATGCCCAAAGATCTTACTTAGATCTTACTTGCCCTAAGATCATACTTGCCCTCTTTCCTACTCCTGTGTGTATTGCACTTACTGGTATTTTTAGATTAGTCTTCAGGTGCAATATGAAAGCTTTTGTTTTATTTATGTTTCTGCGGTTGGAGGGAACAGCCTTTGAAAAGGTCCCCTTCACTTGCTGACAGGCTCCCTAAGCAGCAAACATCACTAGCACCGCTTTGCTACAGTATGCGAGGCTGAAAAGAGCAGCTCAGACTCTGAAGCAGTTGAGCTCCACATGCTCAAGCCCTGATTCATCACAGTGTCAGTGCGTTACATGGGATGAGCTCCCTTCACTTTCAGCATATCGAGCCATGATTTAATTTCTCTCATGTCCTTTTTATCTCAGCAGTGAAGCACATTTCCCACTGTTTTGGGGATTATTGCAGGGTCCTGGAGTCCTAGTGTCCCCTGAGTGTAGTGGTGCTCTTTTCAAAGCTTTAATCATTTCAACCCATTAACAGATCCGTGGGGAGCACATTTGTTCCTCCTCTGTTTTTCAGACCAGTTAGGCAGGCCCTCTAACTCTACATCAGCAGTCCCATCACTCTCAGGTGAAAATGCACACACACACAAACAGCACACTTCCTTTGTTAGACTGGGGATCAAAGCATATACTCATCACCCAATGTCATTAAAAATACACATTCCTAAATAATTAATCAAAAATAACAAAAATAAATAAATAAATAATCTGAATGTTTCATCCCCTAAACAAATGGGACATGGCCCCAATGCATGAGTCTGTGATCGTGAACATACTTCACAGTCTGGCCTGCTCTTTCACAGGAGGGAGCAGAGGAGAGCCTCAGCCTCACTTTCTGAGGGAACTGCAACCAGTCTTCCACAGAAGGTGCGTACTCACTATGAAAAATCCTGAATGACACGCAGGGAAAGCAGCACCACACTTGATCATAATCTTAGACCTGCATGACATCATTTCCTTTTTAGGAAACTCTGAAGAGTAACAGATATGAATCAATTCATCTTTTTCCATGCAGGCACTGTAGTTTGATCAAATTCCCGTATAAAATAAACATTTGCTTTTTTTTGCATGGCATTAATTAATTAAAGCAAAAAATTATATGAAGAATTCTGTACAGTATTCCTGCAACAAGACTTTTTGGGAACATTTTATTAAAGGTAATGATTAATGTTCATATCTACATCATACCACCTCAACTTTATGTTGTTGTTTTTAATCCAACATTAACTAGAGCATATTAATAAAATTTTATCAATTGTGAAGCTCCATGCAAGGTTGCAAAACAAACTGTTGCCAGGCTATGTACAGTCACATACATGTACACTGTATGCACACACAATTCACAGAATTCATTAACTGCCACCTCAAAAGTTGTTTTCCACTGATGTATTGGCACTATAGATCAGCGAGTACCTGCTTTTCATGATTACGCCTTTTTCTCAACCATTTGGCCAGGGATACAGAATTACCATGATTCCACTGCACAGATGTTTCTTAAAGCAATGTTTCAGAAACATCTGTGGAACTGGGAACTGAAATCAGACATGGAACAGTATGTGGGACAGAAAATTCTCAGTAAGCTTTGGAAACATTAATTTCCACAAATAAAGTTCCCTAGGGAGTTTCTTACAAGAATGTTTTGATCTCATTTGTAAACAAAATAAAAAGTTGTCATGCCATACTGGGTGATGCAAGAGTGTCTGATTTTATCCGAACAGGTTTTTTTTTGGTTTAGCCCAGCACCACGACACCCGATGCAGCTAATTAACTAATCATAGTCTTCAATCAAGTACTTAATAAGCAGAATCAGGTGTTTTAGTGTGGGGCTACAACAAAAACCTGCACCCACACTGGCTGTTTTTGGATAAGACTGGACACCTCTGCTCTAGTGTATTTTACTTATCTCATGGAGTCCATCTTGTGGCTGGGAATGGAACTGTTGTATTTTACTACTCACCGTATCTGTGGCTCGATCTAAATTTACATTATATTTTAACATGATATTGCAAATCAGGAATTGCTTTGTATATCATTTACAGTGCGCTTTAATACTCTGGAAATACTCTATTTTGCCAATTAAAATGGATTACTATATCATTTTTCAAAAAAACAAAATGTTTTGAATATGGCTATCCTCATGTTTACCTATAAGCTTAGATTTTTTCTGGTTCTTCAAAAAAAGTGAAAAAACAAAAAACTAAAATCAAATAATCATGAAGAAATATGGGAAAGGGCACACTTTAGAGGCAGTACTCACACTTCCATCACACACGAGTGAGATTTTGTGTAAAAAATCCTTAGTGCAGAATCACATAAACACTCCAGTTAGGCACTTTTTTGTGGTTATCCTTTTCTTTGATTTGACACGTGGCTGCATGATGTAGTTTACTACTCCTCATGAGGACTCAAAATAAGGCAAATCAGAAGAGATGTTCCGTTACCTTTTGACTGGAATTCTCTCGTTCTCGGGCTTCTCTGTGCTTTGCACTCTGGTGCTTTCCTCTTGGAGCTATCCCAGAATAGCTGTATTGGCAGAATGCATCAAAGAGTTTACCACTGCAGTAAACCTTGCTGTTAGTTCCTTACATTAGAATTAAATCCCAGAATTAAAACAGGAAACCAAATTTTTTGTAATGTCTCGTCCCTAAACATATGTACACATTGTGGATAGCCTCTTTGTGAAAAAGCATGTGAAGGGGTGATATATAAACCAATACATTATGTGCCACCCACCTCCCAGATGCTTGGCAACCATTTTGTGGCAGAATGCTCAACACATATCACATTCAGAGGATAAAAATTAAGTCGCTTTTATTTGGACATTAGGATTTTCAACATCCAACCAGTGGCTTGGTGTACATTACATCACACAGAGGATTGAACCAATCAGACACTCATGAACAAACAGCATTACCAGACAGAATCAGAGAAGATAGAAGACTACAGTTCACATCCAACATCACAGATGGGTCAGCCAGTTTGGTTTCTCCAATGAAGAGTTCTGTGAGAAGCTTGTAACAGCTGATAAGTATTTCTTTTTATTTTTATTTTTTTAATTCTCCTATAAATACAAGTCCCATTTTAGTATACATTCCATAAATTAAAATAATAAAACAACTCCTCCCCTATGGTACTTTAACAGTTGAGAGAAGAACAGTGCACTAGTGCCTTGTACCGTGTGAGCAGAGCATTTCTACGACAAATCATGGCACATAACATACTAAAAAGGTATCTGAATGGAGGAAAGGAGAGCATCAGCAAAGGCAACCACATCTCTTTCACAGCACGAAGCTGACCTCACAGGCGGAGTAAAGACGAAAATAAATGTGCAGTTAATGATGGACTCAAAATGCCTGGAATGAACAGGCTGTTTTCCTGTCCTTAGATTACACAACCGCATGTAGCGGTCTGCATTCTGGAGGCAGAGTAGTTTCTCTGTCAGAAATATTAATTTCATTACTTACACCCCCCACCCTCTCTCAGTTAGTCAAGGGATAAATCTTATGGGAATGTGATACAATATGTGGAATATATGTACGCGTCTGTATTACATCCAAATCAGGCTGAAGAATTAATTTCAATATACTGTGAATTGATATATTGCAAAATATATCAAATGTCGCTTCACACATGCAATTTCATATATTGTGCTGACAACTGACATATCTTGTAATATATAGTATATTTGGTCATAATTGAAACATTCTTTAAATGCTCAGTAAAATTCCAATTCAGTAAGCATGTATGTTTAATGTTAAATCAGTGCTACTCGACTCCAGTACAGGACAGCAGTCATCAAGGTGACTTTCCAGCAGTTTTTATGTCATTACCCATAACTGCGGGCCTATTCAATACTTCACAGAGGTGCTGATGGAAGGTCCAGTGTAAAAGCACTTCCAAAAAAAATAAAAATAAAAACCTACAAACTACAATTCCCATTAGCACCATTGCTCAGTGAACGGCTACTAAACTCGCCCCTGGGAGGGAAAGTTTAATTGGTTCAATCAACAGGATGGTAAAAATATCTCAAATAAGATGTTTAAGTGGCTGGAAAAAATGAATAGACACATTACAACCTTCTAGTAACAGTGTTGCTCACTGTTGGGAAGTGCTGCCTTTAAAGTGTTATTCATCTCCTTTCAATTTACCACTTTAATAATCTCTGCAAAAAAGTGTTCACACCAACATGGATAAGCTGTAGCCAGTGAACTCATGTAGTAAGGCTTCTATTCTCCAAAAAAGGGACACAACTGAATGCATTTTGTATTTGTGCGTTTTTATTTCTCATGCCAATTTATTAGAGCAAACCTTTGGGGCATTCCTGGGTATGTTCTCCGAGAAGCATATGCAAAATTATATGTATTTAAATATACAGTAATACACAGTAAACTTTGTCTTCTTTTTGGAGCATGTAAGCCTTATTTTTGCATGTTTGCCTCTGGCTATTATTTAAAGAATTAGTATTGGGATTGAGTTTATACTGTGCTATGAACATCAGTGGCTCTTGCATCATATGTCCTCAAGGTGAAACGAGATGCTTGAATGGACTACATTTGCACATTAACAACAAGGGGAAATATTTAATATAAAAAATTACCCGCAACGCATAGATTAAAAAGAGTAATTATACAAGTCCATTTGAAACAGATTACGTGCACAAAAGGCACTTTAAAATACATTTCTTAAACAAAAACTAAAAGGCAATAAATTATCAAAATTCTGAATTAAGTTGACACAGTACAGTTTATATTCATTGGGTCTATTAGACTGTTGATCAGAAACATTTGTTCTCTGTGCTTTTACACATATTTAACAGTTTTGTAATGTGAAAGAGCAAGTGGAGAGGACACTCAGATGGCTATCCAGATGCAAAGGGGAATTTTATTAAATCTGAAATAATGTATCTATGAAGATTACTAAAGGGAAATAAACAGAACAGCACTGGTCAATATAATAATAATAATAATAATAATAGTATCTGGTAATGATGAGGATAATGATGGTGGTGAGTCACCATCATCATCACCTAACATTTTTTATGAGTGTCAGTGAAAGAATAAATACTTTTATCAGTCACCAGAGGGAGCATAAACACAGTTTCTCCAGTGCAGTGGCATTCTGTCCTGTAAGACCCTTTCTCACCAACAGGGGTCAGCACAGTAAACATGAGAATGGCAAGACTGCTGAAGTTTTCTCTGACAATCCATGGGAAAAAAGGCAATCAGAGGCTGAAAGGGCCTGAGGAAGCCAAATAATAACTTCTTGTGTTAACTTGTGTTAAAAAATTAACATATAACGCTCTGTCTATCTGTTTCAAATGCTTAATCACATAATGAGATCCATGCTGGAGTATTATTTGCTCAAATTCTCCTCTCTCACACATCCCCCTCATAAATTGGTTTTAATTTACATGTACAATGCGTAAATAGATGGTATCTATTGGTTTAAAAAAAAAAAATACTCAATTGGCCCTCCTCTCAAAAGCAAAGGTATCTGGTACAGTACTTGTGCATCTTAAGAGGAAAGGCACCACAAACAGTTATCACCAAACTGTTGAATTAAAATGATGACAAAAGCTATGCTAAGCACATTGATATCTGTGCCACACACCCATAATGCTGTCAGGGAGAAACAAGCTCATGGTCTTTCAAACAAGTGCCAGTCCTTAAGAGTTAGCATAACGGGGTTTGAGGGTCAAACCAGACTACTGCTGTATGATTCGATACCTTTCATAAACGTTTCCGCACAACGATTTGCTAAAAAAAAAATTTTTTTAAAAGAGAAGAGGTGGGTAAAATTAGGAGGAGCATTCTCAACTGAGCAAAGATGATATTTAGACATGAATGAAAAATCGTTTCAGTTTAGCGACACAGAGGAAGGGAAAGCAGACAGCTGTGCTATTATCCTGCAAAGACATTTTAACTGTTCAGATGCTAAAAAATGAAAAAGAACCTGTCTGATTCTGTGTTATCATCACATTTTAAAATAATAATCATAAAAACTTAACAGTACTTTCCAGCATATTTTGCATCAATACAAGCAATATTTAAACCAGTTCAGAACAGGCAAGAGGATGGTTAAAGACGGCAAATTGTGTGATGTCAGATCCTGTTAAATGGATGGATGTGCTCTGACAGAGTTCCTGGTGAGGAGCACATCTACATGGTGAATCTGGGTCAGGCGGGCACGTTGCAGGGCAGCCGTATTTTTACCGGAATGGGTCCTAGCTCTGCATGCGTCACAGAAAATTGGCCTGGGCGGACAGGCTTGGTTACAGAACAAGCCACACACTGGTGGCTTTAGAACAGTTCAGCCAAATGGACTAACGTTGCTTATAACCACTCTATAAGAAATAACCACATGAAGGTATAAAGCATGCTTTACGAGTGCCTTTATTACATCACCCATTTTATGAAATATTAATATGAACTAAATACCAGCAACATCGGGACCTACTGTATACTGATAGACTGAAACAGATCACTGATATTGCTTAAATGGGAGCTCATGAAATACTGGTGCCACTGCTTAAGGGAACAGAACTGGCTTGTCTGTCTCACACTGTTGTGTATATGTTACAGGGGCATATGGTCATCAAAATGTCAAGAATGCAAGAATGTAACAATGTTCAGTGAGAAGAAGCCATTCAGGCCATCTAGTCAGAAGCATCTATCAAACAGTCTTGAACATCTCAAAGGTCTTTGCTTCCACTTCGACAAGTCTTGGTAAGTTATTCCACGCACTGACTTCTGACTTCAAAAACATACATCAGCGCAAAATTTCAATTAATTTCCACCTACGAAACCAGAACTCTATCTGAAATGGCTTCTGTAACATAATATAAATAGTGTCACCCAACTGACAGTATTCTGATTTATATTACATGCCAAAAAATACTGAACACAGACCCTTTGTACTTATATTCTGTGTGTTAAGTGTTCCGGGTGTGATTGTTGTGTATGCACATGGAATTTTTGCCATTCCGATTGCCTTGCCTGTTCCATCCCAGTCTGTACAAGGTTACCACTTACAAAAATTATCTAGCCAAAGATAATATACAAGTTAAACTACATATTTTACCACAGGGTTTTACTATTAGCTGGTATATTGGTTTCCAATTTCTGCATCTCATATACTTATACAACTTTTACTATGTTGTTATTTTTGATGAACATCCCTTATACTACAAACAAAAGGGAATACCATTTCCAGTATCTATGTACAACTCTAGGGCTGTTGGAATGCATGGGTCCTCCAGCCCAGAGACAGTTTGGTGGCTGTGTGTGCAGCCCAGTCCTGGAGAGGCAGAGCACCCCAGTCACTCTCTCACCAAACCCGACCGGGGCCTTGAGTGCAGGACTCCAGTCGAAAGTTTGGACGACCAGTGCAGGACAGAAATTAATGCCAAACTCATTTAGTATTGCTTTGTCTGCAGTCTGCTCGTCTCTAAACGAGGGACTGGCAAAACAACCTGGGTTCCACAAATGACTTCTTTTCTGAGGTAAAAAGAAAAAAAATTGAAACAAAGAAAAAGTGGTTAAATTTTTTAATGACTTTTCATTGGAGTGAATTTTCCTCGTTGCCACGCTTTTCTCTTTGCTACCGCACGGCAGAGTGCAGCGCTTCACGATTCATCGGTGCCCCAGTATGCACTTCTCCCGGAGACGGAATGTCTGCACCCTGACTGGTAACCGTGGCAATGCAACTCGTGTCGTAGGAACATGTTGAATTTTAAAAAAAGAAAAGTCTAATAGAAAACAAAAACTGAGATGCGCTGAAATAAAAGAGGCTTGCATTGCGACGTGTGGGCAGAGCCTCCCTCCAGGAAGCCCTGTGAAGCGCACGCGCGCGAGCGAGTCGCCGCGGGGGCTACATGGTGCCGGACTTGTCGGAGGAAGAGGAGTTGCTGGGGAAGACCTTCTCCGTGGGCGTGACGGCGGGGCTGCCCACGCCCGAGGAGCTGGAGCTGCTGGACCGGTGCTGGACGGGCGCCGGCCGGACGGGCCTGGTGGGCGGGGGGCGGAGCTGGGAGCCCGCCAGGCGGGCCGGCAGCGCCGGCTTGAAGGTGGTCATCATCTCGGACGTGGAGCTGCTGCTGCGCCGCATGGCGGCGTCCGGGTCGCGGATCATGATGGTGTGGAGCGGGCTGGCCGGCTCCGAGCTCACCGGGTTCTTTATGGGCTCCAGGGTGTCCAGCACCACGTCCGGCGCCTGCTTCACCGTGTTCTGCCTCTCCAGCTCCCGCAGCTCATGCAAGGCTGTGGTCATCGTCTTCTCAATGTCCTGCACACCACACAGGGAACACAAGCCACGGATTCAGTCAGCAGGCAAACTGCTCTCTGCTATACACTACTCTCTTATAAGACTTTCACTCAATTTTTGAAACTTGAAACACACTACATTACTCATTTCAAATATATATATATTTGTTTATGACAGTGATACTGGTCTGATTTCATTGGTTGGTGGCAAGTGGGAAACTATTTTACTGTGGAGGAATTGGAATCCAAGCTTTGTTACTCAGAAAGTATGGTATACTGCGGATGAATGATGCTCCCTCAGAACCCCCTTAAACTATACCTAAGCTCCACTGTGTGGTGAGCCTTGAGGTTTTTAAGGAAGTTGACTTCCTTAAGCAAACAGCTTCAGGCACAAGAAATGGGAAAACCACACTGAGCGTGGCAATCAACCTGATTTGCTTCAGTAAACAGCCAGCCCTCTAAATGCACATAATGTGCAAATACAAGACTGATTACAAAGCCAATAGCAAAGTGGAGATACTGTATGAGATTTATTTATTTCTGAATATGCTGTCTAAGGGCACATTAGCTTCCCCTGTTAAAATGAACATCCATACATCACTCCTTGCATACAGTCAAACCGAGACACTGCTTCCTGTCCATGTTCATATTCACAGTCTGTTCTTAAATCAATTTCCTGCTTGCAGAGGAGTCATCAGGGGGCCACAGATTATCTCTGGCATTCGTGCGTGCGTCCTCATTTCAAAAACAATAACACGGCGCGTTCGGCCCTGTCTGTCTGCGCTGGCCCGTCCCCTGGAGCGCCCCCCCCCGACGGACGGCTCGGCCCGAAGCGGAGCCGGGGGGGGGGGGGGGAGAAGATGAGTGGCCGATCGGCGTCTCCTAACGAGCCCCGCCGCACTCCCCCATGCCAGAACGTCACATTAATCATGCACTGACACCGGGTGAACAAAGCAATTAGGAGGCAGAGATAGGGCTTTTATCCTCTCCTCTTCCCAGACACACGCCCGGCCGTCGCTGAAATACGGCGCCCACGCTCACGCCGCGGCCGTAAATAACGCCATCATCGCAAAACGTGTCCGGGAGCGCAACAAATTTATTCTGCGCATGAACACGAGAGTGGGGCAGGTGGGGCCATTATTTGAGGTTATTTCGTTCCCCGTGACATGCAGTTAATTACAGCGTAAATCCAGATCTGGTGAGACGGTTTTCGGCTGGGCTGAAAGTGACTGCGCAGCGTTTGTACTGAGGGAAATGAACTGTGTGACTGGCAGAACCGGCGTGCAGGTATTTCAGGTATTCATAATACAGTAACACTGTGTAGCAGGACTAAATATTGCGTGACAGAAATAAACCCCAGTAGTTTTGTGCAACTGAGGAACATCACATGAACCTCAGTATGCAGGAGTTATTAATAATGCTGTCTGTAGATTTAAGATGCTTGTGGCATACGTGTTTGGTGCCGTGTTGAAAACCATTGGGATGATGCAGAGCCATATTTGTCTAATTCTGAGAGAACATTGAATGAACATTAGCATTGTGTCGGAGTTTAGGGTTAGGTGCACATCTATTAACATGCAGTGGTGCATGTGATTGGTTTTTGGGGTACTATGAGCAGGGAAGCAGGGTCACCTCTGCCAGGGCCTCAGCCTCCAGGGACTTGTGGTCCCCCAGGCTGCTGTGGCGGGTGGCTCCAGGGGTTGGCCTGAGTGGGTGGCCCTCTGGGTAGACCTTCCTCTCAGGGTAGTTGATGCTTCCCACGCTGCCAAACGTGCCCAGCCGGCGCTTCTCCGGGCTCTCCATGCGCCCCCTGCTCCCCGGCATCTTGTGGGGGCTGCTGGGGCAGGCCGCGGCCCGCGGGGGGGTATCGGTCCCCCTGGGGGGGCTGTGGGTGTCAGCACCGCTCCGACGACGTGGTATGGCGGCCCCGTCTGACCGTAACCTCACCCTGGAGAAACATTGAGTCCAACCAGACAGGCAGTATGTATTAGAAGGTAACTATGTTTTCAAACCAGAAGACCCGGTAAATCACATCACATGGCAGTGTTTTAGGTCTGTCCCCAACACAACAGGAAAATAAGAGGACAATGACCAGTGTGCTTGAGTTGCTAGACAAAAGCCTGTAAAAATACACACATTCTTGAGGTGATGGTCTGCGTAAACACAGCTGCATTATTTGAAGGGCAATTCCAGCCTCTAGGAAGCTTGCATTTGATGATATGTTGAAAAAGTGGATCTTCAGCATTGTTTTGCCTTAAGCAGGTGTTGCAGATTAAGATCATAAGCCGGAAGGTTCACAGAATGACTAACGATAAAATGCTTGACTTCCCCCAAGGCGGCTATCCGCTCAGTTCTAATAATACTGAACTTCTCTTACAGCAGTGCTTCTGGTTCAATGTCCCTCCAATCTGGAAGTGGAGCAAGATACTGTACATACTGTAGATGGCACAGACTGGAAGACTCACCTTCCCATGACACCTCCAAAGCTGTAGTCAGGCTCACAGGGAGAATGGATGTCGTTCTTGGACGAGGCTTTGTCGTCAAGGAGCGGCCCGCTGCTTGCCTCGCTGTCTGCCTTTTGACTAAGACTGTCTGAAAATGCATCATCCCTGAGGGAACAGAGAGAGAGAGAGAGAGAGGGGCTTTACAAGGGGAGGAATGGATGTCACCAAGGCTGTACAAACAGTATCAGCTTGCCATAACCTGATACTGAAAAAGCAAAATCTACTGCCAACAGGACAACACATGTACCTAGCCAAGATAAAACACTGATGTGTTGGAGTATACTGCTACTATTCATGTTAATGGACAATCATTGTTGCTCTGTAATTAGTCTGACAATCTCTTTGTTTGAACAAATTATTTGCTTTGGCAAAACCTTACAAAATACAGTCATGCTATAAAATCATGTCAGAACTGAGCAAAATTAACTATACATTTTTTTTAAATGGATACAGCTCTCAGACTCTTTGTCCTCCAGGAAGTATTCCTCTCTCACAGATTACTCTGTCAGGACTTTTTCCCCCATTAATTTTTTTTCTCATTCACATTTCTCTTTCAAGATGCCAGCTGCATTGTGCTCCATATGAGCTGAGACAGAAGACACGGTGAGTGAGTTAGCGTTACAGAGTCAGAGCAGATGTACGAGTGATTGACGAGTGACAGGCAGGTTTCAGGGCGGAGCTCCGGGGAGACTCACATGTCCTGCACCACGATGTACTGGTGGGGGATCAGGCCGTCCACGCCGTTGTGCCGCCCCTCCCACCAGTCCTCGGACGCGCGGTGGTACAGCAGGAGCGACGCCCCCTTCTTGAAGGACAGCTCCCTCGGGGTACGGCCCATGTAGTCGAACTTGGCGATGGCCTCGATCTGCTCCACCTCTGCGGGCGAAGCGAAGAACAGAGGACAGGCATCAGAAGACAGAAGCCCTCCCCTTTCATCCAGCAGACCGCCGGGTCATTATACACGCATCAGAGACTGAGCAGCCTCACCACAAACCTCCCCGCCCCAGGTTCTAAATATAATCACGTGCTGTAATCAATAAACCCAATTTGAGCCTGTTTTTTCTCCATTTTACAGTAATGACCATGAGGCTGCTGGATCTGCAGTGTGGTTCTGGTGTGTGTCCTGTTATTCTGAGATCAAAGACTGTTACTCAGAGATTAGAGACAAAAAGGGGTTTCAGCTCTCAATGTATTTTTGTAGATCTAAAATCAGAGCTCAGCGCCCCATAGCCAAAGAGAGGTGGGTGTGGTGCGGTGCGGTGGGTTGGGGAGGGGTGGATGGGGGTTGAAAGAGAGAAGGAGGGGAAGAAAGAGAAGCAGTGATGACACAGATGTCAGTAGAAGAGTTGATTAACACGGTCCTGTTCTCAGATGAATCCATTAACACATTTCCCCTGTTACCGCACGCTGATGTGCCCCTCTTATATATGGGAACCAGGCTCCGCCCCCCTTGGGGTCTGCCTGACAAGCAAATTATTAATAAGGGTAGAGTGTGCCCAGCTCCCCGGGGGAGATAAAGACCCGCCTTATCCTCACAAACCTGCCCCGCCCCGCCCGACCAGGGGGAGCGTGCTCATGTTTCACACTCAGGAGGGGTCACTCCGGCCGCAGAACACCCACAGAAGAGCAGCACGCAAGCCAATGCACACGCATACAAATCCCTTTTTCACAAGGACATCAAAATGGCAGCCTGCGCTTCAGAGAAGCTGTGATCCTCCTGCCCTACAGGGCCCCAGGCCCCAGTCTCAGGGGGAGCACACACAAAGGAGGTCTGGCTCTACAGGCCAGGCTGACAATTTTCTCCCATAGACAAGTGGGTGGGGGGGGGTGGGGGGTGAGGATGGTCTGACTTTCTAGCAGTGTAACATGCACTGCAGTCAAGAGAAAAAACGTGCTTCAAAAGCGACCCCTAAAATGCAGAGGACATCGCAGTCCACAAAGTATTTGGCAGGCTGTCATTCCAATCTGCAGAATTTGATGGGAGAACAATCTCCCCTCTGATGAGAGACAGAGAGGTGGCCGTCCTGCCAGGGACAGGTCCACGTCTGTGTTTTCCGCAAATCGGGCGGGTCGGGGGGTTAAGCACATGTACAAAATGAATCGTCTAACAGTGGGGACCCTCCAAGTCAACCAGAAAGCCCAATAGTTTCCATTAAGGCCTCCAGTCAGGGGTGAAATTACTGTCAGTGAGAAACAACACATCACCCATTCTCATCACACACACAGAAATCTGCCATAGGACTTTTTTATTACTTTAATGCAAAGCCATACTTATATTTTTATGCCCTCAGCTACGTGATGATCCGTCATGTTCTACTGTACTGCAGAAAATGGCAGGCTGGGTGCCAGCAGCATTGCGGCTGCGGTTTCTCCAGTTTGCCACGGCAAAACCAAACAACGCCAACTCAAAAGCTCTCTCTAATCAGCACACCTTTGCTTCGAACCGCATAGCTGTGCTTCCTTCAAGCCTTAAAGTCATTTCATACACACATCCAACCAAACAGGACCAACCCTCAGAGCCTCGTTTAATAAACTGTCTCAATTTATGAAATTATTTTCATTTCCTTTTTTTTATTAAATTTAAAAGTGTGAGCCCATCCCTCAGAATGGAGCAGGATTACCCTAGTTATTTTCGTTTTGACGATCCAGCTGATAGTGGTTCTATTTTATCGGCAGCGTTACCAGGAAAATGTTTCGTTTCTGGTGTGCGGTTACTGAAACTAATCTGTCAAAGCTCAGAGGAGGAACAGGAAAATACATAACAAAGGAGAGTCTCCCGGGTCGTGTTGGCTAACGGTGAACAAAGAGAAAGGAAGGACTGAGAATAGGGGGTAAGAGAGGGAAAGGAAGAAAGAAAGAGTGATTTAAAACCTTAGCAACTGTTATAATAATTGGAATTATGATACACTGTAGTGTTAATACTATATTTACTGTATTGCTAGTCTATATTAAAGTGAATAGTCCACCTCAGCAATTTCCTCCAATCCATAATTTAGCATAGTTTAACTGTATATTTGCTTGTTGTCTGTTGTTGCTACTTGGATCTTTTGCTCTGGCAACACTATATGTCATGCCAATAAGGCACCTTTAAATGAAACATTTCAAAATAGAAATTTATAGAGACAGGCAGGGAGAGAGAACCACAATGACAGCGTGCAAGCCACTGTGCAATCTGAACCACGGCAAGTGTGAGTGAGCGTGACGGAAAAGCAGGAGGGGTAAAGTAGGCATGCATGAAAGCGCACACTGCACGCCTGAGCGCAAGAGTGTGAGAGGGGGATACGAACGCGGCTTCAACCGGAATCTGTTTCTGAGCTGTCCTAAAATGTCAAAGCAAATCCAAGATACGTCTGAAAGATCGCTCAGAAACGCACAGCAAATAAGGTCGTTCCTTGCTGACGGGCACCACCATATGTGTAGCTGGGGCTTGGTATGACTCACGAGTCATCACACAAAAATGGAAAATCCATATTTCTGCCAGCTGAGAGCACACAACACACACACCTCACCTTATCGCCCTTTAGCAACACAGACCAGAGCTGGTGATAGGTACCGAGGATCAATATCAACTTTGCATATGGACAGAACGGGATATGTTCTCAACTGTGACCTGTGCACTGTTTAACGCTAAGCAGCTAATTTAATACATTAAATGCTCTATATATCAACCGAGCAGGACCAACAGCTAATGCCTGTTATTGCACATGATTTCAATTACAAAGGTCCAGACACACACTGCTGCAGTGCTGCAGTGCAGAAAGGCTGCTGAGGGAATTAGCAAGAGTACAGAAGTGCATTTCAAGAGACTGCTTTATTTTAAAAACAATACTCACCCAAAAAGTAAGCGATGGTTACACACTTTATTAGCCATAAAAGAAAATGAGTCCAACATGAGACTCTTCCTGAATCACTTAGCTCAATCAATATGGTTGAACTTAACTTACCTGAAATGTGTAAATACAATGTCTGGGCTCAAAGAACGGTAACTATAGTAACCCAAAATCATAATGGAACAGTTGTAGCACCTTTGAAAGGCTGGGCATTCATTTAAAGTATTGTTCTAGAGACCATGAACAGGAATCCCACCCTGGCTCTTAACTGATTTCCGAAAGCATACAGGACAAGAGAAAATGACATTCATCAGCTGCTCAGGGAGGAGACTGGGCCCCTCAGACTCACCGTCATCACTGGTGTGTGGCTCTGTGCCATTGTCCACCTCGTCGATTGTGCCTGGTTCACTGTGGGGGCTGTCACTGAAGAGGACAGAAAGGAAGTAGGGTCAGGAGCTGTGACGTTTAATGCCCTGGTCCTACTTCTCTTCTTTTTCAGAAGGACTTTACCCTTTATGCTCCAGTTACGGAATGTACAATTAAAATCAATTACAAGAGGCTCCGCCCACTCACCAGTACTCCTCCCCTCCAGTCATGCACTTCTCGTAGACAGGCCCCTCCAGCTCGCGGTGGCTGGGGAAGATGACTTCGTTGTTCACAATGATGGTTTTGATGACCTCATTGACGTGCGCCTGGCAGGCGACTGGGTCCTGCCCATCAGGGATGGGCATGAGGGTGGGGCCAAAGCAGATGGCCAGGTTGTAGGGGTCCATCATGTTTTCATCGCTGTACTGGGACAAGCTGGAGGGTGGGGAGCGGCAGGGAGGTTAGGTGACACCTTAAAAGGGGCCACTCATAACTCATTCACCTGCCAGTACGTTGGCTTGATTTCTTTGTTTCTTAAATTTCTTAAGTAGTAACCACAAAAACTTGGAATGCATAGAACAAGGATGAGAATGTGAAACTTCACAAATCCCGTATAGGTTACATCAATCTTGTGGCAGTGGTAGCCCTTAACTCCATGTAAACCGATCATGTAGCTTTGCTCTCCAAAGCAAAACCTTATGATTCATTCAGATTCATGTGTCTGATGAAATATGACACCACCACCTCTTCTGGAGTTCATGAAACCTCACTCTCCTATCACTCCCACACAGAGGGGTGAAGAATTAAAGAGTGGACAGAATATCATCTGTACTCAGAGTGAGTGCCAAGGGACAGTGCTGGGCCCACAGCATGCTGTAGTTTAATAAGCACATCCTTTACACATCTTTTTATGAGAACTTATGGTGAAAACCTAAGGCATGAACAGACTTTGAACAAGATCTATAAAGAGCTGGCTGGAAAAACACCAAATGCCAAAGGGAGAGGAAAGGGGAGTGAAACTCAGGATGTGGCATTAAATCTATTGTTCTGCCAGAGAGCCCAGCAAAGGCAGCATCAATAGTGCTCCAATAAAAACGACAGGTATATTAGCTCTGCAAAGGATGCGTTTCCATGTCTATAAACAACAGAGCCCTGCTGACACATTCTTATAAATAAGAAGTGTTCTGGAGAGTTCCAGCAATTCTGGTACAAATGCACTCTCACTTTTCTTTGTTTACTTAAGTCTGTCTTTATGCACGTGTTTTAGATTGCAGTAAAACATTTTTCCTGACATGGAAGACAGAAATGTGTATCAATTTAGAGCTTACCGTCCCTATAACACCAAACTGCAACCGACACATGTTGCCAAACCGTATTTTACTACAAGACTGGCAGTTATTCTCCAAGCAAACGATACGGAAAACTGCAATCAGCTTTTCTCTAACTCACTGGTTGAGGAAGGCAAACAGGTATCTCATGACGATGATGATGGTGCGAGGAAGAGTTACAATAATCTGTTGGACATGATGAGCTCTCTCTGCAGATGATTCAAGTTCTGAAAGAGAAACAAATTAAATAATTTTAAAAAAGGATACAATACAAATCTATCTATAGATCATCCATAATTAATTAAACCTCAGGAATATCCTCAATAAGTGAATGTCCCCGCCCATACCAGCTCCGGTGCAGTAATGAATGAAGGGACAGTGACAGGGCTAATCATTAGGAACAGGGGGAACTCCAGCAAACCGGATCCCTGACAAAAGACCGATGTGCTCCGTTTCGCCACTCCCCGGGCTCATTTCACTTCAATCACACGCAGAGCAGCCTCGGCCTGCTGATCGTTTCCACATGCTGCGCTGTCCATCTCTACCAGAGCAGGTTTCCGATATCCCGTGCTGTTCCCAGGGGATGTGACATATTTCAGTGCTGTAGCAGGCCCATGGCGATAAGCAAAATCTGAGAAGCACTTCCTCTCGGGGGGGGGGGGGGGGGGGGGATTTGGGGGTGGGTTCATGTCTCACACTGAATCCCCTCAGGCAGAGGTACACCAGTGAAATAAGAGCCAAGTCCACTTGTGGAGGTCAGCATGCGATTTGGTTTCAATTGTGCTGCAGTTAACGATCGCTTGTTTACTTAACATGAGTATTACACAGGACTACACAAATCAGCCCAGCTCAGTTCATATAAATAATGCTTCATTACATAATCGGCTGAGGTTATTCCATGAAATCCAAAGCACGACGTGGTGCTCAAGTCTGCACGGGCACTCACTGATGGTGGATATCAAGTCCAGGAAGCGCTCTTTGGGAAAGAGCGGATTCTCCAGCCCGCGGAAGTACAGCTTCAGAACGCCGGCCACAGAGTTGATGTCATGATCGCTCTGGTCGTCGACGAGTGGATCCTCACCTGGGGATCGCAACAATGGCATCATGAAAACAGAGGTAATGCGCCCGGGCATCTATCTATTCACAAATCAAACATGCCTTTTAAAAGTTGCAATATGTGTTCTGTGGTGCAAAAAATGTTTGGCAGACTCATTGCTTGGAGTTAATACATTCAATTTCACACTACACCTCCTACAGAGGTAACCAATCTACAGCAAGTAACTGACATCCCAGGCTGTATGAGGTGCCAATCTTATTCAATCAGAAATATAACAAAAACAAATGTGATACAAACAAAGAGAACAGCAGTCTGGGAAAAGAAAAAGGTTAGTTACACAATTTTATTATAGTCAGTGAAGATGCCCTGTACTTCCAATGTTATTGCAAGACGAACAGCAGGATGTTTACAGAGAAATAAAAGTTAATTTAAAAGTCATTTGTGGGGGAAATTGGGGGACATGCAGAGACTAACCTCTTTCAAAAGAGTTTTTAATATCATTGACTTCAACCTGAGATCCCGGGACTCTGAATATTCCCTGCTGCTGCAGACCTGGGGGGGGGAGAGAGAAAGGCATGAGCGACAAAAATACCCCCCCGCCCCATCCCATGAATAGGCGGACATAAGAACATGATCTGGGAACACTCCAGGGGACCGGAACTGTAATCGAGTCCTAAGGAGAGTCTGTTCTCCAGGAGTGGGCCCCTTGAGGTTGAGGCTTGGCTCAGGCCAGGCACATGGACTGTGTTACCATACGCTAATCACTTTGCAGGATTTGGTTCATACCAGGGAATTTCAAAAGCCAAATGGAGACAGTGATTTCTACTAAGTCACACATGCAAAGTGTACCTGCTGGAACTTTAGTGCATCAACTTCAGCTTCTTTTGTAAAGTAAGGTCAATGTGTATCTGTATGAATTCTCCAATTACGGCCAACCCACATTCTTTGGGTTTTGCTTGATTGACTTCCAACTGTGCGGGTCCAGGCGTGCAATTGTTTGAGCTCATCAACATCTAATGTGCAAAGCACACATGCAAGCACATGCACTGTCATATCGCAATTTCCCAGTCATCTTTGTGTTGATCTCAGAGCACAACTCTGGTGAAGGTTAAATGGGTGGATTGAACAAACATTTCACCATAAACCACACATTTACGAATGTGAACAGAGATCCTTCTTCACAAAGGACAGTTCAACACTGTATCTATACTGAATATTCAAACCACAGGATATTCTAACAGAATATTCAAATAAAACTTTACATCTGTAATAGTTCCTGAGGGCACTCTTATAAGACCCATACCATGTTACTGGTGATTATGCAGTTAAAATGTATTTTCCTTCTCGGACACATTAAACCACACAAGGGCTTTTTATCAGGCCAAGGCTCTGACTGGCCACAGCAAACTAAGCCAAAGTTAATGTTAGTTTTCTGAAAGATCAATATACGAGTGGCGCCTAACTGCTGTACAAAGCAAAGGTTTTCCATCGTGATTTATAATTATTCTTCCCAGACAATAATGTGAGGCTAATGTTGTTTTCCTCACATTCATCCTATGGTTATGCCTTGTGACAGCTAAGATGCTGCATCAACAGCACTCTACTCACCGTACAGATTTATGTATCGAATACAGCTCTCCACCACAAGTGGTATGGGCTGACCTGAGTCCTGGAATGGAAATTAAAATTGAGATATTAGCAATAATCAGCTAAGCACAGATGTAGATGTGTGAAAATATGAAGCCCGACACTGACTAAATGCAGTACTGTTTTTCATGCTGGTGCATCAGCAGGCCAACATGATTCATTTAGTTCACTGGCACATTTCTAAAGTACGAGAACACAACCGTTTGATACACATTTAGAAATGACAGCACACACACTCTCCTCTCATGCAGTCACGCCCCCCTCAAAACGACTGTAGGTTTGATTTGTAGTGTGGAGTTAGTGTGGATGCATGTGGGAAAGGAAGAAACAAAGACGCAATTAGTGTGTTCCAGATCCCCGGTCTTTGCGAAACCCCGCCCCTCAACCGCCCCGCGGTCTCCTTTGCAGTCAGAATGATACCTGGTTGCGGGTTCGAGCGTTGCGTCTTCCCCTGGGACAGATAGCAGCAGCATGAAGCAGAGGAACAGAGGCAAGAACAGCAACAGTTAGAGAAGCGGGGGAAGGGGCAGGGGGGCAGGAGGGGTGGGGCGCCCAGGGAGGCCAGCAGGCTGGGGGGCAAAGGCAGATAAAAAGGACCTGAGATGCAGGGAGATGGGTGAACGGTGCGTAGAGCTGCCTCCACTCCCTCCCTCTCTCTCTCTCTCTATCCCTGTAAGCTGCTATATCTGCAGTACAAACTCCTCCCCTCCTGCAGAAGCATTACAGGATAGGTTTCTCTCTTTCTTTCACTCCGTTTCTCCCCATGTCACTGCCTTTTCTTTCCATCCCTCTCTTTCTTCCTACAAACCTCTGAATTAGCCACTGCTAGCCGTAACAGAACCAAGAAGAAGCTTGCTTTACTGAGAGAAAATTTTAAGAGTAATGTGACAAAACACGCGTGCATGTGCGTTTGTTTCTTTTCTTTGTCTCATATTGGTTATGATGCATTCCGTAAAAGTGTCAAATCGCATTTGTGTGAAGGAGCAGATTTGCATGCGAGCGTGCATATATGTATGCATGTGCGTGCTTCTGCAAGTGCGCTTGTATGCATGTTACATGTGCTTTGTTTGTCATGTTTGGTATAATATACGATTAAAACTGTCAGATCATATTTGTGTTAGTGCTCAGCTCATTTGGAAAGCTCACTGTAGATCGCTGTGACACAGACCTGGGGGAACCTTTCTCTAGGCAATTCCTGGTATAAACAATCTCCTTATTGACTTATGTTTGCTTTTTCCACAGGCTTGCTTCATTTCAAATATTACATTTTCCTTGAAGGAAACAAAACAACTGTTAGGTTAGATGAGATTTTCATGATGTTGTCTCCAGATAATAGCCCTGAGCACCCTTTAAATTAAATCTTTCTTGTAAGATCTTTGAGTTAAACAACTACTGCTTTGAAAACAAATATGTGAATGCATCCCCGCACCCCAACTGCCACCCTCACTGAACGCATCATCAGAGCCATGGAAAGGAAGGGGGCGGAGTCAGGCTGAGATTAATCAGAGGGCACAGGATGAGGCGGAGCAGAGAAAAGAGCGGGACCAAGCCACCAATCCCTCTCAGACACACACCACAGCCGCCTGGGTACCTTGATGAAGGTCTCCATATTGCCGTTAAAGAGCTTATGGGCATACATGGAGCGAGGCCTAGCTTTCCGCATTTTCTGTGGCTTAGGGGGGAGAGTTGGGGGCCTAGGGAGATGATGGGGGGGGGGGGACAAACACCACAGTATAGTCAAACAGTAGTACAAGGACCAGGTAGTAAAAACCTGAAGTGAAGCTAATCCAACAGCCAAAGAATCCTACTCTCTTTCTCTTACCCCTCTCTCGCTCTACAAATACACATAAAATTAATTACCTATTTTATGTTATGTCATTTATGTCATGGTTTTGACAGAACACACTAGTTATTTGAAGTTATATGTACCACTATATTTGATGGACCTACCCTATAAGGAACCTACAATAACCACTGCCAAAACTTAAAAAAGTGCAAACACTGCCCTGGATCTGTATGCTAAAATTCATTCGCTGAGTTATTGAAAATGTAACTGAAGCTAATGGGGCATAATGGATAACAACATAAATGTAACGCAAATTCTAACCAACAGGCAGGCAATAAATGTAAGTAAGCCATCTGAAATGTCACAGGAGTTATTAGGTAGCAAGTTACAATATGATAAAAAGCCTGCTCAGCATTAAACAAGCAAACTACAGCTCACTTCACCCATGAGTAGTTTAAATCCATAATGCCCAGACAGCTACTATTCGGTTAAATAAACTCTTATGTATATTTTAAAATTCTTCCCAATGCTAAAATGCTCACTGCTTTACGATATATAAACACTAAAAGACCCACTGGAGTCTCTTCCATAAGTCAGCTCTGATGTCAGCAAACATGATGCAGGCTTTTCAGTTCTGTTCATCAACATTATATGCTTCATTTTATTTCCTGGTATTTACATACGCATATGTTTTACCATTTTACAGAAACAGCTGTTTTTGTGTTGAGTCCCTCCATTTTCAGCTGTGTGAAAGTAAGTTAACAGACAAACTTAAAAGTAAATCACAGCAATGAAGTCTAGTACTGTATTTGGTTGCATATCCCTTGCATTGGCACATCTGGGCCAGCTCTGGTCAGCTGTTTTGCGATGCAGTGCAGGGACACACTGGCACACACAGGGCCTTTACTCTTGCCTTCTGAAGCATGCAGCTTATGGTACGTTCACGTGAAGACAGACAAATACTGCTGATGGGAAAATGTCCATCGAAAACAGCTCATGTAAACTGTAATGTAATGTAAAGCTATCAGAGTCCGTGGGTGGCTTGCCCTGCTAAAGCACTGGGTTTGAGTGCAGTGACGTGCGCCGTGGTCAGGCACCTAATCCAGACTGTGCCAGTGCTGACTGTGGCTAGCAGCCCCAGAGGGCAACACAAACTGGCCACAGCATTGCCCAGGAAGGGACACCTGCTACAGCTGTGTCTAAAGGGTGCTCTTCAGACACAATCACTGCTGATGAGTGGAAAAGTTTAAAAACTGGCAGAAAGGGTTTCAGAGGAGAATGTGCTCTTGTCTGTGCCGCCCCACAGATACAGAGGGCATTATAATGATGAGGCTCTCCAAATTAGGAGAAATAAATTATGCTTGCATATAAAACCAATCTCTCACACTGACACCCTGCTGAAATGGCACTCCACCTTCCTACAGGCGGAGCTATCAGTCACCTGGAATGGCATGGCCCTTAAGTTCCCATCCTGTACATCAGGGTAATTATCCACAGGGTAGCGTGGCACAGTTCCACTGCCTGGGTTATCAATACTGCTTTATTTTCTGCATTTGTGTGCACTATAATAATGGTGATGATAACATTTCTGATGTTTCAGACACTTCCAGGGTCAAATGAAGGAAGCCGTGTGCTGTTTAAATTGTCTTACCTTGTTGTTCCACATTCCGCCCTTTCTCCTGGAAAAGAGAGAAAGACAAATGAGTCATTAAGAATATGACTGCATGCGCTTCCCGCCACAGCCCCTGTGTCTGAGACACCATCAAGGCCTTAATGAGAAAAAGTGGCGCTACTGCGGGAAAAAAAAAGAGGAAAAAAAAAAAGAGATGGATGGTTTGGTGCCAGCGCCGCTCCTGAGACAAAAGGCGTCGAGCCGTCGCCTTAGAAACCTGCAGAGGGCCCCAGTGGGAAGCTGGCTCTCTGGGGACAGGAAAAGGGGCCAGAGGAATGGAGGGGGCATCATTCTGTTGACACGGAGCGATGTCTGCTTCAGATGACTGAGTCTATTGTCCCCGGCCTGCGGCTGTGAATGGGTCTAACACAGTTACCTAGCGCACATAAAAGCGGGAGGCATCGGGGCTCCGGTCAACTGCAAACATCAGGGGTGGGGACGATAAGGCCCGGCACAACAGAAGGCTCTGCCCGGCCTAGTCCCAAAAAGGGAGGGGCGGTCCGGAGTACCTCTCTGACCACACAGTGAGGGCGACACACAAGAGGAGTATCTTTGCATTTGGTGTAAAAGTATTACATTCATATATTGCAGGCCCCAAAGCTCAACAAAACAAAAGCACTCACTATTTTTCTAAATTGCATTTTAATGAAAAAAAGTTATGTTTTTTTCCTATGTGATTTTGGCAGAAGGGAATAACTATGTGGTCCCTGGTGCATTCATGTGAAGAAACAACAATGAATTCCTGCCAACCATCTCAGTGAGGAATTACCAGATGCGGCAACCCACCCAAGGAACCCCAAAACTACTAAATTTCTTGTAGCAGCACGATTCAGCGCATTTTTCCCCATTTGTCTGGGATGTCTGCAACCTTCAGTGACAGAATTAGTGAAGCGTTACCAAATGTCCATACAGCTAAAACTTTCACCACTACTATAGTAATACAATGGTTGACACCATATGCATCAAGCACAAGATTACTTTGTCAATGACTACAATTATGGGAACCTTAACAAAACACACTTTCCCCCTTTGCATGACAAGCCGAGGGACCAAAACGCTTCACTGTTACACATTCATTCCAAACACATCTAGGATTCAAGTGTCTTCCAGCAGTGCATATTATTACACAGCTGCTTATAATCACAAGCATACACTAACCACATCCGTACAACAGGTTGAGTTGGGTGGCCTAGCTGACAGAGTGCACTTCATTGATTGGCTGAATAATAGATGAGGGTGATACCCGCAGCTGCCGCACGTGACGGTTTCACGCGCCAGCGGTCCAGTCAATAGACTGAGAACTCTGCCGCTGCGCAAGGGCGCGATGACAGAGGAGAGACGTCTGGGACTTCACGGCTGATGATTACTGGGCTGTAATTGGCCATATGGGGGGAATGCCCTGTCGGGGCATGGACGGGGGCTGGGATCTGTGCAGCTGGACTCAGCTGGTGGGGTCGCGGTCCCCCCTCCATTAGATTAATACCTGACCAACCGGCAGCTGTGGTGCCGCGCGCCGATTGGCTGGGCGCGGGTTCGGGTGGAGAAATGAAGGAGTCCCGGAGGAGTGCGATTCTGGAGGTGGAGACAGGGCCTGACGTGCGCTCTTTCTCTCTCTCTATTGCCGACTGTCAAAAACAATAAACTCCCCCCGCGCCCCCCGAGTACATCGGACAGGGAAGGGGAAGAGAGTGGTATCACTGTCCCGCAGGCCACGGGCTCCTCACAGGCAGCAGTGTGTTTTATCTGGAGGGAGGCCAGCGTAGCCTCAGTCCTGCTCCGCAATGCGTCTTGCATAAGCTCTCCATACACCAGCACAACCTTTTTAAAATAGGACAGAGGCCTCCCTTAATACCTCAGCCTGTGATTAGGAGCTGACCGCCGAGGCCCAGTAGCATTTGGCTGGAAACGGCAGGGGAGCAGCTCTGACTGTGGAAGCATTGCTGGCTGTGGAGCCGACAGGCCCTTACCTTCTCCCAGCGTCTGCTTGAGGAGGTCGTGTTTGGCCTGCAGCTTAATGATGAGATTACTGCCGTTCAGGTACTCTTTGAATTTCTGTGAACACAGATAATGGCAATGATGAACAAAGGCACCTGGGGCAGACAGTGTGTGGTGACAAGGACGTCTCAATCCAGCACAAGCTAACTTTTTTGGGGGCTTGCACTCACCGTGAAGTAGAAGACCTCAGTCTCCTGCTGGTTGGCCCTCCTCTTGGCTACGTTGACCTTGCTCATGTAAGTCTCGGAGGCGGCTGACTTTATGGACTCGGTCGATCGGCTGTGTTGGAACGCGTCAGACACATCGAAGTCCTCCACCGTCAGCATGTCCTGCAACGTCTGCATGGTGGCATCCAGTGTCTTCCTCACCTGGAAGAGGTAACAAACACATACACCGAATTCAATCAAACTTCCTTTGACTGTTTATGGGTATATGCAAAGCAATCAAACCTTCGGGATTACTGCAGCATCTTATCTCAATAAGGGCCACTTTGCTTGACTTATTGAGAGACAGTGACTATATATAAGAGGTTTGTACCAGTGAAAGCTAGTTTTCATAGAATGATTGACACCATAGATCATGTATCTGGTTGGTCAAAAAGCTCCCACCCCAAGCACAGGCACCACAATTTATAGGAAACACCTTTTCCTATTCCTTGGATTTTTCAGTCTTAATTACACTAAAAAGTTTGTTTGATTTAATCCTTAATTTGACTTCAATTTCATATCCTTTAAATCTGCTGATGTGTCCCACTCAGTACCCTAACCTGCTTATGGTAATAAATGGAATAGCTCAAACTGCTATAACCTGTTATTTAAATTTCTGTATCCTTTGACCAAGTTCTTTCACGTGAAAATACTGTGCAGTCGAGAGGAAGTGAATGAGAGAGAAACAGTGTACATTATATCTATTTCAATGATAGACTGACACTTAAACCAATATTTGACCTTTAAGTGTTTCGATCTGACTCCATGACAGCCAGTGTCTGCCCTAAAGGATCATGGCTAGAGCGGGTCAGACATCAGTCAGACTAACAGCCTAAAATGGAGGCCGGGTGAAAGCTGTAATGGCTGTAACTGAAATGGCTCCGGGCTCTGTTCATGCAGCGAGTAGATTAATGCTGCAGATTCGTGAGTCAACACGGGTCATCTATTACCACCCCGTTATGAGACACGGCATGCCATGGATGAGATGAGGTCATCAATACAGGCCATGAATCCTATCAGCACTTGGTCAAATATAGCAGGGACATGTATGAGTACAGACAGGCTCTCCTGGATGAGAACAGAAAACAGAACCCAAAACTCTTAAATAATTTTTTTTTCTTTCTTAATTTTGAGAATGCTGGAAACATCTGATTCCAACAACAGATGGAATCAGTTTTAAGATAATTATTAAATTATTCTGTAAGAAAATACACACATGGCAGATTTGTTTTCAGGGATTATTTTGGTAAATAGCCAAACGGGTCAAAGGTGCCACCAGCTGCAGCCCCTCATGTCTTCAGTGTGTTCCTGGCCTCAGGCAGGTCACACCACTGCTCTATTTACAGAATCACCATGGTTCTGAGTGAGAAGCTGGTTTTCATGGAAGGTTTACATTAGGGGAAATCAGCATATGATAAAGATGTCCAGAAGACATTATGGCAGGAAAGACACTAAGGGGAGAGGCTGGAGGAGATGCCAGAGCAGCAGTGCTTTGTGAGGTGTTGCAAGGACAGTTCCTTCTCACACTGCATGCTAGTGTCTGCCTAAGATACAAATTCACAGAGGAGAGGGTAACAGCTTGCTCAACATTCAAACTAACTGCTAGGTATTTATTTTTGTATTATTCTTCTGTGTATTATTTTGTAAATGCCATTTTTCTGTGAATTAAAAATTGTCCATTTGTGTCAAATTGAGTGTTATCTTGTGTAGCGGGTCCCAAATTCAGTAACATTACTACAAATGTACCACTGCAATCTGGACTATATTATAGAAAAGAAACCTTACACAGGGAAAAAATTGCCTTACAATTCAACTATTCAGAAGGTGGAAAAAGTTGTTAGAATGCCAGCAGGAGCAATGCACACAAAAGCCGACATCACAAACAGCACAAACAGCACAGCATAAGCGCACGGCGGTGTGATGTCGCTATGGTTACAGAGGCTCTGCAAGCTGCAGAGCGGAAGTGGCTCATTCAGTACGACCGCCGACAGGTCAAACCCTTCCCCTGGGCTCAGCACAGAGCCGTGCGAACAGGGCGCGGCCGTGGACACCTCACCTCCTCGTTCTCGATCTTGAGCGTGGTCAGGCGGGACTGCAGCTGGTGGTAGCGCATCAGGAGCTCCGTCTGCACGGGCTGCTGCGCGCTCACCTGGCACACCTGGGCGGAGACGGCACAGAGACACACCTGTGTGGCATCGCGTGCGCTCCATATTTCCACCGCTGTTCACCGTTTTACGTGCTTTTATTAGAATTGTTGTGAGTAATAACCTAAATATGTGATGTAGAAATCAATGCCTTTGTCTGAACGTTGATTATGATACAGAGATGTACTGAATTAAATATAGCAATTAAATATTATGTGGCATTCTGCAAGAGCTTGGCATTGGACATGTCTGGTACTATGGCTGGGATTAGGAAGCCTTGCCAAACATGAATTCTCAAAGCCACAAACCCCAATACTGCAAATAACAAGCGCACTCAGTGTGTTGTCAAAACACTTGCATTTTGTTCTATTTATATGTTACTTTCAGGTTATAGAAGACAGGCAGGTTACAGACAAACAGTTGTTACAAGAGACAACTTATTTTTCTTTCATGCTACATTCAAGAAAAGGTTTCTTTTAGTGCAACTTTTTTTATGCTATTCATACTCAACAATGAAAAACTAAACACAGTGTTTTATCAGAGAAACTGAAAGGATGTAAGAATAGCATTGTGAGGTTAGAACCCACATCCCTCCGGATGAAGAACAACAGGGACCAAACGGTGGCCAAAGCACCAGCCTCACCTCGTCTCCCATGTGGGGAAGGTATTCGAAGCGCATGGGTGGGCAGAACACCTGGTTGTGCATGTCCATGATCTTGTGCTTGTCGCTGCGGGAGTCCAGGTTGTCCACGGCATTCTCGATGATGTCTAGGCCCTCGTGGCGTGATGTTTCCAGGTTGTACTCCGCCGACAGGTACGTTCGGAAGGTGCGGGCTAGGCTGGCATGGTAACCGAGGTCACAGCACTAGAAAAGGAAGAAAGCCACCCGTCAATCAACAGAACTGTCAAACATTTCAAAAAGATTAAAGAAATTCAGAGAATGACGCTGAAAAAACATACATTTTACCAGTGCCTTTCTGAGGGAAGAAATTTAGTATGCAGACACATAATGTGTATCATTTTCATTTAATGCATACCCCCATATTGTTTCATTGCCATGATCTGAGGTGACACAATCACGTATACATTACATGACCAAAAGTATATAAACACCTGAATACCGTCATCTCCTCCAAAATTATGGGCATCAATATGGAGTTGGTCCACCATTTGCTGCTATAAACACCCCCATTCTTCTAGGAAGGCTTTATACTAGATGTTGGAGCACTGCTGCAGGGATTTGCTTCCATTCAGCCAGAAGAGTATCCGTGAGGTCGGGAATTGTTTGGGTGATTAGGCCTGCCTCGCAGTTGGATTTCCAACAGATCCCAAAGGTGTTGGAGGGGGTTGAGGTAAGAGCTCTGTGCAGGTAAGTCAAGTTCTTGTTCTCAACAAAATTATTTCTATAGGGACCTTGCCGTGTACCCAGGGGCACTGTCATCCTGAAACAGGAAAGGGCCTTCCCCAAACAGTTGGGGAAGCACAGCATAGTCTAGAATGTGATTGTATGCTGTAGCATTAAGATTTGCCTTCACTGGAACTTAGGGGCCTAGCCCAAACCATGAAAAACAGCCCCAAACCATGAGGTGTCCAGATCATTTTGTTCATAAAGTGTATATCCTCCTGATTCAAAACTGCACAGCACTCAAGTAGAAATAATTATAGCAAAATGCAGGAAGTAGGAAATGATGAGTACCTAAAAATAGAACTATCAGCACAGCAGGCACTGCAGGTAAGAGGGTTAATTAGTTGAACCATAAAACAGTACAAACTATCCTAATTATAAATATAGTCAATTTAGATGTTGGAGCACTGCTGCAGGGATTTGCTTCCATTCAGCCAGAAGAGTATCCGTGAGGTCGGGAATTGTTTGGGTGATTAGGCCTGCCTCGCAGTTGGATTTCCAACAGATCCCAAAGGTGTTGGAGGGGGTTGAGGTAAGAGCTCTGTGCAGGTAAGTCAAGTTCTTGTTCTCAACAAAATTATTTCTATAGGGACCTTGCCGTGTACCCAGGGGCACTGTCATCCTGAAACAGGAAAGGGCCTTCCCCAAACAGTTGGGGAAGCACAGCATAGTCTAGAATGTGATTGTATGCTGTAGCATTAAGATTTGCCTTCACTGGAACTTAGGGGCCTAGCCCAAACCATGAAAAACAGCCCCAAACCATGAGGTGTCCAGATCATTTTGTTCATAAAGTGTATATCCTCCTGATTCAAAACTGCACAGCACTCAAGTAGAAATAATTATAGCAAAATGCAGGAAGTAGGAAATGATGAGTACCTAAAAATAGAACTATCAGCACAGCAGGCACTGCAGGTAAGAGGGTTAATTAGTTGAACCATAAAACAGTACAAACTATCCTAATTATAAATATAGTCAATTTAGCTTGCGCTGGAGGGTCCAACATGAACTACAATTTACTAAATGGACTTTAATGAGAAAATATAAGTAATTAATGCCAATGAAGACAAATATTTCACAGCGATCCGAGTAGGACTAAACTTGACTTAAAGTATGCTGCAATTGAGAGTATTGTTTCAAGGCTGTATTTGTTAATCTCTAGTGGTTTATATGTTTTATTTTTTAAATTTGATTTGCTATAGTCCTGCCTTTAATGGGTTGTTACATATGCCCTGTTTATCACTATTGTCCACAAAATGAATCAGATCATATCAGATTCTACATGCGTGTCTTATTCTATAATAATAATAATAATCATAATAATAATAATAATAATAATAATGATGATGATGATGATGATGAATATCCACATTTATCTTTTTCTTAAAACAAGTACATATACATATATTAAAGGGTTCAGTATTGACTGTTGGGTAGTGCAAAAAGGCCTGTAGCTACAATACAGGGATACATGTCCAAAAACACTTCAGATGTCTCCCAGTCGTGTCTGGGCTCCGCCAGCAGAGATAACATAACAGTGCCCACGTTTAGTTAAAGGGACCAATCCGAGACTGATCTTGTGCCACGTTTTGATCTTGTGCCACTTTTCCCCCCTTTAACAGTTTGTACTGCGCACACACAGGGCTGCCCACAGGGAACAGCTCAGTTCTATAGCTCACTTTCGCTCTGTGGCTCGCTCTTATTCCATGGATGTGAATGCATAGCTTTACATATCAGGCTAATGAACCCATGCGAGGTCTGGGCATGACTGTCCTTAATGAAGGATGTGCATTTTGAAGTATTTGATATTACAATATTTTACTGATTCCAAGATTTAACATTCAAAATCAAAGTCTAATCACTTTTTTTTTAAACCAAGGACTGTATGAAACCTTTTTTTGGCATAAATAATTAGAGTAAAGAGATCAATATAATTGCAGTTTCAAACATAAATAAGTAATTTTCATGAATTATTAGTTGCTTTAAAGCAGGTTTTCTGAACTCTCTTTTGAAAATATTGGTAAGAAAGAACTTATGTTTCACTTCACTTTTTAGAGAGGCACTAGAATACTGATACAAGTAATTCATAAGCGATCTAAAAGAAGTCTGTCATGCAAATAATAAAATGTTCTCGCCCCATAAGCAGTACATGAGTGAAAAGTGGCAAACTCCACCTCAACAACAGGCCAGCAGGCATGTCCATGACAGGCTGATTACAAACAACGTCAGCTAACCATGACCCAGTTAACACTGACCACATCCTCCATGTGTATGTGCAGTACATACTGCAAACACACACCTCAAAGACCCATTTTCTTTTCTTTTCTCACGTTGTTTGGGTGTGACCTTGCTCGGTCTCATACAGATTAAACACAGGTCCTCACAGTCAGGTGATGCATTGACCCAGTAGGGCTGCAGCTCTGGGGTTTGGCCTGTACTGTGTGAGCTGTAGTCCCTGGCCACCCGGAGACCATCCATGATCTATGTCCTGGGGACATGTCTGTACAAGCCCAGCTCCTCGGCTGTTAATGCCTATTTGCTGGTCCTTCTCCTTATCTCCTGTTGTTTACACTTCATCTCTCGTGTTCCCCCTTTCTTGATGTCTATATCGCTGTTACCCTTTTACTGCCTGTCTGCCTATTTCTCTAATAGCTTTCTTTCTGCTTTTGTCCTTGCCCACTTTCCCGTCAATACCCCCCCCCCCCCCCCCCCCCGCCACCCCCTCCCCCCCCCCTCAGGTGTGCAGCGGCTCTGTTCACTTTGCCCCCAGCAGGAGGCCAGGGAGAGCGGAGGATGCTCCAGCCGCTTAGCTCCCACCCAACCCCCCTCACGCTCTGGCCGCCAGCCCCACCCCAGCCCCACCCCACCCCCACACACACCCTCCGGCTCCCTGCGCCCGCCCCCCTCCCCCCGCACCCCGGCTCCCTGCGCCCGCCCCCCTCCCCCCGCGCCCCGGCTCCTGGACCGTGTGTCAGCACCAGCGCTTGTTTTCCTTGGCTCGGCTGTATGTGCGACGGCGACAGACACTGAGGCTGGACTCAGAGTGGAATCCCTAAGGGCCGTGCGTCTGTTCAGAGATAAACGCTACATGGCTGAAAAAAGCAGGAAGGCCTGAGATGCCTGCTGCGTTCACGTCCACAGGGGACTTTCAACACAACCGTATCAACTAAAAATCATATTAGAGACTGTTACAGGTTTAAGTCAAATTGCTGATATAACACTGCGTTCCCTACTATACCTGTACATATGTTTATTCCACAAAATTAAGAATTCAAATGAATTTGGTCAGTCAATCTGCAGAAAAATCATGTCAGATACTCACGTCTATCATGTCAGAGACGTCGTGGATGTAATACTTCGCCACCACTGCGTTTGTTGCTGCCAGGTTCAATAAATAGTCATTCCGGGCTTTTGTGCATTTCAGCTTGTTTTCAGAGTACTTGGCTTGCCTCTGGGGGGAAGAAACGAAAGAACAAAAGAACAATATGTGAACAGAACTGAAATATGTCATCTCCTGTGTCACTTTGCTCATATTTATGTATGAAGTCTATGTTGAATTACATTGATATCCATCACAAATGGCAATCTCATTTAGGTCTTTCAGAACTTGTGCTGGTTGCGGTGGCCAGACACACTTTGGGAGACAGTCTGCTTCAAACACACAGACAGTACACACACGTGCGCGCACACACACAAACACACGCACACGTGTGCACGCACACACACACAAGCGCACACACACGCACACATACACACACACACACACACAAAGAAGCACATTCAAACATCTATACACACACAACCGCACCATACACGCTGACTAGTAACGCAGTATTACTCAGTTACAATGAAATTAATTATCTTACTTTCTGCCCGGCGATGGTTCAAAAGTCAGAAAAGGTGCCAGACTGAATACAGTAGGCTGAAGATGGACTACAGTTTCTGTTGCCATGGTTATATAAGCTTGTCCCATCTGCTCGAGGGGCCCAGATGGTAAATATAAAATTTTTATCAAAAAGAATAAATACTCAGTGATCAACCATACTCCCTTTAAAAATTAATGTTAATTGACAGATACTTCATTGTATTGACAAAACATTACAAAGGCAATTAAAAAGACACTTAATTTCAAAAACTGGCTGAAAAATATGTTTCCAAAAATAAACTATTCATCTGTGAGCTTAAACCAATATGGGCCAGATGGTAAACATATCAAATATTTATATGCGATTCCCATTTCCACTCTGATGCTGTAAATGTTGTAAAAAAATAAAAAATAAATAAAAAAACCCATTAACACAACATTTTCTCTCCAGCATCTAATATATGCATATTCAGCAGCACTAGTATAGGTGCCACAGACTCCGACACTCTGGTTGCCATGCATTAATGCACGACTGTCCATAGATACAGAAGAGCTATAAACAGTGTGACCTGTGCGGTCTTACCCTGGCAGTTCTCCAGGCTGTGACAGGGGGAGGTGGGGGCAGAGCTGTTGGCCTGACAACCCTCCCGCACCCACCGCCTCTTAGATAAGATTAGCTCATTAGCATACGGAAAGGCTATGATGAAATTATAATGAGATCTTCGGCTCGCTCCGTTAGGAGGGTTACTGTACAGTACATTAATCAGCGGTGCTAGTAAACACCGCAGCGGAGCGCCGGTCTCCCTTCGCTCACTCTCAGCCGAGGAGAGGAGGCGCAGCCCGTTTGCTGACCTGGAACAGACGTCCTGCGCGCTCAACGCACAGCAGAGCCATTTTTAAAAAAAACCTCAGTGTTCACCGCCGTGTGGGCAAACACAAGGCGAGGAGGACCGCCCATTTAAGTGGTGCAGACTCCCCCCCCCCCCCCCCTTTTACGGCCTGTGGCTGTAATGACTGAGCGGTTCCCTGCAGCTCAGCGTGTGGCTGCGGGCACAGCAGGCAGGGGCCGTTTACAGGGCTGGGCTCCTCCATGATGCTCCTCGGCTGTAAGGAGCAGCAGCCTGAGAGGAACTATGGCTAATGAGGAGCTTCCCACGCAGAAACAAGCTCTTAACAGCCCCCAATGATCCCTAATCCCATATTTCTTAGCACATGTATGAGAGCAGCGTGTTGCCGGCACCCTTTCAGAACTCAAAATAAAGCATGTAAAAACACTCAGCCCCGACACCCCTCCCGGGCCCATGGTGAGCAGGCAGGGGAGTGAGTAAACAGTAAACAAAATCAGCGCTGGATCCCGGCTTCCTCACCTTTTCCTTCATCTTCTCGATCTTGCGGACAGAGCTGCGGCGTTGGGGCCGGTCCTCGTGCCTGAGCACGCTGATGCTGATGTCGCCAGACTTGCTGAACTGCTTCTCCTCCTGCTTCTCCGCGTCCTTCAGCTTGCTCTCGGCGCTGATGCTCTCCGTGTGGTACATGTGGTACGTCTTCATCACCTGGGGTCGGGGGTCATAGGGCAGATAGAGGGAGGGGCAAAAAAAACACAAAAACACAAAAATCATAAATCAGAAAGCACCCAAAGGCACAAAACAACTGCAGGAAACAAGGTTTATTTCAATGTCCAGATGAGAGTGTGAGATTTAGTGTCTGTTTGTGTGACGACCAGACAGGATGACACAGATGGGCTTTTGAGGAGTCTGGTCATGATTTAAGAGGTACCCTCTGCTCCCAGCAAGCGGATACTGCCACTGCCTGCCAGACCTGCTGTTAGACAGTGTTTTCTCCTGCCTGATATTGAAATGTGTGTTTAGTAAGTGGCTCTTTTTAATTCATTGTGGCCTGGGTTAAGTCCTACAGAAAAGAACCACATCAGTATTCTCACCATGGGCAGAGGACTGGGACAGCGTGTTAATATGCATGAGTGTTCAGTATGCAGAGAGCAGGGGACTCTCCCATGGGCCAGGGAGAGGGCAGCGAGGGGAGAGCCGCCCCACCCCCCTCCCCCCGAACCAACCCCCACCCCCACCCCCCCACCTCGCCCCCAAGTGTCCTGAGAGGCTCTGTCACATGCCGGGAGCTGTCTGCTTCCTCAATGAGACACCGTTCCCCCGGCAACGGTTCTGCCATCAGCAGACCAAAGACACTACAGTCAAATCAAAACATGCGTGAAAAAGTGCATTTGCGTCCATAATAATAATAACCATCATCATGTCATTTTGTCAGCACCCAGCAGGAAGGAATATGCCCATTTAAAAAACACACATTTGTATGAGGTAACACATTTACTAGTTCAGGGTTATTCCCGGGTTAACTCAATATTTGATGTTTATTTTACTTTGATATTAGTTACGATGGAGTAATGATTTTTTTCTTCAAATAATATCAATTTGATCGCTTTTTTTGTTTTTCCATCTCCGCAATGTTTAATCTGTTCCTCTCCACTGCATCAGTCCTACTGCTGACCCCCTGTGAGCATAAATGGATGGGGGAGAGTTGGATGGGGAGGGGTGGTGGTTTGGGGGTGTTTGGCTCCTCCGGCCTGCCGTGCGTCTCAGTTACAGCCAGTCTCCGGTGTTTCGAATGAAAGGCTGGCTGGGTCTCTGAGCCCGAGGCTGCCACAGCCACAGCCACCCGCGGCATCTGCGGCTCCGTTCGGATCTGAGAGAGCTAGCGCGCTCGTTTCATGTGCTGGTGAAAGTGTTAGTGTCCTCTCCCTCCTTTACAGCGTCCCCATTGTTCCCGCTGCCCACAGTCAGTAACGGCGCCCTTGGACCTGATTCATTCAGCTCGTATGATGGGCACTTTACACACCGCACCACAATGGCCCCTCAGGATAAGAGCATCTGCTCAATTAATTAATAATGACAGAGGGGGGGTTTACCTTCTCTGACCTTTTTCTGACCCCCCCCCCCCCCCCCCCCTCCCCCCCCCTCCCCCCCAGCACACACACCTTTTTAACCACTGAAAGAGTGTTCTGCTTCTCCCGGAGCCTCAATTCTCACATCCCCATTCAGGAACACATTTTACTAAATCAATTTCCAGAATCCATGGATAAATGTACTGGAAACACCACACTCACACAGTGACTCAACAAGCACACAAACCTAAGTGCGTGGAGAGGCATTCTGCTCAAGGGGGATGTGCGATTTCATTTAAGTAAAACAAGTGTTGTTGTCATCTTCGTTTCTTACTCTCACACATTAAGGTGAGTTTCTACATTCAAATGAAGTGAAATCAGTTCTTTACTCAGTTATGAACAAAACGCCAGCGGTAGGTTTGAATGCTCCTGATTGGAGGTTCATCTCCATCTGCAGATCAGCGCGGGACGTTAAGCACACGCGGCGTGCCTTTGTGACATCACCGTTAACCGTGGTGTTAAGTGCGTGAGTCAGAGTCTGGGAAACGCCCCCGGGGGTAACGGAGACCGAGAGCCAATACTAACACCAGCTTGTTTCCCAGCTGCCAAAGGGGGGGGGGATGGGGGTGGGGGGTGTTGTTCATACCGGGTATGTTGGTACTATAATTAATATAAACACTACAAACACTTCCTAAAATGTCAAGTGGGACTCCATGTCTTTCCAACAGGATTAACACACCGTTCTCCAAGGCTGTACATTTTTTTTTTACAGTTCTGTAGATTGGTGATAAAAAAAGCGCTGTCAATATTTCCGTGTTATCCCAGAAACTATTGCAATATTGAGACTGCTAGGTAATACATATCACTCATCATTTCACTGAACAATGTACTACTATTTCCACAAACACATAGATACAGCAGCTACTAGATTTGGCATGGGAAAAATTATTTGCAAATAAAACATGGGGTAGGCCGATTTCACACTAACAGCCATTTGAATAAAAATGAAACAGGACTACATTGCTTTTTTCATGAAGAAACGAATGGTTTCCTAGCAGCTTGGTCATCCATATCATCAAAATGACAAAAAATCTCCAGCACAACAGGAAGTGATCAACCTTATAAATGAGGATTGACTGCAAGTGCAGACACCACTTTCAGTTTTCTAGATCAGGGGTGTCCAATCTTATCTGAAAAGGGTCGGTGTGGGTACAAGTTTTTGTTTTAGCCCAGCACTACAACACCAGATTTAACTACTTAAATAATTATGGTCTTCAAACAAGACTTTGATAAGTATAATCGGGTGTCAGGGCTAAAATAAAAACCTGCACCCACACTGGCCATTTTTGAATAAGGTTGACCAGCCCTGTTCTAGATTAAACCTTTTTTATTGACAATGGCACCCATTAAAAAAAAAACAAGAATGTATGTTCTCAAATTACAAAGAATACCTGCAAGAAGCAGAACTCTCAGCCAAGCACAAAATGGCCACAGCAATAGTACTGGCCTAGATGAACAAGGAATGAATATGCAAAAGTAGTGATGGGATGGAAAATAGATACATTAAAAGAATGACCAAAGTGTGTTCCACTAACCACCTGGACAAATATTAAGCTTTTATATTCAACATTTATAACCTGTCCATACCAACACTCCGCACATGCTCCCTAGCACAAATTTAGCATACTAACTGATCCAAAAATGTAACTAACTAGGACTTGGTTGGAACACAATACATCCTGTAGTCCCTTTCACGACCAGAGTCACCAGGTAACAGAAGTAACAATCTCAGGCTTTGGATTTGAAGAGTAGCACATTTCCATGATTCATTGCAGCCAGAAATACAAAGCAACTTTAAAAGCTTGTTACGCAAACAAAACAAGGCAGACATTGTTATCGCAAAACAACGTCTGGTACTGAAGAGTTAAAAATAAGCGAATGAAGAGGGAACGGCACCTGCAGAAATGCAATAAAGCAGGGTGAGTAATTGGCCTCCTGATGTGCGAAACAGATTGCAGGTCTTTGCTCTCATGCTTCCTATCTCAGCTTCCGTGCTTAATTTGAGCCAAAGTCATTATCCTCGTCTTCAAATCAATGCCATCAGCAGCAAAATCAGCAGGGAGTGAATTATATCTCTCTTTTTTTTACTTTCAGTAGAAACTTTGTTTTAAAGGTTTTAATTTTACTAAACAAACTCCTAAACAGAGCTGTTTTTACCTCTTACCTTCCTTTAGTTATACTGACAGTGTTCACCACCCTTTTCAAGCCCTCATGCACAATGCTTTTACAGTACATTTATGAATCTTAGGTATCTCTGTTCAGGGAGCTCCTTCTGTGCTTCCAGAAGGATTCGTATTCAGTTACTGGTGAGTAAAAAAGTGGCTTATTCAAATCAAACCAATGGAAAGATAGCAAAGGCATCTTTGGTGGGATTTTCATAAAACAAGTCATTCAAATGCTAAAATTATGATAAGTAATACAAATATTGTCCTCTGAACTCAATAACTGATAAAAACAGTGATCTTTGACTGACTGACCACTAACCAGTAGGGCATAGTTAGGGTCCTGTGAGGCAATGCACACAGAACAGGCCAGTAAATTAATGATAGCATGGATATCTGTAGCGTCTGGGTGGACAGATGGATGGATGTATGCAGATAGATATCTCTGCCAGAGATTGCCCTTTGATGGCTTGCTGCTCATGACATTCGATGAATAAGTAATCCCTCCTCCGTGACAGTCCGTGCTCTTGGGGGTGGGGGGGGGCAGAAGTGCTGTGGTGGCTTGGAGGACAGCCAGCCGCGAGGACAGCGTCTCCTCCTGAGCGAGTGAAACAGCCTGTGCGTTTGGCCCTGTCCTCTCCTCCAGGTCAGGCAGAGAGGAGCTCAATGCGGGAGCTCCGTGCTGATTAAGCACATCAGCCCCGATCTGCACGCTGCTCCTGACTGGCCACAGAGAGCTGCACTGCGCTGGTGCATCAAACCACCTGTGCGCTACGGAGGGAGGGAGAGTGCCAGAGAGAGCATGCGGGGAGAGAGAAAGTGAGAATACATGAGCGAGGGGGAGAGAGAGAAAATAGGGACAGATAGGAAGAGGAGGTCATGGGACAAGGAGATAAAGACTGTGAGACTGTGTGATGACATACTAATCAAAGACCTTAAAATTTAAGTCAGTTGGACTGAGAGAGAGAGAGAGAGAGAGAGGGGTACACATGGCATAGACAGAGACAGCAGGACAAAAGGAGTACAGCAGGCACAGGCACTGAATTTGAGCTTCACTTGGCCCAGCTGGAAACTGCAGCAGAGGTCCATTCCATCATCAACAGCATTATCATCATCCACATTCAAATCCAGCACAGCAGTCTGCCTCACTAGCATACAGACCGCGCCACATCGCATCCACCAATAGACTCAGGCAGCGACTAAGACTGGGGTGTTTGTGTGAGGAACATGGAGATCAGAAGCGTACTCTGTGAAATTGATTCTGACGGTCAAAACAGAAAAGGGAAAGGGTGAAGATTAGTTTACACAGCGTGCAGAGTTTGTCAAAAGAAAGTAAGGTTTTTATTTTTTGGGGGGATAACGGGAAAAGTTTGTCATGTACAGGGGAAAATGAAATATGGGTTTACTTACAGTGTAGAGTTCGTTTGTCACTTTCACCAGCTCCTCATGCATCTGGATGCCGATATCTTTGCTCTGAAAACAGAGTGGAGAGGTTTCAGAGCAGAGGCCACAAAATAAAGCTGACACATTACTGCCCCTAGCCCAGCTTATACATATGCCCAATCAGTTTAATCTCCACATGAGCATCATGAGAAGCTGAAGTTTGCTAAAAAAAAAAAAAAAAGATTACATCCCAAATAAAATAGAAAAATATCTGTGAAAGACTATATATGCAAAGCTCAATCACATCAAGTAAGCTCTTCAGATAACAGAAAACTGAACATCACAGTTTACATAAGTGATAAAACACTTAGAATGGCATAAAGGACTACTAAAAACTTCATCAATGAATCTAAAGGGTTTAATGATTAAGTGTTTGATATTCCTTTCAGGGAAGTACAAAAACTAGTATATTCACCAACAACCTCTTTGCACAAGTACAACCCTGAAAGCCTCAAGGTCTGAACTAAGCCTGACTAACACAAGGGAGATAAAACGCTTCAGGGAGAACAATGAGGATCAGACCAGACACTGAGGCTGATCATATCAGAATTATTAGAGGTCACACATAAAATAAATAAATGAAAATAAACTAATCTTATTTTGGCAGGACGCATCTCATTTATTTGAACAGCAGGCTGGCAAACTCACTGCATTCTGCACCAGTCTCCATTTGCTGTCGTGCCCACACACGGCCTATGCAGCTCAGAAACACTGATATTCCTCCTGCATGAACACGTCTGCCAGTCAGTTTATCAGCACCACACCACTCGCGGATATTATATGGACTTCCGATCAGTGCAGTTCTTTAGGCACCCAAATATGTGCGCACTGGCGGTCCAGTTTACCTTCCCTCTTTCCTGCCATTATTTGAGTCCTATGTTTAGCTCTGGGGCTTGCAAATGTCAAAGGACTCCTTAGAGAGGGACTTCGCCATAACACGAGTCAGGAGTACTGCAGGCGACAGAGTAACTTACAAACCTCTGCTTCAAATGAGATTTCTAAAGCAATATCAATCGAATGAGTTTAAGGTAGGGATACCAGTCACACGGAGAAAAATAGCTCAAACTTTTCTGAATAGCCTATATGATATCAGTCATAATTATACTGAGACACACCACACTGTGTATTGATATGGTATGAAATATTTAAATTTAGCTTATTGTGTTTTTGGTTCTCCTGATCGGATACCTCTTCTGTACAGAGTGTATCAGTTGTTTCTTGTAAAACTGATACACAGAAGAAAAATACAACATGGGGTTTCTACACTCCTCACCCTACACTGCTGCCACGTGCACATATTAGCAAATACTGTGTTGAATTGCAGAGTTTTCATATTGAAAATTATTTTTCCAGAAAGCAAAGATGTTTAAAAAGACTGTATCACAAAGACGCCTCTCAAAGCAGTGTTGGAATGACTTCTGTCACGGGTTTTGAAGGGGAACAAATAATGAAGTTGAGTGAAATCTATTCCCGCACACAGAACACTGCCTATCACTCCTTCGTATTTCACAGCCAGAGTGAACAGTGACAAATCTCACCTTTCTGCTGTTAGTGCGAAAAAATAACTACCTACTCACCATATTTTCAACACCCACAACTAACTTGAACTACTGAAGACACTTCATTCGGCTGTTGTGTAGCCTGTATTTGCTGCAATACATTATCACTGCTTTGGCATCTCCTGGAATTCATTAGCCTCTCTCCTGCTATGTCCCTTATTGCACATACATCATACTGGACTTTAATATATACAGATCAATACTGCCCAAAGGCCTAAGGTAGAGTTAGTTTTGTTAAAAGCCTTGTTTCAGAATACGACCCATCGCAATAACATAGGAAAGGCACCATTATAAGAAAAGCAACTGAGTGACACAAAGCCAGTAAAAATAAAATAAGGAAATGGTGTCAACTAGTTTTGAAATGAAAATGACACATAATATCAACAATCAAACGATAGGATGACACAAACATGCTGATGCCAATTTGTTAAATTATCTGAGACAAACTAAAAGATCATATCATGTATACAATTCTAAGAAAGTTTTAACAATTGAAGAAAGGTAGCAAATCGCTTTAGATTAAGAAACTGCATATTCCCCCTCCCCCTTTTTTTATTATCAGTAAGCAGTTGATGCAACGTTCACATCTCTTTCATCTCAGAGATTATGAGGCCAGATTGTATGGTGGTGTGGGGGTTTGTGGGGAAGGACTGCAGTGTGCAGAGCAGTCTCTGTAGAGACCTCCCTCCCGAGTGCTTCATCAATGCTTCCCCAAAGAGACAGAGTGTACAGCTGCAGGCCAAACACAGCCAAACTCTCCCAGCAGACCCTTTCTCATACAATCTCTCATCTCACACTTTCGCTTTTTCTCTCCTGCCCCTCCCCCTCCCTCCCTCCCTCCCTCCCCCCATCCAACCCACGAATCCAAGCCCTTTTCAGGGCCGTCAATGGCGACCCTTTATCCAAATATGAAACTGCACTGAGTGAATGCGACGAGTGGAAGCCGCTTGCGGGGGAGAGAATCTCTTGGCAGGGAGTGAATGGTATTTGTATGCATCGCTGCTGCTGCAGTCAGTACGTCGCAGGGAACGTACTCTACTGCGCTGCCAGAGCAGAGAGGAGAGAGGGCGTTTTCTTCTGAGCAAGAAAACACCCCGGCTCTCACTGCAGCCGCAAAGGACATTACACATTTAACACAATACGTCCTGTACGCTTCTGTTCTCTGTCACTTCTGAATCATCTTACATCTGTGTGTGTGTGTGTGTGAGTGCATCTGCGTGTGTGTGTGTGTGTGTGTGTTAATTAACAGTCCACCTGGAATCCGTATGGGTTCCATCATAGTGCTGGGCCAATTTAATGAGCAGCTAATGCAGTTAAAACTAGTACCTGAAAATACAGACTGAGTTAACCTTCAAAGACACAATTTCTCAGAGCTAAATAACAGACCTTTGCCACCTTCCCACGGTTGAGAAGGCTGATCATTATCATACCAGACACACAGCCCACATACCCAAGAACATTTCACACAAAGTGCACCAAAACAGTATCAGGTCCACCTTCTGGCAAGACAGGTTGACTAAATGAGGTTGTTAAAATTTATAAAGGTCTTTTTGTGCAGTAAGTGTTAGTGTTATTCAATATAAACCTTGAATTTAACTATTTTAATTAATGTGTCCAAGGCTAATATGCATGATTAACGATGAAGGAAGATAAATGCTTATTACATAGAGCCTAGCATTCCATAGGAAACACTTTCTTATAGAGGAAATTAAGTTGGTTCCCTTTTCAGGCAATCAAGCAATCTTATCATTAACTTTCAGCTTAGCAGCTACTAACCCCATTCACCTACTCACTGACTTAATCACTTGTGGACTGTACAGCCCCCCCCCAAGGTAACGACAATCCTTTCCTCTTGCCACTAGGTGGCAAAAAGGCTCACATCTCAACAAAGAGCTGGATGTTTACTTGCATAAAATCTACCCGCAGCTCCAGGGTCAGAAGCAAGCACTCAGGGCTCAGCCAAAGGCACAATGACTCCTGTGTAACTGTGTAACTCCCGTACTGTTTTTAACCCACCTGCTTTCGGCCCTGTTACATGTCATTTGTGCACACGCACTACCGTGGCTGGCAGGGAGGTGGGCCTCCTACAGGGTGAGAGGGTTAGGGTGGCTGACTGGGGGCTTGCCTACAGGATGCCCAGGCAGGTGGAAACCCCACTGTATGTTTGGGTAAGACCTCAGTAACGCCGGCAATGTGCTGACTGCATTCCAAATCCTCCCTGACATACCCTTCTGCAATGCCTGCCGACATGTGAAATTCCACAGTGTGACCAGCCGGCAAAGAGCAGCCTGTGACCAGGCAAGAGGGCCTCCGTGCATGCACACTCATTGACACGCACGTGCACACTCATGGACTCGCCCGTGCACAATCATGCACAAGCACGTGCACACTCATGCACGTGCATGTGCACACTCATGGACACGCACGTGCACACTCATGCACACGCACGTGCACACCCTGACAGTGGGCACAAATGTCCATAAACACAATCATAGCATATTCACTGTAATCACAAGCAGCAGCAAGGGGCATGCTCAATGTAGGTCACCTGTGAGCATGGCAGTTTGCATCTTTTCAGAAGGTACCTAGTTCTACAATTGGGTGCAAAGTACCTTGTGCAATTGGGCCGAAATACGGGTGAACTACAAGTAAAATACATGGAAAAACTTCTGCTAACTGAAATTTCTCACTCAACAAAGTCATATTTTAGCCAGAATAAGAGACAAAGGCAAGAACCCCAAGACTGACCTTCTTGAAGAGCCGGATGACGTCCTCGCTGATCTGAGACAGGCGCACGATGACGTTGTTGGTGTAGAGGTCATTCAGTGTGGCGTGGTCCCGGCTCTCCCTGCGCGTCTGGTTCAGGACCAGGTACCAGCAGTTCACCGAGGACAAGAGGTGCTGCTCCTTCCTGAAGGGGGTGGAGAAAAGACACGATTCAGAAGTGCGCAGGGTGCTCAGATCATTTTATCAGAGATAAAAACAGTACACCTCTACAGCGTCTTTATTCTAAGGTTTCCGTTTTATACACCACAAACACCTGCTCAAAGGGAAATATCTGTCTGATTGTGGCTTCAAAATTATTACTCAGCTTAGCATTTAATAATACACCACAGAGGGAGGAGACAGCTGAATAAAGCAAGCAACATCAACAAAGCAGACTTTACAAAACATAATTATAAAAGCTTTGCAAGCCAACCCAAACAAATGTTAATTTCTCATTAAATATTTTGGAGTTATTAGATTCTAGGTAAAGTACTATGAGTTTTGATTTACATATTAAACACATATTTGCCCTCAGAACAGAAAGTAATGCAGCTCCTGGCCAATTTCACCATTCAGAGACACATAGCCTACCGGAACAAGATCAGAAAGGCTTAAATGTGCTTCTGGGAGAGTGGCCGCAGCACATTCAGGTCTTGTGATGGCAATAATGAGGGCCAAATGGTTGTTCGCCTCCCTTCACATGTTAGTGTCTGATACAGTATCGATCTTGTAATTCCTTAAGGCTGCTGACCATAATAACCAAAGGCAATGTGTTCCGCTGAACGCGAGCAGCTTTCACAAGCCCTTCCATTTGAAGCGTATCGCAGACCCCCACCTGAATCAACTCTCAATGCAAATCAATCAGCGCACTCAGGAAAGAAGACTCCGCTCTGGAGCACCGGGGGGAGAACCACTAGGCACGCAATTACTCCAGGAAAAGGCTGGGCCTAAACATCAAAGGGATCTTCTCTGTGGCGCTGCTCAAATGTTTTCCGAAATGGTAATCACCTCTAATTAATTTGAAATCTGCCATCTCTCTCTCTAATAACACCCCCCCCCCCCCCTCACACACACACACACACACACACACACACACACACACCAGTGATGCTAATGCCAGAACACAGATGAACCTCATTTTCTACTATACAAGAAGAGGAGAAGGACAGAGGTACACAACATCAGTCAGCCTCCAGCTGTACTTTGCATCCATCTCCAAGATTTTTACTGCATTCAGAGGACTATAGAAGATCAAGCCCTGGATTCAATCAACAGATGTCCTCAACTTTTACATACAATTAAATGCAAGTGCAAAACAGTTTGGCAGATTCAGCCATCCTCAAAAAAAAAAAAGTATCAACTAACTGTATTTAAAGTCAAAGGTAAAATGTTGAATGAATTCAGGCCCAAGACAAGCATTCATTCTTCATCCTGCCTTTACGTAAATCATAACAGAAAGAAAAATAAAAGGAAATAGGTGGACTTCCTGCTTTTCTTCAAATGATTTTATCCTTTTTCTTCTTCTTTCACTTTTTCTACAAATGCTGTTTTAGCAATCATTCCCATTAAACAAAATCCAGCCCTTGCAATAATACTTTTCTTAACCTTTGCCAATCCTTCAGCGTTGCACACTGGTGGCTTTTAAAAATTAAAGATGCTTGGCACTTAACAAGCGTTTATGTATGAAGAGTCACAGGGGAGCACACCTCTGGCCCTGAAAACACCCCAGGAGGGAACCAAGACACTAAATTGCCTCCGATATCACAATCACAACAGGTCTAGGGCTTCCCTGGCACGTTCTGTACCCATCTCATCAAGACAAGATTTACAGGTCTCTGACCAGTCTCCCACCCCTGTCTCTGAAACGCTGACGAGACACTGCTTTGCCCATGTAACCTCCTCTAAAATATTTACCAGCACACTTACGCAACTTCTGCACGGCGGCGTACTGCCCTGTTGCGAAAGCGCATTTTACACAGCCCAAAAACCCAAAGAGGAAGTTTTACATCCAGACCTGAATACGGACTGCACTGCTTTGTTGGTCGTTCTGTGGTCATTGAGTGTAGAGTGCACAAATGTCCACAGAGCACAAGAAATTAGCAGTGAGCAGAACATGCTAATGAGCTAAAGTAGAGACCAAATGATCCCAAAATACATAATACTTTGATTGCAGATTTCAAAATGGCTGCATAGGATGTTAGACAATAAAGGTATTTTAAATGACAGGTTTAGAAATTTTCTATAATTAAAACAGTAGACATAAAAAGAATCTGTGTCTGAATTTTTTCAGCTTGCCCAGCTGTTTTCCCAAGTAAACTGTAGGGTGCTGTAGCAAAGTCGTGGCTTGCAAATGGGTCTTATTGTGGCGGTGCTTACAATGCACCCGCGTGCTCTGTGTCTTCTGCTTGAAGTGGGCCTGAAGCCATTTTGTGGAGTGATCAGGGTACAGGTGAGTCAGCAGCCTTAGTGAGAACACCCCTGAAGTGCCAAGCTTGGTCGGTTACGGCCGTGAAGATGCCGCCCCAAGCGCCCGATCTGGAGGTTTTCATTTCCATCTGCTGTCTCCCGGCAGGCGAACTCTTAAAGTGCTTAAAAATGTTCTATTCCACATCATTGTGCACCCATGTTATGCAGTCATCGCGCAGTCGGGCCTTATCAATAGGACACGCTGGACACTGAAGCTCTGGGGGTCTCATCTACTAACAGGGAGACTGTTCTCCACTGTTCCCTTTCCCACTAATTCAACTCCCCAGCATCTTTTCCTCCTGGTCACTGTTTGCTATCACAGCCATCTCTCCCACTAAGCCTCCCTGGCACATCTTATCAATTCAGACAGAGAGAGGGAAGAAGCTGTTGAGAGCTGGAAGGAGAGAGAGACAGAAAGAGAGAGAGGAGATCAAGGAAAAGATAAAGAGCTTATTGCCTTAGTAGCAAATTCAGTGACTTCACAGTACCAATTTACTGAATCAGACGCATCATTGAAATAAGTCAGAGACCTACGATGGGAAGCACGTGCATTTTCTTTTGTTTTCGTACAGAGACTCAGGGTCTCGTGAATGTCCTTTGAAAGCACTCCATGGCGGCGGGTCCCGGCTTATCTTTGAACCGGCATGAAAGGGGGCCAATCAAAGGAGGTGGGGGGAATCAAAGTGGTGGGGGGGCGGGGTGGGGTGCGCCATTCCATAGCTGCCAGCTAGGACGGTTCAAACATGCTGCTTTCAGGCACGGCTACATAGCGCTGCCAAGCTGGACCCGGCATCTGGGACAGTTTCGGTGCCTCTTTATTTCGCGGATGCTGTCACGGTTTGATGGTAACCAGACGTAGGGTGCCAAATCAGCCCAGTTCCTGCTCCAAGGGAAGCCAGGGAGGAGGACGGTGCAACCCTGCTGTGCTCAAACATGCCAGGCAGCGTGGACATCGCTGAACCAGGGTCACTGTGAACCCAATGGTCTGACCCAGAGCCCCTGACAGCAGACTGTTCACCTGCTAGAATCCTACCCAGGGTCATCGCTGTTATAATAGCATATTTTCACAACAGACATCCTTATCAGAGGTCACTTACATTTTAATGGCTTGCACAATTATTAATCATTCATCTATATCTAGGGCTGAAGGTCAGTTCAGGTTTGGTCTTGTGCACAACAGCAGTGCTCCAAGGAAGAATCAAACCCGTAACCCTTGTGCATCTCAATTCTGAGGCAGTGTGGCATACAGCAGGTCCCTAAACATTACAGGAACATTTTTCCCCAGCACCATAACGGTGATTGCCTGTTATTCTGAAACTCTGTCCAGCTGAGCAGACCCAGCTAGGCACTCATTAGAGTAGCACAGGAACAAGCAGACTGCTGCCAGCACTCCCGCCTGTCCTGTGGGCTAAGGAAAAGGAACCATTAATAACTCATAACATTCTGCTTAGAGTCATTAGAAAGTAAACGCTCACATATTCATGAGCTGTTTAATAATTACTGAAAAGGAATTCAAGCATATGGCAATAACCATGTTAACTACATGCCTCATCCACACGCACGAATGCACACACACATGCATGCACGCAGTGCACAGTTTATCTTAATAAAGCTTTCAAAAACATCAAATATATATTTAATATATATATTTAATTTTTAATATATATTCCTTGGATAATTAAGAATATCCCAGTGGAAGAGATACCTACATCTTTAGGTCCAAATATTTCAAACATTTGGAAAAGACTTCCAAGACAAATGAATTTAATCTGGCGCTCTGGCAAATTTATAATAAATGATGTACCATTCCAAAATATGTTGGCAAGAGTAAATATGCCAATGTGTCTATTTCTTTTAGCATGCAAAGTTTTAAGGCATCACACACCACACAATCTAAAATATCACGGATTATCCATGGAAAGTCTGAAAAAAAGAAAAGAAAAAAAAAAGCTTTTTGAAGCAATGTTGAAGGATTCATTTGCAGACAGCACAGTGTTTCTCAGGGATAAGAGATAAAGAAGGTGAAGTGGGTTGGGGGGGCTCTGCTGATAGACTGATAAGCTGATAGACGCAGAGCAGCTGTGGCCATGCACAGAGCAGGCACCGAGCAGCCAGAGCCCGTCTGCTGCAGGGAGATACGGGAAACTCTTTAATGAACCAGTCTGGATGCTAATGCTAATCATTAACATAAACAAGGGCCTATCTCCTTCACACAGGTGAGGTTTCACTCCAGGATTATGCCAGCTGCTTTTCTTCTCTTAGTCATCACCAAAAGAGTATTTTGCCAAAAAAAATATCTTGTGCAGCCTCTTGTTTTCTGTCCATTTCAGCTTGTTTTGTTCACACTCTTTTCTTGCAGTCTTATTTTGGAGATACATACAGCTACACAGGGGATCAATGGAAGAGTTGATTTCGAGGTTACAAGTAGGAACAGAAGTCTCAGGTGTAAATCTGGCAGAGTCGACAGATTGAAGAAAAGATCAAGCAGACGAGTTTATGCTGCTCAGAGGACCAATGATATTCCACTAAACTAATGGCTAATGACACTAATATGAAAAGTTTTAAAACAGGACCCGAAAATGTACAGTGAATGATTTAAGAGTAAACATTAATAATGTCATTCAAGAGTTAAACATTAATAATAATAAGTCAGCACATAATCCCATGTCTAGCCAACGTATCCATCTTCCTCCTCAATCCCCTTATATTTGCTGTTCAGACCCTTAATAGGGACAGGCACCATATGTCCCACTCTCCAAGGCATGCAGATACAAGCTGTCTGCAACCTCCCCATCGCTTTACACAGTTTTCACACAGTGCGTGGAAAACCTCACCAAAGAGCAAGTCCTCAATGCACTTTTGGAGTTTATTTATAAATTGCGGTCTTTATAGTCTTGGAGTCAAACGTAACAGTGTGAGACAGCTTTACAATGTTCTTTAGAGAAGTTAATGCAGTTTATAGAAAAAGGCAACGGGGCTCCAGTAAAGTACGGTTGGTAATCAAAGTGTCACCCCTTGGTAGCATTTCACTGGTGTGCCGATTTGGAGCCAGCTGATCCGCTGCCTGTGTGCACTAACAAACCCTTCGTAGTGTTTGAACGCATGCAAAGTGCATAATGGTTTTGAAGGACTAGTGGCTTAACCATGCATGCCTGTGCGTGTGTGCGCGTATGTGTGAGTGTATGTGTGCGTGTGTGCATGTGCATGCGTTCGTGTGTACCGTATGTACACGCACGTGTGTGTGCGCGTGTCGCGCAGAAGCATTGGGCCAAAACATCTGCAGCAACACGGCTTTCCGCAGTCCACCCGGGAGCTCTGGTGCAGACAGCGCACTCTCCAACAGCTGGGCTCAATTACGGCCGAATCCCACCCCACTGCCCCTCAGCCGCAGCACACCGGACAGCCAGGAGCCCTTCAGATGGCCTCTCTGCGTCGCCTCCGCTCAGACACAAAGCAGGTTACAGCCGCGCGAGCCTCACAGACTCACGCACAGAACACGCTGCCCGCAGTCCTACTCTACAGTACACCGGACACGTGCCCGTTTCCAAACAGCAACAGCCCTACTCTACACTGGACATGTGCCCGTTTCCAAACAGCAACAGTCCTACTCTACACTGGACATGTGCCCGTGTACTGCTGGCTTATACATAGGCAAAAAGACACAAAATACATACAGACTGTTGATTTTGAAAGTTCTGTTCACAACTGCAGGCCACAACTTTCTTTTGAAGACCTTTACAATGTCTGTCTGCTCGGTAATCAAACACCACACTGTGAGTGGTGCAACTGCTGAGATCAGCAAGCTGACAATGTACCCTGGCAGGTCTCCACCACAGAGAACGATCCATTGATTGAAGGCAATACAAACCTTGGGCGCTCTGCATTGCCTGGGCATTAGCTGTGCCACCCTGTATCCAACGGTGACAACCCCCCCTAAGGACACTGTGTTTTCAGATCTATTCATAAATAATTATTAGGCTTTTAAGCAGTTAGCAGAAATACTGGTTTTGCATTCCCCCCTGCGGTTCATATTCAAATCCTAACGGACATCCTTTGCAAATAACTTTACTTACAATATTCTTGAGCTTCAACTAGCCACACAAGATATGATAATTCCAGGTAAACTAATTCTACATTTTTCACTCCACATTTTATCACAACGCCAGAGGCATAACTATTTCCTCCACACGACACAATTTCCTGTTTTAAAAACGTTCCTTCTCGTGTAATTTGGCACACTGAAACAGCTCCTGTTGCACTGTTCCACTTTTTTCAAGGTGCACCCAAATTCATAGGTAATGGGATTGCAGAAATAGCCCAGCAGGGGCAGCAGGAAGGGGGGGGGGGGGGGGGGGGGGGGGGGAGCAGAGCGCCTCGGCACGCGTAGCACACACAAATTGGATAATAACTTTGACCTAGTTGAAGCAGAGCAGCAGTGTGGTTTTTAGTCACGGTCTCTTGGCTCTTCTCGCCCCACCACCTTCACCTCCCTCCCTCCCTCCCTCCCTCCCTCCCTTCCAGGACTGCATTTCCCAGATTTCCTTACTTGAACTGCTGGTGCTCCCGTGAGCTGCGGATCTTGGAGGAGAAGCGCTCGGCCAGCTTCTCCAGGCTGCGGGAGTACTCCAGCTGGATCTCGGCCTTGCGCCGGAAGAACTCCTGCAGGTCCTGCAGCAGCTGGATGCGCGACTCGGACTGCTGCTCCAGGCATTTGAACTGCTCCACCAGCTGGTTACGGATCTCTGTCGAGAAACAAAAGCAAAGACGCGCGTCAGCATTTACAGTTCGCCCCGCAAATCGTGTGCGAGAACGCAACGTCGCTTTTCAAGCAAACGGTTCTTTCAACCCACATGCAGCATGAAGAAACATTGAGACCAACAGTGCTGAAATAACAAGAAAGACCAATCAGGACTAAAGGCAAATCATGCATGCATGCAATGTGCGTAAAGTAGAGCACACTGAAACCCCTAATGAAATGTGTGCTATCCTTCACCCCTTGTTGATGTTGACAAGCAATAAAGCAACCTAATTAAGCCAATAATGACATTGTGGTGAATTTATATGTAATCTGCCAGCTGAAATCTACACAACCAGCATCTTCTGAGATGCTACATTATAATGGAAACCTCCTTATTATAGCCTATACAGAGAGGAGGCCTGAACCACTATATTATAAATGCACTCCAGATTCATCTGGCCGTCATCCCTGATGCAGTGATCTCCACCTGACTATCTCTCTAGCCACATTTACAAACCACACAGTATCGGCATGGGGTGTACGCCTGTGCACAGAGCCTGAGATTCAGTCAAAGCCCACAAAAACATGATCTGTGCCCAAAGTCTGTAAACTTGTACAGTCAAAATAGAATTGAGAGAGAGAGAGAGAGAGAGAGAGAGAGAGAGAGAGAGAGGGGTACACATGGCATAGACAGAGACAGCAAGACAAAAGGAGTACAGCAGGCACAGGCACTGAATTTGAGCTTCACTTGGCCCAGCTGGAAACTGCAGCAGAGGTCCATTCCATCATCAACAGCATTATCATCATCCACATTCAAATCCAGCACAGCAGTCTGCCTCACTAGAGATCCCTGAAGTGCAAGTACCCTTGAATTATTCTGTGAAATAAGAACATAGCATTGTAACCTCAGGCATTTCGAGTGGAGTTTCATTTCATATCCAAAAACATACAATGAAAACCATTCCAAATAAGTCGATTGTTGGTTAAGACAGGCAGTGTTCCTGAGGGTCTCTAAAAGTGCCATAATTCTGTATAAGCTTCCCTGACAAATGAATTTCAGCTGCAGTAACAGCCTTATCAGAGCAGTGAGATTTCATTATGACTTTCAAGCCATCTGTTTCTCTAAAATAAGGCTACTGCATGCAGTTTTGTGTACAGACAAATGATAATGACGCATTTCTTCAAATGCGTCATTATCTCTAATAGACAGTCAGATATTAACAACGCATGGCCTTTAAGTAAACAAATATTTTTTGGTGAAACAGCAGACTGGGAAATATGAGGCACATACCATCTCCAAAAGGCTTATGACGCATTGCGCTTCACCCAAAGTTTGCAGCCTCCTTTTCAAACCCCAGAAGGGACATGCTCGCTCTCTAATCTGAGTGTAGAACAGCACCATGGAAAATTTGGGACACAAGACAGAGGCTTCAGAACTGAGACTCCCCCCCCGAACCCCCACCCTCTGGCTCACCACACAGCAAACGGAGGACCCTCTCTAACAGCAGACTTATAATCATGAGCTCAAATGTCAACCAGTAGGTGCTGCAGACCGCTGCTCATCACAGAGGCTGGGGAAGAACCAGATGCCATTAAAGAAACATGACACTCTTTCCCCCTCTTCACAAGTCACTCAGTCTAGCTGCCTCGGATGTGTTTTTAATAAAGCAAAACAATGCTACTTTTACTGAACTAATGAGTGACCTATTTTACAGCTGAAACCAAACTGAAACGACAAGCTGACACTGATAATGCTTCAGAACAGTTTTTTTCACAGGCTAAGATATTCCACTGGTGCCATCGACAAAAACTGGGTTATGCACACACTCTGAGAGATTCTACTAACCTAAATATGTCATTTCTGTTTGAATGTGCAGAGGGAGAAAAGGGTAAATGACAGCTCCTTGACTGAGCGCTGCCAACAAAAGAGAACGAAGAGCACACACAGTGTCAAAAATGACACCATATTCCAAGCCGCAAGGTGCACGAGAAGCCTAATGATGTCTCTGGTGCATGCTGTGTTTTGTATGCTGTTTGAAACCATTTGCATATGCTATATCAAAGCCAATACATTGGCATATCAAAGCTGGCTGCGAGGCAGTGCTCCTGACCAATGTTGCTTGGCCAGGGAACTGTTATCAGCAAGTTCAAATAACAAAAAGGCACGACGACAGTATCGACATAGCAAGATCTTAGGTAGACCTGCCACACTGCTCTTGTCTTTAGCTCAGGAGAATTCAGATGCCTTCTCCTATTGTACAAGTACATGTAAGATCGATTCATATGGTTCACTATCAGAGAGAGAGAGAGAGAGAGAGAGAGAGAGAGAGAGATCCCTGAAGTGAAAGTACCCTTGAATGATTCTGTGAAATAAGAACATAGCATTGTAACCTCAGGCATTCATAGTGGAGTTTTATTTCCTGTCCAAAAAACATACAATGAAAACCATTCCAAATAAGTCGATTGTTGGTTAAGACAGGCAGTGTCTTTCACTGTTGCTGGTTCAACTCATTTCACTGGGTACTAAAAAGCAAGCATTTTTCGCTGTAGCATAACAGGCGAGCTTCAGTCCATTTTGCCTGTAGCTGCATATTATAGGCTAGATGGAATATCAGACTATAAATGGAGGGGAAAGGTTCAGTGTGGACAAATAATTAGGCAAGAGGTACTGAGGAGTACTCATAGGACAACAACACAGGCCCTAGGTAGACTGTTGTTTATACAGTCCTGCCGTGGACCAGCCATTAAAACAGTCCCCAATACTGGTTTAACAAATTAACCAAAAACTGCAGGGCACATTTTGAACATTTTGCTCTTCCAGTCAGTCCCATCTGGCTATCATTTGATCAGCAGGCCACCATCTCGTTAACCGTCCCTGCACTTCCTCATGGATGTGGTCTCCGCTTCAGTCCCAGTACCACACAGGCCTACGGACCGATACCTCAAATATCCCCCAGGCCACAGCCATTCAGGGGCTGACTGGAGAACACTACTGAGGACATTATGCATGGCTCCAGACACAGTCTCCACCCAAGCAGGCATTCAGCCATTTTATTCTACTCCTTTAACCCTGCAGCACATATCCAGCAACAAAAACACAGGGCCAAGAGGAACGCCCTAGAAAATCTGACACGATCCTCATGAATGGCAGAGAAGACGCTGTAAAAATAGGCTCGTAAATACGATGCCGGAAACAAACAGCAGCAGCGGTGGATCTGACAGACGAGCAGGAAAATAGGTCACACACCAAAGGAGCGTTCTCCCCTCTCCCAGAAACACACAGAACCACAGATAATTCCCCAACACTTCGCATTCCGCGCATGAAGAGTTCTCCTGCGGCTCCTTCTGAACGCCGTGAGACGAGGATGATGAGAAAACACAGTCCGCGCTCAAATCCACCACACCGCCCTTCAACCGAAAAGTAACCTGGTCCTTGAAAAAGCACAAAACTGGTTGCAAGTGGAACTTATACGACCACAACCCCAGCTATGAAGAACGTACCGAATGACGTTCATAAGCAGCATTTAAGTCTAGCCCATTTGAAACATCATTACAAATCAATACCAATGAAGCAAATGCAAACAGACAGAGACTGCTTCCCTAGCTTTCTGTATTAAGCACTTGATTGTTGTTTGTGGTACATTTTTTAGAATGCAGCAATTAAGAAATGCAATGCATGAACTGCTGAGGAGATTTGAATTATCTAATCAATTATGTAAATGACCATTACCAACCCTTGTTTCTGGGCTATTTGCTAAATTATTGCATTGGAAAACAATGCATTATCTCAGCATGTGGGATGGGTGGCGCGGTAATTCAGCAATGGCTCAGATAAATAGATATGGCCTTAAGTGTAACCATTAATTCAAGGGTATCGCTTTCTTTTTGTTGGCATCTTTTTTTTTTTCATTGAGAAATCCAGAAATTACACAGGCCATGATTTCCACCTACTCTTTCCTTGTTTCGATGCTGATACTCGCGCCTGTGCCTTTCGGTGTGATGCTGTGAGTGTGAACGAGAGAGGCGGAACAGCTATGGCAGGAGGCATTACTCACGCCCACTGGTCAGAAAAGTACAGGGGAGTGTTTTTGGGAGACACACAGGGCAGAAAAGAGCACCTAGTGGGGCTGGATCTGCACTGGTGAGGTTACAAGTCTTTCACTCATGGTGACTAAAGACAAAAAAAGGGCAGAACACTAAGAAACAACTGGTGATAAATCAATGAAATTCCTGACCAACCGGAATTTTCAGCCCACATTCCACCCATTTTGGGAGCAACAACCCAACAGGAATGCTCTGTCAGCAAGCTGCTTCTGTCTACACAAGACCCCCACCGCCCCACAACCCCCACTTACTTTGGGGTATTTGGGCCATTGTAAGCTAGGACAGAACATGGAACATAGCAACCTCTATTTCACCACGACCAAAGAAGACCATAAAGAGATAAAGAGAAAGAGAAAAAGGAACAGAAACACACTGACTGGTGACAGAATGTGACACAGGAAAGATTGCCACTCCAAAGTTAGTTTCTCCAAAGCGCTCATGTATGACAGTGTGAGCTCCTGCTAGCTTTGCCACAATGACAGTCATAAATCACAAATGCATCCATCATTCATTGTCTTACATTCTTAAACCAAGCCGTTTTCATTTAAGAAGCAATAAATAGATTTCATGCAGCACAGGCATGTGGCTGCATGCTTACGTTTTTTCCATCGGCTACTATAGGAACTGCTTTTACGACCAAGGTAACAATTAAGTACCAATTATCTTTCAGACCTTGTTGAGTCTTGCATGAGCTTGATACATTTTCTAAATTATTTTCATTCTCTCTTCAGAATGACAGATTATGCATTATTATTTCATTGGGGAAATCAGACTGACTGAGCTAGCTGGAAAATCTGATGAAGGCAAGAAAAGCAAACCGGCTTAACTAATTGTTTTTTTTCTTCTTTTTTTTCAGGTGTCCAGATGTCAGTTTCATGACGTCCGCGACATCCCCAAAGGCTTCTGCAATTTTGTGAGTGCACACCAATGATGTAAAGTGCAAACACTGTAAGAGGTTTATTCAGTTAAAGACCTCTACACCTGGTTGCCAAATATTTGACCTTTCCAAGACTGAGCCCAAGCAACATTCTAGTCCCCAGTGCTTCATCCCCATGGCTATATGGCAGGAATGCTTGCAGCTACAGTCAGTTCTGTTTTCAGAAATGTGCACCAATTGTCATGTTCTTTACATTATAAATACAGTCTAAAAGCAACTGTTTATCTGTACAAAGATGCACACCATCAACTCTCAATAAAAGGGCACCATTATTAGCAACAATGAACAAGCCATTACTTAGAGCACAGATGCCATTAGTTCTGGAATATGATGACCTTTTATTTACGTAGTCAATTACACATCGTGCAGCATCCTATGCTCATGTAAACAATAATTAGGCCATCAATCAAATGTATTTTAGTTCTTCCCCTTACAGCTAATAATTAAGCAATTAATACCTTAAATGTCTTAAATAGTTACAAAATGTTATTGGCAATCTAGTAATGATACAAAAAAAATGGTTGCAGAAAATAGAACTGATGATGCTGTGGTATTCATGAAATCTGTAAAAGCTTCCATCATCGTTGGACTCATCCATTGTGCATTTAACCATGCGATACAGACAGGCCTTTGTGGAAAGCATCAATCGACAAGGGTTCTCTCCGTCCTAAAAAAAATACACTTGTTTATTTCTGAATGGCTTGTCTGTAGAGACGCATAATGTATCGTTAAAACAGCCGCTGGGCTTTGGTGCTTGGTGGAAATGGATCCTTCTTGGTGGTTGTGAGGGCACAGTTCTGATTCTAATACTTCTAATAATTCCTCTTCCACTGCCTCACTTAAGGGGACAGGCTTCCCCAACGGCTCCATGGTGTCAGAGAACAGGGGCAGCATGATGGTGCAGTAACAGGAGCCAGTGGATTCAGATGGGGCATCCGTGTCAGCTATTTTAGATACAAATAGCCTACATCTATACACACACATATCAGTAAGGAGTATTCACTTCAACATGTCATCTTACAGTTGTGTATAAATGTCCTACTGAATAAAATATGACCGCACAGATATCTGCACAGCGAGACTGAGGTTAGGGTGAACTCCTGAGGGAGAAGAGTCTTTGTTTTGCTTTTTGTTCTGTCACAAAAAGCCATGCGCTAATAAAAGGAAAAAAGAAGCACAGAATGAATGACAATAAACCAGTTGTCTCAAACCCACATTGATAGCACAGCCTTTTCTGTGAGTTACATGATGGCATATCATATCAACGATGGCAAATGCACCTCCACATCAGCTACCATTGTATTCAAACCCAATGAGTAATTAAAATGTCCATTTGCAAGATTTTAATTTCATTGTATTATGAACTGAAAACTCGCAAGTGCGTGTGGACTTTCTAGGTCCAAAGGATGTAAGGACATATTTCCCTTATTGCAGAAATTGTAAACACAGATGCAGAGATTTTTACACTGTATATTAACATCATGATATTAACACCGTTTCAATACATCAGGAGTCAGAGCAGACATGATATCAGAGAAAGCAGGACTACAGAGATACAGATATCGCTGAGCAACGGGGGGAGGGGTGCGAAATAATCATTTTAGATGATGATTCTTCTTCACCCAGGACACCTGCTCTATGTGATAATTCAAGCACAGAGTCCTGAGAACCACAGCGTAGGGCAAGCTGCCTTCCTGGCTTGAAAAGATGGGGAACCTCAGAGAACAATGGCAGGAAATGGGAGAACCCCGACCTTCAACCTCCACCGAACCCATCGCTGCAGCTGCAGGACGTTAAAGATAATTGGACAAGCATGACCGGGAGAGGGGAAAATCAGGCCAGGGCCAGGGCTTCATAAGACAAGTTAATCCAGAACCTAATGGTACTCCCCAAAGTAATAAATCTCACTTCATCCAAGGTGTTTTTATCTTCCTTTTTGGTTTCCTACAGCCACCAGGAAAATGGTCAACAGATGAAAGATGAAAGACATTTCCATACCGTCCGATGCGAAAGCTTTCCTCACATGAATTATTCTCACGTGCGTACACCACACTGCGCAAGATTTTTTTGTATTCTCACTTAGAAGCAGACATAGTCTAACACACTCGCGGTGTTTCACTGACACGATGTACTTGTTAAAGTAGAAAAGAGGATGTAAGCTTTGCAGAATAGATATTTCAAGATAAACTTGTTATCATGCAAGCTGTACAGCCAAACCCACAAGCAAGTCAGTGCTTTGAAAAAAAGGCAGGTCTGCAAGTAAAAGGTGTTTTTCCATAGAGTGCAAATAAAATAACAATATTTGCTGTATAAAACAAACAAATCCAATCAGCTTAAAAGCATACCGATGAAAGCTTGAGACAACCCCAAAGTTTTCCCTCATTTGGGACAATTTAAACAAGTGTGTAAAACTGAATGAGGTTGCAATTATTACAAAACCAACAATGTTAAAATAGTTAATGTACTGTAAGTATAAGCCACTGAACCGTGCCCCAAGATCCCAGTGGCACTGCAGAGGTAAAGGAACTATTAAACCGGATATTTCTTCATTCTTCCTCATCCCAGCTACTCTAGTGACAGACCTGTTGTGACCTCTGACCTTAGAGGAAATGAGATGCACATGTTTACATGTGGAATACATTTGTTCTTTCCTTCATGCACTGACCATAAAAAGGAAGGTTTTTGCTAATGAGCTTAGCTAGCATTTTCGCGTACGGTCTGTATTGAGAAAACCGCACTGTCTCCAAGGAGCATCACATTTGGAAAAGGCAGCGAGGTCCCATTTTACCACTCACTACCGCTCTGTGAGTGCACCACATTTATGGAACAATGATAAGTGTGGGGGCTGCCATTTCAAGATCACACTAGGCAAAATATCATGTAAGGATTTCAAACATCTTTCTCTTTTGCTCTTTGCCTACAGGTCACATGATTTCACTCTAGCAATATTCAATCACATAAGAATATTAATGTTCTGTTTTATGTTATGTTATTGTATTATCATACATTATAAGTATGATATATGATACCAATCAAAAATTTTAATGAAGATCACAAAAAAACACTGAACATTATAAAGATGGTATCACATAAAGCAATCGCATCAAACATAGTCATATTAAAAAGGAGTAATTATGCAGGACCATTGCTTTGCTACGATGACTTATAGTCTCCACCAGCATGGACAAACCCCTATAACCTGGCAGCAGAGTGAAGCACAACTCCTGTGATTCAGGAGGTTACACAACGCCTCCTGAAGGCAATTAACTTGAAAAGGAATATATTAACCTCCCATGGATGCATTAATGTCTTTTCATTAACCGTGTGAGACCTGTGCACGAGGCAAGCCCTGGTTGGGGGGAGCGGAGGGTGGTCGTTTTGGGTTTTAAGACCTACTGTTGAGGTTTAAGGCGAGGGGGGACTAGTTGTTTGGGATTTGAGGAGAGAAGGGGAGGGGTAAGCCACTATATGCAGGAAAATACCTTCTCTGCCTGCACTTTAGAACTACAGTATCTCCATATATTTTGCAGACCAAACAGGTCTTCGTTTTGTAGCTATACTCCGTGAATCATGTAAAGCAAAAATAACTGTTTGCAAAGACTGGATAAAATGTAATATTTCTAGTCTCTTCCAGTGGTCATCAAATAGGCTACATAACAGTACCTTTTGGTTTAATTTCTTCATATTGGTGCAATGAAAAACAGGGTAGTACAGCCATCAAACATGGCTTTAAACATTGGCTAAGCATAAAGGAACATTATATATGGTATCGCATCATACTGATCCAGATGATGAGGTTCTATACATCGTCAGAGTCAACAGTGCACAGTTAAGCGAGGAACATTTCCCAAGACCTAAATGAGTCAGTGCAAATATCTGAGCAAAAAGATTTAAAAGGAGAAGTGTTAGTGCTGAAATGCCATCCTTTTTATTTCTGGAGAGCTAAAAACGGTAACAAACTTACAATGGCATTCACGTTTGTGGAAAAAATAATGTCGCTATTAGGTTTCCAATTGAATTTATTTTTCGGTTGTCATGTAAGTGCCTAGCGACGAGCCAGTGCAATAAAATGAAATTACCCCAGAAATGTGAATGGGGGAGCTATACGGGTAGTACTGTGCCCTGCAATCTGATTAGTGATTATGTAATGAACCCCAAACGTTCCTTAAATAATCAATGCATGGACTTGGGACTTTCTCTTCTTTTTTGAATCAAACAACATTTTAGTTCTTAACAATTAAATCTATTCCTAAGTACATAACACAGGATTAAGGAGGTCTGCAGAGAGAGCAATCAATGCCTTTTGAAGCTGTGATTAGCAGCCGTTTTTTGGGGGCTGTAATTCTAACCATGGAGGCCTCAGCAGGGCTGTGTTTTACTGCCCACAGTACACCTGGACGCATTCAGAGAACAATGGAGCCAAAATGCTGCATTTAAACACACCGCGCCAGCCCCAAACACATGCATATGCACAGTTTGAAACCAAACACAGTGGAATGTCTTTGTAAATATCTTTTGGGGGTATGGCGAGTCCCTAAAACATGTGCATTGTGTTCCTGGGTGCCCTGCTGTATAAATGGAGGAAGGAAAGAGTAAAATGTCTAGGAGTCAGCCAATCAGAGCACTGAAAAGGAAATCTGCCTCAGAAACAGCTTACACGGCATGAACAGAATAAGCGAAAATGGTAAACCTGTGAGATTTTTTTTTTTTCTTTCATTTTTCTTCCCCACATCTGGGCCTGGAAAGTGAAAGGCAAACAGCATCAAAAGGAATTAACTTCCTTGGTGACAGTATCCTGCGGCCAATAGCATGCCAGTATGGGACAATGCATACTCCTCACCGCAGCGTAAAGACAAAACACCTGCCTGCAGTCAAACCTAATACACCTAATCTCCTACAACACCCCCAGCCCAGAATGGCTAACAACACAATACCCAGAACTCTTTGCATCCCACCCATGTATCAAAACTGGACTAATGATCAGGAAATTTATATGAAAACTGAACATCCGAGGTGGCCATCAATACGAAATGTGAAAAAGAAACACAGGCTTTACTCGAACACAAATTTACCCGCAGGAGGGCTAGGTCTAAACCTCAAGGCTTGTCCTGTGTCCATCTGGCAGAGTATAAGCTGATCCATACTTCTGAATAGAACACAAACCAAGGATCTAAAAAGCATATGTGGGTCTTCAGGATCTTTGATCTTGATTTGAATATAGAAGTGCCTGTCGTGAGCCGTCAGTCTTATCCCTGGGCTAGACTAGCTCCCCCCATCCCACCTGGGATGTGTTCATTTCCCTTTGTCTCAGAACCTCTCTCCTGGGTTTGGCTAGTTCCCCCTCAGCCTCACACTCTCTTTAGTCTCTCTAATCCTTCTCTTCATCGGAAACATAGAAGCGTGCCAAGCTCTTGGCGCCTAGTTAATCTCAAACGCTTGATCGCTTTCACAGGGATTAAAATGAAGTGCTATTGCACTCATATCAGCAGTTGTCAGACGATACAACTGATGGAGCTATATAGCCTATATGGTCACCATTTCCAGTAGTTATGAATCTTAATGAGGTAAAAAAAAAATTTTAAGGCATGCCAGAAAAAATTACTCTTAGTAAAATGTTTTTCTACTAAGCAATTAGGCCAATGGCTAATTCATAAATCGGCTAATGGCCAATTAACTAATCTGTGTGACAAAATATTATATTATTTGAGGTAAATACACAATCCCATAATACAGGCTCAAACGAGCATTTCCAATCATTTAATTTGCACATGTATAGTCTAACTTGACAGTTATAATTTCCGTATTATTTAATATAATTTTAAAGAAATGGCTCTGTTTATCCAGAAAGTAAAGCTCCAATATTCCTGCGAGGAAACAAAAGAAAACAATTCTTCCCTAAAAATGTCAGATCAAGATGCCCTTTGAGTCGCACACCGCGTGAGGAAAGATTTCCAGACACCCATCAGCAGCATTGATTTTCCCGCACGATTATTGCAATTTCCTCGTGTAACTCGAGCCGGGTGCTTTGGGGAAACTCAACGCCCCCGACCCGTGAGATGCGGCCTTTTAGCGCAAACAGTCAGCCATCTCCAGATGCTGGCTCGGAGAAGCACGGGCGCGAAACTGCCGTGCGTGCGTCTCCCCAGCAACACACTCGCACACGTGCCAGTCCCTTGGGAAGGACTCACTTGAGACAGAGCGGGGGTGGAGGGGGCATGCAGGTTTTTTTTTTTTAAACGTAGTGACAAGACAGGTTTCCTCCCCCCCTTCCCCCCTTTGCTCTTTCTGACTCTAAACTGTGGCTCACCATGTAGCACACAGCCTGTCATTAAACCGCCAGATCTGGGTTCACTGCTCTGCTCTTCCCTGACCCGCTATGGCTATAAATAAAGGGGAGCTGCACCTTCCCAGAAAAGAGGAGCCACATTCAGAGACGTATTGTTTTAGAAAGAAGGAAATGTGGAGCAATTTCAGGCTGAATCTACATGACGCAATACTAATATAATTTGTCCTTACCTTAAAATAACCTTAAATCATACCATATTAGTGCATATGATCTGCATTGGTTTACTGCATGGAAAACAGTATCTTGCTGAATGAGCAACCCCCACCGCCTTTCTCAGTGAGAGCATTAGGCAGTCTACACTTTGGAAGCACAAATGTAAGAGAGCCCTCATTAGCTAAGGCTTGGCTCTTTCAGGAGAGAGCAAGACTGTCTGCTGGAGATGGCGGAAACCACAGAAGGGAACTCCTCCAGTCTGGTGGTAAACGGGAAAAGTGTTGACGGAAAGATGAGCTCTCTGCTGACAACAGGCACGGTAGGGGAGAGCCGACGTTCACAGCCATTAGAGGTCAAGAGGAGACGAGAGGGCCGTGTGCTTACGGTCACGGCTGCTGCCTGCGCTCCAGCTCGCTGCACTTCACAGGCACGCCCGTAGAGACGGGCGCATCGAAATTAGAGCAGGACCCCACTGAGGACTGCATATCCCAAGGGACCCTGCACCCGCTGCCCTCCTTCCTGTTTCTGCTGGTATTTAAATCACTGAGCTGCAGAATTCCGGTGACAGACTTGTCAGTTCAATAGCACAGGGGTAAAATTTTCAGTGCGAACCACAAAGGTATCACCCGTCTTGGTAGTAACCTGGCGTGCACCTTTGATGTGATACTTCCCGCTGTGTACAAACACCTGTCCGCAGTGACTCACCTGTTAACAGCTCAATTACAGTGTCTCTGCAAAAGGCTCTGTCTACAAAGCTGCCTGAGGGCTTAGCCACTAGCATAAAAGCACAGGTCAGCAGACAACTAGCACACTAGTATAAGGGTATAGTATGCATAGGAGCACGGATATAAGCAAGTAAGACCTTCCTTATATGAATAGCCTATATGAAACAGTCCCACTGATGTTACAGCTCAGGTTTTCAGTGGACGGTAACTTTCACGTGGTATCCATTAACACAGGTTAATTAATGAAGTATTCCAGGTCAAGCACCTTACACAGCAGGCATTCACCGCCACTATTTCGAAAAAAGTTTCCAAGTACGCTTCTGGAAGGCCTGTCCTCATTTCTGTTCAGCCAATTAAACCCTCAAGCCCAATTCTGTGCATGATCACTACGTACACCAATTATACACAAAACATGGACCACATGTAGATACTCTATCACATAAATGACTGAAGCCCTAAATGAGAAAACACCATTTTCACTTCTTTTTTCCATGACTGGCGAAAATCATCAGGACTTCAGTGAACAATTCATGAGCCAAAAAGCAAACAACACCTGCAGGATTTTTATGGAGTGCTGCCATTTCTACAGGAACCCGCTAATGTTTGCCTGTGTGTCTCCCCGAATAAGCCTTTAATTTGCCCTGCCTTAAAGAAAATAATCTGAACTTCCAGTATCATTAATTATTCACAGAATTCTCTTCCAGAAATGACCTGGGGACCAGGGTAAGAGATATGTGGAGCAATGAGAGTGCAGGCGCTTGCTCAAATAAACACTTCCATATGTCGGTCTACAGGAATGTACCCTAAGCACCAGGGCTCGGCTGGCCACTTCAGACACAGAGAGGAGGAATGCGCCACACAGACCTACACTGGGCGTGTGGTTTCAGACTACACAGTGCAATAGCCAGCCAGGTGAGAAAAGTATCCCACTATGGGTGTTTACAGTGGGGATACAAATTGTTCTGATGACATCGTTTTCACTAAATGAATTAGCAAACCTTAAATATATGTATAAAAGTATTCGGCCAAACAGAAGTCTGTGGTCGGCACTGGGGGACCTCCTTGTGTAGTGTAGCCTACTTGTTGGTATTTCTTTTAAATGCCCCCCTCCCCATCCCCCTCCCCCTCCCCACCCCACCCTACCCCTAACCTTCAAATTCTCTCCATAATTTGGAATTGCCAATTGTACCTTGAGCTACCACTAAAATGCCAACCACACTGCAGCTGAAGTGTGAACTCCTTTTATGCAGCTGACATATATATATTTGTCAGAGCTGAGATATATAGCTCACAATCCACAGTATCTGAAGGAAATGTTACTTGTTGTAGGAAACAAGCTCATGAGAACTTTCATTTGTAATGGGAACTTCAAATTAATTTGTCCCCTGGTGGCAAAGTGTTCTAGGCCGGCTGTGATCTAATCAGTGTCTAAATGACTAAGTCTTTTCATTAATTGCTAAGAGCCATTGAAACATGTTACACTGCTGTGGAACACAGTTAATTTTGTAGGTCCAGAGGTAATTAGGAGTCTATTAATAGCTTTACCTTCACATTCTTCTGAATTTCATTGGCATATTCTTACTTTCGACATTTAGGATTACATTCGGTAGTCTACTTTTACAAAAGTTACTGCTCTGCAAGGTTTTTTTTTTTTTTTGTTCCACATAAATTCCTCCTGTTTGGCTGTTTAGCTTTTGGTGACAATAAATCCCTAAATAATTTGACAAAGCAAGCAGTACCTCCATGTCCAAAGAATCTTTGTGACCAAAGAACTTGTGTGTGGGGGGAAATGGGTGTAAAATCTTAACCTTGTGCTATCCAACTGTGGCAAACCACTCACTCTCAGTGAGAAAGGCAGTTTTTCTCTTTAATGTGAATCATTTGTTCATTTGTTCATTTACCTATTTGTTTGTGGGAGGGTGTGGTTTTATTTGTGTGTATCGAGGGTGAGGCCCTTTCTTACTCAGTTGATCACAAGAGTGGTGAACTATACTACAGGATAGGATACTACAGCAGAAGTTTCATTTTATCGCACATGTCTGGTATACACCATCCTTCCATCCAGAGAGCACAGCATAACAATTGAGATAGGCCTACTACTTAATTGGTATTAAAAATATTCCCTCATTACAAACAAAGTATAAATTACTGTGAATTCACCATGAACAGCTGTCCCATAACTTCCTCAATCTTCTGGACCATGGACAACTGAGACAATGTCCAAAGACAAATGCATATTCCAACACATTGTCAGTTTGAAAATAATACATTGTGTTCTGAGCCTGCACAGACTAAACATCAACATCAGCACCACCTCATCCTTCAGTTGATAGTTTTTTTTTTTATTTTTTTTAAGTCACACTTTTTTTTTTTTTAACAGCATTTCTGCAATGCAGCTGTGCAGTTTCCAAATGCAGACCATGTGTCTGTTTTAACTAAGCCTGTATAGAGGGAGAAATGTAGGCATCTTAATCTTGCTTTCTTTTATGCTTTCTTTCTTAAGCTGGCATAAGCTGGGTTTTAGAAGCAATGTCTTAATGTGCGCATTTTACCCCCTACTTTCTTCCAGATTGGAAAGGTCAATTTGTGGGTACGTGCTGCTATAACCTCCTCTGTCACTCTGGGGGAGCACAGACAAGCACACACTGCTCCAAAACACATGATGTCAGCCTCTGTTTCTTTGCCTTCAGCTGCCCACCGGTTAAAGTGCATCGAAGGAGGACACTTCATCTGTAGCTTGGACAGGCAGACTGAGTAATACTGATTGACCACTGGTTTGTGATGTGACCCAGACCTACCACAGCCCCATAATGCATCTCCCTGTAGGGGATGCCAGCTATATGGCATGGTCAGACTATGACACCAGAGCATGAGACCCACTCACATTACAACAGAGTCTTAGCAGGATCAAAATAAAATAAGAGAAAAATTAATCACACAAAATATAGCCTAAGCCTATTCAAACAGAATCATTTGTAGCTTTTGGAAAGAGAAAGACAATGAATGAAGACAATGAATGAACACAAAATAGTTACATAAATACACAATAAAGGCACAAGGCAAGAGCAGCAGATGGAGCACAAATGCAAAGCTCACTGTCAAAGTTTTCATAAGTTGTTAAAAATACTGGCATTAAAAATACTGGCTCAAACATAAAGTGCCTTCAAATATCTCTCAAGTAGGCTGTTAACCACAAAGGAAAAGAAAAGCTAACACCGCTGAAATGTCTGTTGCCAGTTCATAGCAGTAAACTTTTACATTACTGCCATTTAGCAGACACACTTATACAAGTCATACAAGTTATATACTGCTTCAGCATATTTACTGAAGCAATTCAAGTTAAGAACTTTGCTCAAGAGTACAACAGCAGAACCTCATATGGGAATCAACCATACAACCTTTGAGTTGCAAGCCCAGTTCCCTACAAGCCCATTTTATTACACTCCCTCCCGACTGAACTTCTGCTCACATTCATGACTGTGATGCTACAAGGGGCCACACTCATGCTTAGTTCTACCTGTACGTCTGATGCTTGGCAACAAATCCTTAAAAGAACTTCACTTTAGAAACTCTTAAACCCATTAGATAAAGTTATTACCACCTTAAATGTACCTCTAGTCACCTAACAGACAATTCATTATGTTACAATCACTTAGCAGATGTTAGCCTAACTGTTAACTGAGCTGACCTTACTGGTAGCATGAAGAGCAGCAGTAGAAAATGGCTGAAAGCAAACCTGTATAAGGAACCACAACTGAACTGCAACAACATTTCTCATCCTATATTTACCACAAAATTATGAATGACCTACTGAGGTTATATAGTGTTAGAATGTGGTTAGAAAAAAAGAGCCTGGTAAGATTCTACAACTAAAGGATTCTCCAAGTTGTCGTGCAGACAAGAAATGGCTGCTAACAAAACGTTTATTTAATTAAGGAGGAAAGGATTTAAAGAGCAGTGCTCACTTCACCCAATTTACCCATTTAACCAGACACCCCAGGGTGAGAACATGGCCAATGAGTTATGGATTATTTGAAAAGTAATTTGAAAATTGTACGTTTCATGCAAGATTAACCAAATGCACACTGGATAGGATTGCTTCTGTGTTCATATTATAAATGAAGTTAAATTATGTATGATAGGATTCTAGTTTTCCCAAATATGCAAAGAAAATCCATTCGATCAAAATCCCTTGAGCACGTCTTATTTGAGCAATGGTAACATATTACTAAATGGATATTCTGACTGTATTGCTGCAGTCAGAAGTCCCTCTACAGACTCGTTCTACACATCAATGCGCAGTGCTTATGAGACCTTTGGTTTGTCCGCTCCTTTTACAGTGTCTGCTGAATGGCTGCAGTTAGTTTGATTTAAGAGGCTGAACAGCAGAAACCTGATCTGAAATGTGTGAAAAAGCAGTTCTCACTGCAGCAAGGCCCACTTCCTGTAACTGTGTGAGAATTCCACATGCATGCACTCGCACGTCGATAACCACACAAAGCAGCATCAACTCCTACTTTAGCGTGCTGCTCAGTGGAGAGAAACATCAGTCCCTAGCATATGATAGAAGGTTCACTATCCTGGATTGAAGTTGGAATATTACACTGTTGCATGATTAGCCATGTTTATACTATATTATAGTATATTATATTACTCTGTTGAAACCTACTGTAGTAAATTGATCCCAGACAGCAAGTGAGGTAATAGAGATTAAGTAAGCCTGTCTGCTAATCAAATCAGCTCTACACAGAGGTTTTGAAAGGTGCTTTCTTCTGAATCTGGTTTCCATCAGCTGAATGGTTCGTTTTTGTTCAGCTGCAATAAACTAGACCCTGTGCCCATGCCATGAACAAATACTTCTGGGAATGACATCAGACTCTTGAGATGTATAAAGGTAATTATTATACACTGTATTTACCTGGAACAGATGTCTCTATGGTGGACTAAGATTTTAGAAAATAGCTTTATTCATTCTCGGTTATCTCTAACAACTTTAACAACTCAAAAATAGCTAAACTATTACCGGACCTGTGTACTCTAAAGAGCACTGGTGGTATGGTACGTTTCTCCCTCAAATAAAATGACTTCCAGGGACAAAAATAAAATAAAATAAAAATAAGAGCATGAACATTGGAACATGCAGTTTGGAACATCAAAAGGAAAATGCAATGCAGTTACCAAGAGTACAGCCTTCCTTGATTTGTTTCAATTCATTTTTCATGCACACTAACAACTAGGCCTACTCTGTTTCCAAAAAGTTATCACAAGTCAACTGCTATAGTCATGAATCACTACAACACCACAGCATCTGTTTGTACAAATGTCCCATTTACATTTGGAATAATGTAGAAATAAACTAACAAAGCATTATCAAACTGTGAGGAGCACATGCTGTAACATATTGCCAATTTAAAAATATTAATGCCTCAGTACTGTCTTTCTGCATTCAAGCTAGAGAACAACAATTTGGTTTGCCTCAGGTTTTTAATTCCGAAAATTAGCAATGCACAACTGAAAATTGTGAATTTAGAAGCTAAATCTGCATGTAAATGTACAGACTGAAATAAAAACATATACCACAGGGCTTCATTGACGTGGACAAGTAACAACTAAATGCAGTGCAACAAAAAAGCTGCAAAAGGTCTTTGGTTGGATTCTCTATTTCAGACAAAACCTTTGGTGATGGTGCACTCTCTGGTAAATGCCTGAGGGAAATAGTCTGGCATCTCCTCAGAAGGCAGAGTTTTTGCGAGTGCTGTAGAAGACAACCAGCATCACCCCACAAGTTGTAGCAGGTCAGGGACAGAAGGAGAGGAGAGGAGCCAGAAGATAAATAATGGACAGATCTAATAACAAAAAGAGCATCTCAAAAGACAAGCCAAACACAGCAGCCACGCCATATGGGCAAAATACACAAGTGAGTGGTTAAGAGAGATTAGGGTGGGTTGGGAGGGGGGGAACAGTGCAACAACTCAAAATGAGGCAACGTCCTTATCACACCAATATAGATTAGAAAGCACACATCCACGGCACACCTGCGGTCACATTTAATAGAACAACATGGAACTAAGATCTGAAAGAAGCAGACACATTAATCAAAAGTGTGCATGCCTGTTAGAAAGAGAGAGTGAGAGGGGGTGTATGTGTGTGTGTGTGTGTGTGTGTGTGTGTGTGTGTGTGCATGTATAGTGAAACCTCTCCTCTCATGTTCACACTTCCTATTATTCAATTGTTCATTAATCCCCTTAGCAGACAGTATTAGCAGTAAAAACAGTGACTGCCATTGGCTATACATGCAAAAATAAATTCTTCAAGTCAACAGTTTTCAGCCTGTTTTTACTAAAATATTCTACTGTAGGCAAATGAGCTTGCTCATTAGTATGACGATATTCTAGTTTGAGGCTTTTTCAGAAGTCGGTACTTATTGTAGCCTCTAGCACTGCTTGTTCGGTCTTGAACCTATGTAATTTTAAGCTATTTCCTCATCTTAATTTTTACATCTTACATTTTAGCCTCTTAAATTTTCAACTGCATTTATAATCCTTGAGACTGATTTTAAGAAAACTATCCACGGTTGCAGTAACATTGGCCTAAAAGACCAACTCAATACCCAATACCTTCAGCAATATACTGCTGCTGTTTCCATAGCAGCCTGTTTCTCTTCCGAAGCCAGCTCCTCCCAAATCTATTCCTGTTCACCTAGAGAGCATTTGTGCCCAACAACCTTCACAGCAGAAAAGCTTTAAGGGTGCGAGAGTATATCAGCAGAGAGGATCATGGGACACACTATGAAATAAGGCATGCCTATTTAAACAGGAATTTACTGCACCTTCTCTCACCTCTCAGAAATGCAATGCAGCACGGCATACAGTCTCTGTCTGATCATTTTGCTTCACAGCAATTATCTGCTTTTTAACCTTCAAAAATCAGCAAACCAGTTGAAATTGCTGCCTCTTTCAATTGTTTCCCTTCTGATCACCATTCATAGTGGTCCAATGGCAGCAGTTGTAAAGCAACAGTACAGACCAAGTTGTTGAGACCAATGCAAGTGCACAATGGCCCATATGGGCAGTCCCATGTGAGCATGGGAGAGAAAGCATCAGCTTACCTTCCCTGCCCTGGCATGCTCTCTCTTTCCGGCGAGGGGATCGTCCAATTACAGCTCACCCTGTTCAAATGAAAAACCCAAAGGTTCCGGGACTCCACAGTTCCCCTCTGTTCTTCCTTTTTCTCCATTTAAATGCAAATCAGGCAATTCGTCAGCTGAAACAGCTTGAACATAGATGGGAAAACACAGCCGCTACCATCTTAACAAGTCCCTTCTCCATTCGCCATTCAAATTCTGCCTGCCCTCCAACAGTTCTCTCACAATGTGCCAATTCACATTCAAATCATGATGACAACTTTTTGGATCTGAAGGAAGGAAAACATTTATTTTAAACTGCTTGTACAGGAGTCCCATTTCTAAACTTTAGGATATTTTGCAGTTCAGAATTTGCTTATAAATAGCCTACATCAAAGATCTATACAACTTCTAATTACCAAATAACCCTCAAATGCATGCACATGTCTATGTCCTAGTACAATAGTAAACACCTGCCACCAGAATACTTGTGGTTACACTAGAACTGGGTGTCCCATCTTATCCAAAATGGTCCAGTATAGGTGGTGCATGTTTTCGTTTTAGCCCAGAACAATGACACCTGATTCAATTAATTATCTATTATAGTCTTCAATCATGACTGGACAGCCCTACACTATATTCACTGTGCTTAAAAGTGAGACCAAAGCCATTATATTACATTACATTGCATTGTGAAAATAAGCTTGTAAACTGCATGGATTTTCCAATAGGTGTACTGCCGGGCTTCTGATGAAATTTCTGATGAAAAATTCCAAATGCAAACAGAGCCAGGTTTGTATATGTATTTTTTTCTTAACTTTATGCTATGCTTATCCATCATAAATCAAGTTCAGTGAATTTGAGATTTTTTTTCAGCTTTATAGTAAACAATAACTGTAGAGACTGTAGTTACCATCCACTATTTGTCATCTGTTTTCGTTTTAGGCGCATGGCAGGAAAGGGAACATAGTAGATCTAAAAATCAACTCCGCCTGTGCTGGCTGTGAACTCCCACCTCAGAGTTACGAGGCCCCAGAGCCTGAGCCCCAGTTTCGAAGCGGTGCTCTGCTGTTCACAGCGCCAGTGAGTCAGTCAGCCTACACCCCGGCAGGCTAGGACAGCCCGCAGGGAAAGGGAGAACGCAGAGCTGCTTATTCAATCGGGTGAAATTCAGCAGCTACGTCCTCTATGTGCTGCATTCTTTTATTTTGACGCATTGCCCGGGGGGGAGTGGAGGGTGGAGGGGCGGAGGGGTGCGCGGGGCGCTGGGCATATGAGCATGGCATGCCGACCTACTTTCTCAATGCAGGAGGGGGGGGAAGAAACACCGGCTACAGATGTCTCCTAAACGCTTCCTAATTCCATTCTCTCAGGTCATTAAAGAAATACAGAAAAATAGCTCAGCAAAATGCAGGAAAAGCAAGTCATAATGGGAGTGATTGAGCCCTATGGAATGAGCAGGGAGTGAGCAAAGTTCATTCACAAAAGGACCCAGCGGACTTTGCCTCAGGACAGACAAAGTGTAACCTGAGAAATCCTGAGACACAGACTTCAGAGCAGTACAGAGTTAAGTTGTTGCAAGCTTGGCGAAGAGATGAATTGAACCATGTAATCCAGATTTTCATGTAGATGAAGAGGTTGGCATGGGTAAAGGTCACCTTGCAATTACATTAGCAACACACCGAAAACCAGTATCAAACAGACAGACAGGTGTTTTGATTAAGTACTTTCATTGCACTGCTACACTGCAGCGTACTAATGGAAATTGGAAACAAGGAAGTGAATGGCATAGGATTTAGTCATGTTATGGTAACACCTCAAGGTACATTTTAAAAACAGCTATAAGATCATACAAAATTTATAAAAATAATTTAAAGCTATACCTATATTTTTCATAATGCCTTCATGTATCATTTAGTTTTTAACAGTTAATTAAATAGTTGAATAGTATTACTAAAAGACCCAGCAGGGATAGTTCTTCATAAAATTATGTTATGGGCACTATTCACAGACTCTATATAGCCTAAATGAATATGTTAACGTATTGAGTATTGATGATCAGCTAAATATTTTAATAGAGTGACTTTATAACCATTTGAAAGGCTGGGAGGTAATTTCCTGCAACTTTGAGTCAGTGGACTGGGAGAGAACATCATCCACTGTATGATAACATTGGGACAGTCTAGGTGGATGACAGACTATTAGCATGAAAGTAGTTCTCCTGGATCTATGGTGACATTTAGAATCAGAGTTAGTGTAACTGAGGGACAATAACGACCATAACACAGCAGTCTCTGATGAACTTATGCTACTTCCAACAAGCAGAAAAAAGTGAGCAGGCCTCAGAATCATTCAATGTTCATGTCCTATAGACCCCAATCCATCACGACTGCCAATGTTAATCTCCCCAGGTATAGCAATCTGGCATTCCGTGGATCTGTCAGCTAGGAAGCTGTGATACTTCCTTCCCTTTTCACACAGACATGTGCCAACAGTCACATAAACCAAAACATAAACAAATCACACACACAGGCACACACAAACAAACACACACACGCACGCACGCACGCTCTCTCTCTCTCTCTCTCTCTCTCTCTCTCTCTCTCTCTCTCTCTCTCTCTCTCTCTCTCTCTCTCTCTCTCTCTCTCTCTCTCTCTCTCTCTCTCTCTCTCTCTCTCTCTCTCTCTCTCTCTCTCTCTCTCTGTCTCTCTGTCTCTCTCTGTCTCTCTCTGTCTCTCTGTGAGATGTGTCATTTCAAAACAGAAAGTCATCGCACTGCCTTCACACAGTTCTGAATGTGCCACAGTTATGCAGCCCACTGAACAAAAGACCCGGAGTTTCAATCCCATAATCCCCTCAGCATTGGTGGCTCCACATATATTTCAGCAGCTGAGGGTGAGAAGAAACCAATTCTCCATAAATTAGCATCATTCTCCCTTCCTCCTTGCCTAGGTCCTGGTCTCCTTAGAGAGGGCCATTTTATGAAACGAATGTTCTGTGCCCATGGCATCCCTAAATGCAAAGAGCATAACTGATGGCTGAATGCACAAAAGGGCCTGTAGTCAGCCGAGCAGCACTGCAGCCAGTTGACTGATGTAGGCCATGCTGGCAGAGGAGTGCTAAAGGATCCAAGATGCAATTATAATGAGCTTAGCCATCAGATTTAAAAGTGAGAGCTTAAAAGCTCTTCATACACACTGGGTCTCTGGAGTCAAAGGATGACAGAGAAAATTCTCTCTCTCTCACTCTCACACGATTCTGAGGCCGTTTCGCACACGTCTGTAGCAATTAGGAGGGTGTTAAACACTGCCACTGGTGCTCAGACCCTTTAGGGCTGCTTCACTTCATAGAGCCACCCTTTATCAAGCATGCTGTGCTGTAATCACAAGCCTACAGCGGCTGATCTATGGTCCACAGCTACCCTACTGCTCCTGTTAAAAATCAAGCCCTCCCTCTTCTTCCCATGCCCTTTCCAAGCGAGGCCCCCCCCACTTATCAGGTGAACACATCTGCTGAGTAAGAGATAGAGGAGCACTGATGTTAGCATACATCAAGCTTTCCTCAATGAGAGAAGATTGCCAGTGGGTTACATTAAAAAAAGACATGTTTCATTATCATCAATTGTTTCTTCCACACTGCTCCAGCTCGCTCTCACCATTGAGCAGCAATATTCACTGTGTCATGTTGTTTTCAACAACGGCAGGACTCTATTTGTTGTCAGTCACCACGCAATGAACCCAACCTGTGGTTGTTTGGGTCACATGATTCTGGTACAGCTACTGTATCATTAATAAATGGTCACACGATTCTTGTCTTGAGGCGTGGCATAGATGGGTATACCATAGGGCTTGATGCAAGTGGATGTATTCAATGAGAGATATGGGTTAATTTCCCTATCTAAAAAACAGACAACCGCCTCACATTTATCAGTGCAAAGAATCACAGCTTCCTCCCATAGTGCCAGCGCTTTTCCAGGCATTTTTTCTCCCTTCACAACCCCCATCGCCTTAACAACCATCTCCATGCCTTTATTATTCATGCTGCCAGCTTACATTATTTACAGTGTTTTTTATAGTTTGCTTTAGGTACGTGCCGATCCCTTCCCACCCATTCTTTCAAAATCATAGAAGTCTTTTTTTCACGTGATCCTGACAGCTTGCCAGTGCTTCTCACAGAAAGAAATTTAAACTGTGATTCCACTGCGATCCTCAGTGGCATGCTCTCCAAACAGAGACCAGAGTGGGGCCATTCAAAAAATACATCAGCTTTGCAGCAAACTACATCAATGTGAATAGAAATTCAGCTGTTAGCAGTACAGAAACTACAATTGTTTGAAACCGGCTGGATTAACAGGACACACTGAAACCACAGCAAGAGGCTGGCACCATTCATCTGGAAGTGGTGGTGCATTTAATTAGGTATTATTCAAACAGCACAAGAAATGAAAACATACTGTACTGGTACACAAATAGCCAATCATACCATGGCTTTGGCTTGAAGGGATATTTTTTTTAAATCATTATTTGACTGGATATTCCTCCAAAAATCACTAACTGCAGGGGTGATGGGGTACCCCTCATGGGCAGAAAGATGAATGGATATGCACTCATTTTTATCCTTGCACTTTTTATCAGTCTGGATGAATAAAGCAGTAAAAGAATCTGAAATGCACAGAGGACATTTCTGTCTAGCTCAAACCAAGATCATTACTGAGGTTCTGCTCAGCATGTGCAGCCATTTCTGAATTGCCCACAGTTCACTGGTGTTTATGCAACAAAATGCATTCAGGCTAATACAGACAAAGCTTCCACTGACAGTTCTTTCACAGAACAGTAACAAATACTTGGTGTGGTGAAAATACTCAACTGGGAATGGACTACAAATCCTTCCTGTAATTTTTAACTGTATAATGTCTTCTCATGTTGTGCTTATCTCAGCATGTCTTGTGCAAAATAGAAACTTTAAATGTACTGTGCGAATAACCAGAACTATTATATGCAGCTCAAGTGTTGTGAATAGAATAAGATTACAAATTCTAACCTAATATTAGAACTTCTTCCCATAAAACCATGATTTTGTTTATTTATATTAGCTGGTCTGACACAGACTACTCTGGGGGAAAGATCCTTCCTAAATACAAGTCTGTGTTCTTGTGGGTCAATAGGTTTGCTGTCAGTTTAAGGAACCCATAAAGAGCTCAAATATCAACATTTAATGCATGTATTGATCCTTTTTTGTGACCAATTTATTCATTAAATTAATATTTTTATGTAATAAAACCAAATAGAACATGGGAGATGATAACCCATTTATAATGTGGACTGAGCGATTTGCCATGGTTGCAGTTTCATATATTGGCTTGTATAATACTCTGTTATCTCAGGTGGCATATCCAGTTAAAGTACTAGTTCTCAGTGCAGTGACATGCTCCACACACTGCAAACTGAAAAGATGCAATGATTTCACAAATTGGTATGATTTCGGTCACATTGCTTGGCTGCTTGTACAGGTGGAAATGTACAGAAATGCTCCACAATCGGTTGACCCACACGATTCTGGTATGGACACAGGAGCTATGCTCAGACATCATAGATAAACTGTTACACCACACTACTTACATTTGAAGCAGGCTAAATGAGCAACTTCCACAAAGCATTGGCAATAGGTGCATTCCACACCACTAGATGGTGACAAGGCGCTAATAAGAGCCACCTATACAGTCACAGTCTCTGAACTAGGTTCATTCCGGCACATTCTTGTATTTATTTCTGCCTGGTATTTCCCTTTCTAAAAACAACGCAGGATACAAGTCAGTTCCCAGACCAGACACAGTCTAGCCTTGTCTCCAGGACTCCACATGGATACCTTTCATGGAGATGACCAACAGGGTCAGGACGCCCATCTCTCAAAGCGGCCTCCATCTCTAGGGAGATCAGCCATGAAAAAGCACTCCCACTTAGGACAGATGCTCATCTCCACAAGCCCTCAGGGCAAGTGGGACAGCCCTGTGCATTTCAGCCCCAGAGGCTCCTCCCCACCCTGCCAGAGATTGGGCTGTTGTTACAGACCCCATGTTGCCAAACAGACATCACTCAGCTAGACTCTAGAGGCAGAAACACAGGAGCAGTATGGAAAGGTACAGTGCTGTGTTAGTCATGTGGATAACTAAAGAGAAGGTTTATGCCTGTTTCACACAGTGCGTGACTCTAGAGGCTGCATGACAAAGCAGGTATGCAACTACAAAGCCACAAGATCTAATATCATATCAGGTGGAGCACTTCAACTGTAGCCTTCAGCAAGATGCATAACCTCAATTAACTCACCAAATACCTAGCTGTCTAAACGGAAAATAAAATGATCATTAAAGTTCATTATACATTAGTGCATTAATACACGAATCGAAACAATAGTTCTGTCCCCGTAACTGAGTCTGTAAATCGTTCAAAAGAATGAATTGTAACCTACTGTGTATGTTTGCTCTCTGGTAAAGGTGAAAGTTGTGCTGTTTATGGTATACTTGGATTGCCAAGTTTTGTTGCTTTCGCATTGTGCATCTTGTGAACTGACAGTAGTACGTGCCTATTTTACGTTTCATATTTCTGGTTAAGTTCACATTTGACCCGGTTTATACTGGTTTTCTTTAAGGCCGCAACAAAGGGCCGCAGAGCGTAACAATAGTAACAATTGCATGGGCTTGCTCTCGAGGTCCACCCATATGCGCGCAGAGCCTGGCAGACTTTCAGTACAAAAATCTTTCTACCCAGCAACATCGCGTGCTGCAATATTTGGCTCACAGAACTGACACAAAATACTTCAACAATGCAATGACAATGAACAATGCAATAAATATCCCGCAATACGTCAAGTTACACGTTAGGTTACTGTCCCATCTTTAAAAATTAAAATTGCTCGAATAATTATCGCAGACAACACAGAATCTGGCAAGAGTCCCGCACCTCGGCACCACGTTTATATTAATCATAATTACTACTGAACTTACATTGACCCAGGTCTTTTTTGAATAATATACGGCCGGGCCACCAAATTATCTAAACAAGTTGAGACTATTATCTCAACGCTAGACTGTGCACACATTTAAACTGTTCAGAGAGACTCCAGTAAGGGCTAAGGCCAAGTGGTGCGGCTAACCTACGGGTTGACATGCGATTGTCAGCTACACTCAGCCACAGTCCCTCGATAGCGACACATCTGCATGCCTTCCTAAGAAAGCAATGCACAATCTTGCAAAATAAAATCGTGCGTAAATGTTTCGTTGATGATGAAATTATACGCAAAATTAATGTTTCAAAACCGACAGCCCAATTATCAACTAGATGCATGGTATGGTGGCTTCCACGTTTAAACATTGCTATATGGAAAACAACCCTTTCTTTCAAAAGAGCATAGCTCATTTCGTGGGAAGCTCAACGCAATGTATGTTTTAACAAAACCAACCTTTCACTTGCGTCTCGTATTCTCCTATGATCTCCTTGTCCTTCTTGAATTTAGTTTGAGATGACATGTTTCCTGAGGTATGAACGGTACGGTCCAGTGAGATGTCTTGGCGTGGTAGAAATCTTCGGCTCGATCAAACGTGGCAGCGTGAAGGGTTTTATTTATTTTTTATCTCTTAGTCTTTTTTGTCCTTCAGGTTCACAGTGCTTAAGATTCAGATTGTCCCGCAAAACACAAACTGCAAATCGTCAATATATGCTTTCGCTACGTAAAATTACGCTTCTCTGTGAAGTAAGCAGTATTGTTTCAACCAAAACTTTGAAGATTCACTTACGCTCACCTGCATAGGTCTATTTAGGCATCTACGTTAGCATGGAGAAGTGCTACAGTAGGGCAACGACGGCTCCTCCTTGTGATAGCATGCCATCCAACGCACGACCTGGGAGAAAAAATCCTTCTGTTTATCCAAGAAAATAGGTGGACTGTAAAAGATTAAGCTTTGTGTGCCGTTCCATTCTTTAGTCTTAAGTTAAATTATGTCCTCATTATGTCCATAATTGAGCAGCTGTGCACGCAGGCAGAAGATGTGCATCATTAGAACAGCTCCGCACACTGAAGAATTTTTTTCCCCTGCAGGATGAAATGAACTGAGGCAGACGTCACATCGGACTCCTCCCACTGTTGGAGCACCCCCCCCCCCCCCCCCCCCCCCTCCTTATATTTTATAATTACAGCCTCGTGGCTGTGAATGGGACCAGGCAAGTGTGCATGATCGAAAAATGTTTAAAATTGCAGGAAAATAAATACATTGAAGCACTGAAAAGAAAACACCGTATGCAAGTATAAAACATACTTCCCTGCCGTCCCCGAATGCAGCCCAATGTTCCACATCATTATTTTTTCTGAAGGATAGGCTATATTAGTCCCGTCCTGAATGATACAAGAGGTTTAGTTTTCGTCTGGCTTACGAAGCCCACGAATGTGGCCAAACCTGGTGATGACTTTTAATATGACAGAAACAAGTGCAATGCACAGCATGTCCCTGGTCTACAGGTAGGACCCGTGTGAAAAAGGGCTCCTACCAGCATATCATATTGAAATAAAATTGTTGTTTACCAAAACATTTAAAATTGGAAACACAATATAATGTCTCTGTACACAGGGTACCATTGTGGAAAGATTCTATGGTATCTGAGGTATGTGCTGATCTACTGTATGTATCAAGTTCATTCATTATGCAGTCACCTAGTGAAAATCAGTCTGTTACAACACAGTAGAAGAAAGCTTGTTGCTGCCCTCACAAATGCATTAGTGTACCATTATGAGCTGATATAAAGAGGAGCTCCTTGAACAGCACTCTCATTGGCCAAAGCCATATGGCAGGGAACTGGTCTACAGAACCTGTTATTCAACCCGTAACTCAAAATTACACTGTGTTCTGTAAGTTGAAACCCCTCAGGGAGAAATATAAAAAACAATGAGTATGCCTATTTTCTCTCCCAATGCCTCCTTCTACCTTTCAGCTTTGTTGCTGTGCTTGAGATAGCAGCGCATCAAGCAAACAAAAATGATTCACCCTTAATAATGCCCCCCCCCCGGTCAAAATGTAAGTAGATGAACAGGGAGACATTTCCTTTCAGTGGCACTCTTGGAGAAGTGTGGCATAAACTGTCCCAAACAATTCACCCACAGTCTTCAATAAAATGAGGCTCTGAAGAGATTGTCAAAGGTCAGTCAGGAGGGGTGAAATTGCCCCCCTGGCCACCCCCACCCCTGACACACACACCCCATTACAGCCACCAATATCCACCACACAGAAGGCAATAGAAAGGCCTGAGTGACTAGAACTGGCTATTGTGCTTTGCAGTGAATTTCCACACGCCACTCACAGAACCTGTCAGTTAGCTCACCTTGACTCCAGGGGCATTTTGCAAAGTCAGGTGATGCCTCGGATGTCAGAAATACTAACTGACAAACATCTGAAATGAAACATGGTAAATGTTCTCAATACTGTGTGTTACCATAGTTACCCCCCACCCCCCGCAACCCTAACCACCCCCACCCTCCCATCGCCATATCCCCCAGCCACACAACACACATTACTTCCATTGCAGTGGACCCCATCAGCATTCAAAGCCAGATGGGGTGTTTTCTCAGATATGCTACCCCGGGTGAGAGAGAATGCCTCTGTGTTCATTCAACTCACCCCCCACACAATAATGAGTTCAGACATGTAGTGGTCAGAGAAACACTTGAAATGCATATACAAGGCTGTGGACGACCATGTTAGTTTGATATGCACGTGTGGGTGCCTTGGGGAGAGTGGGGTGAACAGACTTGTGCTAATTGGATTCTGTTCTGCCTCACACATGTGGCGTGACCAGTCTTGCAGGGGCTTAGCTTGATGCATGGAGTAGCTACTATGTGGGCTGTCTGTCAGGGTCACAGTGTTGAGACTGAGGCCCAGGTTAAATCTGAGTACAGAGGGCCAAGTTCTCACCATCAAAAAGCATTTTAGCTCACTGTTATACTCTTGTTGATCAGTAATAAATATTTTTCTTGTATTTGTTCCCATAAGCTTATGATGTTGTCTAGGTATTGAAAAAAAAAATAGCTGCAGATGCTCAAAGTTAGGAACAAAGCACATGATGATAATATTAGGTATTATGAGTACAGTAATATGATGATGATGATGCAGATTACAGCAACCGCTTGTACTCAGATTATAACTGGAAACATATTCACTGTGAGTTGAATTTGTGGCTGTGAGGTCTTGTGACTCTTTTTTCTTTTGTTTATTTATGAATTGTTTTGTTTTTCCTCCTTTTGCTTTTTTGTTTCCTTTCACTGTGGGTTTCCACCGTCCAACTTGGCAAGCTTCAGTAGCATTGACGGCGTTCCCATGGAATGGCGTCAATAAAGGAGCGCTCACAGAAATTACTCCCAGCGCTTGCCTGGTCCTTCTGCTTTCAAAGAAACAATAAAACTAACAGCATAACGTGCGAAAGATCCCCAGATGGTTCATTCTGATTTGGGGAATTACACCTCGGCACAGACTGTGAATTTTGATTGCTTGAAAGTTTTAGCACCAGATTTTTTCAGAAATGTGTCAGCACAAAACAATCAGTGTTACAGGCATAAAATCCATCTATCACTTTACTCACTAGAAATACATTTGTGGGATGCTTCCTTTCCCATGCTTTCTATCAGGGGTAAATATATTCAGTAGACAAAAATAAAGTTTCCATAGGTAAAAAAAAGCAAAACATTTTGGGGAATGTACAGTGATGGGGATTGCAATCTTAAATGATTTGCATTTTGTCCCAAAACAATTTTTATACAATAATATGATATGAGCGATATGAGTATTCTTGCATCAAACTGGCCTCCAGTATAACAAGCCTAAAAGCAGTTTTCAATACAAAATGGCACCTGTAAGCACGAGTCACATGTGTTGTCATTAAAAGCACCATTTAGGGTCCCACCGCAGGCAATTCAAGTAGCTTAAACCTGATGACTTGCCCCTGACAACTCCTATCAGCAGGTTGTGAAGGGTTGTGGTGTAACTTGCCTGAGGGTGACTCGATGCCAGCTATCGCACACTGTCATGTGATATTCAGGCTGGAAGGGAAACTTTACTGTGACCCGCACGAAAATTTAGCCCCGATTAACTGTGTCTGAAATTTGGGAGGTACATAATTACAGTTTGCTGCTTTATGTTTTTGTTGCTGTGGCCACTAATTACTTTTCAGCCAAGGGTTTTGCCGCATATTATTTGTTTGGGATTTCTAAGGCTTTTTCTGTATGCAGTTCATTGATGGGACCCACCGAACCCAGTAACACGAGAGATTTGCGCTTTTCACAGTCCCATAAACTATAGTTGTTGTCACACACGCTGTATTGTCTCAGTCCTCATTTTTTTATGGAAATTTATAAGACCATTGTGTTTTCATTCTGTAGCACACCCAAGTTATCCTAGCAGTTTGCAACATTCTCATAAACATTTGCTCGACTTTTTAGGTGTGAAATGTTTTACGAAAGCGGTCCTTAGCATTACATTAAAATGAGAAAAGATCGCACATTACCCTCAAGAGAATTATCTGTCTGTTGTGCAGATGACAGCAAGTTGCACCGCTCTGTGCCGCTCAACATGCAATTGAGCTAATCTGGGCAAATCTGTACGTGCATGCCTCTTTCCTGGAGATAATGCACACAGGCGGAGGCCAAACAGCTGTCTCCCAGCATTCTGCTGTCTCAGGATATTTTCTGGATGATGAAGCCTTGCCCAGGAGGAAATTACAGCTGGGTTCACGAGAGAACACCCTCTGAAATTCTAAATGGTTTATGACAGATTGTGGGTCCTGCGGTTGTATCAGATTTTTACCTCTTTGCTGACCCGCACATGTCAATGACTTCTGTAACTTCATGTCCCCCTGTGGTGATGCTAGCCATTTTGTAAGTGTTACATATTTTCAGCTTTTTTTCTCATTCTTTTTTAAGTCATAAGGGAGGAAAGTATGATAAAAATCCTTTGAGTCACTTGTTCAATGAGAGCTCTGTGGGAGATTTTTTTGCATATGTACAAAGTTTCTTCCTAACGGTCATTATGTTAATTGGAGCAAATGTCATCACTGTGCATTCTTGTGAAATGAGACAACTGGGTGCCTATAAAGTAGCCGCAGTTAATTTCACCTGTGATGGTGGTCAGCTGGGCATGGGGCCCAGAGGATCCAGCCAAGGCCTCTAGGTGGCCCTTTGCGATACTCGGAAGGATTTCTGCCTTTTGTCTTGCAACAAAAAAGTCAGCAGAAGCCCCACCGCCTCCTTTCTCTGCTCATTGCTAGGCATCTCAGGGAGAAAGAATCCTGGGAAACTATGACTTCACTGTTTCTGAGGCACAAAGATCCATTGTCCAGGGCCCCTCACTATTTCATTCGAAAGGGCCTACTGGAGCTGCTGCTGGCCTCCACCAATGCTGGGACTCTGGGCAAAAGACAATGTCAGGCCCAGGGATCCTGTCTGCGCCACTGCGGCAAAAGGGATCTGAATAGCGCTGAGAAAGGATGGCTGGCTCAATAGAGGGGGATTTGGTATCTTAAAAATTTCTTCATTGCATAAATGAGGCCAAACTTGTTAGAATGGGAAAAAAAGAAAGGCATATTTCTTTTCCTATTCTCAATTATCTATCATTATTTAGACATGAAAACCACTGTCTATAGGGATTACTTTCTTTCTAGAACTATCTGTCAGTTAGTTTTATTGGCATAGTGGTTAATTTGTAACTATAGTTTTGATTCTTTCTCTTTGATTTAAATTATTCTGCATTATTTATCATAACATACATTTACCAAATTATGTATCACTTCAATTGTGGCATATGCAACAAATGAACAAAATTAAAAACAACAATTATGTTAAAATAAGCATTAAAAATGGCAACCATATTTTAAAAAGATGACAGAATAGGTACTGTTCATCCTCTAGTGGTACAATACTGGTATTGCAAGAGCTTCACACCCATTCACACAGTCTGTTAGTCAGTGAGAACAGAGGAGTTTCTAGGAGTTACCTCTTCCACTTTCAAACAAAAACCTAATCAACAGTAACACTACAAGGGCCATGTTTTAAGAGACAGTAAAGAACAAGACTGACCTCCTCCCCTAAACTGACTGACAGTCTAAGTCTTTTCACACTATGAGCTCTGTAGTACTTGTGGGATTGCTGTGAGATTAACCATCCACAAGCTCTCCTTTGTTTTGTCGTCACTGAACATTATATCAGTATAGACTGTCATGTTTCAAATAATCATAGAAAATATCTCAAGCTCCTTAAATCTACAATAATGATAATGCCCATTTGTGAATGTTTCCTAATGAGCAGACTGCAGTATGTAAAGAGACTGTAAAAAAAAAAAAAAAAAAGCACGGCACATATTTTCAGAATATGCTTTTTAAAAGGAGCAATTTTCAATAGTTACCTCAAGTCAAATGGCCGGTGTTGACAGTAAGATGACACATTTTAATGAAACGGTCTTTTTTGTGTCCCATTGCAACTTCTCTCCATTCATTATGCAGCGTCTTTGATGTGAGAACAGATGCTAATCCCAAACAATCTTGACATTTTGGAAATGTCATTCCATTGAAATAAGTCATACTGTATAGGGCATTCATGTCCAAGCCCTGGGAAAGAGAAAAAGTGAAGAGCAGGATTGACAGATATCCTAGAGCAGAACTAGACAAGTTAGTATTATATCATCCTATCATCACAAAGAGTATATATAAAACTGATAAAATGCTGTTGTCCTCATATATAGTACCAACAAATGTAAAAATATGTAAACTGAGCATTTTAGCAAAGCAATATTAAGTAGCTGTTAAGTAATACTGTATATATATTTTTTCCATTTTGTTACCAAACAGAAACAAACACACACACACACACACCCACCCATTTATAATATAGTCATCTCAATAGTCAATACCAAACTTATCTGCCCACAAGCTTTGCAGAAATCCTAAATATTTCCTCCATAAACGTGGCCTCCTTATTTCTTTTGCAGTTCACATCTGGAATTCAGCTATACTGTATGTATCATTCCCTATTCTTGCACTGCTGTAAGGGTATTCGGGAACTGACTCAATGTTTTCATTTATTCAATTAGGCCAAACGGTTTAGGGTAGCATGCAGCCCTGGAGTCTTACTTTAGGGTTTGGGTCCCCCTCTGATGGAAGAGAACACCTAGCACTAGTGCATTGATAATGTTCTGATTGATAAAGACTGCTGCGGTTAGAAGTGCACACTCATACAATATATATATATATATATATATGGAGTATAGACTGAATATATATATATTCTGTTTTTCCTCAAATGAGATCCTGAATTTGAGGTTCCTGAATTAAATCTTGCATCCTTTGTGAGTAATGTTGTGCTCAAAAGATAAACTGAAGAAGCAGATTCTCCATGGACAATCACCTCCGTGCTTTGAAAAAGAGTAAATCCCTCACCGGGAGATTTCTTTCATTATATGCTATCCCTTTGAGAGGCCTCTCATGTCCATGAATGTGGCCTCCTTGAAGAACATCCTCTCTAACAGTCCCACCATCTCAGGCTGGTGCCAAGGCTGCAGCAAGAAATGGAGAGGGGAGCGATAAAGAAGAACCAGCAAAGAGTTTCTTTATCCTGCGCTCAAAGCCACACTCATCTCTGATGATCAGTGGATATGGCAGCAGAGATGGCGTCTTGTGGAGTTTAATTGTGCTAATGGGCTGACCTCAGGAGCTTAAGTGACCGCAGCACAAGGGGAAAGTGTCACTCTGTCATCTGAGGGGTGACCCCTGGCTTACCCCTTCGCACGGTGATATTGACAAATTAGGATAATGACATTGTTTTCCGCGGTGTAGCTGAACAGGGTCTTTGGTTGCACAGGCCCTCCATATGTTTGCACCAGTCAGTCATATTCATTTTTTGGCCTTCAAAGGAAACTAACCAACATATTCTTGGCAGTGTGTCCGTTGCTCTTAAAACTGGTACTTCAGTTTGACTTGCATTTTTATGTGTTTTTTTAAGTGTGACTAAAGTTTGCATGATGCCCTGTGCTGTCTAAATTAAGAGGTGCAACTTCTTGGGTTTTGAGGGCACCTTAAGTTGTGTAACTAGTAGATATAAAAAGGCTTTTGTACCTGAAGCGATCACATTTTCAAGCTAAAAAGAGCTTACTGTGCATCATGTTCTCCAGAATTTTTATCCTTATGGAAAAGCATTCGTTTTATGTCATGTTTTATTGTTATATTTGTATTGTCCTGTGTTGTAATGTTGCTTTTTAACTGTGGGTTGTCTGAAATATCTGACTATAACACAAATTTACCTTTGGGAACAATAATGTCTACCTTGTAACTTCAAATACAATTGTAAAAAATATTACAATGAATTGCCAACCTTAGCTCATTGAAATATTTACAAATTATATTTATTAGGATGTCTATGAGACAGTTTCCTTCCAGAAGGTAATTAACTGAAGCAGAAATAACCACAGTGTTTACCACCTGCAGAGTGTGAGAAACTAACACAGTCTGTGGCACCAAGAACCTGCAAGCTCCACACTTCTGACTAATCCATATTCCTGACAGATTCCAACCGTACACAGTGTCTTTATCTCAGAGACTAATTTTCTGTACACTGAATTTTACATTTTCCCCCCTCACTTATACCATAGATGAGGCTAATAAGTCATTGCTGTAGTATACATAGGCATTCAGATTCCTCAGCTTTTAAATGTGAGCCCTTGTTTCATTCATTACAGACCCTAAAGATAAATATATCCCCCAGAATGAGGCAGGAAACAGCATTCTTCTCACATTAGAGAGGGAGAGAAAGAGAAAGCGAAAGCTCTTTCAACACCCTTCTTTACAAATCAAACAGTGCCAGAAGATTGAGCCGCATTTATGCAAGTACAAGTGGATCTTTGGAGATAGATGGACAGTTTTCTGAAGCTTTGAAGTATCTCTTGTAAATGGCAAGGCTCTATTTCTCCTCCCTTGAGATAATCTGTACTCAAAGTGTGCTATGTTTAACTGAGCTGGAATAAATGTTGGTTTGCCTTCACTCAGTGGCTAGCCATAGTTTGCTATAGGGGACAATTGTCTTGAAACTAAAGTCTAAGCAAAACTAAAAGTTATTGTGATCACCACGGCACAAGGACACATTCAAAACTAGTAATGTGTTTTAGAGGGTTGACAACTTAGTATAGTGTTTGACTTTTAGTACTAGATAGGGCCTTCCACTGAACACATTGTAAGCTTTATATGTTATATGTTTCAGTAATCAGTAACAAAAAAGGGTGTTTGCTAAATCAGGAAGATACCTTCATCCCAAAAACAAAAATCTTATCTTGTATGAATTTGAAAATGAGCAAAACCAGAAACACCAAACACATTTTACAGGACAAATCAATGTTTTCAATACCAAACAAAATTTGTGATCTTAAGACTTATATATACTGTTTAGTAACAGTATATATCAGTGACTAAAAACTAAAAACAAATTCATTCTTCCACCACCCAACAATCAGTGACTTACTTGCTATTCCCAATGGCCTTTTACACTTACTTTATTATTTGTCAAAAACAGCTGCCTATTGTGTGACAGTCAGAGGCAAAATAGATGCCCCTTGTCCCATAAAACAAAAGTTTTTGTTTTGTTTTGTTTTTGCCAGGCAGTGTGGAATATACAGCCCTCACAGCCACCCTGCCAATGAGAGCTAACATTCACTGGCAAGCTTCCCTCAGTTTCCTCTAATTACAAATATTACATGAGCGATAATAGAGAGGCTGCTCTCCACAAAGAACTGAGTCAAATAAATGACATTTCCTTCTTTAAGAAATGGGGTGAAAATGGGAGTGTATGTGCAGTCTGGCAGCTGGAGTGGGGTTTTTAAGCAGGAGAAAGCCATGTGTGGCCTGGCTTACAGGCACCCTCTTCAGCCCCCTTTCCAGCTGGGAGTAACAAACAAGCCCATCTGGATCACAGAACCCAGGTCATGTGACACAGCCAGACTTGTTGTTATTGTTCTTTTTTCCAGTTTCAACTCTTTCATTTTCCAACTGCAAGTTCTCATCATCTCAAAGCCAAAGATTGCGCAAGTCAAGAGAAAGAAAAAAAAACTTTTGCTCCGAATAACATTATCAGTTTTTTTTTTTGTCAAGCCTTGAAAAACCCTTTTGTTTTCATGTTTTGGAGTTGAGGAAAGGGGGCTTTTAAGACCTTTACCAATCAGCTGGCCCTGCTGGTTGGTATAGCAGGGGTGTGGGTGGTTTGTTTTGGAAGGTCATGATGCTGCTGGCTGCCTACTTTATTTTTCCACTCCTACTTTTGAAGCAAAATTGATTGTATATCAGCTAACAAGGCAAAACAAATACACCATTAAAATAGTGAATCTGGGGCTGGCACCAAGAGACACTAAATTTCTCAACAGCTTTCACTGAACTGATAAAAGGTGTCCATTGCCTGCAGTAGAACATTGATGGAATATTGTTGATATATTAAAAATTATTTTCTACATTACCAGAAAAAAGTTAACCGCAGTGATATACTGTATATGTCTCACATTAGATATACCAAAATCCCTCTTTCCATTACAACAGTAATTTGCTTTTAAATTTCTTCCTATGAGATACAGCCTTATGGAAAAAAACACTTTTAAATATAACAGAATCAATTTGAAACAGTAACACACTATACTGCAAAGGTGAATTTATAGCCGAATTGGCTTAGGTAATATTTGTAATAGGAGAGGGGTTGAATACTAATGCAATTTAGAATCTTGCAATCTTCTTTTTTATGATGTCACATATTTACAGAATACCAAGTGATTTTCCGGTGTATTATGCTGCACAGCACAAATGACTGTCCCCGTAAGAAAGTTGTGCTTTGGCTGTCATTCAGAACACCTTGGCACAGCACTAACTGGGTTAATGCTTGATCATTTTCAGGGCCATATGCTGTTGTTCGTTGATGGATCTGTCCTACTGGCACTCATGTACAGGTCAAGCAGAAGCTCTTTATTGCACAGGAGGAGATGACCAGAGAAAGTCAATGGAGGCCAATCAGGATGTCGTGAATCAACAGGCCAACAATATTTAATTCATTCACTATTTTTTGAGAGAGTGGGTGGATGGGAGATCTGAGGATAGCTTTGTGCTTTTGTACAGCGTAAAATGATAAATGAACTGAATTCCTGAATGTATAAGTCACCTGAATAATCTGCTGGTGTTATGCCACTTCATGATAAATTTACTTGATATTGTAATTCCAATTGGCTAGTTCACACTTTTAATGATAAAGTTGCGTAACAATTTTTAAATCAGTATAAATTTATAATTTGCAGAAAAGCTATCTGACAAAAAAGTCAGGCTTGCAGCAAGCCAGTTATCTGTAGCATACCATGTCTGAGAGTATACAGTGTAGTGCAGTTTGTGCAGGTCTTGGCTGGGCTCACAGATGCCATCATGTACAACCTCTATGTTTAGAATGAATGTACATATTTGCTCAAGGGACTCCTTTTGAAATAGTTTTGAAACATTTTCCAACATACATGAATGTGTAAGTATAATTGACCATTTCATGAGACCAGTTTCAATTTAAATATCAGATTGTAGAAGCAATTGCTCTAGAAATATTTAAAGCATTGTTAGCTCAGAGACAGCATATGAACAGGTGATACATTCTTGCAGAGGCAGTAATGATAAATTGAGGCACATCTCCAACCTTTAAAAATATGTTGCTGGATAGTTGAATGGTCCTAAAGGGGCACTGAATTAAGTAAATTAATTAACAGTTATATAATAATAATAATAATAATAATAATAATAATAATAAGAAGAAGAAGAATTTAAAAATGTGTAAACAGCATGTGGACAGGACTGCAGGCAGGAGATAAGGGAGGGTAAGGATGGGCTAGTATGTATCATGAATCTCTCCTCTGAGTCCATTAAATGTCTTGATTGGCCCACACAGCACAAGGTAACTCCACCCATTGCACAAATATATTTCTTATGATATATGTCACAATGAAACAACATACATCAACATTTCATACATTACCACCAGACATTGTGAAAATTCTTAGTATTTATGTATCTCCATCTGAGTAAAGGTATCCTTATTTAACAGAGATCCTTTATCTAATCCCTCAAGTGCAATTTTTTATCAAATAAAGTTTTCTTTGATTTCCCATTTAAGGTAAAAAGTGTTGGTGTCTGCTGTAACTGGGATTTAAGATTTAAGGGAAGAAAATAATGTCCTGGAATAGAACTGACTATCACACCATCACCAGCTGCCTACTGTCTGCATGCAGATGAAACGGACTTGGATTTCCTTTGCATACACGTATTTGTATTAGAAACTGCAAAGAACTCTGCATGTGAAAAAAAGCAATAAATCAAGGCCTTCTGAGATTAATAACTTCCCATCCAGGCAACATTTCAAATAAATTATACTATGCCAATTCAAAAGGGTCCCTGCAAACTAGGAACTCTGCCACAATTTGAATGACGCCATTGATTTCCTGTTCAGAAGGCACTGCATGTTTTTTATGCTTAAAATGTTCTGCAGTGTGAGTTACTGTAAAATATTTGGTTTCTTATTTAGGTATTACTAGTCTGATTTTAAAGTTCATCACCTTTGCCAAATAGTCACTAGCAACATGGAAAAGATATTATTTGAGAACTGAAATACACATTTTCAGAGAATGAGAGTAAACAACAAATCTTGTTTTACTAGCAGCAAAAGCAGAAATGTGGCAAAGCCACATTGTTTTTGTATAGTTGCCGTCCTCTACAAATATTGTTGCGGTTATTGCAATATTGCAGTGCTTGTGGGCTTCTAGAAATGAAGCCCATTTCTTGTGGTTATCTTCTTTCTTTGGAGAAGAAAAAAGTGCATTGGTTTTTCTGCATCTAGAAAAGTGCATTGGTTTTTCTGCATCTTTGGCATTTCCAACTTAGCTTGCCTACACTGATGTGGCATGAGCCTCAATTACATTTTACAAGTAGAAAGGATTACATTGGTTTTAGCGTTTTAGTGACATACATTGTACCCAGCTAATCCTGCCCACTGAAAACCCAGTTTATTTATTTATTTATCAAAATAATATTTAATAATAATAATATTTCCAAATATTTCTGGGCCATTTCTGAAAGCAAAAAGTATTAAAACTACACATCAGTAAATAATTAACAGATTTTAATTTCCTGGACCATTAAGAATCACATGACTATGATTTAAGAGACATTTTGAAATGCAGTTAATTGTTGTAATTTGCAGATGCAGAGAAAGTCATTCAAACATTAATCTCTTCAAAATCAGTGCAAAGCTCTCTATCCGTGCCTAAATGGCAACAAAAAACTTTCCTTCAGTTGTTGAAAAATTCCACTGCAAGACTTTTAACGAGACCAGAAACGGGGACATGTGCTAATATAATCTTGGCCTCATTACACTGACAGTTACGTTTAGAGTAGATTTACGATTCTATGAATAGTTTTGATAATATTGTGTGGCCAAGGTCCTCAGTACTTTTGTATGAAATCTCAGGTTCTCAAATAAAGGTGTTTTTGTCCCCAAGGGCCATTTAAAAACTAAATGTGATCAAGAAATCTATTTGCTGGCATCTTTACATTTGAATTCACTATCAGTGAAACTTAAAACTGCACTAAAACTCTCTACTTCAAAGTAGGATTTGACTGAAAAGGCAGACAGAACTTTAATATAAGCTGTAGCTATGCATCATTATAATGTGTAATGTTCATTGTTCGCTGTATTTTTCTTAGACATTCCTTTAAACCATGCAATCATCAAAATGAAAAAGTCTGATCACATCCCCTAGAAAAATTGAGGGGAAAAACAGGAAATAAAGCACATATTTGATGTACCAGAATCTTCAGATACAAAATCAAGACCACAAACTAATACATTCCAAAAGATATTAAAACATCGTACTGTACATGTTGCTAATTCATACCTTCTTGTTTGCCAAAGTCGTTTAAAAACAGATATCTTTCTTGTGACCTTTTTTTTAACCTTTATTTTACCCAGGGTAGGTTCACTGAGCATGGATGCTCTTTTGCAGGAACGCCCCGCTTCACACTCATACACATTCACACCTGGGAGCTGCCCAGTACAACCACAATTCTCTATTGTTGGCCACTGAGCAGCTCCACTGGAGGGAGAGAACATTTTTTAGCCACTTAAATCAGGGGATGATTAGGTGGCAAGTTTTTGCTGCTGAAATAAATAAATAAATAAATAAATAAATAAATAAATAAATAAGCGATGTAGGGAATGTCATATTTGTCTATAGTTCGTAATTCCAGATCAGTGTTTAACGAGATTTTATGGTATTCTTAACGCGGTTGTTGCAATCGTCCATTGCTGTTCGTCCAATGTATATTGTCTAGCCTTGCACCAAGTCCTGTTTTATTAATGTTTCTGACAAAACATCTGCATAACAATTAGATACACCTGAATACAGTGTATTATCACGATAGAAAGCTCATGACCCGCAGCTAAAATCATAAATGAATGAAGGCTTACACAAATTATGCATGATCCACACGCCCTCCACCGTTCATTCAACGACAGTGCAATTCTTAACTGTCTACGCGTTATCGTATTCTGAAAAATGCGGTATTCTTCGTAGGTATTTTCCTATTTTAGTTGAAATGTCGTCTCCCATTCTTATGTTAATTTTGTAGAATTTTTATATTAGTTTTGGAGAGCGCATGCAAATTGTAGGTCATTGAAAATCTTAACTTACCGCAGCACAGTCAAGTCAACTAGGGTGACCTAGCTAGTTTCAGCTGCAAGCTGGCACTGTGAAAAATTGTGGAGTGTTATATCGTCAGCTATATCTTCAATATAATATTTGATGTCAAATGGGTATAATTAATAAGCAAACTTACACGTTTTAATGATATTAGAGGTAAAGGTAACGTGTAGCCAATTTAGCTATGAGCTAACCCGGAAATGCTTTGTTTTCCACATGGTGTTATGGGGAAGCAACGTGCGCTTGTTGGGAGCTAGCGACCGTATGTGACCGCAGCAGCAGCATTGCTAGGTAGTTTACATTCGGATTAGACCCAAATATCTAGCCCATGTCAGCAAGTGGAGTTACATGTGAGTAATTTAAACTGCCACATTTGGGCTTGAAGGTAAGAAAGAATCAAGCGGGTTGCATCGCTAACCAGCTGGCTAACTAGTTAGAATTTACTGTAGCAGGACCTGTGTGATTCAGTTTCACCCACTTCGATTAGAGAATGGTAACGTTGCTTTAGGCAACTAGCAATCAAAGTATAAATTCTTTATGTATGTATAGAGTCGTATTTTTACCAGTGATAACTAACCAAAGCTAACTATTTTTGTAGCTTGCTGACGTTAACTATAAACTAGAAAAATGCCTCTGTCAACTGTTAGTTTTAACCACTGAAATAGCGTTAGCTGTCACTATTATTTATGATCCCATCAAAAGATAAGTAGTCTGTCATATAACACTCTTTATGCATTTTCTCCTCTTGCATAGGCAATCAGTTATTGGGAAATAATATACCAATTTTACTGGGGGAAAGAGGTACACCGAACAATCCGACAGCTATGTCAACTATACAAAATGAACCCCAGCGCCACGAAGGTGCAGAGGAAGGAACTACTGTAGAACAACTTTCAGACGCCTTTACTGTCACTGTTGGAGCAACAGTTCCTACAGGGTTTGAACATACTGCTGCAGAGGAAGTCAATGAAAAAATAGGAGCTGATGTAAGAATTAGCAAGGACCGTGGAAGGATATACTTCGAAATAACTACAGAAGACTTGCCCCGGGTAAGAAACGTCTAGATAATCTATTGGCATCTATTTGTGGTAGTTGTTTTGTGGCCACATGTCCTGCCCAATCTCAGTTACCCTTTCTGTTTAGTATCTTATTCTGTCTCTCTTATTGCAAGGATTAAGACTTTGACATAGGCATGTACTTTGATTTAAAAGCTTTACACACCCTTTGGACCTCCCTTCTGTTGCCAGATTTGTTGTGTAAGACTTACAGTTACAAATTTCAGAAATTGGCAAATTTTTGTAAAAATGACGTGCTGCTAAAAATGACTAGGCTACATGATTACTAATATTATGTTAAGTTTTTAGAAAGGAGTGTTGACTGTTTTTTATTTTATTTGATATTGCTAAACTGTTCACTGTCATGTGTTTGTTTGTGTCACTGTTATTTATTGGTTCCTAAGATACATATCCGTTTGCTTTTTTCACTTGTTTCACTCAATCACTTTTTAATAAGTTTCACTGCTACAAGAATAGTCTTAGTACAGGCTGAACCATTCTCTGTTTTTTGTAGGTACATCATCTGAAGTCAGTTGACAACTTATTTGTGGTGGTGGAACAATATAGCGACTATCAGTTTAAAGACACAAAGGTCTGTTTTATCTTATACTTTAGAAATTGGCTATGTAAAGATACATTTTCACAATATTATATATCCATAATATCATAAGATAAACTGATTCTGAAAATCATATGTTCATTGTATATGTCATGTTCAGTTATTCTTCATGCCATTTTGCAAATTGTTGTTGAAATACAATTAGCAGTAATGTTGTTTGTTATGATATTGCTGTTGACAATAATAATGATACTAATCATCATTGCCATCCTCATCATCATTTTCATCATATTATGCAGGAGGAAACATTGGAGGACTTCCAGAAGCTTGCTTCCAAGCTCTCCTGGACAAACCCCCTTGAAGTGTGGAGAGTAAACAACGCCGTGAAAAAGAAGAGGTGGCGCCGTAAAGGGTTAAATGGCCCCAAGGGAAAAGCCGGTGGGGACAGTGGCAAAGACGAGGTAGAAACGGTCACCACGGAAACGGAGGGCCTCAGGCTGGAATCTGGAACGCCAGCAGGTGGCAGCGTGGAGCCTGAGGGTGACGGTGCCCTGAATAACGGGGCCCCAGGCGAATTGGACAAGGATGCGGAGGAGCAGGAGGAAGGGGCCGCAGACCCACTGCTCAAGTTCAGAGTGACTTGCAATAGGGCAGGGGACAAGCACAACTTCACCTCTAACGAAGCAGCGAGGGACTTTGGGGGAGCCGTGCAAGACTTCTTCCTATGGAAGCCAGATATGACCAAGTTTGACATCGAGGTAAAGGCTATGTTGACAAGCTAATTGTGTCTTTTGTTGTGACATGCAGCAGGTCAAAGGCTGCTGTCACATGATTAATTTGAGAGAGAGAGTAGTAAAGGGTCTTCCTTTGCTCAAACACGGGTTTGCTTCAAGGTAGTTTTTCCCTCCATGTAATCCAGGTGCTCTTGAACATCCACAATAGCGAGGTGGTGATCGGCATTGCACTGACGGAGGAGAGTCTCCACAGGAGGAACATCACACACTTTGGACCCACCACCCTGCGCTCCACCCTGGCCTATGGCATGCTCAGGTCACATACCACACCTGGAGAATCCCACCCACAGCACACCATCTCTCACAGATGAGCTGACTTATCACACTAAGACGAGCTTTCATTTGCTGTTTTTACAAAAATATTGTAAACACCTGGTATGGGCCGACAGTGTGGTTGTTGCAGCTATCACTAATTATTTTAAACAGGCAATCTTCGGTTATGAAGTCATACAACACTGAGTTTGAAGACTGTTCTGTCTAGTTTACATATATTTTAGGTTCCATCAGCAAATCAGTGCTGTTTAATGATTTTTAGTGTCTTTGAGTGCACATGAATTACAAAATCCAATGTTTTACATGTCATCGTCATTTATCCTGTAATTAATATTATATTCAATACAGACTTTGCAAGCCTCAGGTTTCTGATGTTGTAATTGACCCGATGTGTGGCACTGGAGCTATACCATTAGAGGTAAGTTTTTTGCCATGCACAGATCATTTTTTAACAGACCTTTCTCTTAAAGTTGGGGCTTTGAATCGCAAACAACAATGTGCTTCACCTGAAGTACTCTAGTAGTAATAATCAGCGAGGTGAATAGATACAATGTAAACAGTGCAGATAAATTGAGGCTAAGAAAACACCTACTTCGGGATGAATAACAAAACAAACTTTTATTTGTGCAAAGATTTAGAGTAAACTGATATAACTTTCTTTTGTGTTATATTAGAAAGAATTAAAAACCTGTTTTTAGTGTACAGGGAGCTCCATAATGTTGGGGGAAAAGTCGTATTTTCTCTTGATTTTGCTTGTACTCTGGATTTGGAATCAAACAACTCACCTGTGTTTCAAGTGTAGATTCTCTGCTTTTATTTAATGGTATTTTTACACACTTTAGTTTCTCCATGTAATTTTATAAATACCACCCCCCCCCCCCCCCCCCCATTTCAGAGCACCATAATGTTTGGGACATATTAATGTTATGTTACTGAAAGTAGTAATGTTTATTACTTTGTCTGGATACTGAGAGCTGTCTTATAACTCCACTAAGGAAGCAATTGAACACACTTGAGTAATCAGAAACACATGTGAAGCCATTTGTCCCTAATTGTGCCCTGAAATGGGGGGAGGGGGGATTATGTATAAAAAGTTCTGTGATTTCTCTCTTCCAGTTAGTAGCCAGTGGTCATTACTGTAAAAGGATCTCATTAGTGTAAACCGATCATTTCGGTGTCTCTACCAGGGAGCCATGGAATGGGAGCACTCCTTCTACCTGGCAGGAGACAACAATGACATGGCAGTGAGTCGCACAGTCAATAACATTGGCCATGTCCACAAGAAGAGACAAGACAAGGGCAGGTGAGACCGTAACACCATCTCATAATTCAAAACGATATGTATATGGTTTGTTTTGAAATGTTTACCCAGACGTCTGGTGATCAGTTTCTTAAGAGGTTTTTACCTGTGAATCCAGCACAGCCTGGGGTCTGCCCATAGACACAGTGCAGTGGGACTTGTGCCATTTACCCATGAGGACCAACTCTGTGGATATTATTGTCACGGATATGCCCTTTGGAAAGAGGTACTGTAACATGTCACCCTCACGGAAATTGTTTTTTTTCTGCAGAATTGCTTGTGCACGTCAACTAGATTACATAACATTGGTGTATATATACTATTGCACCATTCTGCGTGGCACGGAATGGAAGAAATTAGTTTAGCCTGTTCTTGTGATTGAAGATATCTGCATCAAGAGATCTTACGTACTCTTGCCATATATGTTACGAAAATGTAGAATTAATTTCAGTTCAAATCTAGGATAAGACATTATGCACTATGCTCTGCTTTTCATTTTTTAAAAGCGTTTGTCCGTTTTCTGTAGGATGGGATCAAGGAAGAAGAACTGGGATCTGTACCCTTCTTGTTTGAGGGAGATGGGCCGTGTTTGCAGACCTGGAACAGGAAAGGCTGTGTTGTTGACTCAGGATAAGAAATGCTTTGCCAAGGTAAGAGGAAATGTTCCCGGTTAGCCTACAGTACCTTGGATTGATTGATTGATTGATTGATTGATTGATTGACTGAATGTATTTGATCAGTGAAATATAAGAGGAAGTTCAAGTAGGAACATCATCAAATTAAAAACTATCAAGAATAACACGAGAGAGAGCTAAAAAGTTTATTTCCATTGTGGCTTCACAGTAATTAACGGCAGTAAACTCTGGTGAAGGCACTGGGCTTGCCTGGTTCAAGTCTTCGGTTGTGTTCCATTTCATGTTGGTTTGGCTTGAAAACAATGTGAATTTTTTGTTATTGGCTCCTTTAAAGCTTTCACATGATTTCCTGTTTTTCAACCGGAACACAGATTCAGATTTCAGATTTTGTTACCTTAGAGTTTGCAACATTGTTCACATAGTAATGCTTTTGTATACAGGTTTTTTTAAATGGGATTTTTGTTTTGTGTAGGCTGTGTCAAAGATGGGGGGACTTTGGCGGAAGTCCCTCACTGTGTGGGTAAATATAGGGGGGCTACATGCAGGTGTGTACCTCCTCAAAAGAACCGCAGCTGTTTTTGGGACGACCCCCGAAGACGTCAGGGAGCCACAAGGAGCCAGTGAGACAGCAGGGGACACAAAGGGGGATGAATAGAAAAATTCAAGCCTCTCTGGTGTGCAACATTTTAACTATATTACCTCTGAGTTTTAAGACATTTGCGTTTTCATGAGTGTTGTAGAAGTAGAAGAGCTAACCCCGGAAGTTCAGATGCATTTCCTCAAAGAGTTTCACAAGACACACCATTTATTTATTTATTTTTTGTTCTATTTGCAGGCATATGTCGTAATGGAAAGAACAGACTTATTGCTATCTTCAATGAATCCCATTTAAGTTAGGATTACCAGAGATAGTTCTTATTATGTAATAATTGTTATTTTGGTGTGTTTGGATTGTATGTTGCACTGGTTAAACTAAAGAAGTGTGAACTGTACATTTAAGAAGTTTTGAATTGAAGTTGTTGGCAAGAATTTCAGGGCCTAGACATAGTTAACCCTGCATTTACCTAATTGAATGTTTAATAAATATAGCTTTATTAAATGATTTATTCATACAGAATTTATCTTTTATTTTTGTTTCCTTAAAACCAGTGAATTCAGTTAAATTTATAAATTCAGTTTAATAGTAGTCAACTACACTTCATGGATGAAAGGTTTAATTTGGGGTATATCTCCTGAATTCAGTTCTGAAGTAAATTATGTGTCTCCGAGTAAGTTGTGGGGTGGAGTGGAATCAAAATGTACAGCATATCCTCAAGGCGAGTTTAACTTAAGTTTTTTTTGTTTGTTTGTTTTTTGTGACTAAGTTTTTATTTTATGAGAAAAGGGGGGTTACAGATACAAAAATAAGGTCCTGCTATAGTAATGGCAATATTATAGTAATTCAATTTAATCGAGATAGAGGACAATAACTAAACGTAGCCTATTTAGTGGCCATTGATTTGTTTTCATGTAAGCGCGTACAGTACACATCTTCGTGGTGTCGCAGAAATAATGACTGCCTGCATCTTGTAGTTTTTTATCCTCACGCAAGAATAGAACGTGCCACATTCTACCCTTGGGCAAATTACTGAGATAGTAGCCTATACCCAAGCACAGATCACAATTTAAAGCAAGGTCGGACGCAATAAAATGAAGATTTTTTCAAGTCCTTTTTAAACGTAATTTTTTATTCTTAATGTGTTTTACTGGCATGGGAGCAGCGCGCGTTATAGGCATACATAAGTATGAACATGTAGTTGCGAAATACAACTTAAGTGTATAATACAATCTACGTCAGGTGTAGGCCGACATTGTCCTCCTGTCTATCTTTGGAAAACTGATATAATTGGAAAATATTTCATTTTGGAATATTTTTTTGTCCCCCGCTAAACAATAACAGGGATTGTTTATTTCGCTTCTGGTCCTCTGCAAACATTGTGCCGAGATTTAGAAAACAGAGCCTACGCGTTTATCCGCCCCCTCTAAATGACGTTATTTATGGTCCTCCCCTTAGCCTATAATATGCCGCAAGAAAAATTGAACTGACAGGTACTCAGTGCTCAAAAACTTCACACGCGTTCATCGGAGAAACTGTGGACTACAACGCAATGTTCTGGACAACTCTTCTGCTTTTACATTGTGTTCTCGTTCTCTTCTTGATACTTTCAAATCGGTCAAGGTATGTATCTACAGTAGCCTAATTCGAGAATTCATCTGTCAATATAAATTATCCAGCCGTTGTAATTTTTGAATAAATTTGTCTCAGGAACAATATTAGGCTATGGTTTGCCTTTTTTGGTAGGCTACACACTGCACTAGGGGAGAATCGCTATAAATGTTACCGTTTTTTTTTTTTTTTTTTTTTTGCTCATTTAATCGGAAAATGTTTAGCCTAGCACTATAAAATTTTATCTCAAACAGCTTTGACATGTCAGAATTCATTATCCGTTTCAGTTACGTTCATAACTTGATCTAATCGGATAGCCTACCATTTAAACCGAAATACAAGCAGTCCGATGTTACGTTCATACGACCTAGTCCGTATATTTGTAACAGAGAGGCTGAATAATTAGCAGTACATGAATACGCCACAATAATGCGCGTATGGAGGCGTTTTCTGCACATACTAATGTAAATCAAGGAAGCGCACTTTCAGTGGTAATGTGAGACCAGTCACATCCTCAGACTATGAACTATAGGGCTTTATTCATGAAAAAGACAGTGCGCAAACATTGACACAAGCAATTTCTAAACTTACCGAGAAGTGAGTTGTGGTAACGTACACATCGATTCGGAAAGGTAGGCTACTTTTGTTTGTTTCTTAACATCCAGGTAAGCTTTTACAAAGAAAATAGCCACAATCTTATTATAAATGCCTGTGATCAGGTGGATGTTTCTTTTCTATTAATCACTAGGAGCATCCGGATGCTATGTCAACGCAGCAAGCAAATTAGCAGAACACATTTAACATCAAATACTGACCTAACTTAACCTAAATTAACCTAACCTAATCATTTTTTGACATTTAAAATGCCTAAAGTCTCACCAAAATGACTCTACATGTAGATGGTTTTCAGCACCCTCTAGTGTCCCTAATCTCCAAATCTGAAGCCCTCAATGACCACCCTGGGTACCAGCCCTCTCGTTTTCTCGTTAGATGGCATTCAGTCTACAGAAAAAACACGTTATTTGTTGTAAAGACGGCATTATTGTAACAGCTTTTACATTTATACAGACGAGGACATCACGTCATTTAAATGTTTTATTTATTTATTTATTTATTTTTATTATTACCCAGTCTAGCAAACAATTCCCGCTAAAATTCACCCAGAAAATCATACTAAATTTTCAAGGACAGATGACTGCTTAAAATTATATATGATTTGGTTTATTGTATATAAAAATAATGCCTTATGTTCTAAAATTACTAAAATGTTCGAACAGATTTTTACTCACCTCGCACAAGAACCGTTTTTTAGAAATATTTGCGGCGACGGTTGTCGAATTGCTCAATTCTTTGGCCCGCGGTACAGGACTGAATTGCGCGTCTATACACCTGAAATTGCTACTGTTGCAGTAGTGCACAAGAAATTATTGACCGTGTTACATTTACAATGCGTTTATAGCGACTCTCCCATACCTTTACCCTCCCTATGCCCCCCACCTGTAGTTTCCTTTTGGAATAAATGATGGGTGTGATAGATGCGTGTGTTACGATAAGTTTCATTGTTGTGACATTGTGGCAGGCCATAAGGGCTGTCACTTTGAATAGGAGATACATTTTGCTATTCAAAATGAGTCTGGACTTGCATGTGACTACCTACCGTCAAAATATCAGCCTGTAGACTATAATATCATGGCCAGAGAAACATAGCTCACAGCGTCTCTTTGGAGCACATAATACAAGGATTGGGGTTACATTTATATTTCACAATTACATTTTTATGAGTGAACTTTTGATCTATGGCAGTCTACTGGAATTGCTGCCTGTCAAATCAGCATCGACGTTGCCTATTGTAGCAGATTAGCATTCATTAAAAAAAAAAGGCTATTAGCAAAATATTCGATATGTTTTTATTCATTGTCAATGTAATTTTGTCATGGCAACTAAACGAACATTCCCACGCAGTTGGGTTGGTGTAACGTAGCCTACGTCAGTTGCTGTGAAATAAATCACTGTCCTACTACGTCACTGTTGGCTTAGTGCGTGACGGTGTTGTGCATGAAAAAGATTATGTATGACAGACGTGAATGTGTTTAGTTTGTCTCTTGTGTAAGATGATCTTAAATGAGCCTCCACATTAAGTTCTACGTGTTTATATTGAAATGTTGTCGTTGTTTGCGTTTGTCGTCTCATGAGTTTGGCTTTCAGTAAACATTGGGTTCATCCCAGTAGGCCTACTTCATGTAAATATGTGCAATTTGTTTGCTTTTTCTAAGGAAAAACATATCCCGACTTTCTGCAATACAAAATAAAAGACCAAACCTTTTAAATAAAAGTTAAAATATTTATTCCATATCCGATTCTGCTTGTTATCACGGTGCGCGTTACATCTGAGCCAAGACTGTTGGACAATATAGATATATTTTTGTAAACTATACAGATCAACGATTTAATTTTTTTTTTAAATTTATTTATTTATTTATTTTTTAATGCAGATCAAAGAAAGAACCTCCGTTGGATAAAGGAATCATTCCGTGGCTGGGTCACGCGCTTGAATTCGGACGAGATGCCTCAAAGTTTTTAACGCGAATGAAGCTGAAACACGGCGACATCTTCACGGTAAGAACTGGACCCAGGGAGAGCCTTTTGTCAGTTAAACTCTTACTCTGCAGGATTGAGAATAGGTTACTGAAGGACTAACGTGCACACGTCCTTATTTGTTATTGCCGTTTGGCAAGTAGGATATCTGATAAATGTGAAAGAAAAGGCATTACTCCGAGGTAGAGTTACAGGTCTAAATCCAGAGCATTGCAGTAGACGTTTGCATTACAGTATCTGAACTGGCCCTGCAGAGCTCCTGCTGAATAAATATAAGAACAGTGAAGACTGTAAATGTGATGCTAAAACAACAACAACAACAACAACAATAATAATAATAATGATTATTATTGTTATTATTATAACAACAACAACAATAATAATAATAATAATAACAACCAAGAACTTTGTCTACTAGGTACGTGTTGCTGGACACTACGTGACGGTGTTGCTGGACCCAGACTCTTATGATGCAGTCCTTCAGGACTCGGTCACACTAGACTTCACTCGCTACGCCCAGGTACTGATGCAGAGGATCTTCAGTTTGTCACTACCGAATCACAACAATTCCACAGAGAAGGCCTTAATGATGCGGTAAGTGAAGAACTGCACAAATGCCTGAAACATGAAGTATGGCCAAGTATTTCTGTTAAGATTTCGTCAGTGGATAATTTCTAATATGGGTATAACCTGGCTCCTGCCTCAAATGTGGATTTATACACAAGCATGAACATTTTGTCTGTAGATCCCGCTCCATTTTGAATGTGGTAGAGCTGTATTAAACAACCCATGGTGTGGTTGGTGTTAACAGAGCACTTGGCAACAGGTCTTAGCACTTTACAGTGCTGTACACCTTCATCCTCAATAATAAAAGCCGAACTGTCACGCCAAGTTTTGAGTGGTCTTCTGATGTAAAGATATAAAGAACATTATGGTGATGTACTGAACCACTCCACAGGGACGCCTGTAGTTGTACTGTGTTACAAATGAAGCGTGTTTGCTCTTTAATCCTCTTGTGTTCTCAGCGTAGGTGCATTCTACCTTGAAAATTTGGCCCATTTGTTCAGTTATCTGAGACCCTGCTGATGCTAAGGAATGTTTTTGTACTCGGCGGCTGGGTCTGCAAAAGTGGGCGATGATGGTATTTACAGGGACTGTGTTAGAACACTAGCGCCACAGTGCATTATCAGAGTGAAGATTTAATCTGTTTGAATCTGAGCTTTCAGATTCAGTTGAGGGAAGCAGAACATATCCACAGAAGCCATTCACAAACATGACTTATTCATTAGCTTGTTCAATGGATAACATATGGGTAGATGTACACGACAGAGGCACAGTTAATAAATTAATGTTTCCCCTGTGCCCTGTCACCTCTGCGTCCACAGGCACTTCCAAGGAGACAGCCTCACCTGCCTGAATAGTGTCATGGAGGGGAACCTCCAGGCCCTACTGCAATCTGAGACTATCCAGGACCAGAAGAACTGGAAACAGGATGGGCTCTTCAATTTCTGCTACAGCCTGCTATTTAGGTACAGAATTCATTCGATCAGTCTGGGGTTTCCTCAGCTACGCCCGATAAACAGTTTAAAAACATAAGCCACTCCATATAAATAGTTGAATTGGTGTTTAACTGATGATGACACTTAACTGCAGACCAAAGACAAAACAATTCAATTTTTTTTATTTATACGGGCCCACACATCCGGGTGTCAGGGTTAGTGCTACTTCTAAGTTGAATGTGAATGCGCCAAAGTACTGCTGAGCTGGAAATGGAGTCGTAAAGAAACCTTGGAAATTAATTTAATTTTGATTAAATTGCATTCATTACAAATCTATTTGGATTTGAATCCCAGTTCAAGATTTTGATTCTTACAGTGGGGAAGAGTTAGGTGGGAATAACAGAAAAAGCACTCTGTGTTGAAAAATTCTCTAGAAGGTTCAAATTTATGGTACATCAACTGTCAATACAGTATACATGAACATCGACAAGTTTATGGCACTAATGTGAATGCCATCAATTAACATTAATGGCATCACAGTGACATTGCTTCAGTATAGCTATTGTCCTATGTCATTACATCTTGTTCTGAAATGACAACCACCCCCCTACCCTCCACGCTTTTAACAGGGCTGGATACCTCACACTGTTTGGAGCGGAGCAGAGCAACCACTACACAGACTCATCTGCAGTCTACAAGGAGTTCAGAAAATTTGACAGCCTCCTGACAAAAATGGCACGGAACATGCTGAACCCAGGTAACACAGTAGCTCTGTGGTGGATATTCGCTCCGTAGCTTTTTGTTTTTGTTGTGAAACCGTTGAAATCCCATTTGAAACATGTGATAGTTAAGGACTAGGCACCAGAGATTTGCATCACTAGGGGAATTTTTTTTAACTTTGTTTACTTCAATACTGCTTTGATTCTCCTTCTTCATGCCTGCCTGACCCTTATCAGATCAGCAGCTTTAAAATACCTGAGGAACATTATGTAACAGCATATTTCAGCACTTTGTTTAAAAACTGAATGATCATACATGCAATAAGCTAATTTGGTTTGACGCGCACATGTTTATTAAAAGCTGGGAGCGTCCATTCTTTCAGACTTTCAGTGATGTGACAGTATTTTCAAAACAAACATGCACCTCAGACTATGATCATAGAACATTGATGGTATGGGCCGTATTGTGTCTTAAGCACTAAACTACTACAGAGTTCCCACAAGACTATGCTCAAGATTAAGCTAAATCATTATGCAAACTCAAACACAAGCTCAAACTTAAAACACAAAAGAAGTCTTAAAACTTGCCTGTGCCCCACCTGTCAGGTCACCCAGCTCACATGTACTGTATGATCCTTTCACGTCCCAGTCTCTCACCTGCATTTTCTTTTTCCCTTTCTGGTGCCACCTTCACTTTTTTTCCTGATCCTTCCGCCTGTCTCAGTTTTCCCACCTTATCCCTGTCTAAGATCAACTCGGTCTAACTTTATCCTCCCCTCGTGTGTTTAGTGCAGTCCTGCTCTTTGATCACACCCAGCATACAGCTTTACAGTTTTTCACGGCAGGATAGAAGTGTTTGGCCTTCATTTCTTTCCAGTTCAAACCTGTCTTTCCATTCCTCCACAACAGAGGAGAAGAGGATCGCCGGTTCTGTGCGTCAGCAGCTATGGAGCCTCCTGTCTGCAGCCCTGCCAGGTGAGAAGACAGAAGACACGTGGTTACAGAACTACCTTCAGCACCTGAAGGATGAGGCCGTAGATGAGGAGATGCAGAAACGGGCCATGCTACTTCAACTGTGGGCCACCCAGGTGAGCCACACTGTTTGCATTCTTTTCTATTTATAATGTGCATTGCAACACTGTCATTTCAAACTGCTGTTTGTTTGTTTCTTGCGGTGCAAATGATTTTGGAATTTGGGGCAGACGTTTTGTTTCCATGACACCCAAGAATGAAATAAAAAAAAACAATGAGGCATATCATTCTTTTGGTATGCCTCCGGGGGAATCCCAGGGGTTCGTTGACTTCTCTGGCATGGTGAAATTCCCTCACAAATGGAATCACTATCTCACATGCCAGTGCATACACAGATTGTGACTGCCTAGTTGCACACGTAAGAAACATTGCATAACTCATTTCAAAAAGCATATCAAATAAGATATCACCAGGGATGGGAGGGAACACACTAACTATCTTCTGTCAGTCTAATTTGGCTCAAGCCAGCACAGTTACAAAGTCATTTACATTTGGAGTAGATGTAGCTAATGACAAAATGAGTTCTCACCCTAAAACAACCAAAAGAAGTAAATGCGACACAATTTATAAATGCAGAATATGAAACACACACACAAGTAAAACATGACATATTAATATTAGTATATGTAATTTAACATATAATGTGATATGTGAAGCAATACATTCCGGTTTATCACATTAATAGTAATCGCTAGCTGAAGAGCATCCTCAGGTTTATGTCATCATACTGTATATATATAAAATCTTCCACAGGAAGAGGCTGTGGTTGTGATCAGTTTCATACATGTGAGAGACTGTTCTCTGAGGCATAGGGTTTCCAGACAGCCTTTCCCTGGCCAGGAGAGTGGGTGGAGTGTCCTTGGCCAAGCTGCTGGCACTTCCACTGGGTCACACCCCATGCATCAGCCTGAATAGACAATGGACAGCCTGCCTCATGCATTGCTGCTTCCTAGTTAATCATACTACAAGCACACCGGCCCATTTCCAAAGGCTGCCACTGGGTATGCAGTCACCTGGCTGCAGTACCTCTGTGAGCCACATGGGTACAATGTTGGCTCAGTAATTTGCTTGTTGAGTTCGCAGACTTGCAAGTTAAAATAATATAAAGTTATTTAGAAAACAATGCACAAATTGAAACTTATGTGGTGAAGGCAATGTAAAATGTAATTATTCAGTATTTGAAAACAGAAATGCAATAAAAATCTAAAATGAAAATAAAACAGGAGCTCCCTCTACTCACCACCCAGTCTCTGGCTTCAGCAGTTCCATCCCATCCTGTACACCTAAAATTACACAAGAATCGCACACAGTTTAGTTACACATTAAAGGAAATTGCAGCGCTGAGGGATTAGTGGTGTACACCTCATGTAAACATAAGTGAGTTCTTCAGTCTTCAATTGCAACACAGATATATGACTCAGGACCAGACTGTTAGATGAAGACCAATGCTATTAGATGAAAAGGAGGATGCATACAATCCTTTATTCATATGCTATACAGTTCTTGGTTTTATTTTGCTTATTTTCAGATAAATAATCTCTGAATTATAACTTTTTCCTGTTGTATGTGTGTGTGTGTATGTGTGTTTCAGTTGATTTTGCTGAATTTCCCATTCCATCATGTAATGACAGCAACATTTCTTTGACAAATGAGCAAATTTCATACTAGATAGAAGCTGAAAATTTGATTAGTAAAACTTCAATGCACGCCACATCATCTGCTGTCTGCTACCTCTTTCTGTTGTTGATGTGAATGTTTGGTTACTGATCCTGCCAGGGTAATGTTGGACCTGCAGCTTTCTGGCTTCTTGGATTCCTGTTAATCAACCCCGAGGCAATGAATGCTGTGAAAAAGGAGTTTGACAGCCTCTTACTGCAAGCTGACTCACCACAGGGCCTCCCATTTGACAAGTTACAGAACACACCAGTCTTTGGTAAGTGTTTGGTGGCCTGTGTATTTCCCCAAAGCCAAACTGGCATTACCACAGAACTAGGATCAGAACAAAATGTTTTGACTACTTAGACAAGTGATGGTGATATATGTGCTTCCTTTTTGTTATCATACCAAGACACTGTTTGTTGTTTGTAAACTCTTAAGAGTTAGGAGATGTCCTATGTTGTTAGGTGTAGTTACAGCCCAGATTCCATTGAAGTAATTAGGTCACCACAGATGAGAGGAGCAGTAGCAGGTTATGAACAAAAGGAATTTAGCCCTTATAGGTTTTTGGGACTCAGTGATGCAAAGTGTGCGTCAGTCCTCCAGGGCAAGGAAGCACCTTTTTAATTTGCAATTGAGGTGTATGTACCAAATAAGTGAGTTGACCTCTGATCCAAATAACCAGACCCACTCAGCAAACAAGAGATGACCTATAGTGAAAACTAGATACCCCTATTCTGCAAATCATACCTCTGCCACACACTGCTTCCTGCAGGCTGGCTGTAAATTATTTAGTACGGCACATTCACAGTAAGTTAAAGCTCTCTTTTTATGGATGCATGGTTTTGACTGAAGGCCTGTAATCTTATGAAAAGGAAAATGTTTGGTAACATACTCAGGGGTATGCCAGCAATTCTCCTGCTTGGATTTGAACAAGCAGTGTTCTGGTATTTAAGTCTAATTTTCTAACAGGCATGGCATATGAGTGGCCACCTCTGTAACCTACTGCAGCCTGATATGGTGTATTGGTCTTATATTTCCAAGATAAATTATCAATGGAGGCAGAAATTTCTATAAATAACTAACTAAATAAATAAAAGGGTATTACAGGATGCATTTTAAGTTGAGTTCTGTCAGTAGAATTGGAGGACATATGCATAAATTGGTTAAAGCTAAATTTCTCACTGTTATTTAGATTTTTTTTAAAATTATTATTACTAGTGTATTAGAGGAGTGTATAAGAGGAAGCAGAGGCCTGAATTGTTCTAAGCCAGTCTTGGCATTTATGTTTATTATGCAAAATGATGAGCCTACTGTATATGGCCTGAATGACCCATGGCGCTGATTAACCTTGCTGTTCCTGTGTTATCATGTGACAGACAGTGTACTGAATGAGACGCTACGGCTCACTGCAGCCCCTTTCATCACCCGAGAGGTGCTGCACAGCAAGACTCTGTGCATGGCCGACGGGCGGGAGTATGACATCAGGAAAGGGGACCGCATGTGCCTGTTCCCCTACATCAGCCCCCAGATGGACCCCGAAATCCACGAGGAACCAGAGGTAAGGCCTACGTCAGCCACAGCGCGACTGGGTGCAGATGCCTCAGCTGAGGCTGATCAACAGCCTGACAGGACGAGTGGCTTTGCAGAAGCTTGTGGCATTTCTTTGCATGATCTCAGCCTTCCCCCGTCAGTCAAAGCTATTGTGCCTTTCCCTTCCGTCTCAACCTCCTTTAGCCTAGTTGGCACATATGTCACTGTAAGCCTATTGTTATTTTAGTCATATGGAGTGCCTTAAAAAGCAATAAAAATTGTATTGTAAAGATTGTATGATCACGTAATTACAAAGTGTAATCATATATGCAAGCACTGTTTCCATCAGTCTCAGATTACCAATGGAAAGGTTAAACCCAGAATGCCACAGGATTAACTGCATGCTATAATAGAAACAAAGATAATAGACGTGGGAAGTAGATTTAGGGCAGTCTTATGAGCTTTCCTCAATCACACTTCCACAATGTACACAAAGGCAGAAATCGTCTAGAGTCATAACAAATCATTATTATTGCTGATTGTGTAACAACCTCTTACAACAGGTTAGCCTGACTGGTTGCATGCCAGGGGGATACTAGCCTGCTGAACCATGAAGAACCTTTGTGTATAATTAACATTCGTCACACAGTCTGTATTTCCTGTCTGTCTCCCATTGTAGAAATTCAAGTATGACAGGTTCCTGAATTCCAACGGCAGTGAGAAAAGGGAGTTCTACAAAGGCGGGAGGAGGCTGAAGTACTACACCATGCCATGGGGGGCGGGGAAGAACAAGTGTGTGGGACAGCAATTCGCCATCAGCAGCATCAAACAGTGAGCATTCTGAATTAGCCACCTGATCTCAGAACAGGGAACTGTGAGGTCACCAAATGCCTCTGGAAATGCAGGAAGTGGCTTTAGTGTTGGCAGGCATGAATTGATTAGCTTATTGAAGGATGCTGGATGGTTGCCTGTGTTAGAAGCAAAAGCCATTAAGAGAAATGAAAAGAGGAGCTCATTTGAGCCATAATTCATGGCTCTGGATTACTTTATTCCTGTAACAAATTGGCATTAGGGTATTTCTTTTTGATCACTTGATTCAAATAACTACTTATTAAATTGCTGCTGTGTTTGACTCAAATTTTATTGTTTAGTGGAAGAGAAATAACAAGATTAGACATTTGCATTCATTTTTAAATAGTTAAGAGATGCAGGTTATTAAGTGATCTCTCTTCCCCCTACCTTCTTCCTTGTGATGTCCAGGCTTTTGCTGATGGTGCTAACGCGACTGGACCTGGAGCTGTGTGACCCGGCCTCTACGATGCCCAAAGGGAATCCCAGTCGCTATGGATTTGGGGTGCTGCAACCGGAAGGAGACATGGAAATACGTTACAAACTAAGATGCACACTATAGAGTCCAGCAGCTTTGCTCACCACAATGCAGTGTTAAATCAACCGTAACAACTCTATTATGAGTTATACGTAGGCTACTCTATCAGAGTTGATTTACACAGAACGTTTTATGCTGAACAGCTTTTCCAGGTTTATAAACAAAAGCATGTTCATTTGTATATTATATTTTGTACGTATTTTTGTATTTTGTTATTCATTAAATAATAAATATTGTCTTTATTGCTTTTCTATATGGTGTTTTTTTATTCAGAGTTGTATATTATTATTATGTCATGTACACCTCAAGTAAATTTTTGACACAATAACTTTGATTTTTTACTTTTTTTTATTTTTTTACTTCATGTCTGTATGTTGTATTACTCATTTATTTGCATTCCACTATGGAATCTCTTTAATGGAACTGCTTTAAAAAAAGTTGCCATTTTAATTTCATTTTGCCAGCACCGATGCCAAATAACTAAGCTATCTAATGCATGTGTTTGAAGAAGGACCCATTCTAAATAACGAGTTGGTAGTCAGTAGTTTAAACACTTTCTGACTGCTCATTAATTGTGCAGACCCGGTGTTTTCGGATAGTGTTAAACAATGGCTAGCTCGAAGGAACATGACGACTGCAGAGTTTAGATTTATTTTCTGTTCTTTTAATACTCAAGGCAATAGGAACAACAGTATCTCTTTTGACCCACTTTTTTAAGCGTAAAACGGGAGCTTCTTTCCTCGTCGCCGAACGCCTACACTCCACTTTCGAGGGCACGATGGTTGCTTTCAATCTGGACGTTCTGTTGCCGCTCGGAGTAAACCCTCGCGGACGTGTTTAAGGGTAAGCGGCGATATTTTATCAATCTTGTACCTATGTAATTAACCATCGGTCGTTTTCATAAGCGCCATGTCTTTCATCCCAAATGAACTAATTTTATTCAGAATAAAGGATGAAGGTGACACAATTTCACATACCTCTACGGATTTGTGGGAGAAGCGTGGAAGATGAACGAGTACAGCTGCCTAACTTCAAAGCTATATTAATCATTTGGACGTTTGGTTTTCTCGCTAAAGTTTTTACTAGAGGACAGATATGTTGTAGTGGCGGACGGAGTGCGCGTATCAGGCGCGTTTTAAAAACCATTCCATGTTATTAATCCCAAAAACCTGAAGGGAGCGGGTGTGTGCGTGCGCACGGTATGCTGCTTTAGTCACAGTGAATTGTGTGGTTAACGGGTTGTATGGTATGAGAGGAGCTTGGCGAGATCCTAACTGCCTGGTCGGAGAAATGTAAACATGCAACAATGTGTTCTCTTCTTTGCCGGCACTACATGCGCACACTATAATTTGGATCATCATTATAAACTCAGGTTACCTGTGGTCAGGACCTGTATCGGTTCTGTAACAAGTCCCTCTGGGGTTACTATGTAGGAAATGTGGAGTTTCTCTTACTTCCTGTGGTGTTTGATATATTATACACGTTCATAACCATGAACACGTTCATGATCCTGATCTTAAATTACGTTATGAATGCTTTTTCACAAAGATGAACCACTCGCAGAGTTCTCAATAGACCCGTCGAACAATTGTTTTGTAATTACTCTTACTCTTGTAAAAACTGCATAAAAACTGTGATTGAACAAGTGAGCTTGTTTGAGAAATGTGCAGGCTATGTTGATGTTTCAGTCCATTTTAAGGTTACAGCCTACTCTAAAAACACGTTAAGGAATGGAGTGCGGCTTCGACTGAATCTTGGCGATATCCGTGGCGTGGTAATGCGGGTACCAGTGGATATATGTTTCTCACTCTAAGTTGGAGGTGAGAGTTGCGCGGCCAGCCCCTCGACCCGGGATAGCAAGAGTTAAAAACGCCGCCAGTGTGCTGGAGCCCGATGGTGGAGCTGCCGCGAAGCACCCCTCCTCAGAACCCCGCAGCTATGTCTTCCTTCACGCGCAGATACAAGAGTCAGGTACAGCAAAAAATTGTACGGATTCATAACGTTGGCTACTTGTTGATCCTTTACAGTTATCTCCGGTTAAAAAGAAACAAGTAGGACAAACGGATTGGTTTTTTGTATGGTTTTGTCTCCTACTGAAACATGTCTGGGACCAAAGTGATTACTTAGGTGCAGGGTCTGAGAGGGATGAGAGGAAGAACAAACCAGTGATGTCTCCCCCATTTATCTTCATTTAAGTATTTTAAATGTCCTTTCCCTGATTGAGCCTGGTGGAAAGGACAATCGATATATACATCAGACGTTATCAGTAACATTTTTCTTTGACGTTTGTGAACTCCGGCGAGGACGTAGTACTCAAATTCACACTGATGTTGCTTGAAAAAATAATAAAAATAAAAAAACACAGACAGTGAACCGAAGGTTTACATTAAGTGTGTAGCCTATTTTAAATCCTCTATATTTAAAGGGTGTTTAGCCTGTATGTATGTATATTTACGATTTATTTAACTTACAACTCGCTTTGTACGTCGCTATTGTTGTGCATTGGCTACAGGCAGCATTGCCCATTTGTTGTGTCCCGACTAATAGAAACTCCTCACATCGACAGTGGAGTCTCCGTGAACTCGTCTGTGATTCAATTATTTGGTCGTAGGGCTTCATGAAAATGGATTAAACCAATAATCTTGACTAACTGGACGTGTATCTCTTAAATTTTTCTAACTCTTAAACAAACCAGTAGGGCTATTATCTCTTTGGGAGAGATCCCAAGTACGAGAACACCTTAGAATATCAAGGAACTGCTAGGTTCTCTTGGCGACAAACCGAATGACTTCTATTGAAGTATCTGCAGAAGTGCAATTATTTCAGCACTGAAACAGAAAGGACAGTGCAATGAATTGATTGTTTCCTAGAGTGACAGAGCGGTGGTTTCAGCACTGTTTCACTGGACAGCGCTCGCTACTGGAGCCGAATTCTCTCATTAGACTTCCCCCACCCCACTGCTCGCAAGGAAAGCTGCTGGATTATTTCTGAAGCAGATTAAATTATCTATTTGCTCCTCTGATTATTGGATAAACCAAATGACATTGCCTGAGAAATGTTCTTTCTCAATGCCGTAGGTCATTTGGGTTCGGTGTCCATTTTAGAAAGTGTTGCTGATATTTTCCCCTCTTTTCCTCCCTCCCAGTCGCAAGAATGGAGGAACACAGATCCAAATGTAGACGCTAACGCAACGCCCGGAGTTTGTCTTCAGGACTGACAGAATTTTGCCAATCGAAAGAAAGAAAGTGGACGAACTCTTCCGTAGGGATGAATAAATCCGGATCTCGGTCGACTTGCTCGCTTCCCCCTGAGCCGGTGGACATACTTCGTAGCAAGTCGTGTTCCCGCCGTGTGAGGCTCAATGTCGGTGGTCTTCTGCACGAGGTTCTGTGGAGAACGCTGGACAGGTTACCCCGCACGAGATTGGGTAAACTACGAGACTGCAACACGCATGATTCCATAATGGAGATATGCGACGATTATAATTTGGAGCAGAACGAATATTTCTTTGACAGACACCCGGGGGCATTCACTTCTATTCTGAATTTTTACCGCACCGGAAAGTTACACATGATGGAGGAGATGTGTGCTTTGTCTTTCAGCCAAGAACTGGACTACTGGGGAATCGACGAGATTTACCTGGAGTCCTGTTGCCAAGCTCGCTATCATCAGAAAAAAGAACAAATGAACGAGGAGCTTAAACGCGAAGCCGAGACTTTGAGGGAAAGAGAAGGAGAGGAATTTGATACCTCGTGCTGTGCAGATAAGCGAAAGAAACTTTGGGATCTTCTAGAGAAGCCAAGTTCATCACTTGCAGCAAAAGTAAGTATGCGGATATGGCTACTCCATGGTTAAATAAATAAAATGAGTTTAATGTGTCTTGTTAGTTAATCAGTTCGCAGTAGGATTTCCTTTCGAACTTGTTCAGTCTATCATGGGATTTGTGTGTTTAAGCTCGATTTAAATGGATCGCGGAGAACTGACGCATTAACTCCATGTACTCTGCCCGAGGTCAAGTAATTTACGGCAGTTTGTCAACACAGCGCCAACCTTTACATGGTGATTGGATATCGTGAAAAAACAAGAACAACATATTCCATACATTTTTCAAAGATAATTTATAATATAATAATCCCACCACCACCACCAACAACAACAACAATTAATAATAATAATAATAATAATAATAATAATAATAATAATAATAATAACAGCAACCTGATGAATCATTCTTTCGCGTTTTGTTGGCATGATTAAAATGAGGGAAATATAAAGTGCAGAAATATGGTCCTCAAAAATGTAAAAATCTTTTATGAATATAATTGCTTTGTGCTGTAGATTGCCATAATGAAAGTAGTATCTTTTCCTATTCTCTGAACAAGAGAAATGGGCTTAATATAATAGAATATATACATATCATTGGGGGCCTGAGGGCTTGATTCTCTGAATTGTGTTCCTGACTTGAAATGACTAGATCCATGAATTAATCAATCCTTTAATTTGATATGCCATTTTCAACAAAGGAAATGCCCCAGAGTGTTCTACCAAACAGAGAACTAAGTCATGGAACACATTGCACATTACAGAGGATATTTCTTGAAAGGAACACCTTTCTTTGCTTTAGCAACAGGCAAGAAATCATTTGGAGTGATAGTAGTAGAAGCAATGAGATATAAACAAAGTGTGCTTTATCTCAGACAGAGAGATGCCCTTAATGGAACACCTTACAGTTATAAATAGAAAGGTGTTGTGTGAATGATTTGCTTTTGATAGAATGGAAAACCACACAAAACCCACTCAAATATTGAAGTGGAAAAACATGCATGGTCACTGTATACTTTAATATATAATTGGATTCTGCCTGTTGATCAATCCCCTCTCTGTGTTTATAACATGTGGTCATTTTGTAGCATACATTGTCATGAATTGTTTGCTTAAACAATATTTTTATCCAGGTAAATGGGCCACATTAGGGAAATGGGGCTGTGGGGGGTCAGATGGAAGTGTTTTGCCATTAATACTGTGTCAGTGAGGGTCCACAGATGTGGTCTTCTCTCAGCTTTCCACAAGAGTTATACCCGCATGAGGTGTCAACAGGATGTGTGCGTGTCAGTCACCTTCAGTGGATTGTGTGCTAATGGTAAGACCACACATATAGTTTTATGAGGCCTCGTGACCTAGTGTACTGTATGGTGCTGCTTACAGAAAGTTGGGAAGTATACTGGCACTTTGTGTCATTGGGTGTCTGTGAATATAATACACTTCAGTTGATAATGAATGAGATATAATCTCAGTATTTTTGGTGTTTTCCTATATTGATTACATGTTAAATCTGTATGGCGAGTCTTAATACAGTGCATCCCACTCTGTGTTCACTAGTAGTCATATGTGGTCATGGGATTGTTGTGGTTATTAAATTGGGGTTTTAATTCATCTGCTTTGTGGAATTGTTTCAAATTTGCATTGCTCCAGCAGTATAATACTATTAGTTTTATTAATTTTTATCGCCCATTTTTATCACTAAACTAATCACATCAACGTGTTTGTGAAGAAAGAAAGTACCTATTATATTTAACCCCTGAAATCCAAAGGATAGTCACTCATTTTAGTTTTGAACAGATTCCAACATTTCAAAATTAATATAAATAGTGCATAGACATAGTAAATAATTAGCTTTCTAGATGGAAATTGAGACATGTTGAATAACATGGTGTAAGCAACTTGGAGCATTCATTGAAAGTGTTTGAACAGTCATTAACGGACTAGTTTTACATTATACCAGTGAGTTCCTACAATATACGTGTATTTAATGAAAAGATTCAATTTGTCAAAAGATATTCTATTCAAAAATATCTGATTGCAGTTCAAGCATAAATATTAATCTACTTGATAGTTTTGTCAGTAAACATTTTCTCTGCCAAGCTGATCCCACAAAAAAGGCAATCTTCCCTCAGTTGTACCGGCACATATATCAATATCTAATTAGCTTAAAAGGAGGGTGTAAAACCTCATTCCATTTCACTGGATTCTAAATGCATTACTGCAGCCATTTAATAATCAGAGGATAAACAACAAAATGAAAGGTGTTCTTATTTTAAACGCAAGAATTATCATTCATACCATATTTTTTTGTTAAGATTTAGAGCATCAGGCATTTTGATTGATTTGATGGCCAATGGTAGAGCTAGAGGGACACTTGGTGCACCAAATCAATGAAACAGTTACTTGGCAACATCAATGTGTATAGTTAAGAAATAAGGTGCCCAGTGAACACTTGATTGAGGAGAAACAACACAAACTGTGTGCATAGAAATATTGATGTCACTCAAATAAAATCAGAACTTTCATCCGCTGTGGTCCGACTGTAGGTACACCTTTTGATGGTTCCAGACGCATAGACTGTAGTTCCAGGTACAGGCTCTGTGGTTCCAAATGCAGTGTCTGCTGTGTGTGGCTCAAGTCACTGTAGTTACACAATGTCAAAGGACAGACTGGTAGCTGTGTGTATTGCACATTTCCTGTGGTATTAGCTAATGAGGTAACAGCACAGACGACATCTGCACATTCCTCACATGTCAAATGATGAGATGCCTTCAAGACTGCAACCCACACCTTGAACGAAATGCCAAGGCAGTGTCACATTAATTATCCAAAAGTGGGCTTTTGGGTGCATTTGGCTCCCTCTTGTGCCTTACTAATTTAAATTGAGGTTGTTAGCTATATAATGGCATTATTATGAACTGCAGGAATATCAGGAGTTTCAGTGTGTGTACAGACCTGTAGAGCATTTAGTATTCTCTTTTTAAAACATTTTTACTTCTCTGTTTATTCAGTTTATGTGAAATCATATTGCTTAAACTGCTAAATATCAATATTCATTTAATATTTATGATATAACTTTACCCATACCTACAGCCTGTTTTGCATGTATATGCGTGGTATGTGTTAAAATGTGTGTCATGGCCTAATTCAGTAAAATTGTGTGTGTGTGTGTGTTTGTATGCATCAATGTGTGTGTATAAAAATGTAGCAGCCTACACAAGTGACAGTATAATGTAATGTGAAGACCCATGGGCAGAAATGGGCAGAAATGGACAGGATATATTTACCCCTCCTCAAAATGTTTTTTTTCTGTTCTTCCTTAAGGTGAGAGTACATTTCCTTCACCTTCACCTGTTCTTGACCTTTGTAGAACTTATTTTATCAGCCGTGCAGAACAGAGAGAGAGAGAGAGATGAATGTATAAAAAAGGCTATTATGTATGTATGTATGTATGTATTTGGAATGCGTGTATACATAGAAGAACTGTGTAAAGCCAAGGTGGGGACTGCAGATTTTATTCATTTACTTGACAAATAGTGTCCTCAAATTAGATTTACCATCCCCATCAGAGCAAGAGATGATGGAAGCAGCTCTACACAGTTTAATCATGGCTACAGGCTTGTTTTCTCCTGTTTAATTGAAGGGCAGCATCACTAAAATAGGCCGATCCCATATGCAGATTTCTCTTCATTCATTTTTCAGTGCCAATTAATTTTTAATTTCACATTAATAAAGCTTGACTTCACAATGGTGAAAGAAGGTGCAATCTGGTGTATCTATAGCTGCAGATGTCATCCTGTGCCCACGACTTTGGAGTTGTAACCTAAAGTATATTACAGCAGGGCTCTTATGAGCTGTCAGTGTGGATTTTTCATCCTACTGCTCAAGATCACAAATGCTATTCATGTGCTCATGCATTAGAGGTCAGCTGAAGCCCCTTTCTGGAGTCACATGTGTACAACCAGACACGTTCTGTCTTGGTTTTTGTTTGTTCTTGTTGACTCATGCCTGGAAGAATGCAGCCCATTACAGCACTGTGGCACTATACTGTGTATTAGGCATCAGACAACAGCATCCAATTGCCAATTACAGTCTTCTGTCTCATTTTTTTGTGCATGAATAAATCAAGCTTAACTTAAACTTGTGTTTTATTCATAAATTGCAAATGGTTTTGAAATTTCTCAAATGATCCGAGTCTAGACTAAATGTTTATCTGATATTTTATATAGTAATTATTTATGGCTTTTTCACTGTCGGAGCACGCATGCAGACCTCTGTGAAAGTAGAATCAGCACCTATCAGTCAGTCATCACACTTTTCACGGTTCGTCTGATCCCCAAGGAATAATCAATCACCTGAGACTCAATCACTGGCTTTCTTATTCTCCTTAAATCCCTCACTGGAACTGGAGAGGGAATCAGTGATGGAAACCAGGGTGCTGTGTGAGGGGTGGTGGCTCAGCACAAGAGGCGTCATAATACAGCAGAGGAAAAACGTTCAGCTGTCAACACTAACTCTGGAAATGTTCACTCAACATTAGTGTCTGCTGGTTAAAGGTTTCCTGGGAGACTGACATAGAAACAGAAGTTTTTCAATGTATCATTTCACTGTGTGAAGGTTTGCGCCCTGACTTTATGTGCTGCGTTCCTGCTGCGTGTGGTTGCGGCCGTGGTTTGTGAAGCTTGGAAGCAGAGTGTGTTGACGTTGCTCGCTGCAGCTGCTCCCCACAGTTCGTCGAATGTCTATAAATCCACAGCACAAATTCTTGTCTGCCTGGCTTATTCAATGTCCATATATCTCACGCTGTGCTTTGAGAGAGTGTGGCAGACAGATGGGGGCATAAGAGAACACACCCCCTTCCCACCCCCATTTTTTCTCTCAGCATCACTGTAAATAGAGTATACATAGAAAGTCCCTCCCCTGCCCCAGCCCTGCCCACTCCACACCCTCTACAGCACTGGTGCTGTGAGATGTGTTACTGGGCAGATTACATAAAAGCTGTCACTTCTTTTTTTGCTACCCTCATCTTTATTTTTTTCAATTGTCTGGTGAAATACTTTCTGACATCCTCAGCCTTAATACAGCATCCCTCAAACAGTAACCCACGCTTCAACCTCAATCCCCATCTTGTATGTGCTCTGAGGTCCCACAAAAATATCCTTAAAGTATGCATGAATACATTCTGAGATGTACATTGATTCTATGAACAACCTGTTTGTAATTGCTCAGGATGGGGATAATTAACTACCTGTGAAAACCAAAGTGACACAAAATCATGTCCGAGCAACAATGTCCAACTCCTGACTCCCCCAAAATCACTGCAGCTGACTGGGGGATGGATGAGCAAGATCTTCCATGACCAGAAGTCTCTCTCCTGGTAGAACTCAGCCCTCTCCATTGAGAGAGTCTACATTTTTTCTCTCTTTTCCTATATTTTTCATCTCTAATTCATGGTTGCGAGTTGATAACCATACCAAATGAAAAACAGATACACAACTTGAGCAGCTTTCTGGTGTTGTTTGTGTTGCTGTTTTACCCATGCCTGTTTGCTAGAAGAACTATATTGATTTTATTTGATATCGTCAATGAATGATTAGTAACATGCAGAAAAAGTTTTTTAAAAATCCCAATAGACAGCCTGCAGATCAAACAAAATAATCTAATTATCACCAAGGCCTGATGTTTCATATTGCCTGAAACAAGGATTAAACAGTGTACAGTGCAGGTTGTTTTCCAACATGAGGTGTCATATTTTCTAAGCTTCATGCTGACTTTCAATGAGCTTGAACAATGTAAAGGAACTTATTCCAGAACAACACAGTGTAAGAAAATGGTGGACTTTTCTGTCTCATACCGCAATGAGAGAACGATGTGATAAACTTTTTGGCATACATAGAAAATATTTGACCTCCAGATAAACTGGTTAGTTTTCCCTGTTCCGTGTCACTTCTCACAGTTGACCTCACTACCCCCGGAAATAAGCGTCTGATCAATATGCGTTGCAAAGCAATCTGCGGTTTATGTCCGCATTTAAAGTAGACCTTCAAGCATGTACAAGGATATATTTGCTTGAAAAACAATATTATCTGCTGGTGGATTCAAATACAAATGGCCTTCCAAACTATACATTTCTAAAGATGTTCAATGAAGGAAACATTTTCTCTGGAAACATTTGTAAAGTACTGTTCAGGAATATTACCTTCATTTCCAAAGGGGATTCAAGGATTGGTTTCAGCTGGTCTATAAATGACTTACTTCATTGACGCTGGTATACTGTTACTGGTCTAGCTGATTTCTTACATAAATGGCCGGACAGCCATCCTCTGGGGACTAAGGACAGATCACAGTCAACTACCAGCGAATCATGCTGCAGGAGTAGTGTTCAACATGAATAAAAATAATCTCCATAGGTAAGAAATGAGCCTGCATTGAGCTTAATCACTCCAGATTCCAGAAATGGCCTCTTCTTCCTTACACTGAACTCAGAGAAGCTTAATTATAAATTTGAGACAGTGGGAAGCCCATGGGAATGAATAGGAATCACTGCTGTTCACCAAATGACTTTTTCAGCTCAAGTTCTTGCTGCTAGTGGGTTGCTGTGCGCTTTACTTTTTTCATCGCCTTGATAAAGCAGTGTGCTCTCTGTTTACTTAACCTGAATTACACAGCTACACATCCAGATGTGTCAAAAAATAATATGTAAAAAAATATATAATTTAAAAGTTGTTCTAGGTAAGGTTCTCTAACCAGAAAATGAACAATGGATAACATTGGAATACTGGAACTTTTAAAACTAAATAGGCACAGCAATAATGTGAACTAAGCCTAGGCACTGCAATCATTTATGTGCAGCCATGTAAAATAACCCTAAATTCAGCATTGCAGACAGACAGTACATTGGGACCAGCAAGGGTTTGCATGTACTGTATGTGCATTCGGTCTCACACATACAGTCAGCCTGGGACAGAGATAAGGAAGGGGAGAGCTTTATTGCTAAATGTGCTGATGATCTGAATAGGTCACATTGAAATCCTATGTTAAAGTGCAAATGAATTTCACAGGCAGGGATGGCAGCGCTGTGTTCAGGAGAAATTTGGCCCACTTTGAGAAACATGCTGATGTGAACAATTGGTAGGCCCTCAGCAACAACAGTTTGCTCAGGTGCGTGTTCTTACGTTGCTAGGGAGATAGAGTATATGATCTCTATGAACTCACTACTGTGCTACCACAATCATTTGCGGATTGGTCCCTAAGCCAAATTTGTCAAAGGTGAGAGGTAAGCAATGAAGGTTAGCTTAATTTATTATTCAGTACAGGCTGCCTTCTGGGGATCCGATCATTAGTGAGCCAGGGGGAGTCTCGGTGTCCAAACTGCAGGCCACATCACAAAGAGAGAGAGAGAGAGAGAGAGAGAGAGAGAGAGAGAGAGAGAGAGAGAGAGAGAGAGAGAGAGAGAGAGAGAGAGAGAGAGAGAGAGAGAGAGAGAGAGAGAGAGAGAGAGAGAGAGAGAGAGAGAGAGAGAGAGAGAGAGAGAGAGAGAGAGAGAGAGAGAGAGAGAGAGAGAGAGAGAGAGAGAATGACACATCATGAGAGCAAGATGGTATAAAGCCATAGTTCCACAGTTATTGGGCAGCAGTGCATTAGAGACCTTGGAGTCACAGGATACATGTGAGAGGGAGCTCAGAAAGACCCGGAACTGCAGGGCCAGTGAGCCTCACATTAGGACAAAGTGGGGAGAGTCCAGGAAAACTGTATGTAGGAAAAACATAGAGTTCAGTGTGCGTGTGCATGCAGGTGATGGACTGTTATGGCTTTAATTTCACATTCTTTCCAGCATGGGAAATGAACTTCTATGGCATCACCCAGTTCTCATTTTCCAGAATCAGTGCTGTATTCAGCACACAGTAAAGACTTCTGCTTGCTTCTCTATGGAACATAAAGCACCTGCCTAATGGTAGCACTTACCAGTCATTACTGTAATCTGTTTGCACAGATGCTCCTCTATACACACAGGTATTTTTATGTGATATTCAAGCCATTCATAAATGGCTAAACTTCAGAATCTTCCTCTAGTAGCAATTCAATTAGGGTTCTGCCGTCGAGAGTAGCCTACTACAGCTGGGTTCCACATGGGCTGTTACCCCATAGTCCTGTGGTCCATGCGACAGTGGTGCCCACAAAATGTCTTTGGTGCCTCTGGCTGCTGAGAGGCTGCATATAATCTCAGAGGACATTTTGTGGGCAACATAGCTCAGGAGGTAAGACCGATTGTCTGGCAGTCGGAGGGTTGCTGGTTCAAACCCCGCCCTGGGCATGTCGAAGTGTCCTTGAGCAAGACGCCTAACCCCTAACCCCCAACTGCTCTGGCGAATGAGAGGCATCAATTGTAAAGCGCTTTGGATAAAAGCACTATATAAATGCAGTCCATTTACCATTTACCATTTGAACTCACTGCTGAAATATGATGGCTACATTTGGTGAGAGAGGGAGTAGGAAAAAGGGAGGCACAGACTCACGTTCCATGCAGCTGTAAGAAGGGAGTGAAAAGAATCTGCAGCAGAGAGAGAGTGAGAAAGAGAGAGAGAGAGAGAGAGATTAATATAGAACATCGGCTGGCCACTCAGGGTTTGTCTGAAGGACGGCTTTGCTCAGTGCCCTCTGTTTCAAAGGCAAGACAACAGGATTGATTTGGCGCCCACGTTTCACACTGTTCCGTGGAAATCTTCCATAGCATGTACATCGGTGTGCATGAACGCAACGTTCTGCCTGAATAATTGCCAGGGCCTTTCACGTGCCTCTCTATTGCATGGAACATGATGTGGAAGCAGATAAGGAATAAATGAATACAAAAACATTTCCTCTGTTTTTCTCACACTCTTGCGTATAGCAAATAAACTTACCCATTCGCTGGCCTTCAAGAATAATGGAATGTTGATTGTTCTCTAAACCTTGTGGCTGCCAACCCACTGGCAGTAATTACTTGAAACAGATACTGGATACTACACCACACACACCACACTTTCCATTTAGGATGGTTTGTTATCCTACAGGGTTTATTAATAAATATGAACCTAAAGAGCACATTGACCTCCTTTTGGCTCGCTGGACAAAATTTCTACTAATGCGACCTTGAGAAATAAGGAATAAATAAGAATATTATTTTTGCGAGGCCTCCCTGAAGTGTGTGCTTTGTGCATGTGGGGAGGACAGTTTTGTACACTAGCACGCCTGTCATGCTGTATTAATGGAAGGGGGGTCAGAGACTTCTCATTTGGTGTTTCTCCTGCTTAGCTCTGGAGTTCGGGTCGCTAATTATAGAATTCATTTTATGGTAGTGTGTGATGAATATTAACGATATGCAGGACAAAATGTACAACAGTTTGGTTTTGCACACTGCAGTTTTCAGTGGAACAAAGGTACAGGTTCTGGCATGTACTGTATTATTTGTGGGCATGTGGGAGACTGCCAGAACTTCCAGGATACTTAGGCTGTCTGCTTAAAAGCTTGATGTCTACTTAGACTGATGTCTCCTTGTAAGCCTAGGTATAATGCGAGGGAAGAGACAGAATATCTTCTTTAACTTGAATGTGTTTTTATCTTATTTTTGCATTTTTTCACATGATTGGGTGTTTTCTAAATGTTGCCTTTCCTCATTTCCTTCCATCTGGGAGACTACATGAAGCCCCAAAATGATAATGGGAACACCAAAAAAATCTCCACACAATTTAGCTCATTCCCTGAATCACAGATCATAGAAGTTTTAACGGCATGCTAAAAATTGGGATCATTTAAATATTTAAATGTTCAGTATCACCAAACAACATGTGTACATGTGTGCATTTGCTAAAATAAATTAGTCAAGTACCATTCCTGAGAGCATAACACCGTTCCCATGTGTGGGTTTTTGAAATTGTAACTTTTTTAATTCATTTTTATTTTTTCTGGATAGATCAAGGTCTCTCTAAACTGTACATGCTCCCAAAAAATGCTGAATCACCAGGTGAGGTTTAGCGCAGGTCTCGGGCTGAATTAGGCATTAAAAAGCTGAGAAGGTCTGAGGGTTGAATTGTTGAATTTCCCAGATGAATCCGATCTGTGTGTGAGATGCTTGTGTAATCTCAGAGCCCATCTCCACAGTTCAAAACACAGTGTTATGCTTTTCTTCCTGGGCAAACAGAGGGCAGAAGGCAAATGCATGTCAGGTCAATATTATAAATGTCCCGTGAGGTCACAGACTGTTCGGACAGTGTACACAGCGTGGGCTGGAAAAACACAACCCCACAGCCTAAACCCATACAGGAAGTATAGCTATTCATGCCGCTGCCAAACAGGCTGGTATTTATGGAAATGCATACAAGCATCCATCGCTCGCCTTGCACATGCTCTCATTGTGCAACCAAATGGAACTGTTCAGTGCCATTGTCTCGAATAGTCTGGAAAGATCAATGAGGCATGTGCTATCGTACTACTCATATGGCTGTTTTGTTGCAAGGGCTATGGATGTTTTGAAATAGCAATGGCGTGCAGTTCTGGTTCTGGTTCTGCACCAGCAACAGTAAACCAGTGGTTGGGGGCTGTGCAGAAGCACTCTCACATCACATTGGTCCAGTTGACTCAATTGGATTGCACCTGGAGGGACTGAGGGAACAGAGAGAATGGTTGCTATGGAGATCAGTGCATGTCTCCAGGCACACGTGAATGGCCAGCAGAGCCCAGTCGAATTTATTAATCAATACAATCCCCCACTCCTCCCCATGTGCACATACACACACAAACACACACACATACATGCTCATACACACACACACACACACACACACACACACAGCTTCTGTTTTTCATTGATTGGCACAGACTGATATGGGAACATTTAATCTTTTCCCAACAACTTCCTAAAGGTAAAATGAAATGGAACATAAAATGGAATGCTTTGGATGACATCAGAGAATGACACCTGAAAGATCAGCAAAGCAGAGACAGGCAGGGTGCTCTTTGAATAGGAGAATGGGCAGTTTGAAGCAGCACTAATTTCTGACCTGTAGTCCTGGAAACAAGGAAGTGAGGCTGGGGGGCAGAGAGTCAATAGATATTCAAGAATGTGCTGATACTCCAGACCCTGCCATGACATCAGATGGCTTCATGATTCCATACCCCTTAATGGTTTCTAACTAACTTATGATTATGGATTGCATCGTCATTTTAGAGGATTTTTATCATTCATAATTTTAGGCTCTATTATAATCCCAGCTTCATGAATATGAAATCTGTCACAATGTTAGATTCCTGAATGATTTTAAGTCGCTTTTCCACCGCATGGTACCGGTTAAACTCGACTCGACTCTACTTGACTTTTTTTGGTTTTCCATCGGGCAAAAGTTGTGGATAGTACCTGGTACCTTTTTTGGTATCACCTCCGTCGAGGTTCCAAGCGAGCTGAGGCGATACCAAAAGGTGACGTGAGAACACTGTAGACCACTGATTGGTCAGAGAGAATCGTCACTAGAATCGTCACCTTTGAGCAACCAGAGTCGTCTCATCGTCTGAGCTCTGATGTAGGATTTCCCAAACTCTCCAGTTTTTTTCAGCAGTCTTTTGTCTTGCTGCCCTCAGCCTCTTCTGAAACAAAATCTGTCTCCTTGCTGTGACAAACAGCCACATACCGAGAATCAAGAACACCATCCCTTCGATATCCTCCATTGTTCCTATGTGTGTCGCGTTGAAGATGATGCAATTTCATGTGGCGTCACTATGACGACCAGCTACATTGACGGGGGCACTATCTGCAGTGGAAAACGAAGTACCTGGTACCAAAAGCGAGTAGAGTTGAGTAGAGTCATGTCGAGTTGAGCTGGTAGCATGCGGTGGAAAAGCGCTTAAGTCTCTGCAACATTTCCTGAATTGAAGGAACACAGTACTCGACTGGCTGAGGTTTGTTATTTATACAATTGGCTATTTCACTCTGTGATGCTGGAGTGAAATAGCCAATTGTGGAGAAACACAATGAAGCAGGAATTCTGTCCTCCCATGAGCCAAGCTGGAATCTGAAGATAACACTACAGAAGAAAGGTTCAATATAATGTCAGACGTTTTGAGTTTGTGTGTGTGCACTACAGGAGATATCCCTGCTCCTTCCTGGAGTAATCAGGCAGGAGCATGTCCTCCTGGTAATTTTCTTTCACATTGTCAGGTAGCAGGACTCTGCTCTTTTCTGCCCCCAATCCAAAGTGTGAGTGGGTAACCAATGGCCCAAGATATGTCATTTTTTTAAAGAGAGGCAGTGTCGCCCTGGGACACACCTAGCTGACCGATGGGTGACCCTTCATCATAGGGAGGTCTCTCTCCCTCACTGTTTTAAAAAATAAATACAAAATTATGCAAACAGGAATAAATAATAAAAGAAAATACTTTTTTATTTAAAAAACAATTACACAAATATATTTGCGTATTTGTGGAACTGTGGGTCCGTATTTGTGCGTCCTGAGGTAATTTTGGATGCAGTGCACAGGTCGGATGATGCTGGAGGCAGGGAAGCTGGGGTTGGGCAGTGTAGGAAGCAGGAATCATTGGGATTAGATAGTATAGGAGATGGGGGAATTCCAGAATTTGTGGAGGACCATACTCTGGTTTTGAGCAACACATAAAACAGAGGAATACTGGAAAGTGGGTGGATGACAGTAATTTATGAAACTCCAGGGTTTGCCAACATTGATATGTGAGCAATGGGGAAAGAACAGGAAATCCATCTCCATTCTGTCTCATTAAATTCCAAGCTTCCTGTCCCATGACCCTGGGGTCGCCTTAAGCCCAGGGTTGATGGAAGACTAGTGTCATTGCCATAGTAACAGGTAGGCTTCCATTGTCAACACAGCGGTAGATCTGATCAATACTAAAATGATACACAATCACAGCTAATAATACATAACGACTACCGAAAGGAGAATGCTTCATTTCGATGATGCTTTTTTCGCAGAGGACTGCGACAGCATTGTCTGGAAACAGCTTGTGCTCAATGCTATAGCAAGGTCTGGGAACATGGCATAGGGACACATTAATCAAGCCCATGATTGCAAGAGGACTACTTGAGTGTGCGCAGTGGGGGGAATTCGCCTTGTCAAATGTTTTCTGGAAACACAACAGATGTGTGCAGCAAACAAGTAAATCAGTCCTGTTTTTCTTTTTGTGTATTTTTGTCCAGGAGGGAAAATTGATAACAAAGGAATGACAACGAAATCAAATTCTTACAATACAAGTTTACTTTTATTACTGTTACATTGATCCAGATGTCCCAGATGTGAGGAAGTAAACCATTCATTTTTCTTCATTTACCTTAGTAACGCATATTATTTGACTTTCAATGTGCAGAACGTGTGGGTGATGCAAGGGAAAGTATTACAGAATCCGCCCAAATCCTTATCCTCATACACGTAATTACTAAAGCTAAAGAAGAATATGTTCGTGGCAAAATTTCCCGGGAACAAATTCAGCTGAAGTTTATTTTAGTGATGAATGGGTTTAAAGTTCGTGGGAATGGTCCAGGGCAGGAAATACTGGTGGTGTGTGAGGTCAGCACTGTGGCGCAATTGCTCAGATCAACCATGCAGCCGTGTTTCCGCACATGATGTCATATCTTTATTAAACATGGGGCAATACGTGCAGTTCTCCCAGTGACGTGAGGACGGACTCGGACATCCGTGGGCTAAACAGAAGGAGGAAGGAGCCACCCTCTGGGGGAAAGATGAACAAAATTGCTATGATCTTCGATTGTTTCTCTTAACAAAATTAAGTGTTGTGGCTGTTGGAGCTGTGATTGCTTCCTCATCAGTGGCAGTAAAGCAGTTCAGTGAAGCGCTCTGGGGAGAGGGAGGGGGAGTGGGTGGGATAGGCAGGGTGCTTGAGCGCAGTGCACCAGGCAGGGTCTGGTCAGTCCATGTAAGGAAGGGGACGGCTGAGTGCAACGTGCCGAAGTGGCGCAACGTTTACACGCCACTGGATTTATGTGCCCAGTGCGCTCTGTGTCATCCTTTCTCTGACATCTGTTTATGGCTCTGAGAGAGGGGATTCCAGTCAACGTCCAGCAGCCACAAGACGCACAAGGGCTGATAAGTGCCCTCACTGACTGACTGACTGACTGACTGACTCTTGTAATTTAGGCATTCATTCCATTTGCTAATCATCTCCCCTTCACTTAAAAAAAATAAAATACACCAGTAGCAGGCATGGTGTGGGTGTAGGCCATCCACAGGCACGGTGCCACAGCATCACACTGGTTCTTTGCCCGCCCATTGGCCGGCTGCCTAGTTTGCTTTTTAGTTAGGATACGGCATTCATGAGTTCATTGGGAAAGAGGGGAGGCAGCATAATATATTCAGAGTAGTACTGCACAGAATAAGAGCCACATCGGGAGGTTACTTCCATAGGCAGCTATTTTTCCTGGGACATTCAGACACAAGCTACATCTGCCAACTTCTAAAACCTGTTCATGCATATGCGATGGATTTATGTTCATGCTTTTTTGCTCTGAGTAGCATTGCCTCTTTGAGGGGGGAAATTCCACATCTCTTCTGTGGCCTTTAGGGTCAGATACTGAGGAACAGTAGACTCAGGCCTGCTGAGCAATGAAGAATGCAGGAGTCTGGAGGAACACTGCTTGTGTACCTTGAAATGCACCCCAAAACACTGCTTCCAATGCAGAGGAGCAGCCAACAAGATCACGCTGGTGTCAAAGCTGGCTCAGTCAGCATGACAAGACCGTTTTTCTTTCAGACTTCCAGAAAGCAGAGCCATAGCATGTGACATCGCACACCTTTTGAAAGAACAGAAGGAGTGAGTGTGCTGAGTTTAGTGGCTGTTGTTTGTTTGAAAGCCACTTGATGATGCCATGCTCCTTTGTTTTACCATCTAACAGGGGCAACACACTTGCTCAGCTTTATCCCACAGCTCAATTGTAAATAGGCCAGCATTAGCATCAATAGCTGACTGAGCTGAGTTGGTTTTCTGCTCTGAAATAAGCAAGCCAAACACAGTTCAGCTCTACAGCACTTCATGAAGTGGTAGTTGAGAGACATTTTCATGTTCTATGCAGCTAACGATGACCAGTGTATGCAGTGATGGGCCCTGTGCCAGAGACAGTTTTTTAAGTGTGGAAAAAACCCCAGGCCTCCTCCCCGAAAATACTCCAATTTGTGCCTTGAGTTCTGACTTGTGCAGTTTGTACAATATTTTCACATGCAGCACTATTTGCAACTGTTTAGTCAGGCATGAGTATGTGTGTGTGTGTGTGTGTGTGCGTGTGCACGTGCATGTGTGCATGTAATTGTGCGCACATGCTTATTTTTTGGTTTATGTGACAGTTGGCACTTCTGTGTGAAAAGGGAAGGGTGCATCACAGCTTCCTAACTGACAGATGTGTGTGTAAGAGCTGTTCTGCGCTTCAATAATTGTGTAACACCCTTTATTCTTTCTCATTTTTGGGACATTTTTTGCTATCTTTAATGCAATTATACAAAAGGTTATGTTGTTTAAAATGGTTCTGTCAGTTGACAGAAATGTTCAACTTTTTCCTTTTCCGTTATGTTTTCCATTTCTGTTACTTTTCCTATCTCTTTTTACACCAGTAAAATGCTTGCATCTCAATACAAAATCCTAGAAATGTAAAACATGAAAGATGACATTTTTGGGGTTTCGTAATAAAACGCTTTGGGTTTGTAAGTTGTGAAAAGAATTTGACTTAAATCTCTTTAAGATTTTGCTTCTTTGCTTGGTACTCATTTTAAAAGCCTCTTTTGAAATCATGAAGTCACGGAGTCAGTTTTAAAGGTAGTTTTTCTCCCATCCTGTCAAGTGATAATGTATGGGGTGAGAAGACCCTTTTTTGGGACAGTGCAGCCTTGCAGCAGCTCTGTTAGCAGGACAATCATGCTGGCTTCTAAGCCACATCCCCCTGCCTCAGAAAAGAACCTTCCTTTTCTATTTATACACCTCCGCTGGAAGGGCTCTGATTTAAATATAGAGACTGAGTCGTGGAGTCTCTGCACCACTAATATCTATGAGACATCAATTATTTAGGTGAAAAATGTGGCGCTGATGAGGTGCACCTCTTTCAGCGGGTGAAATGTAAAGGCTGTTGGCATGCTTTGGCAGCCTTGCCATGTGTGTGTGTGTGTGTGTGTCTGCAGATCTGGGGAGGTACCTGGACTGATAATTTATTGATGAGTCTGAATGTTAATGTGTCCAGTCTCTTGCTCACCCACATGGAAATAAAATACGGAAAAGTCCACTACAAAACCAGTAACAGGTGTAGTTGGGGATCCTAAGATATGTGGTAGTGTGGCCCTCTCACATTACTTTGGCAACTCATTGCCTTTTAAAGGAGTTTGTACAAAAACATTGTCACAAACTCAATATCACTGCTGAGTATTATTTGAACAACCGTATGATACCTAATCTGGATAGCAATGTGTTGGCTGCTCACAGAGAATAAGAAGCTTGTGTTGCATTTGTTGCATTTTTGCTACTTAGAGAGAGATTTAAATGAGCAAAACAGAGATAAACAGGAAGAGAATGCGGAGAGAAATTGAGATAAACAGGAAAAGAACTGAGTAAGACAGTTCAATAGCAAGAGGAGAGAGGGAAAGAGGGGAGAGAGGGGGGAAAGGTTGTCAGACTGGCTCTGGACCAGCGACTCCCATAATCACCACCTGGCGGGCCGTGAGATGGTTGCCATGACAACGGTGAGCAGCAGCCCTGGCATAGATGGCACAGTTTGATTTTTTGATTATGTGTTCACAGCTATAGACCGGGTGCTGAGACCCCTGGGGGTTGGAGTTCACTGGACAATAGTGTGCTAGCTAAGTTGTGGAAAATGGCTCCCTACTTGGATTGTGATTGCTCACAGACCCCCAAGCTTTGCAGTAGGGAAGAGGAGAGGCACTGACCACACCCGGAAGCTTGATATATGAACCAGTCTGGAGTCCCTGAGCACTTTTTAATGACAGAACTGTATGTGCCTAGGAAGAGCATTATGAGAAAAAAGGTGAACTCAAAACTGTGCTTAGGCTGCGTGTTTACAAGTCCTAAACTGCTTTAGAGTGGTGAGGGTTTCCAAACAGCATTTTTATCAGAGAACATCACTTACTAACAGCATCTTTCCACACCTCGTTATCACCCCAAGTTGGATCTCCCATAACACAAATTCCCAATCGAAGAGTCAGCTCAATGAAAGCGGTGGAGCTTGGGGGAGGGGAGGGGAGGGAGACTCAAATCACCTCTATGGTATTGAGGAAAAGAAGATGTGATCATGACTTGGCAGGCTTTTTGCTGAAGAAGGTTTTTCCAATATTGCTTAATGGCTGCATTTCTTCAGCAGCTGGTAAAATTAATAATATGTAAGAATTTGTGGGGTACAGGCATCTGCAAAGCAGTTGATAGATATATTTTTAAATGTATGAGACAGCAAGGAGTAAGAGAACCAGTGTGAGACAACAAAGAGCAAGAGAACCAGTGCAAGGGAGCAAGGGGCAAGAGAACCAGTGCAAGACAACAAGGAGCAAGAGAACAAGTGCGAGACAGCAAGGAGCAGGAAAAACCAGTATGAGACAGCAAGGAGCAGGAAAACCAGTATGAGACAGCAAGGAGCAGGAAAACCAGTGTGAGACAGCAAGGAGCAGGAGAACCAGTATGAGACAGCAAGGAGCAGGGGAAACAGTGTGAGACAGCAAGGAGCAGGAAAACCAGTATGAGACAGCAAGGAGGAGGAGAACCAGTGTGAGACAGCAAGGAGCAGGAAAACCAGTATGAGACAGCAAGGAGGAGGAGAACCAGTGTGAGACAGCAAGGAGCAGGAAAACCAGTATGAGACAGCAAGGAGCAGGAAAACCAGTGTGAGAGAGCAGGGAGCAGGAAAACCAGTGCGAGACAGCAAGGAGCAGGAAAACCAGTGCGAGACAGAACGGTTCTTCTTCCGATTGTGCAAAGTGAATCTGAAGCACTGACCAGTCAACATGAAGTCCTTTACTGACATTTCCATCCCCAACATGGGAACCTTTACATCCAAGTATAAAGTTTAAAGTAAATTATACTGTAAATGACCAACTTGGACTAAATCAAAATCCAGATTAGTTTGCTGCTTTAACATATAAGTGGCTGTGTTTAGATGCTAGATTGATTTGAAGTTAAATTGATAGTACTTTTCTAGGAAGAACCTTTCCAGATTCTTCTTCTGTTTACATTACTGTTTTTTTCTCCACATTTGTGTGTGTTGACAGTGAAAGAGGCTGTTTTTCCTGACTTTGTTTATTGCAATAGAGGATTAATAAGGGCTAAGTAGAGGAAGTCAGTAGTGCTCTGTGTAAGTGTGTTATGTTATGTGCCTCATTCATTTTCCTTTTCAATATTTTATTCCAAAAATGTGGAATTTTTATTTATAAACCAGGAAATTATTTTAAAGGGTACCTTTAATCTATGAAGGTTCATGGCATGTTTTTGGAAATTCATTATGAGGCTTTATAAGATAATGTGGCATTGGTTCCTCTGTGCCTCTGAGTCCAGTGTTTCGGCTTGGGTGGACCTACACAGTGAGAGAGTGGATTCCTGCTCCTGGATCCTCCTCTAGACAGTTAATCAATGACTGCCTCAGTTGGCTCTATTATCACCGGAACCTTGGAGCATTCCTTAAGTAATCTGGTCTAAGAGAGGGTCACAGGATCACAATGTATTAAACACACCCACCCATCACACATGACCTATCAGAAACCCAGATAGGGAAGAGACCTGAGAGCATTTTGCAAAAGATGGAGTTGAAATGTTCCACTGCGCATCCTGGATTTCTCTACTGGATTTGCTCCCATCTTGGATTCCTGTGCTTCTTCCTGACTTCCCATAGGGACATTACATATTGTGCAGTTGCTTGATTGGAGTCAAAGTGAAATATATTGGGGTAGGGGTTGGGAGGGGGCGGGGGCGGGGCTGCTGCAGGGGCATCAGAGCAGAGAATCATTTTGAATAATTTTGAGTGCCAGGTGGGATGAGATATTTATAAACAAGGTACTTACAGTAAATGAATAAATCACATGCTGCTTTGGTGAGAGATGTGGCACATCCCGTAGGGCAGCTGACTATTGCATCTGGTGTTCAGTGTTCATTCCTCTACCATGACATCTTTTGAGGTCTGTTCCTTTCTTTATTTGTTACTCTGCTTTCTACATTTTTGAATAGAGTTTAAAAATATGAAAGGCGGGTAGACTGTGTGCTATCCGTTTACTTAAAAAACAACATACATATTGCATCAGATATGACTGTCTACCATGCAAGTGGGATGGAAAAACAAGAGGTAGAATGCTCTCAGCCCACAGACTCTACCTACTGTGACACAGTTGTTATCATGAGAAGACCTAGTGGGATAGCCCATACCTAACATGGGTACATGCTTCAATAGTCTCACATGGCCATGCCAATTAATAAAGGTTTCCAAAGCTAAGAGAGCAAAAGGACTGGGAGTTCCTGCATGGTCTCCTGAGTCACTGCAATATGACTGTAAGGTAAAATTTCAATTTTCCCAATCAGCTCTGTTGTCCCTTCACAACGGGACATATTCTTCCATGCCGCGCACACTGGTGGAGTTGTAAAAATTCCACTGCCGTACATGAGTGGAGCTGAGTGGAGCCATGAAATGCCCCAGGATGGGGAGAGCAGCTGAAAGCTGCTTGGGACTGTCTTTTTCGGCCCCATTTATTAAGGGGAAGCTTCAAATGGCTTATCCTCCTGGAAGAGTTGAAGGAATCAGATGACAGGGTATTACCCTCTTGGAGCTGTGGCCATACCAGGTGAAGGGTCAAGAAGAACTTCAATTGGGGGCCATAAACTGCTGCTCTGAAATCCATGGACAATGGCCCAGGCTCTCCTGGGTAAGACAAAACTACTACCATGGACTGAAAGAATGCATCATATGTATTTGCATATGGATAACTAAGGATGATATGATAAATGTGGGGGACTGTGAATAATATCAAACATAGACAAGCACACTGAACGGGTATGAGATGGTATATGGGGTTATGATCACAAGTATGTAAAGCATAGTATATTTAGGTATGCCTGCATAAGTGTTTGGGTCACAGATGGGTCACCACCATGGACTCCCATAGAGAAGTATGTGGAGAATTGATAGGTAAAATCATAGGATCATGTGCCATCGTACAAAGTATCTTATTGCTGTCACTGGATTTTGATACTTCTCCTGTGTCTACAGAGGAGGAGGGGAAGTGCAGTTTCTCTCTTCCTGGACGAGTAGGGGGGTTTCTTGGTGGGGCAGATGTCACCGGCCTATTCGTGTCCAGACCTTATTTGGGCAAACCAAGGGAGCTGTGGGGTGTGGAAGGCTTTCTCAGGTTTGGATTTAAGGGAAGTCCCTTAACATTCGGGGAGAATCTGCTTAACAGTTCTCCTGGTACCATAGTCTTTGCTGTACAGAATATTTGGGCATTCATCAATACTCACTTTGTGTTCCTTTTCTTTGTCCTAGTTTGTTACTTTGTATTTCTTTTCTTTTCATAGCGGTCTTTTGTCTTGCTTTGTAAAATAAAGTGTTCATCTTTCTCATCATTGAAACTGCCTATCTTCGATTATTGCCAACGGTCATATTGTGTCATAATAAACAGTTTTTTTTCCTTTTTCAGAGCTGCCAATGCACGTATACGCACACTCACATACATGTATTCACATGCATCTTCACTTTACAGGATTTGAAGTTAATGGAGTCAGATAAACATGTTTTCCTCCCTGCGACTAAATATAATTCCTTACATGACCAAACAATCAACGTGTTTGTCTGACTTGGAGACACATCAATGGAGTCTCTCCATTGGGCGTCCCCATTTTGGGGCACTGAAAGTAATAGTACAAAGTTCTGTTTTTTTTTTTTCAGAGATTTTTGCTTTCAATCTTGTCTCCAGCAATGAAAACATATGTTTTATAGTTAAATTTCATAACGTATATCCTAGAGGCTACATAAAGCATATTTCCAACCGCAATATATTCTGTATATTGTTTTCTTATTGGTTTTCACAATTACAGTACAAGAAATTGAAATACAATATCAATCATGAATGCTCAGAAAACATGGACCACCCTTTATTTAAAGTGACCATGGAGCATAATGTGAAATTATTCATAAACATGATCATATCTCATGTTCATCCAATCCATGGTTCCAACAGTCACCTTTATGTGATATGCATGACAAAACTGTGTTTCTGCCCAACTGTGCCATAATCTGAACTGTTCTGGTTAATCACTTCTGTTTCTCTATGGTTCCATTATTCCATTATTAGATGTTTAAATTATTGATGCTGTGTCCTTACTAAATGACAAGGTTAAGAATGAGGAACTGCCTTTATTGTGTTACCTTGTGTAACATAAGTTCCATTGTCTGGCAGTAGAAATGAACCAGCTTTCCAGAGAGTCTGGTGTTTCAGGAGGCTGTTTGTATCCAGACCCCATCCCTCTCTGGACCCTACTGCCTCCAGGCTTTCTGTTTCAGCCGCGTGGCACCAGCAGGCTATCACAGCTCTGAAAGCTCCAGGCAGTCCCCCATGCTGAAAATCTGAATTTCCTTCTTTTTCTTTCTTTCTTTTGTTCATTATTTCTTTCTTTCTTTCTACTCTCTCTCTCTCTCTCTCACACATTTTCTCGTATTTTACACGGTCTGGTTCATACGACTTCCTCCCTCCCCAGGGAGAACAGGAACTTTCTCCTTAACGGGAAGTTTGCTTGGCAATTCTGTGAAACACGTTGTCCTTTTCAACTTTTTTCTCTTTGTGAGCGCTGTGAACATAACCTTTCTTCTTTGGGAAGTTAAGATTGTGCTGGCTGGTCTCTATGACCAAACTCTGCTCACAGTGGTTTTATATTGTCAATACATGTTATGTTTTTTTTCTGTTGCAGGACCTGCTTTGCTGTTCATTGTGTTTCGGTTCAAGTTTTTCAATAGATGACATTTCGTTGGTGTTGTGTGTTGTGTTGTGCTCTGATGGTACTGCCCTGAGGCCGCTTTGTGTTAATAGTTGCTAGTGTAGAGAGCTTCATTTTCAGCTGTCTGAGGGGGCATTTCTCTATGCTCAGCTTTTGGTATTTTGTGGCTCTGCAACGACAAAGGTTTGAGTGATTTAGATGTTCCCATAGCTGAACTTCAGTATTTTATTCAGTGCTGATTAGTAGTGGATATTGGCTTAATTCAACTCAGAGAGCTCTACTCAGAGTTTTTCTTTGTACAATTAAAATTATTTCACAGAATTCTGCTTGCAGATATTCATCTTGGGGTTTTTACAATTTTGAAAAAAAAAACTTGTTCTGTCACTTTCTGGTGTGGGTAGACTGTGTGCTATCCTTTTTCTTAAAAAAACAACATACATATTGAATCAGATGTGACTGTCTGCCATGCAAATGGCATGGAAAAACAAGAGGTAGGATACCCTCAGCTCACAGACACCTCAAACTCTCATTTTGAAAAACCTTGTTCTCTCGCTTTCTGGTTCTCTTCTGTCTTTGTTCTCACTCTTGGTTCTCTCACCTTTCTCAGTCTCATTGGTTCAGCGCTTTTATTTCTCTCTTCTGTCACCTCTTGCACGCTCTCTTGAGGTCTTCATTTTCTCTCTCTGCCATGTCCTTTAATCTCTCCAGTCTTTTTCCTCTTTCCTATCACCTCCCCCCCACAACCCCTCTCCCTGTCTGTCTTGATGTTAATGTGTTTTCCAAGTGGCAGCTGGCTTGTGAAAAGGTTTCCTGTGCTTTAGATGTGCTAATGGTCCCAGTACACCCACCAAGGAGGCGGGGTATGTGGGTCAGGATGACAGAGTGAGGTCAGCGAACTGCCTTTACGGTTCTGCCTGTAGTCAACTTTGTAGCATTGCCACTAAAATGCCCTCACCAATCTGTCTGTAAATGTCTGCTCTCACCACTGGGTCTGTAGATGTCTGCCCTCACCACTCTGTCTGTAAATGTCTGCTCTCACCACTGGGTCTGTAGACGTCAATTGTTGTTATGCTTGAGCACATGCTACTCTGAGCTGTCATATTCAAGCATGAATCTCCACCATTTAAGGTCATTCCATGTATCATTAACTTTTTGGAAAGGATTAATGGGCATTTTTCTATAAAAACTATGGGAGTAATGTAATAACTTAAGTGTGAAAATACACCTGTCCATTACAGCAGGACTACACATAATAGGATTATCACCACTTCTCTTTTTCCTACACCTTCCAGTAGAGAATTGTTTTGTGTCATATTTTGAGCTCCGCTTCACGTACTTCCCACTCAGGCACGTACATGAAGCGGAGCGGCAGGTTCTGGAGTGCTGGGTAAATAAATAAACATCTATGCTGCAGATCAGCAGCCAGAAGAAGACCATAATAAAACTTCTTGTAATAGTAGGCTTTATATAGAAACTCAATCCTATTATAGTTATCCTGTACTGTCCTAACCCTTTGGTGACAAACATTCTTCATGGTGCCCCCTCTTCCCTTCCCTTGACACACACATGCACACCTATGCACACACACAGTATTCTTATTTTCTTTCTCTCTCTCTCCCTCTCTCTATTTTCTCTACAGCTCACAGCTGTCTCCCTTCTTACCAGGTCCTCGACTGGTGTAAATTAATGAATTCATTCCACCTTCCTGTCTCTTCCTCTAACAAGCAGCACATTCGGTGAGACGTGGAAGGATGCTCTTGACACAGTTCCTTGCTTTGCTCCTGAGAGAGCTGTGCTAAATCGAGTCGTTCGCCCATCATGCGATACTCTGCGGCTTTCCCCCTGCCTCACTCTCGGCTTGCATTACTTCTTGGCTCGCCCCTGAAAGACTCCCAGCCTCATGGCTGCTGGGCCCCACCGTGGTGTTGGACTCCACTCCCAGTGACGGTTAAGGGAGAGATGGGCAGATACGGAACGTGCTATTTATGCTCGTCCACCATTACATGAGGAGACAAGGATCCCCTCGTGAGAAGATAAGTGTGGGCGTGCGGCATGGTTCTGCTTCTCTGATCCGTCTCCGTGTCTGCAGTGATCTTGAAAGAAGCAGTGAAGCTGGGAGACCTGTTCTGCCGTCTTCCCTTTCACGCTTAGCCGCACAAGGGCTGCACCCACCCCACCTCGCTCTGCCGCTCCAGGGATAGGCATAAAGCACAGCCCCGAGTGGGACGTTACATATTAGGGTGGCCAAACAGGAAGGGGGACATTCTAGTCTAATTACTGAGGGGGAGGAGAAGGGGCGTGGTGTGCGTGGGGGCCAGAAGGTGTGCCATAGATCCCCAGGCTACATTAGCTCAGCACCTAACAGCTCCATAATTCCTGACCATTACTCATAACTTCCTCTAATCTCCCAGCAACTGGAGCTCCATAATTCTGCCGCTTAGTCAGAGCAAATAAAATTCATACATAAAATTCTACATTGTGTGAGGTTTTATCTGTAAATAGTGCTTAGCTTAAGGACATATACTTCTACACCTACTACTGTAACACCCACTCCAGTCCCTAACTGCACAGACATAAACATGCATTTAATCAGTTTAGTGAAGCGTAGTGAAGGATGGGGCTTCAGTTTGGCAGCAGTTGAGTAGCCCTGTGAGTAACATGGATTGCTGGTTGGGAGCTGGTGGGCTCCAGAGGTGATTGTGGCTTTGTGCTAAAATGACACTGTGTGACTGTAAGTTCTTTGTTGCTTTAGCTTGTCTTAGTGGTGAGTGGGTTTGGCAGAGTTATCTCTATGCTGGGTTATTCTGGTGAAAGTCTCTGGGGGCACTTTGTAGATCAGAAGTGGGCTGAGTCAAGTTGACACCGTGGTGAACAAACATAGGTAGCTAGGTAATGATGTTTTTTGTTGCGGCTGTGCTGGGTAGTAGACTTTTTGTGTGGTCCACATATTGGTTAGTGGTGTTTCTCTGTGGTCTGCATATTGGTTAGTGGTGTTTCTCTGTGGCCTGCATATTGGTTAGTGGTGTTTCTCTGTTCCCTGCATATTGGTTAGTGCTGTTTCTCTGTTGTTTGCATATTGGTAAGTGTTTTTCTGTGTTCAGCATGCTGGCTAGCGGTGTTTCTAAGGTGAAGGTGCTGGGTACAGGTGTTTGTCCACTGTCACTGGCTGCGTTCCCAGAATGTAATGATAAAGTACTTTAAGACAGCTGGTCATGCCTCAAATGGTCTCCGGCAGTCGCAGATGCACCTGCGGTCACTCACCGCACAACCGCCTGTGCTAAATGAAGCAGCTCATTAAATGCAGTTCACTCACGTCTCTGTGCCAGAATATATCTGGCCCTGATCTGATGAGCATACGTCCTGGTTAAGGCTTGCTTTGATCAGTGAACATTGAAGCAACGTGTTCCCTTTTACATTTTAATGGAACATTGTGTTGCAAGGTAATCATTTTCCACATGCATGCAACAGAGAAAAAAATCCAGGTAAAAACATCATAGACTGATTTAGACATGCTACAGTAAACATACGTGTTATAAATGACCCAAAATGTACTGAAGGCAATGATGTAACAATGAATATATATATATATGCACACACACAGGCAAACACGCATATTTTTGATCATGACACATCTGTCATTCTGTACTTGTGCATTAAAAAACCTCTTTGCTGATCTATACAGGTCAACGGTGAAATGAGCATTTGCATCACAGAGCAACTGGGGCTGCTTCAATCAAATATGAGCCTCGGGCTGCTTCAAAAGATTCTGAAATTGAATTACTATTCCCAAAGATAAATGTGTGTTGGAGTGAAGAGGGAGGGTGAGAACCTGGGCTGTCTCTCCCTTCAGGATCTGTCCATGAGGGAGCCCGAGCCTGAGCTGCTGGGATGCTCTGTTAGCTCTAAAAGAGCTCACTGTTCTTTATCATTGCACTGTCAGAGTCTAACACACATGCCCAGTTAGAGTTTGAACCGCCTTTATCAATGCCTTGCAATGGGAACACAAAGTGCTTCCTCTCTATAAACACTAAAATCATCCACTCCACTGATTGCCCTGGATTTGAGCTGTTCTCCACAGTTGCTTTTTAAGCACAATGCAATCGGTTTAGGACAGAATACAGGACAGCTCAGCAAAAACTCTCAAGAAGAAAAGTGGATACATCTGTTTAATTTAAGTTCTGTTGAAATGGCTTAAGTGCACATTCTACACCTGTTTCCTGTTAAGTCAAGCGGAATGTTAACTGATTTACCTAAGCTGTGTGCATGCCTTTCTAATGTGCCTCAGTAAAACGTCCGTGTGTTCTCACCTACTGCTCCCTGGCTGTTGACCCTGAAATGTCTTTGCAATTAAGCCTTCCAGAATGTGTAAAGATGAGCGGACATTGTGAAAGAAAGGGATAACTGACTATTAGTAGTAAAGGCAAGGGATCTTAGAACCACCATTACATGACACATTTTTTAAATCACTTAAAACAGTGTTTCTCAACCCTGGTCCTGGGAACCCACTGCCCTGCATGTTTTAGATGTTTCCCTGCTCCAACACACCTGATTCAAATAAATGGGTCGTCATCACGCTCTACAGAAGCCTGATAACGACCCATTCATTTGAATCAGGTGTGTTGGAGCAGGGAGACCTCTAAAACATGCAGAGCAGTGGGTTCCATGGACCAAGGTTAAGAAACACTGACTTAAAATTTACATTTTTACCATTCATGCATTCGCATTGTGAAACATGTAGTGCGACAGTTCATGTAATCAGCCTTGCTTAAAGGAATAACATTTGCTCTTAACTTTTAGTCATAATTCAATTCAAAAGTCAAGGATTATCTTCTCCAGCATAGATTAACTAAAGGAACTCGCCAAACTGTGTGGGTGAAGGGAAAAATATTATATTATATGTAATATTATAATTATTGTTATTATTATCAAAATAAAGTGCTAAAATATTTATTGAATCCAGGCTTATGGCTGTGCTTTACCTAGGAAGGGAGCCTGTAACCTTTGGTTTACAAGACCAGTTTGTTGCCCTCTATACTACCCTACCACCTCTATAGCATTCAAATAAACATGCTGGGTGAGAGGTGTGTCTGAGCCTCTAGTCACAAATAAGGCCCCGTCCACACGAAAACGGCATTTTAGGTCACTGAAAACGAAGCTTTTTGAAAACGCCTTCCAAGGTGGAGATTTTTCAAAACTCCAGTTTCTCTGTCTTCGCGTGGACAAGAAAAACGGAGCTTTATGAAAACGCTGATGTCATGACGTCAACTCGCGCATCAGTTACCATGGCAATTGGTGTATTGCACATGCGGCAATCGTTTTAGCGTTCTCCTGTGGACGGAGATATTTTTTAAAACGCCGGTCGTGTGGATAGGATTTTTTTTTTTTTAACGGAGGGGGAAAAAACGACGTATACGTGTGGACAGGGCCTAAGTTCCCCTGTGAGAACATGGATTCAGTCCCCTGCCATGACGTCCTCTCAGCCATGATCTTTTCCCTCTGTTACCCTCTCTGCTTTCTGTTTGTCTGAAGCAGGGTGTCCAATCATCTAATCATCCAATCATAGTCTTCAATCAATACCTTTATATGTCGTTTCAGGTGTGTTGGTGCTAGGCTAAATCAAACACTTGCACCCACACCGGCCCTTTTAAGATAAGACTGGATACTCCTTGAATAAATCAAAAAACACAAAATGAGGAAGGAATGTCCACTCTCCTCCACAAAAAAATGTTTTTTTTTTTTTTTTAAAGGTAAAAACTGCTTGTGTAAGCCCTCGCAGGCTTACTTACATACAGAGAGGGGCATACCACAGTCGAGAGTTCTATTCTATAGCCCTGCACCATCCCTCTCATATCCCCTTAGCTACATTGAAACTATTGAAGTCTTTACAGAGGCTTCAGCTAAGATTCCCTCCCACAGACTCGTACACCTTCAGCTAGCCACAGTTTTCCTGAGCTTCCCATTGATCCTGTCCCACACTGTTAGCAACACAATGCTCAGCCCCCGCTTTCTCCTGCGCTGTTAGCCAGTGTATGGATTGATGTTCCAGCAGACCTGCCCACCCTTTCTTCCACTCTCTACACGCCTTATGCAGTCAGCAGGCACTGCAACCCGGCCGGCTGCCCTCTCTCCTCCCTCCATCCTGGCCCAAAGACCATGGCTGGCTTTCCAGGCTCATGCCAGGATTAATTAAAGCTAATGAGTGCTGAGCGGTGCAAGGGTGTAATCCTGCAGGCCGAGACGGTGACTTGACGGTGACCTTGCGCGTGATTGACAGTGGCCTCCGGGGTGTGGCTCCATCCCCTCCCTCGTCAAGCTAAATAGCCTGTCCTGAGCCTTGTTAAATGAAAGCGTTTTGCGTTTTCACTCATTTTCACAGATAGCAGTATCGTTTCAAATGGCATGTCATGAAAATTCTTCGCTTGCTAATTGCAAATAAAAACTACAGGCCTCTCACACGTTTAATTCTTTCCTTGCAAGTATGGCGTTTCATTTCATTGTACAGTAATAGAAGTAGGACATAAAAGTTCATTTTTTAGAAGTATACTTAAGCACATCAAGTTTGTTTTTATTTTAAGTATATTTTTATATACTTTCTAAAAATACATTTGCCCATTTTGGGTATACTTAATGTATTTCCTGAAAATGTATTTTAAGTATACCATGTATTAACTATTTCTACACTTTGTATCCTAAAGTGGTGTACATTACAAGTATTTTAAAATTGTGATCTAAGTTAATTTCTGGAAGTAAAGTGAAAGAGCACTTTAAGTACACTACCTGGGAGTTCATACAGAAAAAGTATACTTAAGGTATACTTTTATAAGCTTCTTTTTGTAAGGGCTGACAGTTCTGTACTTCCTGGCAGCCGGCAACTTTCTGGGGGGTGTCAGACAATGCCATGGAAAAAGCAAAGCCTCTGTGTCCGAACCTTGGCTCTTCACACCTGTGGCCAGCCCACGTAGAGCAGAGGAGTGCTACAATGTTGCACACAAACACATAGGTTCAACACAAAACCAAAACGAGGCAGGGGATGAGAAAGATAGCCGATTTACTGATTGCATACATGAACACACTGTGATGTATTTGTGGCTCGCAATTGTGATTTCTATGTGAAACAGAGCAGGAGAAAGCTATCGCATCTTGCACATCTCAGCTTGTACATTGCAACTTTCATGAAATGAGCCCTTTATTTATATATTAAGCCCAGTTTCTACTTTGTGGTTTATCGCTCCACTGGACACATAGTCACCATTAGATGATTATTTCTCTCATAACATCCCTAACTTAGCAAATCTATTCTAAAAGACATTCTCAGACCTCTTTGGCCTGGGGTTGAGGTAGCATGGAAACAGAGTGGTAAATGATACATTTCACGGAAATACATAATATCACAATTTCTGGGGTGGGAGACCAGCACCCTTCAGCCACCACCAACAGCAACACCTGTGACATCAGTCCCTTCCCCCTGCTCCACAAATGCCAAGTCGAGTCAGCTCCTTTCTGTCACTCGCCAGACACAGAAGCAGACTCGCTGAGAGAGGCTGGAGTTGCTACAGAGATGAGAAATCGCAATGCTGCTGTGCTTTAATCTTGTCTCATGTGCCTGAGCACACCAGGGGCTCGCATATTCCTCTGAAATTAGTAATCACTCCCTGGACCAGATGGTGAGCTTTACCACTGAGCATGATGACTTTAGAAAAATTGTTGCAGTGAAAAAGTTACTGTTTGAACACCTGGTTTATTTTCCTCAGAAGCATTAGGCCTACCATTATTATCATTTTGATAGTTTGTAATTGAATGTATCAATCAAAACTGAATTCCAAAGTTTCCTTTGATGAATTAATAACAATGAGAGAATGAAATGCATGGAAAGTGTGTGTTTTCCCAGCACACGTGCATATGTAATGCATCTCACTTATTGATACATTTTTCATTGATACGTCCTCCGCACTAAAAAAAAAAAAACCTGATGTAGCGATAGTGAAATGTTTCTTTTCTTTATTTATGCATTTATTTTTGAGTATACAGTTTAGTTGTTTTTTTTTTTATCTCACCATAACCAGCAGCTCCTTAAAACAATAGTTGTTCTATTTTTCCATGAATTTAAATAGGTCATAATGAGAACAACACAGGAGTAAAATAATTTCTAAGACAACCTTATTTTCTGATATATATATATTTGTTACCCGGTGATATTGATTATTACAGGGCTTTTGTATTAAATGTCAGCTTGTACTATTCTGCCAACTTAGTGATTTCTCTTTCATTGATATTGAGAAGAAAGAAGCTCTTGTTGCCTGATACGTAGGTCATGAATTAATAATTTCAAGCTATCAGCTCCACAGAAGAAGCAATAGAACATCCTCAATGTCATTTAACAAATGTATATATAATTTCTATTTTCGGTACATAAACACAATATCCTCACATGTACATGAAACGCATGGCCGTCCACATGATTATAGACACCTATCCATGGGAAAACTACATATTTATTTGTTGAGCCACTGTTCCACATCATAATTCAGTTTGTCAAGGGCACCAGCTCTACATTCAATAAATGGGAAAGCATATGGCTGTGTACATAGAGTACACATGCTATGCATGGTGTACATTCTATATGATATGTTCAGTATGACTGTAAGAACTATACCCCATCTCTCCTATGCGCTTTGCCTTGCAGGTCCTGGCCATCATCTCCATTCTGTTCATTGTGCTGTCGACCATTGCCTTGTCCCTGAACACCCTTCCAGAGCTGCAGGACACAGATGAGTTTGGGCAGAGTACAGACAACCCCCAACTGGCCCACGTGGAGGCCGTGTGTATCGCTTGGTTCACCATGGAGTACCTGCTGCGCTTTCTCTCCTCGCCCAGCAAGTGGAAGTTCTTCAAGGGCCCCCTGAACATCATCGATCTGCTGGCCATCCTGCCCTACTATGTCACCATCTTCCTGACAGAGTCCAGCAAGAGCGTTCTGCAGTTCCAGAACGTGCGACGGGTGGTGCAGATCTTCCGGATAATGCGCATCCTGCGCATCCTCAAGCTTGCACGCCACTCCACTGGGCTGCAGTCCCTGGGGTTCACCCTGCGGCGGAGCTACAACGAGCTGGGGCTCCTCATCCTCTTCCTGGCCATGGGCATCATGATCTTCTCCAGCCTGGTCTTCTTTGCTGAGAAGGACGAGGATGGCACCAAGTTCAAGAGCATCCCAGCCTCTTTTTGGTGGGCCACTATTACCATGACCACAGTGGGATATGGGGACATCTACCCAAAGACCCTCTTGGGGAAGATTGTGGGGGGACTGTGCTGCATTGCTGGGGTGCTGGTGATCGCCCTGCCCATCCCCATCATTGTCAACAACTTCTCTGAGTTCTACAAAGAGCAGAAGAGGCAGGAGAAAGCCATTAAGCGAAGGGAGGCCTTGGAAAGGGCCAAAAGGAATGGCAGCATTGTGTCCATGAACATAAAGGATGCATTTGTCCGCAGTGTGGAGCTCATGGACGTGGTGGTGGCACAAAATGGGGAGAGCATGGAGATGGGGGCAAAGGTTCAGGACAACCACCTATCCCCCTCCCGTTGGAAGTGGGCGGCTAAGCGCATGACCATGGAGACCAGCTCCAAGTCTTTAAATGAGAAGGAGCCAACGTCACCAAGCAAGGCCCAGCCCTCCAGCCCACAGCACCTCAATGTCCAGAAGCTGGAGGAGATGTACAATAAAATGTCCAAGTCCCAGTCCCATCCCAACCTCAACAGCAAAGACAGAGGGGACCCCTCAAAAGCAAATAAGAAGAGAGATGAGATGGAGATGGGCAGTATTCCGGGGCCTACAGGCCCACCGCCAGCCACACCTGGGGGCATAGCAGACATGAGGAGCATGTCCAGCTTAGACAGTTTTATTAGCTGTGCAACAGACTTCCCAGAAACCACCCGCTACACACACAGCCCAGCCTCCAGCCATCCTGTGCGGGTCAGCACCAGTCCCGGGCTCGAGACCACCCTGGAGCATGAGCCCATGTTGACTGCGTGTGACATTTCCAAGCTGGGTGCCATCTTGGAGGCTGGCTCCAAGCTTGGGGGCTCCTCACGGCACAGCTTCTTTTCGGATAGTCCCCGAGGCTCACGATTCAGCAACCTGCTCAAGTCACGCTCCTTTAAGGCCAAGCTCCGGGCAGCGGCGGCAGCTGGCCCCTCCTCCTCCTCTGTGCAAGGAGGTGGCAATGCTGCCCTCTCTGACATCTCTGCCTTCTCTGACCACTCCCTCCTGAGCCCCGAGGTGTCTGTCTACACCACGGCCAGCAGCAGGACCCCGCCCAGATCCCCGGAGAGGCTGACGCCTGCCATCTTCACCTTCCACGACGCGTCCATCAGCAAGTATATCGACGCTGACACAGACGAGGAAGAGCATCTGCAAGACGGCTCTGACTCCAGCCCTTCCAAGCGTCTCCTTAGAAACACCAGCCCCAAGTTCAGTGTAAACACTGGCCATCAGCGGGGTGCCAACCACCTGGAGGTGGCCCAGAAGAGGCTGGGGCAGAACTGCATGTTTCCACAGGAGGGACGGCCACGCAGTCGGCAGGAGAACCACATGACCCAGGGGGAGAGGACCCGTTCCAGCAGCTACAATGACAGAATCTGAGCCAGGATGTCCTGTGTTCAAAGAGCGAACTGAAGCAAGATGGGTGAGTGACACTGGGGGAAAAAAAATGAAGAAAGAGTAACACAAACACCAGGAGCTTTAACTGCATGGCATGAAAAGCTTCTAAATAAGCCATTGACATGTAAACAAGGCTCAATAATAATATCTGCTGGCTTCAGTGAAGACCAAGCAAGTCTGTGCAGTGATTGACAGGAGCTTTGGGAGACTCATGTGATCCCTCTATTTTTCTTTCTGTAAAGTGAGCAGTGTTGTGTGCTGTCTGACGGCATCCCAGTCATGGGGGTGAGGCCTGGAGAAAGGCAGGGCCAATAGTGGGCTTGTGGGACAGGAGAATAAAGCAGAGAGAGCATGTCAGTGAGTCACAGACAGAGATATAGTTTTCATGGATGGAACACTTGGCCACCGTCACCCTGCCTTGTCCAATCACGTAATGTAGATTTAGGCACTATTGAACAGACTGAGCGAGAAAAAATTTGCTGTTTACTTCCTAGAGGTTTTTTTCCTTTCAAACTGGCCTTAGTTATATGCATGTATGTGTATACATATGGTGTATTTGTGTGTGCATATATATATATATACTGTATGTATGTATATATGTATATACATGTGTGTACATATAGGTACAATGATAAATTAAGAGAAGAGAAAAAATGCATTGAAATACACACAAATACACTCTAGTATATGTACATATGCAGTAATTAGCTGCATCTTTTCTAAAGCAAAAGCAGAAAAATATCTATATCTGCATTTTCTTTGTTACTTCATAACCATTTGGTTTCATCATATTTGAGGAGTATATTTTTTGGGGAAATGTAGATAGGATGACCTCTCTTATTCCAGTTCAGTCTTGATCTAATCCCTGCATGTGAGAACTACTTTGGCATTTTCTGTACATATTTGAAATTTGTTTTGTTTATTTTCTAATTTACTTGTATTGGTGTTATTCTTTTTTCCAACTCCAGTTTACATAATTTAAATGCTGCATCAGAATCAGGATAGACAGGATAAAATAGCCTCATAAACTGTCTATGTATGTGCTATACACACACACACACATACATACACAAACACACCTCACCACACCACACACACATATACACACACAGCATGCCACACCACAACACACATAGGTCTCTCTTTCTCTGGATAATTTAAAATATTTCACCTCACAGTATTCAGTCAAAGCCAAAAATGTGCCCAACACGGTCAGGAAACCGGAAATAAAACAATGAAAACCACTTGGATTCTTCAAGGCACTCGGACTTTATATGTGTAAAAAAGTGTTTTTTTCAAAAGGAATCATATCATCCATGTAGAGCTGGGGGTGGGGAAAAAAGAAGAAATAAGAAGCATAATATATATTTTTTTGAAATATTTTGTAAAGAATGGCAATTGAATAGGAAAGTGAATTACACTAATCTTGTAGGCTTGCATTTCAATACATAGCTTTATTTAAAAGTATGTACTAAAGAACATCATGAGAGAATGATGATCTTTGGCTAGGATCTTTTTGCTTGTTGAAGACTGTTGTCTCTGTAATTTTATTCGTTATACAATGTGATTAGCCAAAGACTCGTTCTTTCAGTCGGTCAAGGGGAGATTGGCGGTGGCCTGAGTGGTTTTTGACATGTGTTAGGCTGTCTCCCCAGTGACAGATCTCCACGGACACTTGGGCATGAGGTTAACCCATCGACACCAACAGCGGCAGATCTGAGGGTGAGAGGGTTGGGGTGAAGCTGTGATGCATTCTGGGAGGAAGGATCAGGGAAAGGGAGGTTGTGAAAAGATACACGCACGCCAAACATCCATACATACAGACACACTCACACACATACACACACACACCTCTATTGGATTTATTCAGTTCTAGTCTTGTACTGGCACCATCCAGAAAGACAGTGTGTCTCAGAATACCACCAGTTACTATGCGAATGTTTCAGATCACTTTAATACATCTCAATATGTATATCTCTAATATAACTGTGCACTTTATTCTGTACGCTACCCTGTTTTAGTTGTCATTCGCAAATACATATTAACAATACCTAAGATTCTATGTGAAACATTGTATTCAATAACCGTTGAACATATAAAAACATATGTAAAAGAAAATGGTAAATATACATTTTTGGTTTTCAAATTTTAGTTCATTGTTGATGTACCTAATTGCATATTTAAAACGTAGCTATTTTTGTGCCTTGACTTATTTTGAAACACACACACACAATAAATCCACAGCAGTATATCATTCATTTTTACACATACTCTGGTTTCACAAGAATTTAGGAATAATTCTGCATACACATAATGCATGCACATGCCTCACATTTGACAAATGCAGTACACATAGGTGTCACACATGCACATAATCCAAACACACAGTAGCTGCATGCCAACAAATACATGAATAACAATAACAATAATGTATGCTCAAGCATGCCTAGACAGACACACAAAGACCAGTACACACTCACATACACATGCAAACATTTTCCAGACAGGGTTAGGAAAAAAGAGCAAATGGGTTGACAATGGTCCACTGAACTCCACCCGCTGAAAAGCCTACCTGCTCACATGTCTGACAGTCCACCTCCCTACAGTCCACTCACCCACCCCCGTCACCCACCTATGATAGTCTTTGTGAATTTAAACCAGCTGTCTTCTGGGAAGTTTATTTCAGGAAGAGTATGTCGTCAAGAAGATGACAGCAATTGACAGGGAAAATCTGCAAATTACTGTCTGTAAATAACAGGATTGCCCTAGTACACTGAGTCACCTTACTTTTTAACAATGGGGAAATTTTTAGGATGTTCTGTTCCTCTGGCCCACACTCAACTCTACCAGCCACCACTCAGTTTCCATGATAATTTGTTTTTAGGCATTGATGTGTTGTTCTCTGGGGGGGGGGGGGGGGGGGGGGAGGGGGGGGTGTTGGGGTTGTGCACTTCTTTGTCGTAGCAGAGTGGCACTCTTCAGGCAACATATTGTTAGGAGTATAAAAATATGACCGACAAAGGTCACACATATTTACCTCTCATAGGCATCTTTGTACAAACTGTTCCATTGCTTCTCCATGCAAATGGATTATAATCTTGCAATAAAAGAATTTGATTGTAATACACGTCACAAAGGCCTGTGTTTGTTTGTCAGGTGTACCGTGGGAACTTGACAGTTTTGGAAACTGATGATAGTCATTAGATTTTTTTTAACCTTAAAATGGTGGTGGGTGGTTAACAGCAGCCTGTTAGTGTCATCTTTCACAGGCCTCCTGCAGTCATTGGATATTATAAGGCCAGTAGAGGGGAAATGGCTCTGTGACATCATCAGAGCAACCCCAATTATCGAAATGCCAATCAAGCTCTCTTGTATTCTTGCCAAAAAGAAAAAAAAAAGATTTCAAATGAAGGATGACTTTAACTGGGCTGTAATTGGATAAACTGACAAACAAACACTCAGGTGCCAGTGGTAATGACAGTAACACAAGCAAAAGGAACACTCCTTTCATGCTGTACTCCTCCACCTGTCCAATCCGTATAGTTACAGGCAGAGAAAAAATCAGACTAATGAGAAAGGTGTGACACCATCACAAGATAACCGCTCTTACAGTGCTTTCAAAGTTCACCTGTGGCAACTGATGTATGATCAGTGGACATGCAATTGTCATGCTGTCATGCTGAGTCCATACCAGAACCACAAAGCTATGGAGACTGTGGGGTGGGTCTGTTGGGTACAAATCATTTAGTGATGTCACCTTAAATCATGTTGGGCAAACTAACACATTTTTGCACTGGAATAAGATTCGTTTTTTTTTTTCCAAAAACAGTGAAAACCCATCCCTATGAAGGTACGCTGTAAGTCTACTCAAAATCTACTGTGTTCCCCTGTCTCCACCTGTTACTAAATAAAACAACATTAACCTTTTGAACAAAGGGAAACTTGTGCTGCTGCAAAAGATTGGTCAAAGCTCATTTGTGACATCTTTTTTGATTGTTTTCTTTAAGGGCACTTTATATAAGTCAATCTTACTTCATATCAAGAAGATGTACTCTGCACTTTATACAGGAGCCCCACCTGGAGACAGTCGGTTTGTCATTAAACATGAAACATTTTCCAGTAGATAAGGCCTTAGCAAGGTCTATTGTTTTTCAGAATGGTCACAGGAAGTCTTATAAATGTCATGTTTAAAATGGAAAGCACAATCCAAGTGACTTGTTTTATTTGGTTTTCAATTTATTTTGGTATTTCTCTTTTAAAGTGTTAAAGAACTGCTAAAAAACAGCCAAATACAAAAACGAACTAAATAAATAATTATTACAAAGCCACCAATACCCTTCTATTTCCAGGATTTTTCAAAAGAAGAAATCACAGCTCACACTACATACCTACTTCAACCCTCCTACAATGTTGTTTGTAAGTCTAAATTTGGTTTTGTAAAGTCTCTTACGTTGATTCTTCCTATTGACATTCTAAACTGTTATTTGTGTTTGACATTCTGTCCTTTAATGCATGTAGCATTACGGAGCTGTAACTATGTTACTCTGAACCTGTCTTAGAAAAGAAATCTCTAAATATCTGACGCTCTTCCTATTTCTTTATTAAGCAATGCCCCCCTTCCCCCTCCCCCTGGCTGACTGAAAATTAAATAAAGGATATTAATTATTCATATGTTTTATTCCTGTGCCATCTTTTTCAAAAATAAGATATCAGGATGTTTCCGTGTGTGCATGTGTGTGTGCAGGTGTTTGTGTGTGCATGCGTGTATGTGTGTACGTGTGTGTGAGTGTCTGTGTGTGTGTATGTGTGTACGTGTGTGTGTGAGTGTGTGTATTTGCATGTGAGTGTACGTGTGTGTGTGCGAGTGTCTGTGTGTGTGTGTGTACGTGTGTGTGAGTGTGTGTATGTGCGTGTGTGAGTGTGTATGCATGTGTGTGTTTGTGTATGAATGAGTGGGGACACTGTGCCTCAAGTATGGAAAGGGTCCATTTTTACATAAGCATGATGCTCTAAAATGGCATCTGTATATAAAGTCATTGCGTCGTTTACACGTTCACCTAAATATCTGGAAAATTAGCTTCGAGTCCCTGGCTGACTCATCCCCAGTCACCCTTTTCCCATACACAAACACAGATAAACTGTTTAAATTTCTGTCATTAAAGTGTAGGTGCTGCAAACTAATTGTTTGTGACAAGATATGCTGATCTTAAGGCAGAAAGTAACCTCATGCCCAAAGAGAGACAGAATGACAGCGCATACAAGAGAGATCGCCATTCAGTCTAGGATCACCCCCTAGTGGGGAAATGTCACAAACAGACAGGACATTTTACAATGGCTACGGCCCCTCTCACACACCATTTAAACCCCACACAGATGCCCGGCTGTGCTGACTCTGAAGTACTGATGACGACACAGATAGCAAAAAGGCAGATGATGAAGACTGATGAAGTTAGGCACGGGTGAGGCAATGTCCAGTCTGGCAGGTGTAGGTACAGACAGGTGTGGTCATTCACAGTGAGCCATCTAGTGGGTGTGCACAGATGAGGTCATTCATCAGTCATAATTTCCATTTTAGGGTCCTTCCTCGCCTAAATTATATCAATTCTGCATGACACACCTCGCATCACACGTCTTCAATGTTGTCATGGCTACCTGCTGTGACCTAGCTTTGGATAACAAAGAGAGGTTTATTTTTCACCACACCTTCCACAGACAACGTAAGCGCATACCTGCCCGATGACGTAGCCTTTCCTGCCAGGCACAATGGAGTTCCTCACTTCAAAAACACCTGTAAAATGCACCAATAGCAGCAGCCGAGATGCTTATCTGATCGCTCCTAGCATCGCAATGCTTACCTAGGATCTACTGATCTGCACAGCTGGTGAACAATAAGCTCTAAGGACTGCCGGCTATGCACCCATGCTACTGCCTTTTTCACAAAACGTGACCTGACCAGACATTTCACAAACTCAACTCAGAGCACACTACTGAGACAGGGAGGAGACAAATGTCACTATAGCAGAGTTTAATGAGCCCAAGGCAAGGTTCATGTGCCTCCGAGATTCTAATGTTTACGTAGTCCACCTTTTATGTTTACTGTGGCAGGTGGGTGTCCTGTTTCAGACTGAAAGGGTAATTGTTGAAAGGCATAGAGTGAGTTATCAGCCAGGGTCTGGGAGCATTAAAGGGTGTTTAGCAGCACTGGTCCCTGTGATCCACTTTGTATGCTGACCTACATTACATTACGGGGTCCAGTTCAGCAGGTCTGACAACTGTTAATTTGGCAACACCATACACTTCTTTACACTTCTTGGAAAATATCTGCCATTTCATTAGTGACGCAATGGCATTATTGAAAGTGCACAGAAACAATAAATGAGAGAAAAAGGCACGTCTCAGCTATTTTGTTCATTCATCCCATGCATGTTTAATATGGATTAGCACTCAGTTTAATTTAAATTAATGTTAGTGTTTGAATATTTAATTATTTTGTGTGTCAAGGGCAATTCCTTGAGCAGCTATGCTGTGAGACAGCAAATTTAAAATGTTTGTATAGAGGCTAGGATTAAACAAAGAAAAAAAAATCTTACAGGAAACAATGAGGAAAAACCAGAAAAGGGATTCTGTAATAGTATGAGCTATGTGCGTGTCTATTCTCACGTATAGCAAATAAGGAAAGTTCAGAACTGAACTGTGGGCATGTACTGACAGCTCACCAAGACATCTCACCCACTTCTGTCTGTCACTACAGCATGAGGAGCTAGCAGCAGAGAGATGGGAGGAGGCATTAAATGCACTTTCCTTTCATATTTCATAAGGTATGGTAGAACTGCTTCAGAACTCTATTTAATTGACTTGCTTACTTGCCAAGAACAAATTTCTGTTATGAGAATTCCTATAAGGTGAAGCCAAGTCATTTAATCAGGACCATGTGCTGTCCTGGAAACAGTTGGTATCAAATACAACTCTGGGATTGGATACTTTTGCTGGCCATGCCTGATCATCCATCCCCAGCCATAAAGGGATATGCGGTGTGTAGCAGATAACATAAATATATGTACATATGTATTATACATGTGGCACACAGCATATAACGAGGATTGATACCATGCACTGGATTATGCCACTCCCAATTAGAAGGGTGGGAGACCCTCCGTAATGTAGGTTAAGGCCAAGGTTCTCTGCACCGACAATTCAATTGAATGAATAAAGACATAGGCTGGTTTTGTATTAAAATATAAGTTCCTGTAAACTTGTGCAAGAACAACAAGAACATAAAAGTTAAAAAAGGGCAATATAGCGGGGTAGCCAAATTAGTGCTCAAGTTAATTTATAATGCCATGAGCCACACTCTACTTAAATGACATGGTTATAAACAAGTAAGACACACATCAAGGTCAGGCTGTACATTAGTTAACTTATGCAAACCCAGAGGAGTTCCAACGCTACTTCCAGAATGATGAATTGAATACAAATTGTGGAGGAAAGATATTGCATGATGCCCAAAAGGGGGGGAATATTGCACAAAGCCCAAATAAACAATGCCACTACACATTAAAGGATTCAGTCCACTACACACAGGTTACAATAAGTAGAAGGCTACAAGTTGCAGAAATAAGGTGGAACACTGCACACATAGGCGGGTAAAGTGCGATCTTCAAGGGCATCCAACTGCACCAGTAATTTTAAACCCGAAGTAGATTAGATACGCAGGCACACATACAAAACTATCCACGCGTACAGATAGGGCACAAATAATACCATTGGGTTAAGCACAAATTGGAAAATGACCTCACTTACTCCAAGAAGTGGGTCTTAGGCCACCTACCAGGAGCGACCAAACAGCGGGGCAATAATGGGAATTTAGACAACCTGAAGTGCCATGATGCAGCTCTCGCTTCCACAGTAACTGGTGGAAAGGGTCACATCTGCAATGTCAAACTCATTTTCCTAATTTGCCTCTATACAAACAATTCCAACTATGTGACTTCATTTAGATATTTATTTAGGATATTGATTTATGAAGTATTCTATGTGTCTATATTGATGTTAAATAGTTTTAACTGTGCATGGATGTCTGTTTATTGCTTTTCATTTACACTTGATTTCATTTACAACAGGTTGTGCAATGTGATTGCATTTCACTGCCTGCATCTGAATGTCTTTTTTCCACAACACGCTGAGCGCAACAGAATAAATTAGTACCTTACCATGGTTTCTACTGCCCCCACGTGGCAATCGTAGGAACAAAACAAGCAGAAGTTCAAAGTTTTTTAGCATTTAGGTTCAGACAAGGGCCTGTGGAATTTCATCCTGCGGGTGTTGGGGACTGAGAGAAATGGAAAACAAATTTGTTCCATCCAACAAATTTGGGGGGGGGGGGGGGGGGGAGGGGGGGGATATGAATGGTGCAAAACACAGCAATGAGTAAAATCAATCACTATTTCAAAGACGCATAGTTCAAGGTTCATTTTCTATATGTCGTGAGGATCAATTATCGTGTGCTTGTTTCAATTTCTGGTAACTTGGTAAATAAATTGCTGTTCAATAAGCAATGCATTGACGTTTGGTATCAAATACAGCGGCAGAATCAGAGTACATTGATGGGCTACGAGAACACTGATTGATTAAGTAACACGGAGGATACAACTCCATTTACCATAATGCATTCTGGCCATTGCTTTTGCGCAGAAGACACGTCCTGACTTTTTAAACCGGCGCACATGCTTTTCCCGTCTCTTTCACGCTAGTGAGGAACGAAGGTGAGTAGCAAGAGGATGCACTGCAGTCACGCTGTCATATCTATAGCAGACCTTCAGTAGTAATATTGCGTAAATATAGCAGTTATTATTCTTCTGCTATCTCGTTAACGTTCCAAGTTTTGCGAGATTTTATATGATTTGGGAAACTTTCTCTTAACTGTCGAGTAGTTGAGAGTGCTGCATTCTATAACTCTTCTACTTCTGCAGTAAGGCTGGCTAACGTTACAATTAACGTCGATTAGTTACATTACGCTATAAATATAGGTAGTCATTTTTAAAACATTTATAACATTTTGCGAGGACCGTGACTTTGCTACAGCAGTTTTTCCACCAATGTTTCAGTTATAGCCCACGTGTGCGGGGTCATTCGCTAGCTTGTTAGCTAAGTAGGTAAATGAGCTTCATAGACTAGCTCGCGTGCAGTATGTGCGCACATCTGATTTGCTTTAGCAGTGTTTAAAAAAAACAAAAAAAACCCCACCATCTTTAAACGCCAAGTTGGGTAAGTAACTCACGTTTGTTTTCTGTTTTTAAGAACCGATTGTAGGAATCTGGTGCGATGCAGAGGGGGATGTCACCATGGCGGCCATCACGCAAGAAACTTTGGCGTCCATATTGGTGGGTTTACACATTTGTTCTTCAGACAACGCGGCGTAACTGATCGTGTGCTTTTCCTTGCATTTTTTTCGTACCACAAGTATTTGCCTTATGATGTACTCGGGCTGCCTTTAGGCGAATCGCCCCCTAATGATTTTAAAATTGGGAAAGGTCTTTTGCCTAATGGTATGAGTGGTCTTGTAACGTGATTCGACATAAATGCTGGTGTCCGTGATGACTTATCTTTTTTCCCCAGCAGACCGACAGTGTTGATTGCTCAGGAATTTAAGCCAAAACCTCTGAAACACCAGCCGTCACCACGTGTGCATGCCGCTGGTAGTGAACGTTCTGAACTAACGTTGAACCTCTCACCCACAGCACTGCACTAAAATGAAGTTTCAGCGGGCCTTGACTGGAATAGGCGCTTGAGAAGGCTACCACCCTCCGCTAATCGGGGTGAGAACAAGAATTCTTGAGCTATTTACGAGTCTGATCGGTGTTTGTGATGACTAATCTTTTTTCCCCAGCAGATCGACACTGTTGATTGCATGACTTTAAAAGCCAAACCTGTCTGATTACACCATTTGAAGAATGCACTTTTTGTGTATGTGCAAAATATTTGCAAACCATCTCTCCTCTCCCCCCCCCCCAGGAATCATGTGAAGCTGGCCAGTTGTGACCCCTATTTCCTGTGACATTGTAAGTATGTTGCACACCACTTAAGTATAAGGTGTATAGGAGTACATAAGTGCAAATAGGGAATTTACAAACCGTTGAACATGAAGTTGGTGTTTGTGATGACTAAGCTTTTTTCCCCAGCAGATCGACCCTGTTGACTCTTGATTTAAGCCAAACCTGTCTGACACGCCAACTGAATTGCATATAGTCAATGTTGGCCTTGTGGTGGAATGCATAGTCATTTGTGCTTTGCTTCCTGCAGTGGCAGAGTGGGGGATTCTCAGATGGCAGTTTGCCATATACCAGAAGAAAGACCATCACAACACGTAAGTATACAGCCGCCTTTATGCTGTTTTGAAAATGGGTTGGGAATGTAGGTAGATTATTGGCCTCTAGATCTGCATGGTCAATGGTGATAATGATGACTGAACTTTTTTCCCCAGCAGATCGACATTGTTGACTGCCTGACTTTGTAAGCCAAAATTGTCTGATACACCATCTGGCCACTAGTACCAGTGCTTACTACTGTTGCATATTCTGTGGATTTTGAACCAGTGCAGTAAAATTCTACCCCCCATCCCTTTCTGGTCCAAGGTATTGAAGGGAAGCGATGTGGCCTGCCGGTATCTTCCAACACCCCGGACAGGATGAGTGAGGACCCATTTTTGACTGAAATGGGAGTCTCAACCCACGAAGACCAGACACCTAAATGGTTCCCTACAGTATGTGGGGACTCCCTGTGGCTGTAGGCTAATTTTCTGAAGAGTTTGTCTACCACTTGAAGTATTGTCCTTTTTGTTTGGTTTAAGAGCATAATACATGGTGAGAACAGAACAGCAACTTTGCTTATTTGCCTGCAGACTTCAGTATCCATCATTGTCTAGGGACACTATGGTCTTCCTCTACTACATAGTGTGTGCATGGGATGCGATTGTATATTATCCACCTAATTTAATTTTGTTTTTTAAAAGTGAACTAATGTAAACTGGCTCAATTAGGCTTCTGTGCAATTCTTCATGGAAGTGTCTACACCAAATTGTTTAGCAGCTAACCTGTTGTAAATTGAGCCTATGCTGTACTGTATGATATCTAGGTGGTATCTTTGAAATGGGGAATGTGGATTCCAGAGACATCACAATAAATCTGCTAGTACTGCAAATTGGAGTATTGATGTAATTGTCAAAGTGCACAAGTGTCTGTTCATTCATTTTGCTTTTAATGTATACTGTAGACATTCTGGTGTGAAATTTTGCATTTGCATTTTCTGTAAGTCTAGTTTAAGTTGCCCTAATTAAGGGCGGTTCTCAGATTTGTGTGACTCACTTCATGCTGCACAGCATAGTGACCATGTTCCTTTGCCACATGCTGAAGCCTGCTGATGCTTATAGATCTTAAATTTAGACCTAGTTTCTGCAAGAGATTGGTCAAATTCAGTTGAGTCTTGGTGTTCCTGATTTCAGCTTGTCTTGTGTAAATACAATTAACTTTTTGAAAATGGTGCATTCACTTCAGTACTGTAATTTGTTTAGTCTTCCCAAGAAGTCAAATTGCTACAATATGTACAGTACACCTACAAAGAAACATGAAATTCCACTCAAGTCAGCATTGATCACTGGTTAGAGTGCATTTGATTTCCTTAATTTACTGGCCAGAAGCAGTAAATACTTTAGAAGTTTCAATTTTTACACAATCCTTTGGAAAATATTTTGAAATTTAAATTTGTATTTCTTAAACATCTGGGTTTTTCTTGTATGAAAAGCACTCTAAAGGTTTACTTCTACTGCAAATAAGCAACAGGTACCATTAGTTTTATACAAATGCTGTTTATTAATGTTTAAAGGCATCAGAAATGGACAAAACCAACATAAAAATACTACAATGCACAAAATGCAAGAGCGACTATGAAACTCCTATTTTGAAAAGTAAAAATGGGGGGGGGGGGGGGAATAGACTGCTTCCTGGATTCAGCAGACAGCCATAAAGAGGTCACATGTGTTTGGTCCTTCCTCTATTGTGTTCAACAAATGTTAGTATGTGGGGTTGGTGCATGTTGGGCAGTTATGAAAATCCACTGAAGGCATGATTTCCCAAATATGCTGATTGAGTGGAAGTACTCTGACCTTCCCAGCAAGTCCAGGTCCTGTGGGACATTCTCTGGAAACCAGGGGAAAGGTCTCTAACAGCCTGCAAAATTCCAAATTGCACATCTCAGAGTCATTTTATGAAAATGAAAAACCTTAAAAACCCCTCATTTCCAAATGATCAACATCACTGTTGCTGTATTTTCTGTTCCCTGCCATAGTCCAAGTGTACCCAATCCCGGTATCTCAGTGACCCCACCTGTAGACATGAGTGTTAGGGTAGTCTAATCTTCCATTACACTAGCTGCACGCTGGCTGCTTGGAGGTAGCCCTGCAGGAACTGCAAAGCTTCAGCATTTAGACTGGTGCTCAACATGGAGGGGACCTGCCGAGTAAACAGGGAAACACTTAAGTCACCTCTCCAGACTCCACAGATCATTAAACCAAGTTATTGACACATTTGGATTTCATGGTGTAAAACAAGAATGAGTCAGGCATTCACTACTGCAAAGCTGCAGTCAGTGTGGGTTAACTGCTATCCATCAGCTGTTAAACAGTCCCCGTACGGAGATCTGTGAATAAGTTGAAGTTTTCACAGCAAAATGAATTCCTACAGTTGCTGAAAAGGTTTGGAGACCACTGTGCTCCTGAATGCCGGAGACAGACATGCAAATTTGAGGCGCTATTGCCTGCTTGCGACTCACCCGTCCTGGGCAGGCAGTGGACAGTTTGTGCAGGGACTGCGCTAGCATGATCTTCGGGTTCATGACGGTGTCGCCAATGGGGTCGTGCTCCTTCTTCCCGGCAAAAGCCAGCTGAGAGAATGCGGTCTGGTATCCGGCCGCGTCCTCGATGTCGATGAAATGCTCGTCGTCAGGGATGCTGTCGTCTTCAGGTAACTCAAATAGACCAATCAGAGCCTGCAGTAGGAGGGGCCTGCACAACAATTTCCATCAATGAGACCCAACCATTAAAGCCATGCACTGTAATCCTGTTTCTTTGTAAAGTATCCTGAGCAGTGATCTCAGAACGACAATTACGATTACATTACAAACATGGACTGGACGCCTCCATATTGTATTTAACCCAAGTGGCGGAAGATCGTATTTGAAGCATCCATAAACTGGCATTACTTCAATAAAAAGCACAGAAGTACAAGGCATTTGCATGGATTATAGTGCAAGAAAATTTCAAATCTAAACCAATCTCAAATTTATGAATAAAGTTCCAGGCTGGGCCATGAAACTGAGAAAAAGCAGCAACAAATCCATTAAATATCAGCCTTTGAGGTTCTTCCAATGACTGTGGACCCACATATCCTGACACTAAAATGCTAAACATTCCACAGTAAAATCTGTCTTCTTTTAGCCAAAAGGCCAAAGGGGGCCTAATCCCTCACTAATTGGCCTTCTCCCTCACCAGAGCTTGGTGTATTCGGTGTCCATCATTGCTGGGCATTCTGTCAACATCTTGGTGATGCCTACAGCACAGACCTTCCGGTCCACCTGGCCAGACACCTTCTGAACCTCTGGAATGACGATCTTCTCTACCACCATGCCGAACATCCTGCAGAAGCAGACTGGAATTCAGAGCCTAGCTGCAGTACCTGAGGCTTCTCATTCCATTTCATTCACAATTCAGGACTATGCAATAGGGCAGAGTTTTGTTAAATTCAGGGTACATACCCACAAAATTAGTCATATTTAACAAAAAGTAAGATAATAAATCGGAGTTGAGAAGCATGAGCATTAAATGGAAAGTAATGTAAAAATGACACGGTGACATCAGTTTGACCTGAAGGACTTACTTTGGCTGTATGCTGTCAAATATCTCCTGCAAGGCAATAGCTCCATACTTCACACAGTAGAGACTGATGAATACCAGGAAACCTGTGGATAATAGGAGAGGGTGAATGAAAGAGTGAGTATGTGTGTGTGAATAGTTTGTATATGAGGGAGCATGCGTATTTTAGGTAGACTCACTCTTGACAAATTTGGTGGTTTTGGAGCTCTGCAGCCTTTGAAACAGGAGTATGAAGATCTGCTTCCTGTACTGAGTGATGGATTCTCTGAGATAAACAAGAAAACACCCAAGAGTCACCTAAGCAGATGAGTTGTCTCTTCAGGATCCCTTGTGCTATTATAGCTTTCCTTGCAATTCAATTAACACATGCCCCACAACAGAACTGCAATACAAAAAGCAATCATAAAATTCTGGAAAGTATCCGAACCCCCCCCAATGGCTGCCACACTTGCACTCAAAATGGCACTGAAAGTCTGAAACTGGAAAGTAGCACTGCACTGAGCAGAGACAGGTGGCACGCTGTGTGCACATCAGTGTAGGGTAATGCCTTCAGTGGGAGGAGCTTAAGGTCACTCACGGGGGCATGTGCTCGATGATACTGTTGAGCAGGTAGAACCCCTGGTGGTCATTGGCCTTGGAAGCAAGGAGCTTCTGGAACACTCCCAGCAGACCTGGCTGTAGGTGGGAGGACAGTCAGTTAGGAAACATCAGCCAAGCAGTACAAATCTGGCATCCCTATGAAACTTCACAAACCCATTATGAGCACAACACAGTGTTGAGCGAATAACCAACATTTCAATGTTGTTTTTTTTTGGTGTTTAAATAATTAATCAACATCGGTTTGATTATTTGAATTGTCTTAATTTGGTGGATAAACAGTGCTTCTCTCAAAGCTCGGTGTGCTTGTTTTTTTAAGTTGTAGTTTTTAAAAGGCAGCTACTCAAAACAGTTGGCACAGAAATAAGCTTTGCAATAACTACAATGACCATAATCCTGCGCCTACAGACATGCAAGTAACGGGTATTTTACCCTTCTGACTCACAAAACCATAACCTGCATCTCAAAGCCACTTCCTACCTGTGGAAACACAAGACTACTATGTAAAGAGCACATGCAGCTTCCCTACACCACAGGGCAGGGGTTGATATAGCACTTCCAGCACACAGCCATAGGCAGGGTAGTGTACTGACTGGATGTTGGATAAATTAAGTACAATTTCAGCCAGCAGTTGGCGGCATGCTGAACTGCCTTTCATAAACCCTGGAGAGGCGTAAGCAGCAGTGCATTGGAAGCCCTCTGGCAGGCGCTCACTATTTTGTCAGCGGCGGTGCTGGCAATGGCGGCGCCTCCTTTCAGCAGGTAGGCCTGCAGCAGGCGGACCAGCGGGGGGATGTTGCCTGTGCGCTCCCACAGGACGGGCTGCAGCAGGTGAGGGAACAGGGCCATGTAGGCGGAGGTGGTGGAGCTGGAGCGGATCTCCAGCAGCAGAGACATCACCTGGAACATGTACGGAACAAACTCTACAGAGACAGGGGGGGGGGGAAGGAATGACCAGAAGATCTGTGCAGTTGCCCTTATAAAGCTAAAAAACACATTTTCAACTACTGTCAAGTTGGAGTTTTAAAAATGTTATTTTATTGGACTTCTGAGGAGTGGGACCCCTGCCTACCCTGCACGTCGTTCTGCAGGATCTCGGTGAAGACGGGGAAGAGTGCATCCTCAAAACTGTCCACTGTAGCTGGGCTGGCTTTGCAGGTGATCCTAATGGACAGGCACAGGGACTCAAACAGGTAGTGGTTAAAGTGAGGCTTGCTGGGGTTCTGAAAGAAAGGAAACACACATATGAAATACAGTCACTCCTATACCAGTTCTTCCCAGGGTTTAGAACAGACTACAGTCTTACACAAAGCAATTACACATCATCAATTAGCAGACCATACCAAAATTATGGATGGGTAGTTAAACACTGGGTAAAAGTAGCCAGGGCCTACCTTGCTAACTAGGAGGAGCTTGTGAGTGAGCTGACCAATCAGAGTGGGCACATATGGAACAATGGCCTCTTGGAGGAGGGAGAAGCTTCGCATGATTGCTGCAGATTTGAGTGATGATGGTGCAATGTGAGGTCACATGTTAACATGACAACACACATACACAATTCAGAGAGAAAAAACCCCACACACAATACAACAGCATTAAATTGTAACTGGCTATTCAAAACAGGCTCTTATAGTGCCCTTTTTTAAATCGTGGCATTGAAAAAAGTCCTTGACTGCAATGCATTAGAGAAACACACTTGCTTCAGCTGCAGGGCACACGTTTGTGCTACAGGTATAGTGGTAACGGAGACATAACTGCAAAATCCTAAGTGGGGAGTAAATAGTGAAAATAAATGCATAAAAAGCGGGGCACCTTTCATGATGTACTCGTTCTCGGCAGAGCCGGGCAGTGCCAGGGCCTTGAACAGGTTGTTGAGCAGCTGCTCTGTAAAGGGGGCCATCTCTGCAGGTGTAATACTGCAGACAGAGAGCACAGAGACCGCTTCAAATATCCATCATTCTGACAAATGAACATCACTGACAGCTTTATCATGCCCTTCACTGCCTGCATCTCACACAATGGGGCCGACTGGCTGCTGTGTTTTTACACCGTAGACAGTGTGAACCTGGAGAGTACAGTGGGTGTTTAGTAGAGTAATCAGTCAGTGAAGAGGTGTTGGGAAATAAGGCTGGGTAAACCAGGGGTATGATACTCAGTGTGGAACTGTAAGATACAACAGGTGAATAGTACTCAATGTAGAGGTGTTGAGTACAATAGGTGATCGATAAAATACTTGGCATAAAGGTGTTGAGTACAGTAGGTGATTGACAAAATGCTCAGTGCAGAGGTGTTGGGTACAGTAGGCGACTGAAAAAAGTACTCCTTGTAGAGGTACTAGTTACAGAAGGTGACCAGCAGTACTCAGTGCAGAGGTGTTGAGTATAGCAGGTGATTGACAGGGTACTCAGTGCAACGGTGTTGGGTATAGCCGGTGATTAATTTAGTACACACAGGGTAGAGGAGTTGGGGCCTCTCATGGTGAAAAGCCTCTCCAGGGCATGAGCAGCGTAGGTGTGCTCCACTGTGCTCTCCGCTTCCAGGTGAGCCACCAGCAGCGGAACGGCCTGGAGGAGGTGCTCTTTCGGGAGCTGAGAGGAGAAAGGAGGAGAGGACAACAGTCGGGGGGGGAAGAGGCAGGATGGGAGGACAGATGATGGTGGAAGGGAAGAGGAACAATCTTACCTGACTCCTGAAGATCATTACATATTTGATAGCGTCAGCCTTCAATACTGGAAACTCGTTAACTGAAAGAAGGAAAAACGGTCATCAGTGAACAACCAGCACGCTCACACAAAGTTGGTGAAAGGACACGAGGGCACATGCAACGGCATCCTTACCGTTTGGTGAATTCAGGTCTGTGAGAATGTGATTCACAAAAAACTCTGTGAGGTTCACCAGCTCATTGGCTTGTGTTATTCCATGCTGAACAACAAAAGGAGATGTTTGTGTACAACAAGAAACAAATGCAGTCAGAAAATGAGCATTTTACAGGCAAAGTCTCATTCCTCATTTGCGCCATGGGAGTAGCCCATTGGGACAGCCCAAGCCAAAACCCCCACCCAAACTCAGCATGGTGCTTTTCCCACTATGATGCCATTCGGAGTCTACACAGTTGCAACACAACTACACCAACCTTCTGCGTCTGTGCCTTAGAAGCCAGCGATGTCACTAGGTAGATGGCAGCGTCCTTGTGCTTCCAGTTGATCCTGGGGTTCTTGCCGTACTCTGCCAGCATGGAGCTGACGTAACCAGAGAAGATGGTGGTGACTGGGGCCTCAAAGAACTTGCAGAGGCCCCGCACGAGGTCACAGGCTGCCCTGCGGCGGGTGTCTATGTCTGTGGACAGGCGGAGGTGGGCACATTGTCCCCCATTTAAATCAAGTTTATTGATATCAACCAGTGACACAGTAAGCTTAAAAACAAATCAGGACTTGAGGGCTGTGCTAAATTCCATGAGGATTTGAAAATGCTGCGTTGATTACATACAGCCTATTGAAATGCTACAGTATTGCTGAATGTGGGTGTGAGTCAGGAATAAATGATCACCATGTACCACTGTTCTGTTAGCATGCTGGTAAGCTGAGTGAGCAGCTGTTACCTGAGCCCTCCAGGTCTCTCCTGATGTACTCCTCTGAATTATCTTCAAACGCTTCCTCATCTGCACCTGTGAAAGTAACCAGGTCAGCTGGCAACAGGCTGCTAAACCAAGAGCAAGCATTGATGACACCATTTTAGAATTTGATAACAAAACTGAATATGGATGCATATCCCGATGTGTCAAACAGCAAGTTAACTTTCTTTTCAAACTTGTAAGATATTTATAGTTGCCAAATGCTCTGCTTCTACAAAGTACATTAATCATTCTGCCCCCAATCCTCGTTTTGGTATCTACTTCAGTCATTCTGCATCAATAACCTGCACACTACCGATCCATCCTTAGTGTGCCTTCCCCTGGGCTCATTCCAATCCCTTATTTTTACCTCCTTGCATCCACCCGACACACTTTCCTAGCGCCTTAGCTCCACCCAACAGAGGACGCAAGGAAAGGACATGAGGATGGAAGAAACAAGGAAATGTGTATTAGGCAAATGCGCTTTCCTCTCAAGTGTCAGTTTGAAGATATGCTAATTACAGATGTGGCAGATAGGGAGAGGTGGATCCACAGGTTGGTTATTTATACGTCACACATTCCAAAAAATAAATTAAAAAAATAAAAACTTATGCAAAGGATGCACTTGGGTTTCCCATCTCAAGGATCCTTTGCGAGCCTCCCAGCTCCTTCAAAGAGCATTTAAAAGACTGGCATTTCCTTAGAGAATTGATCCAATTCTGAGTCAGTCAAGGACCGAGGAGACAAGGACAGATAAAATAAGCGACTGGAATGAGCCCCTTGTTCACTCACTTCTGAACTCCATATTGGGAACGATGACCTTCTCACAGATGCTGGTCAAAACATTCTGGTCCTCAAACAGGTGCTTGTAGTGCGGCCTCTCACAAACAGATGCCAGGAACTGAATGGCATTGCTCACAAGCTGCACCAGAAGCAGAGAAACCACAATGTGCCATTCAAAACCCTGAAAGTTTGGGAACCGGAGTAATGTGAAGAGGAGTGCCAAACTGAAGAGAACTCGGCCTCACCAGGTCATATTTGACCTCCTGCCCGGTGGTGACCAGCAGGTTCCAGATGGCGGTGACGAAGCGCGGCAGGTAGGGCTGGAACTCCTCGTCGTACTTCTGCGCATACAGGGCCGCATTGTCGCAGATCTGAGACTTCAGCAGCTCCAGCAGGCCGGCCTCCTCCTCATCCTGTGGGAGACGTGCGGCACGGACACGGTCACGGCTCAGACACGGCACCCGGCCGTGAACTACACTAAGCCAGGGAAAGTGTTTTCAAACCAAGCACTGCTTTTGCTCACGTCTGTTTGGAGGAGCTTGTTGTCCAGTGTCAGCAAGTTGTGGAAATTTGTCATCCAGGTTTCCATGTTGTCTTCAAAAAACTCTGGAAGATCCTGAATGAGATGGGACATAGGAACAGCTGAATAAGCAGCAAATGCTTTTTTTGAGTCCTGCTGGGAAAAGCACAAAAGGGGACACACCTGAAAATTGAGGCTGTAGAAAAGCTTGGAGATGAGTGTGAGGGAGGAGAAGAGGACCTTCAGGGCATTGATGTCCGATGCGTGAGTCTGACACAGGTCAATTGTAGCCTGGAAAAACAAGCAGTCGCATTAGCATCCTGCCACAGCGCAAATTAATTTTATCTATGGGCTGGGATTCAAGGCTGAGAAATTCACCTTAAAGAGTTCAGTGAGAGGTTGGGCAAACGTGTCCAGCACCAGCTTAATCTCCAACCAAAGCTCGTTAGACTTAAACTCATGTCGATACCTAAGAGAAAAAGAAATCTCAACTCAACTTGATATACCATCGTTCTGCTGATATTCCACTGATCTACTGCCCACCCCCCACAACATTTTAAAAATGTAAGCCATTATCAAACTAACTCAAATATATCTTTAACGGTTATGTGTTCCATTTACTGAACCGATACATAAATATGCAAGACTATAAAATGCATACATATGAATGTATCCATTAATCTAATGAATATATGAAGAGTATTAATCATTAATAGTAATCTGCAATATCATTAGCGAATCCTCGCACTATCACTTACCTCTTAAAGAGTGAGTGTGCAGTGCGCAGCACTCCATTTATTACATGGAAATCTCCACTCTGAAAGCGCGTCACCATATCCTTGAGGAGTTCAGGCCACTTCTGAGGAAAGTCTTCACGGCCAATAATGCTGATGGCATCGCTCAGCTGCAGTACAATAGGGAAAGCGAGAAGGTATGGCATCAACGCTCTCACAATGGGCTCTATCCAAATTGCAGTGAGGATAAGTACAAATCCATAGCTCACAGCAACATACCTGTTTCTGAATCTGCTCTGGGCTGGTCAACATCAAATTTACAATGTTGGCTTTGATGGTTGTTCGGTCTGCATCTGAGATTTTGTTTGGTTCATCTTCAATCTATGAATAAGGTGAATATGAGAATGATAATTAACAATCAGAAAAAAAATATGAATAAACACAGGTGTGCATTATCACCAGACAAGACTAATGTCAAGCTACAAGACCTGCGTAGCCTCTACCTCACCATCCTGAACCAAATGGATACAGTTAGTCCCATCCCCACTTTATACCTCCCAGCCTCCAGACATGACTAATCCTAATCAAGAACAGATGTGCGCTCCTGACAAACTTACAATGCGCCAGTTCCTCTTGATGTAGTTCTTGAAAGTGACCGCAGCACAGACTCGGATCACACTGTCCTGGGATTTTTCCAGCAGTGTGAGTAGCAGGATTGAGTAGTTCTGATTGCCTTCCACAGACTCAAGAAACTTCTCAGCTAAGAAGGACATAAACACAACATTAGGAAAACCATTACAGAGCCATTTCAAAGACCACACCTTCATATGTCTTAATATTTCCACATTTGCAAACCTACTTCTACAAAAACTGACGTTTTATGGTCCATCCAGATACATTCAACCAACTGCCCTTTCTTTCACATACCTGGTCGTCTGACAGAGGGATTAGGATCAAGAGTTTTCTGCAGGAACTCTGTGAGAGTTTGCAGGTTAGTATCATTCAGGTCCATGGTCCCCTAAAAGACGAAGACTTAATATTATCGCCAGACATTAATATTATTTTGGTTTACAGAAGGAAGGTACACTGCAAAGTCAGAAAACACAACATTCATGAAAACGTATAAAGTATAACCACAATAGCTACGGAAGCCAAGCACCACCTAGCTGGCTAGCCCTGCTAAATTACAGTAGTTCGCTGGATAGGTGGGCGTGCCCCGTGCATTACAGGTTTGAATTTACTTATTGGCATAACATTTTCTACCCTTTATGTAGTTTTAACCACGTTTAACTCGCGTTACAATTATTAGTGACAACTCGAGAATACCGTAATATATAACACAGCGACTTACTTTCTCATCACGCACAATACACTCACTTTAATGACCGATGCTTTCAATTTCAAAGCCAATTAACGTTAGTGAGACATCTCACAATACCTAGCTGCATAACACGACAACGACAATAAATGATCTAGCCAAGTAACAAGCTAACTTCCTTGATAGCCAGCTAGAAAGATTAATAACGTTGTCAAAGTGGGCAGTACCGTGGCTGGTGAGTCATTCAGCATATAACTAGTATAACGGCAATCTCGTTAACGTTATCTACCTTAACACGCAACATAGGGGAGTTAGTCTACCAAATTACCAACTAACACTACCACATGCATAACAAAAAAATGAAAAACATATAGGACAACCGAACAATGCAAGTACTTCCCATGAAATTGGTTTGAAATTCAAAAAAACACCTTTGCAGTCCAATATAATACGATGTCAAATCGCAAGTAGCACTTTGGTCCAATCACACAGTCTAGGAGGCGGGACTGTGGCACAGCGTTGCCTGCTTCAATCAAGTTCTCTAATGCATTCATTTAGCTAGTCTGTTAGTTAGCTTTTTTTCGTTAAATGCTTTTTACCAACCACAACGAGAAGGAAGGAGCGGCACAATTTATCAATCCAAAACAACTGACTAGCTCGCTGATGCATTAGCTAATGTTACCTGCGCTGCCATGTCCACCCCAACTTAACGCTTGGAGCTATAAGTTGCGTGGTGACTGCATGGAACCAGCGCTAACTTTTCAAAGGACCCGATTCTATCTAAACGAAAACGTTATAACTACGGTAGCTTAACTAAGTGGTACTGCTTAGCATACCGAGCAGTGTATACCCTAATAACGAACTAACTGTACAGTACATATCTTCAAAGCGCTGAAAGTGATGTCTTACCCTTGGAATAGATTTACGTTACCAACTTTGCTGAAGCTGCTTTAAGTGGTTGGATTTCTCCTTTTTAACGGCGCGATGACACTAGTACGCACTACGCAGGCGCGAATGGCGGATACTGCGGTTGAGCTGTGCAGCTGTTTCTTGGTTATTGGACCTTAGAGTGACACGCAGCAGTGCTATTATTTCATTCAAAGTGACGGAATGGAGATATGATCATACTTCAATTAAGAATCAAGTAGATTGCCCCCAATAATCATTAAATGACAAATTTCGGTATGTGCTCACACGTTCAACAAGTGTCTCATAACTACTTTATCCACGCTAAACAGTTTATCTGGACGCTATGCATGTAACATTAGTCTTGCGTTTCCTACATTGCAATTTCTCGATAATTTTTTTTTCTCTCTAAACATTTTAAAACTAAATCTAGCAATTCTGGCCATGTTCTTAACATATGGTCGTCATACGTATTCAAGTTGGCCTCCGGTTTAAATGCTTCTTGAATGACATCCAAATTCTCAAAATAAATAACCTGCTGTTTTATAAACCAGCTAATTGCAATTAATGTGGACATTAGTTCCAAGAAACAAACAGAAAGTGAAAAAAACAGTCAAGATATCATATGGGGTTTTCTTACATTTTATATAAAAACACCAATAACAAGTATTTTTACAAAGGCCGTAATTTAACAATACAAAACAAACAAAAACAAAACACTGAGACAGAGCATATTTTGACACATTAAAACCCCTGACACACATCATGTACATTGAAAAATTACTGATTTTTGTGATGTAGTCTCACCCCCAACATTTATAATGCTGCACGACAGAGCGTCTAAACATTCTGCTGATTATTAGAATGGCGGATGTTCAGTGTGTCTCGTAGCATCAGATCTCGCAGTCGCCAAAGTGCATCTGCCATGGTGGTGTGGGCACCTTTGCTCTTCAACCAATGGGATGGCAGCCTGCTCTCCTGTTCCTTAGTCAGACGCACGTCTTTTCTACGAGCTATGGAAGCATATATAAAGAGCTAAGTACAGTGAGTTTTTTCCCCACATTGTTCTGTGAACAGAAACCAATTTCAAACACATTTCTCCAATGTTTATGATCACTTCTGTGGTAATGTAAGTAATGTAATGTAAAGACCTAAATGTACAGTTACTAACCTATGCTCCAAATCCTCAAGAGGAAAAATTTATATTTTTATATTATTTTTATTTATTAAGCATTTAACCCTCGTCTACAATCTCACAATGATTCTCTGACGCATAAATGTTTATGTGTTTGGTAATACAGCCATTTAGGTTCTGGTGAATGCGGACACACCTAGCAGGGTCTGGTCCCACTTGCTGACGGTGGAAGACTCGGCGTTGAGGCCCTCGATGTACTTCAGATAGGCCTCGGAGTGCAGGAGACGCTGGGACTTGGGTGGCGGGGCCACAAACATGGGGGTGGAGGGCTGCTGGAGAGCTGGCTGTAATGCCTGAGCCTGCCCTGGATAGGGTGGCGGGGCCTGCTGGCCTTGAGCACCCAGCTGCAGGAGAATGCCACATATCGTGGTTAGCAGTTTATGTACAATGAACTGAGCCCTGTATTCTCTGTTTGTATGGGCGATCACTTCACCTGTTGCCCATAAGAGCTTCCGGCTCCGGTACTGCCTGCCATGCCATTCAAACCTTGTCCCATCGCACCTGTGGTGAAAACAGCAGCAGCCAGTCAGGAATGGAGCACCACAGAAACCCAGTGCAGCACTGTGTGCCCTGAGTTTAACCCCAGGACTGTGGTCCTGTACTGCAACTGTCAGCAGCTAAAGAAGAGGTGGGTAAACTGTAAATATGAAGTTTTCTAGGCATCTTTTCATCAAGATTTATATTAATGATTACACCGAGAGAAATTAAATAATTTAAACTGTGAGGTAGGGTAATTAGTGACACACTTTTCTCTCTCCCTTAAAGTTAGCGGTGATGCACCAATTTAGACTGACTTGTGCATGCTGAATGCAGCTTTTAAAGCACACCATTATTTAAAAACAATAAATACTCAAATGTGATGCAGTATGCTAGTAGTTTACGTTCAGTGGAATAACAAAGGTAGGGTAAATATTTGCTAGCACTTATTCAAACATGAAGAAGACAATTATATTGAAAGTGATGTTAGTGATGTACCATTTAAAGATTAAGTAAATATTTTCTGATGGATTTTATTAGTTCACGCACTTGATTCAAATTAAGAGATTCTGAGTGTTAAAATGACTAATCATTGGAATTAGTGATCATTTTGGCAAGTTTAATTTCCAGACATAACTACACTCAAACGGCAAGGTCATCTGAAACTTTGTCACCACGCAGATCTGGTGGTTTGGGTAATTGATAAAGTACTTGAGCCTATGGTACAGGTAGCCCCTCCAGTGGGTGAGAGTGGCAGACAAGAAGCAACTGCATGGGCGTGGCAAGGAGAGTGGTGGATGGTGGTGGTGGAAGTGTTCTTACCCGGGTATGGCATGCCAGGGAACCCAGATACACCTGGTGGCAGGTGGTGGGGCAATGCAGGCAGCCCCATGTGATGAGGTGGCATGCTGCCCATACTGACTATGCCATCAACAGGGCCCTGCAAGGGCAGCATAGGTAGACCACAGGCCCCCATCATGCCTTGGAGGGATAACAACACAACATGTCCATGCATCACTGTCATGCAACTAGTAAATGCTACCATGCATTACCAATTAATGGCACACACTTCAAACAACAATGAGCACAGAACATGTAGACAGATTAGGAATAAAGGTGAGTTTGAGAAAAAAGAAGAATACACACAGACTGGATTATACAGAAATTATTATTTTGATGGCATGCTGTTAATGATGTGATTAAGAACAAGCACAGATTGAATGTAACTGAAAAGAACACAAAAACATTTAAAATTATAGGCTGCTTGCATGTCAAATTGCATGTTTTTTCTTTTGGGTAAAAGTTTGTTAATATGGATGCAATTATGGGCAAATAGGTGATGGCTATAATTTAAAAAAAGAAACATGGGATATTTGAGCAGTGCTGCTTCGTACTCCAGCTCTAGAGTCACCACAAAGTCAATCTGCATCTGTGAGGGGTTACCTGACACAGACGTCATGTTCTGGTTAAGCATCCCCATTGGGGTCGGGAGAGGCACCACCCCCATGAGCGCCCCTACTGGGGTACCTGCTCTGGGGGAAGCCCCCTGCTGCTGCTGGGCTGCCCTCTCCCGCTCCTGCTGCTCGGCCACTTTGGCTGCCCGCTCTGCAACACACACGAGGGACACAGTGAGCATTCATCGATTCAGTCAGCAGGACGGCACCCACACACACGGAGCGCGGTCACCACCCCGAGCAAATGCACCAGCATTTCCCTTTAACCGGACGAGCCGTAGAAACGCAGGCAGGACCGGTGCAGGAGTGCGGCTCCACGGCCTCCTCTCACCTTCGTACTCGGCCTTCTTGGAGGCCTCCAGGTTCCTCCACTCCGTGCCCACCAGACGGCTCAGCTCTCCGAAGGAGAAGTCGGGGTGCTGGGCTTTGATCACCGCCCGCATTTCGCTGCTGAACAGGATGTAGCCGCTCATGTTGATCTTCCTCTTCGACCCCTCCTTCTTGGACAATCCCTTCATGGACTTCGGAGTTGACTGCAAAGCCCAACAGCAGGACAGGTTAATCCTTGTCACACTCATGCTCATAAATATCTCTAACCCTAGTCATTTTAAAATTAATTATCAAAGCAATGCAGAATCAGTTTGACAGCATATGTCATAGTTGTTCCTTTGGAGTAAAAATGAATGAAATTACTTTTAACAATTACTGCACAATTATACAGAAGTATCATAATATTACATAAGTATAAATGCAAAACAAAGTGAGAAAGAATAATAAAGCAGAAATAATAATAATAATTATTTTTATTTATGCTAATTTCCCTTGAAATCTGACCTGCGGGGGGGTGAATGGCATGAGGTCCATGTCGCTGGCCAGAGGAGTCTGCAGCTGACCCGTGGATGACGCGTCTGCAGCCTCTCCATCCTCGTCCCCCAGGTCGTCCAGCTCGTCGTCTCCCATCAGAGCAAACTTGGCCTCCAGCTCCTCGATCTTCCGGTCCAGCAGGGGTGATGGCTCCTTCTGCGGCACAATCAGCTTCCTGACCGTAACAGAGGGGAAGAGGACCTGTTTCCGTCCCTGCCGCATGTCATGAAGCTGATGATGAAGGTTTGGGTTCAAGCGCACCTTTAGGTAATCTCTGGACTCCATATCCAATAGTACATTGTACTGATAATAGTACGCTCACCTCACTGGCATGTTTTGAACCTGCCTCATGATTCATAAGTTGATAAAACCCCACAAAGATCACGAGCAAGGAAAGCTTCCTTCCTACTGTACTTATCCCAGTTTAATTTAATTCATAATATTTGATGAATCCTGTAGGATTTCTAAGGTTTGCAGGTGTGCAGGTTTAGGTATGCTTTTTGACATTAAGCGAAATTCTTAGTGTCCATATCTCCATTTGTGGAACCCTTGCATCCAGTGAATAGTCTGCTAGACAATATGAATACATAATAGAATTTAAATACGTGGCCGTAGACACACCTGCATTCGGGCCATATTCCCCTCAGACAAAAACACGCAAGCTGTTCGTCTGACCTGAAGTAGTAGATCTCGTCGTCAACGACCTTGGCGGAAAGCGAGAAGCGCTTCAGGCCCTTGAACTTCTTCATCTGCTTCTCGCTCTCGATGTAACGACTCTCGCACAGCAGAACATCATCCTCAGGCACCTCCGTCGGCCGGCATGACAGGTAGTCCTTGAAGGAGGACACTGCGCATTTCCCTGAGGCCAGATGCAAGCATGCGGAGGAAGGAGGTCAGATTATATTAGGGGGAAAACAGTGAAGAAATGAAAACGTTTTTATAAACCCAATCTGCGTGTTGACTTTTTACGTCTTAATGTGCTACTAGTTCTTTGGAAGAGGAAGACATTGTGATTCTTGTGATTGAATGGGACGGGTAAACATGGCACACATACTCACCAAAATAAAAAGTTATTAAAATTATCTGAATTACAGCTTCTATTGCTTTCCTAAGTCAGGCACAAATGTTACTTCCAACTACATATCAAGCCAGAAATAAAAAAAAAATAAAAATCAGGAAAAGTCAGTTTAGCAACTTAATTTGCTTATACACACACAAGCAGGGTTGTGGGGGTGAGTACTTATGCAACTGGCTTTGGTAAACGGAAGATGGACTAGTATGGACTAGTGACAGACAGGCTTTTCAGGTCCGTGTACCTGTAACAGAATGTTCTGGTCACTGAAAGCTGTGTGTAAACGTGTATACTGTAAGATCAGGTGAGCAGTGGTGTAAAGTCAGGTGAAAGGGAGAGTACCTATGACACAGCTCATGGGGCAGGCCTCCTCCAGATTGCTGAGGAACACCTCCTTCTTGTAGAACATCTTGGTGGGCTCGTGCTCAGTCTCCTCTGGGTGAATGAAGATGGGCCCGAAGAAGTAGGCTGCTCCATCTCGCACCCACATCTTCTCAATCCTGCCACAAGGAACAGTTTGTACTAGCTCCTCAACTCAGCCTGCTGCCCAATCTGCTAATTAGCTCAGTGGCAATTATGAAAGGGCAATACCATAGAAAAATTCCAGTAGTAATCGTGTAATAAAGAGAAAACAGGCCACTTAGTCTGTAATAAGTATTAAAGAGCTATTTATGTATGGGATGTCAGGATGATAATGTGAGTATTTCTATTTCCCGCCTCACCTGCCCACTCTGTGACGCACTAGACCATGTGACCGGATGTAGACACAGTCGCCCACTTTCAGCCAGGTGTCATTGTAGCGGAGCTGCTCGTAGTACTGGCATCCTGGCTCCCCGCTGCTCACGTCCACGGGCACCTCTTCCTTTTCCTGAAGCCACACCAACACGAGCCAGCACACATTAGCCACCCCATTGTGAATATAGTACATATCTCAATCTGAGCTCCTCCAAGGTCTAACCAATCAGAATAGCAAATTATATGTGTTAGTGTCTGCCATGAAGGAGTTGTCTAGTACTTTGACATTCCAATGGTTATGTGCAAACAAGACATTAACTAATTGCTAAATAAAAAATGTAACTGTCTGTTAATTCATTTCAGGCATTTCCTTTCAAATTGTGGGCAATACTGCAGAAATGAATCTTTCAAATAGTTTGGCAATACTGTAGAAAATAATGGTACACGGGCCTTTGGTTCAGACAGGCACGCTGACCTTGTCGATGATGGCGACCGCGTCCGCCACTCTGCCCTCCTCAGACGTCTCCGCTGGCTTCTCCTGCTCATTCTTGGTAGCGTTGGCAAACATGGAGGCCACCCGCACCACAGGCAGTGGCGTGTCACGGGGAGCAAACCGGACCGAGCTCAGGGGCATGGTCCACATCTTGATCTTCTTGAAAGACTTGGTCTTGGCCGAGTACCGCGACTCGCACACGAAGACGTCCTCTGGTCTGAAGCCATCTGGTTGCAGCTTGAAGTACTCCTGCAAGCAAAGATGCACAGCAGTCATTGGCTGAAATAAGAATGCAATCACATCATTTAATCATAAATGTCTCTGAAGAACCTTTCCCAATGACTCCCCGTCTCAACATTGTGAATACAGTGTATTTACCTTCACAAACATAACCACACATTTCCCCATTATCTTGCTAACGGGAATTTTGTTGTAGTAATCGCTCTTAAACACTTCTTTCTCCAGAAACTTGCGTGTGGCCAAGTGGAAGGTTTCATTGGGTCTGTAGAACCAGCAGCCGTACAGCCATTTCTCACCTGCATGAGAACAACATTGCAATCTTCTCAGATTGATTCAGTTCACATGGACAGTTCTCCTAAATAATTATAAAAAACTCTATCCAGAGAGAGAGAGGAGTGAAGGAGCTCTTACCAGCGTCGTCCTGCCAGAGGCGCTCGATGCACACGATGTGCGGCTGCAGGTTCTGCTCTGCGGGCTCCACGTACACATAGTCCCCCACGTGGTACATGCTGTCCTTAAAGCTGCAGTCCTGGCTGTACGTGCGCTGGAGCCCTGACTGCCAGGCCGAACCCGCTGGGTCCTCACTCTTCTCAGCCTCTGCAGCCAATCAGAGGGCTATTATTTACGCAGCCTCATAATTATGACAACATTTACTCCTTTCCAGCATCCATTCTGTTTGTGCCTGCTACTACAGTGTCACTCGGATTCCTAATTTGCACTGAATGCCTGGCATTGAGAGATGAAGCTGGCCATTGTATGGATGACATGATAGCCAGCTTCCTCTGATGATGATAGCGAAAGTATACCTTTCTTTTCCTCTTCCCTCTTCAGCTTGTCCTCCTCCATCTCTTTGGGGAGCTTCTCCTTCTTCTCCTTCTCCACGTCGCTGTGGAGGTGCTTGGTGGTGTAGCTGAGGGCGGGGGAGAGCAGGATCTCCCCGTTCTTGCACAGCTCGTCCCGTATCCGGATGAAGAACTGCTGCAGCTCCACCGCATCCTCGAAGATCTCCGAGTCCGTCCTGCCACAGGGAAAACACAGCCGGGTTTAAAACCACGCACCAGCCGGCTCTGATCTGGCTTTTCTGTAGTATATTTCGTCTGTAGGGTTTATACTAGTCACTGGATCACAGACACCAGAGAGAGGAAAAAAAACTGCATTCAAACCCAATTGTATTTCAAAAATCAAAGCCTTTTATTCACCAGCTTCCTCTTCAAAAAGGGTACAGCATATAAATTATACATAATACATTCTCCAGAGATATCCCCAGAGGAAATGCACTACTCTGAAAAAAATCACAACCTCCTGGAATAATCTTATCACTGTAATTACCATTGTACAACCCAGCTGGAGGAACTTAGCGAAAAGAAAGGATCGAGTGGATGGGCAATCCCAATGTCTCACCTGTGCAGCCGCCTGGCTTTCTCCAGCACCTCAAACATGTGCTCCTGGAAGACGTCCAGCCTCCTGTAGCAGCCGTTGTCCACGTTGGCTCGGATGATCTCGAAGTTGAGCGGTGGCTTGGTGGGGGCGGCCGGGTCCTGGGCGGGGATCTCGGCCAGCGAGTCGCTGTAGCAGCGGCCCTCGTCGTCCTGGTGGCTCAGCACCGAGACGAAGAGGTTGTGGACCAGCTCCCGGATGAGCAGGGTGACGTTGGGGACGTGGCCGTCCTCCCCGCCCTCCAGGTCCCGCCGTGTCTCCAGCAGGACCTTGTGCAGCACCAGAGCGTCCTTGTAGATCAGGGACTCGGGCTCGTTGTAGGTGCAGGCGTTGTTGAACATCAGAACGAAGTCCTCCACCAGGGAGTCCACGTCCTGGTACTTGTTGGCCATCATGTGGCTCTTGATCTTCTCCATGTCGACGGGCTTCTTGATGGTGATGTAGTAGTCGGGCAGCTCGGCGCGGGAGGGCAGGCGGAGGAAGATGGTGCTGAGGCGGCGGCCACGCCTGTCCGTGTAGTTCTTCACCGCCTCGTACAGCTCGTTCAGCTTCTGCTGCAGAGGAGTCAGGTACTTGGATTTCTTCAGGGAGATTCCACTCTTCCCTGGAAATACAGAGCTGCACGTTACCACTGAGTACGGATAGTAAGAGTTTTGTATGCATCGTGCTTTCCCAGGATATAGCAATGCTCACAGTTTAAAATGCATCTTGAGTGTATCTGACTTTAAGCAGACAAAATTAGCGTAGCGTGTGTGTTTCATCATTTAAAATGGACACACTGACAGAAAAATCCCGTCATTTCCGAAGCGACACATACGTATTTTTAACTTGGGGGAAGCTATGTCGTCATCATCAGGCACAGGCCCCAACTCCCTCCTCTTGTCCTTCAAGATCCTCTCCAGGATGTTGGCATCATTATAGACCTGATAATCAGCAGACATGCCATATTACTCTTTAACTGGTCGCTATGGTAAAAAAAAGAAAATAACAAAACAAATACAAAGGAACACTTTTGCCCGGTTTTCTGTGTATGACTGACATCCTCATCCCTGCCCGCGATTGGACGCATACCTGGGAGCCCTCCTCGTTGTAGTGTCGTGCGTTCCGGAACATCAGCCTCATGTCCTCCATCATCATGTCCTCGCTCAAGTACTTTTCGGAGCGGATGTTGTGATCGATGGTCCTGAGGTCCACGGGCTCCAGGATGATCTTGTAGTAGTCAGGGTAGTCCTTCTTGGAGGGCTTGACCATGAAGAGGTCGCAGAGCCTGCGTCTGGTAAGTGGCTCGCGGGCCTCCGTCACTGCCGAGTACAGCAACTTCATCCTCCTCTTCTTACTGTTCTTCTTGTGACTGGAACAAACAAAGCTGTCAAACTATCAATGGGTTTCACACTTGAATAATATCAATATTATTTTAGTATTATTTAGAGTTTAAACAAACTGTAAACAAGGCCACATTCTCATTCATTCCTTTAAAATTTTTCATGTTGCATTTCATATTGCCACAGAGAGGATTTTAAAATGATGATTGTTACTGTAACGTTTTTCATGGCAGCTAGAATTCACAGCACAAGTTCCCCCAAGTGCAAATAAGTCAAAACTTCCAGATGAAGGTGTAAGTGGAAAAAGTTAATTTTCCTCCCGGGATTGCAGCCTCAAACAGGCAGTGTAGGTAGACAGCCATCTCATTTGGGAGGCTGCGGGGATGATGAAAGAATGATAAAGAGTACCTCTTCCTCTTCCCACTGCCGGTGTCTGACATAGTGCATGACAGCATGCTGTCTCCGTCCTCGTCTTCTCGATGCAGCAGCTCTCTCCTCTTCATCTGAAACACACGGACACGTTCATATCATCCAGCTCCTCAGGCTGCACTCAGACAAAGGCATTAATATTAACTTGCACGCACAAGAACACCTTCCTCTGGAACTGTAAAAACACACCCACCACAAAGCAACAGCTCAACTCACTGACTAGCACAGACAGACTCTCACACGTACACACTCTCTCTCTCTTTCACACTCTCTCTTGCTCTCAGGAGTTCCCACAGTTGATCTCCACACACACACACACACGCGCGCACACAGTTTCTCTCTCTCTTCACCTCTCTCAGGAATTTCCACTCTCTTTCGCATACTCACACAGACATATTAATGATGAGAAGTTCTGGAGTACAGACACATATTTCTGACACCACATTTATATTAAGCAACTTAAAGGAGCAGCTGCTCCTTTTTTTCCCCCACATAGAGCTTGCATGAATATTTAACAGGCTGAAGCAGGATGAACCCCCACAATAAGCATCATTAACCGCACACAGACACTAACATTATCTGCATTCTGAACATTAAGCACCCTTAACTGTACAATGAAGCAATCCCCAATGTTAATTTTCCCTAGATAGACTGTATTCAGGAGCAATCCAAAAAAAGAACTGAATTCCAGGAAAGGCTTTTTTTTTCCTCCTAAATGTACATTTAGGAGGAAAAATAATGATAAAGAATTATTTTCCAGATGCCGTCTCACATGCAACCATTCAGTAAGAATATGAAACGGAGAAAAAACCGGGAGCTCTAGTGTGAAGCAGTTTCCCCAAGCACACAGGAAGAGAGCCTATCAGTGAATATCATTACACAGGGACGGAGAACTGAGAGACAGCAAGTCTCATCAATGTTTCAGCGCTAGCAGTTATCTGATCCAATTCCAAATGCCAGACAGATAGCCACAAAAACACACACACACACACACACACGCAGATGAATGTATGTGCATGTATGCACAGTAACAATAAAAGTGTAAATGAAAGAGTGCAATAGAGCATTTGTGCAAAATTTTCTCAACAATATATTACCAATGGCATACACATAGTAAAAAGCACGTTGTTACCTCTGAAACGTCTCGCTCCGCTCAGCACACCGAAAGCACAAAGCCAATAATAAACGCTTGATAATAAATGGTTTCCATGTTGCTACCCAACTGAATCTAATTCTGGAAACTATCCATAGCGTTTTGTTCCTGATTTCCCGGTTTGTGGTTCACAGTTTTCACAGTGTTTGCCTGAGATCACTTTTGTAAGCGGGCCCAGGTTAGGGTTGCATGTTAGCATCCTAAAAGACCGACGAAAAGACTTCAACGTTGGCCAAGACCAATGGTCCAGCAAAAATAATCACGTTTTGCTGTGATCATCACCACATTTTATTTGAAACCCAGCTCTGATCACCAGTCAATGCAGTGGAAATAACAGGAATATTCCACACCGTGCAATGTGCCCTTTTATAGGTTACCAGCCACCACAGTCAGCAATTTCCAGTATTGGACCATCCTGCTTATGATAACCGACACACTACTGACGACCGGGTGCACACTAACCTGCAGAATCTGCTGAAGCTTCATAACCCGCTTGTAGATGTGAGAGTGGGGCACATTGTAGCGCTTGGCATTCTCAAACATCAGCACAAGGTCGGCCTCCATCTGCTCCACGCTTTCATACTCATTGTTTTTCATTTTGCTCCTGCAAAGAGAAAGGCAAAATCAGCCCCCTCCAACAAACACAGTCACTCAAGTTTACCATTAAAGAGCTCTATGGTTGACACACTAGGCTCGCCCACCATTACAACAGGACAAAAATTATGAGTGAGTAAAGACAAGTGCGTACACAATGACTGACAGAATGAGGGAAAGAGGTAAAAAGGTACAATTAGGGTGCAAATCCAGCTGAACTATTTTTCATATTATTACTCCTATCATTGGAGCTCTTGACCACAGCTTGACGACTTTCTGGAATAATGAAGAGCAATATTGCGCTTTCCATTTCAAAACAGAATGAATAACATCATTACCATGAATAACAAAAATTATTTTGATTGGACATTCTTGACAAACCTTAACTCAAAATCCCTTTCTGGAGTAAACCCGAGATTACCTGCATTCCAGTAATAAAAAATAAAAAAAAAAATAATAATATAAGAAATATGACAAATTGAAAAATGAAATTGTGAGTAGCTACCGGATCTGCTGCAGGGAGATGGGCTGCTTGATCTGGTGGAAGTAGTCGGGATAGTCCTTCCGGGACGGCAGCTGCAGGAAGGGCTCTGCGATGAGCTGTCCCTGGCTGTTCCTCCCGCCCCGCACCGCCTCGTACAGCTGGAAGATGGGGTTACTCACGTCCATGCTGGAGTGCATGCACTCGGCCTCCGTCTCCCCTTCATCGTAGCGGACGGCGCCTAAAATAACACAAAGAATCCCAGCAGGTTGGTGGAGCAGACTTCGTTACAAACCAATACCAATTATAGGTGCATTACATTTACAATACACACAAGTTACAGATGCATTGCATTTACAATACATACAAATTACAGGTGCATTAAATTTACAATAATACGTACATACAGGCGCATTACATTTCTGAGGCAGACGGAACTGATACGCATGTCAACTGAGCTCCTCTATACTGGTGATCCCAGAATGCACTGCAGTGGGACATACCAGAAAGCATGGCGTCCTCATCGCTCTCTGAGCCATACTGAAGTGCCAGGGTGATGGATGGGAAGCGGTCTCCCTGTGCTGACCTTCGATTCCTGACACACGTATGAACACAGACAATCAGAAGAGATGCATCAACACCTATTACAAACAAGCTGTTTCTTTTTTTTTCCCAATTTACAGTCCTATGCAAAAGTCAGAGACCACCCTTTTGTTTATTCGATTTTCAGTCAAATCAGCCATTCAGTGCAATTTTTTTTCAGTGTCAGACAATAAAGCAGGAAACATATATTCAAACCCGAAAATTACAGAAAAGCCTCCACCAATACATGATATCAAATCAGTATTCGTACTTTCTTTTGCACACCCTTCTACTTTAAGTCTTCCATCCTTCCAATCAACAAACAAGCTGTGTCCTCCCAAAAACAGCTGTTACCAGAAGTGTCAATGATGTTATGTCATAAGATAACTGAATACAATGTTGAACATGTATTCAGTCAGTGCAAGATGTACATCTAAAATGTTTTATGGCATATAGGGAGTTTGGAGCCAAATCTTATTAAATAATGCTGAAAAAGTATTCACATTTTACGTAAGTGAGTGACATATTTGAAAAAAATACCTGATACGAATACTGGATTTAGTGGGCTCAGCATACTCAATGTCCAACTTTCTCTGAATGAAAATCTTCTTGATGGTGTTTGCATCCTTTAATGGTGAAGAAAATAGAGAAATTTGCATAATAATGTTAATTTGAATATTTTTAGAATGTGCACACCAACTTGTGCTTCAGATACTGTGGCATTGTTTGCCAATTATAGCATTTAGAATTGCAACAAGTATTAGTTTTATGGATGCACAATGATACTGGGGTCATATTGGTATAGGATGAAAATTTGTCATAACTTCATAAAATTAACTGATAGATATTGGCCTGAGGCTAAGATTACTGCTGGTATGATGACGCTTGCATGCGGTGGTGAGTCGACAGATTTAATTTATACCCCGGTGATGCTGTAAATTAGGTAAAAATGCCATGCTAAAAAAGTAGTCTTATCATTGTCATCTGAGAATTGGCCAATGAAATATCGTTTACAGACTTCAGCTGCTGAATTTCCACATCGTGCACCCCTATAAACGTGACTGATATTAGGAAGCACAAAAGATGATGAACTCTTGCAAAGTAGTCAAAGGAAATCAAAATAATCACAGAACATAATGACTTGACTTACATTTTTTACTTTTTATTATCTTTCATTTTTAAAACTGTTATTTTCCAAATTTAAGAATTCAAAGAATATATTACACAGATACCTTAAAAACCTGTGACCCAGGCTCATTGTATGTTTTGGCATTTTTCACCAGAAGGTCTATGTCCTTGGCCATGGCACTGACACTTTTGTAGTAGCCCATCTAGAAAACAAATTTGGCACAGATACTAAGACGGACTAACTCTGCAACAATTGATCTAACTAATGGAGTCAACAAATTACATTAAAAAAATTTTTTTAATCTGTTTTGGAACTGAGGAACAGATACTGTTCTGGGTAACTTACCTTCATTTCATTGCTGGGTGAACTACCCCTTTAAGCCTTAACTGCAGTGAAAATATAAGCTAATGAAACATAACTAACATTTCTTGTTTGATCAATTACATCTAAAGGAGAAGAAATACGAAGACACAAATAAAGTAACACGTAGCACTAGCTGTACTTGTGTGTGAGCGAGTGTGTGCATGCACTTGTGCTGAAGCGATACACCAATTACATCACATGATCAAGTTCCACCATACCTGTATCCTCTGAGCAATGGTTTTCAGATCTATTGGTTCCTTTATTATGGCAAAATAGTCTGGGTATTGCTGAAAAATGAATCACAAATATTAAGTATCTTTAATAAAAATGTACTTGCAATCACATTGAGCAGTATATTAACAAAAACAAAATTACATCCAGTGACACATGGGTATAGGCCTGCTGAGAAGACCCTGTGCACACAGAGCGGCTCTTACCACTTTCGAGGGCAGCTTCTGAAAGAGTTCGCTGATCAGACGGCCAGAGGGCTCGGTAAAGGTCACCACAGCCTCCAGGAGCTGCTCCAGGACCTCCCTCAGGCAGCTGGGTGGAGCCTGTCAACCAAGCAGGGGCAGGAAATAAGAGACAAGTGCAATGAAACACATGGATTTGCACACGTGCACAAGCTATCTGTACGCTGCTATGCACTTTCTGCATAAACTGTTACAGCAGAAAGGCACAGATAGATTTAGCAATTTATTTGAAGTTTATAAATGCCTAATGTCCTCACCTCTTCTTCGGTGGAGGCCACGGGGGCTTCCTGCATGTCTTCCCCATCCTCTTCATCCTCCTCGTAGTCCCCTCTTTGCACGAACTCATTCTTTGTGCGCAAGTAGAGGTCCCACAGCTTGCAAGCAGCCTTGTACTCTGGGCTCTCAGCCTACACAAAAATGTATTTTCTTTTCTGTATTTTCCCAATACCCAACTATTTAAATGCTCCTTTCGAAAGAGCAAAAGACACTATACACATGCACAGAAGACAAATTAATTACAAGAGAATAGAACTTCAGTTGTACTTGCAGATCTCATTTATTCAGCTAATTTTTCACTAGACCTCCAAATAAGTCATAAATTTAGCTCTGATGAAGGTCTATCAGAAAAACATCATTATCGTTCAAAAATGATAATCTCTTCCAGGTTAAACAAAAGGAAAAAAAAAAATCAACTGAAAGCAAAGTATAATATGATTGTATATAATTTAATGCACATCAGAAGAAGTGACACAACCTTTACAACAAATAACTAACCTAAAAAAATGTACTTAGTCCATTGCATGAATGTTGTATTCTATCAGAATCTACTGGATCAGCAATTCAGCATGCCATTTTCCACACTCACTTAGCACAGGGATATACTGTGTACATATGTGGTGCCTGCTACCTTGTAATAAGTCTTTGCATTGTTGAACAGGAGTTGAAAGTCAACAGTGAGCTGCTCCACATCATCATACTCCTCCATCTTCAACTTCTGCTGGATTTTCATCATGTCTATGGGCTGGGCCACCACTTCATAATAGTCTGGTTGGTTCCTTCAAAAGAAGACAAAACAGTAATAACAATGAGCACTCATTTTTATTAAGGAACACTAATTGTTATAATTTCACAGTAAAAAATAAAAAAATGAAATTGGTCCACCCCTCAAGTATAGTACCTTCGCTTTGGAGCCCTGATAAAGAGTTCACAGAGCAGCCTTCCATGGTCATCCTTGTAATCTCTGATTGTGTTATACAGCTCATGGCACACTGCAATCTTAGAACACATAAAATCAGTCGAATCAGTTGCAGCGGTATTGATACTCAGCTATTCCACAAGACAGGAAAAAGGCACTTTGAGCAATAAAACATGGCTCTTAAAAGTGAAAGAGGCAATGTTATATTATTTTGTTAACAACATTAATTTCATGGTATTCATAAACATCTTGAGTACAAGCTGTGGTTTGTAGATGGTGAGGCACACACGTTCATTAACTTGGATAGGGTACAACACAACCAATCATTCCAGGCAAGCCATCTGGATTTCTGCTTCAACCTGTTATGGATATGTCTGTCCAAAATAATTTCACAAATTGATGTCAGTGACAGATTGTAGCATTACACAAAACCAAAAGTTTTTTTAAACATTTTAATGAATGAAGGCTTTTCATGCCTTCATTGTAATTACCAAATGTTCTGTGGAGAAGCAAGTCTGGAATCCTGTCAAAGCCAAACCATATTTTCCAATGCAAACAAATAAAAACAAACTTCTATATTTTAAAAATACTATTTAGCATTATGTAACAGAATGACATGGTTAGTTAATTACAATGGTATTAACTGGGCCCATCTAAGATTGGAACAGGGCATAAGTACCAGGTGGCAATAAATCGAGTGGGGGGTGGTTCTACGGCTTTGGGGAAGTCTTCATGATTTACTTCAGACATGAAATCAGAATTTTCAATGGCAATTTCAATTTGTGTTTATATACAGACAATGAAAACGAACCGCCAAGTTAGAGTCATATGCACCACACAAGTGTAGTTAATGTTGATGTCAAACTCACGAACAGACGACACATCTCGTTCTGCTTCCTGCGCTCACTCTCTGTAAAGGTGGAACAAAACTTGGAAATCCACTTACTGGATCAACAGGGGGAATATTGGAAACTCGTCTCCTCTTTCGGGTGCTTCCAGCCGTAGATGAGGAGGTCTGTCCATCGTCAAAGTCACCCCCACTTACACTACTGGAAGGGGAAGTCGCTCTTCGCCTTTTTGAACCCATAGGACAACAGCGAAGTTACCTTACGGGAATGAATTAATGAGCTGAGTTAGCAAAAGATGTACGCACCAACCGTATTTAAAACACAAACATCCAACATCAAAATGAATATAAAAGAAAAACCTACATCTACCGTTGCCTAGCGCAAGCTGGGAGTCATCTGGCGAATAGTAACGCTATGCAACAGTATTTCGTTATGCTGAGTCTAACGTTGGCCAGTTATCTGATTGTATACCCAATTAGAGTGTATGATCTTTCAAGCGTAAAATACATTAAATGTACATCTACCCATCTATATTGCTTGGTTTCTGTATTTTGACTCAAGCAACGCTGCGTACGTGGCTGACGTTAACTTCAATTTCAAACAACGTGTGGAAATCCAGCTGTCAAAACGCCAGTAACGCCCCTGAAAAGATGCTGTTTGTGACCATCACATCGCGTATTATCATTAGTTAGCCAGCTAATTAAACTAGTAACTGGTTGCATTTGTTGTCTTTCAATCTCAGAATACTGCAAGATAACGTTAGACAGTGTTCTAACGTTACCTAGGCTGGCTATTTTACAGCTCGCCCCTGGGTACCGCACCAGTCTGCTTGTTAGCTACTGACCGCGTCCGCGTTAGATAGCTAACAAGTACCCACTCTGGATGGCAGCTAATTAGCTAACGTTAGCTAATCTGTCCGCTCAGCATCCGTTCGGCATCTGTACAGCTGGCTAGCTAGCAAGCTCAGTTAAAGACAATGCAGCAAGCTAGCAGAAGGCAGTCTGTCTTCCCTGAATATAATCAGTTGAATAGCTAACGCATGCTAATCTGAGACCCACTCATGCATCTTACCTTTTATTTGGAATAATAAACACGTAACAAGAAGCTAGCAAATAACATTGTGTTGATTTCGCCTATAAATTTAACCTAGTTTGCACACGAAAAAATTAACCCTTTCCTATCCTAACTGCTAACGGAAGCGGAAGTGTTACAAACGCTAGCTTGTTGCCTGCTGTAGTTTGGCCTTTCGTATTTTTGGTTGTAAAATTTTAGGATTTAAAAATGAATAAACATATAAGTGTTACATAATGTAACGTTAGTTATTCGAAAAAAGTAATTGAACTGATCTGAATTAGATTTTTGCAGAACTATGCTACAATAATAAATAAATCATGGAAAATTTGGTCAAAGGAACCCACTCCTTCCTAAATGATCATTTCACAATCCAACAAATGCATGACATGCAAATGTAGTAATTTTTTAGTAACAGTTGTAGGTATAATCAATCCAATAGTATTTAAAATATAAAAAAAGCTTTATTTTTTACCATCAAATTTAAAAAGAACTTTTAAATTTTCTATGACATGTTGGCTCAAAATGAATGCATGATTCAGCACCACACATCCTTACAATAATTTGCACCAAGGGCAAGTATTAAACCAGAGGAAAGAATGTTCAGAATTCAAGTCAACTCAGCAGCATTATTTAATCATCATTTTCATTTAATTTGTATTCAAATAACTTTATTATTATGAAAAATTAACAGTGTAATTACAAAGCATTTAACAGTTGCCCGTGCAGGCACCCACACACTGATTTATTGGCAACGCTCATTTATTTGTTGTCGTTCCCCTGAACTATTTTCAATCATGAAAATGTATTCGATACAGTTATCATTTTGACCACAAGTGGTAATGACATCATGAGACCATCAGTAATTTTAAATAAACAATATATACTTAAACAGCTGTAACTCTTGAGTGCCTTGTCCAATCCTCACAAAATTCGGTACATAATTACAATCCATATTCCGAGGAAGCATGCAGGTTTTGGCATGTTTGCAAACCCTGCCTCAAAAAACATCTGCAAACATTTTGTTTTTTCACCATTTAGAATTTTTATTTTATTTTATTTTTTTACAAAGCTAACTCTCACAAACTAGTCAAAGGCCATTAAGCCTTTGGTGTCACCAAATTAGCCTTGAAAGAATCTGTAGAATCTGAAATGGAATAATTATCAAATGTTGAAATGTTGAACTTTCAAGACAATATGGCCACCATATGCAACTAAATAGTTGTGCATGCGGCCATTTTACTACAACAGCTGTAACTTCTGAGCGCTTTGTCCGATCATCATAAAACTTGGCGTACGTGTACAATGGTTGACTCGGAGGCAGCATACTAATTTTGTGGTGCTTAGCCAATAGGTGGCGCTGTAAGAGAAAAATAAACAAAAATGTTTTTTAATCCTCAATTTTTTGAGCAGTAAAGATTAATCTTTGCATTTCCTGTCTTGGTGTCAATCTGCCAAGGAATGTATAATGATCTGAAAAAAATATGGCAGCCATCAGCCAATCAGTTGTTCGTGAGCATGTGACAGGCTTTGCAATGGCTGATCATCATGAAACTTGTTTGTATGTTTGTACCTCAAAGCTAGGGAATACCTTTTCAAAATTTGGGAAGGAAACTGAAAAGCACATTGATAATGCTTTGACCTGGCTGCAGCTTGGTGATAACTTGACAAATGTATGTCCAGTTTCCTATTTGCTGCTGAACATTCATATATACATTGCCTCAAATGTTAACCATTATAAGGTAGATCATGACTCTGTCTTTTCAGCAAACAACTATTCCCCCCTTCCTCCCTATACCCAAAAGTCTAGCATTAGAAGGCTATCTTTTGTTGATAATATTAAGTACAGAACAGTTTCTGCATAAAATTGTTTGAGCCAGTATGGATAATGCAATCGTTTTTAAAATACTACAACAAGTTATTTTTCTGGCAAAAAAGCAAGCAATATGTCAATGAAATCAATCAGTAGCACTTAATTTGCAGCATACAGTACACACATACATTTTGCTTTTTAAAAATGATTACTTCCGGGTCATGTGGGAAACCTAAGATTTCCTAGGAATGGTCGAGAGATTATAGAGACAATCAGACCTCATCCATATGGTCTTTCCTGGAAATTCTAGGAAAGAATTCATACCATGCATAATGCAGTTATATTTGGTTAACAAATTACATCTTTTAAAACAATGGTCAGCAATCCCTGTAGTATGCTAAATATTCTCTGGGTTTTTTTAAACATACATTTGTGCACAGCATTAGCAAAGTGAGAACACTTCCCTGAAAACATGTTAACCAACGCTTAAGTTAAAATGCTCAAGTGGTAGAAATCCTTACATCATCATGATAAAAAAGCAGAAAACCAGTGACAGCATTCACACCAAAGCAGCTGCCAAAATTAAATATCTAAAGCTTATCTATACGCAATCTCATGCATGCTTTTACTTTTTTGTAAAATGATGGCAATATGACAGCAACTGCATTAAGCCTGGTCCTGCTATGAACTTAGTATTAACACCACATATGTAAAAATTTAAAGTGCAAGACACAACCGGCAACAGGCTGGAATTACATTTTGTTGGAATACTTCTCAATCTGTCAAATCCACAGTAAGAACAATGTCCCTGGGGCACAATAGTAGGTCAATCTCAGTCATATGATCAGTACTGTGCCAGTGAGCTGAGAAACATTGTGATAATCCCTCACAGGAATCGGTGAATTACACGCTGTAATGTTCTTGAATCAAGTAAACCTTCCTCAGAAGTCAATGAAAAGTTGAGGAGAAGAGAAGCCACGTAGCTTAGAGTCTGTCAAGGTTTACTTGTCTTCTGTGTGTCTTCGAATGGGGTGAAACTTGCCAGTTGGATCTGGAATGTACCACTTGTCCCAAATATCAGAGAAAGACGAAGTCCACCCCCAGGGCTTGTAATGTCCATTCCAGTGCAGGAGTTTGGCAGCTTGCACAAACTGGGGGGAGTATCGATTTCCAGCTCCAGTGGATCCTGGAAAAAGAAGCAACCACGTATTCTCCAATAAGAAGTACAGAAACCGGTGTGCACCAGATTTGTTTTCCTTATGGAATTAAATAACAGATCATTTTCAGTACAGTTAACTTTAAAAATCCAACTGTCCACCATTACATACCAAGGTGCCGGACATGCCACATTGGGTCAATGCTGGAGTGACGCTTGTAGAAAACAATCAGCAAGGGAGGTGTGGTGATACTAGCAGCCAGAGCTCTGCTGTAGAGGTCCTCCCTTGAGGAAAGGAAAGAAATGATGGCTGGGGTTCAGTTAACATTTGCCCTTGACTTTGACTAACATTTTTTTTTGACTAACGAATGTTTTTCTTTTGTACAGACAATTTGGCAAGTTCTACAATTACTAAAGGCAACTCAACAAACAGAGTTTGTGAAGAAAAAGTGTACCGCTTGCATTTAGTGGTATATCTAAGTTAAAGGAAAATTATGTTTGAATACAAGGCATAGCTTATTCAGGTAGGGGTGTATCCCACAGAGGAAACAGCTATTTTCCTTTGAAAAACCTGCACAGCATTTGTATGTCATTTGTAGGGAAAAAGTTTTACTCACTCCACGTTCCGTTCCATCCATCTCTCCAGCTGGCTGGTGATGTTCTGGTGCTTCCACTCAGTCAGATTGGCCACAAAGACCCCAGGGTTGAATGAGCATGTGTTGGCTCGCATGGCAAGCTTTTTGATCGCTTCCTTTTTGAAATCCAAGAAGCCAATGTAGTTGTTCTATAGATTAAAAAAAAAGAAAATTTAATGACAAAAACAGCCCATTAGAGGCCATTTTAGGCCATAATTTTGCCAACCAGCAGTACTTGTAGTACTGCAGCATTTTGACTCCATACCCCCATCTGATTGAACCAGCTGAGTGCATGTACCATTTTCTAAAGCAAGTCATCTCATTTATTACCTGATTTCCAGCCCCTCGAATGATACCTTTGGAGGATGCAGAGTCACAATCATCAGAGAATGCAGCCGCATGCCCTGCCTTAAGGTTAGTATCAAACAGTTCCTGGATATCACCTGAAAAACACACAAACATTAACCATGCAATATTGACAGACTGACTGACTGACAATTAAGAAGTTATTTCACTTAGTTACTCACTGAAAGAATCTCCCCCAATTGCAATTTTTTAACTTTTTAAATTAATTAAAAAAGAATATTGAGATTTCAAGTGTACAGTAAATAAAATATATAATATACTATATATATATATATATATATATATATATATATACACTATAATATCTATATATATGCATATACACATACACACACACACACACATTTATACATGTATAATATATACATGTGTCTCAGATAAATGAATGCCATTTCCATCCAGCATATTTCCATCCTGGCCACTCGCAGAATAAACCTGCATGATTGTACCTTGTACAATGACGTCATCATCTAAATATATTGCTTTCTCTGCATCCGGAATGAACATGGGCATATAAAATCTGGCAAATGTCAGCTGCAAAACAAAAGAAAGTAAAAACTGAGAATGTTTCCTTTTTTTCCAAAAGAAGAGCAAATCCTTTTGAAACTAGGCCTCCACAGCAATAAGGGGTGACCATAGCAAACTTACCGGTTTCACGGTGTCAACATTCGGGGGATCCTTTGATATTTTACCATTCAGAATCCTTGGGTCAAACCGAATAATTTTATAATTGACTTCACTCAGGTGAGTTTTGCTGAGCCAAGTTCTGAAAATATATGTATGCAAATTGTATTAGAGTGACATCCCGCATCAGTGTCCATGTGCTAAATCTTCCACTGCGCTGGCGACACTTACTTTAGATGATCTTCTGTGTCATTCATGGTAACAATGTTGAAAACAATGTTGGATTTGCTGTTACGGTACACGCTGTTCATAGCTGCTACCACAGCACCGAGCCTCTCCTCTCCTGCCGTGATCAAGACAGGGATTTCTTCTCCCGTTCTGGCAACTTCAGATTTTCGTGGAGACTCGATGGCAAAGTCAGGGTCAAAAGGGTGCAGCACACCAGGTAATGCATCTGGAGAAATAAATATGATAAAATGCAATGCCAAAAGTGATACATTTGACAAACGCACAGAGGTTGAAAGTGCAAATTTAGCAGTTTTTATGAGTAAATAAAGGAAATGGCACTACCTGTGCTTTCGCTCTTTAAGAAGTCACTCAGACTCAGAAGATTCCGACGCACAATTATAAGAAATGCGATGGCAACCAGCACCAGAATTAAAATGTTTACTGTAGATAAAAGAAGGGAAAATACACATAATTCAATTGGAAAGGTACATTTTCACTGTTTTGCTGTTGGAACACTGAACCAGAACGGCAAACTCAGGGGGCCAGACTACAATACATTCAAGCAGACATCATTTATAACATAATAAAACTTAATTTTTCATTTTAATGTGAAAGAGTTATGCAAAGGTAATATCCATTTCTACAAATTAGCTGTATCCATATCTCCATGAAATAATGAGGATGAGGCTGAAAAAATAGACTCACATGTTATTTTCTTCTGTTGTAGATGTATCACCAGTATACATTTATAGCCATTATTTTGCAAAGATAACTTATTTTTAATTTATGAATAGCTTATTTTGATTGCCCTTGTAGTTTTACAAAAATAATTAGATTTGTATTCCTATTTTCCCCAGAGGTACAGATATCAGAGAATTATGCCTCAGTAAAAGGCAGCCATTATGGATGAGCATTGATAATTTATTTCTCAATAATCATTTGGTATCTGGAGCTCAATCTTCAGTTTTAGACTTTGTAGACAGGCTAGAAATATTAAAAATGAAATGATTCTGAGTAACAGGCCAGGACAACCTAATCCATTTCCTGTGGAATGCAATTAAATCATTCCACATTATATGTGGATAGACCCAGACCACAATTTTACAGCTGAATGTTTTTAAGGTGACATTGCCACATCTCTCATTGGCTAATATAGTTTGCAGTACAACTGAAACATGTGAGGGGCTACCCGTCAGTAGCCTAAATACTCTACAGTAACACTAGTGTTGTACAACAGTCTGGGCATTGCATTGCAAAAGGCGCAGCATGCCAAACAACTGTGCAAGGTTTTTCATCGGCAACAATTCATTAAAAAGACCAAGCTGAATAATATAAAAATGTTATGAAAATCACACAGAATAGCGGTGTCTCTCTCTGCCTGCCTATGATCAACACCCAGCACCTTTTACATCCAGTTCATCAGCTAACTATCAGTCGAGAGTCGTGGAAGAAAAGGCAGATCACTACCATTACACCAATATCATGAATATATTCTTACCTCTTCGTACTGTCATCTTGCTCCGGATAGAAGTACCTGCATCATAATAATAATAATAATAATAATAACAACATATATCGCTTAATTTTAAATGGTTTGTATGATCGCGGTTCATCAATATCAGCATAGATTTGTAGGTATAATTACCTAGCAACATTAAATATACACATGTTTGCATGACAGTCGAGAGAACTGTTCGGCTGCTTAGCACGTCAATTAAGTTGCTTCTCTTTGCAATTGATGCCAAACTTAGGGATTCAGTAGGCTCACGGCTTTCATAATATTAAAGAGCCAGTGCATGTTCTGCAGTATCCAACATTGCAATTCATATTACAAGGGCGCAACCCGTTTAACTAAGACACAGACACTTACCAAGTACTCTCAAGATGCGCTAACTTCCAAGCCAAAGTGCCAACTCGACATCAACGACTGTTTCTTCTTGGTAGCGAGCTAGCTGTGCTTCAATGGCCCACCAAATATGCGGTTTAATTCATGCCTTAATTTATTTACGAGCGATATGATTTAAATAGGATTATGTTAATATTTTTTGTATGTTCTACGCGTAAATATACATTTTTGTTCATTTTATTATTAAATTATCTAATTATTACTTTAATAAGCGTGTCATTTTCCATTTAAATTGTAGTTTGTGCAGGATAATCATAGCCAGCAATTTCAGGGTCCTTGAACACAAACCGGAAGACATCTTTCGTTTCCCTTTGCTACAGCTACTAGCTAGGTAGCTGTTTTTTTCCTCATAATATCTAGCTGTTTCTTCCATTTGGAAAAATGCTGTCGATATTCAGTTCCATTCCTACACACATGGTAAGAACTGAAACGTGCGGCATTTCACTTGAAGCTCGCTTTAACTCTGACAAATTGGATGCATCGGTTATTCTCATGCTATTCTATTGTAGGTAGCTAGCTAACTAGGTGGCAGGTTAATCTGGGTACATTTTGCTTGCCAATTTGTCCAAATGGTTTCATTCATTCATGAATTGCTAGTGCAGGTTAGCTTTCCGCCGAGTCCGTAAATGAAATTATTATCCATGGTGTACATTGCTACTATTTAGCTAAATGGCCTATGAATAGCCTACCGACTTAAATGTACCGATAGTTGCAAACATTAGCTTGTGTTTGGCCTCCGATTTTACGGACAGTATTACAAAGAAGCGATGAGAGGTATAGATGCATTTCCTTGTATACATATTAAATTATTTTTCATTTGACAATGATTTACAGAAGTTTGGTCATTGTAGCCTGTGGCTGTGTATAAATTTGCTGTGATGTCGTGCCCCAGAGGGACAACCACATTTTTTCGAAAAGAAAATGGCTTAATCTTATTTTTAGATGCGTTTCCTATAGAGCATGAGGCCACTGTACCAGCACAGTATAAAAACAGATTATTGCATTTGTAATTCTGAATATATGATATAAAACTAATTTGTTCATTTGTACAGCTTCTGCAAACATGTGTAAAAGCTGTTTTGGAATTTAAGTGTTTTGCTTGTGACCACAAACCCCCCAGATGCCCCACACCAGTCACTGTAAAGCTGGCTAGTCATCAGGAACTTCAGTAACTATTTAAAATATCCTTACTTGCACAAAAGAATTGTACGGGTCAATCAAAAACATATGCAAAAAGAAAAATAACATCAAAAATGTCCAGAAAGTCAACTATCCCTTTAAGGATCTTTGTGGTATTTTGCATTTTTATAGACTAAGAATGAAAATAGTGTGAATATTTAAACTGGCACGATTGCGCAAACTAAAAGGACCATTTCAGTTTCGGCATTTGGCAGATGCTTCTAGTAACTTACAAATATGCTTCTTTGACATGGAATGTTTTTATTTTTTAAAGGACTACAAAGGACAGAAACTAGCAGAACAGATTTTCCAAGGGATTATACTCGTTTCTGCAGTAAGTGGAGTACATTTTTTTTTTAAAATGGCTACTGGCTTGTCTTGTTTGCTACGTAACTCACACCACCTTTGTTTTGCAGGTTATTGGATTTATTTATGGCCTGATCATTGAACAGTTTGGCTGGACTGTGTATATAGTACTTGCAGGTTTTGCCATTTCTTCTTTGGTGAGTAAATTGATTTCCAGTAGAGTCTGGTTTTTTACTGCACCTTCACCTCACTGCTTTTTATCTGCATAATGGCTGGTTGTCAGGCTAGCTTTAAGATGATTGCTGCGTCATTCAGTTGTCATCAGTGGCAAGCACCCTGTTCTGTTCCGTAATTAATCGGTAATTTTCTTTATCTCTAATCTTGTTGTAGCTCACTCTGCCACCTTGGCCTATGTACCGGAGAAACCCTTTGACTTGGCAGCCAGTATTGCCAGAATCACCGGGAGATGGGCGAGAGAAGACTCAGGAAAACACAAAGAAGCCACGAAAGCACAAGTAGTGCATTACTGCCTGTGCAAAACCCCAGGATTTCAGTTCACTTTCTACAGTTTATCCCAAGCAGACCTTCTTCATTATCCTCTGCAAGTTCAACCCTTAGGGAAATAAGTAACAACTGGATAATTATTACTAATTTTTCTTTTACCAAAATGTTTATTTTTATTTTTATCCATGTGTCTAATAAATTCCACCAAAGAAAATGGCAGCTTAGTGCTGTGGGTTATTTTTTTCTATATGTGGATTCATTTATTGCACTGATGCCACTGTGGGTGACCATTTGTGTATACCAGACAGACCTGATACATTAAATGCTTTTGTAGAAGTATTTTGCACCTCAAAAAAAATCCCAAACATGAGAATATAGAATATATAATTCATACAGATGGTAACAGCACAAATGAAACAGTGTGACTGTCTCTGATACAGTATGTAAATAAAGCATTGTCCTGCATTTGTGTTGACATACTTCAAACTATCCTACCAAATCGGTTACTTCAAGTACTACAGGTTTTCTGGGGTTATAAATATTTATTTGATTTCATTTGAATCTGAAATCAGATTTATCACACTAGTCTTATTTGTGAATATAGTCTATCAAATGCATTCTATTAAAACAATATTCAAATTATAATTTAGATTGCATCACAAAGAAATCTACAAGACACAGTTGCATGAAAGGAGAAACAATATTGATTTAAACTGCATATTCAGAGGGATTCCTTTTTAGCCATGTGTGAATGTGGTCCAGACATCAGCCATACAAAGGCACTGGCAGTTGCATTGCTGTAATTTTCCATTCATTCTTTAGACTCCTTATTCTTTGAAAGCAACATCTTCCAAGAATTTTAGTTGCCGCACCATCACAGCATAGGCCTGGTACTTTTCCTCTCCCATTTGTTCCTGAAGTTGAAGCTGCAGAGGAGGGAATGAAGAAATGTTACTACTTTGCATGATGTAAAGAAATGCTAACAAATGTCCAACCTTGCAGGTGTCTCTCTGATACCCAGTTTTGCATGAAACTGATACACAAACTAAAAGAACTGTCATTCTCATTCTCTCTATCATTCTCAACACAGCCTGCCTTAAGAGTAGACACCTACAGCAAATGCATTATAAATCCAGTTGGTCTTGACTTCACACCTGTACACAACCTTCAGTCTGCAGACCATTGCCCTGCTTCACTATGGTCGGCTGTCCCACAATTAGTCTATCGCATGGCCAGGTATCAGATGTGTCTCAAATTTAGTACCATATCAGAATGGTCCAAATTGGAATGGAACACATCATGATTCCATATGATTATTCGCTGTTTAGACTTAAAGGGAAAGAACAGATAAGAGTCGGATTTGTGGCAAAAATCGGTTTTGTGAAGTTTTTTCACTTTAAACTGTCTGTCTGAACAAAGCCTTTAACTGTATCTTGAAGATGAACATTTACCCTGGCTGTTCCATAATGACACACCCTTTTCAGTTTCCTAGAGAGAAAGTGCTGTCAGCTACTCTCCACGTTTACGGTGCCCCAACTTTGCCGATAGACTATGGTTGTACTCACCTCTCTCTTGTCTTCATCATCTTCTTCCATAATCTCCATAACTCTGTCCAGAAGCTTCATCCCCAGTCCCCTCACAACATCAGTTCGTAAGCGTTCAATTGCTCTCCTTATCTTAGCAGAACCAGAAGTAACATCTGAAGGAGAAATGACACAGAAACAGACAAAGGAACACTTTATCTAATAATGTGCTTCCCAGAACTCGGGCCCCTCCATAGCTGCAGGGTTTTCCACCTCGTAGCTGGACACACAATAATCCTCAAGATGCCGAGACTCATTTTGAAATAGAGGAGACTACAGAGAATTTTCTTTCACAAATGTCAGGGTACTCACAGATTTTTTTTAAAGATATACAGAGCTCTATGAGCTCTATGTTTAACTGAATCTAACTAGAATCTAGTTTCTCTGAAAAAAAGTTAACACTCCTAAGACATTTCAAATAATCAAGTTCATGCATACAACAAAATTAAACCCTCATTCAGTGTAAACACATCACATGAAAAAAAAGGGAAGTAGTCCACAACAGTTTGGTTTTTCTGTTAAAACACTGAACATAAACAGTGAACTCTGGTGGCCAAAGACTATACTGCATTTAAGTAGATGTTATAAAAGTATAAAACTTACTTCATCATTTTCACCTGGAGGTTATGTAAATGTGATATCCATTTCCACAAATTAGCTGTGTAAATATCTCCATAAAATTATTAAAGAATGATGCTGAAAAGGTTTCAAAAGGAAAGATTCTTATCCCTATTTTTCCCAGAAGAACAGAGATCTGGCGCTCAAGCTTCAGTTTTAGTCTTTACAGATAGGTTAGGAATATGTTTATTAAAAAAAAAAGGTATTCTGAGGAACAGGCCCGACAGCCTAGTCCATTCCCTGTGGAATGACCCTGATGTATTTATGAAAACATCATGAATCATGTGTTCACTAGGCATGGTTGGAATAAATAAGCTTCCCATCAAAATTCTCCAAACCTGTTCATGCTGGAAGAGTCAGCCACAAGTTAACCATCCTAGGCTGTTAAGTGTTTCAATAATAGAGCAATTGCCACTGCCCTAACTTTACACTTGTTCACCTACTGTGAGTTACATGTGATTAGGTTTGTTAATTATTTAACAATTAAATAATTAAGGTCCTTTAAGACTACAGAATAAAGACCTGTATCGCCAGTAGGTTTCTCAAGGCTTAAGGGGTGACAGACCTGAGGGAACTTCACTGAGTTGGAACTCCTCTTGCTCCTCTTTGGCCTTTCCATATAGAACCAAGGTATCTCTGTATCTCCTATTCAGTCTGAACTCAGGCATTTGTGTAGAGCCAGATTCAGGGCCATCATGCTCGCATGCTGGATCTCTGGAATCCATTTGTAGTGTCTGGGTCATCAACTGGACCAGATCTTGCATCTCATTGCTCTTGTTCTTCCTAAGACAGAAAGACAAACCTTTATTGTGCTTTCTCCTACAGAGAAAATACTTTATGGAAAACATCATAGGAGAAGTTATCTCAAGGAAATCTGAGCAATTACAAACAATTTTATAACAATTAGTGAACATGAAAAAATCTAAATGTTACAGGAGGAAAGATATTTTGCTTTTCACATAGTCTTTCACTTTCTGTAAATTCTGATCATGCCGGACATGCCAAGGTGGGTTATGTATGAAAGGGCTGGGAGTCTCACCTCTCTTTGTAGTCCCCTTCTGAGTGATCAGTGGAGCTAGTGGAGGAGCCACTCTCATCCTCTTCTGGAGCTTGCAGTTGTGACCTATCCTGTTTCAGGGACGAGAAAACCACCCAGGGTATGAATACATTTGGCCTGTACTGTTTTACTAGACTTTTACTTAACTCCAAATAATATCATTCCTCCTGTTTCCATTTGGGAACTGACTGCGGTGTAGCTATGACTAACCCTCTCCTTCTTCCTGAAGTATTTTCCTAATCTGTCCACAGGTTACAGTATATGGATCCATTCTAAGGACAGGAGCTGATGATTACCTTGTTTGTTTCGATGGCAGTGTCAGATAAAGAAGGGCAGACGTTTGCATTCTGGGAATCTACCTCCTCCCTCTCCAAAGGGGTGACATTATAGGATGCTTGACTCAGCACAGGGACACCTTTGAGAAAGTTGAATCCATGGTGTAGTTGCACAATGACAAGATCCAATTTGACTTTTTTCCCCATTTTCTGATATTACTAGTCTGTCGCTCCACTGGAGAACATCTTAGTTAAAGCAAAGGTTTTACCTAAATTGAAGGGCTCTTCCTTTTGTTTCAGACGTCTTCGCTCTCTTGCTGTCAGGGGACGATCCTGAAACCAGCATTTTACAAACATTTCATCTCACACAGGCCAAAGATAAACCATGTCCTTTCTGAAAACAGAGCCTGTCTGTCCCAACAAATTACTTCATTTTCTCTTGCAACCTCATTATTTTCTCCAATAAAATCTGTGCTGCTATATGCAACCTTTCCTAGCCATAGCAATCGAGGAAATACACAAAAACTTGAAGTGAAAATAGAAATCAGTTCTGTTTGCTTAGATGTGATACAAGCATCACAAGTTAGTGACCAGAGACTAGATGCCATGTGTGGATCTACTATAGCTTCTGGGTTCAAGAAATAATAGCCTCCCATTTTTACCATAAGCTAACCTGTGATGCTGCTATGGAACCGTCTTTAGACCCGCAGTCTGAGGGACATGATGAACTGACACGCTTTGTCTTAGCCGCACGGCCACTGTGCTTATCCTTCTTACTGACTGTAAAAGCATCTCCAGGGGGTGGTGGCAAAGGTCGGGAAGAGACCGTCTTTACCTTGGGTTTGGGGGGGGGGGGGGGGTAATATGAGAAATAACACAAATGCAGTGCAGTGTTAAACAGTTGTAATGCAGGGTTACATAACACTTTGGTGATGATAACTTTCTTTGGCTTTGATGTCATAACTACAAAGCTATGCAGGTTGTCTCCTCTGGTCCCTGATAGCCATAGTGTTTGCACTCGCTTGGAAGGCCATCCTACAGTTTAAAAAGCATTTCACCGTGACACTCCACTTGTAGAGTGAGGCTACTCCATGTGGAGTGACGCCACACTCTACTCTGTACCCACCCTGTCTTGATCAGTCAGTGGCTTCTCTCCGTCCCTCTGTCTGTGTTGATGGGACAGGGAGGATTCTGAGGTATAAGAGGGGAGTTGCAGCTGGGGCACACCCTGCTCTGGGACAGGTGGGAGTGGATCTTGATGGGGGAATTCCTTAAATCGAAAAACACGAATCATGACCAACTGATCACACCACTTCACACACTGACACACAGCATCTGAACTTGAACACCAGGCTAGGTTTTGTATGTTTACACTGCAAAGACTGACATCCTCTGTCAAGCAGACAGGGAGAAAACTAGAAACTGTCTTATGTTAAGAATCAAACAAACCAGTCATCTTACCGCAACGGTGACAGGAATAAATGGTTCCAATAGCTGTTCTGTTGAGTCCAAGCTCTCCTTTCAAAACAAAACGTGTGACAGCATAGCGTGAAAAGAAGACCCAAATGGAAAAAGGGCATGCATTACTTACTGCTCACCATCTAAACTGCGATGATAGCATGCTGGTCCCTACCTTTAGTTCAGGGCTTCTGTTCTGGTTTTCTCTGTCCACATCCTGGAGCAGGTTCACTGTGTCATTTTTCTCGTCCATGTTTATAGGAGGCGGCTGACTCCCGACGGTCCATTTGCCTCTGTCCGCCGGTCTCACTCCTGGCGGGAGGGGACAGTCCTGCGTCATGGAGCCATCCGACACCCTCTTTTCCTCCCCACTGGTGACACCTGACACTGGCGCCCCGCCCCAGGACTGTGGTGGAGAGGGATACTCTTTCCTGCTCCTTGTGTTCTCTGCTGGCTCGGGCTGCTTACTGATGCTCCGAGGTGGCTCGGGCAGTGGTGGCACCGCGTCCTGCAGCCCTTCGTCTTCCCGGGGCTGGATATCAATATTGACGTTACTGACGGTTGCTAAGGACACATCTGTGCTGTTCAGAAAGTCCTGCACAGGCCCTTTTGGGACCAGCTCTACTGCTGAGGAGGAGGGTTCCTCGTGAACACTGCTGGCTTTGTGATGCTGGGAATGTTTTTCTTCCTTCTTTGGAAAAACAAAAAAAGGAAAGAAAAATGTCAACAATGTTACAGTGGTCACCCCCTTTAATATGCATTTAATTGGTCGTCCCATGACAGCATTTATGCTCTATTAGCTGTAAGGTGGAAATAAAAGCTTCCCTCACCGGTTTTTCCCTTTTGCAGTGATCAGAGGGTGACTGAAGGGGCTGTTCACATTTTATGTCTGCCAAGACCACAGAGGAAGAGTCACTGGGCCTGTTGTTGAGACCTTTCTTTCTGGACTCAGCGGTTTTCCTGGTGAAACAGATCAGAGGACTGTGAACAAACACCTGTAACAACATGGACTTTTAAGTCATTCAGTCTTGTAAATCCTAGAATAACAAAACTTGGTCATTGCAGAAAAAAAAATTAACTGAATCACATACTCCTTTGTAGCCTCCAGAAACATGAAAATCTTCTGCTTGATGTAAGGCTGCCGGAGGATGTGCTTAACATCCGGTCGCTCCTCTGGCTTCTTACTTAGCATGCTCTTTATGAGCTCTCCAAGCTGGGGGTTGTACATACTGGGCATCTGTGGCAGCTGAAAATGAATTAAGTATAAATACACAAATAAATAATCACAGTAAAGGACATAAATTATTATAACAATCTGTTGCTAAATAGGCCTACTACAAACTTTTTGAATTAGACTTTTTGAGTCATTCATAACCATGAGAAAAATCCTCACCTTTCCTTCTATGATACGATACACCAAGGAGTTCATGTCTTTGGCGTTGAAAGCGTGCTTCAATGTGGCCATTTCATACACGCAGCAGCCCAAAGCCCAGACGTCAGACTGAGGAAATGAAAAATCGTATGAGTGAATATGTAAAGGCTTTCTTGCTTATCCAATTCTGATTACAGTCAGTGAGCAACAGTGTTGTTGTTTTATGTTACTTTTGTAAATACCTTGTGGTTGTAGGGTTTGTTGGAGAGAAGCTCAGGACTCATGTAATATGGTGTTCCAATGAGGGTGCTTGCCATGTCATTCTGGTTCTCCAACACTCGTGCAATCCCAAGGTCTCCGACCTTGATTATATTGGTCTTGGTCAGGAAGATATTCTGGGTTTTCAAATCCCGATGCAAGATGCGCTTTTCGTGCAAATACTACGAATCAATACAGAGGAAGGATCCATAACTTATAATGAAATTTAATATACCTGAATAATACTTAGAGGTTTTTGCAATGCCAATTTTTGTTTCCACTCTAGTAGTTTTCCCGAAAACAAGCCAAACATACCTGAAGGGCCATGGAAATTTGGACAAACCATTCAACCACCTGTCGCTCAGGGAGAAGCTCGCCCTTCTGTTGCTTCAGCCTCTGGTAGAGGTCACCCCCCTCGCAAAAGCGCATGACAATGTAAAGCCTACGGTCCTCTCCTTCCCAGGACTCCCTATATGTAACGATGTTTGGGTGCCGCAACTGTGACAAGAGTTGTGCCTCTTGTTCTGCTGCTCTGCGCTCACGTCTGGACGAAGTCGTCAAGTTCAACTTCTTGATGACATACTGAGAACAGAACAGAACACAATGTGAACGACGCTGGCTATTCTGTTTCGGTTATGCTGGCTAAGCATTACTGTTCTTTTTTGTTTTTCCACGTCGGCACTTGTCATTGCCAGCAAGTTACATTACAGGCGTTTAGCAGACGCTCTTATCCAGAGCGACTTACACAACTTTTTACATAGCATTTATATTGCATCCATTTATTCAGCTGGATATATACTGAAGCAATGCAGGTGAAGTACCTTGCTCAAGGGTACAACAGTGTCCTAGTGAGGACTTGAACCTGCAACCTTTAGGTGACAAGACCAACTCCTTACCCATTATACTACAACTGTTAAGTTAATCACTAAGTGATTAACTTAACTTCAATACATTCTGTAGTGTAAGCCACAAAAGTCTAATATAAACGAGCCATTTAACGTAAATCGTACCGTTTATGTACAGTCCTGATTGTTAACTAATTTCTTGGATTGGGTAATTGGTTTACCTGTTTTCGGTCAGTGTTGTGCCTGACAAGACTGACTTCACCGTAGCTACCTTTCCCAACGATTCGGATAAAGTGGTAATTCTCCATAGTCCTTCGTTAGATAACTGTATTTTTTCATATGTAGCTATCTACGTTAGCGCCAACTAAGAAAAAAAAGAAGAATCATCAGTCGTTTCTTAAAAAGGGAACGTCAAATGTTCTTTCCATATTGGCTAGCTAATTAACTAGACGGATTTCATCGTGACCTAGCTTGCCATCACTCTGTAATAAGTTTGTACAGTACACTACGGTTGTACAGTACAACCATAGACTGTATAAAAAATAACCTGAACCGCAGAATCGAAGCACGCAATTTAGTAAGAACTGTCAAGCTTGCTACATTCGTATGTGTTGTTGTATACCTCAGACATAGACCAGTGGCTGAGGAAAACAGCAGGGACGATCATCTGCGGCTTCGTCGTAACCAAGCAACCCAGTTCACCATAGACTCCGGTTTGAGACATTGAGGGGAAAAGCTTACATGTTCACCACAGCGTCATCTAGGGTCAACGAAGAACAGCTGAAAAGGTGAATTTACGTTGGCTAAATGGGTCTGTATTATAAATAATATTTAACAATATGTCCTACCCCATAACATTCTTCCAAAAGTCTTTTCACTTTTTCGACAAAATTCCGGGCAACATGAACATGAATGAATAAACATTCAAAGGATTTCAACTAAGTAGCCTATATGTGCACAAAAATATTCTGTTCTGTACAGAGCTTAATTTTTGTAGAAAAAAAGTTAATCTATTATCGCACAAAACGCAACTGTCTGTCCCAAAATTCCTTGCTCGTAAACACTTTATGTAATGTTAATGTAATGTAATTAACATTCTAATTGCAGATACTAAAATCATCTTAAAAGCTCGCTGGCAGCCTGTGCGAACTTTTAATCTACTTTTTTTTTCTTTCTTGTGTTAATTTATTGTAAACGGTGTATAGCAGACGATTGCGAACACGAACAATTTTTGAATTAAAAATTAATTATTGGTTGTTTAAGTAAGCACTAGTGAAGCGAATTGATGATAAATGTTTCAAACGCCGTGTTAACCAAATAACTTGAATACCAATCTCCATTCAAACTCTGCATCTGTTAGATCGCCAGATGGCGTAATCAAGACAAAACTGTGGCGGTCAATTGCATTACTCATGGGGTTTTCTGAAAGCAGTTCTGCATTTGACAGGCTATCCCCCTAGGGGCAATTCGTTTTCAGCACGCAAGAAAAAATGAAACCTATCCACGACATACAGACAAGAGGACAAGACACACCGAAAATTAATTTATTGAAAATGTGTTTCATTTTATTCATGCTGTTTTATGAAGAAAAAACCCAAACTAAATTCTGTCTTTCTCAGTAGTAACGTCATATACGTTCGCAAAGAAAATGTAGGTTCATGTTTCGTCGTTAACGCTAATATATAGCATTTATTGCGAGTTATTAAAGTACGACGTGCCTCACACACGTGTTTTTCTATGTGAACACCATCTTTATAATTATCTAACAAAATGACGGTCCTGAATACGACATATGCAATACTCGCGAATTAATTTACTTCATTATAAGACACAGACTAAATTTAATACAGAAATATGTAGCTAAAGAATCTGCGTACAAATACTGCTCCCTGTTTGGCTTTGCTTATCAATGGATGTGCACACCTTTTCCAGGGAAAGGCGCTAAAGTTAAAAATGGACCTATCATAAATAGCGCCACAGTTACCTGGTGCCACAAGGAGGCCAGAGATTGGTTCAGAGCTGCAAGGAACTCGCCTCTTTGCGTGGTGGCCACCCCTCCGCTAATAAATATGACGTCAGGAAAGTGTTGGAGGGTTGTCAAAGGAGCCAGTTTTCGCGAACGAAGATCAAAATTGCAGAGACAGAGAGGGAGATACTTTCGAGGTCGTGCAATTACAGGTGAGGATGTTTTTTGGAATCCCGGCTTGCTGTGTCTAATGGTTAGTTGTTTAGGTAACTAATTTATTAAGTGAAACTTGGGATGTAATGTTACGGACTAGCTAGCTAGAATAACTAATGTGTCTTATCTAAACTGTTAAGTAGCTTGCTATGGGTATTTTAGATGGTTTGATAATTGAGCCTTTCGCTTCATTGAGTCAATGCAACCTGTACCCCTTTACAAACTAGGTAGCTGTGTCGTCAGAACTACACTCATACTATCGAGATCACTTGTTCGCCAGCCAGTAACGTTAACGAAAATCAAAACTATGGTTAACGTATATGTAGTACGAGTTATCCCCTAGCTGTCATTTTGCAGATGAAATGGGTAGCCTGGATAATTGTGCACTGTGCATCTTTGCAGGCAGATAAGTAATTTTTAGGGATTTTATAGTGTACCACATGGGGTGACGTTAGGCGGCACCAAGTGAAGAGAAAGGTAGCAAGTAAGTACGCAAGCGAATGAACATAATTAACTATACAGCCATCTGCATGGTCTACTGTAATTGCGTCTCGCTGAGTGTACATGGACGTCAGTTTCTTTTCTTGGTAGCTATTTTTGGTGAGCAACGAAGCAAACTGGCACGGCGAAATTTTTTATTGGCTATGAATGTGATGTATAGTTCGATTGGATTTTTTAAAATTATTTTTTAATTCATTTGTTATTATTTTTTGGTTTGAACAATTTTGGAAAGCTTGCAAACGAAAAATTACAACGATTCATTTCTAGAGCAAAATATCTGACTGATTTGGAATTATATGCTTGAAAGTTAACGCAACTGATCTCCAAGTCCTTGCTGTGTCTTTAAGGAATGACACTGAATTATATTCACATAGCAGATCCTATCGGTTGGATATAGCTCTCAACGTTGGGATTTGATTGATTGATTGATTGGTTGATTGATATGAAGGGTCTATGGAAAGCGAGTGCTTAGGAAATACCATGCAAAGTAACCAAGGTTAACTAATGTCCAGTTGCAGCACCATTAGCTTTCAGAATGCATGCAATGTTTCCGTCTATTGCAAGATCGACGTTTAGATTATTGAACAGGCAAAATGAACCCCGTCTCTTTTTTACCCGTGTTCCAGGCATTGACGCTCTCCAGATAGGAATTCCCTGTCTGGAAGCATTTTACACATCATCTACAGCGCTGGCTACCAGAAGGCGCCTGCAGGTTATCAATTAATAAGATAAATGAGAAGGATATTCTTAGCCGACAACGTTCTGTGGTTGGATTGCTTCAATCGAGATTTTACGATGTCGACAGTGCTGGTCTCAGTGTTGGCTGGCATTGAGAAATCTTGTTACCTGTGACCAATGACATTGTGCAGGCTCACATGTAGCCTAACAGCCTTATCTGTGACAAGGATATCAAAATTGTATATGTTGTGTGACAGAAAAGCCCAAAGTCTTATATTTTGGAGGGACACAATGACGCATCACAGCATGAAGCAGTGCTGGTGTCTGTCCTAACAAAAACACATACTGTGCCTTGCAAATCCACTAAATTGTAAGTACTGTAATTGGTAAACCAAATTTTAAGTACAACGGCACTTGTGTGGTTACAGCCAGTGTTTTTATCTTGAGCACTGATGAGACCTTGGTATATCCTTCACGTAACATACAGTGAGTTCCATAATGTTTGGGACAAAGACTTTTAAATTTTTTTTTGGTGATTTGGCTCTGTACTCCACAATTTTAGATTTGTAATCAAACAATTTCGCATGTGTTTTAAGTGCACATTCTCAGCCTTTTTAAAAGGGTATTTTTATACACCCTTTTTTTAAAGGGTATTTTTATACCAACATATTGAAAGGAACACACCTTTTATGCATAGCACCACCCCCCCCCCCCCCCCCCCCCCCATTTAAGGGCACCGTAATGTTTGGCATATGGTATATAAATGAAAGTAGTCATGTTACTTTCTTATATCCTTTGCATGCATGCAATGCAATTCTTGAAGTCTGTGACCCATAGACATTACTACGTGCTGAGTTTTTTATTTATTTATTTATTTTACTGGTGATGGTCTGCTAGGCCTGTACTGCTGCTATATTCATCTCCTGCTTGTTTCAGGGGCCAGGCTAGTTGCCTTACTTTTCTTTTCAGCACATGAAGCGTATGTTCAATTGGATTCAGATTACATGAATGACTCGGTCAAGAATATTCCAGTTTTTAGCTTTGAAAAATCTCTTTTGTTGCTTTAGCAGTATGTTTGAGATCATTGTCTTGTTGTAGGATGAAGCACCATCCAATGAGTTTGGATGCACTTGTCTGAACTTGAGCAGATGAGATGTTTCTGTACACTGCAGCATTCATTCTGCTGCTGCTATCAACAGTTAAATCATCAATGAAGACAAGTGAGCCAGTACTTGTGGTAGCCACACATGCCCAAACCATAACACCCCCACCACTATGTTTCACAGATGAGGGGGTTCTTTGGATATTGGACTGTTCTTTTTGGCCTCCACACTTTGCTCTTGCCATCTGATACAAATGAATCTTGGTCTCATTTGTCCACAAGGCCTTTTTCCAGAATTCTGCAGGCTTTTGTGAAGTACTTCCTTGCAAATTGTAACCTGGCCATCCAGTTTTTGTGACTAACTAGTGATTTGCATCTTGCAGTGTAGCCTCTCTAGTTCTGTTTGTGAAGTCTTCTGCGGACAGTAGTCCCTGGCACTTCCACGCCTGCCTCCTGAAGAGTTTTTCTGATTTGTCAGACAGGTGTTTGAGGGTTTCTTTCATTATGGTGAAAATTCTTCCATCATCAACTGTAGAGGTTTTCCCTTGGTCTACCAGACCCTTTGCGATTTCTGAGCTCACCAGTACTCTATTCTTAATGATGTTCCAAACAGCTGATTTTAGTAAGCCTAAGGCTTGGCCTATGTCTCTATTTTTTCTGATTCCTCAGCCACATAATGGCTACTTTGACTTTCATTGGCACAACTCAAGACTAGATACTGAAAGCACTCTTATATTTACATTACATTTTACATTACATTTATTTGGCAGACGCTTTTATCCAAAGCGACGTACAAAAAGTGCATTTCATGGTCATAGACAACAGCTAAACACAGGTTCAGTAAGGTACAATACTTATTTTGTACAGCTATTTCTAGCCAAGGACACAGTTTAGTTCAGACAGTGAACACTATTCAGACCTAGCCTAACCTCTGCAAAGCCAACTAGGCAGAAGAATAAACTACAGTATTAGGACAAATACAAATTACCAAAAAGTGCTGGGATGTGGCAACATGTAACAAGTGTCATGAAAAAAGGGGGGGGCGGAGATTTAGAGTGAAATATACAGCGTGGTGGTGGTTAGTCTTGGTATAGTCTGAAGAGAAGTCTTCAGGCCGCATTTGCACTAATGACGCAACTGAACACACCTGACTATGACTAATCAGAAACACCTGTGAAGCCATTTGTCCCAAACATTATGGTGCATTGAAAACTGCTGCAATTTCTACACAGTGAAATCAAAATGTTGAAATACCCTTTGATAAAAGCTGAGAATCTGCACTTTAGCCACATGTGAATTGTTGGATTACAAATCTGAAATTGTGGGGTACAGAGTCAAATCAAGAAAATGTGTTTGTCCCAAGCATTATCAAGCTCACTGTAATATGTCCTTTGGATGAGTTCTAGAGAACCAGATAGATGCTGTATTAATTTCCAATTTATCTTTGATATCAGTAATATATATATGTTTTTCTTAATTTATAAACAAAAAATTAATTTATAATCTTTGACAATGAGTAGGAATTGGATGCTCATATTGTACTGAGAGGGATTAACACTTTTTTTCTCAGAAAACAGGATGGATGGGTATTACTGCAGACACTCAAGATGTCTTGTAGACTTCTGAAGGGGGTTCTCATCCTTCAGGGGCTTCAGCTTCTTTTTGTGTAGGAGAAGCGTGGTACAATACAGAGGACAGCCAGTACAGAGCCGTTGTTGGACAGCAAGCGTCTTATTTAAATATAGTGCTTTCAGAGACTATTATCTTCCGTTTGGTGTGTACATTTGCATTTGTTGAGTCACTGTTTGGCTCATAATCTAGTGTACAAAATTGTCTTTAATGTCCTATGACCAGAAAGCCCACTGTCATAATAGGCATCTTTGTGAAGTGATTGACGCATACAGTAAGTGGTTAGAGATAAGCCACCTGGCTGTGACTGTGCTATGAACAGACACTCCCACTGTGCCCTTTGGTATTCGGATGTATTGCAGAACTTCCACTGTTATCAGATGTCTCTCAAATAATTGGACATGGACTTTGTTTGTTCCGTAAGATCAGGAATTTATTTGTATCTGCAATTTATCTAAATGACCCTGACTGAAGAAAAGACAAGACAGAAAATACATCACTACTATTGCCTCGCAGTCAGAACTTGTTGCTGTATTGTGCAAAGGATATGCTAAATTGCAGAAGGATGATCATGGTTCATGTGCATTATTACATGTTGTGTAGCGTCATGCCTATTATAGGTTGCTCAGTTTGGTTAGTGAGTGCTCTTCCAGAGCAGGGTCCCCACTTCCTGTATTTCTGAAGTGGTTGGGTGGGAGGTGGGGTGGTGGGTTTCACTCAAAGGGGGACCTAACCCCTAGCTCTTAGCAGGCAGATAGGCCTATTTGCTGCAGAATCTCCCATTGCGTCATACTGCTCTATATTAGCATTAACCTGACCCAGCCTTTGATTGGCTGTGATGTCACAGTATTTGTTTCTTCTGTTCACTGTGCAGCCATGGGAAATCAGTGAGTACTCAATAAGTTCTTATTATTTTTACATTTATATGTTTTACATGGTAAATGCTGCATGCGAAATGAATACTACCATGTGTTTATACACATGGTTTATTTCAAGCTTGCTGTATCTTTTATTTTCTCCAACACATTGTTTTGTTTTTGAAAGGGAATGGGTGCTGGTGAGCATTTCCTGATCAGCAGGCGCTGTCGGTAGAAAATAGAAATGTAGTTCCATTTTCTTTGTAGAGTCTTGTTGAGAGCTCAGCATGCATGTGCTCATTTTTATTTTTGACTCATTTAGGCTATTTAGTTGTTTATTTATATCTCTGATGGTTTGGATCAGTAAACATCTTACTTTACTATATTAAAGTTGAAAAAGTGTCACCCATGTTGAGAGTTAGGCGATAGTCTACATTTTGCTTTCTTAAATGGGTTGTTGTGGAGATTAGATCCACAACTGAAATTTTTCTGGTATGTTGAGGATGCTTATGCTCCCTTATGCTCTGTATGTCTGATTAAAAAATACAGATCACATTTGTAAACATGTTTACATGCAGGTAATTAATGTTAAATGCACAGAGATTTGCATCTTGGTAAGGCAGATTACATGCATGAATAGTTAAAAAATAGTTAGCCAAGTTAACAAAAGGACAGGCCTACAGTATACACTCAAATAGTTTGTGTACGTGTTGTCAGACTCTCTTTATAGTTGCACACAAACAGAGGGACAGTAACTTTTATGCAAATAGGCTATCATTCAGACAGTTAGAGAATCTGTTTGTCTTTAGCACATTTAGAATAACAAAAGACAAGATTGAAGATTGAGATTTGTACAACTGGCGTGACATAGGCTACATTGTGAAATGCATGCATCTGATTCTTCTTCTCCGGTGAAATTTGCTTTTATTTGATGCTTTATTCCTATATGCTATATATTATTTACTTTGTTCAGTCCATTAGCTCATCAGTCCATCAGTCCATCATCTTTGCTTGCCAAGATACATGCACAGTGGATAACCGTAGTGTTATATCCATTTGTCATTTATTTGCGACGTGCATGCAAACATTCAGTAACATAGTCTTAAGCAAGCTTTTCAAATACTTTGTTTACAGTGATATGTATTAATATATAATTTAACATATAATATAACTTTTGGGAGAAATATTCTGACTAACATGGGCATATTTCAGTGTACATAACCATGGCTTGTTTTTTTTTTTTTTTTGAATGGACTTGCATTTGAACACATTTTCCACGATCTTGAAATGTTCTGGTCAGCTTGTGTTCAGTCTCAAATGAGAATATGCAGTTGTTAAACCCTTAACAACCTTGGTGGAAATATGATTTATGTAATTAAATTCTCTTATTGCTGGCTCAGCAGTCTGAGCATCATACTGTGTGCATCTGTTGTTTTATTTCCCTTTTGGAGGTTTGGTTGCAGTATTGGCCCTTCTTGGAAACATCACTGTCTCAGAATGAGCACATAAATGACTGTGTAGTAAACTTAAAAGACAAAAATCTGATTTAATTAATTTTTATGTTTTCTGTGAATCACGAAAATGGACAAATGACTGTAAATTAGAAGTGTCTCATTATTAACACATTCATATAGGCCTAGGCTAAACATTCACTTAAAAAAATCTCACATTTGTTGCTTTTGTGCTGGAATATGACCCTGGCTACACACAGGGCCACTAGCTATTTGTACACTTCTCCATTGGAATGCCACCCTTGAAGAAGTAGCAAAAATCTGTTTTAATGGATTTAAAACATTGTGAGTATGTACAGCAACATATTGCAAAATAGCGTAGACATGACAGCTCAAATTCTATCAGAAAGTCTACATTCTTCATGCTTTGTGATCCTTCCCATGTCATTTTTCTTCCCTGGGCGTTGTTTACAATCATTTAAAAAAATATTAGCAGGTTTTTGCTCTATCTTGGACAACTGAACCTCATTTAGGCTACTTAAAAATATAATTTTTTTTAAAGAATTTTGTGAACTCATACAAATCTCTCTCTAATTTCATTAATTTATTTTAAAAAATGTATCCATTTCACCAGTTTACGGTTTACCCTAAATTTGCTGTCTGAAACCCGCACGATATTTTCATTGAAATGTGTGATATTTTCAAACCTAGCCACGTAAGTGTGACATTGGGCCTCAATGCTTTTGTTTCACCCCTGATGTGTGAGGCTTCAGACCTGTGAAACTAATGGTAAATGTAACTTAGTGACATGGGTCAAGCTTGAATCAAACAACAGACATGGTGTAGGCTACATTATCCACTTTTAGTTTTATTCCTTGGTGGCTCAACAGTTTTATTCACCAGGCTGACTCACAGATTCTGGGTGCTTTTCTTATGTTTGTCATGCTGACCCATATCAGCTCACCCTTTTAGCATTACTTAATAGGTCAGTAAGATGTGAAAGTAAATGGCTCTCAATGATGTCAACATTAAACGGATAAGAAAGGAGCAGCAATCATTCCAGGGAAAACCTTAACTTTGGACTGTAGATGAAGTCCAGCAGTTTCGGTCTGGAATGACGGCATAATTCATGCAATGAGCAAACGTTCATGCTATAGCCTACTGGTATCACATACAGTAGCTTTGGCTTGATATCATTATTGTCAGAGGCCAAATATGAGTGCTTTGTGTCCATTAGGCTTGCTTAAGCCCACAAAGTCATGAGGATGTTGCAACTTCTGTATTTGACTTCCTGTGTTGAGAATAAAGGACAAGTTGTAATAACTGCCACAAGCCATCCGCATAGGCCGTTTCCTACCTACTTTCCTAATTGAGCATGTGAATGCTCCATGCAGAGCTTTTGCCTTTCAGAGACAAAATATGAGCCGTGTCAGTACTGTTGGCCTAGTTCAGGAGCAACACACACTCACACACAGCTTTCCTGGAATCACTGCCATGCACTGAATTTACTGCCAACCAAAGGACTAAAACAAACATTGTGTTCTCTGCACCTTAATGCTCTGCACCTTCTAGCTGCACCAAGGACCACAATAGAAATACGTCCTGTGACTTTTTTGCTATCCTTGATGCTCTTTTAATTGTGCATGTACATTGGTGTTTGCAACCATGCAATTGTCCTTTTAAAGTGAATCGTCAAATAAATAAACTAAACTAAAACTAAAATTCTGGGGTTGCAGTTTGGTTTTTCCAGGAGCCATAATTCCCCTTTATGTTTCCATGGAAACATGCAACACCAAATCCGGACAAAAAAAGGAGGCAGAAGACCTCCAAGGGCGTGCGACAGCACACTGCACAGCTAAACTCATATGAATGGGGAGCGAGCAATGTATTTTTTTTAAAGAGGAGAGAGGCAGCACTGCCACACCAGAGTGGACTGATTCAGGGAATGATCGTCATTCACTAGTATCCCCATTTATCAGATGGCAAGTTCCATTGTCTTCAATGATAGAGGCCAGTTGGTCACGGTAATCCAATGAGACTTTGACGGAGGTCATTTGTAGTTATTGGGGAATTTTGTATATTCACCTGCTGATTCACCTTCATTTTTGTGTGCTTATGAGGAGGCTGCCAGTAAATAGACTTGTCTGCCTGGTTACCTGAACTCTGTACAGTTCTTCATTTTGTACATTTGTCTCCATGGCTCGTTGTAAACCTTCCTCTGGTGTTCCCAAGCAACGGAATCCAGGGAAAGTGTCATGTTGGATGGATATTTCAGCGGTCCGTATAGGTTTAAAGCAGAATAACGCTTTTACCGAGGAAGCCAGTTAATGGAGACATGGAAATCTTTTACTGGAGACTTCAGATACCTTGGGTGTTTTTGGAATATGGTTAGAGAAATTCTTTTTGATCTAGACGCCTGTAGCTTTAGCCTGTAGGTCCACTTCTGTCGAATGGCTGAGTAGTAGCGGCTGGGCTTGGCAGTAGGGGGAAATGCGGTCGACTTATGTTTCTAAAAGCTGGGATGAGTCAACAGCTCTGCCCTCTGTCTGATTCTGTTTGAAAGAAAGTCAGAAAGTCAGGGGTAATGCCACAACGACAGGCTGATTTTCCTTGTTTCTGACATATTTTTTTGTTGTTGAAGAAAGAGAAAATAGTCAAGTCAAAAATAAACGATTATGTCATTGCTTGAGTAACCCTGCCATCATATGCTACAGTCTTCAGTGTAGTAATGCTGAGAAATCACAGAATATGGGCTGATACAAGCAGTGTTATTTCTGTCTGAGTCATGCTGCTTTTCCCAACTGGTTTCAAACTGAAACAGTCGTGTCTACCCCACACAGCCCAAAGACCAGTTTAGCCTCAGATATATATATATATATATGCATACATATACATACATATATATGCACAGAAGCCCTGTGGAACATGAATGATGCGTCATCTTGAAAGAGGAAGGAAGAAATTGAGCAGAAGAGAAACCGAAAGACTGTTGCTTGAATGGAGCGGCAGAAGAGTCAGTTGTATGCGGAGTGTGAGGCATTTGAGATTTGAGCAAATGTAGTACAATCATTCTCCTTATCCATTTTCTCCCTAATTTTGGAAGACCAGTAATGCCTCTCAAGTCATAACTGTGCCATCTGCAACCAATGCAGGAAGCTTTTTTTGGAGGGGTGGGGGAAGTGGGAGTTTACCATGCACCTTTTCTAGCTTTAGAAGAGGCCCTGGAATTGTTCCTGAATGGGTTGAGGAAAATACACAAGCTAACATGAAAAGAAAGTAAACTGTAACGGATTGCAAGTGTTTGTTTCCTCTCTTGTTGTCTGTATGGGAGGTGGGAGGTGAGAGGTGGGGGGTCCATGCCCGATTGTCTGAAGGTTACCTTGCAGTGGCCTGGAGTAGCATAAGGGCCCGTGTGGTGGTCTGGCTTTTGAGCTGCATGGATCTTAAGTACAGCAGGTTGGAACAATGTCACACAAGTAGAAAACCTGTATTAGGCCTACTTGATTAACATTTTATGGAGGGAAGGAAGAACTGGATGGTCTGCATTCCTGTGCCACCAGATTCTGGTTGTTGCTGTATCTTAGAAAGATCGTATTCTCTCTCTCTGAAAATGCATTTCTGACCTCAGTGGAAAAAGAAGACTTCCAATACAACTGAAGTGATTCATGGAAACGGGGCTAAAATAAAATTGTAGGCTTATTAAAAAATAAAACAAAGGGTAAAATGCAGAGCACCAAACCATTAACAACAGCTGTATATGATGTTGCATTAAAGTGAACATAGAGCCTGCCCATAATGGCATATTGCATTAGATTATGGTGATTATTTGATCCATATGACATATGTAACAACATATTACCATATTGGCAGTGACTGATATTGATCGTGACTGCCTGTTTGCTGAATCACAGGCTAACAACATAATTAGGTATGCATTCAAACAATCACGACATTTCAAGAGGCTGCATGGCCTGAAGTATGTAATGGCTGATAATAATAATGTTTCAATAACTGATACTATTATTATTATTATTATTATTATTATTATTTTCTACTTTTTCCTGGATAGCTTGTTATGGATTGCATGTACTTTTTACAATCTCTTATCAGTTTACAGCTTATTCTCTGTAGAGCTGGAGGCATTCTGAGGTGGTAAGAAGAATTTCGCTGGCTGAATGATCCATCTCTCCTCTCTGGTAGTTTCCCTGTGGCCGAGCGCAACGACAGTAAGATGCCTTTGGGAGATGATGGACATGCCTGGAAAAAGAAGACTTCAGACATTAAGGAGATCTACGACTTCAAAGAAGTTCTGGGGACGTAAGTGTCTTTTGAATAATTGGTCTTCACGGACCGCTACATTCCGCCTAGGTGCCAAAACCGAAACAAAAAAAGGGTTTCTTTTCACATTCAGCCATCAGACCCTTTTTCTATTAATTCCTCCTCCCAGGCTCGCTGGCGACAGGCGCTTTTCTGATGGTCATTATTACCCTTAGGGGACCGGCGTTTTTTCACCAGTTGCTATCAGTCTGTGGCGACTGGTGCTTTTTCATCATTACCATCAGGCGGTGTTGATGATGCGGCACGACAGAGCGAAGGACAGCATCAGTGGCCGGAGGAAATAACTCATCAGCGAGAGCCAGTTGTCATTTCAGAAGGTCTAAAAAGGGTGATTACAGCCACCTCCCTAGGCACTGGGGTGTCTAGGCATGACCGTTGATCATCACGCTAACACAAATTTCATACTCCCCATTGATTAATTCCATATAGTGTGCGGACGGGTGTGGTGACCAGAGCACATCATTGTCGAGCTGCTTCTGATTTCACAACCTGATTGGTGTTGTCTTGCTGCTGTTTGCTCATGTTAGAATAACAGCGTTAAGTTCCGGGAGTGGATGATGTATTCAGATCCAGTGAGGTGACTGAAAATGTTTTTTTTTTTTTTTTTCTCGCATTTTCTCCCCAATTTAGCCGTTATACCAATTCCCCGTGTGAATCACGGTCCTGGTTGATGCGCTATCCTCTGTTGGTCTAGGGAGGGTGTAGACTACCACATGCCTCCTCCGATACATGTGGAGTCGCCAGCCGCTTCTTTTCACCTGACAGCGAGGAGAGTGTTTCACTGGGAGAGCGTAACGCGTGCGGAGGTTCACGCTATCTCCCCCAGATCCCCTCCCTGCTGAACAGGCGCCCCGACCAATGAGTAGGAGTCGCTAATGCAACGATCAGGACTCATACCCTCACCGGCTTCCCACCCGCGAACACTGCCAATTGTGTTCGTAGGAACGTCTGACCAAGCCGGAAGTACCGCTGCCAGGGATTTAAACCGCGTCTCTGCGGTGGTAGGCGAGTGCTTATACCTCTACGGCCGAGGTGATTGAGAATTTGCACCATATGAAGCAGGAAATCCATTTCAACATAGTGTGATGCTTCTTTAGAACTAGACAAACATCTTTTTCATTTTAAGCCGGCAGTTTATTTATTTATTTATTTATTTATTCATTCATTCATAAATTTATCTTCCATGTATCTAAGATATGAGTGCATTCTCAAGCAAATGTTGAAATGTGTGTCTTTTATTTTGATTAGATTTTTTGCATTTTTGTCTGTGATTCATACAAATTTTATTGTTTGCTGTAGTTGTAGTTCTGGCTTATTGTCTAATAAATGAAGTCTAATAAATGTAATGCATAAAATATATTTTTGATCTTTTTCAAAGCGAAAAACTCAAAATGGTGGGCCCCTGGCACCTGTTGTCCTATGTGTGGCTTTCCCAGGAAATGAAAGCATTCCTGGTGGATGTTGTCTGTTTGGTCTTGGGTTTGGCATGCAGCACAAGTCTCCACCAGGCTTGAGTAGGAAAAGCTGTTGGGATCCAGGCCTGGTCTTTCCCAAAGCCAGAGGGCCCCGTAGCTGCAGTAATGCTGAGATTAATGTGAATTCGGTGCACGTGGACACAGCCCACTCCTGTTGGGAATTCTGGATTCCGCACATCTCCCTGTAGAACAGGGGAAATGAGCCAGGGCTGAGGGCTGTATGAGTTTGGCTTGTAGAGCCAGCATAGTTCAGCCAGGTCTGTCAGCTCAGGGAGTTTAGACGCCAAGCCACTCTTAATCCCCCCCACCCCCACAACGGGACCTCTCAGCACATTCTGCCGCCAAGGATCTGCAGTGTAGCCACACTGCGCAAAACCAACATGTGGAAAGAAAATCTTCCATTTGAACGGGCTCCGTGACGATGTGCCAGACGAGGGGGGGTGGACTCCAGAGTGTGGAAAAGGCACAATGGCCTGCAGCTCGTCTGCGTGGCGCCTTTGTGTTGCATTGTGTAGTGTTCCGTTGTATGACGTATGTGCTGGGTGAGGTTTGTTGATTTTGTGTGACATTGGGTGATGTTTGATGTTGTATACACTGTCGACAGTAGCTAGTTGTTTTCCTTCTCGAGGTTTTCCGTTCATTGAGTTAAAATAACAGTTTGTGGCTCTACAGCGCTATAATTTCATAATGATTTGTCACTATTGTACACCATGAACATACGTCTTCCGGTCTCACATAGTAGTGAAAGGCTGACTGTGCTTGTAGAAACACACTTTCTTTCATGAAGGAGTGCTGTATATATGAATGATGTTAACGATAAGAATAAATTGAACTGCTTCGGTGAGTATCCTAAGTTGCTCGTTTGGGCTTTTGATAGCTGTATATCAATGGAGAATTGAACATTTTGAAAACACGCCATATGTGCCTTTGTTGCTTCTGTATGCTTTCTGTCCCCTTCAAAATGCGGAATTCCTGAGTCAGCTGATGAAAGTGCCGGCAGACCGCGTTTGGCCTGATGATTGAACAGCTGGAGATTTTGGTGATATGTGGAAAAAATGAATTAAATGTATAATTTATTTTGAAGGTATGCCTTTTGATATAAATGTGCATTTATAAACCCCATGGTTAGCAAAGCATAATTTTTATGTTGATACTTTTTATGGACCTAAACCTGTTTATACTGGTTGAAAGTGAGTGGAAGCTAAAACTGGATTCCATGCGTACTCGGTGTCATTTGTTAGAATATTGAGTGATATGCTTTGTCTTCAACGAGTGGCAAAACAATAGCGCATCGTTTCAGTTTTAAAAAGCGCTGACATCTGATGGATTAATGTGTTGATGAAAAAATTCCTTACTTTTTAAAAGAAGATTACAAATTGGGTTAATTGGTTTAGTTCACCGGTTGACGTTAATACATTTATTTTGACAGTTTCAGTAACCTATCCCGTGTTTATATAACATTGTAGGCATGTAGCGGAAGCTCTTAACTAAAGGGAATTACACAGCATACATTCTTTACATATAATTCCTTACTGGGTATTTACTGAAGCATTTCAGGTTAATTACCCTGACCAGGGTATCTTCGGAGTGCATTGACTTCAGAATGAAATGCACAACCTTGGAATTGGTTCAGTTGCCTTACCATTTTGGTATACTGCTGCCTCTCTCTCTCTGTCCTCTGGCCCTTCCTTCATAAAGGCCTATAAGGCAGCTTGCTACTGAGATGGAAAGTGGGGGTGGGGACTCCTAACATGACCACGTCTTCCATCTGAAGAACTTAGTGACACAAATGGGAATCCTCTATAACCAGTTATTTGTAATGTTGATAATAAGCATTGTGTGATAATAAACAGCTTAGTCCAGTTTCCCTTGACTTGCAAAAACATTCATATGCTGTGTTTTCAGTACTATGAATAAAAATCTCTGACATGCTTCATTGATCTCTGCTTTGCTCTGTAAAAGCATACATTGTATGCCATCTTTCCGCGTGAATTGAAGAAAGCCTCTGGATAAAGGGAGCCAGCTCCTTACTCGCCTATTACTCATGAGGACTTCCCTGTTCTAAGGAACGATCACACCTAGGCAGCTGCAAAACCTCACTTCTTCTAGAAATGATTGTGTTACTTTCATTTCTCTTCACACTCCAGTCACCTTGTGCTCAGAAGCCACTCCAGATCAGCTGCGAAAGTTAAAAGGAGCCCTGTCCTCCTCTGAGAAATGCAAATCCGCAGGGCCTCGCCCTGTTAAAGGAACTGGCCATTCATTCTGCCACTTCTTATCACATGTATAATCTCATCCTGCCAGTCTGCAGTTCCATGGCCTGCCCTGTCTAAGGGCACCCTGCACTCTTTTCTTGTCTTGCAGCGGGAGATGAATATCAGGCTTGCCTTAACAAGCGATAACCTATTCATGAATGAAGCCCAAAGGAAGACTGTTCCGCTGCAAGTACAGTTCACACCTCAACTCAAATGGTTAAAATGGTTATACTAATATAGCCCTCAGTACATAGTTTGGCCTGGATAAGAGTGGGGGATGAGGAGTTTTTGGCCGACTGTCAGATGGAGTAGTTAAACTGATTGGGGATGCCATCCAATTTGTTCCTGGGAATTAACCACAGTGTTATTTAGTTACCCTTTATTTCAAGTAAAGTCTCTCTGCGGTGTCTTGCTAATGGAATCGGGGTAAACCCATTATCTCACTTAGACATTTAAATGGCTTATGTGTATCCTTGTCTTTCTGAAGAGCAGTACTCTGTGCCTCCCACTGCAGTAATTCATGTGTTTAGTTTTATTTTCATTTAGTGGCAGTAAAGCGCTCATGTCATTATTAGGCTTAACGGATTTTCACAAGTCATTTTGGCTGGCACTGAATGACTCATTTAACGTGGTAAATGTACAGTCCTTTCATGTGTAATCCTGGAATTTTGTAAGTGTATTATAACTTGAAAAGCTTCCACCTAAGTGTGTGTGTGTGTGTTCGGGTGTCTGCTGGCGTGTGTGCATTTGTGTGTGGCTGCTTGTGCGCGCTCGTGTGTGTGTGTGGCTGCATGTGTGTGTTTGTGTGCAGAAATTTGTTTGCTGATCCCACAGTGTGTTCCTGTGGCATTTCTAATCTTTTGTGTTCTAGTGTTTCTCATGTGTAATGTTCCTGTGCATCTAATAGAGCACATTGTGTTGTACACAAGTCATTTACAGGGCTGAATTTGAGGTTTCTGTTTATAGCCCTCATGCTGCTATGAGATGGGCTTTCCTGTGTGGTTGCTACATGCTGCCAAGTCCGTTTAACAGGATGTCGACCCCATCCTTTCTGCCTTGTGAGTTCTAATAAAATATTTATGTATTTTTAAAATATTTTTAAAATAAGGGGCCTACCAATAGTAGAATTTAAATGGGTATAATAATAATAATAATGACTTATCATTATTATCTAGCTGCCTTTATCGAGGGTGGCTTACTGAGCTGTATCTGTTTCGGAAACCGGTTTTTTTTGTATGCTTATCTCCTTTTATGCTCACTCTGCGGCACTTGTTGCAGTTGAGCATTGTTGATTCAAGAGAGTGCAAACGAGCACACACTCTCCTCCAAAGCATGTGATATCACTGCTGCTTCTTTTCACACTGCAGCCCACAAGTTCGCACAGACATGAGTCAGAAGATGCATTATGTGCAGCCCAACCATGTCCAACCATGATCACCTGGGGTGACCTCTTTGCAACGACACATCATAATCTCACACAGCTGCCACCCTCCCTCCTTTGACATTGGCACGATTCAGATTTCAACCAGGTTTGAGGCCGTTCAGGTTGAATACCTTCACAGGGAGTCAAACTTGCAGCACAGTTATTTAACCATATTTATATTGCTAGCTGCAACATAGACTACAGTAAGTTGCATCTATTGGGTGGTGAAATGTTTTAAATCATCATTTTTTGGTGAAAATTCAGAACAGCGATCAATTTGTTAAAGATGCAAGGCTCTTGTTTTGCGCTGATTTCAGACAAAGATGTGAAAGATCAGTTTTTTCCAGCCAATGAGTTGTCCATCTTGTTTATGGAAAGAACACTGGCTCCTTGCATTGCATAGCTTGGAGTTTACAGTGGGCTGGTTGTCTTGGCAACAGGAAGAGACACTTTCCATATGGACTATAACAGTCACTATGGAAACAAAGTTGTTTTTTTCTATTGATAATTAGGTGAATGTATCAGCTTTTCAATGATGTTGATGCCCCCCTTTTTATTTCGCTTTTCCACAAAAGCGATATATTGGAATTTCTTTAATTCCATAGTTTTTTTTGTTTGTTTGTTTGTTTTTTTAATCCTCTGTGCTTTATGGTAAGAGGGGCTAGGGAGCAGAGGAGGTGACACTTCTTCCTGAGGTACAGTATAATGGAGTTGTCAAAACAAACGTTTCCCTCCCAGTTCCCTCTCACCCTGCCTCCTTCACTTCTCCCCTCCTTCACTCATCTCAGTCAGTTATCTCGCTCCCTTGGGCCTGTGCTTCTATGGCAGCCACATTCTGTTTTTTGTGTTTGTGTTTACTACTAATGTTGGGGAAATTATCCGGAGCTCCATACACCGGAACACAATAGGCTGCTGATCAGCTTGCTCTCAGCATATATTTATGTAATAAAGCTGCATTGTTTTTTTTCTTTCCTTTGCTAATAGGGAGCACTGAGCCTGATCATTCATTAAATGCCAAATACAGCCTTTTGTTGATCAAAGGATAATTGGTAGGTTTTTTTGGCAGGCTATTAAAACTAAAATCAATCATGTAGCCACCACTTAGGCTCTCCCTGCTGTATTTCATTATTGTGAAACTTTCCCATTTACACTCTTGCATGCGTGCCCACTTACACACTTAACCACTTATCATAAACGCGTGTCCAGGTATACACATACACACACTTAAGTGTGCTTATGTATTTACACAAGGAAATTTGCCCATGTAAATACATACATTTAAATACAATCCAAGTGTATGCTTTCATGCCCACTTGCACATTAGGACACACTTACCCACTTGCACACATGCTGACACACCTACCTTATTTGTAAAGTTGCAAGCATTGCTAAAATAATTATGGAAGAATTAATGAGAGCATGTTTTCATTTTGGAATCATAATTTATTGGATACTGTACTCATTGCATACTGTAGGATGTATAATGTAATTATTTGTCCTGTGAACTACTGATTACATGTCAGCAAGTTTATCTAACTTACTGAAGGAGCCACTTAAGTCCAACTCCTTTAAAGAGGCCATTTCCAGCTTTTTGTTTGTACGTTCATGGAAGTTATTTTATGGATCTGAGAGAATGAGTGCTTTAGGGAAGCATTTCTTGGAAATTCAGTTGTCTGTGACTAGGCCCAAACTCACAGACTAATGTTACTGTGAGTGATTATGTCTTTCTTTTTAACTGCGTGATTTTGTGTGCTTGGCCAGAATGTGAAAAATAATTAATTGGGTGGTTTTTTCAGAACATCTACGCAAATGCATCTCCTATACTGCCTCTCCTAAACATGTGTGGGTGCTGGAGCAGAAGACTGTTGTTAATCTGGGCTTGGGTTGACAGTGTATTTAAACTACTCTGAATTGACAGAGCCTAGCAAGCCAGTAAACATACAAACAATGTACACACCATGACATATAAAGCCGTCATTATGAAGTATTGATAATCATTAATACTTCATAATGATAGTTGCGGTGTGTGTTGAGCATATGTAGATGGCCAACACATATTGTGGTTTCATTGTATCTTGGATGTCAAATTGTATTCCTAAAGAAAAGGTCATAAAAAAATGCAATGTTTCCTGATGTGAATGTGTTGGGTGCAGAATTTCTCTGTGTATAGCAGTGATTAAATTAAATCTCATATCCACTTAGCATGCGGTCACCAGGCTTGCAGTCTACGGGCTCACGCAGCCCGTTGCTATGATCCTTGGCTCTGCTTTCCGGGAAAACTGTAGCAGCTGGTGCCGTTTCCGTGGCAGCCGAGACTGGGGAGAATTCCGTAATGGTGAATGATGATGCTTCTCCTCTGTTTCCGGGGCAGCCCGCGGGCCCTTGTAGCGCACAGCAGGCCCAACAACAGCGCGCTTCACCCTGCCGTGTGACCGTCCCAGCAGAGAAGGAACCGGAATCATCAAAAATCAATGGCCTGACGGATGGCCCACTCAGACTCTGCCATTTAATGGTGATGAAAGTGCTGACTGTGATAGAACGGACTTATGATCAAAGTGTAGAGAGAGAAAAATGACTGTTGTATTTGTCAGCTCGGCTGGCATTGAGCCTACAATCGATGTGCCATTTTCGGAGTAGAAACGCTGTCTCTACTGGGGACACTGGATTTGTCAAAAGTTGTTGGGTTGCAGATTTACCATGCTCCCAAAACTTGATAGCTCCAAGTAGTAGACCCGGACACTTGTTATCTACATCTGCTGCATCTATAACAGACTGAATAGCTACTACATAGATATTTTATCTCCAAGCATGAATCCTAAATCATTTTAAGAAATACTACCATATGAGTTCACATTGTTATTTTTGGCCCAGCTTTGATGTGTTAAATGTTTAATGAAGCACACAGCCCTTTTTCTGGGATGAGGAGTTGGCTTGGAAGGGTCATTGCTCCTCTGATATAAAGTAAGCACTGCTGCGATGTTGAACACTGGCAGCCGATTGGTCTGAATTCATGGCTGCTTTTTCATACGCGGGGAAGTGCGGAATGGTTTTGATTCTGAATTGACGCAGCAGGAAAAGAGCCACATTCAGTCTGGAGTACTGAAGAAGAGGAGGGTGAGAACAGGCCAGTTCAGTGTACATGTGCAGTTCTCGTGATCGCTGGACCTGTTGCCTGTGACCGATAGAGCCACCCAAAGGACTAGGTGCACGTGGGGGTGCCAGGTTAGGGGGGGACGGGGGGTGAGAGGGAAGCAGCATGCTGTCTCAGCATGGAGAAAAGCATGGAAGTGTCTCACCTTCTAAATTATTCAGCCCTCCCCCTCTCCAGCCCACCCTTCCATACCCAGCCATCCTTATCGACCCTGCTGCGAGCAGCAAGCGTGCCACTGTCGTTTCCGTTCCTTTGAGGCCAGATGGAGTACTCCTCTGAGGAAGGAAGGGGTGAGTGGAGATGGAGGGGGGTGGAGCCTCTGTGTTTGTGAAAGACTAGGGATGCTCACTGTTTTCTGAATGGCAGCGGGATTGCCTGTATACTCCACTTGCCTCCACCTGCTTTTTCTGGCCAACTGCTTTAGTTGACTGGTGAGACACCTTCATTACAATGCTGCTCATTACTTTTAGTACAAATAGCACAAACTATACAGGGTCTGGCTCTCAGATACCAGCTGTGGTCCTGTATATGGGTCTCTGCCTGAAGCTAATTTCTCTCATTAGCATTTTTTACACTCGCGCACAGATGGAATTCCAATTGACCATTTCATCATTTTTATCTAAGAAATACATGCCAACCAAACCCAGTAAGTTTGTCAGTGAACATTTCCGGAGTGACTGGCACAAAGGCACAGAGAAGACTGGCAGGGCGAGGTTTGGATCCAGCCCCCCCCCCCCCCCCGAGGCACACACTCGCACAGAACTGATCAATGCGTGCTGACACTAGGGATGTGGCCACTGTCCCAGCTGTAAATCCGGCGAGACCTCTCCCATTCATCATCAATGATTTAATGCAGTCCACTCTCCATTCCCCGCTCCCGGCCTGGTCTACGCCTTCTCCATACCCTCTCCCCCGCCTCCCTCAGCTGTCCTTACCGTTAACCTCCCCGTAAATAAAAGCGACAATGTGAAAATAGATTTTCTCTGTTTGCGGCTGATTGATGTCCAACATTTCGTGTCATTTCTTTCGTTCCTTCGGGTGACACACATTCCTTTCTAAAGTAGTGAGCCTCTTTTCCTTGGCCAGCCATTCATGACCCGGCTGTGATTGTCTGTCAGTCAGTAAAAATGTCTGTGCAGTAGTGTCCCGCCTTCTGGTATCACCCATCTCGCATTTCACTATATTGTCACCAGAGCCGTCACTCTCGTTTTAGCTGTCTGTGCTGTGTAACCAGAGCTGGGAAATGTCTGCGTGTTGGAGAGAGGGAGAATGAAAAGGAGGGGAAAAAGTTGATGGAGAGGGAGGGGTGGTTGAGAGAAAAAGAAAGAAGAGGGCTAAAGAGAAAGTAGCGTGAGTGACCTGAAGTGGTTGGGCTGTTTACTGAGACGCAGAGGCTGCGCTTAGTGTTTTGGTAGCAGGACATGACTGTGGGTCCAAGCTCATCGGCAAAATGTTAATGTGTGTGTGTGTGTGTGGGGGCAGGTTTGTGTGCCAGTGCTGTTCTGTCAAAATCCTGTCAGCAGAAGGCTATGTATCTAGAACTAAATGTTCACCTTGTCTGGACTCCTGCCCAGACAAACGTCATGTCTGGACACCCAGATGTAATCAACTTCTAATACTGTACCAGCTTAGTATGCTGCTTTAGTGTCTGTGACCCCACAGACAGGTGGGAAGGGGTGTGGGTGTGGCTCTGGCTGCAGGTGGATTTAGTGTCTGTTTCATGCAAATTACACAACAGGAACAGGCCTCCACTGAGCTCTTACGATTATTGACTTTCCCAAACCACTCAAGCAAATGGTCTCATTATAGGCTATATATTTTTTTACAAACATATAATCTTTTAATAAATTTGATTTGGTATTTGACAGTTTTTAATCAAAATGGCTTGGCACTGCTCATAACTAACCATTTGAGGCACATCATTGTTCAGACACCTAGCTAGATTTCCTGTGAACTTCCTGACATGGGATGAGTTGCACCATAACAGCTAAGAGTAGTATTCAGAATGCCAAATTAACTTTTTATACATTGCAGAGATAAAAAGAAATCGTGACTCGGATGTGAATTTCTCATATTTGTGACTGAAAGATTATTAACACCACAGGTCAACATTTATTTCACTTCAGTAATTGATGTGTGGTGTAAATAGAGCTATTGAGGCCTAATGTCTCTCAGCACAGTGTGTCCTTGTTTGGATTTTGGAGGTCTTGAAGCGCCTCTCTCCTGCTCACTGCCGGCAGTCAGGACGGGTGGTGAAGCTGTGCTGGACGGGGTGACGATCGAAGCTTGTGTTTTCGGAGAACTACTGTCTTGAGTACCCCTGTGAGCTTGTGAGAGCAGGGAGCCCACAGCCCTGCCCCCCATTAAGTATTTATGTTCTTGTCACTTGCTTTAGGGGTCATGCAGATATGTTCTGAGTTGGTTTCAAGCCCTTCTCATTTTGCGCATTTGATAAATATGGCAGATACTCATACATGAAGAACAGTGTGAAGTCACCATCCAGTTTAAATATGAATTTATTGGTCAACAGTGGGGATGAGTTGGTTGAAAAAGTAAACATCATTTACACATTTCTCTAAGCAGTGTAACCGCTAGCATCTCTAAGATGATAAAGCTGAAAAATATGTTCAATTATGGTCAATATGAAAGATACGGTACATTTTCAGCTAAGATAGAATCGGTTATGTGTTTATTTTCTGGTTCTTCCAGTGAAGAGCTGTGTGCACATGGGATTGCTTTTTGGCTGGTACAGAAAAGGTCATGTGGATAGTGCAAATGAAGGTTTTGGTCTTGACTGGCTGCACTGGAAACAAGTTCTCCTTGTGTTTTCACTCCAAAACACTATAACACCAGATCAGACATCATGTACCAAATGGAGACCAGGATAGAGGAAAATGGCACAAATTTATAAAAGGCACAGTTGTATAATAGTATGGATTGCATATACAGTGAGCTCCATAATGTTTGGGACAAAGTTTTTTTTCTTTTTGATTTGGCTCTGTACTCTACAATTTTTGAATTGTAATAAAACAACTCACATATGCTTAAAGTGCACATTCTCAGCGTTTATTTAAGGCTGGTTTTAAGGCTGTAGGCCTATGTACTAGATAGTCGTCGCACTCCTGCAGACTCTGCCTGTGTCAAGTTTTCTGATTATAAGCTGAATTCGTGAATATTGTATAAAGAACAAAGTTTCTGTCAAATGGCTCGAGTAGTCTTTTTTTTTTGTGTACATCACTGGAGGTTTAGCATTTAGCCTAATTAGTTTGCTGTTGATGTTCTTGTTTAATTGTTACTTTATATCCTAAATGTCTAGCATTTAATTGGTTTTCTATTGATGCTGTTTAAATTCCGCTTTCTGTGGTGCACTTTATTTACTTTACTCCTTATTTGTTATGACCATTAGCTCTTGGCAAACAGTGGTATGGGCCTGTGTGTTTGATTTTAAGACTGAGTCTTCCCAAATGGCATTCTCTGTGCTCACTCTCAACTAAAGCCTGTTCTCACCCTTCTGCCTGAGAAAAATCACCTGTGAAGTGAACTGTGAGATAGGAACACGTCTTTAAATCAAATATGGCAATTCTCATAAAGACAGTTTTCTCATAAACATTATAGACATTGTAGAATATGAAACGTTATATTGGAAAACAAAGAAACCTCTTTTTTTCTTCTGCCCTATAGTTTATTTGTTAATGTCAACCTCTCCTTCTGCTGTATCCTGTAGACCGGCCCGCAATGAAAGGGTGGCTCTCTCCATGTGCCTAGGAGACCTAAGCCATTGATAAAACTGCCTGTTCTTTGGTCTTTTGAATGCTGATGCTGTTTAAGTATAAACAGTATTTGTTTTACAGGAATCATGTCGTGGATTCTCAAGGCGGGGTTTATAACTGCCTACGGAAGGGGCATGAAACGGTTTCCCATAATTGTATTGATAGTAGAGGAATGCAGGCCTATTTTATTTAAATTGTGCAGAACAGGACTCAGGATTTGCCTAGTGGCTTTGAATAAATGTCTTAATTGTTTCCTTATTCTTTTCGGTAACTGTCACAGGTCCCACAAGGGCCGCTAAATGAGATGTGAAGTCAGCCAGGCCTCCAGGTTTGCTTTTCATCCCATGTGTTTCTCCCCAGATCATATCTCCACTCCTCCAAACTCAACGGGAGCATTAAGAGTGTCTGCTGAGTATCTCATCAGTGTCTTTTGCTGTTCAGAAACAGAAGAGGGAGATGTGAAAGTTTGTTGAGCATTGTGGAGCGCTCCACAAAAATTGCATCTGACACACCCCCCATGTTTGCTCAAAGGGCGTGTCCAATCAAACAGTTTGGAATACAGTACATGTGGAAAGAACTGCCCTGCCAACATCAGCAAAGTCTTGATCCACTTTGTAGACCAATGTTTGCAGTCTGCACCTGGTTTTTATTTGCCTTATGTAAGGCCGACACTCTTTCCTTGCTTGCCAAAAGTATGAGGGCATTTTCACCATTGCTAAAGTGATATTTACTGTGACCTAATATATCTGGGTTGATGAGCTGTCACTTATTTCCAAAGTGCCAATACACCTGTGCTTGATCAGTACTGCTTTGATATTTAAATATATGTTGATGCTCTTGGGGGTTGAGATTTACGTAAAGAGCCGAGGCAGGTGCTGGAGCCTTGCACTGGGAACATGAAGCTTACAGACCTCTTCCCGCTCTGAGGTTTGGGCTCCATGGCTAGTGACTCAGTCACACACCCTCCTCTTCCAGCTCTGCAGCCTGTCCTCAACTGAACCTACCCTAGCACTGAGCCAGGCCTGACATTGCACTCACCAATGGCAGGTTCTGAGCTCTCGTGAATCCCAAGGGGACTGACGCTGCTTTCTGCCACTTTATCTGATCTGGCAGGTCTCCAGTGTATCTGTAGACCGTACCTGGTCTGTAATGTCTTTTGTAGTGTAGTTTCAGTGAAGTTGTGCGTTATTGAAGTGTGACATGGAGCCGAGTGTGTGAGGGGTGGGTGGAGACTTGTCACAGTCATGTGACCTTCTGCCAGAGATGAGTGCTCTCCGCCCGCTAGGTTTGTCCAGCTGCTGAATGTGTAATGAACAGACAAATGAGTGTGCTGCGGTCGCTCAGGCAGAGAACAGGAAGGCAGGATGAAGCCTTCCCCCTCGCAGAAGAGCCAGTGCGAAGAAGGAGAGGAGGTGCATAGCAGGGTGTGACTGAGGAGAGGAGAAAGAGAGGTGTGCATCTTCTGCAGTGGGCTTATTATAACACAGTTTGGAGCATGAGTGAAAGATCCCTCTCCCCTAGTAGGTGTATTACTGTGGAATGTGTCCAAGAGGTGATTTCTCACCATACAGCCTCTGTTCAGTAACGTTTTAGGTCTTCACAGACTGATTACATTCCCCTGATTGATGACTAAAGTCTTTTCTGAGCAAAGACTATAATCTCGCATGCAAATGCTTCAGCAGTCAATTAGCATGCTCTTCGCTGCTTTGTTTTCTCAAGCCATTAAGATAAGTAGCAGTGCTGAGAATCGGACTTCCTTCTGTTGAAAAGTCGTTAGTCACTGCAGGTGACTACGAAGAAAGTCTGAGAGCCTTTGGCATTGGCGAGTTTGTGGCTGAATTTGGTGGACTAGAGTGGGAGAAGGTCTGGGCACTACAGTAAAGTAGACCATATATTCATTTTAATGTATGCTGGAAAAAAGTAGGAAGAAAGGTATGTCTTAGCATTAGTCCCTGCTGGCCTTTTTGAGCACTCTGTTTGAACACTGAGGACTGACACACAGACGGACGGACTGGCTGAGGCTTTTGGCTTTGCGAGAGCCGCCATTAATGGCACTGTCAAAAATGCTCGTTTGAATGAATGAAGTGAACTAGTATCAGGAGGGCAAATCACAGCTTGCCAGCGGCGTTCAGGCCATCTGGATACCCACCTGGGCGATGTCCCCATATCCCTGAATATCCTCAGTCTTCCATGCTTACCTGCTCACAAAGCCTTTCCTCCCATCTTTCCGTCATGAATTATTTGCTAACAATAAGCTCATATTTTACTGGAATAATTTCTTCTGTGCTGTTTGGATTGTGTATATGTTCAAATGTAATGCATTAAATATTAAATATACTGCAGTATGCTTAAGTATACGCTGCTGTGTGTAATTGTTGTTCTCCACTTCTGTGTCGCTTCCGTATGTGTGTCTGCTAAGTGATTGCACTGTAATGGATTTGTTTTTCAGCACTTACTTCCACTGTGAACTGTAAGTAGCCCAGGATGAGGGCACTTTAATAGGTAATAATGTGTAGGTAAATATCCGCCAGCGCCTTTGTATAAAACCGTGCTTATTCATTGCACCAGTGCCATTGTTTTGCTATGATGACAACCATGGCTTTTAATGGTGGCAGAGGTCATTTGGTTACGCTAGTTTAAATTTGGATATGATAATTTTTCAGTGTAAGCCTGCCAGTATGGAAATGTTTAATAGTCAGAAGGCCGCAGGGAAAACCCCTAAATAATGATCTTTTTTCTTTTTTTTAAGGAAATGTTCAGTGCCGATTTTGCAGCTTCTTCTCATTAGCTGTAGGAGGAATGCCACAACGCCATGCTATGTCGTGTTATCTTTTGCTAGGGGAAGATGTTAATAAATATGTATTTAATGAATGATGGTGGCTAATGTCTGTTATATTCTCCCCCATATGAGCTTCAACATCCATAAATTTTCTTCTTCAGTGGAGGTGTGCACGTTGAATTATCCGTCATTTTTTTGTTTTTGTTTTGTTTTTTTACGTTGTTTTGTGAAAGCACTGGATGATCCCGGGTCTCTGTGCAGGAAAGCAGGCTGTGCTCTGCTCTGTGTCCAGTATATTCCTCTCTGTTTCATTAACGGATTGCAAACACACAGTGCCTCTGCCGCACGTTTCAGTCCTGTGCTGCCCCATGCGGCCTTTCGTTTCTGGAGAGCGACTGGACTCGTTAATGATGATCTTCCCCCTCCTCTGGTGTGATTTTAAATTCTTTTGATGCGCTGCAGTCATTAAAAATCACTGGCGAGAGAAGGCAGCTTCTGCCCCTGGGGGTTACCGCGTGCGACGAAGACAGAGCAACGCCTGGTTTTGTTACGTTGCTTTCAAAACGAAAGAGCGATTTGATAAAGAAGTCAAACGGCTAAGCGATAAGCGGAATGAATGGCCTCTTTATCGAATAGCCTAACACCGATTTGGTGAAAATAATGATGTTTAATGTCCATGTCGAGAGGACTCCACATTGAGAGAAGATTTCCTGAATGAAAAAAACCGAATGCTTCCTGCAGTTAACACTTGTCTTATAACTATATTTAGTACTTTTCTGTTTATCACTTGGTTTTTCTGAGCAGTGTGCAGGAAGTGAACTGACTTGAATGTGGACACCCACTGAGCAGCACCTCTTTGTTCAGTTATGCTTGGTGTTGGTTAAATCTTCATGGTGGATTATGAGTCTTTCAGTACACCCATCTGGTCAGGGCTTGCTCATGTTGGAGAAAAAAAGAAAGTATTTTTTCTGTGGTCAGAACTGCGGTGCCACGCTGGTTCTTTTGGTAATTGATTCTTTGTCATAAACTGGTGTGGTCCTGTCTTTGCTTTCCTTTTCACTGCACTGACAGTAGGTACATTTTATTTTTTTTCACCCAGATCTAATGGCTGTGATCATTAGCGTCGCAGATCTTACGCCAGCCCTGTTATGATAACAGCAGGCCTTCCCAGAGGCTGGTCTCCTGATCAGGATGTACGTATCCTGTTGGGAGCAGCTCAGTAAACAGAAAAGTTTGCTCAACGTTCCTCCTCTGGCAAAACATCACGCATGTCCCCCCTCTGCCTGCTCTATTCCAACAAATTACTCGTCTAAGCCACCTCTGGTGATGTGGGTTGGGACTACTCTGACTGGACCGCAGCTCAGTCTAGTTCGCTGCCTGAATTAAGAAAACCTTTTCTTTGCGAGGCCTGTGAAACACTTGGCCTGAATCCAGAGGGGAAGCAACAGCGGCGCTCTCCAGCAGAGAGCAGTCCGTTGAGCTCGGGCACCGTGACATCGTGTCGGAGCTTGTCTGGGCTCTGCCCAACCACCCTGTCGAACCGTGTGGGCCGTGCACGTTTTCACGAGCGTGCATGCGCGTCTGTGTGTGTGCACATGCGCACAGGGGCCTGCCCTGTTATCTAGAAGCACGCGCTCGCTGGACAGCATAGCGACTGGCTTCACTAGCACTGTTCCTCACCCTTCTGTGGTGTGATTCACATTCCATTCACAGTAGCAGCTCTTCTGTGGAACTTTGGACCTGCAGCTGTTTGGATCTGTGCCCAGAGCCCTATTTGCCCTTCTTTACTGTACCGAATCCCCAGTAAGGTACTGTAAGAATAGTGTAGATAGCAGGAAAGCAGTTGGTAAGAACTTAAGATGTTATGTGTGATATATCGAGCACTCAGGCAGAGCACTTCTGTTTTTGAAGAGAATGTGCTCTCTTCTCTGGGTATGAAACAGACCAAAATTATCTGTTCTTTTCTTGTCTTCTCTTGTGTTTTTTGTTTTCCTCTTTGGGCCACAACTGGAGATGACACGATAAAAGAATAAGGGTGTCATAGTCACTTGGTCAGATGGTTATCTGAGAAATAAGTGCTGCGCCAGTTTGAGCATGGTCCCTGGATACCTAGTTGAACTTCTTGCTCAGTGTCTCTTGGAGGGAATGAGACCCACAAACCCCGCGCCCCCGGGCACAAGTACAGCACACTGCCTGCTGTAGGCCCACTTTGTTATCTTCCCTTTCCAGATAGAGCACCAGGGGAATTTCCAGTGCTTTTAGCCTACACATCTCACTGATCTGTCTCTCTCGCTTCAGTTAAATGGCTGCTAAATGGTTACGTCTGTTCAGGGAAGAAAATGCCACATATTGTTGCGTGAACTGCAGCGTGACCTGTTAAATACAGGAAGTGATACACACATCTCTTCCCCTTACTTGTCCCTCTCCCTGTTCCTTCTTATGTCTTTCTCTGTTCCTCTCTCTCCCCTCTGTCTCCTCCCTCTTACACACACACACACACACACACACACACACACACACACACGAACGCAGACGCACACACTCTGGGACACATCTCTCATTGTGGTAATTGTATTTCTCATTTTGTAAGCAGTGTACTGTGGTAACCATAGATGTTTTTGTCAACAGTGGCCTTTGTATTTGCATCTAGCCTATCAGGTATGGTAGATGGAGAGCAGTTGCACATGCAGGGACAGGTTGCACAACTGCATTTGGCAGCTGTTGAATCTGCATGGGGGATCTAGAGTTCTTTTTATCCTGGCATTTGCCCTTTTTGGCTGTACTGACACCACGTTGGTCTTATTCTTGATTCAGTTAGTTGCCTGCTATGCTTTTTTCATATCAATGGAATTATTAGGGGTTCAAGCCTGACGGGATTGAAACCCTATTGTTTTTGTGCTGGTTTATTATTAATCTTCTTCAGAAATGTTTGTGCAAATTCCCGTGAGATGGTAAATAGAGACATGACATTCTGCCCATTGGTTGGAAGTTGCGTGCAAGTCCTGCCCAAGAAATATTATCCCAATCGGCCTGATGGGGACGCTATAATCAAAGATCAAAATTTTGAACTTTGAAAAGTCATAACTCCTACGCCATGAGTCCAATTTACACAAAACTTGCTACAGACATCCATCTATTCACACTCTACAAATTTGCCTCAAGAGCCACTAAAGTCTGTCTACTAGATTTTCCTCCATTTTAAATTTTTTGAAGAACACATTTTTGACCTCTCCTCCTAAACCATAGGTCTGATTGCTACCAAATCTTCTGTGGATCATTACTGGACCAAGCTTATCAAAATTTAGCAAAAGCTAGTTGATATCTTGTTGCGTTTTGAAGATATAGACCAATGAACTTCAAAAGGGCATGGCTCAGCACAGAAATAGACCAAAGTCAACAATCGTTAGGCCAATCATAACAAAACTTTCAGGATATGTCCATATAAGTACCTGAAACATACCCTGAAAGTTTCATTCAAATCGACCACTAGGGGGTGCTACAAATGCACAAAATGGGCATGGCATAACACAAATCAGACTATAAATCAAAAATTGTTTGTCCAGTCATTACAAAACTCGCAGGATATGTTTCATAACAGTCGAACCATGTGTGTAAAACTATTTTGAAATCTCCACCAGTCTACGGGAAAAGGTTGGTCATAACTCCTACGCCGTGAGTCTGATTTACACAAAACTTGCTACAGACATCCATCCATCCTCACTCTACAAATTTTCCTCAAGAACCATTAATTATCTGACTGAGTTACTGACTGAGTGAGTTAGTGACATTGACGGTCACAAAGGTGCTTCACATCTAAAAATGACCATTCAAGAATGTAAATTGGAACTGGATTTAGCTCAAATGAGTATATATGGGTATATCCTGGTATTATGTGGCACTTCGAGTGTACCAGTAAAATAAATAACAATTAAAAACAGAAAAATATAGCCATTAATTATAAGTGTGTTGAAGGTTCCCTTTTCCCAAACCCAATACCTATCATTAAATAGTTTCCTTTCAGACACAATCAAACCGTCATTTATTTATTTAGTTCTTGTATGATATGATGACTATGCCTTATAGTTCTTGTATGACATGATGATGGTGGTCCTATGCTACTGTTAGTTTGTTGTGCAATTAAACCTTTTTATTCATTCATTGAGAATGAACATATTGTGTTAAGTCAGATTCCTTGTATGTATAAATGGACTGGAGTGCTTCACGCCTAGCTGTCATGTCAAATGAGAACGTATGACTTCATCAGACTCTTTCAGATAAATTATGACTTATGTGACTTGATGTGATTTCATTGATTATTTATGGTGATTACAGTCATGGCTGTCAAATCTGTATCTGTGTTTTGTGAAACAAAGTGCTTTCCATTTGTTTGTGTGCACCTATGGGGGATTCATCTGCTCTTATGTACATGGAATATACATATAATACAATATTCAAATTAAATAATAGGCTAAATTAAATGTCAAGATATTGCCACACCTCATAATATTTGGGCAAACTACTGCTGCTTTCGGTTACTGCAATGATTATAATTACTGTATTTTCAATGTTAATATGTGGAATTGCTGTATATTCCATTTCCATAGTGATGATTGTTGAATCTATTCTCAGAATATTAATCACCTGATCCAGAGCAACCTTGTAAAATATCTCCATATAATGATCCAACAAAACGGACATAAAGACTCCATATAAAATACTGTTTCTCATTTTAGTGATGTGCCCTCTGTCAAAATTTTAATTCTGACAGCAACCCTGCTAGTTTCTAAACATCTAGCTTGTCCAAATTACCAAAACTGTGTCAGGTTTCACAAGGAGTTTTGCCAATAACAAGGTGCCACTTCTAAGCTATGTTCTGGCAAGAGCACTACCATGGCGACAAGTTGTGAGCTCCAAAGCAGAAAAAACACCTGGGTCAGGATCTTATCCAGCTTTGGCCCATTTATTTGATCAGGAAAAGTACTGTTTCTGCCATAAAAAACTGCAGCCATGTGATAAAAACAGATGAGTGGGTAGCTGGTAATGTGAGGTGATTTTCTGTCTCTGTTCTTACGGTCTCTTAGCAAGAATCAAAAAACAACAAGCTTGTTAATTCTTATAATAATAATTATAGTCCTATCCCACAGAGGCGACTCTTCCTGGTGATTCCCCCTCATTTCTAAACTTGTGCATTCAACCCCTGCTCCAACTCTAACTGCACGTGTTGTGTTTTATAGACTGTACATACGTTTGGAGTGTATTTGCGATTTTTAAGCAGTCCTGAGTTCCAGGCATTGGAGGGTGTATCTTTGATGTATGACTGCCCCCTCCCCAACCCTACACACATTTTAGGGGGGTTAACAGCCAAATCATATAGTGTTGACTACAAAGTAGTGTGTGGTATTGAGGTTTTTGTGGCTTATGGGGTCTCCCTGTTTTAGGATAGTCCCTGTGCTGTCTGGTCTCTCTTCTATCAGAGCTGAAACCGGTTCACTTGTTCGCTGCTTCTCGGTTCCTGCGCATTTCCCCCTCAGATCTGTGGTAGCTTTCTGTTCTCCTCCTAGCCCTGCCCATGATGCGTTCCTCCTTCAGGTAGAAGCCACAGCTCGGCTGTTACTGCTTGGGCAGCCAACGTCGGGTGAGACTTTGGCTGTGCAGCCATCGTCAGATGTGATGTCATCTCTCGCCAGTGAATGATAAATGGGATCTCCAAGGATTGTGTACTGAGTTTCCTGTGTCTTTCTCCCGATTATGCATAGCTGTGTTCCCAGTAGCACTGTCCCTTTGTCCTCATGGCTGCTATGTGTGTCTTGCAGTGGTGCCTTCTCAGAGGTCGTCCTGGCCGAGGAGAAGAGAACCCAGAGGCTGGTGGCCATAAAGTGCATCCCCAAGAAAGCTCTAGAGGGGAAGGAGAACAGCATTGAGAATGAGATTGCTGTCCTGCACAAGTGAGTGCGACTGCTCCTGCACACAACTGCACACACATGTACACACACAAACTCACCCCCCCCCCCACACTCTTGTGCGCTCCATTTAAGCTACTCTTGCTGCCTGCCCACACTCTCTCACTCTGTCACACACTGCACCCACATGCATGCATGCGCTCACACAACATACAAGCACGTCGAAAATGCGTGCGGATGAGTTTCTTTCATTTTTCTTCCTTCTGCACATGGAAGAGTTTGGTGATTATAAAGAAAAAATAATAACTGCAATTATGGTAATGATAGGGTCTTTATCTTTTGTTAAAATCTCTGGAATTATGTACCGGAAATGTCAGAACTAAAGGAGCCATTTCTATTTTTAGTGTCCCTGTTGCCAGGGTTACGGCAGACACAGCGGCCGAGCTGTACAGCAGTGTGCTGAAGGAACAGGGAGAGACAGTTGAGCTTCCTTCTTAGGCTCCCAAGGTTGTAGCACAAACACATGACCAAAATGCCTTTACCCTCTTCCCCAAACTGCAGCCTTCTCAGGGTGCGATTGCTTCTGCCTTCTCCTGAGTCCTGCATGTTTCTGCACTTTGTGCTAAAATTCTGCAGCTTAATCTATAACGAACACAGTTAGTTAAAAAGAGAGCAACTCTGCTTTGCCCTCCTCTATAAATATACCCTCGTAACTCAGAGCAAATGAGAGGGGACTGGTAAGGAGAGCAGCAGAAGCTGGTTAATTAGATTTCCCTTAGCTTTTTAGTCTCTTAATTAATGTACACACCAGCTGCTAAAGCACATCGTGGCCACACGTTGGGAACAGCCCCCTGGAAGATTTGTGCCTGGTCACTCTGGTTACATCAGACTGGAAGGGCAGAAAAAGATTGCTGGTAGTTAGTATCAGTTTGCGAAAGAGGCCAAAAATGTGATTTGGACCCCCATGATTTTCTGTGTGTGCGTGTGCGTCTCTCTGGTTCCTGTGCTGAGCCAAGAGCCTGCATTGTCTGAGGCTTTTCATTTACCCGTGCTCGTTCTGTCATGTCATTCAAAACCATTTTGGCACAGGCATAATTAAATTTAAATTTTAATCTTTTAGAAAAAAATTAGCAATCGTAAACTATGGGCCTTCTGCCAGTGATAACCTAATGATAGTCTAAAGCATTTTTATCCCCTGAGAGATCTGTGAGGCACTCTCACTCTCTGTGAGAATGCCTTTCCTTTCTGACAAAAAACCCTCCGCTTTCCTTCCTCTTTCACACTTTCTTGTCTCTCTCTTTTCTTTCCTGTCCCTTCTTATCTCTGCCACTTCCTCACTTTTCTCTCTCTTCTCTCTCTCCGTATCTCCCTCTCTTCTCTCTATCTGTGAGAATATCCCCAATCCTAGACGAAAGTGGCTGAGACATAAAATTAGAGCACTACAAGCCCCCCGCCACTCTGCTTTCCTGTCAATCGATGGTACAGTATTTGATTAAAGTGGAGTAGGAACTGTGTGTTTGGCTGGGCTCTGTTGTTCATTGTTACTTGTGTGCTTACTGTGCCGTGCGCAGGAGCTGTTGAAGTGAACAGCTCTCTCCATCACATGCCGAGTGAAGGAAAAGCCTGCCCAGAGGTGTGAAATCCTTCACTTGCGGGAAGTGTTCAGTCACCTGTGCGTGCTTCTCTTAACTGCATATCCCCGTTGGGCCCGAAACGCAGCAGATTTATTCTTATTTAATGTTACCTATTCCAGATGACTATTTTCCTCTAATCACCTGCCCTACATTTTTAAAATTAAATCCAGGGGCTCTGCATAACTCTGATCAAATAGTGTTTGGTTATAATTCAATACTGATTTCTGAGGCTCTCTGGATCACCCAAGCACTCCCTTTTTTATAATTTATTTTTGACTATTTTAAAAAGAAATTACTTTTTGCTTTCTCTTTCCTTATTTGGAATGACCAGTTGTGCCTCTGCAGTTGGTTCTAAGCCATCCACACACAAGGAGCACTGCAGGTGAAGCAAGTGCCCTCACCCCATTTACTCACCTGTGAGCCAGTGGCCATTTTCTGCCTGCAGTACGCTGATCAGGAGAGAGAGCTGTCTCCCCCTATCACAACATTGTCCCATTCATGCACATGAGGTAACATGAGACTAAACTTTGTTCAGGCATGATCATTTACACGGCACAAATGTTCTCATCCTGGGGGACTTGTGTAGGTTGTATGTCACCGAGACTCAATTTACCCAGCTGGATATTGTACTTAAGATATACAGGTCAGGTAAAAACTGTTTTCCCCCCGCCCAGGATTCAAACCTGTAACCTTCTGGTTGTAGCTCCAGCTGTAATATTGTTTTGATTTGGAGAATGTGAAGCTAATCCAGTAAGGACTGTGTGCGTCTCGGGTGGGGTCCACATTGGTTCCCCCCTCTTCACACATTGGTTGGGAATTTGGGCAGTTCACACCAGAACTGCCCTCCTGCATGATACTGCAGAATTCAGTTTGTTATGATACATCAGCTCTGTCCTTCTCTTAACTGAAATGTATATTTCAGTCTACCAAATTTGTGACTCTTGGATTTATATCAGCATTTCTATAGAGTGTAACTCACAAACTCCCAAATTTAGTTAGTTTTCTCTATCAGCTAGTTTTCATAAACATTGCGCCCCCCCCCTCTTATTTCAAGCATTGCAATACAAACGCATGGTCTTATGACTGTGTCCCACATCTGTTACCTCTGTGATTGCACATTTCATAATTGTCTTCTGTTAGCATGATTAAATGCACCTTTTGATTATAGGTGTGTGCATTCAGTTTATGTGCAACTGAATACATTTGTATGAATGAAGGTGATATGACTGCTGCAAGATAGTTCCCCAAACTGGTCTGAGTGGCTGAGCTGTGCATGGTACTGCTGACATCTGGTGGTGTATGTGTGTGGTGCAACCTGATTCACTGACTTGTGTGCCACTCGATTGTAAGACCATATTTGTTAAAGACAAATACTTTATGTATTTGCAAGAAAAATAAATAATTTGAACCACACACAGCCTTGGCGGGAGGCAATGGGCCGTGTGTCTGTCTGCTTGTAATAATTTTCTTTTGTGAGAAATTCTGGAACCATTCACTTTTCCCCCCACTGTAGCAAGAAAACAAGAAAAACTGTGTCCATGATTGCATTTTTCCTGAGAGAGACTTGGGAGCCCTTGCCCACATGATTCTGCCCTTTGCAAATTGCTTCTCGTTCTCAAAATAAGGAACTCTAGGTAGACTGTACTGCTTGGTGCATTTTGAAGATGCTTTGACATCATACAGGGATCCCCAGCAGAAACCAATCTACCCACATAAGCTGCAAGTGGTGCCTCGTTTGTAACCACTGACCTTTTAACATGCCCTTAGCACAGAGGCTGGACCCGTGTGCATCTGAGCAGCAGCTTGTGCTCTAGGGTGCTGGTACCTCTGTGTCATGCCAGTTTTATCTCTTGCCTTAGTTTCACACCGCATCTCACCATCTTTTCGTTCGGTGGCATGAGTCATGCGACTGCCTGGCCTTGTGTGGCATTGTGTAATGCCTCAGAAATTCTAGCGAAGAACAGAGCTGATCGTGGTAGGAGGGGGGGGGGGGGGAGGAGTAGGCGGCTCCGCATTTTGTGACGCGCGCAGCACTGCGTCCGCAGAGCTCCTTTCAGATGGCCGAGCGGGTGCGTGCGTGTTTCCGTGGTCGAGGGCGAACGGGGACGCCTCCGGAGGCCGTGAGTCAGACCCGCGGCCCGTTGGCTCCCGCCAAGACTGCGCGAGGCTCTGAGGTGCATCGGAATCAGCCAGTTCAGCCAGTCAGGACTCGCTGTGTTATCTAACTCACTCCAGCCCTCCTGCAGCATGCAACTCCGCAAGCCCAACGTGACGTTTTGGGTGTTGTAGTGTACTTACAAGTAAATTGGGCATAGGATGTTGTTTTATATATTTATGTGCTCGTAAAAATACTCCGGTGTGGTAAATATACGGTAATGGGTAATGGTAAAACAAACAATCCGGGCAAAATGAATGTAGAGTGATTTCCTGGAAAACACTAAAGCCGTGTTGTGTTGTAACTTGGCAGCCTCCCTAAGGTGGAGTTCAGCATTAAGGCGCTCAGTCTAACCATAAAAATGGTCTACTGGGTTCAGTTATGGCTCGTAAAAGAGCAGGAGAGAGAGGGACGTGAAGTGTTAGCGTGCCCCCGGGGCGACTGTACTTCCTCTTTCGCGGTGTGTAAAGTCGCAGAGAGACGGCGTTCCGCCCGCCTCTCCCTCGGCCGTAACTTCACAGTGACAGGTCTAGGGGACCGGCGGAGGTGGCAGCTTGCGAGTCCTCTTCCGCAGTTCTCTGAAAGTTCAGGCTCCTTCCATGCAGGAGAAACAAGTCGGTTTTGCTTGAATCTGTTTTGTTTGCAGCACAAGTGAACCAGACTCAAAGCTGATTAGGGCCTACAAGATCTGTTATGAGCTGTTGCTTTTCTCCTGTAGCCATGGGAGACTTAACCTGTGAAAGAGGACACTCCTGTCACTCGGTGTAGTGACTACACACTCATCTGATTCTGTGTTCTCTGTCTTCCAGAATGAAGCATGCCAACATTGTTTCCCTGGAGGACATTTTTGAGAGCAAATCCCACCTCTACCTCGTCATGCAGCTGTAAGTCTTCTCTTCATTCTGTTCTTTGCATTCATACAACACAGCTTGTCAGCTTGAGGAAGAAGTATTTATATAGGCGTGTGCAATTTTGGGCAACAGGTAAGGTTTGTTGATTTACGGTATCTCATTCTGAATTGGCCTTGGCTGCCTGGGTACTGCAAAGCGGAGCAGCCAGATTTTATCGTCTTGCATCTTGTCTACCATCTCACACTCAAATGGAGGTGACTGGTTGGGTCTCTTACAAAGGCCTCTGAGTTGCTGAGATCCATTCTTCTAAAGAGGCAGTGGGTACATGAATTCAGAGGGAAAGAAATGCTGTGCAGTCACAGATGGCTGAGCGTCTGGAGCAGGCTGAGAGCAGATGGCCCATCCCCATATTGCACTTCATTAGAGAGAGCCAGGACCCAATATTTTTAGCCACAAATGCCGGGGAAATATTAAGAATGACTCGGTTGGTTTGCGTGATTACATAAATGCAGCCATCCCAGTCTCACCGAAGGTAAGGACACCGCCGTTCAAATTTACGGACTAAGGTGTGGTATAGCTGTTCAATCTAACTGTCACAACATTGCTCCATAACACTGGTGCACAAGCTACAGTACCTTGGTGTAACCAAGACTTCCATTCTTTAGATTCTTGTATAGTATCTCACTCCTCTCAAACCTGAATTAGTGGTCTGTAAAGGCCTGTTTCCACCAGGAACAGAGAGAAAATAGTGTTTGTAACAGGTCCTTAAAAAAACATAAATGTAATATGTTGCCTAAATCAACACAAATTTCAGGACAGGTGTATTGGATTGAATGTCATTCTTAATTATGAAAGTAAGAAACCTTATGAAGTGAACACCTTAGAACACTGTTGACTGGACAGCTCAATTCCCTTCTCCCTTTAGCAAACAGTGGCAGCTTGAAGAGCTAGCCTGAATGAACACCTTAGGCTAAACCAAGATGGTGTAAAGAAGCCGTTCCCATGAAAGCAAACAAGCGCACGTGGTGCGTAGGATGGCGGGAGTCGATGGTGTCCCACAGGGTCTGGCAGTAAGGCTGTCTGCGTATGGGGAGAGTCTGTCCATTAGTCATGCAGACTTTAGCATCTCTTGCTCTTAATTAGGCATTTAATGAAAAGGAGTGAAAAAGTCACAAGTCTAATTCTTCAATCAGAAGTGTGGTCTGTTTAGTTTCCTTCTATTTTAACAGGCACATCCGCACAATATCTCTCCCATATTTTCGTACTCCTTTATTCAGTACATTTCTCTCACATACATACCCTCTCCTTTTCTTCTGTGAAGCACTGCCCCTTAGCTAGCTGCCTTCACAGTTACAGGTTTCGATTTTAACATACATAAATGGCTTCCTTTCATATTCTGCTCATTTGTGCGAACTCACTGTATGTTTAATTGTATCCAACAGTCCTGACCTTTATGAAGAAATAAAGAAATAAATATAAGAGACTGATATAATGCTAGGACCTTTTAGGCCATTTTTCAGATATCGTACACATAACTGGTCACACAGTATAAGGCAGGAGTGCTGGTGCTGATCTGGAAATAGCTCTTGTTCATGGTGCTGGTAGCCGGTGTGTGCCAGCTGCACTGTTGGGATGAGCTAATCCAGCAGTAATCCCAGCAGCCCTCATGGGCTTAAACCTACCCTGTGGGCCCGTTGTGTCCACCCATGCAGGCTGCCAGCCATTGCTGGTTAATGACATAGCCCAGTAGTAAAGCCAGCCATTTTAAGGCTGTAAACTGAAATACACTCATTATGAGAATTGTTTTTTTTTTTTTTTTTAAATCACACATTAGAATAAATTGTGATTTGAAAATTGTACTTGCGAAATTTTCTTTTCTTGAGTTATTTTACCTTTAGTGCCCAGAACATTACCTAAATGAGCTTGAAAAGAACCAATGGCATTTTATTCAGCTGTCAAGAATGAGTCAGAGAATGTTGCATTTGTAAATGGAGCCCTGTCTGTCTCTCCCACCCCCACACTGTTTCTTTCTTTCTCTCACTCCCTCGTTCCTACTCTGTTCTCCTTTGCACAGGAGGGGGTAGGGGACTATTGATGCCCGCAGTGCATTTTCATTAGGATGTGTCCAAACCTGTTGCCGTCAAACAAATAAAGTGTAGAGAACTCACAGGATTAAAATTAGTCATGGTGTAGACAGGCGACTGGATGTTGGTAATAGAATATGCTGTACCCCTGGACACAGTGTTAAAAGCATCGAACTGTCATAGCTAAAAACGAAAATTAAAAAATAGTAGATCCTGGTGCTCTTAAGTATTTCAGTGTGTGCTTTGACCTATTAAATGTTACCTGTTAAATACCATGTGCCATTCCACCTCTGTTAGAAAGGTCTGCACTGGTTTAAGCAGTAATATGTGTTGGACTTTGGCAGAATGTCATTTTTATTCTTCTGAAGTTCTGCACTCATGTTGAAAATAAAACATGCAGTTGGGCATGTCTGGCATCACCCAGCTATTATTGATTCTGATGATCCTGTTTAGTACTTCAGCCCCCTTGTCTCACCCTCTGGTTTAATATCAACTTTCACGTCAAACTGTCAGCAGCCAGAATATTGGTTTTATGTGTGCATGGTGACATTAAGTGCAATATTATGATGCAGTGCTTTAGTGCTGGGTGTATGTGCCTTGAGCTTTATGTGCCTTGAGCTTTATGTGCCTTGTGCTTTATGTGCCTTGAGCTTTATGTGCCTTGTGCAAAAGCGAACGTCTTTTCTGTGAGGCGCTGTGCTGCTGTTGAGTCCCTGGCACCGAGCAGGCTGATGTAAAATGTTGCACATCGCCTGTCACTGCTTGTGTCAGCCTTTGCCAGTTGTTATTTTTATTTCTCTTGCATTTGCATAGTAGTGACTCCTAATGGTTATAGGGCTCAAATGACTTTGTGGTCACAGACTGAGGATCATTAACACATCGAGGAGAGACATGCAGCAGTCTTACTGTAGGATACTGTAGGCATGGTTACGCTCCCAGCGATAACTCTGTCGCCTGGACATAAGTCATGAAACACAGCAGTGATGAGATTTCAGAATGGGCACAGTGGGCCAATGCTACCTGTGGTTCTGGAGAGGACTCCCAATTTTAAAGGGCTCTCTCCAGAGGTATAGGTGATTAAATGTGATTTACAGTTTCTCTGTTGAGAGGTATAGGTAATTTAATGTGATTTACAGTCTCTCTCCAGAGAGGTATAGGTGATAAAATTTGATTTACAGACTCTCTCCAGAGTGGTGTGGGTGATAAATTGCGATTTACAGTATCTCTCCTGAGAGGTATAGGTGTTTAAACATGATTTTCAGACTCTATTCAGAGAGGTATTGGTGATTAAATGTGATTTACAGACTCTATTCAGAGAGGTATAGGTGATTAAATCTGATTTACAGTCTGTCCAGAGAGATATAGTTGTTAGTGATATACAGACTCACTCCAGAGGGTCTATATGTTTGAACCGGGTGTCTTTTTTCTCCTTCAGCGTGTCTGGTGGGGAGCTCTTTGATAGAATTGTGGAGAAGGGCTTCTACACAGAGAAGGATGCCAGCAAGCTCATTCAACAGATCCTGGATGCTGTGAAGTACCTCCATGATATGGGCATCGTGCACCGGGACCTGAAGGTGAGCTGGGGGGAGGAGCTGGGAACAGAAGGGACAGGGGCTAAAAGAGGAGGAGGGCGAGTCAGGGGAGCAGTTTTGAGGTGGTGGGGAAGGTGATAGAGAAGTGGTGGGTTAAGAGGTGGTGGGTGATACTAGTGTGGAGGTGGTGATAGTGGAGTGTTTGGGGTGGAGATGGAGTAGTTTGAGGTAAAGAGCAGTTCAGATTGTAAACCATTAATTCTCTAAAAGTCTCAAGCTAATCAGAATATACCTTCCAACAGTGAGAGCAGCTGTTCAGTCGGTGTTTAACACAATACAGTTCAGCTATTTTGCTCAGATTTTGTGAATTTTTAACTGATATCCCTGGCCACCATGAGCACGTTTGAGAGGACATAATTGAGTTGTCCAGTCTTAACACTACTGTCACCTGTCTCCATGGTGCACGTCAAACCACTCTGAGGGGGATATTGCCTTGCTCAAATAAGGTCATAACTGTGGCTTAGACTTTATAACAGACATGTCTCAATGGCCCTTGATTTTAATTTCCTTCTTAGCTCTGCTTTCCCCTGCAAGTCGATTCCCTGCAGCTCTGAAAGCCTTGACTTTGTTTCTGTCCAGTGCTTTTTTTGTGTACTGCATACTATACGAAGCCAGTCTAAATTACCCTTATCACTTTCAGTCCCTAATTGGCTAATTTGTTTGCAGGGAGTGTGGTGAAGCATATACAGATTGATCCTTATTTAGATAGATAATTAAGTCCTTCATAGAGTGCGTGAGGAGGAAGTCTCCCTCATGTGAGGTGAACTGCAGTCTGGGGTAGTGGCTCCAGTTTCCATAGCGCCATGTCCTTGGTGCAACACAGGCAGGTGACTGGAACCACAAGTTCTGTCGTTGTACTGTTGAACCTATAATGGTGCCTATTTGATGCGTCTTATGAATATTCACGATTGCGTGTGGTTCTCTGCAGTAACCCGGGTCATGTGCTTTTCTTGTAGCCAGAGAATCTGCTGTACTACAGCATGGACGAAGACTCCAAGATCATGATAAGTGACTTCGGACTGTCCAAGATCGAGGGCTCAGGCAGTGTGATGTCCACTGCGTGCGGAACCCCTGGATACGTAGGTGCGGAGGCAGGGACGTGTGTCTTCGGCTGTTATTTACGTGTGCCTTACCTTATAACAGTTTTTGGCCTTTGTGAAAGTAGCACTGTCATATTATGCACAATGTATGCTTTATGTAGAACATCCTTGGTGGTTTTGGTTTGACATTTATGCAGTTTAGAACAAAATAAACTAGATCCCTTTCCAGTAATGAATACATAGCGCTTAACACCGTCAGTTGCATAACAGTGCTAAATGGTTCCATTTAACTATTCCATTTATATTAAGAATAATGCGCTACTCAGCGCTGTGTGTGTTTGATTGGTCTTGTGTGTCCTACAGTACCATAAAGTCAGCTGTTATTATTTGAGAAGAGGCAGATTTTTGCTGTTTTTCTGGTCAGCACTCTGATATGAAGGAGATGAATTGGAGAAATGAAAACAGTGCTGAATGGTTGTGTTTGGCAGCTCCGGAGGTCTTGGCTCAGAAACCGTACAGCAAGGCGGTGGACTGCTGGTCCATAGGAGTCATCGCATACATTCTGTGAGTCTGGAGCAGCATGAGCTGTATTCACACCATGGCCTATCTGATCTCTTTCTCTCTCTGTCGCACTCTCACTCCAAAATTCGCTCTCTCTTTCTTGTTTTCGTTCTCCCGCTCCCCCCCCCCCCCTTGGTCCCACTCTCAGTATCTTTTCCATGTACACTCTTATGCTGTTACATACCTCACTTTCCAGTTTTTTGTCCTGTTATTGCATTCTTGGTGACTAGGATTGTCATTCAGTTCATAATCCATAGTGGCATATCCTGTGTTTGACAGGCCTTTCAGGGTGACCGCCACTGCCTGTGTAAATTGGGTGCTAATCTCCATTCTGTGCATCATGACTGTGCCCTCCCTCCCCGCACCCCTTGGTTTTTGTGGTAGACTTCAAACTTTCAAGTGATGTAGTCCAAAGTATGACTTTGTGTTTGCTATAATCTCACTGGCCTTTCTGGAGCCCCCCCTCTCCATTATTTGTGGTGATATACAGGGAGCTCCATAATGTTTGGAACAGACATATATATTTTTTGATTTGGCTATACCTCACAGTTTTAGATGTGTAATCAAACAATTCACTTTTGTTTAAAGTGCAGATTCTCAGCTTTTATTGAAGGGTATTTTTTGTGGTTTAGGGTGTAAAGGGTATTACATTTTGGTTGCCGGTGATCGCTGAAGACTCTCTCTCTCCCCCCTCCCTCTGTCTCTCTCTCTCTCTCTCTCCCCCCTCCCTCCGTCCCTCTGTCTCTCTGTGTCTATCCCTTTCCACACAGTTTATGCGGGTACCCTCCATTTTATGATGAAAACGATGCCAAGCTCTTCGAGCAGATCTTAAAAGCAGAGTACGAGTTTGACTCTCCGTACTGGGACGATATCTCAGATTCAGGTACAACGCTTTTGTCTTGACCACGCAGACCTTCTTGGTGTGTGACAGTATGAAAGAGGAACACAATGATTTTATTCTATGCTATTTTTAAAGCTTTCTCTGTCTGTGTTTATCTCAATCTGAAGATTCCTTACAAATGTCTCATCTGTTGCCACACAGCCTGGAAGCCCTGCCAGACTGCTCAGTGTGTTTGTCAGATTAAGATGCAGCATTGCAGTTTGTAAACATAATCAGAGACCCGGGATGGTGCTAAGCAGAATCCTGGAGCAGTGTAAAATGGAGCCAGAGGAGTTTATTCTGGATCTCCGACCCCAGCCTGGGGCCTGTGCGTGTTCTGGCTGGCAGTTCTGACATTTGGATGTGTGCTTGCTGCATTTGTGAATATTAAATCTAACTTGACACTTTGAAATGAAGGGTAAATATTTGTAAATCATCACTGTGGGAACTGAAGGGTTTAAATTTGTGGATTGTGACCACTTTACTCTGTCTGCAGCCAAAGACTTCATTGTTCATCTTATGGAGAAAGACCCCAGGAAACGGTATACGTGTGAACAGGCACTGCAGCACCCCTGGTATGCCTTGTTATTAAAACACTATTTCATATACTCTCTTAGATCATGGGTCCCTATCCCTGCTCCTGAACAGTTAGCATCAGTTTGGGGTGTATATATATATATTGGTGTATATATCACTTGTTTCTGGAGGAGTGGGGCCACCTGTTAATCACTGATTATTCATGCTTTGCTCAATAGGACTTAGTTTTGATTAACATCTTAGTGTTCCTCAGACACTGAACATTTTTCTGAATAAAGGATGTGTCACTTACTTTGCAGAGCTACTTGTCAGCATTATTCAAATGTAAAGTGTATAATGACAAAAAAAACTTAAGGCTTTAATCTGAAGATTAAGCAGCAAGGATTTATTTTATTTGATTAGAATCACCTACTAGCTAGATTATTTTATCACAAGCCTGAAAATCACTTTTATTTACAAACTGGGTGGTGGCCACACAGGATCAGCTTGGCATGTTAATGTGTGCAAGAGGTTAGATATTAATCGTTGGCACCACATGGATATTTACTAAAGTATTTCTGACGAACACCTTTCATAAGGGTCGCATACGTAGTCCCTACTCAGGATTCAACCCTGCAATCTTCCGGTTATGACCACTGGCAAACCCTGATGCCCTCACCACTGCTCCACACGGTTTCCAGTGAAGCACGTATTAGTTTAAGCACAGAAATAAATGGCTGATAAGATAAGAAAACAGCAGAATGTGCTCCTCGCTGAAACAATATCTTTCTTAGGCAGCAGCAGTTGTTTCAGCAGGCAGTGTAGCAGTGTACATTCAGCTCGTCAGGTTACTGGGGCATTTGGGTCCAGGTGCCCAGCCTTATCTGAACCCATCCTCCTTCCCTTTCCTCCAGGATTGCTGGAGACACTGCCCTGGACAAGAACATCCATGAATCTGTCAGCGCACAGATTAAAAAGAACTTTGCCAAAAGCAAGTGGAAGGTGAGCACCGGTCTCTTCCCCTTCTTTACAGCTCTGACTGAAGAAACACCTTCTGTGCTTAAGCAGTTGGCATAATGAGGAAGCAGAGAATTTGACCAGTGGACCAGTGCTACTGTTTGACTGTTGCTTATTTATGAATGTCTGATGTATTATGAATGTCTTTCAACCAAATGGTGGAGCATATTGTAATTTAGGCTAGCTGCCAAAGGAGGGCGATAGAGATCATGCAGCAGGTGGCTGTTTGTTGTGCTGTGTGTATGGGAAGTGCATGTGATAAATGGCGGCATGTGTATGTACAGCAAGCTTTCAATGCCACGGCGGTGGTCAGACACATGAGGAGACTACAGCTGGGAACCAGTCAGGAGGGCCCCAGCCAGATCACACCCACCAGCCCCTGCCACGGAAACCTGCTTGTGCCTGAAGAAGATGAAAATGAAGAGCAGGGCTGTGAGTGTGTCCCTGACCGCTCCCCGCCCAAGACGTCAAAACTGCATGCCAATCGAATGCTAGCCCCAGTGACATAGTCTGATTTCAGAAAAATGTCTCTGTTAATCAGGCTACTTAATCATCTTACTTACTGCTGATTGGTTGTACACGCTCAATCCCCTCCCCCATCCATACTTTCACTCTACATTAAACTGGTTTTCTTTTGAACTCTGTCTGCTTTCCTGCTGTGCTATGTTCCCTCAGCCTCGGACTGTGTTGGCGACTGTCCCAAGAGCGATGGTGGGAGCCCAGAACACGATGGTGTCCAGAACTGCACATACCACTGCCAACCAGCCAGCCGGGTCTGAGCAGAACCACGTCACCATGGCAGCCTGTTTCACTGCAGCCCAGAACCCCAGTCTGGCCAGGAATACTGAGATATTCCAGCTGCCCCCACCAGGGTGCGCTGCTGTGTAAAAAAAAAAAAAATCCAGGGTGGGGAGGGACTCTGTGCCAGTCGAGGGAGTCACTAGGAGAACGTTGATACAGAGGGGAAGAGGAACATTCCCCCTCCCAGGTGTATCATGGGTAATTCTCTGGGAGTTGGAGCTCAGACAATGTTTTTCATTTTTAAATGTAGATCTGTTTTGTTTTCATCTAATTATGTATGGGTTTTTATCATTACTTAAAAATTTTTCCAAACAAAACCAAGTCCCTGGAGATGTATGCTTGAGCTGGTGAACCCTGTGACTCTTCCCTGAAGTGTTTACTGAAGAATGACTTTAGCAGAGGAGTCCTGTCCTGCAATAAGCAGTTCAGTCCCCTCACAGATGACAGTAAGCATACGTGATGCACATGCTATACCCCATAGGTCAGTAAGAACACTCCTGTAGGGAAAATCTAAAAGAGTTCTGCTGTCCTGTGTTTTTAATCGGATGCACCGGACAGCTAGCTTGGTTCACTAAATGTCAGTTTAGGTGCATCGCTGCATCCCCTTGGGCTTGTGGGTTAGCTATTTCAAGCTTTGATTGGATTTTAATGATATCATGCTGTCTTAGTAAGGCACTGATAAAAGGCAGATATGACGCATTATTCAGTGCCTTGAGGGTTGTGGTATCAAGTGATTGTTTTCTGGTATTTTTCCTCTTCTTTCCAATCAAGATAAATATTTTCTCTGCCTGTGTATAAAATGTATACTTATTGGCCTTTTTAAAGAATCATCCTTCCTCTCAGTTTTTTGTAATGTTTCCACGTGGCAAATGCAACATATAAATGCAAAGCATCACTTTAACCTCCTCCTCAGTACCCTAATTTTTGCAGCTACTACCGTCCCTGTGAGTAATAAGACACTTTCCAGTGCAGCCCTTTGAAGTCTGTTAGCCATCGGCGCCTATCAGTATCAGTCCCTCCATGACCTGAACATGAGCGTGTCATTGTCGTCCAGCCTCTCTGTTTGTTCCAAGTGACCGCTTGCTACTCATTATTCTGTCATAGCGGCGTGAAATTGTTCCAGAGCCCATATATCAGCGCCCATAAGATGACAGTCAGTCACCACAGTCGTGGACAGATAGAGAGACTTGCCTTTGTGTCGCTGCCAGCCCCTTCCCTTTTCTCACCGCTTCGGCACTTGCCTGAAGCTCTGGGTTGGTGTTTAATGCTGTGTGCATCTTCGCAGAAGCATCTGAATATGGTTTATGCTCTTTGCTACATGCTGTTAGCACATGCCGTCCCATATGATTCCAAAGGTACTGAATGTTTTCCTGGTGACATGTGGTGTTGCAAAAAATTTGAACTCATGGGTCATGGTGGTGAAAGTGCTTGATGAGAGAATATCTTATTGCACTTGAAAACACCTATTGTATGGGAGGTGGAAGGTTAGCCCTTTTTTTGAAATTACTGCATGACACCGACCTTTTGAAATTCAGGTTAAGAAGGCACATTTTACTCGCCAGATACTGGTAATATTTATTATTGGGGTAGACCCTACATTGATATATTGCCATTGTTATTTCTTTATTTCCTCTGCATAATTGCAGCTGTACAGATGTTATTTGAATTAAAGAATGTAACAAAATCATTTTTATGTCTTATCGTCTCATCTCCTCATTTCATTTCATTCACGCTCCTGCCTTCCTCACGCCTTCATTTTTGTCTCCTGTGCAAAAAATCACAAGTCATTTCAAATGTGATTGGCCACTTTAATCACTTCTCTTGATTTATATATCTAACATATCCTCTTTATCATGAATGGACAGTCTCTAAGGTGAGGCATGACTGTGTCTTGTCAACCACTCTGCTTTCACGTACAGTAGGACCTTGCAGAATTCACTGGTGTTACACATGATGATACACACAGCAGATCATTGATTTTCCCTTGATAAATGTTTTGAAACGGTACAGTCACCAAAGCTGTCCATGGCGCAGGCTTTTTGACCACACATTTAGAGTGGCCTCTTCCTCAGAAGCGATCTACCATCAGAGTGGCTGGCCCCGCCCTTCAAGGGGCAAAATATCCTGGACTCTTTATTCTGTGTCAGACTGGGTCCAGAAAATGGTTCCAGCTTCGAGCATCTGCATGTTTCCGTCTGTAAGACTCAAAACGTGGGGGAAAATGCAGTGAAAGTTTATATTCTATTGCTGTTTATTGTGTAACGTAAAAACCAGATTTCTGTGGCCTTGCTGTTGGTGAGTCTGTGGTGGCACGTCGCCTGACTGTGGGGTGGGGGGCAGCATTGTTTCAATATAACCTAATTGTTGCTGGTGGTGTGAAATTTTTTTATATGCAAATCTATGAGGTATAGTTAGCCTCACATGACAGCTACCCGGAAATGAGACTGGTTCTAATTGGTACCCCCGCCCCCCGCCTGTAATAAATTTGCCGGTGACCTCATTTTATGCTTTTGATTTATTTCTGCTGTACCTTGTGGGTGATGTTATTGGTCTTATATCTGCATGACCTGGTTTCTACTACATGTAAATCTTAACAGCAGAATATTTATCTATATATAAATAAATATACAGTGCACATATGATTATGCTCTGTTCTCAGAAATGTAGAACAGTGGGGAATTTTCATTATAGACATTTGTTCTTAGTTTTTTTTTCTTTTGTGGAAATTACATATTTGATGCTGGCACAGAAAACTTGAACCTGCACCAGAATATCTGCACTTAATTACAGGTCACTTCTGTGGTGTGTTGTGGTAAAATTATGGCACACCAACAGCATGTCTATGTAATGCATGGTTTTAGCGTGATGCTAAGTTGTTCATTGTAGTTGATGTGTATTAGTATTGTTTCGTTCTGAGAAGTGCAATGATTTGCCCTAGCCCTTTGAAATCACCCCACCCACACTGCCATGAGTCTTGGTGGCTGTGCTAACTGTGCACATCGAAGAGAAGGTGGAGCACACGGCTAACTCATCCCACAGCGAGCAGGCCTGCCTGTAGGCGGTGATCCTAACCTAGTGTGTTTAGGTGCTAATTCTAGCATAGTGTTCTCCTGAATGTCCATCTCTGGAGCTCTGCACCCTGGGTCAGAGAAAGGGCACATGATATCACAGCTGTGACCCCGATGTGCAGCCATGGCTTGGCTGAAGCATTTAAAGATTTTCCGTTCATGTACAAAGAGGGAGGAAGAGCCCATCTGTTTTCTCTGTGCAGCTGTTATGGAACAAAGTGTTTTGTAGTGAAGTGTTATCTTTGATATGTTTTTGATAAAATGTGTGGTGATGGGTTGTGATGTTAATCGCTGGAAATGGCTCCTCCTTACCTATCTCTTGCTCCTCACCTCACAGGTTTTCACTGCCCATGCCATTTGGAAGCTTTGTGCTGAAACAAGCCTATTCAAACTAGAGTGTATCAGTTTGCTATTAGTGGTGACTGGGATTGTCCCTGTTGGAAGGCTAAAGTGTGTGGATGGTTGGAGATGGGCAGCAATGTAGGCTTGGTTTGCGACAGGGGAACATACACGGTTGTGCATGGGAGTGTGTCCAGAGCATGTTTGCACACAAGGAGGTTGTCCTTTGAAAAATTCTTAGGGCCAGGTTTACTAAGCCTTTTGTGACTTTTCGGATGCAGATATGACTCATTCTGCCCCAAAAATCATGGTAAACTGAAAAACTTTCCCATTCCATCCTGACAATAGTCAAGTTCCTTGCCACATCACAGTATTTGGCATCTGGATTAATTCAAACGGCAATTGCCGCCACAGCTGGAATATCACAGAACACCTTTGGTCCTGTGCTATGCCTAGTGCTGGTATACATTCTTATGTAGCACCAGAACATACATTTCCTCACATCCAATAAAGATACACAGTACAAGGTTCAGTGTCAAATCAACTCTTACAGAATTTATATGGGTCCATTATAGCCAGAGTTATTCTACTGCGTATTTAATGCACTAAACAGTTTTTTTTATTAACTACGCTGTGTAAGCTCTGATTCATATGCAATATGCGAAGAGTAGGCAATACCATTTGCTGATTGCATAATTTGCTCTAGCCTTAGTAAATAAGATGTTAATATCAGGCAGACTGCAAAGGCGCCAACATAACCTCGTCAGCCAGCTATTTTTTGTACATAAATCTGGCCCTTAGTGCATAATTTCACTAAAAGGCTTACTTGCCAGAATTTGATGATCTACTGTCTTGACAGTGCTTTAAAATGAAAATGATTTTCCATCTGGCTTTCCCAATTCAGAGATAATTTCAGATAATTTTAAATTCACTTTATCATTTCCCTCTATTCTGTTCAGCAAGTTTAAATGAGACATGGTCTGTATATGTTATACACACACAACCACACATACACACAATCCTTTTTTTGTAGAAGCTGTTTTGAGCTACAAATGTATGGATGCAATGCATCGTGCGTCATTGAGTATTACAATGGTGTTCTGCTCAGCATTAAAGCCAACGATTTGTACTTTTGAAAATTTGTCAACGGCCACTAAAATAAAACTTCCTTGTCTATGCACTGTGCCTTTTGTTGTCTTTTCAAAAAACCTCAGTTGGCAGCTCTGGGGAGGAGACCCTTCCTCCTCTTGTTTTCAGACGAGGAGACTTAACAGCAATGCTTGTCACTCCAATTTTTGGATTCCTCAAGAAAGAAATCTGTTTTAAAGCTCAAATGTAATTTCTGCAAGGTAGGAATGGTTACATTGTTTGCCTGTGTTAGTGTGCAGTTGGAGGCAAGGGTGGGGGCATGTGGGGCGTGGGTAATGGTGGGTCCTGATGGCCTGGTTTTGGTAAATCTCTGATGAGAGGAAAACACTGTCTGTGGCTCAAAAGCTGGACCGTAGAAGGACCGTACTTAAATTAAACTTGCCAGTGAAACCATGAGAAGCCCTCTCCCACCCAGCTTCTCCTTTCCTACCAGACCACAGGAGATCTTCACTTTTTCCCGTGAAAGAACTCACTACAAAATCATAAGAGCGTTCTCTGTCCGTTCCACCTTCCTTACTGAGCCCACATGGAGGGGCCACGGAGGAGTCCCTGGCCCCACCTCCTTAGCCTCACCACCATGTGACCACATGTGTCCCTCTCTCGTTTCTGTGGTTGAAATATGAAGACTGGAACAGCAGAAGACATTCCCATTCCAGAAGCACTCTCTCCCACTGGGCTGGGTGCGGTGATTTATTCCTAGGTCTACCACTCCCAGTTCACTCTCTATTTTTAAACCAGTATTGAGAGAGCTATCAGGGAAAAGCAGGTAGCAGTAAATCTTGAACTGTTCCTTTCACCTCCTGGAGATTTCTTGGAAAGCTTTATGACAAGTTTTCCTGAGGATATGACAAATAGATGTCTAAGATATTAGAATTTGTAGGTTTGTCAATATTTCATGATTACCAGTCTTTAAATGTATGTATTATACATAGACAAAAATTAGTCTGTCCCTACACTAACTGCCATTGATTATCTCAGTACTGAAAAAATTGCCTTCATAATGACAGGATCTAACAGAAGTGTCACAACCATCACATTTGCCAACAGAAAATTCACTGTCTTTTGAAAGGGATAGACTGCGTGCCTGTGGAAATGTGATGATTTATGTGGCCCATTGGCATTTTATATATTTATTTATTAAAGCATAGTACTGGTCTGGTCTCTTAAAATCTATATACCTACAGAAGTATATGCTAGGTCTGTTACTGACCTTTACAGTATTTAAACTGTTCAGCAGTGTGAAAGCAAACATTGTTTTGCAGAAATATTTCGTTTCAACTTGCATTACATGGATGTGTTTGCTTGGCACATATCCATAGGTAGAACATTTACAATTGTTTGTGCTGTCCATTTACGCTTATACACTGTAGCGATTAAGGGTACATTATTTACCCAAAGGTACAAGTGTAGTGCTTCTCTTATGATTTAAAATGCACCCGCAGTCACAAGGCCACTCTCTGACTATTATTCTGGAAAAAGCCATTAAACAGGTACTGTAAAGGGCTAACTAAATGCAATTTCTGTCCATATTAATCCATCCATAGCCAAGTAACTTTAGTACGTGGTGTGCTTGGTGAATCCAACTTTTGTGCTTAAGTGGAATATGGAATACCAATGTGGTAGAGAAACATACCCTAAATTCAATTGAATCAACACAGGCCTAAAGGTTGCTCAATGCATGCCTTCTATTTGGGCATGGAGAAGTGGCATTAGTTGAAAAGCACTATGTGCCATCAGCAGGATCTGCCACACTGTGATGAAAACAGCTTATTCATGAACAGATGAACTGAGCAAACATGGATCTGTGCAACGTGATATTCTTGTTAAAGATCCAAATGAGGATTTTGATTCATCTGTTTCTTTTTAGTACATGCTGTTCCTCTTTTCCTAATAAAATATGGTCACGGATATATTAGTTCAAAATGTATCTCATTTGCCTCTTAATAACAGCAGATAGATAATTATTTAAATATTTTTAATTGTTTATGATTGAAAAATAAGTATGGTGTTAATATTTTTTAAATCGCTGTTGCCATGATTTGTACATATGACTCTCAAACTTGGTCATTAACTGGTCGATTCCAGTGTTTCAAATACTAAATGTCCAGCCCATACAGGAGCAAGGGTGACATTCCCGCCTGCTTGTGGAACTATTCCTGCCAAGAGAATGCTGGCTGTCACCTGAGACCCAACCTGTGACCTCTCCCTCATCTGTCTTTCTACGTTGCACTGAGGGAGATGCAGAAAGGTTGAATGCATCAGAATATCATTTGGATCCTGGGGGAAAAAAGTCTTCCTTGTGCTATGCAGCTAAAAAATAAGAATAATAAAACAGATATACTATATCTTGTGCTAGGAGTCTGGAGGAGGGGTCACCCCTGGCCATAGGACAAGGTTTCTGACAACCTCTGGACAAAAAAAAAAAAAAAAAAAACTGAAAAGAACATGAAATAGAGGTGGCAATAGGACGGGGATTTCTGAAAAAGGGGACACATAATGAGAAGAGGTGGATGGCATTTTGCTTTGCAGGTGTAAGGTACTAGCCTGAGGGGTCTAAAAACTTCTCTCCCAAATTGTTCTTCTTAAAAACTCTAGTGAAGGACACAGTCATAGTGCAGTTTTAGTTCAAATTCACAGAGCGTTACAGTCTATGAATTGCCTGATATGGATGGCTATAGAATATAGTGATTATAATGATCCCTCTTGTCATCAGTGAACTTATGGTGAATCTGCATCATCGATACAAAATAAATACACAAAAAGTCCACTGTTTTAGCTCAGGTTGTGGTGTGGTAATGTAGCTGTAGCTGGTGCACTTCTGTTCTCTCAATGAAAACATTTCATGGTTTGGTCCACAGTGGGAGGGAGGAGAGCTCATTACCCAAGTAGCCTAGCAGCTGTCATCAGGAGCATATTGTCTCCATGTTACTCAGCAGCTCAGGGGCAATGGGGGCACGTTGTGTCCGTCAGGGCCTCTGTGGGGGCAAGCGGTTGAGTGTATCGGCCTGGCAGATGTGCAGATGTTTGTCCTGAGTTCACATTACTTGGTGGATGGTGATTTCTGCAAAAAGGTGCAGGGTCATCAGTCAGTCGTCACAGATACTGACAAGAAACAAATGGCGGTATTCTTAGAAGCTGGCCGCAGGTGGAGGGGTGGTGGGGTATTGCATTAAATTACATTGCAATGTTTTACTTTGAAGCATGGGTTGCCATGCCACATCCCCATTTCACAGGATGCAAGTTTCCTCTGTGAAGGGAATGATACTATGCTGTATATTTACAAGAGGACCCAGCAAATGATTATTCTTTTAAGGTCTTTTGGAAACCTCACATTTAAATCTGATCACATTTTGCTGTCACATGCCAGCGTGTCATCCCTGGGAGGGAGATGCGGAACGGCAGTTCCAGGAAACACTGATGGTTGGAGCATGGAGAGAGAGAGAGCACACCCACACAAACACGAAATAAAATAAACACCTCCACCCTTCGTCCCTCACGGGTTCCGGGCAAAAACAATTAACTAAAACAACAAACTTAAATAATAAAGACAAAAGAAAGTGAAACCCAGGATGGCTTTTTAGCGCGCCGCTGGAATCTGCTAGCCAACTTTTTAGTTGACCAATTTCTTTGTCTTTTAATGAGCAGAAAAATGAACCAAAATGAAACTAAAATCAAAACGTGCTCTTGGTGTGAGCTCCTGGTCTCGGCCCCAAACTGTGGAGAGGATCACACCTTTAAGCACTTGGGCTGGATAGTTAACACAACCCAGGTGTGTGTGCTCTCTCCACCAGCCGGCGCAGCCAAGACCAATCCGCTTCTTCAATGGACCAAATGCCACAGTTGCATTGCCTACATATTTGATGTATAGGTATGTATACGCCTCTGTAAAAGTAACAATCATGTGTTGCACTGTACGCTTACTGTGAATAATTGACAGTGTGAACACATTATATATATATATATATATATATATATATATATAAACAAAAAAATATATATTTTTTCCCCCCTCATTTTCTCCCCAATTTAGTCGTTATACCAATTCCCCGTGTGGACCAGCCACAGTCCTGGTTGATGTGCTATCCTCTGGGGAGGGTGTAGACTGCCACATGCCTCCCCCGATACATGTGGTGTCACCAGCCACTTCTTTTCACCTGACAGCGAGGAGAGCGTAATGCGTGCAGAGTTTCACGCTATCTCCCCTGGGTCCCCTCCCCATTGGACAGGTGCCCCAACCAACCAGTAGGAGTCGCTAATGCGATCAGGAGTCATAGCCTCACCGGCTTCCCACCCGCTTTTGTTTGTAGGAATGTCTGACCAAGCCGGACGTTCCGCTGTTTGGGATTGAACCTGGGTCTCTGCAGTGGTATATTTTTATCTTTGGAAGTATGGGTTGGCTTGACACCAAAACCCCCCAAAAAAAAAAAGGTTTTAGATGGGCTTTGGTGATTCCAAATTGTTTATAGAACCAAGGCTTTTTATGCAATTCAGATATTTCTTATTGAAATTATTTTTTCTGGCATTTAGAATATTAAAAAAGCTTCAACTTGGAAATAAATAGTTATTTTCCATAAAAAGCACAAATTAAAATCCAAAAGAAATCATTCTCAAGAAGTTAATGTTTCATCCAAGGATTTCATTTGGCAGGAATTCCATTACAAAGATTTAGAAAGCATATGGGTGATTTCATTTGCCCATTTTTGCTGTTTGTTCAGCTCTCCATAGCAACTGAAGAGATACAAAGACAACACTGCTGATCAACAGGAAAACAGGCATGCTCATTCACCAAGGAGCCTAATTACATGGCTTAACTGACAGCGTGCTCGACCCAGGTTTCACAAGGCTGAGCCCACACAAACCTGTCATTCACTCCCTTTACCTTTCTTTTTTAATTCACTGAATACAAAGGCCCAGAAACAATATTGAACACATGTACTGTTGCCCCAACCTCCTGAGGAAATGAAGTCAACATTGTGTGTAGCATGTGCTCCCTGGAGTTTTCAAACAGGACTGGGTCTTGGTTTACACAAATCTTGTAATTCGATGGAACATGGGGTACTGAAATGTGAAGCTGGGCAGAATTATATGTTGTATGTCCACAATACTGTGAAAACAAAGCAGAGGGCTTTCCTTAGGCATGGCAGGGTGCAGCCGAGCAGGTGGAATTCATTTAGCCTCCCTTGGTGTTCTGGACTCATAACAGCTCACTACAAAAAAGGAAACATCTAGCAGGGAGAGGTTTGGATGCTGTTTCCTCAGAGTATTTTCTTCCCATTGGCACCTAAGGGTAGGTTGTAAGATCTTTTGTTTTATGTGTATGTGCATTGGATTGTATTCTTGAATGGATCATGATGCAAACCAGATTATGGCCCAGAAGGAGCACTGCATAGCCATACTATTGAGAAACAAAAATACATACAGCACATGAGTAAAATCATTGTTTCCGTGATTGCTGTCTTTTTTTAAGATCCTAGATGCTGATAGGTAGCTGGAAGGTTCAATGTCGTGATGGAAAAAAGCTTGCTTGTTTGTTAATTTCTCTATTTTCCCTTTCTTCCCAAAGCATTTTGGCAAGCTTTTCTACAAGGGGTCCATGCACAATCCAAAATAAATCTATATTCACGAGCACGCCAGACAAACTGGTCTCAAGGTCAGTCTTTGGGAAGGGAAGGAGCTGCCTTTGTCTGCCAGTAGACTAGAAGCGGAATCACAGTTGAGGAGGAGTAGAAATTGGAGGGAAGGAATAGGGGAAATGTGGACTCAGTGGCTCAGAATGGGATGTTTCCCATTTATCCAGTCTGGGTCCTGTCAGGTCAAATCTGTCCTTGTCTGTTGTTTTGACACATTGAGCCGTTTCGTTAATGCTAAAGGCCTGGTAACCCACTCTTCATGGAAGTGATTTGGGATGAGGAAACCCCCAGTGGTTAGATGAGGTTCCCCAATGTGTCTGAGACACAGAAAAGGTAATGAAAAAGAAAGTTTACCGACAAAGGTAATTACTCACCCAGAAGTCTACCAATCCCTTCAGAATACAACATTTCAGCATGGTCTGTCTAAACAATTGATCAAAGGAAAAGAGAGAGAGAGAGGAATGGCAGGAGTCTAGGCTCGGATGTGAAATCACCGACATGCTAATAGCACGTTAAACACACACAGGCACGCACGCGCACACACACACACACACACACACACATAATGATTGGAGGTTCTGTGTGAAACACACACGCACAGGGGCTCCCACTAAATAAACACACATGCATGTACACACACAGATGGAGGGGCTTTCTCATGACTGGGTTGAAATGTAGTAAAATGAGTTGGTCTGCACTTTTCAAAATGTACTGATGGTACGAAAGGATTAATGTGAAGATTAATGGACCATTAAAACCTAAATAATGTTAAGCTGAGTTATAAAAATGCTTTATTTTCCCTGAAAAGACCACAACCCTGTCTTTTACATATTTTTTCAATCAATGATACTGGAGAAAAGAAATCATACTATTTGACAGAAGCATCCAGTGTGATTCTTTTATTGTATCATGTGAAGTCCATGAATGATATCCCACATCTGCCCAACAGAAAATAAATGGCCCTTTTTTATTGTCTCTGCTCATGTTTAACTGCCTCCTCCAAACAATCTGGGTTCACTTCTTTGCTTTTTTTAACGACCAAGGTGGCGAGAAACTGGGGAGCGTTTCCCAGAAGGCAGTCTGTTTGTTGTTCACGGATGTGAAACAGACAGATGGTGAAGGAGTTGGCGCGGGAAGGAGCTAAACTTGTCCTGGTTCCTAGCTGCCGAAGGGCCTGGGAAAAGAGGCTGCTGTCTCAACGCTGCTGTCAGGTAGACCTGAAAAACGAATGCTGTGAAGGACCCATAAATAGGCAGAGCTGGGGGATACTGAAGAAGAGCTTTTTGGTGCATGAGGTATCTGTGAATGTGGTCAATGAAAGTCTGTGAAGGGTAGCAGTGAGTCTCAGCTGGGAGGTCTAGGTGTTCTATCCCAGAAGGCCCTGCTTCTCCTCTTTCCTTTTCCAAGGTCTCACCTGAAATGAATCACAAGAAGCTGTGATGATCCACGAGTAACAAGGAATTATGGTTTGTGTTTAACGCATATTTTGGTGGAGGAAATACTCAATTGTGGGTGAATGCTTTCTTTCCATTTTGACGATTTCAGGACAAAGGAAGGAGATGAAAGTAGAAAGACTAGGCAGGAAACCAGGGACTGGCAGAGGGTTTTGGAGGAAGGATTCAAGGTGCCGGTGTGTTTACTCTTCAACCCCCCAGGATGCCATGTGTCTGACATGTTTGCTGATGATTCAATCCTCTCCTCTCCACAGTTGAGTGGACTGACCTGACCTGGAAGTGGGCAGGCTGGGCTGTTTTTCCCGTGGCTCCTCTGTGGACATGCTTCTGAAACGGAGCGAGCTTGTGTGGGAACCTCATGTTCTGTCCTGGCTAGAGGGATTCGCATAACAGAGACCTGACTGCAGGCCAATGGCAATGAGAGAGGAACATCTCACAGATGAGCTCTGAGATAATCGGCTTGAATAACACATAAAAAATCAGCTCTCCAAAAACAATTTTCCAAATGGAGAAAGAAACTAAAAATAACAAAATATTTGTCTTTGGTTTTCACTGTAGAATTTAAAGGAAATAAGAAGTGCTCCAAGAAAATAAGGCCAGCTTCTTGATTAATGAGTCAGTGTATTACAGTCTGCTGAAGTTTCTGCAGAATGCATCACATTAATATTAGAATACAAAATAGCAAACAGTTATTGTTTGTTTTTAGAACCTATTCGATCTGGTCTATTATTTATGGATAACTATTACATATTATTTTGTATATTATGCATCTGAGCACTAAGAATGATGTGGAAACATGATGACTCATTTTAATCCTTTTCTTCATAATTTAGGAACTTTAGAAATTATCATAGAGGAGAAAATGTCACCCTTGTTTGATTCGACTGGAATCCAAAGGGCCCTTTAGTGCCCTGCATTTGTGACTAATGTGGAGATGGTATAGAATGTTGAGCAGTGTGGCTTAGTTTTCCACCAGATGTGGCACAAGGTGTTAAGGTCGACGCACAGATCAGAGCTGAGCATGGTGCTGCACAGCATTATCAATCTGGGGCTTCTCTTTTCAGACCTGTCAACCCCAGTTTAACGACTCACATCAAAACAACGTGGTTCCAGCTGCGCCATTACTCCTGACTTCTTTTAAACAACGGCAACAGAAAGAAAGACACACCAAAGCAAACATTATTTATCCCTAGCCTGCACATATGATAAACTCAATTACAGTACAGCTAACAGCAAATAGATGAGGTCATGTGCTGGCTTTTTCTGCTGATCGAATGAGTCACATGGCCCTAAGCAAGAAACACAAAGCAGCAAAGTTCAGTGGAATTGAAGGATAACAAAGTTAATTGTATCAAGATGTACAGTAACCATCGAATAACTAATCAACTGGTAGCAATTAGGCACAGGAAAAAAACTGGAGAAAAAATACCCCAGCTCTGTTTTGGGATATATGGTGGAATTTTTCTTTCCACTGAGAACGAGATGTGTCAAGAGTTGAAAGTGTAATTGGAGTACCCTAACAGTACACACCTGAAGTACCAGAAGCAGGAATTGTGGACCAGCGGCCATTGTAGTTGTCATGTCATAATCATTTTAATATCTAGTAAATGCTCATCAGAGCAAATCAGAGACTTGATGCAGGCCATACAGCTTGCTGGCATTATGCTTCCATTTCAAATGAGACAGGGCATGGATTCGAGCACTTTTCCCTACAGGGATTTTATATGATAATAATTATATCCATGATCTTGCCTCTAGAGATCCAAAGGCCTGTCGTTCTCTCACAGTAAACCTGCTTGTCTTTGCTCTTGATTTCAGCAAATGCATTGCTAGACATTCTTAAGACTGTTGCAAAGCAAGGTACCTTAAAGTAATACACAGAGTTGCAGCAAGTCCCTGCGGAGAACTAAAGGTGGTTTGGCACCATTAAAAAATTTCAACTGACTGTAGATGTCCAGAAAATGATCTCCAAGGAGCTGTAGTATTGGTTTCTGACAAAACATAACCGTGCTGCATGGCTTCAAGCCTCTATTTCTCATTGTTCTTGTTCTAGTTCCTGTTCTTTTAGTAGTTGTCATTGTTGTTGTTGTTGTTGTTATTGTTGTTCTTGTTATTCATCATCATCTTCTTATTTTTCTTCTTAACATTTGTGGATATGTAGCAAGCATTCCGTGACACAATTGTCCTCCATCTCTTCTTCCTTCCAACAGATGTGGAACATATCATTTAAAGTGTTAAAGCTGATGGTAATAGACTAAAAGGTATCTCTTTCTATCAGACATTTAGTCTACTCTACCAGCAGTATTCTTATTCATTTATATACATGCTCTTTTCAGCTGGAAATGAACTAATGAACTTCTGATTATTCCTTCATTAAGACTTTAATGCCTGCAGCTCACATTTAACACACAATCACTCTGCTTTTCTTGGTACTCAGCTCTTTTAATTAGATGTTGAAGTGGAAAGAAGCCTTGAGGTTGTAAGTGCAAAAACATGACATCACAACATCCCAGCCACCCGTTTTCACTTTCAATCAACTCTCAATGTTCCCCAAATGAGTTGTGAGACAAAATGGACTTACTGGCGGAGTCAGACGAGACACATTCTTTGTTACTTCTGGTCATATACTTGTGAATAAAATGAAATAAACATTTTTTGAAAGCATGTGTGTATTTGATGAAATTCACTGGAAATGTACACCATATGAAATCTTCCCTGGTTATCTGTCTGGATGTTCCGTCTGTGTCCTGTCTGTTTGCACAGCTTGAAGCAGGAGCTTGTTCTCCATGTTCTTCAGACAGCTACATTTTACCAAAGCGGTACTCTCATTCCCCTCACCCCTGCAGCTCAAATTTTCAATACATTTATTATTATGAAATCCCTGACTTGCATAACAATATATATATATATATACACACACACACACACATCTACACATGCACACATACACACACACACTGCAGTATTGCCTTGGCACATACTGTGATGAGGCCTCCAATCTCACCTCTTGAATAACAACCTAGAGGTGATGCATCAGTTACCATCCAGAGTGGAAGTGAGGGAAACACATTTTTGCAATCTGTAAGAAGCACTCCCTTTGTAAAAAAAAAGAAGAACTAATTTTCAAGTAGGAGCAGTCAGCAACATTTCACTTCAAATGCAATTGCTCAAAAACTACAACAACCAACATGAATACACTGGTTATTATTGTAAAGTGTCACCAGGAGCAAAGTGAATGGCATCATATCTGGTACTGACTAATTGTAATTATTTCTATTTATGCAGGGAAGGCTTATTGGGTCAAAAAGCTTATTCAGTGTTTTCCATTGGACTCATATTGCGCATCGGTGTCTAATACTCTGGAATGTGGAAATATGACATTGGCATGCCACTGGCAGCAATAAAGCACAGACCTCTAAATTACGCTGTCATTAATTAAAAACCAAAGGGGCGGAAAAGAACATTGGCCGCTTCCTTACATATCTGAGTAATTACTAACAAAACCAGATGCAACCAAAGCCTGGATCCATTTCAGCACTGCCTTTTGACAACTGCCATGTTGGACTGGTGGTTGGAATGCCTTCACTATATCTCTGCTTGGACTATAAATTCACATGTCTTTAATAGGAACTGCCAGAGACTTGCACAACAGGATGAAAGTCTGTAGGAGGAAAGACAAGTAAACGTGTCTTTGGATGAAGTTGCGTTGACATTCTCAGTTTCCTGGCTGAACTCTCAAATGTCTTCTGTTTCACTGTGTCAAAAGACTGAATATATGCTTTGTTGTATTTACTGTAAGTGGCTGTCATGACCCCATAACCAATCTGAAAGGCTTTGATGGTAACAGACTTGTTGATATTTTAAGTAAATATGATATATGTGTTATGAGATGATAAATATGAATAGGAAATGAACTTTTTAAAATCAATTTTGTATCCTTTTTTTTATTTTCTCAAAAGTTAGGATGGATCTGTCTCATCACTGCAAAATCTTACAACAATCCAGGAGAGCACAGACTGTTGTCATCCTCTTCTTTCTTCCCCTCTGCAGTCCATCAGGTGAGTTGCACACTTACTGAAGAAGCTGGAGGTGTAGACCTCAGGTGCAGCTGGCATAGGTACACTAAAGTTACTTGATCGATCAGAGGGCCAAAGACTGTGGAGCATGCCATTGGAAACAAGTTCATTATCACAAAGAACCACTCACGGCAGTCTGAAATGTATACACTTTTCATTTAAAAAAATTATGGAAAAATGTGTAATTAGCAGAAGGCCTCAGCATTTCAATATATTGTCTGACATCTGCACTGCAGCTTGGCTATATTCTCAATTTCACACAGTGTAGATATCATCCTTGGATCGCTGCCATAGGGCAGTGACAGATTCCTGAGAAGCAATCATGTGATGTACAACCTTTTTTTGACAGGGAGTTAGGAAAGTTATTCTTTTGCGGTTTTCTCTTTGACGATAACATATACACAGAGAGGTGAAAATGTCTCCCACACATACCTGTCTGGTTTTCTGAGTAGTTCTGCTTTTTGTGCTATCAGGAAGCTCAAACATGTTATGAATGTGCTCAGAATGTGGGTATTAAAGTTTATTTTCTACCTCCCCCCCTACCCCTCAGTCCTCTCTGCCATGATCTGAAGTGCTACCATATGGAAGACATCGGGTTCAATGCTCTTCTGGAAACTGCATTGAAAATTTTATGTGGAGAATGATTTGCCAAAACCATTTCAGATATGAATATTTTGTACGGCAGCTCAACCCATTGGTGTAGACCAGACTGTTTGGAGAGCGTTCCTGACCTTTAATGATTTCTCTTACTCTGCTGTACTTATTCACAGCAAAGTAAGGGCTCAGTAGCTTTATTTTATGTTGGCATAGTTATACATGCCAATGATTATTAATCACATAATGCACAATGTACTACTGTACATTAAGGAAGTACAGTATTCTATTTATGCTCATATATATGCGTCTGTTCACCATGATCTGAAATGCTCTGTCAGAACCTAGAAGCCATGTAGAGATGAACTATAATAACCCTGCACTAGTCTGAACTGTTACCTTTGTGCACATTTGCATGGCTGCCTTCTTGCTTGAAAAATGATGTCCTAATTTTTGTAAGTGTCCTTGTCTTAAAATTCTTCCCTGCACATTTCCTCTTAATAAATGAAATTTGGCTCTTACAAATTAAAGCAGGATGAAAAATGGATTTGGATATCTCCCCTGCTAAGTTGCATGTGGTGGTGAAGTCCAGGCTGTCTGTTTTTGACAGTGGGAAGACTGCCCCATGAGGAACATTAAACATGTGTGCATGTCAAAGATCATCTCTTCCACAGAAGTTTCATGTGGGTCTTTCTCCTTTACTGACCGAGCAGAGGAGCACAGAACTGCTTGGAAATAATTTGGTGATGTTCTTTTCAGTTAGAAAAACATTTGGGATCACAAAAAGGGCAATTGCTTAAACACTGTAACCTTTGTATGAGGAAGTTCACAGTGTTCACAAGGCATGGCGACCTCTGTGTTCCCACTAAAAGGAATCCATCGTGTATTCAGTGAGCACAGGAACAGTAGTACCCAAGGAGAACAGCTGCTTCATTAACCATGATTCAATGCGTTTCAACATGGCCTGCACTGTGTACTGCTATTTCCCAGCTAATTTTCTCTTATGCTGCCCTCAGCACATTCATATTTGAGTAATTTCCTTAGCTTTAGGGGAAACACATCCTCTTGTACACATTGTGTATAAATACGATCAACCAAAGAGGAAGAGCAGGAAGTACTGTATATATACTGATTTTAAAATGCCAGGAACATGAACACTGACACTGGTCATCTCTGTTGCCAGTTATGCTCCACAGTACTGTGTTCAGCTTGAACTCCACTTCCTAAAATACCTGGCCTGATTCACTATTAATAATAATGACTTTAATTTTGAATATAACAAGAGGTGAAAGAGCTGGGGGGGCACTGAAAATAACCACACTCAACCTGTAATAGTACATTCATAAAGCAGACTGACTACTTTATAACAATCTCTCAGATGAGAGACCAGGCAAATCTAAACTAGAGATTAGCAGTGAGGTCATAAATGACAGCCTACATACTCTTTTTGAGGACTAATGCGGAAAGAAGCCTGTTTGCCACCAGAAAGCCAGAGGCAAGACTTTGGCTTCAAAATCTGGCATTTTTTACTGACACTGGGTGAGAGTCGCAATCTAAATGAGGATAAGGTGGGGACCCAGTGGCCTGGAACACAGATTGGATCTGCGCTGTGAGAGAGGCTTGGCCTTGGGGGTGCACTACTTCATGCTTTTGATTTGGTGTGGGACACTGGGGAAGAGTTGGACCTAGATCAGTAATCCTCAGAGACAGACAGAGCCTGTATATCTGATTGAGATTGTGTGTCTGGCAGACAGCAGGTCAGCACCACCACAGTATACAGTACCTGGTACTGACTGGGAGCCCCAGTATATTTTCACCATTTATGTTTATGAGATGACAAATTAATAATTTGAAGAATGTGGAATGTGGAAACGTGCTAATGCAGTGAGTAGAAATTCAGAATTGTACCAACCACTTGATAAAAAATGAAAGTTTATTTTTGATACTTTAATACAAAAATTCTGATTATTATGTTATGTGTTCTACTGCACTGAAAGCAATAAAAATGCACTTCATCTGCTCATACAGAAGGTCTAAAAGTGTAATAGCTTTGAAGTGCAAAATACTTTCCAAATTTGAATGACCCATCATGCATTGTAACAGTGCACATGCTGCCGTTAAATGGGAAGCTAAAAGAATAAAACAGCCAAAAATACATCACAGTGATCAGAAGCACTAGCAATTTGTTCTGAACAGAAACAGAAATAGATACAACTGTAACACGATTTATCTAATGAATAATGGTTGTGTTTTTTAATGGGTGCTCAGCACTCTGTTTTCAAACATAAAAATGTATTTCTCATGTACCATATGCATGTAAGTCAACCTCCCGCCTCAAAAAAAAAGTTTATATATATATATATATATCCCATAATATATATATTAAAAATACCTACGTAGAAATGATTTAACCCAAAAGCCTCTTTTTTGGACTTTGACATTTGAATTGTAGTGACTGTATTATGCATCAGTTCCAGTGTAAAATGTTTCCTCAGGACAGCACTTTCTTGAACAACAGCGAGTGCCTGAAAGTTGCCGTAACACTATACACAGCAGCCAAGAAGTTGCAGGTTTCAGTCTTGGCTGTGTCAGAGGAAGCTATCCCAGGGGCAAAATGTGTTGAAGAAGATGTGGCTAGCAGAGAGACATCACCTCATCGTGCTCTGAGAAATCCCTGTCAGCAAGCTCACATTTCGTCTTGGCGAGGAATTTGTGTAATGTTGCCACAGTGAAGTGATTTACTGGCCTCCACTTGAGTCTCAACACCTAAGTTCACTGAGCTAGAGGAGAGACCGGCATTGGACACCATGCAGCCATTTATGCTTGTGATACATACAAGGAAATCAGTGATGGATGACTGCAACATCCCCATCATGCATTTCTTTAATGAGAGGAAAGTTAAGTTACCAGTGTGTCAGAATAAGCTAGAGGCCTTGCTTGACACAACAATTAGAAATCACATTTTATTCTAAGCCCATAACTTCATAAAAAGCTCCTGTTACTTTCTCTATATTAACTGTGGAAGAGAGTAATGTGGATTTACAGAAATTTAAAGCACACTTCTAGAAGACATAAAATATGTATGTAACTTATGGAGTTATAGAAGTGGTTACACTGAGTGACATAATTGCAAATGCACTGGGACACTTGAGGAAGGGGACTTTATATAGGGGGGCCATATATGCTTTCTGTGTGCAAATACCTTTTTTGCAGTGCAAATTGTATCAATAATAAGGTAGAAGACAAAATGTCAATGGTACTATGGACAGACAAGTCCAGGAATCATCTCTTGGCACATAAAACAAACCTAGCTGATTTATAACTGTTTGCTGCAGATATGTGGAGCCTGTCTGCATGTTATTGCTCTACCTTTCCCAAGCTTAGCGGTGGGTCCAGCACTGTCCCTGGATTAGGCCATTCCTGTAACAGGCTCAGTTCTTCAGCGTCTTGGCAAAGGTGTTCCTGAGAGGCTTCTTCTGGTCCTGGGTGGTTTCCTGCTGTGGGTGGGGGGCCTGGTCTGGCTGTGGGAGAGCAGGGTCTTGGATGTTCTTGAGGTTCACGGTGTGCTCTTTGGTCTCACGCTTGGCCTGCCTCAGGAGTCGCTTCATGTTCTTCACCTTGTCCCGCAGGTGGTTGTTAGCCTTCTCCAGGAAGCGCACCTTCTGAGAGAGGGTCTTGACCCTCTCCTCCTCTTCAAACAGGGCCTTTTGCACTGCTGAGCACAGTAGCTACATACAGAAACAGGAAGGGGGTGGTGAATGGATACACCATTATACAAGATCAACTGTCAACAAGTGAGTTTATATGTAAAAATAACACGTATGCAAAATGTAAAACGTCTGCCAATAGGCATTTATTGAGAAAAATAAAACTTTTATCAGAGTATAATTACTTATCCTTTGATAGGCAATTACACACTGATATTCTTTGGACAAGTTGTCCCATAATGCATGGCTCTCTTTTCAGGATATACTTACTTGGAATCTTAAAAACCTTTGTGAATGAGCTTGTTTATTGATTGTCCCGTTAGTAATGACAGATTGACTGTTTTTTCTTGGTGTATATTTTTAGCAGACTGTTTACAACTTTATAAAAGTTTATAAAAGTAAGGACTTTTCTCTGACTGAGGGTTCTGTGTGTATAAAATATAATAAACAGAAAAAATGACAGGAAACATGTCTCACTCGCCTTTTCTGAAATATTTCTAAATGTGCAGACATAGATGGCATAGCAGGGTGTCGGTGGGGTGTGGGAAAATGATTGCATTCTTTAGAAAGGTAATGGGAGAGCACTTTGTGTGGAGGATCTGGCTTATGTTTTTAATTCTGTTTTAATGTTTCTTTGTGGCCATGTGTGTAAACAGCTTTTATTTCCTGAGCAATTTATCATTCCCGCTGGTTTTGATAAGCAGCAAAAACCACAAGCACAGGGGCTTAGACTAATGCACTGGAATTATGGAACCTTCCTGGGCCTGTCCAGCAACAGCACCACCTCATATTTCTTCTTAGCATGGCTGTATTTTTTTACGCAATTGCAGTTAAGTGTTTTCCTTCTAATATGCGTGCCTGTGGCCGGGGGTTACACGGGCTGTATGATTAGCGCATGAAAATCCAAAGTCAATGAGGAAATAACGAGTCAACAGCAAAAGGGTGCCTGGTAACCATGGTAACCGTTCACAGCAGCGTGCTTTGAGAACGTCCAGAGAAATGTTGTGGGCTGCCACCGCGACGCTATGATGCAAAGCCATAATCTTTTCCAGTAAAGGCCAGATCTTAATACTGCCCACAGATGATGTGGCGCACTGTAAATGCCTATTTGACCAAGCACAAATTTCCATGACAGACCTCTGTGTTTCCACATAACACAGTGTGCCATGTAGAGTTCACTGTACAAAATATTTAAATATTATACAAAATATAAAAATAAAATAATGAATTCTGTAACCATGTGCTAAGTCACTGGAAATTAAAATGCTTCTTTCATGCACTCCGTAGCGTCATGTCCTTTGTAGACAGTACAGGCATTTCACTATAACTGATCGGTATAGGCAGGTAACTGATGAACATAATAAAACAATATTGACAGAAATAAAAGGGGACAGAATTAACATGAAAAGCAATGATAAGCAATCAACTTGTACAAGTTGTCACACAGAATCCCAGTGAACATTTTTGTGGCGAAATGCTGTCTAGACGTTCAGGTGAAAACCCCAGTTATATTTAGTTGAAAAGTGAAAGTTTTCTAGCTGACTAGGATGTATCCAGGGTATATCCAGGTAAAACATGAGCTATATTGGGGTTAACCTTGTCCGTTTATGTCAAAATGTCTCTCAACCTAGATTTCCACCCCTCTAGACATCTAGATTCCGACTGCTCGCTGGTATGTGCGACAGTTAACTGAAGGTTCTGCGGAAAGTGTGTGCTGTAAGTGGAGCAGACAACTGAAGGGGCCTTTAGAATGTGTGAGGGACCTTCACCTAACAGATGTGGCAGCATCTCATCTTATTGGTTCTGTCTCATCTCGTTGTTCCTGTCTCTGTGCTTTTATATAACAGAACAAGCACCCTTATTAACTACATTCTCAGTTAATTAGCTCTGAACATTCTGTGGCTTTCTGTGCTAACCATGAACATATCTATCCCAAAGATACTGGAGCTGCATTTCTAATCCGAGGGACATGCATGCAGTGCTAGAGAGTTGCAAATCCCATACAACAGGAAAAAGATGAGCAGAGTACATATTCTATATACTGGAGATACATGTCTCACGTTAGATTTCAGATGCTTGCAAGGCAACCCCCCATTTATGGAAAAAACCAATACAAATGAGGTTTGACAGACATATGAGGGTTTCCCTTGAAGTGTAGCAGATCACTTACATATCCAGGCTAGCCCGGTAAAAAACTTTAAGGTTGACTTTAAGGTACACACATCACCATTTTCGTATGTAAATGCAATTATGTTGCACATGTAAAACTGATGTCATCGCATGATAAATGCATTTATAACGTTTCCCATTCTGTTGCAGTAATTATGAGCATGTTCTCCAGCTGTCCAGGGGTTGAACTTGAGTACGCCATTGAGCTCTAGGTAAGGGTTCTGCTGCCATGGAGCTGCATTACCTCTGATTAAATCTTTGAAAATAAATGCAGTCATTTATGTAAATGCAAACCTTTCTGGTCCTATTACCATGAGAGTTCTTTCATGTGCAGTCAACCTTTGATTGGAAGCAGAAGCTGACATTACTGAGCGTTACTGAGTGAGCAAAGCAAAAATAGGCAGCTGATTTTGTTTATTTCAACACAAATACATACGTCCAAGGCATGGACTCCAGTGTTGACAATGCAATAGGACACTCGGCCTTTAAAGTGAACCATGATAAATGCAGCTACATACTGACCTCACAGAACTGTACTGAAGCGTACCAAGAGGTCAGAAGCATATTCACAAGTGATCCAAAATCAAGGTATGTCATTTACATTATGCACATGTATACTGTGAGCATGGTATGAATTATACAAAAATGCTTTAGCTAATTAGTGCTTTGGAGATGCAAACTGTTCTTGATTTCCTACTCTGTATGTTCTAGAGAAACAAGACCCCAACCACTAACCCGAAAAGGAAACACTTAAAATGAACAACACTGAACTAGGCCAATGACAACCACCCAGTACCCTAAACCAGAAAAAATGATCAACACCCACAACCTAACACTATGGCAATTAACAGCACAGGACACTAAACGCTATCCACATGGACAAATACCAGCATATATAACCCTGCAACACAGAAGTGACAAGTACATGAAACTACATCAGTACTTCTGTAAAATTATTACCATCTGGGATACTATAGTAAAATAATAACCTCCACCGTTACCTTATAATGTACAGCAACAAAGCCTACCCAGAGCCTAAAGTACAGAAGTGACCCCAGGACATACCTATGCAGTATCTGAAAATATTAATATAAACTCTGCAGTAGATAAACAACAACCCACAATGTGTATCTGTTTCATGTTGAAAGGTGAGTTTGGAAGGCATGGGGAATCACCAGTACTTCAGAACACCCCTTAAGCACTGCCTCTCCACTGACTAGCATCCATATCCTGGTCTAAAAACCAACCAAAAAAAAGCACTGGTCAATGGAGTTCTCTCCCTGCCAAATAGTTTCAGACCTTTTAGCCACCCAAATTCCTAATGTCCGAAGCCAATAAGAACACATTACAGTACGTGCGTGTAAAGTTTCTAAACAGCCTTTTGAAGACTGTGGTTTTCTTAAATGAAAGCCACCTTCGGTGGAATGTTCTTTTATGGTGGGCCGTGATAGCTAGAACACAGCTGGAGTTTCAATCGTGATCCATCTCATGATAACAGACCAGATTGAGAATAATAGATTGCCTGATTGAGAATAATAGAGGTCTCACCAGGTGTGCATAGCAACATGCCTCACCACCCCTCCTAAACCCCCCCCAAACCCCCTACCCTGGCCACACACAGGTAGCTGAAAATAAACCCTAAATGAAAGTCCTCTCGCAGGTCCTTATGTCTATAGAGGGAGGTCTAGATCAAGGTGTGATATGTCAGTTTGAGGGAAACCATGCAGAACTAAACAAAGCTGTGAATATAAATAGCCTATTTGTTATACTGCACTCCATTCCCTGTCTGTGTGCTCTTGCTTCCACATCACCCATGGGAAGGCCAGAGAACTGGCCGCATTTATTTATTTATTTATTTATTTATTTATTTATTTATTTAGTTATTTATTTATATTTGCTACAGAATTAATTATTCAGCTACAGACACTCACAGACCTCTGGTTGTAAATGTCTGTAGGGGTGGTTCTGTTTGGGTGGGCGGGTCTTACCCGGCTGTCCTCCTGGGCCTCCCACTCTGGGCTGTATGTGTGCACCTGGGTTCCTGGTGTGCAGTTGGAAAACTGGAAGAGGCTGGAAAACATGCGGTGGTTCTCTGGCGTGTCGGGAAAGATGGGGTCCTGGAAATTCACACCATGAGGGATGATGTTGTAGTTCTCGTCCATCCTGGAGAATGAGCAGGAATCATTGTGTTACCAAATAGCTGAGTCTTCAGTGTGTTTATAATACCTTTTCATTTAAATATTTTTTCAATTTATTTTGATTAAACCATAGAGGGTCAAGCCAAAAGGCAGCAACATGCATTTTGTATGAGACAACAATGTTTCTTAATCTCCTGCTGACATTAAGATGCAATTAAAATTTTAGTTAAAATGAGATTAAGATACCTTTATGTACACAATGATTAGAGAACATCCTACCGCCATCTGCAGATGCAATAAATGTAATGATATGAGTTCATGAAAAAACCATAAAGAGGTAATACACAAAAAATGTGCAGGAAATAAAACAGCAAATTCCAGCAAACTTGCACTTACAACTTTTCTAAACAATTTCTTTACAATCTTTTGCTTATTCCTAGCAGAACAGTGACATACCAAATAGGTAAGGGGAAAACGAAATCAGAATGGACCTGCCTATTTCAGGGCCCATGGCCAGTGGCAATGTTTCCGAAATTATTTGGAAATGGCACCTTTCTGTGAATTTAAACCTTGGCTCCACTTTCTCCTCTCTCTACAGAGTCCAGGGTCATTCTGTTCCTGTCACTCACATCATTGCTCCCTGATTCCCACAGTCCCCTCAAATGCTTCCCATGAACAGGGTAATGAATGGAGGTTTATCAAGGTTTCAGGGTGGCAGGAGAAATATTAATACTAACACCATGGTTACGCTGGAACAATAGGAGAAAGGGGGAAGCTCATTTCATCTATCTCTCATTAAGAGCCACCCTCTTTCATTCCCTCTGTGCTTTGGCTGACTGCCCAAGCCCGGCCCTTGGAAGTCAGGTTTTTTATTTATTTCTCAGCTCCATGATAGTTGACAAGTCTGACATGAATGCTGAATGCTAGACTTGAATGAATTCCCTTAAACTTGACAAGCAGGAATTCCTTTTGGGTTGTTCCACCCTGAAAATACATCTGACAAATTAACAGAAGGCTAATTCCCAGCTCATTCTCTCTACTTTTATCCCTCCTGTCCCTCGGCAAGACATTTCTGATTGCCACTCTATTGCCTCCCTTTGTTGGCTTTTTATTGTAAATTATTGTTATTGCAGTTTTATAATAGACTAATATGCATTTTAATGTCTTTTTAAATGCTATATAAAGATATAAAGCACTTTGAGTTATATGACAAGGTGCTATTTAAATCAAAAGTATTATTATTATTATTATTATTATTATTATTATTGGCCACTGGCCTCCTCTGCATGTGTAATCAATGTTACAGAAATGAAATGACACTAATTCAGGCAGATAATCCACAAGATTTATATGCACCAGATAGTATTAGCTAAGATAATATCAGTTTATCATCTCTACTGAAAATCATCTGAAGCCAAGTTCTCAATGCTTTCCAGCTGATACATATGGCAGTGAATTTATAGAGTATTTATAGACCTTAGTAAATTGCTGAGCTTCTCTTGGTGTCCCTGCATCAAAGTACTTATATATAGGTAAGCAATTTGAAAATGACTTGCTGACTTATTTCTTTTTTTTCTTTTCTTTTTTTTTCTGGGCAATCAGTGTTGTATGTATCAATGTATGGAAAAAAAAAATTAAATAAAAAAGAAAAAGAAAATTACTTGCTGTGTGTGAGTGTGTGTGTCTGTGTGTACATGCATGTGTGTGTGTTGGGCGAGCTGGGGGTGCCCCTTCTTTACAATTTCCCATCACACCTGGAACCAATTAGTAGTGTGAGTGTTGACTTTGGAACCTGACAGTACAGAGCCAATCCACCTGACTACCATAATTTTTCCCTTGAAAGACATCAAATTAATGTATTTTTCCTGTTCTGTTGTGCCCTGAGGTCCATTGCTGGCCCGTCTTAAAATAACAAGTATATTTTCTCCAACCCACACATATTAGCATTAACAAGCTGTATACCATGTAAGAAAGTCAGTGTGCTGGCCAATATTAATTGTGTAGAATGTGGTGTAGGAGCATTGACACAGGGGGTGGGCTATGTGTGTGTATGAAGAATGTATATGTGTAGGTGAGTATGTTAGTGAGCAAGGTGTGTTTGTTTCAGAAGTGTGCATGTGTGTGTGTGTGTGTGTGTCTAATAGGCTACACAGCCACACTGCCAAAAGTTGACCAGGAAAGTAAGCAGGGGTGCAGAGAGGGTAGTGTTGAGTGCAAAGTGTAAACCCTGAAAGTGGGTGAGTGGATTTGCACAACAATAATGAATGGCTGTTTTTTCCGGCTTCTGCCAACTGGCAGATGCATTATTATTTATTTAGCAGACACCCCTTCCCAGGGAGATTCTGCTAGGCTTTTCATTTTCCAGTTAAGTGCCTTGTTGACAGGTACAGCTACAACAGTGCCCCACCTGGGAAATAAAACCCTCTTTTGGCCCAGATACTTAACTGCTGCACTATGCTGCCACTTGACAAGATCCAGCTAAAGAGGAGAAGGTGATCTGGCAGTCGGGTGCAAAAAGTGGGACAAGGGAACACTCCAATGCCTTTGCAGCTTTTTCAAGCCGGTCCCTGAAACCATGTCCACCCCGAGCACACAACACACAATCAGCCAGAGATTTTAATTGAATCCAGGCCCCCTTAGAGGAAAACAGATCATTTCTCCTGACATGTATTGTTGTTGCATTATTACATGCAGCAAATTCAAGGCCTTAAGAGATTCCTGCATGCGCTGTGTGTCCATGCAACCTGGGGTGCCTGACATTTCACTGTGCCTCACACAGCAGGGATGTAAAACTCATTAGCCAATCACATTGGCTCCAAAGTGTATTTTTGACCACAAGTAATAATATGTACATTTTTAGTAGGTGATACTTTCACTGTCCATCCTACATGTCCCATTACACAAAATACGATTAGGATTTTGTCTTTGCCAGTGGACTTCCACATTTTCCTGACTTCTTTTTTATTTCTTTTCTTTTTTTTGCTACCGTTTACTTTATTCTTTTCAGTTTATGGTGAAAACATAACTTTGATCAAGAGAGCTAGCATATATATGCAGTGAAATTGAGATTGAAATTTGATGAATCTGGAGTTAAATCTCAATATATATAATTTCTTCAATTTGCATCAGGGGTTAAATACATAAATAAATACATAATGGAACTGTGAAATTTTGTAAATACCAAAATGGGTTGAACCCTAACAAATTATCTGTGAATTAGCGGTTTGGACAAATCACAATGAAGCATTCAGTCGGCTCATAGTAGGTTCTCAATATTGCTCCATCCATTTTGGAGTTAAAGAAGCCTCACTTTCCCATGCTGTGAAGAGGTTTTGTGTGTTCTGGGGAAACGATGGTCTCCAAAATTTCACAATGGAATACCTGTCCATGTCCCCTAAGACTTTCTAGCTTCATGAGCCGAACAAACTGTAAGGCACTCAGCCCCACTTGAAAACTCAAAGGCTTTTCTGAAAATCTCTTGATGCCTGTATGGATACTGTTTAGACAAAGACATATTGCTTTACTTAAAGTTTCCACAGCAGTTTTTTTAAAGTTCTTTATTGGATGATTTGACTATGTCCACCCAAACTGGAACCAGATGGCTGCTTGGGTCACGGTTCATGGTTCTTGTACAGCCAAAATAGAGGGAGGGGAAAAACCTGCAACCACCAGAAAGTGCAAATTCCTCCATTTCACCCATGCTCATGGAGAAAGACCTCCCTCCTCATGGTGTAGTGGCAAAGCTCTAGAACATGTCGGAACATGTCAACCTGACAATACATGGACTGCAGCTGGCACCAAAACACAATGCTGACTATACACTAAACTACTGTGTCTATCTGTAAGTCCTACTCTGTCCTCCAATCTGTGAGGCCCACTGAAAGAGAGTGGTTTCATGATGTGGCATAGTGATTGCGTCGCAAGGCAAATTATAACCAGAAAGTTGTATGTTCAATTTCTACAGTGAGGCGTTGCCATCACACTATTGAGCAAGATTCTTACACAGAATGGCTTCAATATTATATCTAACTAAGGGATCTCTTAGCATATGAATAATATACTAAGCGACTTGTGTGAACAGCTAACTAAAATGGTCCTTCCCCAATGCTGACTGAATGAGCATGCCCGTGCCCAAGTGTTTGACGAAGAGCCTAAAACTTTCCACATATAAAACGTGTAATAACATAAATTTACTCGTAAAGGTATTTACTTGTATAGTACAGGTCAGGACTTTTAGCATTGGCATATAGAACGAAAATGTACAGGTTTCCATGCTAAATACTTATGTGCCCTGTCTTGAGTCTTCTCACATTTATGATTAATGTGAGAGTTTTTTCCCAGCTGCGCATTTTTGGAACATGATCTAGACTGGCGTTCCTTCCTTTGCTGTGGGATTTTCACAGGAAATGGGAACCATAAGAGACCCCCATAGAAACCGTTTGGCACTAACTCTGCTGATTCAGCACAACAGAGACAGGCAACCCCACAAGACATGAGGGAGCAAAGACTGCTGGAAGGCAAGGCTTCTTGTGATCTGTTTATGAGACAAGGATTTGAGAAACTCAGCGACTGTGGGACAGGGCCTGACTTAAACCTCACTCATTAGCAACATCTCTTCCAGCTGCTTGTAATATTTAGTCATTCTACAAGAAGAAAGAAAGTTCTTTTGTTCATGAAATTTTTTGTTTAATCTTATTCTGTGATGCATTATGCTTGTCGCAGATTATATTAACATCACGGAGGTTACATGGATTATACCAGCAACTGCAGTCTGCCAGCTATGAAATTAGTCTCAGGTTTGGGTTGTTTACTTCCCACACAAAGCTAACAATAATTTGCCAGCACGATAACTCTTTGTAGTGCTTGCACCTTGTGCTGTTTAAAGCATACCCAAAAGTAACTAGCTGAAAGCAAACAAAAATGTTTGAATTAGTTAGCAATAGGAATGCTCTCGCCCAGCAGGTGAATCCAGCTCTACGTTTCAGACAATGCTTTCCAGGGACGTCTCTGTGGAAGCCCCTTACATCATCACCTATTCCTCCCTTGTCATTCAAGCAGCATTTGTTTCAACATGGAGACGCAGGGTGCTGATGCTGACAGCATGGGTCCTGTTGAACAAGAGTCTTCAAAAACAAAGCGCAGACATCCAGCTATGCAGCCCTTCGCCAACATAGACTTCCCCGACTATCTGTACATGCTGAGGTTATTTTTTTTGGCACGGATATCACCATGTGTGGCTATGGAGTAAATGTAAATATTCTTTCCACTGGAATGCCAGTGAAGGATTTGCGGAGGCTGGTGTGGTGTATTTGTTTGAGAATTTAAAAAAAGGTATATAATTTATCAGAGATCACGTATAAATATAAGCTGAACCGTATTAAATATTTGTGGGAATATATCCTCTAGTTGTTTTCTGGCAGTTGTAAAGGATACAAACATTACCCTGCGCCCTCACTGCGTGCTGATCAGAGACTGAACCCCTGGTTCAATGGTTGCCTTTGGGCACTTGGGCAGGAATTTTAGTCAACAGGAAAGTAGCAGATGATTTTCATTGTTAGTTCCCTGACACTCGCAGTGGGAGATGCATATAAACCTGTCCTGTAAAGGAATCAAGCCATTCTTGCAAGGAGGTGAAGGAAGCACTGTGCTGCATCTGGAGGCTTCAGGCTTTCTAGACTTGCTCCGTATGAATCTGTCACAGCTGTCTAGTCAGTTCAGCTCTGAATGGGCCTAGCTACTCTGTAAGGTTGTCCAAAGGGTAACTCCAAAACATGATGAAACTGATGCTCTGGCTTCTCTTGCTTCCACGACGGCGGCTCCCAGATCCAGACCTGCCTTAGTGACCTGGGCTGTGCCCTTTCCACACACAACTAACTGTCCAGACTGAAAGAAGAATATATTTGTGCAGGACTGTGTTTCACTGGTTGAAGCCATTTCCATTGTCCAATGAATCTCTGGGCTCAAATGCAGATCTCCTTTTATGCAAGATTTTATGCAAGATGTGTGGCCCTTGTATACTGTCCTGGATAATGGAGACCTCTACTTAAATAAATTATATAATAACACACATGAGTAACCAAGGCCACCTGTAAGAGAATCTCGTGCACCGACACCTTTTCTGTATCCCTCATGTACTGGCAAATTCTGCACATGCAGACACACGCAGACAGGCATGCACACACACACACACACACACACACACACAGACAGAGGATATTTTGGTTACTCCCACCCCTTGACCACAATTTTGGTCTGCAGCTTTCTGTTTTCCCCTGAAAATGTCCATAGGGATCAGACCTCTCAAGTCACTCTTTAATAATACTAAAAAAATATGCTTTTTCTAGATTTATATTTAAGCCTCAGGAGCAGGACTTAAAAAGGAAAAAAGCGGAGGCTAGAGCTTGCGATAAAATAGAAATAGCAATATTAAAGCTGAACATAAAAAAAAGGCTTGCTTCATCGGTTTAATACTGAGAACAACATCACATAAAGTAAATAAAAACAAAATGCCGAGCAATGCCTGGTGGGCAAAAAAGATGTCATGCAGACCTCCTCAAAGGGAAAATACAACTTTAAATAGAATTATATCCGATCTGCATACAAAATTATGACGTGGAATGTTGTCAGAAAGTTACCTTCCCACCCTAGTATTCGCTGTTTACGAAAATGTTCTGATCGGCACTGCAACTAAAGTTCGCATCACTCCGACACTGTTGCCTGAGTGACAGCTTTCTCATATGCAATTTTGCAAACAATCTATACTCACAGCAATACATGACATTATAGGACTTATGCATTTACAGCAGACAGCGCTGCCCACTGCTGCACATTAATTAAAGGAATCAGTCACCATGCACACGGTGCTCTGTCTTACCGCAAGAAGAAATAGTAAGCATTGTTCTCAATGACGCTGTACGAGTAGCAGGGAAAGTACCCCAGCCCGGTAACGTTAAACCTGGAACCAGCGGGCACCTCCAGCATGCTTCCCCATGCCTGGTCGCACAGCAGCTCGATCTCTGCTGAGAAGAAAAGGTCCGTTTCGTACTGCCAGGGCAGGTAGTTGTACGCGCTGTATGAGTCCTTGTGGAGCGCCAGAACCTTAGCGAAAACGATGATCTCCGCGAGTTCTGCTCTGCACGCTTCAGTCTGGGGTCTCCAGTCGTGGGGAAGCTGGCACCCCCAAATTCCACTCAAACAGGTCGCCAGAATCAGTGCATAAACAGCGCCCATGTTGAACAGTGTAGTATATTATAGTGAATAAAGGTATGCAAAATGTAAGAACTTTCGTGGGTGAACATATGTTGACTCAAATGCGCAAACTTAGCTGAACATAAACGAAAAAATAAAAATAACATCCAATCAGCAGTGGCGAAATGTCGATGTTCTACTGCTGTTTGAAATAAAACACTCAAAATGATTCGTCATGCATCTTAAACAATGTCCCACAAATCCTGACTTAGTTGTATCTGGGTACTTTTGCGGTCCACCTTCATTCTCCCACAGTGTCCCTACGCGGCTCCACTATATCGCTCAGTCTGAATATGAAGCGCACTGGCATTTGCCCGAATAGGAGCGTGGCGCAGGATTGTTTGACTGTTCAGGCACAACTTGAAACCCAACACGGGTAGTATTTTGTTCTGTTTGCCTTGTATTTTATGCTCGTGCTTGCTAGCCTCTCGACCGGTCTATCGAAGACCGTTTTCAAAACTACACCCCGCAGCCCCGTTAACTGCTGTCCCAACCTGTCCAGTGCCTTAATATCGCGCTTTTTATTTATCCTTCAATTGCCCATACGAGCTACCAACAAGCTTTAGAGACACGGTAGAAAATAACAGCTTTGTACTAGGAACACCTTTATGTTGCATGCATCTCTAAGCTTGGAAAAAATATTTGTTTTCTAGTTGTCAAAGTGACAAACCCTCACATGTTCAGAGCAAGTTAGAGGTGGGTCGTAAAGTACGACCGCTTGGGTAACCACATCAAAGCGATATAACTTTTTTCAAACAAATCATGTTTTTGTTGTAAGGGGGAAACACATCTATTATTGTACCGAATATTGTCGTGTGTGTGTGTGTGTGTGTGCACCAAATATCTTCCCGGCACCATATAATAATAATAATAATAATAATAATAATAATAATAATAATAATAATAATATATATTTTTTGTTTTACATATAAATGAACAAAATGAATGACACTGCTGCAGATGCAGTGATCTTGTTATCCTATGCTTTTGTGAACACGGTTATAATTATAATTTATTCATATATTCATTGTGCTGAGCTAGTGCTGAACTAGCTATAGTTGCTCCAAAGTTTTATTTATTTATTTTTTCATATGTGATATTTCTACATTCTAAGGAGCTGTTAAAATATTGTCTTACTCCCTTGGAACAAAATCTGTCTTTTCTCCATGTACTAGCACATGATGTTAGATACATTCTTTCGGTGAAGTAGAATCTACATTTTTCCACCTTCCACCTTTTTTAAAGATCTATGAAAGCAATCGCTGCTGAACATATAAGGATATGTACATGGTCTTTCAAAACTGTGCTGTTGGTGAGACATGCTACAGCTGTCTGAAAAAGATACCAAGTTGCTCACACATGCATGAGTCATCAGGGACACCTCTAGTTCCTCATGCACCTGTCTCATGTCCCCTCAATGTCATATATGGACATAGATCCCTGGGTGGAGAGAAGGCATCAAATAGTATCATTGTGTATTTCGTGGCACTGTTGGTGTCCCCTTCAAAAAATCCTAAAGAAAATTTCCTTTGTTGTTCCCACAAACTAGAAATGTGATCTATGTCCTTACTGTCATATGTATTTTCTGTGAAGGAAAGAATTAGTGATCTGTGAAAAAGCCCATTTTGAAAGCCCTTGGTCTTGATTTTCCAGACATCTTTGACATGTGACCTGCTACAGATTGATACACCCACCCCATATTATTCTAAAATGGTCTAATGTGAGGGTTTGCATTGGTGGAAACACTGCCATTGACCCATGGCAAGTGTCCTGCATTGTGTGTGAGGCAAACTCATTTGGATCCAGATCTCATGTATTTGAAGGTGGATTGTTTTGATTTGTAATTCAGGCTCATGTTCATGTCAAAGTGCAACTGGAGTGATGTAAGGCTGAAGTCTGAGCCAAATTCCCCTTCCCCCAACGGCTACCCTCCATATCACCTCCCCCACCCACTACCACACTGGCCCCAGATATGCATGCAGACTCCCACAAGTTCTCTTTACTGTGAAATTCACCAGTTGGAATGCACAACTAACCCAACTGGGGCAGGGTGATTATACTGTAGGTGGCCCATGGGACACCCTGCCGCAGGCAAAACTGGCATGGTGCAGATTCAGAGAGTCTAGAGAGCAAATGCTTTGGCTGGATTTGTCACATAGGAGGGCCTTGTAGTGTAATTACACTGAGATGAATGGGTACCTCTCCTAGCATGCCCCTGGTTCACTCTGAGGCAACATGGGCCTCCTATCAGCTGTTACCCCGACCTCCCCAGTTGATCATTTCCAGCACTGCAGCCTGGTAAGAAAATACAGGCCCCAGGTTAGATCCCAGTGAGCAAAAGCCGGAATCTAAACACCTAGAGAGGTGGAAATCTAGTTTGAGAGACCTTTTGACATAAACGGACATGGTTAACCCCGATATAAATCATGTTTTACCCGGATATAGCCTGGCTACATCCCAGTCGGTCAGAAAACTTACACTCTTCAGCTGAGTTTTCACCTGAACGCCTAGACAACATTTTGCAGACTTTTCGCTGACTTTCTACCACAAACCTGTTCACTGAGATACTGTAAACAACAGGTTGGTACAATAAGGCATCCTGTGGCAAGGGGGAGTTTCTTGGCAGTGATGAAAAACGAGCCCCTATCTCCCACCCTGCACTGCAGTCACATTACCACACTAATACTGCGCCTCTTAAAAACTGAATGTACTACAACCAAGCTCTTCTTAGTGCTGCCGATGTGGCCTATTTATTTTTACTGCACTATACATTTTCACCTGTCAACCCGCCAAACCAAACAAAGTGGTTATTCATAAGCTGAAAACAAATTTATACTGTATGTAACTAGACCTGTGGAAATAAATGAAAACTAGTGAAATGCAATGAAACCACGGTAGGACTCAGACAGTCAATGTACAATTACATAACAACTAAATTATTTCCAGTGAGACTATATGAAAATATGAACATTTTCTTGTCTGATTGAAGGGATGGTCCAGTGATTACAGCTGGGTATTACAAATTGGGGTGAGAAATGGCAGAATGAAACCTTGGAAAGCAGAATTCCCTCACCGAAAGGGTATCATTTAAAGAATCATCTGGTGAAGCACTTCTTAAATAGGGAAAAGTGGCTGTTAACAATGGTCCAAATTATAGGACAATCAAATCCTCTGGGGGATGTCCTAGGGACTGGGCTTCTAGCATGTGACTTCATTTCAAGCTGTCTGCATTATACCACATGGAAATGGCCTTCCTGTCCAGGTTAAGAATCACCCCCAAGGTGAGGGAGGAATGCCTCCCCCCCCCCCCCCCCCCCCCCCCCGCCCCCCATCCCCCCTTTAGGGGTATTTCACTGCTTGTGCTTTAACTGCAGGCCCAACCGGGGTTGACCATGAGGAAAGTTCACACACTCTACTCACTCTAGAGAATTTGTGACTATTTCAGCATGTCTGGTCAAATTATGGCAGGCAATATATACAATTCTGCTGGCTAATACGATTCATAAAAGGGCCACTGAACTGAGTGACATTCTACAAGCTTTCCATTGGCTCGATTATTGGGTAGGTCAATACTGAATAGCAACTCTCTTTCTATAGAACAAGAGTGATATACACATTGTTGTATACTGCAGATGTTAAGCGCATATGCTATGCTAATGGCCTGAGGGCAGCATTAAAGCATTAAATGCTCTGTTATTATGCAGGATCTGTATTTTCAAAGTGCATGACTTCGATTAATTCTCTGGCTTTTTATTGTTGACTTTGTAAAATGGGCAGCAGTCCTTCTTCTCTCACGGTCAAGCTCTGTGCTTGTTGGATTATTTTTTGTCGCTGGATGTTAAATAAGCACATAGATTCCTGTCGCTCACATTGTGTGCGTACCCCGGTGTCTGATGTCCCTAAACACAATGGTGGCTGATGCACCAGCAGCGTCCCAATGGCTTTGATCATCCAGGCAATTCATTCTGTTTAATCACCAGCTACAGCTCCTGGAGAACTGCATGATTGAAGTCCAGTATTTCTGTTACAGGAAAAATAAATTCACTCATTTTTAGAACTGCAGCGGTTGATGTTCCCTGTAGTTGAATATCCCTTTGGCTTACAGTGAAATATATTTCCCTTTATGGATATAATTAGAGGTCGGAAATAATGCCTTAAAGCAGAATTCCATTTCACTCCGGTCAAGTGTGACAACATTACAGGGGATTCTATTTCATGAGATGAGATTCAAAGCTACTGTTATGATGAAATCAGTCTCACCTTTCTTGTTGGATAAACATACATTTTCTATGTGCTGGTTGCATTTTTTGTGAAATTTAAGACTAGGTGACCAAAAATACCAGGTTAGTCATCGTGCTGGATTTATTGAAGAGCTTTTCTGCCCTCTTGAGGTAATAATGTTGAACAACCAGTAAAAATCCTTCAGTTGGGTTTAATACGTCCTCTATATTTGTGGGCAAGTATGCAATTGACACAGAAAACAATTATAGCCTGTATGAATATGAAATTTATTTCGAGTCACGGTCATTGCCTTATTTTTAAGGGATTCAAGGAAGGTGTGAAGATTCAAATTTGAAGACGAGTTCATAATATATTAATTATATTATTTGCTCAATACCTTGAAGGACAATGTTGCAGGTGAACATGAGATTAGAACAGCAATTAATATAATTTTATATATGAGTAAGTGTGTATAAGTGTATATTACATAGAAGTCAGTGGGAAAAGTCGCAGTCTGTACAATGAAAGAGGAGACAGCTGCTTTAGCAATATACTTAATCTGCATTGGTTAGTAGTTATACAGAACAATAAAAGTGAAATTCATAACAATCTAAGCTAAGTAAGGTAGGTATTAATTGAAGAAAATATTTTCATTGTGTAGAATTTTAGTTTTCTCATATATCATCTGCTTCTTGCACCGTAAAAAATGTCTTATTTAATTTGGACAGCAGGTGCTGCTGTGGGACAGCAGGATTGGAACAGCACACCCTGGTAGAAATCTTGTATAGCATTTTGTTTGTTTAGTAGCTTTTAGATATTGTGAAAAAACAAACAAAAATGAGTGGCGCGCATGGAATGCACAAAGCAAGTTCTGTCAAGAAACTCAAAATTGCAGCCGACCAATCGGTCGGCCCCAATCAACCAGATACTCATGCATTTTCACAATCATCCAATTACATACATGCAACACTTTTCTCTTACCCATCCAATCACAGGCACACAGGACCAATGGAGCGCACTTTTAAACCAAAAGTCAGACCTCTCAGTGCTGCTGCTTGCCTGCGCTGCTTTCACATGCTTCACTGCTACTGCTCAGAATTTAGTAGGGGAGATGTATAGTACTCCCTGTTAGATAGGGTAGTGCATGCTGGTGCATGCACTAATACCTGAAGCAGATCCATTAATCACCAAACCAAAAAAAAAAAAAAAAATTCTTTTTACATATATTCATGTAAATATTTTAATACATGAGTTGTCCTGACTGGGATCCTGTGGGCCCTCGGTAAGATCTTGTCAAGACCCTTGTCAATAGCATTTTTGGGTCTTACAAAGATCTTTATGTGGGTTCTTACATAGATCTGTCCAATAAGGATCTTTTCTCAAGGATTCGTGCCATGTATGGAATACTGTACAATTCACACAGCCACAATTCATCTCAGCGGTGATTCTGATCCAATGACATCATCAGGATTCTGCAGAACCCCTTATAAAGTATGTGTTCCTAAAAAGTGAGGCATGTCTTATGCAACATAATGTGGAAAACCAATAACTTGGTATTTTGAGTGGAAACAGAAAGAACATAAGAGCAGTGGAAAATGTAGCCTACAATATGAATATCATTTTGAGTCAAGCTGAACAAGACCTTTATTTCTCATGTTCTCATGAAGAATGTCACATTCCCTCTGCCTTTTTTTGTTCTTCTATTTTGATGTAAATTAAATAATTTCAGTTACACAGTGAAGGGAGCTGCTGTGTTTTTTGAGTTGAAAGAAATCAGAACCAGTTTCTGAAGCCTGTGCAGAGAAACAGAACTCTCTCTGTATGATTCCCACGTGACTGAGCTGACCTCAGTTCATCATTTAAACTCCAATAAGGGTGTTGGTTCTGTTAGATTAGATGGCAAATATTGAAGGACGACAGCCAGCCAGCTTGACTGACCAATGACCTTTGTACAGTGCTTACAGATATTCACCTGTGGGGACCTTGATATGCATTGATTGCTTTAGTAGTACACAGTGACCTCCTGCTGGTGACAACTCAGAACCAGCATTATGTGCTGAGCCTAACAGGATTTATAGGCTGATCCATATTATTTTTGTCACTTACAGTTGATTAAATATCCAAGCCGCTTTTTCTTAGATATGTCCCTGTCAGCTCACCCATGAAAGAGCAAGGCAAGCACAAGGTGAAGAGTGGTAAATTCTTTCTTGTGTTGAAATGGGAGATTAATTATTCACCTGTGCCATAGGTCATATTGACGTGGATTAGGAGCCATATACTTTGGCTGCCTTCGACCAGAGATGTGTCAGTGGCAGCGCACTGCAAACACAGACTGCTCAGGATTTTAATAATGCTGGCTGTGCAATGCTTGAGTAGTTGTGTTGGTGAGGACATTTAGATCATGCCGTCTGGTTTTTAATGTGAGCCACAGGCCTGTTATCCTCTGCTACACCCCCCCGTTGTGGGTATGAGTGAAGCCTTTCACTCTTCCTTACGCACTCTTTATTTTACTTAATTTCTACATTTCAATCATCACACATCTCTCAAATTGACAAATATTTACCACTGATATTGTGATTGCCAAAATTTTGTTTGGCATAAAAATGTTTTTAATTCAATGTATAGTAAAAATGTACAGTTCCTTGTTCTCTGACTTGTTTTTTATGATTGTTGTCCTTGGAGCATTGCCCCTCTACCTCCGCCCCTGTCCTGGCCCCCCATTTCCCTCTGCAGACCTTGGTCTGTGTCCCAGATTGCTGAGCCATTCACTCTCCCACGGTATAGCTAACATCCCTCCATACTTCCCAGCCTAGCATTGCCCGAGATAGCAGGGAAGGAGGTATCCTGTGTCTTTACTGTGGTTCTCTGCGGTCACCTTGTGTGAACGAACATCCAGTGAACATGTTTTCATTGAGTGAAAGGGCACAATAGACTGGATTTGTTCTTTTATTTTGCACTCTGGGTCAGAGAAGGATTTAAGACTGCTGCTACTCTCCCCTGCATATCCCCATGCATATCTCTGATGGACCTTCTTTTTTGCAGCTTTGGTATAATATGTCTGTTTCAAAATGTTATTATGTTTACCTCACAAATCACTGTTTGTCCAGTGGGTGGCAGCAAGCATACTCATCATTGTCATTCAGCTAATCCACACAGATGTTACAATGCACAATACTGCTTCCAGCCACAGAATTACCCCTGGCTCCTTGATGAATAAGATCATCGTTGATAATCCTATCATTTTAACGAAGCTATAACATTACCTTTTTGTGCACCTACTGAATTTTAAGCAGGCTTCACGTTCCCATTGAGACACCCAGCATATGCCATTATCCACCCCCCTTGGGAACAGGGTTTGCTACTCCAGGAAGAAATATGCTGTAAAATGATACAGCCACTACACCACTAATGGCAGCATGTCCATGTCTGAGATACAATGGGACACTGAGCAGAAATCAAAACAACAACAGCACTGTGGGTTTCCATACCCCCTCCTGAGATTTTTACTTGCTTCTTGTCAGCCTACTTGACGAAGTACCCATAGCCAAACTTACTGTATGATTATTATGGGGAAATCTGTTGATCTCGTAAAACATAACATGCACACACACACACACACCCACACACACACACACACACATGCACACACACGCACACACACACACACACACACACATTTCTAAATACATTTCACTCTGTTTTCAGATAACAGAGAAATGCTGAATAACAAGTGTCTGGTGTAAAAATAGCACTTTTTGCAAGCAGGTTTTATTCAACAGTTATACAGAGATTACACAATTCCCATTGTCACAGTCAGAGTTAAGTGTACATCCTACAGACTTATGTGTGCTTAATAATGTTCTCCTAAACCAAATGGCTGATGTAAAATGTGACTACTCCTGTCTTTCAGCACCATGACAGCTAAGGTGAGGACATGTGCAATGGAAAGAACTATTCAGCACCATTTCATTAAAGCACCAAAACTCACTTAACACTCACAGAACTAAGAAAACTAATTGTGTAAGCAAGGATACAATTTGACTGAAAAATCTTGTTTGAGCATTTGCCACAAATTGCTTATCGACACATTTTAAGGTGTGCTTTCAAATCCTGAATCCAAAAGCATTTATAATGCAGAGAAAATGTGTTTTAAACCATTAATTTATGGCAGGCAATGTTAGGTATCTGTTGTGATTGTCCATTAATATATGAAATATAGTAATACAATAGGAATAACAGTGACCCCATACCCTCACTGGAACAAACAGACATCTCAAGTCATTTGTAACCATCAGCTCCAATTTCAGCAAAGCTAAGTGCCCAGGGGCTACATGCCTGAACCTTCCTCCTTCACAGCCTCACTATCTGGACTCTGAAACAAGGCACAGAAAACCACACACATCTTACAAAAGCAGGAAAAGCAAAATAAAAAGGCCAGAACAATAGGAAATGTAATCTGATGATGTTAGCACAATGGAAAACATAAAGGTTCTCAAATCCTTTATTCACACATAGAAGCCTAATTAAATTGTGATGGCATTACATCACGGATCTCCAGACAACATGGAGCTATTTAGTACAATATAAATATTTAATTATCACTGTAATCATAATCTTACGAAGGATATGTAAACTAAACAGGGTTCATATTATCTGAAAGTCTAAATTACGTCATTTATGAAACAGAGAAATAAAAACATAGAAAGCTAAAGTATTTCCTTTTTCATTTTGCTAAGTCTCACAGACCCACAGAACACAGAACCCAGTTTGGGAACCCATGAATTAGTATGCATGATTGCTTAGTAACTGACCATCCACATGCATGAATATGAGTTCTAGAATCTTACCAAGTTTGTTCCTGGTTGTGACCCTCCAGTCAATTGCATGGTAAAACTTGCAGCCTGTGAAATGAAAAAGAGTGTTTCAAATCAGGAATTTCATCATTCACAAAGTCTGTTTTCCAGAAATATTTCTCAGACGTTTCTACACATCGAACAACAGGAATATCACCATCGCACCACTCCCCAGCAGTAGGAACATACTACAACTGTTCCTACCTGGGATCCATTCAGTGATTTTTTACCTCTCCTCCTGAGTTGTGTGTGGTTCTCTGCCCCTCTAGTGCATTATCCTGAATCAGAGGTGAGGAGGCCACCATGCGCTCTGTCCCCTGAGTGACGTGCTGTACTCACGTAGTCCGGAGGAGCCACCATCAGCTCCTCCGCCTCGCTGTCGCTGTCCCCGTCGCTGTCGCCATCGCTGTCCTCCGTGCTGACCTCCGAGGAGCGCTTCACTCGCTGTCCGTGATTCAGGAAGTCCGCCGCCGAAGATTTCCTCTGCAGAGCTGAAAAGCAGCCCAGGTTCCACATGAGTGTTCCGGGACCAGTCCACCAGTTTTAAGCTACACCTATTAATTAAAGCTACGCTTGTGAACAAATAGGTTCTGGGTTCTGTTTAGAATAAACAGAGGCATCGCCGATGACACTCAATGATAGTTAGTGAGAGAGGGAGGAAGGGAGGAGGAGAGTGAGAGGACAGGTCTCTTACCTGCCTGTGTGCAGATGCAGGTGGTCAGCACCATTAGGAGCAGAGTCCTGGCCATGTCCAGATGCAACCCCATCTCCTCTGGCGTGTCTCAAAGCTGTTCCCCTTAAGCCCTAATACTTTGTACGTTACCTGTCACAAAGCCACGCCCCTGCACTCCACTCGCCCTGCAGGAGGATGGAAGGAGGCCAAATGAAGCATTCTTTTACAGCTACCCACTCTATTTACCTGTGCAGGGGCAAACAGGACTTTCTCTGTGGGGCAGGTTCAAGGTTTAGTTTGATTACACCCAAACACGCTTTACACTCAAGATATTTATTTTTCTTGCTCTGCCGTGTGCTGTTAATTTCAGTATCACTAATCTGGCTGTTTTTACTCAATGTTTTAATGTTTTCACATTGGAATGAAAAAGCTGCAGTGTATTTATTTATGAGACATTTCACCAAGATAGAATAATGTTTCAGATAATCAGAGAAATAGAAAAATTGTGTGCTATAAAACAATTTATTCTAGAAGCAAAGGTACTTTGACACATCTCTAGCTACATCTTCAGATCCATTGTGATTGACAGTCACTCATTCAGCTAAAAGGATGATTGATAAACAAACTTCTTCTCATTTTAGTGCTTGCATTTGCAGTCCTTTTCCAAGTCTACCTAAAACATACAGGAAGACAGCAAAACACATTAAAAATTATTTTCTTCTTTTCTTATCCCATTGTCTTATTCCATGCGATTCACAGATATTAAAGAAAATCTGGTTAAATATCTTTCTTGAGCACATGCGTGTGTAACCTGCTATGTATAAGCCTACTTTTTTTCACTACAGCAAATAATTCAGAGATAATAGCTTATTGTAGCTATACACTGAATGTGGGTGACATTTTAGTTCTCGTGGTGGTTCTCAGGTAAAACATATGTCTCCAGGTAGTTGTGTTTGCTGACCACTATGCTGTCTAGATTCAGAGGAGAGTTAAAATGGCATTAATGTTGATAGCATAACCTTAAGTGTCCCTGAATGTGTTTTTTATTTTTTATTTTACACAGTGTTGGTTGTGTTTCTTCTGTGTATAATTCCATAATCTTGGTTTTATCCTGAATAAACCAATGTCCCAATGTCCAGTATTCCAGAACACTCAACATTTTTAAACCCATCATTCAGTTCAGGTTCACTAAGGATCCACTAAAACAATTTAGTTCTTGTTAACCAGAGCACAACACATCGGATAGTGAGGAGTCTTTTGGATTATAAAGATTAGAAAATGGTAGTGTTTCCCAAACAAAGGACCTTGTGATGTAGGGGATACTGTTTCCACTGGAAATGTGTGCTGCAATTAAGAGGCCAAAGAGTAACTGGGACCTCTGGTCAAGGCAAGAGAAATAGTTCAGTATTATTGGAAATTCTATACCAAAAGCACAATGACACAAAATTAGAAAAAAATACATTATTGCACATGAAATTTATGTTTTGGGGAGAGAGAGAGAGAGAGAGAGAGAGAGAGAGAGTTAGAGAGAGAGAGAGAGAGAGATGGGGGAGACAGATGGAAGCCCAGAGAAGAGGGCTTCAATCTGAATCCTCTGAGCTATCACAATAAGAGTGAAATGTCTTATGTGGAATTATGACAGCATTGCACTCCTGCAAGTTTGAAGCCGAGTTGCTACATCCAGAAATGTATGTACTTACTGTAAGTCGTTCTGGATAAAAGCATCTACTGAAAGACTAAATTAGTTTTTTTTTGCTTGTTTCTTTTTGTCCTTTTTATTTTATCTGCTCAGGTATATTCAAAGTCCTAATGTAACCTGTAGTTCTCAGTGTTTCACTATATGGTTTGTAACATTCCACAGGAAATGGCCCTGAGTCAATCTGTGTTGGGATACTAGGCCATAGAGGCAGGACATTGGCACTTGCTAAATGGATGCAATAGAAGAGCTAAACTTGATCCCTTGTTGTAAGCTTAGTGGTGCATTTGGACGGAACGTAATTTTGTGGGTGCACTGATCACAGGGAAAGTGTCTGTCTATCTGGAAAGCAAATGGATGAATATCCTTTCTTGGATTTCAAGAAAATATATATATAAATATGGACAATTTTTGCAAGCAAAATACCACTGATATTTTCCACATATTTGTTGTTAGTATTTTATTTCTGAGAAAATACATGATGCAGTCTTAAGACTGTAAGACCCAAACACCATTTTAAGCACAATCATGTACAGTACAGTCTACTGCACATTATTTATCACCATTTCATGTCAAGGTAAAAGTTAAAAAGGAAAAAAGTCAGGAATATACATGTTATGTTTTCATTAAGAATGATGTTAAAATAAACTGGAAAACATAGAAAAATTAAATAATGTCATTATATCCAAATATTTGGGTACGTGTTAGTTACCTGTTCATTGATACATTTGGTAACATTAAATTAAGTGGCTTTAGGAGTTAGCAAAGGCAAAACACGTAATTTAACCTAATTAGGAAACAATCATCAGCTATATGTGTACAGCTTTGACAAACAACAAATGATGGTGTCATGCCAGAAGACAGGATGTTAATAAAGAAAAAGAAAAATAACATTTTATATGACACACCTTCATTCTAAAAAGTAATTTCAGAAAAATTGTTATAGTTTCTAAAGTGCTGTGATAAGTTTGCAGTCAATATGATTCAGTGTTTATTTATGAAATTCATTTCGAGAAAGAAAAAATGCATTGGGGTTTATTTCATTGGTATTTAAATATATCTACAGTTATAAAATAGATTTAAAAGGTAACATGACAGTTAATCTTTGAAATGTGCTTGCTTATTGTATGGGAATTTGTGAATCTCACTCTCACTCTCTTTTACACACACATGCACACACACACCCTTTTATCTTTATTTTCATTTTAAAAAGGTTATTTTTTTAAAACATATACTTCATAAACATCACAATCGTTTTGAGATTGCATATCAAAATTTGGATTCTGATGATTGTACACAATGCCTATATAATCACAGTCATTATGCATCATGAGTGTGGGCAGAAGACAAGGCATCTTGGGCAACATTTTGCACTAAATCTGTGATTTCTTTAAGATATAAGCATATGAAGTGATTTAAAAGTGATTTAAAGTGAATAAAATTAGATCATGGATGGAATTGTTTGGAGGACACTTTTTTGGATTTATTCTTATAATCACTATCAGCTAATTCAATGACTGGTGAGATATCTATAATCTGAGATTATGGATAAAATGACTACAAGAACATAAGCAGGATCTTTTTGTCCTCTGATAAAAAAAGTATCCCAGATTTCCATCACATACTGGAATGTTATATAGTGGAAAGTGATGTGCAAAAATTAGCCTAAAAATTATTGAGAAAACAATATGGGATTGATAAATTGGTCTCATTATTCCTTTCATTGCATCATAAATTAAAAATTTTGCTGGTATGGAATCCACAAAAAAAAAAAAAAAAAAACCTGAATCTGTCGTTGTGTAGGTCGTGTCTACATATTGATTACAATATTTGTACTTCTGGCTCAATTTCACAATGGTCCCAGTGGACCAAATAGATGAGATTCCACAGCAGATAGAAGATAAGTTATGTCTACTGCATAGAGGTATATCAGTGGTAGTACATTATTGTTCTACAGGGAAACCTGCCAACAGTAGTTGATCACATGACCGTTAAGTGTTATAGCATTACAATAAAGACTTCATCCTTCACAGACAGATGACAAGAACATTCTCCTTCACAGTCACTTCTTCAAATTGTACATGTCTTTAGGCCTCACTGGGAGAATTAATCTCACTCTCAAAGCCAGGGGTTCCAGTTCCTGCTCACGTGGGTGGAAACATCTTCACTCTCGGCTTGCTTCAGTGTATCGGATCAAAACCTTGCACTGCGGTTTCTTTCTTGAGGCTCAGGTTGCCTTGATTGTCGTTCCTTCACAATCTCCTCACTCATGTGGATGTGTATTTATTTCCCAAACTTGGGGAACACAGATGGAGGGCTTCTGGATTGCATGTAAGCTTTAGCCTAGTGAACTGTAGACCTGGTGTCTCTGCCCACTCATGATGAGATGAAAAAGGCATGTTCTTGTATCACACAGTGCAGGAGGAAGCTCAGTCCTCTGAATAGCTCTGGCGATATTTCTCCTGTGTCCTTCCATTTGCACACAAACACAGATACACTTGTGTGACCGCCCTGGTGTTCATAGTACTTGCAAGGCAGACAAGATGATCTTACACCTCCTTCTCTCCTGCATTCAGGACTGATGTCCTCTTTAGGTTTTCCTTCACTCTTATGAACTCCGGGGCACCCCCTGTCTCCTCCTCCTGCCTCTCCTGCTCCCTTTCCAGCTGGAAGAAAAGAACAGTCATTTTCCTGTCATTTAACTGTATTAAAGTCCACAGACAGGATAGGTTCTAACCCAACCCCCTACTCCCACTTTATTTAGAGAGGGGAAAAGCAGAGAGGGTTACAGAGGGAAGGGGTCGCAACACAGAAAGTGTCAGAACTCCTGGCCATGCAGGGGGTTCATATATAATTTTGAGAATTTGCAGCCCTACAGAGTGGACTTCACAATCTGGCTGCTTATTGCCATCTATAACACCTTGTATGCCATATACTCTTGCCCATATAGAGAATGGATGTCAGCACCCCACCATCTCATTCATGAAACTAACTGAAGTGGCCTGCTGTAGGACTTCTAGTAGGTCTTGCTTCAGGATGCAGAAGGGCAGTAGAGATGTCCATCTGTGGTTTTGCCCTTACCACCACAACAACACCCACCACCACTGCCCAGCTGCCACAATACACACCTCCTCCAGTTTCTTGTGCCTCTTGAGGAGTTCCTGCTCCAGGGGGGAGATCTTCCTCCTTGCCTCCTCCTCCTCTTTTCTCTGCTTAATCAGCTGCTCTCGTTTCCTTTGCTCCAGCACCCGCTGGAGCTCAGGTTTGTTCTCAACCCCAGCACCCCTGTCACCATCAAGAAAAAAGAAACAGAAGACAAGAAAATTAAGGTCAGGTCAGTGCCATGCATGTATCTGGGTGTCAGTATTGACACAGAGAGAAGCAGTGACATGATCAGGTATGTGAGGTTATTACAGTAATACACACATTCAGTTCAGTTACTCAGAGAGGTTTATAAAAACGCCAAAAGGTGAAAAGACCTTTTCCATTATGAAAACCTGCCTTTTGTAATCCGAAGCAATGTTGTTGCTGTAATACGTTTTCACCATCAGAGGGCACTCTCGTCATTTTTATGCGAGGGCTCGGTTATTAAAAAAATAATAAAGGTGATGTCCACAAATCGACAATTGTTCAGTAACTACTATTATCAGAAATTTTGTATGTGCGGTTTTTAGTGATGTGTAGCATACTGTGCATGACTAAGCATGTAGAACAAAACAAGACGTGAATAATCTGGATAAAAACGATAAACAGTCTAGATTAAAACACCTGGTAGGCCTATTTCACAAATTACTTGGAGGATAACTGCCATACACCCTTTTGATAGATAATTTTATCAGTGACAGGTGTCGTTACCTTCACCGAGAATGGCAAGAGTTTTCTGTCAGAACTTCACCCATTATGAAACTATAATTTTATCTCGTTGGTTGTCGATAAAAGACACGTCATTTGAAAATGTAGGGAACAATTTGTTTGCATGTTTTAGCATTGCAACAATAGGGTACTAATCTGTTGTGATGAATTGAGCCTGTTTGCTAATAAAACAGAAAACACCAAGTCGTAAGTGTGCTATGGTGCCATTATACCTGTTATTTACACTATGGTTCTTTTAAACAACATGAAAAATACCAAATAGGCAATTATTCATACGCCCACAACTGAGTTGGGTATTACGTTTCTAATCACGATCCTTTGGCTTAGATTTGGAGCTTGCCAATTTGATTCAATGGGTTTCCTGCTTTTTTTTTCTTTTCTTTTCTTTTTTTTTTAAAATCTTAGATTTTGTCGCATTCACAGTCTCTTCAGCGGGACATGATCTGACGCTGAAGCGCTAACAGGAGCGGAGCGTAAATGTCAATGGGAGGGGGGAATGCAAAAGAAGGGAATGTTGCCAATGACGCCAAACGTCTCTCCGGTGGTTAATTAAATTAACACGGCGGCTGTTTTTCCTGGAGGTGGTGAAGTCACAGGTTTTACAAGGTGCGAAACAAAGGGAGTACTGGGGGGACGCTGCTTAGGAAAGCATGACAGTGTTTGTATTAATTTAGCCTTCGTTGAGTAAAGATGAGAATAACAAACAAGGAGGAAATGAAACCAACGAACTAATCTCGAGACAGAAGGAGCCAGCTCCCGTGCACACAGTGTTTGCCATAAACACAAGAAAATGTCGGCTAGCCTACATCAGCACTATGTATTTATAGTCCCTCAAACTCCTGGTAAGTATTGATCCAACCACCCACCCCCCAAAACAATGAAATTCATACGCAGGTTTTTATTTCCAAAAATAGTACAGAAACAACATTGCACAGGGGTGACATTAGAACCCAAAGCATTTTTTCTTCTTTTGTTCTATACCCGGCCATTGCTTCTCAGACATGAATGCCACTTGAGCACTGCTGTCTTTTACAACCGACTCTTATCTAAAAAGGAGCAACAACAAGAAAGGGGCTACCTGCAGGTTATGACCCAATTCCTTTAGCCATCCTTTGCTTCCTGTGCCTGTTATCTCCGTTGCCAAAGTGCCTCCCACAGTTTCCCCTCTATACCGAGTCCCACAGTACCGCCAGTGCAGCACCATTCTCAGGGCCTAATGCCCCTCTTGATACCCGCCTAATTGCAAGGATGGCGCTATGCCAGCTCTTTTCTGAGACACCCCCCCCCCCCCTCCACTGAGGAGCTGGAAGTCTCCAGGCAATACCACCATTTAATTGGCATTAACAAGAGAGACTGGGTTGTTGTTTTGTTTGCTCAAGATGAACGTTCAGTCTAATAGATGAATGAGTGATGTGTAATGATTGCAGTTCTGTTGACTCAGTTAGAGTACAGGAAAGGGGGAGATGGGGTAATTGATTTTTCCATAGTTACGCAGGAAATTCCATGTCAAAATCACAGATGGATAGCATTAATATTTTAATTTTCTTATTAGGAATTTGCACGTTTGGACACAGTTCTTGGTTTTTGCCTTTCACATTTGCAAACGTTGAAGTTTGTCTCCTGCTTTCACGGTCGGCATTTTCAGCTGAGAGGACAATGGACTGGCTTGATCCACAACTATCCCCAGTAGGCTAGTTATAATGAAGGTTTGTGTGGATTAATGATGTAAATGAAAATATCAGAATCAGTGTAGTTTTTTAAGACTGCTTTATGTATTGTTTGCATGCTTTTGTCCTTGCGGTGTACTTGTGAATGTCCTTTGTCAAAGAGGGCTTGAGACTCGGGGTTTCTGTGCTGTCTGTGAGGTCCAGTGCTCTCTATGCTGGGCCTTTCTCCCACAGGGTAGTGACTGGCAGGGGACTGCAGTGGCTGAGTGGGGAGCATAAAAGGCTTTGTAGGTCCCCGTCTCAAGTGTTTGAGTTCCTGCTGTGCTTTACAGATGGGTTGAGTTCCCCTTGCCTTTGGGATCAATCCCTCAAGCATGCTGTCCATTGTGGGGTGGGGCGTTGTAATGTGACGTTGCCGGGCAATGGCATGTTACCAATCAGCCAACCATTGGACAGACACCGAACAGAGTGGAGCGAAGTCGCAGCTCAGCACAATTAGGGGGACATTTTGATTTGGTTTCTGATTTTATTTTATGTTGTTGAGATATTATTGGATTTTGTGGACATTTCTTCACATTTGGATTGAACAAAAATAAGTGTGCCTCATTTCTGTTCATGTTTTTTTTTTCAGAGCAAAGATTTATATAAAAATTGCCCACTTCATTGTCTCTATTATTGTCAATATTATAATTTTGCATAATGATTTATTTGTTGATCATTCATGGGTATCTAGTTCAGAGTTGCCATTTTCTTATTGTTGCATTGAAAATGACCAGTTGGCAAATTAGCATTGTTGAATCATGCCTTGATATAGTCGACTTCAGCAGTCATTTTTAATATAGTATAGTACCATGCACTATCTTTGAAAAACGTGTCCTAGACTGAGCAAAGCAGCAACTGAGAAATCTTGGTTTTAAAGTGCTGACCGTGCTAAGGTTAGCAGCTCATTTTCAAGCAGCTCCAAGGGGAGCCATTCAATTTTCCCTGCAAAAATGTGCAGTGTGGTGTGATATACAGTATTTTCCCGTTTCCTGGTTTCAGCTGAGAAGTTCTAGTTTAAAATTGGAGCATTTGAGGAAAATAATTTCTCTGACTGTTTACCTTTGGACTTGTATTACTTCAGGATTGTATTACTTTTGAAAATGACAGCCATGTTGGAACCATTGAGTGTAATGGCAGGATGTGAGGAGAATGCTGAGTGGGACACAATAGTAGGTTGAGTTCTTACTTCTTAAAGAGGCTTTTGGGAAGATTGAGAGGTGTGAATGCATGCATATATTACAGACCCACGTAGTTAAACAATTATCCCTAAAATGTTCTACCTCTTGCACAGACATGCAGTGCTGTGTTTGAGTGACCGGTGAAATACAGAAACCAGCTGCAAGAGTGTACGGTACAAGTTTCCAATTTTCTATTCTTCATTTCACAAAGCAAGGTAGAAAGGCAGACATATTTTATGGATGCCACGGTCCCCTGTTGTCCCTGGCCCTGGTAACGGGGAAGTGCAGGCTGGGAGAGGGTGGGAATGCTTACCTTCTGCGGTTCATAAGCAGCTCTCTGTGAAGGTCCTGATGGCTTTTAGAGGCTTTCACTGGATTAAGGAGCTTTTTGGGCTTGATCAGATCATCGTCCCCTTCCATGTAATCTGGCTGAGCTGCATAGCTGGCTACCGGGGGCAGATCCCTGTGTGGGTCCTGCTGCAGGGCACCATAGGCAGAGGCTGGGGGGGGGGGGGGGGGGGGGGCATTTGAGAGTGTTAGAGTCTGAGAGACAGACCCTAAGGACATGTATACAAAAACATACTGATACTGTATCTTCCTCTCTTCTTTGGTTTGTATATCATGCCAGTAAATCATTAGAGAGGGAGAAGAGAGAGAAAGAGAGAGAGAGAAATGGGACACACACACACACACACACACACACACACACACACAGAGGTTCTAATTACTCAGGTGCTGTGCTGACTTCCCATTTAAATCTCGCGTTCTTACACATTAAAAAAAAAAAAAACAGAGAAATGTTGTATAAGGGCTGTGGAGAAAGGACAGGTGAGAGCCAGCTATTCAGTCTGTTTATGTTTTGCATTTGAGGAAATTCCTCACCATTTCCTTTACTCCTGTACCACAACTCTTATCCTCTCTTTTTGCCACAGCTGGTGTACATGTGCTTATATACTCCATGTAAACAGCATCCCCGCTTCGGAAAGTCACGTTCTCTGTGTATTCTACATACCTACGGTACAAAAGCACTGAAAAATACCATGTGTTTCCTTAACATCAAAGGCAACTAAGAAATCAGTTTGAAGTTTAGCAGGCAAAGTTTGTAGTGGGACTTTACAGCACCAAGCATGCTTCAGTTAACTGAGGAGGGTTATATGACTTATTATTATTCATTAAAGCTGCACTTCCAAGCAAATACCTTTCTGGGGCTTCATTTTCTCATAGCCGCACTTCATCCTTATGGAAATCTGCTCTGTATTGCCATATATCATAACTATGTGGACTTTTAAAAAATATATAAAAATATAGTTTACAACATTGTATTTTAAAAAGTGTATTGCACCATCTGAAAGTGGCAATAATTTGTGTACTGGTATTTATCATATATTGAGAAATGTAGCAGAATATAAATATTTTCAGTATACTTCATTTTGGTAAGGGCTGAAGCTTTAAAAGGACGGGCATGGTACTTTGACTCCCACTGATTGGTAAGAGCGTCGGTGCATCTGTCTGCTCTCCAGCCTGGCTCCTCGGCCCGTGCCCAGGCGATTTGAGCGGGTTTCGGGTTTCATACACGACCAGGTAGAGCCTGAACAATGCGCCGTTTCTCAAGTGGAACCAAACCCATCTTTGCTATTTAATATTTCAGAAATCGGCATTCTCCATGTCAACGCCTCCTTATCAGACAGGGTAGACAGGAAGACGTTAATGAACTGGGGAGGAAGAGGAAAGCGAGTCCTTTGACCATTCCTCTGAGCAGTGAGAGCACCATGGAGCCTCTCTGCAGTAGGTTAGCTGTTTTCACAGCCTGGGAGCCTGTTTACAGTATGCAGAAGTGGCTTGTCTGACAGATGGCAGCACCCAGGCCGAAGGTTAACAGTGACTCACCGCACGGATGCGGCCGTTTGTTACACAGGTGCTGTACCTGCCGCATGGTCCTAGCTGTAGCAGTGCCAGATGAAAAGGCCCTTTAATTTTGGAGAGGATTATAGGGGCGTAATGAATCATTGTGGAGAGCATCTCTTGTGCTGTGGAAAGACAGACAGGGAGAGTTTCATCCGTGCTCTCCGTGTGGAGTGCAGCCCCAGGGGCCTTTATGAGGGCCAGGCCAGAAATGGCGGCAAATGTAATTACAGAGCTGGGCTAAAGTGAACTCAGTGAGGAATTGAGGTACTAGTGTCTCAAATCTGCTTCACTGCAGCACTTCAATGTCCCTGAACAGTCCTCCCCGCTGTTAATGGAATGTGGTTGCTGTGAGCAGCACTATTAATCCCATATGTTTGTATTAGCACAGACGCTTACGAGGCATGTTTGCGTGTTTTCAGTGTATGTGTACGTGTTCATTTTTGCGCGTGCACATGTGTGTGGGGTGTGTGTGTGCATTAAATCTGATGTGTGCATGTGTGTGTATCTGTGTAAGCTAGTGTATGTAAGAATGTTTGTTCATGTCATTAGAAAAAAAAGCTGAAGAGGTTATATCACTGGGCATAAAGTTATGCAAGACGAGTGGACACATTTCTGTTTGCTCTGGTTAAAAAAGGTAAATACAAGATTTGCAAAGTGGTTAATGATAAACATGCACCAAGCACTGCACTGGAGAAATTATATTTGAGAGGTTCCTTTTTGTTCTAACTCCTCCTGCTTTGTTTGCTTAGGAACACGCTATCTTTGTGTGCACCGATTTTGTATCTGGTTACCGGGTTTCAGACATTGACAGAACATATTGGAATTTCACAAGTCTGCCCCTGAAAGCTTCTTGTGGACTATTGGAGATGGTTGTTTCTTGGAGTGGAATAGAAGATTGCAAAGTAAAATAGTTTCTTCATGTAACATTACGCTGCACTCACATCTGGAAAGAGGAAATGTTGTCAGTGTCTGAGCCGGAATGAGCGCAATGCCTTTCATCTAGCAGCCCTCTCCTAAGGCAGGCTTCCATTTCCGATGCGCTTCCTTGTGGAAGGTGAATTTAGACCCCTCTCATTCCCGCCAAGCTTCCTGTCAAAAATGACTTTTCAATTGTTTTTGTCTTTTACAATGAGACTTTGCTATTGTTTTCTATTTTCTATTATCTCCGCTAATCCCCAAATTAGTTTTTTGATCATCATGTCAACATTCTGTACTACCTCTTTCAGAAATGAAAGGCACAAACAAAAGTACTCCCTACAGAACTCCCAAATGTTTTTTATGGCCACATTTCTGTACATGACTGCGCAAGGGCGTGTGAGTGGAAACACACGGTAACCGTGTGCATTCTCAAAAGCAAAGTGTCAGTGTGGAAATGATGAGTGCCTGGGAGAGGCCTGCTTTAGGCCAGGTTGTTGTAGTGCCAGCAGCTGTCTCATATTGTCCACTGGTGCTGACCACATACAGTGATGTGCTTTTCCCCAGGTCCCCCGCTCCACAACACCTTGCAGTTTGATTCTGTGCCCCTTTGATCAGGGCCATGAGTGACATCATTTCTGGGAGGCTAATGATTTCACTGCTGTCGCGTCTCATGACCCTGCGCTTTAAAGTTCTTGAGTGAAAGAGCTTGTTCTCTGCCCGGCTTGGGTACAAACAGAACACTGGCTGTCGCCATGGCAATGTCAGCTGCCACAGAGGATGCCCAGATCTCTGCCTCCCATGAGGCAGGGTGGGAGAATTCTTTTCCCACAATACATTGTGAATACCACCCTTCATCCCTAGCATGAAATTGTTCGTGAAGCTTCAGCAGGGCATTATCATCAAAAAGCGACCAGAAAACTACACAACTACAAAACTACAACTTGCAAATAAGAGGCTATTGTAAGGACAGTAACAAAGTTGAGCAAGCAAATAAATAAATAAATAATTCACATTTAAAAAAAGTTTTTTTAAAGAAAAAAAAGTTCTATGTTAAAAGTTAAATGTGTGTGGGAAATGTCCAGTTCATAATTTACTTTCAATTTCACACAAAAAAGTAGTTTAAAGCGATCTGGATTGCATGTAAAACTCACGTGGCAGTACTTCTACTAAATGTTTTGTACAGGCTTCAAGAATAAACTTCAAGAGCTGAAAGCATGTTTGCTTAAGCAGAGTCCAGCTCAGGCATTTGTGTTGCTGACATCACATCCTCTGATAGCTGTTTAAACAAACTGAACACGCAGTTTGTTGGTTTTATTGCAACAATTCACCATATCATAGACAGTGGAATTCAGTTCCTTTTTCTTCTGAAAACCAGAAATACATTGGAGATATTTCTATAAACAAATTGTATAAAACTAATTTAATTAAATTAATTTTATCGGTTATGAAAAGAGACATTCTGAACAGTAGCCACAGTAGAGAACTTTAATTCTGTTGATACACTAGAATTGCTTAAAAAGTAGTCTTTACTTCAGTTTACATTTATGGTTACTTATGGGTACTTTTTCAAAAAGACGCAGTTGCTTTCTCCTTACATGCACGCCTTCAGCTGAGATTTATGCCGTGTTTGAAGGTCAATGGCACCATTTGCTTTCTAAAAGAATGTATGATAAAGATATAACTCCATAGACAGGTGCCATGCATCAGCTAAGATATTTGATGCGGAAATAACATGATATGTAATTGTATGAGTAATGGAAAAGTATGATAATCCTCATGGGGTTGAGCACACTTAAGGGTTTCTGTCGTGTGACTCAACTGAGCTCTGATGTCTCAGATGCTCAAATTTTGGCTCACGGAAACCCCTTAATGTTATATCTTTGGATATGCCAGCTTGATGTCTGTTGGGTGATGCGAGACACACCCATGTGTCACTCTGACCCACCAGTCAATTGACCTCCTGGGCCCTGTGACTACTCACCAAACCACCTCTCATCCCCACCCCCTTTCCTGCACTGTAAAATAACAGACAGGCTTATAATGGCCACTGCATTATCCTTTGACATAGGATAGTAAGTTTAGATGCAGCATATGCAACCCAAAATGCAGATGATCATGCGTACACATACCACTATTCACAATAACACAACTTAGAACATTATCTCAGCAGAGGAACCCAGCAAACCTCAAGCTCTCTGTAAAATTTCATGGCTATCAGACAGCAATAAACAATAAAAAACAATGAACGGTGCCGTGTGTATACTGTGCAATTCCACAGTGCAGTTTATGACGCTGACCAAAATCTCTCAAAACTTGTGAATGCCACAGCTTTTATGAACCCCTCGCCTCCCCAGCTGTCCCACCTGCTCCCCCCCAGTGAAACAGGAGCCTCTTACCTGACTTGACCAGCATGTCTCTGTGTGTCCCCAGCTCCCTGGCCGGGTTGAAGCTGTGAGTGACTCTCTGTGACATGGCTCTGAGAATCCACAGGCCCCTGTGTCAGCTGTCTCCCTGGCACTTGGAGCCCTACATGACTTTTGGGACAGTGAGCTGCCTGGGTGCTCCACTCCTTTAAACATGCTTGCCTGCCCAAGCTAGAGTAAACAGTCACATGACCAGGGCAGTCCAGAGACCCGCCTCCCTGCCTCCCTCCCTCCCTCCACTCTGGGCAGGCTCTCTGATCCACTGGGGTCCGCTGGCTGGATTAACAGCAAGCTTAAGCTCCCTCGACTAATGCTCATATTAACCATAAGTCATCTGAACATTTTCATTGTTGGCAATATGCTGCGTACAGAACGCATCCGAGAAGAGACTGAGCTTTTAGTGTTCTTGTGGAACCATGGGAAATCTCCTCTGGCATTCCTTGTGTTTGTGCTTTTAGATGTACATCAGATCTTGCTACTGTCTGTGTTTTAGATGCCACCTTTTCAGTAAAGGATTTTCTTCTTTAAATGGGCACCGATAACGATCGATAACATAATCTCTGAACATGTCCATCGTGCCTCCTATAGAGGAAAACATCATTGCTGCGTAGAGGTTTGGAGCGCAATCTGATTTATGCTTCTGTGCACTCCACATGATGTGCACAATGTTCACAAAATGTCCCACACTGATGGATACCATTGCACTTCTGGAAGCCACAGATGAAGCGTGGGCAAATTTTCTGTTTGTTATTGGGAGATATTATTGGGAGGTCATTGCTCATCATGCACAAGCCTGACATCCAGAAATTCATCTTCCAAATCTGACTACAGTACATTACGAATAGACTGCAGTGGCACTGTATTGCTTGTCTAAGTCATGCCAAGCCTTTGACTGAAGTAATGTTGACTCTTCTTTAGTGTGACACACAGTCGCCAAACCTGCCTGAACCTTTCAACTCATTGCCCAGTTCTATGAGGTATCAAAGTTTTTAAGTTCATGATTTTGTCTTGGGTTCAAAGTGGTGTTAGTGTTTATGCTGGTATTTTTAGTGTTACAGATCTCTTCTGACGAAATGTTCATTCTATAGTGCTCTGGGTCAACTCAAATATAGTTTTAAAAAGGTCAGGGCACTGCATCCTGACACCTTACAATATGTGAGGTTATTTTAACAAAAGTATCGCCTGTGGGGACATGGTGTGTGGGGACAGAAGGTCAGGTGTGCCTGTGAGCAGCACTGGAAGGAATGATAATGCTGTACTGGACTCTGGAGAGGCTCTTGATTTCACTGGTCCTACTCTGCATTGTTCGTTGAGGCTGAAAGACGAGAGCAGACTTACCCGAGCCGTTCAGGTGATTTCCTTTTTCCTCACTTGACTGCTCAAGGCTGTATGCTTTCTGCTGCAACACAAAGACAGAAGAAAACATCACATATTGACAAAATGGTTCTTTTGCGCCAACGCGACCGACTGCTGATTGATTTTGAGCCGCCTGGAACTGACAGAGTTAAATGTTAACCGTACTGGCTATGGAAAAAGAATGCTGAACAGCCTGCACGGAAACGTAGTCACCCAACCATCCCCCTCCACCCCTCCATCTTTTCCTCCTCCTTCACAGATGCTGTGCTCCACTGCCTGTTTCCCCATACTGCATCCACACAGTGCAAGTGCTTACCAGGGGGAATTCAAAGAGGTCTTTTGGACGTCTTCATGAGTGTGTGAAAGGATATTGTGTTGCTGTCCTCGGTTGCTAGGAGAGGCCAGCTCAGGCTTGGTGCTGTGACAAGGCCCATACTGTCTGTGCTGCCCCCCCCTTTCCTATCCCCAACATTACTTTGCGGGGGCTCGGGGGAGGGGGGGGGCAGGGGGGGTATTGCTTTGAATCGATTGGAGGTCTGTGAGGAGAATGTGATGAAGTTCATAGACTGGTGAGTGTGGAGAGGGGCGGCATTCAGTGAATGAGTCTTTTTCTGTGGATTAGCTTAAGGTCACTTTGTCCACTGAGATGAGACATGCTGTTCCCAGCTCAAAAATAAAGATTCGTATGTACTGATGTGTGCTGCACATAAGTGACTATAAACCAGGTATAATGCATGACCTCAGCGGAGAAAGTACACGTTTTTCACTGAAAAATGGCTGACACGATGTCCTTTAAACTATTTTTTTGAATAGTATTCTTTGGCATGGTACCCTGAGGATAGAGCTTGTTTATTTGTTTTACTGAGCTGAGTAAAATAGTAATTACTGAAATGTGGTGTAAAGTGTCACCCTGAATTTAAATGAGATTTATGTTTCTCAGTATTATGCAGTATTATGATCAACAGAGGCTGGCTAAGAGGGTATAAGCACAAAAGCCTGCATTACTAACAATGAAGTCAAGATTTAAATGAGCTTAACTGGAATAAAAGGCCACCTTACATTTAGAGCTGCTTTAGACTCACACATCAATGCTTGTGCCTTGGAAATAAACTGAGAACAGTCAACCTTTGAACTGATTATCTGCATGAATGCATTAGAAATAGGCTAGATTTCCATCGTACTTATAGTCCTTAATTTCTGTTCTGTGTACACAGTTTTTTTTATTATTATTTTTTTTTTTTTTTAGTCCCCATATTTCAATGCGCAGTACAATTTCAAGGTTCGTAGTGGAATACATACAGAATTTATTCTTTTTTTATGGAGTTGTTGCTCTGGAGCATTTACAGTAAATTCATCCAGGAGGGCAATGCAGGCCACGTCCAAAAACAATCTACTAGCACTGGACCCGAGAGGCCAACTTTATGACCTACAGCAACACACAATATTGTTTTTCAAGGTGAAGCGCATGCCGTTGGCTCTCCCAAGTGTCTTGTTACTAGCAGTGGTCACCTGACCTCTTCAATCTGGACACCGCCGATCTCCCTCATGTTTTATTAACCCACTGGGAAAGTATTTCTGTGCATCCAACACTGTGCTGGCGATATTACACCCCTAATAAGTTGTGGACAAAAAGGTTTTTTATAGATTTTGACCTCAGCCAGGCACTCCAGTTTCAAATGCTTCTCAGGTTTCCCAGACGACACAGACAATTAGTAGAGGCTGCAGAAAGGGGGGGGAGCCTGTGCTAATTACCCACAAGCCCAAACAAAGTGATCACTGCTCAGCCGTTTGTGTTTATTCGTAGAGCTGATAAACACAGAGGATGACATACAGTGAGCATCATACTGTTAGGGACAGACATATTTTTCTTGACTTGGCAGGCTCCTCTCATCTGTGAAACATGGTGGCGAGGGCGTTATCGTTTGGCATTTTTGGCTTCCACAGGTACTGACTCACTTGTCTTCATTAATTAAATAACTGCTGGTAGCAGCAGAATGAATTCTGAAGTGTATAGAGGCATCTTATTTGCTCAAGTTCAAGCAAATGCCTCCAAACTCCAAATTGGATGGTGCTTTGTCCAACAGCAAGACAATGATCCCAAACATACTAACAAACATACAAACAATCTGAATCCAGTTGAACATGTGTTTCATACGCTGAAGTGATAATTTAAGGCAACTAGCCCCCGAAACAAGCAGGAGCTGAAGATTACAGGCTACATTACCGGCTTGACAGAGCATCACCAGAGAAGATATTCTGCACTTGGTGATGTCTGTTTGTCACAGACTTAAACCAGTCATTGCATGTAAAGGATATGTGACTAAACATAGTGCTGAACATGACTTTCATTTGCATAATATTGATATGTTTATGATTATGGTGCCCTGAAATGGGCTACGTATAAAAAGTTCCATCATTTCTATATGGTAAAAAAGTACCCTCAAATTGAAGTTGAGAATATGCACTTTACCCGCATGTGAATTGTTTGATTACAAATCTAAAATTGTGGATTACAGTGCTAAATCAGGGGAAAAAAATGTCCCAAACATTATGGAGCTCACTGTAGGTACATGCTAACCATTTATATCTTCAGCAGTGTGGGATTTTGGAGATTGTTTAAAATCATCCTGCTGTAGTAATGCATTTGATGAGAGGCATGAATTCATTCATCACTTTGAGAAAGGTTATATCCTGGAACGTGCACAGATAGGCACCAACATATGCTGCAGCATATGCCTCCTGTCCTGAGACAGCAAAATTGCCCTTTTGGTTGCAGTGGTTTTTTTAAGCACTGGTGCCCTTTACACTTGCAGTTGTTTCCCTCCCATTAAAACACCTGGCATACGGAGCCTGCATGACTTCTGCTTGTAATCCTTCCATTTCGGAGGCTGAATATTGGGTAAAGTACAGTATATAAAACTCAGCTTTGACAGATTCCCTCCAGGAAGGTTAAAAATATCCAGAAACTCAGGATATGACATTTAACAGACATCTTTAAAAGTCGGCCATCACCCGCTAGGCGCTTGTAAAGTGTTCCCTTTCAGGCGATGGGATCTAAAAAGCAGAACCGGCACTTTTGTACAAGGATTCTCTGTTTCCTACTGTTGCATGGCAATAGGCCAAGGTACAGTACACTAGCTGCATACATCCCAGTATTGGTGTTGTACTTTGTCGGTTGTGAGTGAAGCAGCTTTTTTCATCTTTGCATTCTCATTAGTGCTTATTTATGAAATGAGAAATTCATGCTTTGAAAGGCTATGCCACAAGTACAATATAACCCGATATACAAATATATACTGTAACTCCTTTAAAGAAATGTACTTTTAAATGTAAAATTTAATAATAATAATAATAATAATAATAATATACAATGAATATATATATATATATATATATATATATATATATATATATATATATATCTTATCTGGTCAATTTCGACCCTAAAGTCTATGTAACTGCAGAATAACTGAATAGCATGGTTATGAAAAGGAGGACATGCATTTGGCAGTGCTTGCATTTGAATGAGTGTATGCTTATTGGCTCTCTCCCAAACAGCTGGAGGATATTGTAGTGTTTAATTGTGTTTTTAATTGGGTTTTGGCATCCCAAATTGGGAGAAAAGAATATTTGTATCAAAATATTTTTGTGATATTATTTTGCCTTTTAGCTTTCTAAGTAGTTAACCAGTCATGAAATGCATTTATTTATTTATTTATTTATTTATTTATTTATTTGTAGTCAAACTCGCAAATATCTTTGTAAATAGTGGTTGCAATGTTTGGTAGGTAAGAGTGCAGGAGTGTCCACAGCAGTTTGGTACTTTATTTTTCCTCATTAAAATTTTAACTGCACATTTAGCCATAGCATTCATTTAACGAGTGTGTTCAAACATGGTAATTATAACAAAGGATTAAGAAAATAAGGCCTCTTGATTAATTCCAAAGACATTACTGATGGATTTTACCTGTGAAAGGGCCTTTTGGGTAACGCTGCCATCTAATGGACATGTTTGTCTTCTGTTAAAAATCACAGAATGCAGAATTTAATTACTTATGAACTGCAGTACTTGTTATTTTGCTTGAAACAACTATTCTAATTCAAATATATTAGATTTTTTTATTTTATTATTTTATTTTTTTACATTTGCAGTCTTTTGTAACAAAGACAGAATACAATTGGAAATATTTTTCCCTTTATGTTGCAGTTTCAGATTTACAACTGGCATACACTGTAACAGAAAAGCAAAATGAATTCTAGTATTTAATTAGATTATGAATCAAATTTTTGAAGAAATAAATATTTTGGTAATCAATCATATTTGGTTTTACTTTGACAAAATGGAAAATCAGACGCGTGTTTATAATTCTGTATTTACCAGGCATTTTGTGATAAATTCTATGTTTAACCCATGGGAAACCAAAAGCATGTCTGGGACATATTTAGAATCAAATAAAGAAAAAGGTTACTAGTTTTAATGACCACTGCCACTCACTAGCCAGTAGTTGGAAAGGCTCAGTGGTTTCTAGCTTCCATCTCAGCTGCTCTTCGAGTGATTTAAAAAGTTCTCTGGGGTTGTCCTGGGAGAGGACATCTTTAATTTGCCCTGTTGTCTTGTGACATCATTGTAGTCCATAGATGAGCTATGTCCTATTTTCACAGCAACCTCAGCATAGGGGTTAACTAAGCCTGATTCAGATTCATGCCAGTGCTGGACTCCCTTCAATAGTCTTGGAAACATGTCTTAACAAGGAGCATATGGTATAGCCAACTTCTCCATACACAGAAAATAGACAGGTCATACGCAGTATATCTATAGGGTGATTTCACTGCTTGGAATTATTTTTATGACAACAAACTTTGCTTTGTTATTGGCTACAAGTTTAATTTAAAATGGCTGATGAAAATAAGTCTTAAATGTGGTGTGGTGTGACCATGCAGTCAGGCATGTTTTCTTGTACGTACTGAAGCATCTGTTCAGTGGGACCATATGGAGATAGGATTAAACACTGAGAGCTACAGTAAGCATTTCATCCAACAGCAAGACTGGGAAAAAATGGGGGGGGGGGGGGGTGTTTTGAAGGGGATTACTTGTTAGTGTTATCCAACAGCAGTCAAGCCAAATATTTTTCATGCAAACTTTAAGAAAATAGCTCATTTTGTAAATAAATTACGCCTGGAACAGGTACGTGTGCGTTAATTAGAAACAGTAAGTGACAACTGACGTGTTCTTGCTCCACGAGTGCGGAGGAATTTTAATGAGGACATATCTGAGCACGCAATCGGGCACCATCTGCTTCCACAAGCGTGCAGCTGGGCCCAGTCACGCTGCGAATGTAAGAGAAGGATGCCGGTCATGTGACAGTGTGCCGGCAGGTGGACTCCGGCTGGGTTTCAGGTGTTTTTTTTCCCTCTGACTCCAGCTCAGTTGTGCTTCTGCGTTGGCTGAGTGCTCCAACTGAACTAGTGCCTTCCCCAGGAGGGGTCAGACCTGGCCAGCCAGCCATGTGTTCATTTCATTCCGACAGCTCTGCGGGATTCTGCTCCTTTTCCGGAAAATCTTCCATCTAGGTTGAACACTTCATAAGCTGCATGCAAACACGTTAATTTGCCCAGTTGCTAGAACTAAGGTGTGCTGTTTAATGCACCCCAATCTGCCCTGTTATCATTGCATTTCTCTTTTTGGGAAGGTCTAAACATTATAATGACTGCTAATTCTCCAGCTAGGTTTCATTTCTTTGAATTCTTTCTTTTAATTTTTGTGGAAATATACTGTACCATTCATATTCCTCTTTTGTGAAGCTATAGTGTACAATCAAAAATCGACGAAGACACACTGGAAATGAACTTTTAATTATCATTACACTGTTATTGCAAAATATGTTTAGCAGAAAAGAAACAACTGCCTGATTTATTTAGAGATGTTTTTGTTACACGTGTTGGCTTATCTTGTTATTTTAGCCCAGCATATGGTGGTCAAACTGAAATTCCTGGAAATGTTACTTTCTACACTGGGATAAGTGATATGCTGCTTATTCCAGATAACATTTATTCAACATTGTCCTCTGCTTTATCATGCACTAAGGTTAATTCAAGGTAAAGGTACAATTTAAGGTAAAATTGCAGTGTATGGACTGCACATTCCTATCTTTATTAAAATTCATATAAATTGTTTCTGTGTGTTTGCAATGTCCCATAAGAGCAACACAATGGGGCTTGGTTTCAGGGTTGTTTTTTTTAAGTAACATTTCTCCTCTGGGCGGAGTGACTCATGAGTATGAAACTGCAGACTTCTGTCTGATCTGACACATAACTCTATTATTTTTTTCTCCCCTGATAAAATCATGCTGTTTACACCAAGTTTTCACCCTATCATTTGCATGTCACAACTGAAATTGAAATACCAGTCAATTTGTTCTCTTCAGTCGTACAGTTTTGGTGATCATGTGCCTGCTGTAGTCTCAGTTTTCTGTTCTTAGCTGAACCTGGGGATATGCTGTTGAGCACCAAAGATGTAGGATGGTTCTCCTTATCACTCCTGATAATGTGACCAAACTTTTGTCTTTATTTTGCTCTTTTATAAACATACATCCAGTGACAGGTTAAATTAAGCTCAAAACAGCTACGATATGGTGAACTTAATCTATTGAAAATGTCATCCTTGGACCAAAAGCAAAATCGGCTAGAGGAGGCCACTGCAAACCCTCAAAGTGTCTTGATCCACCTACACCGGGGAGGAGGTTAATTTGAATAACACACTCAATGCTGAGCTGTTACAGACTATGATGGATTCGCCAAAAACTGATATCTTCCGTAAAACTGACTCTCTTTCCACCGATCTCCGCTCTGAAATTTCATCTGTGAAGGAAATCGAGACCTTACAACACAATTCACAAACACAAGGAAGATTGATATCGAACCTGGAATGAGCGACCACATAGACAAGCCAGAGGTTACAGTTAGCAGTTAGCATGCTAACAATCCTGGTTAAGCATTCTGCCAACAAATTTAAAGATTGTGAGAGCGCAGTGCAGGAGGAACAACATACACCTAGCGAGGGTACTGGAGGGAGTGGAGGGCTCTCGTCCGACTGATTTCACAGCTCAGTTCCTCCAAGATTTACTCAGCCTGGATGAAAAACCACTGCTGAATGGAGCCCATGGCAGCCTGCACAGCCGGCCCAAGGAAGGAAAGCCACCGTGACCTTTCCCCAGATAGATTAGGCCAGATCACCGCCAATTCTGCAGTGCTGACTCTGGGACAAAATCGGTGCAGGTCCGGCCTGGAGTCGCAGACTATCTGGGTTTGTTATCGGAATACACTTCTTCCACATCTACAGCCAAATGCTTTAAAGAAGGAGAAGCCATCCTTCTCATTTACCAGGGCAGGAGTGTTTCCATCTTCCCTGATTACACTGCTATCATAGCCTGGATAATCGGTGCTAAATTTTATTACCTGGGTTAGGCTACTATACTCATCCCCACACACTTCAGTCAGGACAAATAACATCCAATCAGAATACATCCCTCTACACTCATCCACATACCAAGGCAGCTCGTTGAGTCCCTTAATATTTCCTATATTTATTGCTTTAGTACCCCTCAGGACCGCACATCCCTCTAACTCCCTTATCAGAGATATAATCAGACATGGAAATAAACAAAAGCTTTCTCTATATGCTCTTGGCCTAATGTGGTATACTTAAGCCCTGCCTGTCTCTTTCCCAGATGCCCTCGCTACCCTTGATTCTTTTGGCCGCAGGCTTTGTCCCATCACTGAATGATGGAGCGTTTTTCATGTGGGCTACTCTCGGCATCAGAAGATTTAGCAATATATACATTGAATGCATTGATCATACCTTTTCAGCAATTATCAGCACAGTTTTCTCTTTCCAGACCCTGACATCACTTTTTTAAATTCTACAAATCCAGAGCTATATCCATAGCAGATATCCTCCATTTCCCACCCTCCATAATGATACTTTGTTAGATGTGTCTCACACCACGATAAAATTCAGCTAGCTCAACGTCCTTACACAACACAAAAGCACTGTGGTAGGCGGAGCTGGAAGTGGAAATTCCAGAAGAGTTATGTGAGTGCGCACTACAACGAGTAGGTACTTAATCTATGTATGCTAGACACATCTTTTTCAGTGTAAAATTATTCATTGTGTATACTGGACCAAACAAATGTAGTCTAAAATATACAGTCATAATCCACAATTATGATAGATGTAGTCAATCTCCCCTTAAAGGGAAATTATGCTGCAAAACAATATCCTTATTTAAAAGATCAAGCTGTAACTGGTTAAGTCTCTCTTAGTGGCTGACCAAAGCAATCGCTACACAGAAAATAGCGTAGCGGGCCAGAGCGAGTTTAGTAGAGGTACACTGTATATACACCATACTGACGTGCACTTCTACCCATGCTCGTTTTTGAAGAGCTGCAATGGGTGAGTTATTTGAATTTGGAGATACCTCCCACACTACTCTCACCCTCATGTTGTTGTAGCTGGTAAAATTAATTCCTCCCTTCACTTATGTTAAATTAAACATTTTCAATTTGCCACATGACAGTGAAGAGGAATTTCTTGCAGTAGATGTTAATTTAGATCTCAGTTAGCTACTTAAGGGCAGTAACTTCTCTTCCTGGATACGTCTACATAGATATATTGCAGTTATTCACAGAACCAAAAAATAAAATAAACGTTACTTTACTTTGTAAAAGACATTCAACAAACATGTAAATATAAACATAGCAAAGAAGAGTTCTTATTACTGATAGAAGTAAGCATACAAATAGCCAGATCTAATACTTTAAATTGTTCAACAGACTATTTGAGGTAAAGTTCATTTTAATTGTTTTTATAGCCTCCTTTATAAATGTCTTGGTCAAATTCTACCTACAACTTGTGTGAAGTGGCTATTTAAGTAATTCATCTAATTAAATTCTTGAGACAAAAACTGATGTTTCAATAGATCCCTAAAATGAACCTTATTATTTTCCAGATACTTGTCATTGCTTGGAAAATTAAAATTCCCTGCATTGAATTCGTTCTGCATTTGGGAAGAAGGAAATGACTCTGACAAGTGCCTTGTAGAGTAATTATGTCTGTCTGAGCTGAAGGACAAAGTGTTATAGAATATTTCTGGGCTTTCTGTTACGGCAGTGTTTCTCAAAAAGCAAAGTAATGAATAATTTAATCTGTTTTTAACACTAAACTGAGACAGACTATTATGCATTTTACTATATTTGTCCTGAATCAGCAAGAAGGTGCAAATTGTGCCGTCTTATTTTGCGCTACCGGTAATGTATTACTCTTGCTTGTTGACCAAATAACAGAGAAGTTATCCACTTGTGATAATGCCAGAACATGTATTACCTGCCTTGTTAAATTTATTGACATGAATTTTGAACATCTTTTTATCACTGCAAGGCTTCTCCCTATTTTCCACTTCCCACTCAATTACATTGACTGTATAAGGGTCCCCCCTTTCCCCCACAATATAGTCTCTGGCTCCAGTTTGTAAAACATGGTGGCACGAAAACAGCAATTCCTCGGTCTCAAAACGCTTTTCACAAGCCCATGGAAACTCAGTGGGTAACATCACAGTCACTTTGTCAATATATTTTCCTACAGTCTATGGTAGTAGTCCCCATTTGTATTCAGTAGGAGTGGCAACCTGTGGCTGGTGTTGACTGAACACCCGCCCATAGACAGCAAGCACGTGCCCCGTTGTAGTACATACTAAAACGGGAAACTAGAGCATGCACAGTAATTTGGGGGCACCCACTACATGCAGAGAGATGGCTGAGAGCCTCAGGAGAACAACTAGAGGCACTCTTCTACAGATGAAAGAAAACCGAGGGTCCCATTTCCCTTTAATCTTTCTATTGACAGTTATTGGAGATACATTTTTTACTTTTGGAGGAAAGTGGAACACGTATTGAACCCAATTCTCTTATTGCAACATTTGGAGTCACCTCTCCCACGCTTGTCACATTAAAAATAGGTATCATCGCCTACTTGCCTGATTTTAATTAAATGAAAATCCTTTATGTCCTCCCCCCATGCTCTACAGATAAAAAAAAAATATTTTTAACTATATTAAGTTGGAAAAATAAGATGCAGAATTCAAATTCAAATATCTCCATTAAAATAAATAAATAAATACATAAATAAATAAATAAATAATAATAATTTTACAAACATACCTGAGTAAAACTTCCAGTTCAATTTTTTTACCTATGTATACAGAGTAAAAAAATTCACTCATTTAAAAAGAGATTCCTTTATGACTGATGTATGCTTAATATATTGCTTTCAGACAAATGACTGACTGACCTTAATGACTTGTAATGTCCCGTCTCCCATGTTTCTGTTTTTTCTGTGTCATTTGTCTTGTCATTGACTTGACATTTTGGTGTTCTAATCAGATGCCCTTCTGCTCACTACTGTTGTAAAAAGCTGTTCTTTGAGCATTTGTGGCCTTTCTGTTAGCTTGAACGAGTCTGCCCATTCTCCTCGGACCTCTCTCATGAACAAGGTGTTTTTGCCCATAAAACTGTCGCTCACTGGATGTGCTTTTTTATTGCACCATTCTCTGCAAACTGTGAAGACTTTAGTGCATGAAAATCCCTGGAGGGTAGCTGTTCCTGAGATACTGGAACCACCACGTCTGGCACCAATAATAATACCACAGTCAAAGTTGCTTAGATCATATTTTGTTCACCCATTCTAATGTTTGGTCGAACAATAACAAAGCCTTTTCCCCATGTCTGCATGCTTTATATAGTATATTGAGTTGCAGCCACATAGTCAGCTCCTCCAAACAGCAAACCATTTTTGCAAATGAGCAGGTATGCCTAACAAAGTGGACACTAAAACAGTTTTGTATCCGGTGTCCACGGTACCAGGGTTTAAGCAACATTTGCTTCAGCTATTAACTATGGATATATAAATCACAACAAGAGATATAAATCTCTATTTTTATTGCAAAACTGAAATCACATACCATACTAATGTGATTTGGCCCTCTTTAGAATAATTAATCATGTAAGCTGCTGAGATATTCAGTCTGGTCAGAATATTCTAGAAGAGTCCAGTCCAGCCGGAATTCCTGCAGAAGGAATGACTGTGTGCACTACTCCTTGCAATTCAACAGTCCTTGTAATTGTAGTTGCCTTCAGTATCCGGCTGGGGCATCATTTGAATATAAAATTTTATGTTGGTATTTTAAGCATGTTTAGTAGAGTTAAGGGTATATGTCCAGTGAGGGTGTGTTGGGCAAGCTTTTTTTTTTTTTGGCCAGAAGCAAATGTGACAAAACAGCGCTCTTATTAGACTGCGGATCTAAGCAAACAAGCCGAATATAGGGAAGTCTTTTCGGGGGGGCTTCCAGTCACTAATGGAGTGAAACCGTATCCTTCACCTACATGGCAACAATGAGCATCTCTTTGAGGAGAGACTGAATGGCGCTCTCATTCCCAGGCTCTTCGACGGCAGCTCTGATTACCGGGCCACCTGGGACTGCTGCCCCACAACGGGAGCTTGATCTGCCCGCACTTCCCAGAGACCTAGCTCCTCCGATTCTGATCGATACCTCAGATGTCCTATGTTGATTTTTCCCATATTCTTCCTGGAAATGGCTATAGATCTGTTCAGACAATTCCCACACATCTCCTGGTCTTTTGTCATTTGAACAACATGGTTCAACTCGAGCAACATCTCAGATGATACCTCAGTAGCTCTAATAAAATCACCGTATCCATTCTTTTCCCTTGTATGTCCCACCTAGAAAACAGAAAATTTCACTCTCTGAGTCAGACCAAAACTGACCTCAATTGTTAATTTTTTCTGTGGACTAACGTAATGCTTTCTCAGACTCTTCTCCCTGAGGGAGTGCGACATGTTTTATGGAGAGGAATACGTTATGATTGTGGTCATATTGATTGAGATGGATGTTGCTCTTATGGATCCAGTATGCTGTAGAGCATATCAACACTATCCGGCTTGCTATTTATTCCACATCTACTCTCCCTATGCACCTTAAGACTTGAAGGTGTTTGCTTTTGTTTGATGTCTCGGTTTTTTGTGTGCGTGTGTGCGTGTGTGTGTGTGTGTGTGTGTATGTGTGTGTGTGCGTGCGTGAAAAGTCTTGAAAAGTCTTGGTAAATAAATGTTCTTTTTTTCTGCCTGGTAAGATTTGGCCCCTGTGTGTTGTATGCAGTCATGTGGGGAGGGACATGTCCTTACTCCAGTGATTTCAGCTACGAAAGAACAGGGAGGTGAGGTGTTGTGAGTCTGCTTGTCTGCAAGGGCAGTTTATTAGCCTTCTGAATGATCAGTGACTCAGTGATACATAAGCTTTGCTTATATTTTGCCTTACTGCCTCACTGGGTTAACATATTACAGGTAGTGTATGCAGCAGCACGTTCAGATGGTATGTTGTTTTAAGCCATGTAGCATTTTTACTAGCTTTTGCAATATAAGGGGGCTTTGTTTTACTGCTGTACATAACCATTTATTTTTCTTATTTTCCTGGAGGGATGTTGTTTGCTGCACTATGACCTAGCCTACCTTAGCGCTGTTCTGTTGGAAAAGATCAACATGGAGGAGAGCCAAGCTTTCCGAAGACACAACTCGGGGCACTTGGGGCATCCTCTGTCCCCAATGTCTGTTTACCGACCTGCTGATCACAAACAATAGTGCATAGCCACTGTTGTGCCCCAGGTGTCTGCATAACACAGCTGTTGAGTAAATTCGTACAAACGACTGCTTGCGTAATGTTTCACTTTCTTTTGAGCAGTGATGCACTGATCTGTGTCCATGACTTAACTATATCACAAATGTGTTAAAAAGAAAATGGGGCGTTTTAATTTCAGTCTTTGATATCGGATGGGCCTTTGTTGAAAATATTGACATTGTTATTGCCCTTCTGTCCTTAAGTATTTTTCGTCTTGCAAAGGAATGCTTTTTTTGCTTTGAAAATCTGAAACCGCGTCAAACTCATGTGCTGGAGGGCTGAAGTGTCTGCTGGTTTTTGTGATTTATTTTCAATCAACAGCCAGGCAAGGTCTTGAGAACAAGTTTTGTGATGTTAAGCTAATAATACCTTAAAATATTCAAATTCCTGTACATTTTCCAAAATCAAAAAGCTGAATGAGATGTGGATCCATTACATTGCTCCACAAGGCACTCCACTGGCTATGGAGCCTGTGCATACAACACAGTTATCATAAACTAATGAAATGTTTTAATATTAACAGTGATATATGCATATCAAAGAAATTTATATTTCAAGACATATGAAATATCCAACTATCAAATTTAATCTTGACTGTATCAGTAATGACAGAGTTGGGTGATGCATAATTGGCGTCGCCCAGTGAAGGACAACCTTAAGCAGCAGGGTAACCCCCACTTCAGTGCACAACAGCAACCCCATTCGCTCATTTGGAATGCCAATGAACTGCCTGCGCAAGGTCTAGTGTAGCTACATGCCTACCGTATATTGTCCAATACAGTATTCAAATACAAAGGGGAAGTGATGTCATATTATAGAGGTATTGACTTGCTCTGGCATGTGCGGTTAATTTTGCCACAAATTCATCCCTTAACAGAGCTCTTAAATCTCTCAGTGACCCCGTTAAGTGACATCATTTTAAGGCAGGCCTTTGTCCAAAGTGGGCTAACACCTTGGCTCTCACCTCTCAGGCAGCTTTCTCACCTCTGTAGCAGCCTGCTTATCATTGTTCCAGTGTGACAAGGTGCACACTTACAGTCTAGCTGGCACCTTACTGACTCTATGAAGTTGGGTCTCATGCTGCCTCTGAGGTGTATTAAATACAACCATGAATCATAGGTTTTGTAGTGGCACAGCTGATTTGCCAGCCTGTACTATGATGTTGGAAAAGCCATCAACACGATCACTAACAACAGTTGGATCTGTTAATCATAAAGCTCAAAGCATAAAGCTGTTCAGTATAAATCACATTCGGCAAAAATGCCTTTCCTCCCTCACCTTACTGTGTCACTTCCTCCAGCTCCTCTAAGTGTCCTAGAAAGGATTCTTTTATTTCCTGCATAAGCAAGTGTTGACAGAACTTTTACCAAATGGACTTCAGTCAACACGGAGAACCGCATCTTACAATCACATTATTTCTTTGATATAAAGAAATACACCCCACAATATAGAGCCTCATCTTAAATCTCACAGAGATTTGGTTGAAGCAAGCATTTATTTAACATTTTAATAAGGGTCTAAAGAATACAAGGACATGAAAACTAATAATCTAAAAATGTAACATTTTTGAAAATTACTATCTCCCATTTCATACACAAACGTGTATTTTACACATGAAAGGAATAAAGGTGGCTTGGCCCAGTGCTACATTGTGCAGTGGTAGGTCAACCTTTAGTCACTGTTTTGGGGAGTTAGTCTCTGGTGTGAACAGTGACCATAGGAGGAAAGCCAGCTCTTTATCGCCAGAAATTCAGCAGGTGGTCTGATGCTATTGGGTCTGAAAGAGGGGTCCAAAGTGTTTTCCAAACCCTTCAGAGTGAGGGCTCAGTGTTTAGCTGCCAGTGTGACGGGCCCTGAGGCAGGGACACAGGGCTTGCCACCAGGGTGATGTGAAGAGCCTAAGGCAGTGGCTCAAAATGTCTCCTCCTGTCATGCACAGAGCCAGGGCTGATTCAGTGAGGGATGTCTACATTCAGTGACAGCCCAGCACACACAGATGAAACAACCCGGTGGGAGAATCACATGGCAGGCCAGTTAGCAATAGACTGCAGGGTGATAAAGCATCCGGTGTTAACAAATACCCCTCCCTCAAGAGGATTCCTTAGAAATGTGTTTTCCCCAGACACATCCATCAACACTTGTGGGTCCAGAGTTAAATTAATTTGCAGAAGTGATTATTTTTAACGGTTCATTGGATAATTTGTAGAGGATTTTCTCTGATTGCCTTAATCTCTCTCAATAGGTCTTTGGCACAAGAGACTTTAACTCATCTTGACACTCCATAAAGCAGTGGGGCAATCATGTCTAAACAGAAACACTTTGCCTCAAATAGAGTCCTTAACTTTCTTATAGAATAAGAAACCCAGTTGGAATATGTCCCTATTCCCTCTGTCCTCACTCTGACTGAGGCCAAATCAGAATGCCATGGTGTAATCTATTCATCTGCCAGTGATCTTGTACAGTTTATCTATTGGCTCTAAGCTGAGCGCAATGGTTTAATGCCCTACAAATGCATGCTAACCCAGAAGAGTTGGGTGTGGGGGACATCTCTACCAGACAGATGAAATATCAGGTTAATCATATCTGTTATTTCTTCTGTGAACTGTGGGCTATTATGTAATCTGGAATTGATATAAAAAATGAGAGTAAGCATATTATTCAAAAAATAATTTATGATTTTTTTTTTCCAGAAGTGGAAGACCTCCTTTAGAATTCTTTTAACACAGATTTTTGTGAAGTTTTTTTAATCTTTATTTTATATTTGGCTTCAACAGAACAAAGAAGGCAGGAATTCCTGACATTTATCTAAGCAACCAATAAAAAAAAATAGAAAGTTGAAAGCCAAATAGTTTTTTCTTCCCCATGGCTTCTCTTTCAGTGTGAAAGAGAGTGTTGTTTTGGGAGAATTGGTACCAGCACAGCAAGGTCCGGACGGACTATTCAGTCAATGCCAAATGGGCCCGGAAGCTGGCTGAGGAGTTGAAATTTCAGCCCTGATGTGTGGTGACATTTCCAACATGCTCCAGATCTCCAGTCCTCCTGTCCCTCCTTTCCAACTGTGTTCAATACTCTGGAAAACTGCACACATTCCTGTCTTTATTAAACCCTGACATAACATGTGACATTGAAATAACATAACTATGACATTACTGGGTCTGAAGGCTGGTTGGGCAGCTGTAAATGGAGTATTGTACAGATTGTCCACAGTATGTAGACTCTGAGTCGGGAATCAAGTCCAAGAAACTACTTCAAATACACTGACCTCCTGTTGTCTTGTTGAATTGCAGGTGATCAGGACACAAAAGCCATTCTTAATCCATATTAGCATGCTATATTAAGAATTTATGGCCATGATGTGTTTGGTGCTGGTTGCCACGGAGAAACACGAACCATGCATGCACATATCATTTAGCTTGTAAAGTTTGACAGAATATGATCCCTCACATCGCTGTTATTCCCCATGGAGATGTGGAGAAAGCTCTTCCTCGTGCTCCTCTTAATCCCATGGAACTTTATCATACTCAGCTGTCAGCTGCACTCTTGTTGACCTATGACTCCTGGGGAACACCCCCCCAGCTCCACCCTCCACTGGCATGACCCATCCCATTGCTCAAATATTTGTGAACACACCCACTAACTGTTTCTGACAGGGTTTCCTAACTGAAACACTTACAGTTTGGTTTCTGGTTAATAAGAAACCTCTTAAGTATTGTATGATTCTTTTCTTTTGGCATACCTTCATGAAAACCATCTGTTATGAAAAAGATTGTTAAACATTGAAACTGCAGAACAACTGGGATTCTTATTCAGTTCAAACCAGCATGATAACTCTATACTACATAAAACTCTGAAAGCTTACGTGGCAGCTTAGTCAATGATTTCAGATATTACCACTTCCACAAAAACATGAATGTAAAATGAACTAATACAAAATAATGTTTTGATGTTTTCTTCAAACAACCAAGTGGATGGTGTTTCTGGTATTACTTTAACTGACTGCACTTTTACTGTAGCAAACATCAGAAAGTGGAACATTACTGTGTATTTCCTTAATAGATTCTCAGTTGAGTTTGTTCATCAGCAAGTTTGTCAGCTAGCAGTTTCAATAGAAACACTTGCAGGGTTGGTTCAGTAGAGTTTCTGTTTATGCTAATGAAGTAAACCTGCATGCCATGACAGTGTGAAAAAAGAGTAAAATTCCATTTGAAATCTCTTACTTTCTTTCCCAAAGATGCTCCCATGTTTTCCAGCTTGTAGTACAGCCTCTCAGAAAGTTGTCAGCGTTGGCCGAGTCCGCGGTTTGAGAGCTTCCGCTCTGTCCTGGTGTCTTTCCAGGGCACGCCGTGCAGGTGTGGCCGTCCACCCTGGCAGTTTTGAGGGTGGGTGGAGTGCTCAGCTCCTTATAGCCCCTGGCGCACTGATGGCAGGAGGCTACTCCAAGGGGCTAAGCCGGCCAGATCGCTTTAAGAAGCGATCGGAAGAATCTTCCCGAACCGGACAATACTCCATAGTGTCAGGAGGGGAATCCTGGCCGCAGCGAGGTCCAGCAGCACAGTCAGAGAGATGGAGAGAAAGAAAGAGGGTGAGAGAAAGAGAGATCACCTACTTCAGTAACCCAGAACAGACCATTTTGCAGCCACCTGTTCATAGCTGGCTCCCCACTCTCAGAAGCTTAAAGACGGCAGGGAAGATTAAGTTAATTGCTGTTGACAGAGCAGGATGCCTGAGGGAGAACATGGTCAGCACGTCAGGCAGGCTGTGCCCGTCAGCCCTCAGTCTCCAGAAGGGATGGGCATTGCTATCGGCCAGCGGGCAGGGTGGGGCGTGGTCCCTCCATGATGTTGCCACCCAGGACTCCCTCTGCAGGGTGGACCGCATGGATGCATCACAGGCTCTCTGACACTTGGGCGTTCTGGTTGGGAGTCATTCCCGTCCCTGTCTGGGAATCTGGCTGCACGGAGCAGCTGCCTCAGCCTGGGCATGTGGCCCAGGCTGCTGACATCACAAACCGGCAGCATTGGATGTTCAGATAGCCCAGGCAGCTCACAAAGTGCTCTGAGATCTGGCTACTCTCATTCTCTTCTTTCCACCCTCTCCCTCTATTTGTTTGTCTCGCTCTCTCTTTCTCACCCACCCACACACATACACACACACACACACACACACACAATGACATTATTCCCTCTTACACTCTCTTCAGACTGTCTTTATGAGGGAAGCATAAACCTATTATTATTATTTTTTACATTTCTTTTTCATTAGTCAACAAAAGAAAAATAAGAAAACATACAAACATTCTTCAATGGCTCTAATTGAGTTTTTTTCTTTCTATTCATCCTATAAATAGCTTTAGTTTTCATACTCAATAGTTTTCATACTCACTTCTCTGACCCTCATCTATAATTTTGGCTTTTAGCTTATAAAGTAGACTCTACAAAGACTTCCAAAGGCTAATATTTTGTATGTGGTTTGACACAAAAGCTACTGTATTAGTCTCTTATTGGCAGAGGACTAAATGTGAGAAGACAAGCAAGTAGTGAGGCTAACTAGTGATCCAGGTAACTGCTCAATGGAAGGTGACTAGTTAGCTAGCGGGTGGCACGGTGGTGCAGTGGGTAGCACTGTTGCCTCTCAGCAAGAAGGTTGTTGGTTTGAATCTCGGCTTGGGGCCTTTCTGTGTGAAGTTAGCATGTTCTCCCCGTGTCCACGTGGGTTTCCTCCAGGTACATTTCCTCTCACAGTCCAAAGACATGCAGGTAGGCTAATTGGTGACTCTAATTGGTGACCATAGGTATGAGCGTGTGAGTGAATGGTGTGTGTGTGCCCTGCGATAGATTGGCGGCCTGTCCAGGGTGTATTCCTGCCTCTCGCCCAATGCATGCTGGGATAGGTTCCAGCACCCCCCCCGCATCCTTGCTCAGGATAAGCGGTTGTAGATAATGGATGGATGGATATTTAGCTAGCTAAGTTAACCTAATCAACTTATTAGCATGGCATAACATAGAACTGTTTACTAAACAGTAGCATGTATCCTTTGAGGCAATTTATCAATCTCTCTTTAAAATATTGCATTTGAGAAAATTCTACTGCTAGAAGTTGGCTGTTAAAATATAGCCTACCTAATTAAATTACCTAATGGTTCCTATCAGACCGCTCTCTTTGTATCATTCATTCTCTGTGCTCTAGTGTCCTTCACAATTTCTCCACACATAATCTTTCAAGACTGCCCTCTTCAATTCAAACTACAAATTTTATATCAGTTCAAGTCTGGAGACTGAGATGATCCTCGCAAGGAAATAATTCTGGAGTCAAATAATCATTTCTTTATTGATATTTGTCATATTAGTGTGCTTTGGATTGTTGTCTTGCTAAAATATCCTTTTGTGGCCAAGTCTGAGTGTCATAGCAGACAAAACCAGATTTCTGATGATAATGTCTTTGTAATTAATGAAAGTCATGATTTAGTTGACTTTAGCAAGAGCCCATAACAAGATAAATGTCTTCTGACAACAAGCTCATTTTGGTGATTTTGGTCTCTTCTGATCATAACTCTTGGTTCCAATCAAAGTTCTAATGCAATTTAGCAACCCACAGATGTTTATTTCTGTTGATTGCTCTCAATAGGGCCTTTTATGACAACCCTTCCAAAAAGTCTATTAGTATGATGGTGGTGTCTAATTTGTGTTCCCAAGATGCAAACAAGTTTTGTTGATTTCCAGCTGTGGTCTTTGGATTTTTCTTTGCCTCCCAAACCATCTGGCTCATTGTGCATGGAGGCAAGATGCACTTGCACCCATTACGGGGCAGGTGTACCACTGGGCCAGTGGTGTTTAGCTTCTTAATTCCTGACCTCATGGAAAGTGCCATATTTAGTTGTTTATGTGTGTGTACCCATCTCCGGGCTTGTGAAGGTCGACTTTTGCATTTGTTTTTCCCAATGGTGATGGAGAACACAGTAATGTTCCCTAAAATAGAAAAGTAGCATTTTAATGAATACTTATTTTTGTTGGGTTTGATTTTAAAGAATTATAATTAGTGGTGTAAATAAAAATAATAATAATAATCATGACATATGTCTTCTGGTTAAAAATATGACTTGTTAAGCGAAGCAGTTGAACAAATCATCCTCTATAAATTACAGAGGTTATTCATAAAGCGTTGCTTATTATTTTAGCTCCCCTTGTGCACAGAAGCATCGCCTGCCTGCCACATATCTAGCTAATCTAATCTCTACTTAATATTTTATTAACTAACATAATGAAATTATCAGATTGAGCTGTCTGTCCTGTAATTCAATGTTAAGCATCTGTTCTATTGCAGCATATTACTCAATCACAGATCAACTCTGACGGTCAGTTCTGGTATTTCTGTACTTTGTAGACCTGCTCTGTTGAGGTTAAACAGTTTTGTGACCCGTGAGGCGTGCTGATGTGTGCCAAATTGAATTCATAGCTTTCATATTTCTTATATTTCAGCATTAGAAAAAAAAAACATCCTCCTGTGATCATTAAAATGATTAACTTCAATGATAACTTCCATTTTTCATGTCAGAATCATATTACAGGAACAACCTGCTTGCTTAGCAAAACTCGGCTCACAACAACAACTGGGCTCACATTCTTGATCTGAGAACATTTCACAAACAATAAAATAATTTAAAAAAATATTCAGGACATAAATCTTACTGTTAAATCTGAGTCCTATATTTATTGAGTCCTCATATAAATTTGTTCTTAACTCATTCATAAATGCTGCCGAACATGATGGCAGTAGGCATAACATTGAAGACAATGATAATACCAGCTACTGTGCAGTAAATTACACAAAATAAAAAAATAAAAAAAAGTTCAGCCTTTACTCAGCTGGGTAAATTGATAAGTTATGTAAATAGTCTATGCATGCATGCAACAATTGCTTATTGTTTTTTTTTTAAGCCAGATACCGTACGTTATAAACTTTAAGAACATCCTCATTGCTTGTCTTGTGAAATTGAACATGCCTGTAGAATTATGTAAATGTTCCTTCGTGTCAATCAGCACAATTCCCAGAGCACAAAATAACAAGGGAGGTCACAGTGCTCAGGGTTCAAGTGAGTCTCTACTGCCCTCTGCTGGGCTGTATGCTCAAGCCTTTACCATAAATTATAGACCTCCTGAATAATTTTCATCAACTGTCATCTTTCCTCCAATCCAATCAATATTTAAAATATCAGGGGAACAGACAGGTCATTTTGCGGTACAACGATGCCACGGAACACTATTGGGTAGATTTATTGGATCTGGTTTATATTTTACCACTATCGGCAGTCTTTGTGTGTGAAATTATTTACTTAATTATTTTTCATAATTAAACCAGCTCTGGACTGAGAGCACTGAATATACTCAAGGTTTTGAACCCTGTCCACTCGGTAAACTATGGAGCTACTGTAAATTAATACAGGAGACCATATTCTCACATTACACTGTATTCCCCATATATAATGTTTTTGAAAATGAGCAGTTGTAATGACTGGAAGGGCAAGAATGCCCTCTTCCCTGGTAAAATGCTTTGAGGACCTACACTGCCTTTGCACAATGAGCTGAGGTGGTGGGATTTCTCACTCACATCTGGCCATAAGATCTAATTCTGGACTGCTCAAATCAAAATAACTTTGTCCACTCCACTTCTGGTGTGAATATCAAAAAATAAAAATAATAAATACATTTAAAAAAACCTGTGACAGCCTGCATTTGTATCGTATCATGGAGTAGTGGGAGTCACTGGACCTACCAAATATACTGTATATACCCCCGACCATCTCATTAAACAGTCAACTCAGCAGTGTGCGGCACATTTATTTGGCCAAAACAATTACATTAGTTGATTCCACTGAATCAGTAAAGTACAATATTTTCCACTTCTAAGAATTAAAATATAGGTCAGTCCTTCTTCTATTATTATTTTATACATGTATTTTATACATTTACTGGCCTGCACAGAGCCCTAACCTCAACCCCATCCAACACCTTTAGGATCAATTGGAAAGCCAACAGTGAGCCAAGCCTAATCACCAAATCAGTGCCCAACCTCACTAATGCATTTCTGGCTGAATAGAAGCAAATCCCTGCAGCAATGCTCCATTTTAAAGTCTTCCCAGAGGGGTGGAGGTTTTTATAGCAGTAAAGGGTAGACCAACTCCATATTAATGCCCATCATTTTGGATGAGATGTTGGATGTCTGGTCTTCACATACTTTTGGCCATATAGTGTACTTCACCTAGGCTGGAACCCTGAACCTGTTGTAGGGACAGATATTGGCTAAAGGTGTGGGTAAAACAAATGAAGTGAGGCAAAGAAATTGAATATGTCACTATATGAAACCCATTCATTGATGTGTCTATGCTCAGTTCACCTATTCAGCACTACCACTCCAGTATTTCTTTCAAGTGGGAGAATCTGTCTTTCTCTCATTCTCTCATTCTCGTGCTCTTTCCCTCACTCTCTCACTTTCTCTCTCATACAGTACACTCTCTCATATACCCTCTCTCTCTCTCTCTCTCTCTCAGCTAATATGAAACATGATAAATGTGACGGGCTTGAGATATATCATTAGTGTGTCTTTGCTCCATTTAGAGTTTAATCTCAAAGTATTGACAGATTATTGGGGAACAAGCTCAAGTACGGCATGTTTCACTAGGAAACTAAACAAACAGGACAGAGGCCAAGTCCAGCTGAGAGGGACACCGAGTTAGCTAGCTTCCAAAAAGCCCGACACTGCATCAGTTATGCTGTAGCCTGAGGCAGCAGGCGCTGCTGTTTTCTACAGTAGCATCATAACTCACACACAGGCAACAGAGGCCATGTCACTACAGGGTGCTCAGATACAGGAGCCATTATGGAAGATGGAGGCTTTGTGATCGCAAAGGGAATATGCTTTGCCCTGAGGTAAGGCAGTTTCTCCTACACAGGACCAGCTAAATTCTCCAATAGTGCAAACCACAGGTAACAGTAGGTCTTTTCTACTGATACAGAAGTGAAACAGAGATGTCATTTATGAAAACAACTATTTTATTCACTGTACAGCATTCAGAATGTAAGCCTGTGGCCCTGTGACTTGTGCATGATCCATTGCTGAATTCTGTATACTCAGAAGGAAATGAATTAAAAATGCAATTAATGTAATTACTCTATGCTTAAGTTATGCCTGTATATATTTGTATGTATGAGTGTGAGCATGTGCGTTTGTGTGTATGTATGTGTGTGTACTAATCATTATGTACAAAAGTACATACACATGTATATACTTACACAGCTACAGTTAGCTCTATAATGTTTGGGAGAATGTTTTTTTTTTTTCTTGAATTGGCTCTGTACTCCACAATTTTATCTATATTATATATATTTTTTAAATATATTTGATTTCTGGTAAGCTCAATAATTGCAAAGGGCCATGTAAGCCAAGGAAGACACTTACCAAAATTAAGAAAAAAAAATCCAAAATACCTTTCTGACAGATCAGAAATAGTATTCAGCTGGCAGGTGTGAATATTTCAGTGAAAATTGTCTACAGATGACTTCATGAACAGAACTACAGAGGCTACACGGCAAGACACACATTACTAGTTAACTACATAAGATAAGAACGGACATCTCTTCCAGAGACAATCCTACAGTTCAGCTCCACAGGGAGCTGCACCTTGTACTGAAAAAATCTACCTCTCAAGGATAAAGGTACAACTGAATGGAGAAGATACAGGAATATCCTGAGGCCTACTGTGTACACACCGGGCACACATTCAGTACTGAGCCCTTACTGAGCAATGAGTACTCTCTGGGTACACATTCAGTTCAAAGCCCTCACAGAGTAATGAGTACACTCTAGGTACACATTCAGTTCTGATGATTCAATGAGTACACACTTGCGTAAACATTTAGATATGACTCCACACACCGAGAAACAAGTACACATTTGGTACTGACCACACACTTCGGTACTGATACAGAATGTTTTCTCAGGTTGTACAAAAAGTGTAGCAATCAAGAAATGAGTATAATATAATATAAGCATGTATGACCTCTGGAGGCTGAACCTATAGAACAAATAAATAAAATGATTTTCTTTTTAATGAGCATCAAAACCCACCCCGGACACACACATACAGATAGCAGACTGCTAATGCTACACACTGCCCTGGCTCTCTCTCTCACCGGGTGCATTTTTAGGCCTGCTGCCATTCATAATGAGCTCTGCTGCATCGCCATCCCTCCGATGACGATGTGAATGCAGCTTTGCGTGATGCGTGCAGATCGGCTTCCGAGTGCCTTTATGATTGTTCCATAGGAAAGGGCTCGAGTGCTGCCAGAGACCTACTTTTATACAGAACTAGGACTCCTCCCATTAACTTCATTTAAATAAATGAATGCAGAGTAATTATATTTTATTAGAATGACAAAAAAGGTAATGTGTGTTTGAAGTTTTAAAAGAACATGCTTTATTCATGCCAGGGATTTAGGTTGGAATTAGAATTTTAACTATACTTTAACTATAAATCTGTTCACACACTGTCTGCGTTAATTCTCAAAATCATATAGAGAGTAGATATTTGACTTGAATAGAATCAGTTGTATTCTAGTACCCAATTTGAGAAAATGTTTATTTTGTCATAGTTTAATTTTTAAATTTTTTGTTGTTTTACTAATTTTGAATACCCAATTGAATATCACTGTAACAACCTCTGTAAATTCAGGAGAGCACTGATAAGTACACTTCTCTGGCAAAGTTAGTTTTTGGAAATTATATTACTAATGACGGGGGCATTTTTTAAATTTGAGCACACTATTCAGCCTTGGCACGAAATTAACAGATAAAGCCTGGTTCACACTGCTGAGTGAGAAACTCACCCTCTTTTTTTGCACTGATTGCCTTGTATTGCTCTGGTAACACACACTCTCAAAACAAAAGCATAATTAATTCAACATTACACCCTATTAAAATAATATTTCTGATTGTATTCCATGCAGTGGCTTGCTGTTCAATAGAAAAATTGGTCTTCTTGGAGATTAAGAACCCTGTGGAGACATTTTGACTGTTTGGCCTTCTGAAAATTACCATAACAATGTATGACACTGCTATGACAATCAAGTCAGCTGAGACATCTAGGCATACATTCTGAACACACATTTCAAATCCCTTAATGAGGGAAAGAAACTCAAATTTTTAATGTCACAAGAGATAGGGAAGACAGTGGAACATATTGGTTTGGCATTACACTGCTCTTGTATCCCTATAGCAGAACACTTAACTTGAATTTCCTGTGTACATTTTCAGCAGTATAAATGGATAACACTTAAAACATAAGCAATACAAGTTGCCTTGGATTAGAGCTCCTTGCTAAGCACATAAATAATAATTATCCAGTTTAGTGCTCACACTGTGGCTGTGGTAGCTGGTATAATGGTGTGTACGGTGTATGTACAGTGTGTGTTTCTCATCGTTTATGGGGTGATTTCACACTTGAAGGATGAGTGCAGTGTGAACAGACATGCTTTTTCCATTTGCGGGGAGGAAATTGCACTGGCTGGAACAGATTCCAAGCTTTTGCTTTACAAATGAGGTGCTAAGGTGGAACGGATGTTTCAGAGATGTATGGAGGCATTAAAAGACTTAAGAAACTCCTGGAAAGTCCCTCGGCATTTGTCTCAGTTCGGTTCTCAGCAAAAACAGGTTCCGAAAAATATGAGCTGAGGACGTGCTCGCCAACGATGTGTTGAATTAAATAGTTCCTGGGGGGGCTTTGAGGGCTGGGGGTGTTGGGCACTGATGATACTAGGTCTCCTGTGGGTGTAAAACCCTTCACTGGACTGCTATTTTTACTCTGCTGGACAGCCTCCTGGATCCAGACCCTTTTACATCTCTTGCTGTGTTCTGTATACTGTTAAAAGGTTATGTTTTTTTCAGTTTGTGTAGGTTGTGTTTGGTGTCCATGTATATATGTGTGTCTGTGACTGTGTGTAAAACTGTGTATTAATCCCAGAATACAATTCCTTGGAAAAATAAATGTGTCTGACAGGTGACCAGCCAACTGTCCAATTATTTTTGCTCCCTTAAAAGTGACTGCAATTCCTACATGGATCACCTGATATGGATGTAAATACCTTCAACTTAAAGTGGACAGTTTGAACTTTAACCTCATATTCATTGTTTTATTTGTCAAATCCAATGTGCTGGAGTATAGATGCAAAGCAAAGTTTTTTACATTTAACTGCGTTTGTGTGTGTGTGTGTGTGTGTGAATGTATGTGTAAAAAAATAAAATAAAGAAAGTCATTGAGTGAGAAAAACAATTACACGCTGACACCTTTCAAGCCTATTGAAAACGCGAAACTCCACCCCACCTCCTGCCTCTTTTGTGAGGAGCTTGTCTCAGGCATCTGAGTGTAACATTTTAATGGCAAACGGTAGCAGTTTGTCTGCTGGTTTCTCTCTGATTGAAAACCATTTTTACGAGCCTCTTAAGACACCATATCACCTTTATAGCAGTTTTACATCGAAGACCTCAGATCAGAGTGCTTGTAAAGCCTCATCTCTTTACATGTATTTGCATAAACAGGGGGGCCAGCCCTGAATCATGGTGTCTGAAAAAAAAAAAAATCCACTTTCTTGTGTAAAAGGGACGGAATGATTAAACCCATTCATTTGTTTATCATTTTGAATGCCCTGTCCAATAACACAATACCACAAACCTGGCTTGCATTAGAGCTGTTGGATGCACAACACCCATTGTACATTGCAAGCCACCCACATAGCCCCTCCACTTGTCACCATTAGGGCTGTGGTAGAATCGAATGATCTGTGGCTGGGGTGAGTGCACGCATGCTATTATGCCTGGAGCTTATCCATGGTTTGTTTGAGGGTGCTTACAGTAGTACTGAAGGCTCTGGCGTCACTGTCGAGGGTAAAATTATCCTCTGCCGTTCAAGTGCCTTTGATGTTCAGCAATGGATGCTTTTTGGTGATGGAGTAATGGGAGAGAGTAGCTAGGCATGGAAAGACTGCTCCTCACTCAAGCTCTGAAGAGCTCGCATTTCTTCTCTGAAGCATGGGAGAGTGGCTTTGCCATGCCTCGTGCTCATTTTTTACGTCTGCTTCCTTCTCAGATGGATGACAGTCTGACTACACATCACTCCAACTGATAAATGGCAGTCAACACTTCTGCAGTGTTTTCTGAACATTAGTTATGGCAGCTGATGGATCTGAGATATTTGCAGGAAACACATTTTTCATTTCAAGCTTCAAAATGGTTCGCCTTTTTTAAAAGATAATTGTATGGCTTTTTGTGTTTGGGAAGCAAATAACTATATAAAGAGCTTTCAAATTTTTTTTAGAAAATTGTCCCCATAAAGACAGGATAAGTACAGTGTGAAGTTGGTTTGGGCTACATTGATTCAGAGGTGATTCAACAGTGAGGACAGTGGTAATGAGGTCATTCTGAGGAGACTGACCCTGAGGGTAACTTTAACCATTAGAATGAACAGGCTGCACTGAAAAACTGTGGATGTTCGTGGCTTCCTTGTTTATAGTGACCCCACCATAGTCCCAACAGACTTTATACACACATCTCACCACAGAGTATGATCCTGTTTGGATGGGGAAATAGCAAAAGAGCAAAACTGGGATTTTTTTAGAGGAGTTTACAAAAAGACTTTACAGGGTAAATGCAGGTAATGTGCGCTCATATAATTTGCTTTGGTCCGGAAAACTGGATTCAAATTGTGGTTAAATTCCCCGGAAGTGACAATTGATTGTCTTCTCAATATTCTTTCAAATTTTTAACCCAGTTATAACCATTAAATTGTAATGAACACTATTAGATTATTGTGATCTGTTCAGGACAGGGTGGGAATTTATCCTGCACTCATTAACATTCATGTCCCGGAAGACACGTCACATGTAAACCATTCCTCATCGCTAGCTAGGTTAGAGCCAATTAGAGCTGATTGTTCCAGGGAGTAACCGTACACTACCAGACAAAATGAAAGAAAGCTAGGCTTTACCATCATACAGTTAAACCTGAAGATCATTCGATGTGTAATAACATTGTAACACTGAGCTACGGTACAGTAACATTAAACTCTATAGCAACAGTAACATTAGACTCTATAACATTAGACTCTGAATTGTATTCAGCAAAACCCCTACCCGTATGGTAGAGGTTTTACGGAATACATTTTGAACAATGACAACTCACTTTCTGGGAAGTCTGAAAGTAAATGGTTGCTTCTCCAAAATGAAAGGGCCATCACATTGACATGAATATGATGAAATAATGTTTTAACTTTTATGCATTGGCGAGTCTGTGCAGTTCCCCTGCGGGGGAAAGGGGTGGGGAGCCAGTTCTTCCCTCTCAGGGATTAAATGACAGACACATCACGTCATGAGAACACCAGGTGTTAAAATGATGGAGAGTGACATGTAAAATAGAGATGTTCAGAACTGCAGTGGAAACTGGAAGCTTTGAGGCATTGACATGCATTCATAGTTTAAAGAAAACTGTTATTATTATCATCATCAGCAGCAGCAGCAGCAGCAATTCTTTTGGAATCAGTACAATAAAATATAACCCTACCAAACACAGTCTAATGTGTTCAACTAGTCTAAAGTGGTTGTAAATGTGATTATATAAATATGTACATAGACATTCATGCTTCCATACACATACAGGTTCCAGACCTGTTTTGTCTGGCATCATGTAATATGCTAGTTATGATTTGAAATGTTTCCCTCCTTTTACCCATTTGATTGGAACTACCACATTAGCATCTCAAGCCACCCACACCGACACAGAGAATATTTGTTGCACTGATTTGATTGTGAGAAGCTGAGTTGAAGGTACATTACATTATTGGCAGTGTCTTGCAGTGTTTTCATGATCAGATCTTTAGGCTAATCTTGCCCTGTTGAACATGTTCCCCCATAGTGGATTATTATGCATACGTTTTTATAGTCAACCTGAGGTATGGGCGTAGACAGTGGACAGAAACAAGCTTGGTCATGGTAGCAATAAGCTTTGTCAATAAAGGATATTGTTCTCCTGTTTAGCTCACTCTGTCATTATGTGGTCTATAATGCAACAGCTTATGGCAGCATAGCACACAAATCATCAGTGCATTCTAAATTGCAGTGGTGGGGTCCTGACTTGAAAAACAGCTGCTTATATGTCTCTGACTGTCTGTATATACATCATCTTCTTCTGACAAAAATCAAATGTAGGTATGAATCATACACACAGATATGCATACATACACAATCATACTTGCACTTGAGTTCTGTAGACTTTTCCTTTCCTCAGAAAATGACTCTTTAGGGGAAGAAAGGAAAAAGTATTTTTTTGAAAAGGAGGAAGGAAAGGAACAATTGTGCCCTTGTGTCCGTGAGAAGAAAATGTTCCTTCAAAAGCAGCAGGCTTCCATTGTAGCACATGAAAGTAACTGAGTGGTAGATGGATCAATACACACTGCCGTCACTGGGGGAGAAGGACAGGGAAATTTCTGATCTTAACGCTGTGTGACATTTTACACAAGTGGGCAGCTGCTTTTCAAGGACATTTTTTTTCCCCAGCGCTGTCCTATACATCTACGGTTAATATCTGAGGTGGGAAAACGCTCTGTTGATCTCCCGCCAGCAAGTAGAATGGTATAGCTCTGAGCTTTCCCACTGCCAGGCTACAGCACAACTTCTTTTAGCATCACGCTAGCACAACTATGTTGCATTGTACGATATTTTCTAGAAATGCATTCATACTTTGTTGACTCATATGGGGTGCCAAACATAATGTAAAATGTTTTTTTTCCCTCTAAATTTACATTGAGACTAAATCTAGCATTTTCTACCAGAATTTCACAAAACAAATTGTTTTTCTTCAGAACATGCAAATTTAAACTTAATTTGTATTTTCACATGTAATTTTTGAGGTGTCAAATAAATGTAAAAATGTGAATTCAAAGGTGCTATTCACATTTTTACTTCCGGTAACTAGTGCTTTACAGTAAAAATAATGGTATTGTGCTGTATTGCATGTCCCTGGATCTTGTATATTTGTAATATGTCTCTCTATGTGTGTACATTCAAATAGAGCCATTAGACAGCCGGTCCTCCTGGGTCTTTGGCAGACACTTGGTAATTAATTTAATATGTGGCTGGTCTGTATGACACAGTACTCTGCATAAGGGAAAAACTAGCCTTGTCTGATGTTGTTGTGATGCTCTCCCATCATGAAGGCCCTGATTCAAATAACAAGAAACAATCCATTTTAGATTTTCACTAAAATTTTATCCATGATATTACCTGTACAGCTATTCTTTGTATTAGTAAATTCACACACACTCTGTAATTCCACACTAGAAGGACACCTGTGGGAAATACAGCATGGAGATAACCTCAGGCATCATTCAGTTTACTTTTTAGGCATGGTCTATCCATATAAGGCAAAATAAATCTTTCATATCCATTGGCCATTCTTTTTAAAGTGTAGCTTTTCATATTTGTTTCATCCAGGGGGAAAAGGAACTGAAAGGCTATAATCAAAAGCAAGGCTTCGATAAATGTATTCACACCAGACTAAGGTCTCACAAAAGTTACTGCAAATGCTTTGCAGAGGGGACAAGTTATGTCCTACCGTTACAAGAGATGGCATACTGCTGTTTGTAAATTTGGGGAATGCATGTTGATGTCACCAGTTTAAATTCACACTTGGAGGACCTGTGTGTACTATACAAGCCAAACTCGTTATTGTTCTTCGTGCTACATGTCTATGTGCTTCAAAAAATATCATTTAATCAGCAAAAACGAATTATTTTAAGCGACAGTACATTTTTCACAGTGTGCTCCATTTTGACTTTGAGTAATCTTTTAATCTCCTCCTCACTGTGCAATTTGTCAATGTGACACATCCATCCCATGACTTACACATAAGATCTTCATTCACTGTAAGCTCAACACAGACCCCTCTTTAAATGTTATATTATCCACTTCAGAATTTGAAAGTGCTCTTAAAAGTTGCCATAGATTAGAAAATGTGTGTGCAGTTGAGACAAATGTTTGATTATCACACTTTGCAGGTCGTAGCGGGAGGGTGGGGATATGTTACACCTTAACCCTCATCCTACCAACTGGGGTCCCCGCAGACCCCAGAGGTATACTTTTTGTCATGTCTCACAGGTGCTTTATTCTATCATTCCAATTTTTCATGACTTTGTCAATCAGTTTGTTCCTAATGACTTCATATCATTGTTTTCTGTTTCTGTTTTAATTAGTGCTTTTTAAAAATACCAATGTATTGGGGTCCTTGGGGACCCCAATCGAAAGCACCCAATTCCACCTATGCAGTTTTAATAGATGGAACTATTTATTGAGTTCATGTTTGCCATGGGTCCTAATTTAGAGTAGCACACACCATCAGGGGGGGTAGGGGCACTCTGTCAGTCATTTTGAAGGAGACAGACACATGCCAGTGTGCCCTGAGCATAGCATGAGCCACATTGTGTGCTATAACTGCCTGTAGCGTGTGGTGTTCATAGTTCTATATAAACACCATTCATTTTACATTATGTACAAATTGAAAAAACTAAATTTGAATTACATTTATTCAACCTTTATTTTGACAGGGGGTCATACTGAGACCAAGGTCTCTATCTACTTTTGTATTGAAAGACAGATAAAATTAAGAAGTGTTGAAGTTTGAATGACTGTGGGTTTATTTAAATTCATTTATATTGGGGTCAAAATGACCCCGGTTGGTTTCACAATATATAAATATAACACAAATAATGTTTACTTGAAATTACTGAAAACTAAATGATACCAGAATCAAAGGATGGTAAATAAGGTTTTAAGTGCTAATGTGGATTGTACTTGGGATAAAAGCTGCAATTTGTATTAAAAAGTATATATTTTTGTTTTACACAATATGCAAATTAACTGTAACTTTCCTAAAATAATAATAATCAATTTTTTATTTTTTTTCAGATGACATTAATTACATAACTAATATTGTTTTGAGAAGAAACAAGTTAACATTTTGCTATGATGGTTGTTTCTTACAGTAGTTTATTCTTGGGGTCCCCAGGGACCCCAGTTGGTAGTCCATGTATGTTAAATATGTTGGTAGGATGAGGGTTAAAATGTTACCGAATGCAATACTTGTATTGTATCAAAAGCACATCTTCTGTAATGTGTCCTGGTTACAGTTGGGCGCAGTGCACAGTAAGGGGAAGATAATAGATTAACAACTATGAGGTTGCAAATTTGCATTGTAGAGAAGCTCTTGTTGTACCCTTGAGCAAAGTATTAAACTTGAAGAGCATCAGCCTAATATCCAGCTGTGCACATGGATAATGTGTCACATATTAGTTGTACAGAAAGTGGATAAGGGCACCTGTCAATCAAAGGAATACTGCAACACGAAGTACTAGGCACCTGGGAAACTGATATATTTTGATTCTTCTAGTCAGAGGTACTAGTGAGCTACTCTTCTCTTAGTCACTTGTCAGACAGCAGACAAAACTCAAGTTTTGTTTCAGAGTTCTACACTACTTTACCATCAAGTCATTGATTGAAAAGAGCCCCAATAAGATGCAGAGAAGAGTTTTCACAATCTGCCAGTCCCTGAGACTAAAGACGAGTCACCCACGCCTTGGCTGATGCAAGCAAAACACAAATCTAAAGGCTCTTAGAAGTAAATACCTTTCATGGCATGGCATAGACTGATAAATAAAATTTTGTCTTCATTTGTGACTTTTCAGACAACAGTCCTAGCTTCATTTACACACACTAACCTATGTGAAGTGTCCTTGCCAGCTACTGAATGAACAAAACAGGCTGGGTGTGAATCCTTGTACTGTAATTGCATTTTTCGATCTTGGTTTGTGTCTGACAGCAGAGGGTGATACGCTGGCCTTTTGTTTACAAATGTGAGTTTTTCCTGCAAGTCCATAGAGCTCATTGTCGTGTTGTTTGCATTCGCTACAGCCCCCCCCCCCCCCCCCCCCCAAAAAAAAAAAAAAAAACTATTGCTAAATAAAGGCTATCTATCAAAGCATAATAATAAGCATTTCGTATTAAATCATTTAGTACTGTGAAAAAGTAGTGTACACACAGTGATTACAGCTCAGAGGCAGGCTCAGGTACATGGAAGACAATGATGAGTATTTGTGTTAGAAATCTTGAGTGAATATCAAAGTGAAACATTCTGTCATGAAACAAGAAAAATATCCAGATGTAGATGCAGATACTATGTGTTTGGAAATTTGTGTGTGCGCATACATGTGTTTATGTGAGCATATCTGTGTGTCTATGTGCGTGTGTGGGTGGGTGGGTGTGCGTGCATGTGTGCATGCATGCATGGGTGTGTATGTGTGCCATCAGACCTGCCATATCTGGCTTGCAGGCATACTGCACTGAAAACATCTGCAATCATATTAATACACACATAAACACCCAAAGATCAGAGAAACAAATTAAAACATGACTTAACTAAGATTCAACAGTATTTCAAAAATTGCATATTACAAACTACAACCACTACAAACAATGGTTTTGAATCAATAATTACAATACTGTTACATACCATATAATTAATGAGAGACAGCAGGATAGTGTTATTATATTGTTTATGTTTTTATACAGGCAGATGTGATTTGGAAACTTTGGAAATAAAGCAGAAAAAAAAGCAAAAGTACACCTCTTTGCCCAAAAGCACAGTAGAAGCATTGGGACCGAGATTGGAACCTGTGAGACTATGTTAACAAATCCAGCCCCTGTCTCTGCTCCATACTGTTACTGTCTAATCTATAAAAATGATGTCCTTTCTGGCTCACTCCCTTTTAATAAGATAAGAAATTATATGACATAACCATGGAGAATTTATTACATAAAAAATTTAATATTTCCACTGAAAACTATGATTAAAATGTGTTAGATAAAAAAAAAAAAAAAAAAACTGAAATGAAAAAAGAGCTGTACCTCCCAACCATTCGGTATCTATGGTGCTGCCATGGGAACTGTCTCTCCATCTCTTTTCTGTAAGGACAGACAGTAGGTGACTAATGGTGATTCTACAACAAATACTAATGTTAGGAATGAAATGAATATTTATGTAACAGATTTTGTTCTAATGAAACTGGAATTGCCTATTTCCTGATAATGCATTATTTCATAAAAAATATGGGATGAAACTGGGATGATCTATGTTTTGTAACAAGTAAATAAATACATAAATAAATAAATAAATAAATAAATAAATAAATAACAATATTGCAACTGAAAATGAGTCTCTCGCACTTTGAAGGCCGAGAGGATGAATGTGAAAAGTGATGAAAACAAAAGGAAGTCACTGTTCTGCTCTTCCACTCTGCCTTCTGAATGTACCGCTCACTGGTATTTTTACGTAGACATATTTGTTTTGGCTGGTATAAAGAGATCCTTTTTACTCCTTGCTTTAACTGAGAAAAGGCGATTAATGGATCCACTGCTTTTTCAGAGTGTTGAGAGAACAGTGATACAATGAATGAATACTGCAAGTGCTACACATCTCAGAACTAATTAAAAATATAGTGTGGGATGAAAGGCACAAAGAATGAAAAAAAATAACCCTGCAGAAATCACTGTTAAGTCTCTAGACCTCAACTTTAGACTGTTTATGCAGCAACAATAAAAAAATAAAACATGTTTGTTCCAGTCCAAAAGAAACAATTGCTTCTGTTCTATTATTAATGTCATAATATTACTTGATGCTGATAACAGAACACAGGAAAGGAAATTGAGCCACATGGTTGTAAGAAATTATACAGTATACATTTCTTTCATCAGATAGCTTTCATTCCAAGCCCCTCCCTGTTCACATTTACCAGAGAATAATGAGAAGAAATGTCCGTGAGGAAATAGGAAGGGCGAAGTTATTAAGATAGAAGAACTGATAACAGCGGAGCAATCCTTTAAATGGTGGTTACACATGCAGCTAGCAAGCAGAGCTGTAGAAAGGGCCAGGAAGCTCACACCAGGATGGCAGACCAGCTGTGTAGGACTGGATATGTGATCAAGGGAACTGCATTGTTGGAGATCATGAAATAATAACCCAGACAAGTCAGGACACTTGTCTGGGTTGAATTTAGGTATTTCTTTTACAGTATTAAGCATTTTATGGGAGTACAATAAGTGCAGTGTTTGAAATTAAACTTCCGATGGCAGTGGAGTCACACTTAGCTGTGTGAACTGTTTTGTTGGAAGGGTGTAGAGGTGTAGATGGTGAGGAGGAAGGATATCAAAATCTGAAACCCCAAAGAGAACAAGCATGAAAGATGTAAATTGCAACACACTTTGCAGTAATTAAATCTTTCTTGGGAAAAATACAATTAGTGGAATCAACATTAATGTGCATACTTCTTTTTTGCAATGCCATAGAAAAACAGCTTTGTGATCCAACATCACCCAGGTTCTAATGCATGAGAGTTGAAAACAGCGTCCAGAGTAATGAATGGCAGTGACAGCATCTCACCACCAGAGCAGGGAAAGGGTGGTGGAGAACATGGCTAATGGACAGTTCAGGTATCGTTCTCCTTAGTCATGGGCATTTCAGTCACTTTCAGTGACTTTAGTCATTACAGTCAGTACACTGTTTGTTGAGTTTGTTAACTGATTTGTTCAACGATTCAGTCAGTTAGTCTTTAATTCACAAATGGTGAAAGGACCCGTGTGCAGCCTGCTGCTTTCAGTCAGCACAGATTGATTCCGTATGGCTGCAAAGCCTGAGCTGCAGGGTAACTGCTGAGCACTAATGTCAAAATAAAATTTAAACCCCACTCCGCTTTGTGAATGTAATTGTTATCTGTTTAAGCTATAGGTTAGAGGTTATATAATTAGCCATGGTTTCATTTCACTTAATTTGACAGCAAATTGTAGAGACAAATACTTAAATCTTTAGAAAACATTTTTTATTTTTTATTTTGCCAAGCTGATCCTGAGCTTTGAAAGTATCCCCAATCACTGATTATGATTAATTAATATTATATTATGCAATCAAGCAAAGCATTGCATCTTATATATTTACATGGTAACCCATGGTATATCATGATTATTGTATACATACAATAACACTCCATTCCACTAGATTGTTATTTATTTTGCATCAAAAGATCACAATAGGCTTCTTAAATTATTCTTATTTTATCCTTAAGACAATTTCCTAAAAAAACAACAAAAAAAAAAAACAATGTGGGATTAATTTAGCATGTGCAGACTTCTAATTATTTTGCATATGCCAGGTGTATCAGATGATGCATGGCAATAATTCATAAATTGGATGCACATGTCTGTCCATGTTGATTAGTTAGGGTTAGGTCCATAAAAGAAATACCAACTTCAGAATTGTGTGCAAACATCAACCATTCATCACTCTCTCCCCATGGTATGATTAGCCAAGTAATCAAAAAGCAGCATATACACCTTTGCTAAGTGTGGGGTTTGTCTGCATGGCCGTGAGTCTTAATATGTGTCCACTAATCATCATTATCAGTCTACAGTATACATTATCATGTTTCCGACAAGGTTATTATCACAAACTAAAATTAAGATTAAAATTACATGTGAAAAAAACATTGTCACAAACTATAATAAAAATAAAAATGAGAGTTAAAAAAATACAATTAAACTAAAACCAGCAAACCTATTCTTAAAAATAAACTGAAATGGACCTCGAAATTGAATATTAAACAAAACTGAAAACTAGTATAAAATTTGAAGTTATTCAGATAGGTTAGTTAACATAGTTAAATTAATTGCCTATTTAGGCCTATGTTGACTTTGCATAAATAAAGAATTCTCATCTTCTGTGTATAAGCTTTTTACTCATAGTTACAAGCACACATAAATGTTGGTTGTACCAAATAACAAATTCAGATAATAAACAAAGATTTCCAAAATGTTCATGGAAATGTCTTTGATCGCCCGTATGTTTAGTGACTGAGGTCCAATATTTTACAGTATGATATTGGGTAAGCTGAGGCAATAATAATTCACTTTTCTCTCAGTTCAGAAATGGATACTATGATACTGATACTACACTGATTGCATAGGCTCTCATAAGAAATATTTCAAAAGACCAGAGTCAAGAACATCAGTCAAACCAAATGAATAAATTATCACGTGGAGGATGCAGTTCACCTAAATGATTCATTCAACAAAATTTGAATGATCTACCACTAGGTTTGCTAGGTCATGAACAAACTATAAAAAAAACATCTGCAAATTACTTTTCCTGAAACAATGACATTAGGCCAATGGCCCTCATGGTCCCTCAGAATAAGACTGAAATAAGAGCACCAATCACTCCTGAAATGGATGTCATGACCGCATTGATAGTTCTGTACTGCCCTATAGTGCAATGCTGCTTCAGGAAATGAAAGCTAACAACACAATGCTCAAGTTTTCCAAGCGACACTCTGAGAGAGAATAGTTTCCCCCCTGTGACTGATATCATCTCTGGTTATTGCCACTGCTAAGTGAGCGGGGAGGCGGATGACAATGGCTTCATGAAAAATGGCAGCCCCCCGCTCTGTGCTGTGCAGTCGATGCTGAGATAATGACGGTAAGGAGACTCGTATTAGACCTCAGTGTTTTCAGGGTGGGCAACGGTCACAGGATATTAATCAAATGCGACAGTTCTGGCTAATTAACGAGGCTAAAAATCCGATGATGCTTGCAACTGAGCGGGGGATTGAGACCTGTGATGTAATCAGATGCATGAGCACGCTCATTCAATGAAATTTGTGGGGACTGTTCCCTTTCTTGATGCAAGGACATTTATAGGAGGTTGATGCTGCACTGACTGAGCCAAATGTGTTAAAATACCGATGGACATTGGAATACAAGGAGATGAATTTATTTCTGACAACACAATTAATAACATTTGTGGTGTGGGGATGGCTGGTTTAAGCAGCCACACCTGCCCTGGGTCAAGCTAATTAGACCTGGCCAATTGGATAATTGGTTAATAATTAGATAATTGGCCAGGCTAATTGGACCCAGGAACAGGAGTGGCTGCACCTGTGCGTAGTGAGGTAATCACTGCGCACAGGTTAAATCTGCCATCCCCACCCACATCAGGAGCTTCCGTCATGACAGGGTTAACATCTGCTCATTTGGCGATACCATCTTGCCAAACCCTCGTGGAATAAATGTGGACTGTTTTAACATCTTCTCCCTGTGTCTCTGTGCTGGAGGGCCCCAAAGAAAGCCACTTCGGTGGCCTGTGGCAGGCGTGTTTGCCACAGTGGCGCCCAACGTGGGGCTCCTCCAGCACAGCAAAGAGGCACAGGAGGGCCAGCCAGGAAGCACACTGGAGGAGGGGCGGCTGAGGTGTTCCCGACAGGGCTTCGGGCGGATCCTCCGGGCCAAAAATGGGGAGCGGAAGATGACCAGGGAGGGGAAGGAGGCAATCCTCAGCTGGGACGCTGAGGAGCTGCACCTGGCCGAGGAGGCAGGTCAGCGACGGGCGGTGCACGAGAGGTGGTCGCGCCGTGAGCTGGACTTGGCCGGGAAGGCGGGTCAGCCACGGGCGGCGCACGAGCGGTGGCCGCGCCGTTTTGCTTCCTTTCTCGTCCGTTTGGTTGTTTTTAGCTCTTTGTTTTGGCCTGGTTGGTTTGCCCGGAGCCCATGAGGGGATAAGCCTGCAGCCGCCCGCCAGCAGAGCCGACTGGCGGCCACCACAGCCACGAGGGTTGCTGGTCCCCAGCACCACAAGGCCAGTCCACCAGCCCACCAGCCCAGCCACCCCACCACAGCCCCTGGAACAGCCCAAGCCGGTGACGCCCCCACCAGCCAGCAGAGCAGCCCAGGACTTCCCGTGCTCCAGGAGGGAGGAGGAAGAAGGGCTGCCTGGTCGTCCGAAGGAGGGTCACCGCATGTACTGGACTGTTCCGGGGCCACCCACCCTGACTTTTTTATTTAATTTTTTAGCGTGTTTGGAGTGTTTTGTTTGTTTGTTGTCTTTGGCTTTGTTGGGAGTGTGGGGGTGGGGGTGGGGGGAGTAGGCTTCGGCCAGGGATTCTCCCTGGCCTCAGTTTGGCGTTGGGGGTATGTGGTGTGGGGATGGCTGGTTTAAGCAGCCACACCTGCCCTGGGTCAAGCTAATTAGACCTGGCCAATTGGATAATTGGTTAATAATTAGATAATTGGCCAGGCTAATTGGACCCAGGAACAGGAGTGGCTGCACCTGTGCGTAGTGAGGTAATCACTGCGCACAGGTTAAATCTGCCATCCCCACCCACATCAGGAGCTTCCGTCATGACAGGGTTAACATCTGCTCATTTGGCGATACCATCTTGCCAAACCCTCGTGGAATAAATGTGGACTGTTTTAACATCTTCTCCCTGTGTCTCTGTGCTGGAGGGCCCCAAAGAAAGCCACTTCGGTGGCCTGTGGCAGGCGTGTTTGCCACAACATTATTTCTAGCAATCCTAAAGTTTCGACATACACATATTTTACATTGAAATTATATTAAAATTTAAATAAGCTTTATTTATGTGACCACACATTAGCATAGTGTTGCCAATATTGATTATTTAAAACAACAATAGTAGCAACAAAAACCATGTGAACATTATTAATGGATGATAATGATATCCATAGGGTGCATAGACCCTCAGTAATAGTGGTGGGACTGGTGGGCTTTGTGAACAAATACAATAGTATATATTAGGGACTATTGTACCTGACCTGGGGGCAATGTGATGGTGGAGTTGCCTGTTCACTGTTTTTCAGGCCATGGCTCATTGCCACACACTGCGCAACCAGTTGTGCTGTGGGCCCCTCCCACAGTAAGACTGATGAAAAATATTTTTCTTTCAATTATCCATACTTTTCAAAATGCAGGAGAAACTGCCTCTGTTACCACCTATATATATATATATATATATGTGTGTGTGTGTGTGTATAGGGATAATGACACAATTGTTGTTGTTTTGGCTCTCCAGCACTTTAGTACTCCAGCACAGTGGAATTGAAATGAAACAATGAATATGAGGTTAAAGTGCAGACTGTCCATATTCAGTGATCCATGTAGGAATTACAGTCCTTTTTATACATAGTCCCCTCACTTTAACCTTTCTTCCTTTACAGAGCAATATAGCAGAGTATATTGCAGATTGGATGAAATAGTTCAGGCCAGTTCCTGGTCCTTGTGAATGCCTACCTGGACACTAAGACTGCAACAGCTGGAGAATGACATGGTGAAGGAATGGGGCCTGTTCTTCTGAAATAGAAAATAGAGGGAAATGCTTGTGCAGTTTGGTACTATATGTTAGAGAAGCATTTCTTTCCGACTATCTGTGCCTCACTCCTGGTTGTATTCTGAATTTCATCCCTACAAAATCACTTAAAATTTACTGAGGAAAAGAAATGTGTTTTATTGCTTGAACTTCTTCTTACTGAGGGGGAAAAATCAAATACAGCAACAAGGATAAGCATCATCCTTGTGAAAACAGTCCTCTCACACAGCTATGATGCCATTACCGAAATACAAGTAGTCTTTTTCACAATAATATTTTCATAACAGCAAATAAAACTCAGCTCATTTCTGTATGCTGGTTGGTAGTTTAAAAACAAAGCTCAGAGGCTTGCTGCGATGAAATTATAGATACTTAAAAAGTGAGGCTTTTATTGCCACTTCAATTTTGACAAATAGGCAGAAGCAGACTCCAGCTCTGATTACTACAACAAACATCAAACAAAAGAACCTGGCAAAAAAAATCCCAGCCTGGCACAACAGCAAATGTTTCTACATTTCACTGTCAACAGGATTTTGGGGAGAAAAAAAGCATAAATACTGACTTTGGATTTTTAATTCATTCAATCAGATGTCTCGGGAAGTGACTGTATTACTTTTTTAGAAAAAACAAATTGTACAGACCAATCTCACTTCCAGCCTGAACAAATAGGTGAAATGCCTGCTTTGGTGTCGATGTTTTAAAGGCTGATGCAAATGCTGAAAAAAGTTCAATATATCTTATCTTTAAAGAAATTGGAAATGGATTTCTCTGTAAATCCTTCCGGATGTTCATATCTGTTAAGCTGTGCTAATAAGTCACAATATGGAAGTTTCACAGACCATTGAAAGAAAAGCCATCCTGGAATTCCATAACGCTTCTCATGTTCTTGTAAATGCAACTGAAAAGGTGAATAGCAAGGAAAATGAATAGCATAACACAAGCAAATGGTAACATCAACAATTAGTTGGAATTCAAAGCATAGGCATATAGCATTTAAACTGGCCACCAACTGTCTCCATTCACAGAATCATTTAAAAAATGATGATAATAAATCATTGCTTTATTCCTGCCCACATCCCGCTGGTGACCTCTATCAGAAGATATCCTCTAATTTATAGCAGAGGTCACCCTCCTCCCCCTGCCTCTCTCCCCTCTGTTTTTTCTTTTCGTCCCTCTGTTACAGATGGCACCTTAGCCTCATCTTACACATTGAGCTGAAATGGAAACAATCGAACCCTGGCATATAAGTCACTCTGAAACAGTCGGGCTCCTTCTATTTTAAACCAAGGCTTTTTTTCACATTGTACAGAGAAACACGTTCGGGATAATATTACTGTAAATGTTGTTGTGCTATGCTTCTGATCACCATACATGATGGTGAATGTGAAAAACAGCCTAACTTTGGCCAAACATAAATCTGAACAATCTGGTTTCTCTCATTGGCTAGGGTTCTTAGTTTCGATGATGATTCATCATTAATTAATTAGCCAGATTAGACTATTTTACTTGCAAAAATATAACACCTGCGTTTGCCGTTCTTACTTGTGACTGGAATTGTGAGGAATTGTGCTGCACACCACTTTCTTGCACCGATGTGGAGAAAAAGGGCAGAGGATGAACAAATGAGAATGAACATTCACCTGACATATGCCTTATGTGTGCTAGAAACTCTGATATCCTGACTGGTTTCTTTAAGGAAATATATTTCTGACGCTGGTTTCATGCATCCTCATTTCAGTTATATTTTGAAAGAACATACTGGGTTAGATGACGAAGGACATATTTCTGCCTATTGGTGGCACTGTTGCTGCATGTTAGGCTCTGGTGTTGAACAAGATTCACGTTTACATAGAGGCTGAAGCTGAAGCTCTTCTGATGACAGCCAGCAAACACAACACTACAACTAGATGGGTTTATCAGACAGAACAGGAGTCCGCACTAGAAAAACAAAAAGGCTTTGTTTAAATGGACCATGATTGCAGCGTAGTCTTCATTTATGCCACAATGTTTCAAAAGCGGTATCATTTTTTAAAATTACTATTTTTTTTTTTTACCTTTCATTTCTGTATTGATGCATGGGAAATAAAATGAATTTTTTGTCTGCCTGATAACTTCTGTGTGCATGGATGCCTGTGAAATTTTGTCTTAACTGCTTTTGGTAAGCTAAAGAAAGCTTGTTAGACTGAAACAACTGAGTACTTCTCCAAAAAGTGGTGCCATTAGGCCTGTGTAATTAATATGGAATTTATGTCTCCTTTCTATTGGCAATGTAGAATTGTAAAATCCAAAGCAAGAGATGATGGATTTTTTATCACACCCAAATGAGTAAGCCTAGTTTTGAAGAGGTAAAAACAAAGAGTTTTCAGGTTCTGGCAGTTGTTACCTTGTTTATGTCCACTGTGTAAATACCAAAGGTTTAAATAATCCTGCAATGTTTGTGTATGCATCCATCTGATAATTAAATAAAGTGTAGTTGACAGACTGCTATTCATAGTCAATTTGAGCCCATAATGGAGGTCACCATAGAATCTGAAATCATCAGTATATGGACTTTATGTATTGAAAAATTATATTCTGATAATTAAATTTGAAATAGGAATGGGCCTAGCGCCAGAAAAAAAAAATGTTTATCTTACAGGTAGCAAGTGGTTTACCAGTGCAGTGTACACAATTGGTTGTCAGTTGAGATAATGAGAGAGAGAGAAAGAGAGAGAGAGAGAGAGAGATTAGATGAAGTCAGCCTAAGATTGCTCCAATGACTCTCTTAGGTTCCCAGCCTTTGCCCCTTCCCTCCTCTTCTTCCCCATACGTGGTGTCTATGTCCCTGGGGAAAGGACATAAAAGCTATCTGCACATTCCATCAGTGCCATCCCCGTCTGGGCTGATGAGATTACTATGCTGAGAGGCTCATAACAGTGGTGGGCAGGTTTTGAGGCGTGGGAGGCTGGGAGGCAGCCATGCTGATAACCTGCAGGCACGCCCTGCTCCTCATAGGCATATTGAGATGTCCAGTATGTTTGAAAAACACTTTACATTGTTGATACGATGGATTTCAGGGCATAGCATGTCATTTTGTCACCAACCAGGGCTAAAGACAACAGAGAGTTTGGCAAGTTTTCACAAGAAAAGTCACATGGTGTAGGATTTACCTGTGAAGCATCTTCCTGGGATGTGTTGATCTCCAATTGGAATACAGTCCTCATTTTGAGCCACAATACTGAGTTAGGAAACCTTTAAATATGAAATTGTGTCCTGTCAGTCCAAATCCATGTAAGATCATCATATCCTCCCAGTGGCAGACAGGTGATGCTAATTCCGCCCTGGCAGACAATGCCTGTTCTCTGATAGTAAAGCATTCAGGCAACATTTTAACTTTTTTGGGTAATCAATTGACAGGGTGACAAATCATAGACTGTGAGGAGCAAAGAAATCCTGTTATAACTGCAGCTTTGCTCATCTGTGTCAAATAAAGTATCTGTGAATTTTATTTATTTATTTATTTATTTATTTATTTATTTATTTATTTATTTATTTATTTATTTATTTTGGTAATGCAGCAGATTGCAGCTAAAGCTGACTAAACCTAAAATATTTCAAGGGTTTGTTTGTAAGGTAATTAGCATGCAGCAGATGTTCATCATGTCTGGCTGGTACGGCACAAGCAGGGGGATCCAGGCAGGCACTGGTGTTGTCACTCATGTTATAGCTGAAGATTTTATAGGAGCTGAGAACTGGAATAAGTACTGTTTCAACTTAATTAATCAGCTTAAACACAAGTGCTGTGATTTAAACAACAGTACAGCTGTTGGCTAGGAATAAGGAACTGTAAAAGGTTGATCTGAATTTTGTCTCACCACAAACAAACAAACAAACTATATATATATATTATATATATATATGTATATATATATATATATTCCAAAAGATTTGAGAAGAAGTCACAGCTTTGTTTGTAGCAAAGTTTGTGGTATTAAAAAGTTGCAGGCAGAAAGAATTTTGAAACTGAGAGCACAATTAAAGCAGCCATACTGGTTCCTCTGCTCTACAGTATATACTTCGCTTTGAATACAGATTCAAATCAGGAGCACTCCCCGGTGATGTGCTGCAGTGATGCCACCCACAGTCTGGAATCGAATCTTGACTTTAAGTACAATTACACCGAGCATCCAACACAGAGGGAGGACAGCAGCCAGCATTGTATTTCCTGCCTCATGGGGTAATATGGAGATAATCACCCTCCTAGAGTCTATCTATAGACTGACAAATATTTGTAAATTACCACTGAGTTTTCTATCTCCATAAAAAATCAAGTTAGCTGCAGTGATCTCGAGTGACCTTTTCAGAGCTTTCCTGAAATTCCCATAAAATGCACAAGCATAGATTGTGGAACTGTAGAGGGAAAGGACGTCTGATTCAGATTCAGGCCTAGGAGTAGAAATCAATGACGTAAAGCTGAAAATGCAATCATTTATCTCTCAGCTCAACCTACGGATGCACACTCTATTATTTATATAGTTGGTTGGGTTGTGGGGGGTTTGCTGTTTCCATGATTCATATTGACCAAAAGATGCACGAATAACCCACACAAACCAAAATGAACATTATTACAACTGCACCCTGTCTCTGGCCTGCAACACTGTGACTTTAGCTCCCATTGAAGGTTCATGATAGTTTTATAATTTCAGCAAAATCCTTTAGCATGAATGCAGCTCAAGTAAGATACATATAGTACAGGATTCTGCTTATTTTAAGTCCTGTTTGATCTATTTAATTGTTCAGTTCATCGAAGCCTATGGTTCGAGGGAGAAAACAAGACCAGGTCAAAACCTAGTATATGGCTGGACCTAACACGTGATCTGGCCGACCAATGGCATAACTTCATAACTCGGCCAACCAATGGTGTAACTTCATCACTCACTCAGTCACTCAGTCACGGACATTCGCATCTGTAGGGCTGGCCCCGCTGTTGCGGTCCAGCCACAAATAGACATTACATCATCTGAAATGAGCATTGCTAATTATTTAAAAGCTTCCTTTCCCTCTTGCTCTTCTCTCTGTTTTTGTTGACTAATTCAGGTGTTTTGGCACCATTTTGTGAATAAATTTGTAAATTATAGACCATGTCTGCTGATGAGAACTATGCTTAATTACTGCCACATTTGCTATTTGTCAAAGGGAGATTTCCATTCTGTTCTGTTTTATGAAAAGGTTTTTCATTTGTGTCACCCCTTTTCCTACATTCCAGGTACATCCCATGCAGATTCTGTTTTGTCAACATCATTTCTGCCTGTCGATGTGGCAGCAAGCAAGTGAGCATTTTGAAGAGCTTTTAGAGCATGGGTGGGGAACCTCCTGCCCGTGTGGCGTATAAGGTCCTCTGGTCAATAGCACGTGGCCCACTGGATGTTTCCTAGCGTTGATAGAGCCAGTATATTTTTCCTGTTTTGAAAAAGAAAAAGAAAAAAAAATCGTTGGCTATAATATAACAGACATTTTCAAAACAAAATTAAATTTTGCCTTCTAAGATGAAGAAATAGCTACGAAAGAAAGTACAACAGCAACAGTTTCATCGACCAATTAAAATCTAGCAACGTCACTCGTGCAAGCCGTCAAATAGCTTAGTCAAATCTAAAGTGTAGCCTACGGTTTAATTGGGGAAATGGCGAAGCAATTTAAAAGTTAATGCTGAAGGTTGCGTTTAAAGAGAAATGGAGGGAGGATCACTTTTTTGTGGAAGTGAAAGGCAAGCCCGTTTGCTTAATTTGTGTAGAAGCTCTTTCCGTTCTCAAAAAGAAGGAATGGTGCGAGCGGAGAAAATCAAGTAATAATTTCGCTGCACAACAAGCGTCTTTCCTGCGTCTTAAAAAAGGGCTGAACAGTGTCACTGAAGCAAGTTGCGCGGTGAGTGAACTGATCGCTAAAAGACGTGAGGGCGTATTCCGAAGGCGAATTTGTAAAGAAGTGCATGGTTGCTACAGCGCAAATACTTACTCCAGAAAAACTGAAATAGTTTCAGAACCTTAGTTTGTCTCGCCGGACCTGTCTCTGATTGTATCAGTGACACGAGATAGTTAGAAGTTTTTGCAAGATTCTGCTGCCAATTTTGAGTTTTATTCACGAGCTGTGGATGTGACATAACGCCAGGTAGCAATTTTTCTGCATGGGATTCCAGTGGATTTAAAGATTTGCTTTAATTGTTGGCTATGCACAACACTACCAGAGGTGCATGCAGGTAGAGATCCCTGAATATAAAATTATTGACTGGGCAAGAACTGAGTTCACCTGAACTGAATTTCCACAATGTTTAGGACAAAGACATTTTTTTTTTCTTGATTTGGCTCTGTCCTCCGCAATTCTATATTCATAATCAAACCATTCACATATGGTTAAAGTGCACATTTTCTGCTTTTTATTAAAGTGTATTTTTATACCTTGTGGTTTCATATTGTAGAAGTTACAGCATTTAATATACATAGGGTGGCATCATGTTTCGAACATTCATGTTATGAAAGTAATCATGCTTAGTACTTTGTTGCATATCATTTTCATGCAATGACTGCTTGAAGTGTGACTGATAGACATCCTGAGATCCTGCCTGTCTTCTGTGGTGATGCTCTGCTTGCACTGCAGCCACCTGTTTCGGGGGCTCATTGCCTTAAGCTTTCTCTTCAGCATAAGAAGCACATGTTCAATTGGGTCCAGTTTGGGCGAATGAATGGACCAGTCAGAATTGTCCAGTTTTTGGGTTTGGAAAACTCCCTTGTTGCTTTAGTATATTTGGTGTCATTGTCTTGCTGTCGGCTGAAGCGCCATCCAATGAATTTGAAGGCGTTCGGTTGAACTTGAGCAGCGTGGATGATTCTGTACACCTCAGAATTCATTTTGCTGTTGCTATCAGCAATTACACCATCAGTGAAGACAAATTTTACAGTACCTGTTGCAGTCATTTCCAAACCATAACACCCCAACCACCATGTTTCACAAATGAGGGGCTTCTTTGGATCTTGGGCAGTTCCTTTTGGTCTCCACACTTTGCTCTTGCCATCAGACTGACGCAAGTCTCATCTGTCCACAAGGCCTTTTCCAGACCTCTGGAGTCTTTTTTAAAAACATAAGTTAACATATGCTACAACACAAGTACAATATAAAAAATAAGAACAATTAGGCTACATTGTAGTTGTGGGCTTTGCTGTTATCATTTTTTTTGGCTGACAAATAAATTTGGAAGAGATAAAGATAAGGAGAAGATGAGAAGAGACTCTCAAATGTGTTTCCTTTTGGTTTTTATTTTAATTTTATATATTTAAAAAAAAATGTTACTACTCTGCCTAAATTTTATATAACAGAAACACACACACACACACACACACACACATGCACAATTGTGTGATTATTATGATATTTTGTGGCCTGCTTTGAGCAGAGTGTCAACCACAATGACCCCAGGCAGAATCAGCCAGAGAGGCCACGCTGCCCTTGACACTGGAACAATTTCCAATTCAGGGTGCAATCTTTTCCAGGAATAGATCCAATCTGGGCCGCTCCTACAAAGGTTACGGAATTGAAATGTGGTTAAAATGTGAAGCTTCCGCCAAACTATTCTGATGGCTAAGATGAGAGAGCTTTTTCCTGCCTCCTTCTGCCCGTATGATCCCAGAATGAGCCTCAGGGGTCAGAACTTTGGCATTTCAACTATACAGCATCAGGTGCTGCTACTTTCAGTCATCCCCCTTCCCAGTATACGTCCATTTCCCTACGCCTGTTTTGTTTGTTCCTGTAATAGTGGTTGCGATTACATCAGTGATTACTATCTGAGGTGGGATTTCATTAATGTTGCTGAATTAACACTAACTTGTTGCACTGTGAAACTTTGTAGAATGCACTATTTGAAAAAATATGTAGGTGTAGGCCTGCATACAGAGTAGCTAAACATGTGATGTCCATATGAAAGGTCTGACTGAAAAGACATTTATGTATTTGTACTGACTCATTATATAATGGGATTATTTATTGCGATGAGAGAAAATCACTGATGACAAATCACACCCCTTCTAAATAGCAGTAGTATATTTGTAAGTCATTCTTGATAGATAGTTCAGATTCCATTCCATTGTAGAGTTATTTAACTAAGTGATTCCTTTATATGAATCTTCCTCATTTATCTTGGGGAGGTGTATAAAATCTTCCTAATTTGTCTTGGTGAGTTGTAAAAAGTTTTCTAAAATACTTTATCAAGTGGTAGGTGCTCATTAGCCAGATGAGGGAAGTCACTTGGTATACTGTTCATTAAAATTAAATATAGATTATCAATTAAAAAAGAGAAACATTACAGAATCTAATTTACAAAGATCACAGGAACTCTGGGGGGACCACAGACTGCAAACTAACACAGACGCTCAGTGGAGCACATCAGTCAGAATGGTCTGATTAATCAAAGCAGTACATGTGTATCCTGAAAATGGAAGTCATTTCATATTAAAAGGACTGAATCAGGTTTACTCACAAATAAGCAAAGTAATGTATTGCAAAACCTTTTTATTAATGTTGCACTTATGATATCACTATAAATGCAACACATAAACATGTAAGACTCTTAAATGTGGTTTCTAGCACATGGTACAACATGAAAATGCAAACAGATGGGCTACACGGATTTGAGAAGTCCTGAGGATTTATGGAGGATTTATAGCTTTTTCGGTATACATTCAATTTTAAATGTTCAGTGTATTGTTTCTTACAGCCACATCTGAGTACCCCAAGGATTGTTCTTGCCAGTTTTTATGTTTATATGTATGACAGTTCATGACAAGAATATTTTTAATGGGTGGTGTGGGACTGAAATTTTGCAGTTAAATTTTACATTCCGCTTTTGGCATCCGCATGGATTGCATTCAAACCTGGAATATTGAGGGCCTGATCCTCGTATGGGATATGTGCACTTAACTGAAATTTCCTTGTAAAAGTTATAGTAAAGTTGTAAAGGTGTGTTCCATTTAAATCCAAGTTATGTGCATCCTGGATTGAGGCTTATGCACTTTTATCTAGCCCACTTTAGGTGCACAAATGATGTAATAAATAGGGCAAACAAATTGGCCAACATATTAAAGTACAAGTCAATGGAGTTTCTTTTGACAACAGTGGTTTCACCTGCATCTCTAGAAAAGTAGATTCAACCACTATCATCTTATGGCCATTTAGGCTTTTGTTTGAATGGGGAAAAAGTTTATGGCTTAATTCTGTGCTATTATCTTGAAGCTTTTTAGAAATACTCATTTTTGTCATACAGAAACTGAGTGAAATCAGTGTAATCATTACAGTGACAACACTTTTTGAATTTGCGTGCAATTTCCCATAAATTCTTCTTACTTTGTTTTGTTTCCGTATTCCAGATGGCCAAATGAAAACTTAGTCTGTAAGACATATTTAAGTGTGTTTGGCTGTTTTGTTTCTTAAGCCACATTTTCACATGGGGATGTGGCTACTCGGAAACAGGAATGAAAACCCTTTAAATGTGTATACTGCTGAATTTTATATAACTAACACCCATGCCTTGTAACAATTAATAATGGGGTTTTATTAAGGGGATGGGAACACTAGACAAATAACATTTTTCATATGTGGGCATGGATTGGGACAAGCTAATTTATTTAGCCTACATTCAGTGCAACTGAAGTGAGTGGTTATCTCAGATGTGCACATAGATTCTTAGATGACAGAATGCTGAAGAATGTATATGCTTAGTGAGTTATCCATATAGAGTTTTAATCCCTGGTACAGGGTTTTGTATACCCTGTCAATGCAACCAGAAAACAAACTGAAAAATGAAGAAGGCAACAAAAAAAAAAAAAAAACACAGAACAGAACGGAGCATTTGGAGACTGCCAATTTAGTTGATCCTCAAATTAGTGGCCTTTTGGCAGTAAAGTGGAAAAATTAGCATCTATAATAACTTAGGGGGAACAGTTCAATTCTTGACTTGTTTAAAGACAACATATATATTTTTTTTTAAATTACACTGGTAAATTAGTCACCCATTGACCTACTCCACTTTTGTCTAAGGCAAAATTTCAGAATACAGAATTTATCATACGTTTTTACTCTCTAAATCCCATAAAATAGGATTCCCTTACAAATGCCAGGCAGTGTGTTGTTTTGTAAATCACTTTCACTATAAGCATCTGCTAAATGACTGAACTGTAAATTATAATGATAATGCTACTGTTATCCGGTGTTGGCTCCTCTCGCGTAAAACGGGACGGGTCCCACCCACGTGTCCTGGCTCCCTCCGCTGCCGAAGGCAGAGCCCTGAGGAGAAGCCTTCCGGTGAAGGGACACAGAGGTGAGCACTGCTCCCCCCCAGTACTCTAAGAGATCCAGTAGCAGATTAATTGAGCTGATTGAAACAGCTGGTGAAACCGTGGGACCATCGGGACACTGTGTGACGCGCATTCGCCTCAGCTTGCGCGTGAGCCTGCATTTTGCCAGCATGAGGTGACATTGTGTTGACATTGCGTGGGAACAGAGGCCATTGTGGTTCATGGCTTGAGAGCTTGCTGATACTTCCAATAGGGCACATGAATTTAATATGAGCAGAAGCATTTCATTTTACAGTACTTATACTTCTGACAACTGCATCACTTACGGTCAGAGACGTAGGCCAAACCTTAGGCTTGTCAAACTCAACTTGTTTGGAACATTATTTAAAAAAAGAGGGCACTGCTGAGCTCAGAAATCACAAATAAAGCTATATTGAAGGTGCATTTGCCTTTTTAACAAAAAAACTCTCAGGATGTATGCATGAAATGTGAGAGATCAAACAAAGGACACTCTCACAAGCTCTAATGATACAAAGGCTCAAAGAAAAGCTGTAGCTAAATGACCGTTAACTTTACTCGTTGACTCTGATTAGTGTCACTACAATGAAATACAACAAAAGATTATTCAGGAGTGATGGAAAGTATAGCACCATGTAAAGTAGTATACATTAGTGTCTAATGAAAGCTTCACATCTAAATAATTTATTCAGTAGTAAAAAATTTGTACCCATCAAGGCAATTTTGTTTCTGTAGTCTAGTTGAGTTGAAGTGAAGTACAAGCCTTGAAAGTATGTCGTATCAGCTTGATTCTGATATGATTTTATTTAGCTGCTGTTAATATATGTATAGTGAGCCTTAAAGAATATAATTCTCTTTTAAAATGCTCTGGCTGGTTACTAATAGTTGCAGTGAGAACATGAAAGTAAAAAAAAAAAAAAATTTTTTGCAATAATATAATTTAGGAAAAGGACATTTCTATTTTTGGATATAATTGAATTAATTGCTAAAATGTGAAAACTTCCTTTGTGTTCATCTGTTTGCACGTACAGAAAAAACACAGAAGTGTTAAAATAACATATGCAGTACTCTCCAAAATATTTCGCACCCTTCATGAAGACGAGCAAAGAAGGCCTTTTTCTTTTTTCAAAAAGTATATGTGTCACAATTATTCACACCCCTGTTTCCATTTTGGAGGGCATTGTACATGACAGTGTACATGTGCAGGGAAACACTACTAGAGTCATTAAGGTTTCAGAATATTAATTATGCATTTGGATACAGTTGCCAAATGTCTACTTGGGAAAAAAAAAAAAATATTTATCTTAGTTTGCATGGCTGGAGAGTAAAGGCTTAAAATGGAGCTGAATATTGTTGGATATGCACAATGGAATATTTCCCTATACATTATTTACAGTCATAACATGTATATATAATGTGTACTAGGGCAGAGATGTCACATAATCAGGACTGACAGCTATAAAACCACTGTTTGCGGGAAATGAAGGCAAAAAACCTGAAAAGTGAGTTGAGGAGCAATACGATCTTTGGCAACAAGCTTTTGATCTGCTTCTCTAATGTAAGCAGGGATCACTGTCTCAGCTGATTTCCCGTGTTTCCCCAAAAAGCAGCTCCACTGTAAAGGAGAAAACAAAGTCTATACAACCAATCCACATGAATGAGCATGTGGCTGTCTCTGTTAAGTTCTGCATTTCACACAACTGTGATCTGAACCCTTCTAGAAAGGCTTCTCCATCACAAGTAAACTTTCCTGCCTGCGTCACTGGCACCTTGTAAAGTGTGAAGTCTCTTTCGGTATCTTTTCCCTATAACAATCTTATGTGTTTGCCTTGATGGCTTTTCATTTCACAAACCACCTTGTTTTGCTATAGCCTACTGCATACCAAGAATGCCTGCGTTGGAAAACTTCTCTGGTTGTGTCACATGATCAGGATCACCTAGGAGTTTATAATTATTGGAGGACAACTTTATGATAACTGGTTAGAACACATTTCAAGATCTGAGTGTGTGAAGAGGCTTACCGTATGTAGCACTGTATCAGTACTCAAAGACCAGAGGAGGTAAGACAAAGCCCACCTGCCTCATAGAAACAGCTGAATCAGGAAGAGCACCACCTGGCAAGCTGGCATGAAAGCATTAAAAAACAGAAACTGTAACTGTGCTCCTCTCTGTCCGTGACAGCACCGGAGGACGAGAGGAATAAATACAAATATATCACAGATCGCAGACACTTGATCCTTTCACCTCCGGTGGGGAAATGCCTTTTATTTGGCCCTCAGATGATATCCACAGACTGACAGACAGATACATGCGCAGATGCCAATTCAGTGTCCAAATTCATGGGACAATCTTAATATGACTAGTGTTGAGGGGAAAAAAAGTGATTTAGCAGGTATCAATAGGTGTGAAATTATGTGCAGTACATTTGAATTTAATATAAATCTAATATAAACACAGCAAAAGTACAGGGAACCATGGGTGAGTCCCTCTTTCCTTTAAATCCAAATGATGACATCCTTCTCTGTACCTCTCTTATCATGATGGCTGTGTCTGTCACCCTGGTTATACTTGCTATGCAGATTTTCTTTGCCAGCATTCTTTAATACACTCTACTAAGTAGTGTGGAATGTATTCACATCACTGTTGAATATATGGAGGGGGTGGAAGGGGTTTGGTTGGTTATAGGGTCACAGCAGGCACAATTTACTGATATCACAGGGTTAGTCCAAAAGAATCAGAACCACAACTATCTTCCAAGGCAAAGATAAAATCACCTGCATGAAGATAAATATATATTTTTTAAATCAGAAGAAAGGAAAAGAATTGACAGCTGCACAGATTACTGGCTCTTGTAGCATTCACATGCTCTTGATTAGAGTGATGAAACATTCATTAAAGACAACTGTCCTTTTATTTGCTGGCTCGAGATGAGAGGTTGCACAAGTTCACATCACTCAGGTCTGTAAGCTATACTAGTATTTATTTAGCCAGGGGGTACAAACTTACAGAGTTTGTCTTAAGAGATCAGTTCAAGGGGGTCTTGTGAAGAAAATCTTTATTGAGGAATGGAAGTGAAGTGTGGATGAATCAAAGATGGCTAAATTTCACTGTGGAGCTGCACAATTATGAAGTAGTTGGAATGAGGGGAAAGGAGATATCCATCAAGTGGATCACAAGGATTTCCCATTGCTTCTGTATTTACCTTTAATTTGCACTTTAAAAACACTTTCAGTTCAACCAAAATTTTAAGATCCCAGAGGCCATGCAGTACACCCAGCTAATGTTGTTCCATCAGTAAGCAGAATGCTTTAAATAGGAATTTGGTGGTAGTTTTCACAAACTGCCCTGCCCCACAGGATGGCCTACGAAATCTACAAGCTGAGTGTGTGCTGTGCACTTCATAATTATATAAATATAATTATCAAAAATAGCTTTTAATAACAATGTCAATACTTGTCACAATGTTCTCCCTTACACATGGGGTAGCACAGCAAGATATAATTACAGATGCATTTATTGGTTAATCTCTCAGTTAAATCACATGGGGTTCTTCAGGTAACCTCTCTGGATAAACTTGTTTTGAATGTGAAACGGTGGAACTTTATTTAATTTTGTTTGGGGTTAATTTTTGGCGGTGGGGGAACAAACCCCCTGCCAACCCTTGTGTGTCTGGCACAACAAAGGTACGTTTTCTTTTATCTAATAGGACAAAAAGAAAATGCACTGCCTTTTTTAGAAAGTTGATCTAAACCTAGATGAACGGAACAAAATAAATAAAAAAAATCTCAATGATTCACTTCCCTCAGGGAAGTTAATTTTAGGAAACAAAGCTATCAGAAGCTCACAAAGCACATTAGTGGGGTGGAGAAAAGGGAAAAAAGATATACTAATTGCAGAGAACATCTTATCACTTTACTTTTAAACAAGCTCTTGTGGATGCAATGAAAAACGATGGGTGTTTCATAGGGAAGTATGCAAATTACCACGTAATCACAATATTGCAGGATAAGATAAATTCCTGAACAATCACTAAAGCACCTAATTAACTTCACTTCGCCGATAGATTTATGCTAGGTTTCTTAATTGCAGCCCAACATTTTAACGAGCATTTCAACAATGCATAAATAAAGCTGACAAAAGTGAAAACAATATTCATTTATTTCCTTTCTGTGAGCTCTCCCTTTTTTTCTTGGGGGAGAGAAAAGAAAAACAAACAAACTGAGAACTATGTCCTGGTGGAGGCCCACTGTAGCACACCTGCCGCTGCACAAACCACATCATTAGCTGATCCAGCACACTTCTAATGCAGAACTATAACTCAAATACAGCTTAATCCACCCACAGAGTCCTTTATGTCTTTGTATTAAAATATCCAGTGGTAGAGCGCTCCTGAAGATGCACTGCCTTTCTCAGCAGCCCAGGTGGTCCAGGCACCCGTGGCAGGTTAACCACAGATAACATCGGAACACATGCAATTAACTGTTGGCTGTTTCTCCCAAACATTTTCAGCAAACCGAACAATTTCTTTTATCGTCAGAATCCATTTGCCGTGATGTCCCAGAGTGTGCCGTCAGTCACTGGACGAGCTCATTGGCGGCGACGGCGTAACTGCTTTTCTTCTCGCTGCAAAGACCCATCTCCGGGCTGATGTGTTCAATTGAAGGCGACGGTGAGAAATTCCGAAGTCATGTTCGATATCCCAGAGCCAAAATGAATTCAGATACAGTATTTTATTTATTCAGTGCTTGAATTGGTAACCCTGACCCGGATCAACTACACAAGAGACCAATAATTATATTTTGGAGCCTTTCAAGTTGCCAGGGATTAAATTATGGAAATTTAGTAATTACACAAAAGCCATGGGGAGCTGACTCTTTATTGAAAAAAGGGGGGACAACACATGAAAAGTGCTGCTGTTCTCAAAATATCTGAAAGAAAACTGAAGAAAAAAATTATATGGTTTGTGTGTGCACAGATGCAATTCATGTCAACACCCTCTTTCTCTGTGGCACTCTGCATGGAAGACATTTTGAAAATTTCCACATATTACATAAAACAAAATGCACTGGATACGCTTTGTCACATTTCTTTAAAAGCTCATGAAAAGACATTCAGAAAATTGAAATAGACTCACGCAGCTGTCAAAAGGGCAGTGCCCCAGGTACTGGCAAATAGTGAGTGAATATTCAGCGCACGTTAAAAACAGCTTCACGGGGTAAGCGCCTACTTTAATTGCCCTCTCTGGAAGACCCCAGGCCGTGGAGATTTCCCCCTGACATTTGTTTAATGTCCCATTAGTGCTAATGAACCTTCCTCTCACAGTGAGACGGGGAGCACAATGAAATTTGCCCCTGGACTACAGCGGAACCCCACTAATGTGAGCTGATCAGTCTACAGAAAAACTGACCATTTGAGTCTGTGCTGTTCTGGTGAATTAGCACTCCGACTAAGCACCAAAGCACCTGATTGAAATTTCAGCAGCAGACTAGAATGGGCGCGGGGGGGGAGGTGGGGGGGGGGGGGGCTGTTGGAGTGGGAGGTCAGGAAGGCCACTTAATGTTTTCCCCCTGTTTCAGTATTACTTTTTAAGCTAAGAGGTTCTATTTCTCATTTACAAAGAAACACAGCTGAGTAGATTTTCTTCTTCTGCTGATTATAAATATGTGGTTTAATTTGGGACATCTGTACACTATAGTCTACCCTATACCGGAACTAGAAACATCTCCTCCTGGTATCATTCGTGATGAACCATTTTTGCACTGTAAAAAAGTTATTGCCACCATGTCCATATGATGTGGAATAACCTATTTCTTATTCATCTGTCATTTGTTTTGAATTTTTGCATGTGTTGTAGGAATTTAGTTTGCCCAAGTATACATGCATGAATCAGGAATTCATGCTCATATCCAAGTACCGATACATGCAAAAATAGTCTATTTTTAAAAATGTAGACAGAGGAAGCCACGCACGCACACGTGTGCGCACATACTGTACACACACACAGGCAGACACACACAGGCACAGACACAGAAAACTTGCACAAAACTGGTGGGATTTTAGATTAGGCCCCACATGAGCAACCATTAAAGGTAAAGAATTTCCAGAGGGAAAAAAAAATTGCACAAGTTGTATTCAGCAGGACCTCTGCAGGGAGAGTATAAAATGTGAATCGTCTCTTTAATGCAAGGAAGCATCAGGGGTTGAGGAGCTGCTCTGTGGCACACTGGCAGTTTGTTAGAGGAGTTTCTGACCTACTGTTTCATTCCTCACATCTTCTGATTCACTGGCGGGGTTCAGAGCAGCCCCAGTGGTTAGCCCCCTGGTGGGGATGAAGGTCTGATTTCCCACAGAGCCATGTGCCATTTCAGCAGCCCCAAGCAGCACCCAGCCAGAATGCAGAAAAATAGTGAAATCACCTTCACAAATTTAGACGGATTGCACTGCGAAACATTCAAAACTGTGGATGCACTTCAGCATGACATTCTGCTAATAAGAAATTGTTGTGACAAGTGGTTGCTATGACAATGTAGACATGCTTTATTACTCTCGTTGCCTGGCTGTGCTGAGAGTTAGTTGTGTAGTGGCATTATACAGTATGCTTATGGCTGTGCTCTGAAAACCATGTGTGTTTCTCATAGAAAACACAGCAGAGACCACTAGCCTGGAACAGGGGAATAAGGCCAAGATTTGTCCTAAAATTTCACTTCAAATTCAATATAGCTGCTACTTTTTTCTTTTAGAAATACTTTGGTGAATTTCTTGCAGTGGTAGCTAAACTCCTTGAACTGTGTTAGAATTCTCAAAGTTAAGGAAAATTGTTGAATGGATCCTGGACTGTGCTTGAGAACGTCGGCTGAGGCTGCGCACTTCCTGTTGACCTCTATTCTTTCATCTCCATGGGTGGGTTGCATGCCGCCCATCCTCCCTGCGCTCAACCAGTCATTTAAAATAAACACAGCAATGGCACAATAACACTTTGGCCTTTCAACCCCTTCTTACAATCCATACATATTGAGTTCCAGATAATAAGCTTTTACTAATGCTCTGCAATGCCAGTGATCAGCTTTCCAAGGTCAGCTTCTCCATCTGAATCTTCTTTCTCTCGCTCTCTCGTTCTATTTATTGCTTTATCTCTCCCTCTCCCTCCTCCTCCCTCTCTCTGTTTCTCTATTTACACAACTGTTTCATAAAGCCGTGGCATTCCACATCAAAGAGGATTGAAGAGGACAAAAGAGACGCAGTCTAGCCTGGTACATTAACAGCCATCCTTCCCACTCCGTAAAAACGGCACATTAAGATCACTAATAGCACCGAAAATAGGTTTGCGTACGGCAGCCTCTGCACCTCCAAAATACCCCGTGTCAGTGAGATATCACTGTGAAATAGGGGCGGATATACTCAGAGATACTGCCCATCCACAAGTGCGTCCATGTCGCCAAATTGAAACGGCATGACACTGCGGAGTCATAAAAAAGGAATCAATACTAATCTCCGTGGTGATCTCCCAGGAAAAGATCTGTTTCAGTTCACTCCCGACCCCGGGGGTGAAGAGACCTGGTCGTTTTGAGTTGTGTTTGTTTGACACTGGCTAGCATGTGACTGTGGTTTCATTTAATAATGAAGACATGTTCACAGTGTGGGCTCGATGTAAGCTATTTTGTGAGAATGTGAATGTTTCACTAGGGTGTATGTAAAATGCCACAGAGCAGCATGAGGAATCCGTAATAACGGCCAGCATTCAACCCAAAAGCAAGGAGTACCAGTCTACTGTGTGTTTACTGCTTCAGAAAAATCAGTGTTGAATTTACAGCACCATTATTCTGTGTGAATCTGGAGTTTATTGAATTCTGCAGACATCCATTCAAGACTTTCAGGCCATAGAACTGAATCCAGAGCGTATATTTTAATGGTGAGTTGTGTTGTATTATATTCACACAATCTCAGGATTTTCAATAGATTCTATTTTTCAATTAACCACGCAAATTGTCAGAACATTTTATTGCTGTATTTACCTTGACTACTCCTTCAACAGAATACATTAACTGGACAACGTGTTGTTATGTATTGCAGACATACAGATAGCTGATTGGATATCAAGCTATTGTATGATGTCACCTGTTTGCGGCTGCCTTGAACCCATAGGCGCCGAACATTTCACAGACACTCTGCTTGTTCAATAACATTTCAACAGTTTACAGTCATTTAAGGGAAGTAGAGGTTTCCGGGGAGAAGGGTTTGTGTCAAAGATGTTATTTTTTGTGACAGAGCAGTACGCTGCAGTCCCTCAACTTTTCAGAAATTGACAAACGGCTGAAATGGCTGGAGAGAGTCAGTGTAAGCTTTTTTTTGGCATGTAAGATCTGAGGACAAAATAAACGATCTTTCTGGTCACAAATAGAAAAAATGGTTCAATCTGTCCCAGTGGAACCATTGCAATTGCAATAAAATCGGACTCCATAATGGTAAATTAGCTCTAAAGAAAAGAAATGGATTTAAGTAATGGCTGTGCAATGGAATAGGGTCCCAATTAGCTGTCACGGGTATATGCAAAGCTGTTGCAATGACAGAAATTGTGGCCGGTAGGCTTGTACCCCAAGTTGTGGTTTTGGCATGTGTCATCACTGGAAACCTTAAGGGAAGAAACCATTAAAACAGATCAAATATTTGATTAAAAATGAAAAGGCATAAAATATGTATGAATTCACATTAAACTAATACGAAGAAAGAAGCAAAGAAGATCAAAATAGAGTGAATAGCAGCCTCCAGCTGTAGGAAGTAAGTGGGAAGGGGTAACATGGGAGAGATGCTGTCCCCCTTGTCAAGTTCTATATACCTCTGATTGCTCTTCATTTTTGGGTGAGAAGCCGCAAGCAGGAAACAGTTTGTAAACAGGCAAGACCTCTGTATCTGGAGACTTCCCTTCTCCACTGTTCACATTGCAGCCAGGCTTCATGACTTTGGGGTGGATTTCTAAGACTAAGCCAACAGATACTCATGCTTACTAACTCAGATGGGGGAGGAAAAGAGCGGATAGACTTAAACATGCCATGACAGTGATTTATTGTGCTGAAAAAATATGTATGGTGTGGGTTGCATTTTCCTGCCCAGGTGTAGGTGCACTCATAAGGCAAGCCCAGTAGTTATCATTACATAATGTTGCTGAGTGATCATCTTCACCTCATGTTAAAGCATTTATTTCCTGGAGAGAGCAAATGCCTTCCTGGATGACTATGCCCTTGTCCATAGAGCAGTCACTTGATGGACGACATTGCCATGGCTTCAATGAACAGATCTGAACCATTCTAGCTATACATGGTTTCCCAAAACCCATTTTTTTGTTCATTACCTACACTGATGATAAATCACTGATAACATCTGGTGACCTGTGGGTGCCAGGCCTGTTGTTGGAAGGATCAAATGCAGCTTCTAAGGAATCCTGGTCAACCTAAGCAATCGTACTGCTGGAATAATTAATCAAATTATCTCACTACTGTGGAATTAATGCCAGTTAGCTGATCAACTAGTATAGATTAGATTCAGAGATTTCCCATGAAGTCAGACTGTTGGTTGTCATCTCATGTACCACATGCATGAGAAGCAGATCTAGCCTCTGATTTATGAAAGGTTGCCAGTTGTCTACTTTTTCATAGGAGTGGAATGACAGAAATAACAGTTTCTATTTATGACACGGTCTCTGAAGACCTTACATCGAAAAGATGGAAGAGAGGGGTAGACAGGCAAGCATGCTGACAGAGAGAGACAGAATGAGAGGAGTGATGCTCAGATGCCCGGTTTCGATACAGTGAGACTTATCCACTGTTAGCACATCCACACACAGAGCTGTGCCATGTCCCTTTTGTGGTTAGAAGAAAGATGAAAATCACACATTATTTTTTTTTTCATGTATTCTGTGTGAATAAGGGCAACTGTAGACAACTTCCATTTAAAAAAACTCACCTGAATATGACATGCAAGTACTCTGTTAAAGCAAAAAAAAAGATTCTGTGAACTCCCAGAGCACTCACACCCACTTACACATTCTCCACCTCACCGCCCCCAACTTTCTCATAATCTGAAAATGCTCACTGACTTTAAATGGCTTATGAATAAAACCCCTTCTAGAAATATAAATAAATAAATAAATAAATAAATAAAAATAATGGTCTTCACTCACTGTGTCATCAAAGGCTTTACTACAATTACTAGCAGTACTGAATTTCTGTATGAAAAGCACAGGAAAACCACAGTAAGTGGCGACTAACCGCAAAGAGCAAAGCAACAGCAAAGTAAACAGAATTACCCATGCTGCATTTAAGGGTGCTCCATTTATTCCTGATTTATGGATTAACTGAAAGCTCTCACCTCCGTGTGAGAATACCTTCCACCTTAAGAACAGCATCCTTTGCAGTTTTCAGATTGTTATCATGACGTAACTAATGGACTGGGAGGATGGGGCCCATCGGGGGATTCAGAAGTGGAGAGATTATTCATAAGGGAGCAGGAGGTATAGGGAAGAGAGATGCATCTTTGCCTGCAAGTGTATTTATCTTCCTTCTGCCATTTACTTAAAATTGCTTTTGCTTTGCACTTTCCTCAGAAAAAAGTAGCACTTTAAAACTAAAGCAGAAGGCTTGAATTCTTCACCTCTCGCATGCAACGGAATGTGTTTATCCATCACAGAGCTGAAATAAGCCACCTGTTTGAATAGTCCTTCATGGCAAATAGACAAGCTAATAAATACTGTAAAACATGAAATACAAAGTGTTATACCTTAATATGTGCCCTTGTGTATGTAAATGATATGTATGATGTGACATATGTCAATATTGCAATTATTGTTGGCCTCATATGCAGATATGGCTAATTCTTAACATATACAGTTCATTCCATTTATTTGGACAGTGACACATTATCAGTTGTTTTAATTCAGCACATTGGATTTGGAATGAAACAATGAATATGAGGTTAAAATGCACACTGGACAGCTACACCCTCAATGAGTTTTATACACAGAAACAGTCATTACCACCGCCTCTCTTTCCCTCTCTCTCTCTCTCTCTCTCTCTCTCTCCCTCCCCCTCTGAAACACACACAAATACACACACACACACACACACACACACTTGCACATGCTCTTTTGCTCCTCTCAGTGGTCAAGCCCTGGGCCTCGCCCCTATCACAGCAGAGCCCTCTGCTGTCATTCTGTGACTTCATGCTGCCGATGGTGATTTCCGGTGGCAACTCGGTACTTTATCTGCTTCTCTCACTTGGAAAAAAGCTCTCCTGACAGACCTCTGCCTCTGCCTGACACTGCAAAGTTTATTTTTCAAATGGGTAAGCCACAGGGACAAGGAGAGCTCCAGTGATCCAGCGCATAATCACCTAATTGGATCATTTGTTAGGCTTAGTTAACTCTAATGACCATGTGTTGAGGGCGTTGAGTGAGTGATGATTTTGTGAGATTGCAGCTCGCCAGGAAACAGGCCTGTCTACCCTCACTGCCTCAGGGTGAGCCGCTCCTGGCCTCTCCACCTGGTGATAGTGATTCACATTTTTCCTGCCTGTAGAATGAGGGGGAAATCTATTCCTTTGAGCTGGAAGCTAGGTGTGATGCATCCTGGCTATGGGTGCACCTTGTTCAAGTTGGCCAGGCAGTGCCTGTGATCATAATGGGAGACGTGAACCATTATTAACCCTGTTAAATTATTGCTGTAACCCGGAGCAGGGTCAGTGCACACAAAATCAGTGTCTGTTCAACATGAAACAATCATGAGTGATTCACTAGGCAGACCTGAACAGAGAGTAATACAATTTCTCAGTAATACATTTGTCATCTGATGTCCATGACTTCATTAAGAAGGGCATGATAATCATCCATTTAAATAGTATAAAATGTATATCTCAGGGCTAAATCTGCCCTTTAAGGAAGGAAATTAAAAGCATGATTTAAATGTATGTGTAATTAATGCTGTTGTCACTCCTGTAAGCTACTGCACGCCTAGCTTGTATCCTAGTGCCTTTATAATACACTCTCTGAAAGCAGTGTTTTCATGTTAATCAGAGCTTAATTTGATTATATTTCTAATGACCTTCCATTGAAATTAGATGGATTTGAGCTTTAACTGAAGAGAGATAAATAAAGTGATGGCAGTGTTGTCTGATACCATGTGCTAATTAGTTTACACAAACTTATGAATGCATAGGAATCCATATTCCTGTGTGATTTATTCTAAAATATGGAGAGGAAATACAACGTAAGTTAAATACTTTTACTTTGGTTAAAATAAAATGAAAGCCTCCGTATAATGAAATGCTGATTGTAAAATGGGATATGTAAAGATCCCCCATATCCATGCGTTTTGGCCAGGTTGCCCCCATATCAGATGGCTTGAATATGTGTTTGAATACGTATATTCTTTGTGTGTGTGTGTATGTGCGCACCTGTGTGGGTTCATGGGTTTGGGGGGTGTGTGTGTGGGGAGGGGGGGGGGGGGGGGTTAGTCTTATGTTTGTATTTTACTCTACAACCACTCATAGAGGTGACTGTTGGAAATCGAAAGCAATATGTAAATTCCAAATTGTGATGCTTTAATTTTAAAGAATTAGAAAATCTGATACCCGTGTGTTCGTGGGAATATGCTGTTAGTGTAAGTGGCGTTGTGGTATCCAGGTGCTGTTTGGGCTCTGGCATGGAGGCATGTGACAGGTGCAGTGGAGTGCGCAGAGAGACGGGGGCCCTGCATGCACTGCGCAGCGTCGTCTCCTATCGGCATCACTGTCAAACGGACAGAGTATGACAGCTGCTGCATGTCTCAGTTTTTCACATGTATTTATTTTTTCAATTGCATAACAAAGTATTGAGAGTGTTTAGCCATTTGTTTTGCTGATTTGGCCACTTCACTTCTGTCAATATGGGTTTCAACTATGATGTCACCACATAATCAGCTGTTTCTTTGTCGGCGCCCCCATCAACTCTTTTTCAACAGTACAATAACAGACTTGATCTATCCAGGACACTGATCACTACTTAAAACATTCTAAAAAATCTATATTTTATTGTCTTAGTGTTTATGACATCTGTAGTGTAATATACAGCACAAATGCTTGTATTTTAACAGTGCTCTTGACAAACAATTTCTGCTGCAAAAATAAATAAATAAATAAATAAATACAATTAATGGTGTGAAGATCCAAAAGTAAACACCAATTTTGGAGTCAGAAGCACAATTAATATGCAGGTCTGATATTCTAATAGCATGATGGTCCTCCTTTCTATGCCAATATTTTATGCATACTGTTATTCCACATTTCCATATACCAAGTGCTGTAATATTCAAGGACTTGGAAGTCCTTCAGCAACTCACTTTTTGATGATATTTCAGTAAAATGCTTTGAGATTTATACTGTAGATGAGGTCACACATATGACATGCACTGTACAGTCACATGCATGAATTCATGTTGCAAGATAATCAGTGATCACCAGCTTACAGTAAAATTAGTTTATAGAAAGTAAACAGCAAGCTACCTGTCGATGGTTATTTTTATGGTTGAGTACACAGACATAATGGACATAATACTCCATCGGGAAGTAGATAATGTGGATCAGCTGCATTTCTTTTCAAAATAAAGCAAACTTGAGCAAATAAAACAAAATGCATATGTGATCAATGTATGGCTATCGCCCTGATTTATAGAAGAAAAGCCGTGTATGGCTAGATTCAAAGCTTAGCTCAGTACCAATCCCCTTTCATTATTATCAAGGTTGTTATTCTAATAACACTGGGACTTTAGGGATTTACATGGAAAATCACTCATTCTGATTACAATGTTTTGCTTTTATTTGTATGGGTATACAGTAGCTGGGTAAACCAGTATGAAGAAGTCAGCTCTTAAAAGGGACAAAAATATAAAGATAAAAGCCCTGCAAGTGGAAAAGAGGAATTATAATGCATAACTGGAGCTTTTTACTGTTGTTAGATAATAATGGTGATATCCAGGTACTTTAAATGAGCATTAAAAAAAAAAAATCTGTCAATCATGTTCATTTGTGAAAGATGTTTTATTTGTGAAAGAAATCATGTCCATTTGTGAAGGAAAAATTATTTCACATTCATGGTTCCCTAAAGCTTGTAATCTGAATCAATAACCAGAAATTAACAGTTACAGTACATACAGCCAGCATACAATTACACCAGCTTCAAGCCATCTGCATTTAACTGTAACCTAAAATCCACCTTCTACAGAATGTTCTGTCTGCCTCCACTCCTCAAGTTTGGTTGAATGTTTTAAAGTAAGTTTCTCCAGGCCTGCTTTCTGAAAATCTACAAGTGATCCTAACTGGCAAGATTGGACAAAAGTACTGATGATCACATTGATGATCACATTGGCACACTTAATTTACATCGCTTTGGATAAAAGCATCTGCCAAATAAATGTAATGCACTGTAATGCAATTTAATGTAATGATCTGTGAGATGAGATTGGATCAGATAAAACCCAACCTGGGTTCAAAGAACCCAGCCAATAAAAGGCAGGAAGACCCCAAGGGGCCAATCAAAGACTGAAAAGCAAAAACTCAGCTCAGGATCTTCCCCAGCTAAATTTGTGAGGATGAACTCGGCCTGAACAACTGTTACTTCAGATAACATTAGGTCTTTTGTGTCATTTTAGTACGATTATTTTCCAAACAAGGGTGTCAGCATGAGATTTCAATGAATAGGTTCAGCTATGACAAAATAATGACTGAGAACACATCATTTTGTAAACCATGTACCGCTGGTAAAACTGTTTTTGGAACAGATCAAGGTGATTTTGGGAAAAATGTCTAATTCTGGTGTGTATTAAGGAATCACACAATACATCATCACAGACATTTTGACACCAGAGTTCTCTTCATGCTGGTTGTCATGGGGATAGTTACTAGCACCATCCTGTAATTTTCTATAATTTCCACCTAGCACTATAATGGCAGCAAAATTCAAAAGAGGAATCCTCCTCATCTGCCCAAAAAGCTTATCTGTCCTCATATTATAGCTGGAACAACTTCTTCTCAGCCTAGGCCACTGGAAACAAGAAGCATGGCCGAAAAGGTGATAATTTCAAAAAAAATTACCTTCGGTAATGATGGGCACCCTAGTTTCATCCAGAAAGCATCATTGTTATATGTGTTATATTATGCATTTGTCTGCTTTCCAGTGAGACAAAACGCAGTATGCATAGCATGTTATTAGCACCTTTTTATGGAATCGGGCCCTCAGAGATATCCTGCCAAGCTATCCCTGTCATCTTCTAATGATTATAGACAATCTCTGTTATGTTTCAGGGGAATTAATGGTTGAAAAAGTGAGTGAATAGTTTAAAAAAAAAAAAAAAACATTAGAAAAAATTGTAGATCAGGAAAGGTACTTAAAGTATGACAGGGTGATTATTGTAACAGAATAAATAAATAAAATAATCTGAATGTGTACAGATGAGTGGCCAAGCAACCAGTATTTCCCAGGAACATACATCCCTAGTCCTTTTGTTCTGACATGGCTTGTCCATGGGCATGGTTTGATGTGGCTTGCCACACAGAAATCAGACACCAATCATAGTTAAATCAGCTTTTCCTGTACTACTGTTGTTTTTGATGGTTTGTGATACTATAGCCTCTTTTGTATGAATTTTGTATTTTGGATAATGCAAATGCATACAAAGTGCATTTTGATGTAATCTACACCTACATATTTTTCTCCACTGAATATTAGCGTTACACGTAGGTTTCACAAATTAATAGAGACACCTCTGAACTTAAAACTGAATGTAATTTTACAATAGAAGCACGAGCATTAAATTTAATTTGTGACAATGCTGTTCTAAACAGCTCTGTAAAATGAGACTAAATTCACTGATTTTTCTAATGGTGCTTAATTGACACTAATGTAGGCTATGGATAGGCTGCGGTATGTATGGAATGCACTTTTTTCAGTGCCTCCTAAATTTCACACACCTAGCTTGAGTCAATTCCCTCTTTTGTGTCTTGGGTTTGCCAGAAATATAAATCCGTATTTGTACAGGATGTCAACTTTTTTTTTCTTTTTTTTTGCTCTGCTTAATTTTCTGAATGTAAAATCTATTAAACTAGTAATCAAATTTGTATAGCCTAAACTATAAGACTTGCCATTGTATGCATATGTTATGGAATTTATATTGTAGTATAGTTTGACTATTTTTATTTGTTAATTAACAATATAACTTTTAAAAAAAAAACCTTCTCATTTTAAGAAGTCCATTCGTATTCAATCAAAATTAGTTTTCCTGATGGACCTTATTGTTTATATCATTCAGTCAGTCAGACACTTAACAGCACTTGATTGTAAGCAGGCCTTAATGCAAATTCAGCATGTATACCTTGATTGGTGATGAAAGATTGGTTTTTCCTTCAAGAATCCCATTGTTATATTTAGTAATGTCTTGATATGAATAAAACATTACTTTGCATTCATTTTGCTGGTATCTGCATTTCCTTTAATGTCAAGGTTCTGAAAAGAGAGAACATGTTAGAAATGCAGCTTTCCAGAAGGGACAAGTAAGACTGTAATTATATTTGCAAAACCATAATTTCCAAAATCAAAACCATCAAAAAAATAAGAAAATATGAGTGTTCATGTGTATTTTTCCACAAGGTCAACAACAGCAATATAATACATTTTACTGTACTTATGAAATAATTGAAATATTATTATTATATTTAATATTATATTTAATAATAAATATTATTTATTTATTTGTTTATTTATTTCATAAAATAAGCAACAAGAATTGCATTGCATTGGTGTAGGGAAACCACTCAGAGATGAAATGACCAGCACTGAAAATAACAGCCAGTGGTCAGTGACCTCTTGAACCTACAATGATGCTACCATGGCAATTTAGGATTTTAGACAATGGTGTCACTTGAGATGTTACTGAACACAGAGGGGCAAGTGGATTTGTGCTGATGTTTGTATTACTAAACCACATCTGATGGAGAATGTTATTTTTTCCTTTCGTATTGTTTGCTATTTACAAACAGTAAGCACCAAAAGATTCCTTTATTGTTAGAATATTGTAAGATAGTGTGCTGTCATTTAATTCAAGATGTATTAATCCCTCTACTGCCGTTTCCAAACATGACCATTCGGGGGAAAAAAACAAGACAAATAGCAAAAGGACTCTTGGAAAAATATAACCCATCACATCAAATTACATTGAAACATCTTTCCAGAAATAGATGATTATACCTGATGTGTACATCTGACTCTAACACATTAAGGGTGGTGGAATAATTGAAGGTCTTTGCAGAATTCAGTTAATCGCCATGGCTTGTCAGCCGTGCAGTGATGCATCCCAATGAAACAGTTGGAGCTGATAACCCATCACACTGAGGTGTGAGAGCCAGGATAATTATCCTAACAATTAGTTATTATCCCTCCAATCCCTGCATTGACTTTCATTCCAGCCCCAGTGCCAACCATAATATGATGCCGTTAAAGCTTGCTTAAAAAACAGAGCAGAACAATTATTCCTGGATTTTTATCCCCCCCCTTTTTCCTTAACGTAGTCCTGGTGATTTACTGGAATTGACGGCAGACCCTTAAAACACAATCACCGCATGTGAAGATGAGTGTTCCTATAAAGCTATCGAGCTAATCAGTCATGTGGAAAAACATGTTGTTTTTAATTCAAGTGAAAAATGAGCTTCGGTCCAGTCAAATGATATCCCACTGCCCTCCCTTGCACACACACTCTCCCCCTCACACACACACACACACAAAACAATATGGTATGTCACAAGGATGCATAATGCCAGATTGCTTGGTTGTCAAAATCAATATTGGCATGTTTGACAAAGACAAAGGGTCTCGGGAGAAGGGCCGCTATATTGGTTGCAGAGCTAAAAATGACAAGTGACAGCCAAGACTCAGGCTGGACAAGACAGATGAGTTAACAACCGGAGACCTTCGTGACAGATGCTCTCAAACACATCATGGAAAAATACGCAAGGGAGCGAGCTGGCAGGGCCAAAAAAACCTAATGAATTCTGCCCTGAACAACAATGAAGGAGAGGAAGAACAAAAAAATAAGGTATTAAATTATGTAGACTTTTTTTTCCAACCACAGTGGATTTGTGGAGAAAATGCAGTGCCACTCCGTAAGTATTTAGACAGTGACACATTTTTTGTTGTTTTGGCTCTGTACTCCAGAACATTGGATTTGAAATGAAACAATGAATATGCGGTTAGAATGCAGACTGTCAGCTTTCATTTCAGGGTATTTAGATTCCATACTGAGTGCTAACTGCTTAGGAATTACAGCCCTTTATGTACATAGCCCCCCCCCCCCCCCCCCCCCCCAAAATGAGCAAAAGTAATGGGACAAATTCATATAATCAAATAAAGTTGTCATAATTATTACTTGGTTGCAAATCCTCTCCAAATCTAAATTTAGTAATGAGATAACTTGCAGTTTAACATATTTGTTTTTAAGATATACAATTGTTATCTCTGTCATATATTGATATTTGAGAAAGTTGAAGCTTTTCCAGGAAATTAGTCTTTGTCAGTGTCATTGTCACACAGCAAAACCAGACAACCTGGAGATCACCCTAAAATGGTGGGACTATGTTTAAAAGTTCTGTAACTACACACATCACTCAATATAAATACTATCAAATCAAAGCTTACAATCTGCACTATATTCATTGTTTCTTTACAAATTGAACATGCTAGAGTACAAAAACAAAATGTATGTCACTGTCCAAATACTTATGGACTGTACTGTGGATGTGCTAGTCTTAATTAGCATGACATTTACGCTATTAATTTTCTCGACCAATGTAATAAGCTCTGTTCAAACCTGAAAAGTAATCTAGCAAAGGAAAAGGAAGGACAATTTTTAAAATTGCATGACTTTCTTTGGAGACTACTCAAGGGGATGAAAGCGATTAGTTTGCAAAAAAAATATATTGCATCTGTGGCATCAAAGTATGCAAAGACATAATTTCATATCTTTGAAGAATAATGCATTTAGTTGAGGGAGGCAGACTAAGCCCTTATTAACATTTAAAATGAAGTGTATCTGTAAAGCAAAAGTTCTTGATTTGAAATGGGAGATGCCTTATTTTCCCGGCACTAATCATTGTACTCTCCACTGGACTGAAAAAAAAAGAAAACAAAAATAATCACAATGGGGGAATTAAGTATAGTATAGTCAATCTGCACAATTACCAAAATACCAGGGTTTATACTAGCAAATGCCTTAAAGGAATTTACTGTTAGTAAGTGTTATTCAACATTTATTTAGTAATTTACTTCTGACTATTGCTGCACTGCACAGAACTCTGGGAAAGTGGGCGGTGCTAACCCAGGAAAAGCAGTGTGTGGTAAGATAACTTGGAAAAATATTGTAAATATTACTAGGTATAATAGATTACCTGTTGTTTTGAAGACATATTTAAGTAAAAGCAGGAGAATGATATTTTCTTGTAGAAATTACAAAAATGGTCTTGTTAGATTTACAGGGCCAAATAATTTTCTTTTTTTTTTCAGTATACTTACTGCCTTGGACATGCTCCTATATTTTTAAGTGTTGCACAAGGGTATGATAGGTTTTGTTAGAACCAGTGGGAAATGCCCACATTAAAATGAGAGCATGTATATAACATTTAACTTGCACAAAAAAGTTAAATTTAAAAAGAAATGAATGAATGATTCAACTAATTACCTAATCGTGAGCTTCAATCACGACTTTAAATAGAGTTAGGTGTCTTATTGCTGGCCTGCTCCCACCCCAGCCCTTTTCAGATAAGATGGGACATTGCTTTATATGGCTGCATTTTTATTTTTACTGCAGGAACACTCAATCCTGGTCCTGGAGAGCCACCCAGTCTGTTTCAACAACCGATTCAGAATCTAGATCAGCTGAGTTAACTGTGTAATGAACGGCTTTAACTGACCAACTGCTGTGCTTCTGAAGTGCTGAGTAACAACGAAAACCAGCAGACCCTGCAGCTCTCCGGGACGAGGACCAGTGGCTCAAAGACAAGCTTTTCCTGGCATTTAAACTTCCATCCATGTTCACTATCCTTCCTGACACTCCCACTATTAGATCAACCAATAGTTTTTATAAATGTCTCAATTAAAAACTCAGTTGTATAATTATTCACTTGATTGTGCCATTGGAGTGCCTATGGGGACCCCTGGAGGTTAATCATTGAAGTACAAGTTTAAATCGCTGCAGGTCACATGGTTGAGACAAACTGGTGTCTGTATTCATAATATGTTTACATCCCACATCATAAGGACTACAGAGTATATTCATGGGTTCATATAGTGCTCTGCATAAAACATTCATTACAACCATTTGTATATATTATATCAATCTGGGATAGACCTGACCTGAGGTATCACACCACAATTTAGACATAAAATGGATAAAACCGATTTATGCTTAAAGTGTAAAACTGAGGTTGGTAGTTATATTCATTGTGTTTGGTCTTGTATGCACATCCCTGACTACTGGGGAAGATTATTTAGAATATTAAATCTCATCTTCAATGCTCTGTTTATTCCTGGGCATGCCTAGTGTTCAAATGAAGGGTGTTAATGCTAAGAAGTTGCTGAGCATTCTGTCATTTGCAGCATGAAAGAATATTCTGCTGAAAAGGATAGAGGATCATCCTCCTGATGTTTCTGGTTGCTATTGGATAATATTAAATATTATACCCCTGGAATATTTAACTTGTAGGACTACTTGTAAAGTAAATGTATTCTATGACATATGGGCACCCTTTCTTGAGCATATTGGTCCAAGATTGTCAAGCACTGTTTTAAACAAATGGTGGATTGTAATACCAAATAGAGAAATATGAACTTTAAATATTAAATTGCATTGTATGGCAACTTGTTCCAAAATAAAAAGTGCTGGTGAAGCTTGATATTCAATGTTTTTGACATTTTGTAGGGACACTGCATTGAAGAACACACTGTTATTGTATAAATTTTATGTATTGTAAATATTGTGACTGATAGGAGATTCTCCCTTAACTTTTTCTGTCTTTCTCTTTTTTCCTCCAATTTTCTCAATTTCACTTTTCTCTTTTTTTCTTTTTCTTTTCTTTTCATCTGTCACATTGGTTTTGTTTTTCTCTTTCACTTGTCTACTTACAAAATTGAATATATTTAAATTTTAAAAATATACACTGTAAGACAACACAAGTGAATAATTCGCAATTGCACAATTGTGCCACAAGATGAGTTTTGGTAAAATAAATGTTTCATGCAATTACATCATATGTCCATATTCACGTCACTCAAAGACGAATCCCCTTGTTCTCAGGAAAAATGGACTAGATGTCCTAGGCTTTGAAATAGCAGAGAAAATCTTTCAAATGAATGCAGTCACCAGTAAATGCTGCATAGTGTACATGTGCTGCACAAGATCAAAAAGCAAAGCTATTTTTGTAATTCTGTTCACTACAAAAAAGCCAAAGCAATTTGCAAGTCTGCAGACAGCAAAAGGATAAGAACACACTTCAGAACTGACACATGAATTTTATTTGATTCTCACAACCTAAATTATGGTTTACATTTTATGCAATTGTGGAATCTTTCAAAGGTTACAGCAGCACAATAGCTTTCTTCTGGCATTGTTTTAGCCTTGTACAATGAACAAAAGTAATTCCAAAATGCTGTAGCCTTATAAAAATGATTTGGTTACATAGAGTATTGTCAAGTGATTTTCTGACTGGTGTTTAATGGTGCAAATGTTTATCTTCAGAGGTAGACAGAGAAATTAGTAGTGCCCATATTTACAAAAAACAAAAAGGAAAAAGAAATGAATAAAGGCAATTATGAAAAGATTACATAGAAAGCTGTCACTGGTCTGTTACCATAACCCCCTAGACATAGTCCCACAAGTTGGAAAAAGAAATACACTGCAATGCATAGTTAGGTTATGTTGTGTGTTCTAATATCAGCATTGATTTGATGGAGAATGTTGTTGCAATTGGACAGGCCTCCAACTATGAATCTGAATTATGAACTGAGGAAACAAAAAATGGACATGAAAACGTTCCTAGGGATATAATGCCAATAACATCAACCTGATGGATTCTCTCCACATTCTTTATTTTCATCATGACTGGCTTTTCCATCCTTCCATCCTTGCTTATATGAAATACATGACTTGCTGCCCTTGGTATCAATAACCTGGACATCGTACATGAAACCCTTAAAGTATATAAAGAAATATACAACAGATGGGAAGAGCAGCAGGAAATGAGAAGGCAAAGTGCCTTCCAGTTATATTCCCAATGCTGCCTTTCCAACTGTGCAGAGACAGTTTTGTGTGAAAGTGGCTTATTGAGAGATGCATATGGAAAGCTTATGTATGTTAAGCATACTCATTTTGAGAATACTTGAATCTTTGAAAAAAAACAAAAACAATAAAGTACTAAATTGGTGCTCAGTTTAGGAAAACAAAACACCTAGCTGCCTCAATGAGTTTCAAAAACTCTGCTGGCCAAGAAAGGTCTGAATGCAGAGGTTTAAAAACAGTTTTTCCTCAGTAAGAAATTGTAATGAGAATTTCCTCCTCTCAATGCCCAGATGGAGGTCAGCAGGAGTGAATATACAAAATTCACTTTACATGCTGATTTATTTCACCCTTCTCTACCTAATCTTAACACCTCCCCCATCCCGCACCCCATCCCCCACCAGAATTCAATTTGTAAGGAGAGATGCCAAGGATTGGGGTGGGGGGGGGGATTTACATAATGGAACATGTTCCGAACCCCTTAAGATGATCTGATGATGAAGGGAAACTGTCAAATGCTAAACAGAAAAAAAAACATTATGGTCTCTCTTTCCTAAAAATGCACCTGTCCTTTCTCATAGGGTATAAGTATTCCCGAAGCCGACTGAAAAACATTATCTGTCGCTTTTATTTCCTGAACACATATCTCTTGAAACCTGGTGAAATAAGGAACTATATTGCCTGCTATTCGGGTCATGGCTTCGTGCTAGCAAGATTTCTGCTTTTCTTTTTTTTTTTTTTTTTACCCCCCAACTGCTGGGAATGGAGTTTGAGTACAATCCATGATTACAAGCAATAGATTGGCTTAAAACCAATGGTCCACAAACATTTTCCTCTGAAGGGCAACTGTTGTGTAGCGTCAAATCTCACTAGATCAGTTTTCAAACAGTCAGCTGGAGACGAAAAAAAAAAAAAAATTGGCAACTGTAAATAATTATTTGACCATGGGTATGGCCAAGTCAGCTGTGGATAACATCATTTGAAATTGTGGAATGATGTGACCATTTGGAGAAATGCCGAAGGCCTGGCCCAGCCCCCTAATCCCCAAACGAACTTCACACACAAAGAGTAGTCAGTGGTGCATGTCCATTCTTAATTAAAGTAAAGGGCGCATTTCTAATTGGGGCTATTTCTAAGAATTCATTTGAGGGGTCATTATGATGCCACGGAGCAGTTTCCATCAATGCAGAATACACACTGGCAGCTGGCTTTAAAGAGTGAAAAAAAAAAAAAAAGTGAAGGAGACTGTTATTAAATCCAAGGTTTAAGTACCAGTGGTCAGTTTCTCTACCGGGATAGTTTGACTGAGGACCCATTGATTCAAGTCAAGCCAAGCATGCATAATGCTTTCAGCCATACAAATCAAGGTTTTATGTTAAAGGTGTATTGTTAGGATGCGCACCGAGACTCAGATGAGGAACACCAGTTATTTACAGCAGGTGCTAACCCCATGACGAATATATACAGTGCAGTTTCCCCCCACCACCACCCCCCCCCCAAAAAAAAAAAATAATAATAATAACAATAATGTTAATTCCAAAGCAAAGTAGTAGGCTATGTCTACATCAGACCCTATATACAATGTTGTACCTACACTGACTGATCGCATCTCTGTCCCCTCAGAGCTCTCCACCAGCCCTTAAATAGCTGTAGCCCCTCCCTCCAGACATCAGCTAATACATAAAGGACATAAAAGTATGAACAACGACAACTTTAACAGAAGACACAACACTACCATATTATACATTAAACAAGACACAAAAAAAAAAACAGAAAATAAGGCGGTATTTCACTTCACCTAGTGTTCAAAACATTCGGGCACAAATCCCCCCCTATTGCCATTCAAGTAGTGGTTGCGCCTCCTGACAACCCCTCCTCAAATCCCCGCTTGGTACTGGCTGTACTCCCTTTGCCAGTTTCCAGCTGATCCAAGCGTGAGCTTAAATTCCGTATTTTTATCTTGTTAAAACAAAAGAGTTAAACACAACTTAATGTACGGCTTAATACAGCCTAATTATGTCATTTAAAAATACACATATATCTGCACATATGCAGGTAGCGTATTCCACGCACTCCTTCCCCAAACACACCTTTGCACAAGCACGTTTTACTATCTAGGCCGACAAAATGTTAATAAGATTGCTAAACATGTGTGCAGAGTGTCTGAGTTCAGGCGTCATTTCCGGCATGGCTTAGTCTGTGACAGTGTAAATTAATTAACAGTTAGCCAGGAGTTTCTGACTATTGTTCATCAAACAATAAACTTTGAATAAACTTATTTAAAAAAATCATGCATACATAAAATTATTAACTGAGAAGTCTTCAAATATGACAAAAAACATCTACAAACTACTACTTACTTTATGTGAAAATTATATTTGCTGGACAATCATAGCCAGACCTTGGTCAAATACTTATTTATTTTGGATTCAAATACTTTTCTACGCTCTACTGATCTTGTCTGGTGTATTGGAACCAATGAAATACTCTCAAAAAGTGCAAACCCTGCCTTTTGGTCATATTACACCAGGCTCAATTACACCAGGCAAGATCAATAGAGCACAGAAAATTATTTGAATCCAAAAAATACGTATTTGACCCAGGTCTGATGATAGCTTATATCAAGTACCATCAAGTTTTACGATTAAATTATGTAGCTCTGATTCATTTTGCATGAGTTCATTTGAGATTAAGAATAGGTTTTTTTTAAATTACCGTATAGACAAATCTTATTAAAAATATTTTTTGAGGAGTGAAAAACAAAAGAATACCAATTTGTTCCCTCACTGATAAAATTGTTGCTGTGTCTTTTGCCTCACACTGCCTTCTAAGCCAGTAAGATGATTATGTTGGGACCATTTGTAGAGTGAATGTAGTGCAAAATGGTTGTGCAGGATACCAGAAAAGTGAACATTGCTTTGAGGACAATTCTTGCTAAGCACACAAAGAGAAAATTTCATGAAAGTGGCAGATTGTTGTTTTGCACAGCATGTAATCTCCCCATAGATTTCAAGTGTAAAGTAAGTTACAACAAACATCTTAGAAGTGATTTGCTTCAACAAGCTTTCTAGTTTCGTGAAGCTTTTCTGTGACATGGCTTGAAACCCGTTAGCAAAGAAAGAAATAAAAAAAATTAAAGCTATAAATTCTGAAGCCAAGCTGATGGTAAGGTCTTGCAAATTGTTTGATCCTTAACAGGCCAAACATCTTGACCTCGCATCACCAAATGTGGTTGAGTCTCTATTCCTACAATGAAAAGAATGACTCTCTGCCCTCTGAGGGCACTTTCATGTTACAATCCATTTCTGGTACAGTGCCCTGGATCGATTCCAGAGGTGACAAATTGGTATGGTTTGCTTTCGGAGTAGAGAATCAAATGGTGCCAGAATCAAGGTACAAGACGTGATACGTGACAGGAATTTGTAAAATGATTTTTTATGAAATCTTATTTCTGAGGAGCATCCCACACATATACGTACCGAGACAGTGATTTAAGTACTTTTGTTTTGTGCCTTTTCACTGTCTCTTATGAAGCTGCTTGCCTGAGGTTATTAGCTGACCTTTTTCAAATCTCTCTCAGTTCTCGTATTATGAAAAACTTGCCAGTTGGACCTTTTCACTCCATTTTGCTCCCCTGCTGACTTCCTCATTTTACCCACTTTCAAGTCTTAACCATTGCAGAAAAAAACATTTATTCTCTATCTATAAAAGAAGATATGACTCCTGTGATCCTCCTACTGAATTCAAACCATGTTATGAGAGGATAATTTTGGTAGACTGCTCGATTGCCCTGACGTGTAAACATGGGACAATTGTATACACACTTCTAAAATTCAAAGCATTCAGTTAAAAGCAAAAGTATTGGGACAGTGACCATTTTTGTTGTTGTTTTGGCTCTGTGATCCACCACCTTGGATTTGAAATAAAGCAATGAAGATGAGGAGAAAGCGGAAACGCTCAGCTTTAATTTGAGGGTACTTATAGACTCTACCATATAGAGCAAGCTCCAAAATGTTTGGGACAGACATATTTATTTTTGCTTTTATTCTCAGGACTTAATGTTGTGTAAATGAAAGTAGTCATGTTTAGTACTTTGTTGCATATCCTGTGCATGCAATGACTGCTTGAAATGCTTGACCCATAGGCATCAGCAAGTGCTGAGTATCTTCTCTGAAGATGCTCTGCCAGGCCTGTACTGCTGCCATCTTCAGCTCCTGCTTGTTTTGTTTCTTTTTTTTAGAACTCTGGAGGCTGTTTTAGCAAGTTCTTAGAATACTGTAACCTAGCCATTCTGTTTTTGTAGGTAATGGTTTTCCTTCCTACAGTCTAGCCTCTGTAGTTCTGTTTGTGAAGTCTTCTGGGGACACTAGTGACTGACACATCCGTGCCTGGCTCTTGAATATTGTTTCTGATCTGTCGGACAGGTTTTTTGCCATTTTTTTCCATTATAGGGAAAAGTTTTGGTTTTGGAATTTGGTTCTCAATTGTTGAGGTCTGTCTTAGCTGACTCGGCCCTTTGCGATTACTCAGCACACCAGTGCTCTCTTTCATCTTCATGACATTCCAAACAGTGGGTTTCCATAAGCCTTTGGTCTATGTCTGACTGCTTTTTTCAGATTTCTCAGCTTCATAACGACTTCCTTGACTTTCCTTAGCACAGCTCTGGTCTTCATGCTGAGAAATGCTAATAACAGACTCCGAAGGCAATCAAAATCCTAGAATCAAGACGAGATACTGAAAGCTCTCTTATACCTAAAGAAGAAATTGAACACACCTGACTCATCAGAAATACCTGTGAAGCCATTTGTCTGAAACATTACAGTGATGAAATGGGTGGACTATGTATACAAACCTTTTTAATAAAAATTGAGTCAAATCAAGAAAAAAAAAAGTCTTTGACCCAAACATTATTGCGCTCACTATATATCTGACAATATACATTGTGCAGTCCATAATTGCATTACATTACATATATTTAGCAGACGCTTTTATCCAAAGCCACATACAGAAGTGCTTTTCTAGTTACACATAAGTACACATCAAAATCTCTCTGTTTCATCATGGCTAATGTAAAGCTAAAAAGACAGTGAACAAAGCAGGAATTCTTTTTTTTTAGAGAATAGTGTAACCATGAAATTGTGGTTTCAGTGCTGTCTTGATGGTATACTGGCCCTGGCAGAGCGGAGCTCTCAGCACTTTGTCCATGGTAATCAGTTCCATTACACCACTCACCTGTTACCTTCACACTGCCAGATATGATTAGAAGATGGGGAATCCCAGAGGTCAAGGGTTTTGCCAGCAGAGAGGCAATTAGGCTGAAGAACAATGCTGCCATTAGGCCATATTACCTGTGGAACATGGATGAGCCTCTCTGCGCCTTGGGTAGCCACATGTCCCAAGCCTTGCATCTTGAAATTAATTTGAGATTAAACATTACACAGAGCACTCAATAGTGGATGCAACAGAGCCAATGATGACCCGCTATAAGTCATGGTAAAAGGTAGATTTTTTTCCCTTATACAGTACATGGATCTTTTTTTGCACTACTGGCGTAATTGTATCTGCATTTTGAAGCTGTACCATGTGTTTCCATACAGAATGGTTGCAGGTCCAGTATACCAATATGTTTTGCCATTTGGTACAAGGCACAAAAAATAAATAAAAATCCCTAATTTTTCTCCCCATTCAGGAATTAAGCCTGTCTAATTACACATGTTGTCCAAAGTGCTGAACTCTTCTTTTCTACTCTAAAATTTGCTGATTAAGCCACTACAAAGCTGTCTGTGGACTGCAGGATGATGCAGGTGATGCTCACAAGCACCCCATATACCAGAGAAGATGCTGTTGAACAATGGGATGGGGAAACCCCATAGTGCTATGGACAATTTGCATATCCCCATGGGACATGAGGTGCATTACTGTGCTTTGATGAATTAATTGGATGCACCTCTTTTTTTCATGAGAAAGAGCACCTACAGTTTTCCAATGGGCCATGATCTGGAACTGATTCCAGAATGTGCAGGTGTTGACTGACTTGCAGTCATGCAGTTTCAAGTTTTCCACATTATGAGGTTGCAGCCATGGGCTTAGCTTAAAGAAAAGGGTAGCAAACAGTAACCACCATGAAGACCTTTCCTGTGATTTTGTTTAGGCTGTGATATTTATGATTTTTAATCACTTAAAACTCAAGAATAATTACAAAAAAGCTTGAGCTTTGATCCAATGAAGCATCTGTGAAACCAAAAATAATTTTTTCAGGTGACACTAATGTCGAAGCAGAGCTAATTTTGATTATCGGGTAATTCAAGAAAATGGCATGACCAAAGCTTATATATTGTTACATTTCGTAGTGCAGACTGTCCGCTTGAGGGTATTTACATCCTATGTCTGCTTAATAATTGCAGAGGGCCCCCTCAGTTCAAAACCTAAATTATTGATATCTTCCCTGAAATGCCTCATCTTTTTTACCAATCCCCTGAATTGTATAAAAGGCACACAACTCTCAAATATTTTTATACTGCTTTGACACATTGAACCCGGATGATGCTGATTGGCATCATAAAACACGTTAATCTCCGTTGAATAGCTCTCTTATTTTTGAATGTAGGATCATTTTCTTTTTTTTTTTCATGAAGGAAAACGTGCAATTGACAACAAATTGAAACTGAAACCAATAAATTTATGCTATTCTAATAGGTAACATGTTGTTTTTACGGTTCATGTAATGAAATAGAATATAGGTAAAAATAGGGCCTACCAACTAATGCATTCATTTCCACTTCCAGATAAATAAATTGAGGCTACTGAAAAAAATATGATCTTAATCAGAGGTGTTCTTAACTAGCTAATGTGATCTAGTTGTCATGCTAAATGGCTAATGTTATAATCACCGACTGGATAATGAATACAAAATTTAGCAATTATTTGAGTCCTGGATTAAAATAACAGTGATTTAATTTGCCTGTCGCTGGTTAAAACTAGCTTTCTAGCTTCTGTCAGTGTTCCAGGAAGACAGTTCATCAACCCTGTTCATCAAACCAGGAACTGCGGGTTAGTGTTGTTCTAAATTGTACCAAAAAAAAAAACTTTTTGAAGGATTTATATTTATGTAATTAAATCAATTATGTGAAATCACTTGCACACTGACTATGCTGGAGTACATCAGACAAAGTCTTTTGCTAGTTTTGTTCAATTTGTTTATCTACAGAAAAACTGCTACTCAAAAGGAATGACGTGTATGAAATGAGTATTGGATGTGCCAAAGACACCAAAGATACTTGAGTTGCTGATGTACTGTAAGACACAAGTGACATATTTATATGTTCTGTTCCTCTGGCTTCTCAACTATTTATTTCTTAGGAGAACACAAATGTTTGAGAGAACTTTGCGAGATCAAAAGTATTTATTTTTCCTCATCCTCATTCTGTATAACCATAACGAGAAAACTATGGTAACAATTTATCCCAAAACAAATATTAATATTACAGAATTATAAAAAATATAATTACACACAAATAAAACATATAAAAATAAATAAAAATAAAAAAGTCCAGAATTAACATTTTGCGCCACTGCCATGAACAAGCTATAATAATGATAAGCATAATAAAACACTTCATAAAAAATTGCTGGCCCTTTGTTATTTTCCAAAGGTAAAGTTCAAAGCTGTAATATGTGCTTCACACTAATGGATGTTGAGAGCATATTCAAGCATTTGGACACTGCTGGCCAGTAATTTTGTTTTTGCAAAGTGCCTCACTTGTTTTAATGAAGACAGACCCAAAGTTCTTAATTTGCATAGACAACGGAATACAATTTACTCTGCAACTAACTGCCTTAATAAATATTCAATCCACATGGCGTAACTTGGTACCCTTATGAGGGCATTTCATCATCAGTAGCATCTCAAATTAAAACTGTCTGATCTTATCAAATTCACTTATTGCAAAATAACAAAATTGTCATTTGCTTGTTAGAAATTCATGAATATATTGTAGAAACAGGCACACACAGGCATGCATGCACACAACAGTTCAGCCATGTTCATATTTTTAAAAATTGACATACAATGGGGCCTGAATACCTAATATTGATTTTCTAAGTGTTGTGAGTACAGTGTGGAAAAGATGAATGCAGATTATCAGTGATTCAGCGATGTAGGAACCTGAATAATCACCAGAGAACTGACTTCTCCTCTTGGATTCACAATGAAGAGAATATCATTGGCCAGTGGGAGAAGGTGCAATGTGGTTGCCATAGTGGCAGGGCAGAAAGGGGCTTCAGATGTGGTGCACACATGCTCTTCCCTGATGCTTCACTTCCTGGTCCCTGAGACAAAAGCAGATCATGCAGACAGAAATCACAGCAATACATTAAATAACTTTTGTGTATGTGTGTGAGCGTGTGTGTGCCTGTGTGCACATGCACATGTTTTTGATTTAATGTAGAAGATAGATGTCTGTATGACATCTACTGAAAGCAGCCAGGTGACAAATCTACAGATTGATGACATTTGAAAGACCATATAGTAAACTTGAGCTGAAATGAGCAAATCTTTAATTAACAATTTATGGGGATATCTATAAACTATATTTATATACAGAAAACTGATAAATTCAACATGATTTTGGAAGGAAGGAAATGGGAACAGGGTCATCAGGTCTCATAGTCATGATCACAAGCAATGTGCTGTATATTGTATGTCTTTATTTATTTATTCATCAAGCAATTGATGTTTAAAAAGAATTTCACATTTCGTTCATTATTTTCAGTGCAATTGCATCAAAATGACTCATCAAAGCAGTGTGCCATTTGCAGTTAATTATTTAATGCCCATAAAGTAAAAAAGGATTAATATACATTTTCAACACTAGAATCTTTGAGCAATGAAGTCGTGACTGCTCTCCAGAATTCGTGGATAGCCTTGACTTGTGTCCTATCTTTTGATCAGATAAATCAAACCACTGAGTTCAGTTTAATAACATTTTCTTCCGCGTGAGACAACTTGACATGATAGGTATAAACTGGTGCAACGGGCGTGGAAAGCCAAGGAAGACTTCTACTGTTGATGACCAAAGAATTGTTATATATATATAAGCAAAGGTTATATATATAGTGGATTTGAAATGGAACACGGAATATGAGGTTAAAGTGCGGACTGTCAGCTTTAATTTGAGGGTATTTACATTCATATCGGGTGACGTGTGTAGGAATTACTGTTCTGAGGCAAAGCGGGGTCGAGTTCGATGTATCTAATAAAGTACCCAGTACTAGATGGGTGTAACTATAATGTGTACATATAAAACCTCCCGGCATTGACATAGATACTCAAATTTGGCCTCAAATTCAAATCTAATGTGTTTTTCTTTTCTTCCAGGTAATTAACTGAACAATTACTGTGCAATGCGTTCCCTGAATGAATACTCTAGACCAGGAGCCTCAAACTCCAGTCCTGTATGGCTGTGGTCTCTGCTGGTTTTTGCGATTTCCTTTCAAACAGCAGCCAATTCAGCCAATCAATGGCTTAAATTAAGCTTCTAAGTGCAGGAACACATCAAAAACCAGCAGAAACAGCAGCCCTCCAGGATCTGAGTTTGTGACCCTTGCTATAGATAGAATGGTATAAGATGCAAACTTTACGTTAAGAAGGGATGACCACTATGAAAGAAATAATAATGATTATTATAAACAAATTTCTTACTTTTTTTTTTTATATGATGCCATGCTAATGCTGAGCGATGTGAGAAACAATGCATTAGAGTTTCCATGCTGCTGAACAGACATTTTATTTATTCAAAAGGAACATACAGACCGAGTGTTTTCTTAAATAAACATGTTGGATTTTTATGAGCATGGACATGTTGTTCCTGGAAGGACAGGTCCTGAGGACAAGAGGTGTCAGGCCTCATGATTGCGTTTCCTTGCATCCCTGGAGCGACTTCACGCAACGAGCTGATTACCTCTAAAGTGCACAAAGCAAATTGCCAGTTGGACCATAGAATAAATCACGCTAGCTGTAATTAATGTCGGGGACATTTTTTTGTAATGAGATTATGGCAATTTAAAATGCACACTCAACTGTGAAGTTCCTCCACTTCCTTTCCCCCTTTTGCTTAATTAAACGTTTATATGGTCTGAACCTTAAAGGTCTTTTCGGCCTCCTTAAGGGACTTCCAGGTTCAATGTGACATTCTTGCCTAAACAAAGGGCTATGTTTTGCCATTTTCCCCAGAGAATTAAAAGAGTTTGACTGTACGGTCTTAAAATACCCTCTGTGTGAGTGCATTGCTATGTCCTGCAATATGGTAAGCCAAAATCTGGTGCATTCTAACTACCAGTTAATTTCACAATGCACTTGTCACACAAACCTTTAGTGGTACACATGGCAGCAGCGTGTGTGTGTGCATGTGTGTGTGTGTGTGTTTGTGTCTGTGTGTGTGTATATAGCAAACATCATAAACAGAAAAGACTATTTACTGGAGACTGCTGTTTCTGAATACTAATGAGTTGTGCCTGTATGTTTTCTAAGTTTGACACTCAAATAAATAATGCATTTGTTAGTCCATCCTGTTAGTCTTAGCATTCAAGGCTAAGGGAAATAAATAAATAAATAAGACAACAACAGCAGCAACAACAACAACAAAAACCCAAAACAAAATAAAACTGACAGAGAACTTAATCCTTGTGAACTGATCTCTCCTGCATGGAATAAATCCCCTTGCTTTGGAGGGAAGCAGGGCCGCAGAATGATCAAAAGCATAGCTAAGCCCACAGCTTTCTGTTCATACCAGTGGCTCCCCCTTTGGGCACAGCAGGGTGGACAACACTGTATCAGCGCTTCCCTCATACAGCAAACCAAAGCCTGTCTCAGACAAAGGGACAAGATGGGCCCGGCAAGTTTTACACACATATTTGCTTACCAGACATGCATAGATATATTAACTTCTAGGCCACCCTTTCTTTACAGTATATTTCCCTTAAGCTTTCATGGGAAAGGCAAACTATGTTGAGCATATTCAGGAATAATAGGAATTATTAATAAGCATTTGTATATGAATTCTACAAATGTCAAGGTACAATGGTCTGGTTTCAGTCAACATAGTGCCATGACTTATGATTTATATATCACGATAAATGAAAACACTTGCTTTTTCCTCAACAAGATTTGGTGAATTAAATTTTGTGACTACATTTACCTGTGATTGCAAGTCAAATACCCAGCAAATGTTGGTCTGGAGCCAACATTTGTTGTTATGTCACGTTTGTGAATGGCATTACAAAATAATTCAGACAAGTTTACATTTTAAGATATATGTTTTATTTAGGATATACCCATTGTCTAATATTCCAAAAAATGCTACTTAAAATAGTGTCCCACATGGGACTAAATCTTATCTATATGGAGCAGAGATCTTCACATTGCATCAATAATAGACAATGAGCATTAATTAGTGGCATTGCTTCTTTCAAGATAATCTTTTTTTCCTATCTCTTATTGCTTATGGTATCATATAATATCTTACATTTATCAGTACCCTGAGGCACCGTAAGGAGGTGGGAAAGTGAGGGTGTTAGGACAATTCCACGGGCCCTGACTGACAGGGGCACTCAAAAAAATTATAACATAGAATTTTCTGGGGTATGGGCCCTATCGTGAGATCTTTTTATGGTGCCCAAAATCCCAAGTGGTTCTGTCACTACCGTACAGAAGAGGAACAGTTTCAGGCAAGCCCAGTGGAATAGATTGCCTTTCCCTTCTACCATTTTTTCAGAAAGAGTCCAATTAGTCATTTTTTAAAATTAAATCACAGTTATTCTGCTTTCAGTTTAAAAGTACATCAAAGTTATCACTCTCATTTAACATTTTGAGAAATGTACAGCATGTTGTAATTACATCCCACCCATTTATCAAAAGCACATAATTAGGGATGTACTTTAAAGGAGGTCTGTAGTGGTTACCTGTGATTATTTTACTGAATATTAATTTTTTGTCTCAGCACTCTGTCAACTTAGATTTAAATCTCGTCTCAATTTCTCTACAGTGACTCTTCTTAAAATTACATTTGCCTTGATGCAGGGCACTTCCACCCACACTGCCATTCCCGTGTCTATATTTTTAACCTCAGGGAATTTTATGGTCCAAATTCCTCTCCTGTGAATCCTGTCGACCCCATCCAACTCACTGCTTTCTGGCCCCCAATTCACCCCTGATGGACGGGCACTCTATCAGATGAACATTTACTCAGAAAGATGAACACTCTATTGAAAGAAGCTCTGTTCCATCTTGTTAGTGAAGTGGCAAGAAAATGAACCTTTTGTTTTCGATGCTTCATTTAAAGGGCTGGTTACAGGTGGTTGCTTCTCCCGGCAAAGCCCAGAGAGGGATTTTACAGCTTCTCAACAGCAGTCTTATCCACAGCCGAGGTGCTCCAGATGATCCCTAGCCCACATTCACCGAGCAGTAAGTGCCAAAATGAACATTTAATAGTGAGATGTAACCTCCATGCTTGACAAGATTCACACAACTTAGTAGGCTGGCTGTAAAGGAGGAAATTACTTCTTTATGATCTGTGCCTTGGTGAATGTGAAAAATTCATTAATCAAATAGCGACATGTACTTTGTTCTCATTAGCGCCGAACAGAAATAATTAAATTTGTCTCATACTATTTGTAATCCCAAAAGGTCGTTTTTAAACTTCAACCACCACCAGCAGGCCAAGAGAGACTGACAGCTAGGCTCACCATAACATGCACTTAATGAATACATTTCACGGACAATGCACAGTCCTCCAAGAGTCCTTATGTAACAATAACCAATGCCGTTAAAATATATTGATCTCTGCTGAGCCCAGTACTTTCAGTGTTAGTATTAATTTGGAAGTCTAATAAATGAAAGATAACACCTATGCTGTGGGAGAACAGAAAAACAAGAACAGAAAATGAAAGCTTTAACTTGTATTGATTACATGGCCTGGTGTGAGACACACACATATTCCAAATAAAGAAACATGATAGACGTTGATGTTTCCCCACAAGCTTAATGCATAAATTCACGGCATGCACGACTGATAAGAATCATGTTTTTTTAAACTCAAGCCGTGTTAAGGTGTCGGCAAAGATGTACAAAGAGAAATAGCGAGTCTCTCTCTCTCTTTCTCTCCTGCTTTCTCCTTTCCCATATTCCCTCTGCCTTTATTTCCCCCTTTCTTTATTTCACTTTGTTTGCTCTCATCTTTCTCCCATTCTCTCTTCATTCTTCCTTGCTCACCTTTCTTAATCTTTCTTTCGCTCCCCCTTTCAGGTGCCCCCTTTTGCTTCTGGGCAGATATTGCAAGTACTGTCCTTGACATACCTCTGAAACAAAATTGATTACACTCCCACAAAATAATCATGAAAAATGAAAGTTTAAAACAGTTGCAGAGCTGGTCTTATGCTCACCCTAGAAAAGAGGAAGGCGGTTTAGACCTAGGTATAAATCACAGAAAGGATGGCTGTGATGACACCTTTAATCGTCTAAGGCCTCCACATCATTCTTCTCGCTAGTTCAAAATGGTTGGCTTTTCTAAAAACCTCATGTATTTTTTTTCTTTTCTATCATGTGCATATTTATACCTCCAAATAAGATAAGCATCTTCTATTTTTTCTATATTTTCTAAAGTTCAGATAAAACACCTCACTCAAGGATACCATGGCTGATCTAGAAATGAAGCTGGTAACCTTTGAATAACAGGGAAAATGCCTTTAGAGCTATGTCCCAATGTTGGCACTATATTCAGTCTATTAGCCTGACATGTACTCCATCACAGCAGGAGGTACATAGGGCCACTGTTGATCTTATGAACATCCCAAACGTATTAGTTGCCTAGAAAGAAATAAACTGATGCTCAGTCCTTACAGAAATTATCTTGATTTACTTAGCAATTTTCTATTGCTTTTTCTTCTTCTTCCAATTTTAATGCCAACTTCATTATAATAAATGCAACTGTCCCATTTATTTATTTCACCAGTTCCTTCTCAATTTTATCTACTTCAGCTAATGACACAGAAGCCAAATGCAAACACACACACACGGGACAAACACAGGGGATTTATTCTTTTGGACAATGCAAGTAAATACATACGAGTGGTGCTTTTTCATCCAAGTGAATATGTTTTTAAAAAAGTAGCCATATTTATTTTGCGTGGAAGTTTGCTTATTTGCTAACCACTTTTTAATAGTACTTTTAACCATATTAGGGTCTTTAACAAGTAGCAAAAGGATATTTTGAAAATACATTAAATATTATTTCATATGGAAAGCCTAACTCATTGTATTTCATGACTCAGAAAGCTAGCGTGCATTCAGATCTAAGGAAAATAAAATGTTCCAAATGCACAACAGCATATTTGACTTGATTCATTACTGTGGCCAAACTAGCAAGCCAATTTTAAAATGAAAAAATGCACCCATCTCTCAACTTCAAATGAAAATTAACCTGAATCATTCAAATATTTGAAGTGATTCTGAAAAGTTAAAAGATACTGTTCATCTGAATGATTTTCAGACATGGTTGTGATGGTAGAGGTGCAAAATATTTAGTGACTCATTGAACAGCTTTTTTTAAGCTTGGCAGAGCATGGCATATTTGTTCTGCGTGAAGAGTGCCAAACCCTCGATATGGCATGTTTTTCACCAACACGCAAACTTGGCAGATCACATCCCTGCCGTCCCAATAACTGAGCTTTATTTTATTTTTTTCATTTTAAAGAAAGTAACCTGGCCATTGCCATGCTATGATGAATTAACAGGGCTTCACTACCCACAGGACAGATTTCACACTCCCATGCTTCACACTACCACAGTAATCATGCTTCTACCTTTTTTCTGGAGACTCAAATCCTCTGTGCTCTCCAAAATTATTTACACGTTTGATAAAGATTGACAAAATAGACGATATAAAATAATTAAGAAATGTAATTAACTATATTTAAATTTGCAAGTGTGGAAAATTGTTTAGATTAATAATAGACTGTAATAATTTCAAAGTTTTATTTTGTTAAATTCCATTCAATTAACTCATTTTTTCATACATATTTCTTTCTCAGGTCTGATATTCAGTATTTTGTGGGCCCTGACAAGGATCGCAAGGATAACACTGCTGAGTCACCTTTTATAGTGAAGATGAGATTGATTGATAAAAATATTTTGGTCATTTTTGGTCATTCACTGGAATTTTTCAATTCAATGTCAGATTTGTTTCGGCTATTGACTACATTTACATGCCCATCATTATTCTAATCATATTTGGAATTCTGAAGTATTCCGATTACAATACAATAAAGCCCTTATTCTGAACATCCAAATAACATCGGTTGCATGTGAATAACATTGGCTGGAAATCCATTGGCAGGTGTCTTGGGTGTAGAAGTCAGCCAGCTAGTTTGCTGTAATAATGTTGTGGCAGACACAAAGCCCTCACGTCTGGACTGGCGAGGAGACAGAAGTCTTCATTTCTGTATTCAAAGAATTAAATGTTGTGGGATACATTTGCTATTTGTTTAAGGCTGCAGCAGACAAAATGAAAGTAAACACAGGTGGAAGACCCTGAAAGCAATGTATTTTAAGTAGTGCTATCAATATTACCACGTTACCTCATGTGATTCAATTTAATTGCAATTATTAATTGCCGAACAATAGATAAAGATAGGATGGTAGATGGGATGTCTTATCATAGATCTGCACTTATGAAGACTGCCACAGCCAATATTAGAAGTTTAACATGTTTAATGTATTAATCATTAAAACTTATTTGCATGACTTAACACGTTAACATTGATAGCCCTAATTGCCAGCTAATTTGACTTAATGCGCATGGAAGTCTTACTAGCACCCCGTCCTTTAGTGCTGACTGAAGAATGTGAATCGAATATTCAGCTAACCATGTATGCACAAATAAGATTGGGTTAACCCCTTCATGACACATGTAAATGGCATAATCGGAATATGACCACAACCTGAATAAGGATTGTTATTTGGAACATGGTGTTCATGTAAATGTGAGCCTGGTCTTGCTGAAAGATCCACTTGATGCCAAGTTTGAGCTTCATGGTAAAGGGAATCGCCAAAAAATAAACCTCTTTGCTAAGACCTCCTGGTGCTACTATGCCTGTTACTGTTCCTAAATAGTGTATCCAGAGCTTGATGAGTGTGCAGTGCAGGCTCCTGTCCCCTGCAGGTGATAATGATAATGCATTGCATTTGTGGATGGAATGAATTTAATTTATATTTATTATTATTTATTATATATATATTAATTTATATATCATCCAGTGTAAAAATGTGTTGGCTCGCTTGATTTAAAACTTGGCTTGCCACAATTTATGCCACATATAATACCTGTTTTGTAAAAGTACCACAAATCTATGGCAAAATAAGGATCTACTCACGTTTCAGGTAAAATGGTTTCAAAACTAAAATATCAATGCTCGAATGATAATGACTAAGGTCCCTTTAAGTTTGTGTGGGTGATGGGCGGGTGGGGTGGGGTTGGGGGGTGGGGGTGGCAGGATGATAAGCTTTTTGTTAAGATAGATGTGCTGTGGCACTCTGTTTTGTCCAACTGCCAGCAGGCATGTCATTTGATTCCATGGTAACAAAATCAGATTTACAGAGGCAATATTTTTTGAATACAGGAAATTCAGTGTCATTGGGGGCTCAAAATGGAATTTTCATTTCCCCTCATCCTTACATTACCACCTCCCTGCATCTCATAACCTACAGCAGTGATACAATAGACAGACCTGCAGACACTGCTGCCTGCTGCTGCTTTCTCTCTCTTTTCTGAAAAGCACTACTGTGTGTGTGTGTGTGTGTGTGTGTGTGTGTGTGTGTGTGTGTGTGTCTGTGTATGTGTCTGTGTGTGCACATACGTGTGTGGTATGTGTGTATGTGTGTGAGAGAGAAAGAAAAATAGAAAAGGAGAAATTCATAAAATGTATCTCAACAAAAATATGTTTTCAACGTACAAAGTTACTCACGCATACAAAGCACTGTCTAGAAGTCCTTACTAGGGCTGCCATTAAAAGTACTGATATCAAAATGAGGCCAAATCACAACAAACAATACTGGCCATCTTAGCTCAAACAAATTAAAATAAAAAATGTTTTTGTGAGATATATTTACTTTTTGTACTGTGTTTGTTATGAGTAACTGATAATAATAATGCATTTAAATATATGAAACAAGATAATTTAATCTCAGGAGACATACATACAAACACACAAACAAACTAGTTCAAAGAAAGTCATAGGAATGGATCATAGACTCTGGTCTTAGCTCTAATTTTGAGCAAGGCAAAAATTTTGGCTGCTGTCAGTGCAGTCCAATCTCTTTGTGAATAGATGTGTTGCACCATAGCTGTCACTATATATTGTATTGTAGCATGACTACAATATGTAAATGGGGTGGAATTTGTGTCCTTGAACAGATTGCTTCGATACTTTTTAAGCGCAGTCCCTATGACTAATTTAATACTGTACATGACAAGTATTGACATTCTTACACTGCATCTAACAGGGAAGACAAACTCTTTCATTGTAACAGAGTCTACAGTTCTACTTGTCTTTGTTGGCAGCCTCATTTCCACTCCAGGTGACACGTATCGCTATTCAGGCTCTGTGTGTAGGAGACTAATTGTGTTTGTGGTTTGAATTACTCCCACACCGTCAGGACGGAAGCATAATGTATTTATTTATGTAGATGAGAGAGATCACACAGCCCACACTCAGAATATTGATGTTTATGGTTAGTAATTTCAGTCTCAAGATAAATGCAGACCCACAGTACTACCCATCTTATATGAATTCTGTAAAGAAAGATAAAAAAGCTCTATCTGAATGGATGATTAAAAAATGAGTATATTGGCAAAGCTTTAGGCATACACTAGCACTTCGAAAGTGCTATTGTCATAATAATATGCCAAGGTTTTACTTTAATATGACACTTTTGTAGCTTGTGGTAAGTGGTGAGAAAACTGGGCTTGTCTGGGGGGAAGTTAAAGCCTACACATAATTCATAGAAACTTAGCTCATCAATTCTACCTGTGACCATGTCAGCAAAGTTATTAGTGCTAAACACCTGTGTGTCTTCTCAATAGCATCATTCAGAGTGTAAATAAACACTCTCTGAAAATTAGTCTCTCTCTCTTTCTCTCTCTCTCTCTCTCTCTCTCTCTCTCTCTCTCTCTCTCTCAGTAATCAATTTTTTTTTCACGGATGGCCAGTTGGCCCATGTTTTTCATCTAGAACTTGCTGCAGCTTGCCTCCCAGATGCCAGGCTGTATGAGTTACAGAACCGAATGGTGAATGTGGGGTGGAGGGGGTGGTATGAGGACGTAATGTGAAGATCCACGTATACAGTGGGGGACAGATATCTTTATCCCGGCACTGTGCCTTCCTCTTTATCATACAGAGGGAATATGCCCTGTTTCAAAATATGTGACGATTCACTTGGCATTACAAATCCCATTTCAGCTGTTCCATAAGTAAAACCCCCTGATGTAAAGCCAATGCTGACTCTGAAATCACAGTCAATCATGGGACGGAATGTTCAACAGGTGCTGATAAAAAAAATAAAAATAAAAAACCTTCTGTGAAGGCAACCTTCCTGGTCCAATTTCTTATGTTTGTTTCCAATGTGTATTTAAGGAACATCACGCGGAAGAAACGATGAGGCTATAATAATATAATAAGCAGTGTCCTAGACCACCTCCTCCCTGCCAAATTAATCACAGATAAGCACTTCTTCTGATTGAAGAAATGCATGCTGAGTTTCATACTCATACATTTTTATTGCTGTACAGTGACCATGGGAGATGCGTTCATTACTGTCAGTATTGCAACTTTTTAGCAAGCTAACAAAATGTGATTAGATGCATTTATTTACACAGCAAGCCCTATAAAGTTTATGCTCCATATTTACCTTGTATGGCAGAATGATTACACTGAAATTTGGCGGTGTAATATAGGCCTGAACACTTTTTAAATGTACCTTAAATTTGACACTATATCACTGTAACAGGCCCCATCACCATCATTATTATAGTGTGCAAAATGCAAATAGACCACCATCTGTTTCAGCAGAACCCTTATGTTCCATGCAAATGAGGAGCAGGATACTCTCCAAATGATGAATGAAGGGAATCAATTTCAAATTATTTTATTTATTTTTCACATTAATGCTAATGCCGCAATTGGAACAAATTGGAATACAGCCCTGGATAATTTCACACAATTAACTACATTCTTACAGTGCATTGACAATGTAATATTGCTCAGTAAACTGAACACATGCCTACATAGTATTTATAGTAAATACAAAAAAGTTTGTGTATATGTGTGTGTGTGTGTGTGTGTGAGAGAGAGAGAGAAAGATTGTATGTTCTCTGTGTCTGTGTCTACAGTTTTAGATTCCAGTGTGGTTCTGATACCCATGCATTACGTCATTGTTTAATTGAAAATTGATTCCAGATCTGCTGTGTGCATTTTACATTTAAACTGGCTGAGTGTGCACACATTGCTGAAGAGAGCTTTATTGTTTATTCATTTACGTGCTGCAGAAGATGATGTTTTTTATATGTTTTAGTATGTGGACTTTAAAGACAGCTATGCAATCAAACACTGGGAGGAGTGCAAATATATGCAGCACAATTCTCAAAACATCTTTTTCTGGATTTATATCAGGTAAATGTTGGCTTATCCATCACACACATATTGCTTCGTGCCTGGAAAGCCCATAATAAGCATGAACTTGGGGGCAACATTGCCTCTATTTCATGTTACCAATATTTAATTACTAAATTCCAGGGATCTCCATTCATATTGTATTGCATTCCCTACCATCTGATTTCCTCTGATGGTCATTGCAGTGCAACTTTGATGGTAGTCATATGGAGGCAGGAATGTGTTGATCCTGGATATGCCTCAGTGATTCGTATTGTGTGTAGGGGGTTGTAATTTTTGGCTTCTTGGGTTTTAGTCAAGATGTGTTTCCAATGATATTGTCGTGATGTCTGCATGTCATCTTCACAGAAACATTTTGGAAGGTTCAGAAATATCTGAAATTACCAAAATAAGCTTGACAAGCTGTGGAAGTAACAAAGATAATTAAATAAAGTTGCTTTTATTGATTGCTTCCAAGACTGTTTAATCACAGACATGCATATAGCCTATGTACTGTATATCTCCTAAGCTATGACAGGCAGATTTGACTCCTATCATTTCAGGAGTACAGAAAGCATTGAGAAATGAATTCCATACCACTCACTAATAAGATTAACCCTAAGAACCTTAAGAATTTCTCACACATCCGACTGTGCATGCACCCTGTCTGAGGCTGGTAATTCCCATGTGCTCTAGACATATTTAGATCTTTCAAATGCTAACGGTCTCTCTCCCAAAAGACTTAAGCAAGTAAATGCAAAAGTTTTTTAAAATTGCATTTTTCACTGTGGGACTCCTGAGCCTTGAAACCTGAATGTGGTCTAGTGTTTTCGGAACCATTGCTTCTCATTTTATTCTCTGTCTCTTTGTGTTTTGTTCAACCTTCCCCGGGTGGAGGGAGGTCAGAATGTTCATGTTAAATTCTACTGGTAATTCACAAATGGCTGGAAAGCTAGATTGCTTTCTTTTTTTACTGATTTCCTCAACAACCACAATCTCTGCTTTCATTTGCACTTGTGCTTTTCAGTGTCAGAAGAAAATTTTAAATGCTTGACCTGATATTACGTTCCACTCTCATGTGAGCGTTGCTGTGCAATCAATTTGTTTTTTCTTTCTCTTTCATTTTATTTTACTTTTTCTTGTGCCTCACCCCCCATGTGGATGCTCCTTTAAGAAAACTATTGAATATTACATTTGTTCTTGGACCCAGACCTGGACAGTACTGATGAGCTAATTTCACTGGCTGTTACCATATTAATGGCCTTTGGTTTTTCCTCCGCATTTCCTGCTAATAAAAGTAACCTCCAGAGTAGAGGTAATTTATCCCTACATCCCCTTCTCTCAGTGGCTTTGACTGCTGCTAATGGCCACTAATCCTCCGGGGCTGTTTTTCATCTTTATCACCTCCTTTTTTTGTATTGTATTATTTTATACTGTCAAGTCCCATAGAGGATGATTACTCACAGTAATGGAAGTGGCTCCGTATACTGTGAATTCTCAGCACTTGGAGCTGGTAAAAGTACATAGCATTTCAAAATGGTTTAAAATGGGAAAAAAAATCAAATGAATAAATACATGCATACATAAAAAGGGAAGCGTTTATCTTCAGTGTAATGATACCACAAATATGACTACATTTACCCCAGATAGTGTAGACAGTGAGAAAGTCAAACACACAAAAAAATAATTTTTTGCAGAATGCTATTTTGACTAGTTAATCATACAAATATATATTTTTTAAAAGCATGATTACTTCATGGAATGTAAGATAACTATTTTAATCAGCACCTTTTAAAACACTTATTTGAATGAGGTAATCTTCATTTCTGGGTGTATTAAAGACAAGTACTAAAATACAAAATGGAATATTATGTTACAATTTGTATTCTATAAATAAATTAAGTTCCATTTATTATATTTTGTTTTGGGGAATTGCTTATAACTTGATCATATGGTTTTTACTGTCATCTGTTTTAATAATGCCTCAGTGACTACAAACCATAGAGACATTCTAACAGTTTTCAGGGTTTTCTAAAGACATTTCTCTAGCAAAAGTCCAGTGTCATAAGCTCCGGATCCAGATACCACCTCCAAACTGATATTAGTCCAGTGTGTGCTGGATTCGGCCCAGATGTTACAATGGCTTAGACTGAGTCCCAGCATGACACAATTTGCTAACTGGGTAGCTAACAGCTACAGGGGAGCTGATTAGCTAGGCAGTTATGTTGATGTCATGTTTGCTAACTTCTATTCACTCATTATTGGAAACTTAAAAAAAATAAAATACCATGGTATTAGTACCAATCAGATCTTGCAGCTAGCTAGCTAATTGTATAGGTTCCTATAATCACTGTTTTCTTGTGTCAGACATGACATGGCCTTCGCATGTATTACTGTTGACCCTTTCCTTTTGGGAAGTTTTATTTTCCATCCAAATTAATGGCAGGGATACCAGTGAATGGTGGTGATAAGTATGCAGGGGGGCTCAGAGCTATGCCCCACAGTGCAGGTAATTATATATAGGTATAATAATTTTCTTCTCACGTTTATAAAGTCTAAATCTTATCCACATTATCCAGCAATAAACTACTAAAAGCCATTTTGTCTTTTGTCTTTCTATTCATGCTGCATTAAATACACCCCATTCATTTGACTTTCGTAGCTATCTTAAACACTTCAAAGTGAGGGTTTTTATTTGAAATGGTTGAGATGGGTCCCCTTACATATTTTAATTTTGCGGAAGAACCGTAAAGAAAATAACAATCTGAATGTTTGTCGTAAAATGGCCATATTTTGAATGTAGGTAACAAAACCTGGCACAACAGCACTAATGACATTGTTGGGATGTATACAATACACAACAGTAGCTGTGTAGCTTTTCATATTACATTATACATAGCAAACAGACACCTTATAAAAGTGTTGAGGATGAGGCAAAGATTGATGCAGCGTTCTATGGTCTGGAAAACTCCTGCTGTTGGAGTTTTTGCTGAGTGATCTTCTCCATAATTCATTATACCAGTGAGGATTGCCAGAAAGGTGCGATGATGTCATTCAATATTAACTTCCTCCTCATAGCTGTGATTACAGTAGGTTGTCAGCTCATGTGCTGTGCTATTTAATTACAAATAATGAAAAGAAACTGATGTTTTTCTTCTGAATCCATAAACAATTCATGGGGACATAATGGAGGGTTATTTAGAGGTTTGTTGATTTGCTTTGTTCATTTATTGCCAGATTTATTGCCTTTACTCATGACAGATGATTGACTTTAAATCCCTCTGGTTTCTCAGCTTGTGACCTTTCTGTTCTTGTTTTTAAACTCATGTCTTTCGGTGCTGTTGTCTATAATTCCACTTCGATTCTTCTGCTATGCAATTCCCCATCCAGTGTAGGGAAAATAAATGCATTTGTTGACAACAGTAAATTAAGTAACAGAAAGAGTATGGTCTGGATTTTCATTTTGCTAGTATTTAAACCAGTGTTCAATTAATTTAAATATTACAATGTATTGTGCCTTTTTATGTCATTGAAAAAATAATGTTTGCAAAAGGTGTGATTTGCACATTTTTATATATTTCATTTTGGCATTTGAAAAGAGAGAAATCAAATGTCTAAAATGGAAAATAAGGCAATGTTGCAGAAATACTGTATAGTATACAGTATAATGTACAGTGACTAGCCCAAGAAAGGGAGAATGTTTAATCACCTACGGATTTTAAGCAAGATGGTGTGCTCTTCCTGAATATCACACTTAGGTTTTCCAGTTAGTGCATTCATAGACACTCTTTCAGTTCTTTTGTTTTCCCTTTGTTTCTTGGTCATAAGATTTTGTGATAAGCTGAGAGCGCACACTGTGATGTCTTTGATTTTGCTTGTTTGACACTGTGAAATGATTTCTATGGCTGCCTTGAAGGGTTTAATAACCTGCATATTCCTCTCTATTAAATGAGAGCATGCATGGGAGACCACTATGTCAAAGGTTCCCACTGAAGTGCTGTTAGACCGCTTTTGGAAGCACTTGCAGAAAAGCCCTTCAATTTGAAGACAAAGAAAGAAGGCTTTGTTCTTTTTTTTAGTTTGTGCGTACATCAGGTCTTGTGAGGATGGGCTCTTTGTGGGTACCTGATTATATAACCAAGCTTTTCACAGATATTTTTAACATTCATGACAGTGGTTAAAAACATATGAAACAGTTGCAGTTTAGTTTTATTTTTTTAGTATTTGTTCGTTATATCATAACTAGCTTATGGACTTTAATTCAAACCACATTTTAAAGCCTCTGTGATATGAACTTTGATATGAACCTTACCTGCCTCTTGAAGGTAACCTGAGAAACTTTAACCGATCTTGAAAACTGTGCCTTCCATCCCGTTGTAACTGTCAAGACCCTCACTTTCCATCATATATTGTATCCTGTACCCTAATGATTCGTCATGTTGTCTGCCCAGCTGCCAGAGAGGAGCAAACATTCTTCCCCCCCACCCTCCCGCAGCTCTTTGATCCCTCTGAATGCTCCGTCACATTGCAATGTTTCTTAAATTGCTCTGACAAGCTGAGACCTGTCTTTATGCCACCTTCATTTTGATACACCCCCCCCCCACCCCCCAACAGGCCTTGCAGCATTATCCTAAGCAGAATTTCCACATACATGTGATTTTCAAACAGTTCCCCTGACAACTCCCGAAAATGCAGTTGGAATCAAACAGTGCAATGCCATTTCTTTTTCCTTTAGATTTTGGCAGCACAAAGACAATATTGCAATACTAAATGACCTACTGTTTACAAGACTGTATTTTTAACCATCGTGCTTCTTCTGTTCAACCCATACTGTCAGGTCGGTGTGCTCCTGTTCTTCATCTTTATTGATTTTAATGTCTGAGGATAAACAGCAAAACATTTGAAGTCTGTTGCATTCAACATGTTTTTCTTTTGATTTTTAAGCCATTAATTGTGTAGGGAATGTTTGCTCTAAAATTTGATTGCTAATTGATGCTGAAAATGAGGATGTGATTCCATTATTTATGTTAGAACTGCTGTTTAGGTCGTGGCACAACCGTTAAATGCACTTGATGGCAAGCAAAGAGAAAATTCCTTTCAGATGTGCTATAAAATATACATCAAATTGTATTTTTACTTTGACTATAAAAAATTGTGTTTTGTTGAAATTATGTGGCAGTGACAATAGGTTATTGGCATTAAGTTCTTCATTCTTCCTGTATCAGGACAAGTGTTTATGGTCAGCCATTCAAAATGGCACGGAATTAAACTATAACTAGCCTAATTATTTTGTGCAACAAAGCATGCCTCAAAGTCTCCAGTCCCTATTTATTTGATGTTTTAAGTAAAAAAAAAAAAAAAATTTACTTGAATTTGACTTGATGTGCCCACACATATGTAAATTCTGAAAACATTCATTCATAGAATGCAAATAAAAACTGACTGTAGAAAATTAGGATACATATAGGTAGCACTGCGATTTTCAGTGCCATAGTGGTTGAATGGGATGAGAGCAAGTAAATTTTCATGAAATGAAATAAAAACTTTGCCTTCCCTACTGATAGCTATGGTGAGAGAGTGATGCTTCTCGACCCCTAAAATAAGTGAAGCTGTCATGTGCTATCAGTCTTTTTAAAATTATATTGTTTAGCCTTTTTATTTATTCAGAGTCAATGACTGACACAACATGATGGTGTTCACAAAGCCCCATCCTCCACTTACAATTGTAGCTCGATCTTTCATATTCTTGTGTAGGTGAAAGAGGTAACTTTTTAAAGAGAGGAGCCTACATTCCACATTCGTTTTATTTGGTCTTGGTGCATATTTGTCACAAAGCATATCTAGCAGCTGTAAGGAGAGTTGATGAATGCACAGGTGCGGCATCCTTTAGCAGCCTTACTGAATTACCCATTTCTGTGGTAATTAAACCTGACTTTATTGGCACAAAGGCTATGTGACAGCTGTGGATAAAAGATAAAATGTTTTTGAAGGCAGGCAAGATGGCATGGCTTGGATGTACTGAATAACTACTGATCAAATTAAAGTTTTTCGTTATGCAGGCTTTTCATCTTCTAAAAACTGCTAAAGTATAATTCATGACATGGTTTTATGTGGAGAAAGATTTCTCACTTTAAGCCCTGACAAAGAAAATATGGTTTTGAGATGTTGTGCCGGTGTGTGTGTGTGCATGTGGGCGTGTGTTCGTACTTTTGAGTGGTGTGATGATGGCTTTGGTGGGTTAGTCTATCAGAAGGAGGGTAGGATATGGTGAGGCTTCGGGAATAGGCAGAGTATCTAAGCGGTGTATGACAAGAGGGGGTAATGGTGAAAAGGAAAACTCACAGGACATGCTGGGAAGAAGACACAGTCATTATGAAGATAAATGCAGAGCTGCACCTCAGTCACAAGGTGCCTGAGGAAATAAAATACATTTTTATAACAGACCAGTGAGTTGTCCCATTTAAGCCTTTGGGCACGACAATCACATAACTATGATCTACTAGATCTGTCTACTTCTTCTGTGTTGTTTTTCAGTATCCCACATCCCACACTCTGGCTGTGGTTGTGTAGAGGGAAGCACACAAAACAGCATAACTCCTCATTAGAGGCCCAAAACATCAATGGTTTTGGGGTATGAATACCTGAAAGAGCAATTCTCTCTTGCTATGAAGGTGCAGGTCCTTGGGACTAAGGTTCCTGTTTTCATCCAATAAAAATGCAACAGAAGTGGCAAAGCAGTTCCTTATGTCACTTTGCCTTCATCAGTTGGCACAAATTCAGGTAATGCTAAGGATGCAGTGTTTGTCCTGAGCGCACTACCTTGGTTTCCTTGTGATATGCAAGGATGGTTCCTTTTTTAAGTTATGAATTTTGGAATATTTAGTATTTTTGTGTAAAGCAAAAACGTTCATGGCTGGTGACTGTTGTAAATAAAGAAAAATGAAAATAGGGTCAATGGCTTACACTAAGAGTGCAGTAATGTGCATAGGTGATTTTACAAAAAGGAGCTTTGGGACCTTGATACTCAGAATGTGAAGCCTTGTTGGTAACTTAATGCGCATGTTCTCAGATTGGCATACCATAATGGCCCTTTGGAAGTTGTCCCCGTGGAAATGCTTTCCTGTTTACTGTGTGGTTGTGCTTGTGTGCTTTCTGAGAATGGCACCCAAAATGTTCTTAAATTACACAAGGGATATTTTATTTTCTGGCCTCACCTCTAGTAAGGAGTCAGTCCAGAGGGGGCAGTGTGGAATCTTACATTAATTTAAAATAATGTTTGTTACCTTATTTAGTTGGTAATTATAATTGTAGAAGATGATGGTGATGTTCCTTCCAGTGGACTGTGATCTACTTTGGGCCATTAATAGTCATTAATGTCGGAATGAATAGCCTAGCTGTGTATCAGGTGCTCAAACATGAGTATTTAGCTAGCTGCCTAGCTATGGTTGAATATATCTGGCATAACTAGTTTGCTTGCTGGCTAAATAGAATACATTAGTAAGCCAATTGTAGATAACTGGGTAACTAGTGAGTATATTAGCTAAAGAACTACAATTTGCCATTGCGTTAAGTACTAACATGGAGCCAAAATGTAGTGCGGCTTGATACAACCGTGAATAATGTATAAATGAGAAAAGCATCACTATGCACATTTTAAACAGTGTTAAGAGTGTTTCATCAGGCTACTGTAAGGGGAACCATTTAGCTGCAATGACTGTGCTGGGCTAACATTGAAGTTATTTAGCTGGCGAACTGACTAGTTGATGAAATGTTAGTGTAACGTCAGCAACACTGCTAGGGCAGACACAAAGAAGCCTCAGTTTACTCCTAATCACTTATTAAAAAATTAATAAATAAGAAATATTTTCTATGAATGTATGTTGGGAATATGAACATTATTGCTGACTTACCTTATAGTTCAACCGGTGAATGAAAAATGGCAGATTTTTGTTCTGTTCGTATTGATTCAGAGAAACTTGTCAAGTCACGTAATGTGAGGAGTCCCTCATTTTTAGGATTAGTACAAATTTCAGGGTTCTGCAAGTCAAATGTTGATGTTTAAGTGGCTTGGACAGACGTCAAATTCTAATCTACTCAGAGCAGGACCAGGTTGAATAAACCATGACAACCTGTGTATTCTCTGGATATATACACATCACAGGTGAGGGTGGCACTCAGCTTCCAAGCTTGTGCCTACACTCCAGGTATATGTACAATAAATGCACAGGCTATTGTGGTTCATTACTTGCATATATAGAGGACCATCATATGCATTTTCAATGACATGCAACCCAGGGTCCAAAACCTGTAGGTATACATTTTAATGTTCTTCTAATGTCAATCATTTCTATGAAGTGCAAGCAATGTTATCTGAGATTTATATGCAATATGTTCAGCCTCAAAAAAAAGACATGTTTCATACATCCTGGTAATACCACAACACCTTGGTGTCCACAATGCAGCATGTCATACAGTGATGTATAATTTGTGTGCTGATTGTAGATCTCCTTAATGAGATATGGGAATGCATTCCCTTTTCATGGGTTTACAAACCTACTTGATTCCCGATACTGAAAGAAATTTAATCGTTATGTAGCCATCAACATTAAAGCTGTATTTGCAATATGTCTTCTATATATTGTATATTTATACACACAAAAAAAGTATTTTTAAGTGTCCGTATATTTTGACAAAGAGGGAAAATTGAATGACTGTTTTTCAAACACACATTGTTTTTCAAGGTGGTATTTTACTCTAAATGGCTTTCAGACAAAATGTGCCCATGAGATTGCAGGTCAGCTGGGATTGGTTGCTGAAGACAGAAAGGATAGGTTTGTTATTTTTGAACCCAGGTCCTATTTTCACATAATCATAGATGATCAGGAGTAGTGAAGACCAGAATTTCGCCAATCGCTTAAAAATTGAGTTGATACATTTTTGTAGCAACCCCAGACAGAGCTCCCAAAGGAATGCATTGGGGGAAAACATTTTAAAATTAAAAAAAAAAAAATCATAAATATTTTTTTGTAAACAGGAAGGTCATAGTCTATTCGTACATGTCTTAACATGTTCTACTGACTATAAAAAAGATCACAAACAAGGCATTGTATCAAACGTTATGGGCTTGGGAAGTTGCATTGTTCTGTTTGTTTTTCTGGCTACATCCATGCAGGATTTTGTGAAGCACACCTATGTTGGTAAAGTGTGCCCCCAATGTATTCCTTTGGGACCTGTGTTTGAGGATGCAAAGTACTCACGATTATCTGAGATTTTTTGAAAATAGGGCCTGGGTTGAAAAATACTGAACCTATCTCTTTAAAGTTCTCTACATATTTTATTACTCTTCAGAAAGTTAGCTTTTGTGTTTTGTGCCAATCATGCCTGTGAACTAGTTTGCCGTTCTAGCTATCTCCTGTAATAGTGAAAAATAGTGAGGATGTAGACAATATCATGACAGAAAATGTATATGTACATATTCTCGCTAAATCACATTTGAATTGGGCATTTAAAAATCATAATAGCCAAAAATAGTTTTTCTTAATACTGTAATAATATGCACCTTTTATACCGGAGGTGAAGCATATTACAGTTTTGATAGATTGTGTCACATTTTGGCTGATAATGAAAGCTTAATTGATACTGCTGATACTGCTAGATACTGATACAAACTCTGAGATCCTTTTCTTAACACTTTGGTGAGAAAGCAAGACCTTACAGTATTTAACCAAATATTTAACTGGCAGTGGAAGTAAGTTTACCACCCTTGTCAGTGCAGGGTCTTTATAAACGTCACATTGATTTGGATACATTGGCAGGAGGGATTTAAAATTCTCCTTTTTCATGTTTGCTCCAGCTGTGCTTTGGGGTTCACTCTTGATCAGTGCATCAAGCTGCCCTCGTTGGCTACCTTGCTGTTACCAGAGCCTCCCTGTAGCTGGCCAGTTTTCGATTGTATTGAAGAATTAATTTTGCTTTCTCTGTAATGAATGCACCCATTTCTGCCAACCAGAAATATGCATTCTAACAAAGGGCATGACACAAATCATCCCAGTGTAAATGTAATCTGTCTCCTGCATCCATCTTTATTATGTGGCTTTTGTTATGTGTGGGGATAAATGCACAGTTTTCAATGCAGCATCATCATTTAATTAAAACCATGTGTAAGCCCTGGGGTATCATAAGTGCTCTGCCCACTCATTATCCTTGCAGTCGAAGGTGAATCCTTAAACACTGCAGGTTTTTCTGGTAGATCACAGAGCAATGGACTGGAGAAAATACTTCTGCTTAACACTAGGATTTCAATTTGATGGCATGCACATTTAAAATTTTAATTATCCTGCAGCTGTGAACTACATGTGGTAAAGGTCTCCCCGGGTGCAGATTTAACACTCTCATGCCACAAAGTAGGAAACAATATTTAACGTTTTTATGTCTGAATATAGTTTTGGCAATTCAATGATGAACAGTGTCCAGTTCTTACTTAATAGTGCGCATAAATCCATAGGCAGCCAGGACTTACAAAGTCCAATGTGTCCCACAGCTAATGTCAGAAAAAACGCCCAGTTTTTACATGGATTTTTAATAGAAAAATTACATTTTAAAAAGCCAGGGTTATTTATTCTTTTTTTAATAAGTTGCATGTTATGTCCTATGTGTTAAGTCACTTCTGTAGAGTTGAAATTTGGTCCATGGATATTTTGGTGATACCTGCTATTTACTATGACAGCATAGCACTCATTAATCATTGCATAGGCATCCCGCAGATTCATACATTAGATTGTTGCATGCTTCATTAATGATGCTCACTAGAAGTCCTCTTCCTGTTCAATGAGCTGTACATGTCTTATAAATCAGCAACCAAAACATTGATTTGAAGCACCGTAATGCTGTTACACTGAACCATTATTTGGAGATTTAAAAAAATGTTTTATTCTTTTTTTACCTTGGATGACATCAGTGATGCATAAATCAATACTATTGCAACACTATTGCATTATATCTGACTGTCTATAAAATCATCATTGGCACAGTTTGAATATATACCTTTTTTCTGTCTCAGTTTCACTTTAATTATTAAAGAAGATGCCCAACATGCTTCAAGCCAGCTATATAAAAGCAGCCTGGATAGGCGCCCAACAGCAGGACGGTCAAACTAGAGTAAAACCTCCTTACCCGGAAACTTCATGAGGACTGGCCCAAAATAAAAAACACTCGAGCACACGTTGCTCAAGGTAAAAGACACTTAACTCCTACCCTGTTCACTAAAACAGTGTCTTTTACCTTGAGCCCTGAGCAGTGTGTGTTCCAATGTTTCTTATTTTGGGCCAGTCCCTGTGAAGTGTTTGGGTAAGGAGTTTTTGTGTTTCTAATGCGCTTAGTGAAAAAGAATGTGATTTACATATTTTTTATATCTTTTGCAAAGCTGAATCTTCTGTATCTTTTGCTATTTTACAAAATGCAATACAAGACCTATTAATAAATGGCTAACTTTGAATATATACATGTTTCACAATATAATGTATATTTGCTGACTAAATCAGACAGCGCCATTTCAACAGGGACAGTATTATGGTAAAAAAATAACATTAGCAGATGCATCCAGAAAGTTGCCAGTATGTTATTAATGTGAATGTCAGTTTGTTCCTCTGAAGATACAAGTCATAATGTTGTGGTCTCTGCAGCCATAGATGTCTGTCCACCATGCCCTGATTCGGGCCTCAGTGACTGCAATCAGAAAAACAACAGGTGGCAAACCAACTCCGGTGAGTAAAAATCTGACAGGTGCACAGAAATCCCAAGTGCATCTCTGATTTTGATTTTCCACTGAAGTCCTGGGAGAAATTGTCTCCAAAACAAAGACGCTGTGCCATTTCTTCATCAGGAAAACTAAAACAAACAACTTGAACTCTTATGGGACTGTTCACTTCTGTCTGTTTCCCCATCTGTATGTGAGCCCTGTATATGTGTGTGTGTGTGTGTGTGTGACAGAAGGCCACTTATGTTGTCTGACTGCTATTTTAGCTTCATCAATCATAGTCCTTCAACTCCAAACATAATTATAGAGGTCGTGTATGTCACAAGAATGAACAAATGGAACCATTCCTGCTCAATAAACATTTCCATTGGTTCAGTCAGATAATTCCTGCTGTCACTATACCTCTTTAAAAAGTTAAATGGTAAAATTACAAATAAGGCCTACAGAGTCCCTTAGATTTTAATATTTATTTTTTTTTAAATCATGTTTATCATGACATTATATGCATGGTCAAAATAAATATTGTATTGAAATGCAAATGTTTCTCTATGCCAATAATTCTACTCTGCTGCTATATACATAATAATATATGGTTCCTCTACGGTGTTATCATAATATATAATATATTATTATTCATGCTGGAAACTGATTCCTTCATTTTGGAAACAATTTTACAATAGATAAAGGCATACTCAAGAGAGTATGCAGTTGCAACATTTATGATTTATGTCTGCATTTATGGTTTTTGTAGGGTGCCAGTGAAGACCTTGTCTTTGAAAAGTCATTTGAAATTAATTTAAACAGCACCGTTAATCCAACAATAAATAAATAAATGAATAAATAGGAGTTTACTTATTTTATAGTTTTAAAACAATTTTAAAAATATAGAAAATCAGTAAGAATCCCATATATTGCACTGCAGACTTTTTTGAGTTAAGTCTTTGTAACTAAAGTTTTTAAATAAAACTATGTTGCATGATTGAAGGTGGCCACTCTACAGAAATGACTGCAAACAATGCAAAGAATATTGTGGCTATCACTGAGGCCTATTTGAGACTATTAGCTATATCAAATGGCTATGCAACTGCCATTAGCAATCTAATAAGAAAGGGACAGCCTAATGTACAGGGAGCAAGTCAGTTGTTCAAATATTGGCCCTGACAGGGTGATGCAATTGACATGAAGCAGATGGGTCTTAAGGAGTAATTTCACTCTAGATCCTTTTTTATTTGATTTTATTTTTTACTTTAAATGTTTTTGTATGCCAACTTTATAATGAAACATTTTAATCAATGTCGTTATTGCAGCATTTCTGAAACAATAGCATTTGACGGAAAAAAAACTGGTAGAAAACATCTTCCCCCTAACATTTGAAAATTTCTTTCTGTGTTTCACTCTGGCCCCACCCCAATCATGCTGGCAGAGTACCTCTTTGGAGCTACTACTATGTCATGTGAATGTCAGTAAAGCCATTAAGTGGAATAGTTGACACCCATAAATTTGTCTGTTTACTTTAATACGACGGAAGCACCTGATTTGCTAGATTGGTTTTGGCTCACCTTTTTTTAACCGAAGGAACATGGCAGCCTATTCATAAATGTTCATATATTCTACCTAAGCGGCCCATTAAAATATGTTTCTGAAAACATATGAGGTGAGAAATACGCCATGTAATTGCTGAATCTTGATTCATATTTGCCAGTTAGACAGTTTGATCTGAGTTTCATGAGCCAGGCACAGCTACGCTGTACAAATTCATTTGCATAGAGAATACACCTACTCCACCCAGGAAGGATTTTTCAAAATTGTGCAGTAAGCAGAGCCAGGCTAAAGCAGTGCGCGCAATTACTCTTTAATTCTCTGAATGGGCTTATTTTATAAAACTGACTCACTCATCATGCATTATCCTGCTTACACAATGGCTACTTGCCAAAGAAATGAATGATCTGCCACACAATTTAAATATTGATTTTATTATGCATATTTGTACAGTTCTGGCTCCTGTCGCAAAAATAGGTCCATCAAAGAATAGCTAGCCTACAATGTTTTCATTTTGTGTCATTCACACTATTTACAACAATTAAACAGGGCTTTTCCATTTATTATTATGTTAATTGGGATGGCATTTTTGGGTTCCACGTTTGGAGTGTCAGCTGTTCCTATTGGATGAACAGTTTTTTTTTTTCCTTTCCTTCTGTTCAAGTTTACATAGACCTTATTCCCATGGTTTACTGTATGTTAGCACATTTCAGCAGACAAATGGACTATGTAAAGTGCAGGATAATATAGAGTGAAACAGTGATCATTATACAGCAGTCAGTCAGTTCATAAATATTGGCTGCTCATTGACCAATCAAAATCAAGTATTCAGCTAAGCGGCAGAATCTCACGCTTTCCTTGTCAGCAAACAACATATATCGATCTTAAACAAGAGCAAATAAGTGTTATTATGGGTGAGTTCAAGGTAATGAAACTTCAGGCTTGTGAATCTCAAACTTAAACCTGTTCATGCAGTACTTTAATAACACAGTGACTTTGATGCATCTCTTGTTTGATGTGCATTGTGTTGCCCTGGTGAACATCTCCAAGATAAAACAAGCATTCTCTTCTCTCTAATAAAAGGATCACCTCATTGGAGTTTGACATGGGTGAGTATGAATGATTTTCTCCTAATACCGTGTTCAGTAATCCCTGACAAAAACCTGTGAAAGGCGGGAAAATGCATCTGTGTTTTAGTCCATTTTACACTCAGTGAACACGGGAGATAAACCTGTCTTCAAAGTTACAGGCTGAAGGTAATGCCCACTTGTTTGCTTTTGCGTCTGTGCTCACAGTTCAGGTATATCTGTGTGTCTTCTATTGTCTTACCACTTTCAACAATAAAGGGTGTATTTGTGCAAGTGGTTTCTATAGTGACAGTTTGAGGTCATTAAAAAAATTGTCTCCAAATTAAACACAAAATCATATGTGAATTATTTGACCACCACATTGTAAATAGACCAAATTAACTTTTAATACAACCCCTCATGTTATATTAAACAAATGACAAATGTTTGATATTCCCCCTTACGATTGTGTAATGACAGGGTTTTAAGATGAAGTATGAAATGTTAATAGAAGTATTAAATACCTGACAGGGTAATTTGATCCATGCTGGGCAGCCTGATTGTTTGCGCACATGCTGGTGGGTTTTGATTGAGAGATATCTGGTTATCAAAGGGGAGTGCAGCTTCATTTCACCTGCCATGATTCCCTCTGCATTATTGATGGTGGGTAGCAATGCGAAATAACCAGAAGAAGTCAAGCCTGCGATTCCAGTCCCAGGGGTGCATCCCTGCTGAATGGATGAATAAATAGATTGACAAATAAATTGATAAATAAATAATATCATGGGAAAATTAAAAATGAAATGTTTATGGTACATTCTTTAAAACCACGTGGACCTTAACTTGGATTTTTGGCTTAATAAATTATGGAAAATCTGTGTGGTATACACGCAGACACACACATACACACACACATACACACACGTGTAAGTTCACTCATGCACTCACAAACATGCAAACACACACTCCTGAAAGCTGGCTCATTCATTTGATTAGATTTGCTAAGATCTGCTAACTTAACTCCAAATCAGAGGTTCTTTTTTCTTTTTTCTCTCTCTTAATGTTACACATGGACAGAGTCAGAGGCACAGAGGCAGTGGGACTGAACAGAGCCGGATTTCACGGTGGAATAGACACAGGTCACTGAGGTTAACTATGCCACTCAAGCATGGGACAAAACAGGATCACAGCCCCAGTAAACACAGCAGAGCATCACAAAATAAAACTGATTAGTCTGGAACAATACTAAAGGCCTGTGAGGAAGGAAAAGGAATACCAATGATGTAAGAGAAGTGAAATCTTAATCAAAATTCCGCTGTCATAGAATTCAACAAGCATCCATAGGGTATGACATGACATGAAATATGAAAGATTTTAGCAATGTTTTTTTCTTCATTTTTTGCAAAAATATGAATTTCAACCAGCAAGTGCAATATCAACTGTATCTCAAGTTCTGATACATTAAACATTTATCAGTGGTACCCCCCACTCCCACCTCTCTCTCTCTGCTAAGGCAAAATAGCTTCAATTGGTAACATTTACTCAACATTCCTCTCTACCCTTATCAACCCACCCCTACCTGCACCTACAGTACATCCACCTGCATGTGCACCCTGTTTAAGATGAATGGGACTGGCTTCCTGCCAAATGTTGCCCCACCTTGTCTTTCCCAAGAATTTTATCCATTTTTGATTCTGATATCCTACTACTGTGATCTCTACAACTACCCACTTTGCATTTGGATCCAACTTCCAATCTTCAACTCCACAAGCTCTCTCACCTGGACTACTCCTTGACCAATGTTTTCCTTCTACTATGGTGAACATCTGCTCTGGCCCAGTTTGTTGTCAGAACTACAGTCAAGTTTCCTCCTCTCCTAATCCTATAAAACTATCAAATTGACTGTTGTACTTCCATTTGAGACAGGATCTAATCAACCTAATCTGGCTTTAAGGGTGATTATGCCAGTGAACCTTCTGGAGTGAAGAATATCCTCTTCCCCAATCCTCCTATATCGCTGTGATTCATTCAATGCAGTTTAATTACCAGTTACTCTTATGAACTCTAGCAAAACTAGGTATCTTAGGTATTTGTAATCACCTTACCTCTTGGGATGCTTTCCCATGGTTCGGGACTTGTACCCTCCTGTTCACACATCAGCCCCTTCACTCTGTGAAGCTCTTTCCTTCCATAGCTTTTTGAAGCATTCCTGTGGATGCAGCAAATTCCCTCCCTCTGACAATCAAGTCCTGTCACACACGATTGCATGCCTCAATGATTTTTCAAAGTGCATGAGTAATTGACATGCTAATGTGAATGTTGCCAAACTGAGCTGCTTCCTGCCAGGTCCAGACCTATCCAAGACATCTGTAGTAGAATTGATAACCCATGTTTCAGCCTGGTAAGTCTTACCATGACACAAGGAAGGCTATTCACTAAGACAATAGCTTAAGTGATTCCAAACTGTTAATTCTTGCTGTAGTACATTGTATCTTGTTAAAAAATGTGATTCTGTCACAATGCCACTTATGCTCATATAGCCCTGTATTGTATATACTGTTCTTGAAGTCACTCTTCTTCTGAGTGTCTGCTGAATGAATTAATGTAAAAATCAGCTGGTGTCCTTCACAATATTTTCCACTAAATCATTCACAGCGGGATGCTCACCAAGACCATTTCAAAGTTTGGAGTTTGATTTCTACTCACAGGAAACTGGAACAGAAGTATGACTTAGTGTTCTGTGGCAGAGACCATTTTGAGACACTTGTACTGTAAAGCTTGCAGGTGCTTTGATTACATTCTCTGACAGAATAATTGATCTTCAAAGTCTTCTTCTTTTCTACATACTGTTCTCATCAGTCAGTTAAGTGCAAGAAAACCATTCTTTTCTCAAGTGCTGTACCTTGACAGAGTGAAAAAGGATACAGTATATAAATAAATAAATGTTCATCACAAAACAATGTGTTGTCAAAACCCGAAGCTGGTGGTGAATACAGATTGCAGTCAGCAGATGCTACAGCCAGCAGTGGTATCAGCACTGGGAGGCCTCAACCGAAACTCGATCTCTGAGTTTATCCATTAAACTCTGACACCATCCATCATTATAAAGTCCATTATCAAGATGTTTTCTTTCACTGCCATTAATCCCGAGTAATCTGCAATGATTGATGTGCCCTCTCACAGATGACACTACAGTTTGATTCCTGTCATTAATCTAGATTTTGGTTGTGTCATCATTGGCCTGCACATATAACTAGTGGTCTCCCACCATCTCAGCCTTAAGCCAGAAGCTTACCTAGACCTCACCACCACTGTGCAGACAAAGATGCATGTTATGTGATGAAAATTCATGAGTAAACTAAATTCAAGATAAACTTGTAAATTCAACTTGTTCAGCTTGACCCATAAGCCTTTCTGTCTTTGGGGGAGAAAAAAAAATTGAGTGCTATAATGTTTGAGACAAATATATATATATTTTTTATTGATTTGGATCTGTACTCCATTTGTACTCAAGTTTTATTTATGGGAATTTTATACATTTTGGTTTCATCATATAGAAATTACAGCACTTTTGATTACAGCACTTTTTTCAATTCAGATAACTGCCCAAATTAAATAATTTGCGGAAACAGGAAGTTTCCATCACTTTAAAAAGTGAATGAAAATTTTGTGAACAAAAACTCAAAAGGAAAAAAAAACAGCAGAGGGCATTGTGTGCGTTGGTGGTGTAGCTTTGTGTTTGCGCGGCTGATGGAATGATTATTTTACATTTGGCACTGATTGAGCTGTTAATAAAGTGTGAAGGTGCCTCTCATGCAAATGTTCCTGTTAAAGGAGTGATCCTGATCTAAATTGCAAATATGAAAGTTTATCAATTTGTAGGTAAGCTCCTTTGAGAAATTAATCAAAGCTCAATCATATGACACAGGCGTAAATTCTAATCTAACGTTCATCCCACAAATGTTTCAGAAAGTGTGGCAGTCTCTGAATTGAAATTAAATTCAACTCCCTCCCCACTGTTCTCTGATACAATAACAATGCTCTTCTACTTCTTGATAAGTCAAACTCCACCTCAAAAAGCAATAATGGAACGATAACTATTTCATTAAAGAAAAAAAGAAAAAAAAAATTCAGTCTAGAAGATAACTATTATATTATTTTTATCATGAAGCTGTCTTGAATAAAAAGTACATTAAAATGACATGCGAAATATAGCAAGCTGTCTTCTGCCCTAACAAGCAAGTTATTGTTTGTTCAAGATCATATGCCAGTAAATCTGTTGACCAGCTATGGCCAGCTGAATACCACTTGTAATGTAGTAACTCAGAAAAATCTTAAGAGGAAAAAATGATAAATGAAACAACACACCAGTGGATACTGCGAAGAGCATTCCTCAATATTTTGTGCACACAGCAAAGGAATTAGAATCAAATGCTGAGGAGTAATGTTGCAGAAAGACATCAGTTTTTGGACCATTGCCTTTATTGTGGCTTGAAGCCAATGAGACAATCCCATGCACATGCGCAATAAATTTTTATGCCTTTGTACTATTTATTGGTTCATGTCTTGCTTTGTTGCATTAAATTTATTTCATTTAAAATCAATACTTGTGCTTGCTGTTTCTAAGACTTGAAAGTGGATGGGTGACATTGAACTTTATGTTTCAGATTATGTGTCAGGTGGGCTTGGACTCTGGCAAGTTGAGGAAGGTTAAGAAACTCATGTTGCATTGGAATTAATGTGTGGAATGACATTTGGAAGAGATTCAAAGATACACAGACACATGGGCAAAAACGCGCACACACACATAGGCGCACACGTGTGTATCACTGTTCACACTGGCATGTTGTTTTATCTACACTACAAAAACGTTCAAATACTCAAAATTGCACAGCAACTTTCTTTAATAAATTGTTTTGATTTTAACTGAGATTTTTAAATTGTTATGCCACCGAATATTCATTAGCTGTTTTGTTCAGAAAACTTAAATTGTACATTTTATATAACAATGAAATGCTAATTTTCTGAACTAATGAATGTTAGCTGGTACCCTAACCCTAACCCTCTCCATATCCCCAGTTGTTACCCTAACTCTAGCTGTTACCCTTTCCGAAACCCTAACCCTAACTGGAACCCTTACCCTAACCCTAGCTGTAACCCTATCCCTAACCCTAGCTGTAACCCTAACCCTAACCCTAACGCTAGCTCTAACCCTAACCCTAGGTCTAACCCTAACCCTAACCCTAGCCCTAACCCTAACCCTAGCTCTAACCCTAACCGTAACCCTAGAAGAATTAAATAACAACATAATCTTGTAAGAATAATATAATGTGTAAAATAAACCTGTTACTTTTATTAAAATAAACAATAAAAAAAATGCGTGTTGTGGGCGCCGACCGGGATTCGAGCCCGAGTCCCCCGTGTGGGAGACAGAGACTCTACCACTGAGCCACCAATATAGCTTTAAGTAAACAAGGGATTATGGGATAAACGTTCATTCATGAATTTAAACGTTAATATCTGGACAACGATAATAGATAGCAACAAACCGTTTTTTTTGCCTGAAAGAATACAAAGTTGAGACGTAAACAAAACAATAAAATTAATCGAATTTTCAAAAAACGAAAATAACATGAACGAACCAAATCGACCTTAATAAAGCTAAAGATAGCCAATGGATCAAAAATTAAGGGGAGGCATACTTCCTGTAGAAGGCTGATCGTCTCCATGCCTCCATTGATCTGGCAAGTGAGATTATCCGCAGGAATGCTATAAATCCTCGGGGGTCCAACCCAGTAGAAGCCTGATGGTTTCCCGAAGGGTTCCAGTATCTGAGGCTTTACTCGACTGGTAACGCTTGGGGCACGAAGCCACCCGCTGGACGCGGACCCCCACCCAGGGCTTCTGGGAGGTGACGTAATGCACGGCACTAGACCCGTCCCCTGGTTAGAGCGTTCGTGTGTTCATTCGTTTGTGCGTTCGTTCGTTCGTTCGTTCAGGCGTTCAGGCGTCCGACCGTCCGTCCGTTCGTCCGTTCGTTCGTCGGCTCGTGCTTTTGAGTCGCTTCGTCTGGTCGCATGATCGACCATTCGATCGTCCGATCGCCTAGCTGTTCGATCGTTCGGCCGTTCGTGCTTTCGGCCGTAGGTTCGCTGGTTCGACCGTTCGATCGTCCGGCCGTTCGATTGTTCGTCCGTTCGTCCGTCGGTTCGGGCTTTTGTGATCGTTCGTCTGGTCGCCTCCTCGACCATTCGCTCGTGCTATCGCTCGGCCGCTCTGGCGTTCGGCCGGGCTTTCGCCGGTTCGTGCGTTCGTTCATAGAGCCATTCGACCGTTCGGTCGTCCGGCCGTTCGATTGTTCGTCCGTTCGTCCGTCGGTTCGGGCTTTTGTGAATCGTTCGTCTGGTCGCCCACTCGACCATTCGCTCGTGCAATTGCCCGGCCGCTCTGGCGTTCGGCCGGGCCTTCGCCGGTTCGTGCGTTCGTTCATAGAACTGTTCGTTCGTTCGTTCGTTCGTCCGTTCGGTTGGTCGTCCGTCCGCTTACTAATGAGCAGCAGACTGGGATACCTTGCGGTGTTAACGAACAGTCTGCTCAAGGTAGGTATCCAGCCCCCCTGGGTCCACTTGGACAGCACGCAGGGTGTGGTGGTCTGGGGCCACAGACCTTAAATGGTGCCCAATTTTCTATCGGTGATTAGCACCACCCACACACCGGACCATTTTACACTACACACGCGAATCTGACTAACCAAATCCAATTTGGACCTTTTAAATTAATAAAATTTTCATTCCCCCTAAATTGTCGAGTTTGAATAGAAACTAAAAAAAGAATTGCTTTTAGCATTTTGATAAAGATTAAAAAATATTTCTTATGAAACTCTTAACTTCAATTTACCGATTGATAAAAAACGTTGATAGAAATATCATAAATAATCTGTCATAGCAAACAAGTTTTTTGGCCAAAAACAAGGACCCTAACACAATTGGGCATGGGACACAAGTCGGGATTTGATCAACCCCGGCTGGCCGCCTCGGAGGAGGGTGTATAGGGTTTAAAGGCCGAAACACCTGATGAACCTGAGGTGCCTTACTGATAATGTGTCCTAAAATTTTAGAAAATACATGTTTTTTGATTTTACATAAAAATTATCTTAACATCAACAAACATCAACAAACCAAAATAAATTAACTACATCCCTAACCCTAGCCCTAACCCTTGCCCTGACCCCAGCCCTAACCCTAACCCTAACCCGAACCCTTCCCCTAGCTCTAACCCTAAACCTAACCCTAACCCTAGCTCTAACCCTAACCCTAGCTCTAACCTCTAACCCTAGCCCTAGCTCTAACCTCTAACCCTAGCCCTAACCCTAACCCCTAACCCAAGGCCTAACCCTAACCCTAACCCTTACACAAGCCCTAGCCCCAACCCTAACCCTAACCCTAGCTCTAACCTTGGCCCTAACCCTGGCCCTAGCCCTAGCCCTAGCCCTAACCCTAACCCTATCCCTTGCTCTAACCCTAGTCCTAACTCTGGCCCTGGCCATAACCCTAACCTTAACCCTAACTCCAACCCTAACCCTACCCTGGCCCTAACCCTTACCTTTACCCTAACCCTAACTTTATACATAATATAACAAATCAATAATTTAAGCTTAAAAAACCGTTTGAATAGTCAAAATAAACCCCCTGCCTGCTCGCCCTCCAACTCCTTAGACTGTAGTATGGAGATTGAACATGTGAGTACAATGCCCAGTCAGGCATTGAGAATGACCAGCACAATCTCGCGGTAATCATTCGCTGTTTACTCGGTTCATGTTCATCCTCCCGTTAAATGATTAATTAAACCATAGAATTTAACAGAGTTTTTTATAAACAATAAACTTACAAATAATATGGCAAACCAACAATTTAATGTTAATAAAATCGTTTTGAAATGTTAACATAGAACAAACCCCCTACCCGCTCGCCCTCCAATTCCATAGATTGTAGTATGGAGATTGAACATGTGAGTACAATGCCCAGTCAGGCATTGAGAATGACCAGCACAATCTCGCGGTAATCATTCGCTGTTTACTCGGTTCATGTTCATCCTCCCGTTAAATGATTAATTAAACCATAGAATTTAACAGAGTTTTTTATAAACAATAAACTTACAAATAATATGGCAAACCAACAATTTAATGTTAATAAAATCGTTTTGAAATGTTAACATAGAACAAACCCCCTACCCGCTCGCCCTCCAATTCCATAGATTGTAGTATGGAAGTTGAACATGTGAGTACAATGCCCAGTCAGGCATTGAGAATGACCAGCGCAATCTCGCGGTAATCATTCGCTGTTTACTCGGCTCAGGTTCATCCTCCCGTTAAATGATTAATTAAACCATAGAACTTAACAGTTTTTTATAAACAATAAACTTACAAATAATATAATAAACCAATAATTCAATGCTAATAAAATCGTTTTTAATAGTTAACAGAGAACAAACCCCCTACCCGCTCGCCCTCCAACTCCATAGACTGTAGTATGGAAGTTGAACATGTGAGTACAATGCCCAGTCAGGCATTAAAAATGACCAGCGCAATCTCGCGGTGATCATTCGCTGTTTACTCTGTCCATGTTCATCCTCCCGTTAAATGGATAATTAAACCATGATATTTAACAAAGTATTTATCAGTAATTTAGCAAATTAATATAAACGGTTTAGAAAATCTATTTCATAAAGTTAATGAAAAAACATTTTCACCCGCTCGCCCTCCAGCTACTTGGGCTGTAGCATGGAGGTTGAACGGGTGAGTATGATGCCCAGACAGGCATCTAGCGTGACCAGCGCAATCTCGCTGCTCATTCTCTTTACTCCCCCTATGTTCATCCTCCCGTTAAATGGTTAATCAAACCATAATATTTATGGTAGCATAGAGGTTGACTGGTGGAGTGCAGTGTCCAGTCGGGTGTCTTATCGTCCGGTCTGCCGTTCGTCCTTTCGTCCGTCAGTTCGTGTCTTTGAGTTGGTTTGTCTGGTCGCATGCTCGGCCATTCACCCGTCCAATTGCCCGCCTGTTCGGTCGATCGGTTGTCTGTGCTTTCGGCCGTTCGCCTACTTCCATTCGATTGCTCGGCTGTTCGATTGTCCGTTCGTTCGTTCGTCGGTCCGGGCTTTTGAGAGCGTTCGTCTGGTTGCCAGGTTGACCATGCGTTCGTGCAATCGCCCGGCCGTTCGTTCGTTCGATCGGTCTTTCGCCGGCTCGTGCGTTCGTTGGGGGAACTATTTGGACATCTGGAACGTGGCCGACGCAATCTCGCAGCTCATGATTCCTATTGTGCTCACCATAATCACCCTCTCGTTAAAACACAAAATCGTGTACATGGTAGCATGGATGTGGACTGGTCGAGTATGTTGTCCAGGGACAACGGAAAGTAGCAGCGCAATCTCGCTGTGAAAGACTCCTCTTTTGCTCACCAGAACATACTCCCATTAAATTAGCAAACCTTCATCCCGGATTATAGCCACGATTGAGAGTTGTGCTCGACAGGTGTAGGCCCGTGCATGCCCTTGGTCTCCCCCGACCAACCACGCAGTCTATGTACTGTGATGGGGGGAGCCATTGTAATATTCTACGCCCTAACCCTAACCCTAGTTATAACCCTAACCCTAGCTGAAACCATAACTCTAACTCTAGATGTAAACCTAGCCCTAACCCTAGATATAACCATATCCCTAACTATAACCCTAACCCTACTTATAACCCTAACCCTAACCCTAGCTGTAACCCTTAGCCTAACCATAACCGTAACCCTAACTCTAGCTGTAACCCTAACGCTAACCCTTACCCTAGTTGTAATCCTAACTTTAAAGCTAACCCTAGCTGTAACCATAACTCAATCTGTATATCTAACCCTAACCCTAATCCTAGCTGTAACCCTAACCCTAGCTATAAACCTAGCTTTAACCTTGACCTTATCCCTAGCCTTAGCTGTAACCCTAAATCTAATCCTAGCTATTGCCCTTACCCTAACCCTAGCTGTAACCCTAACCCTAACCCTTGCTGTCGCAACCTCCTAGAACACCCTAGCAACTGCATACAACACCCTAGCAACCTCATAGAACACCATAGAAACCACCTATTAACACCCTAGCAACCCAACACCCTAGCAACTGCTTAGAACTCCCTAGCAACTGCCTTGAACACCATATCAACTACTTAGCATACCTGAAATATGTTGTCTTCTTTCAAAATTGTAATACTGAATACTTATGAATAATGTTTACATAATGTATAAAGCTCTGTTCTGCACAAAGTCGACTTTGCATTGGCGGCAACCACACTTCACACTTTCTGCAGGAATTGTCTAGTTATTATTAGTGTGATTGCTTTTGGCAAACACTACTATTATCTCACATATTTATTTTATTCTTTATTCCACCCATTTTTTGGGCCGCTACTCCTCCCAGAGTTTTCGCACCACATACACGTGCAATATGTCAAATCGAGTGGCTTCATCGGGAATGATGCGCTATTACGTTGTGGAAAGTTGCGATGCACATGTTTTGTTAATCGCGACAGCGGCAACAATTGCGACAGGACATACACATAAATAAATCAAAACGTTCACCAACTCCTTCTTTCACTCACATTCAAATATCTAAGCTCCAGCATTTATATTTTCCGCTGCTCAACTTTTTCTGTGCAATGTTTCCACATAGACGTGCATTGTGGAATGTTCAGAGTGGCAGTTCAAATTCAAATGCCAACTGCCACTCTGAACATTCCACAATGAGAGTGGAAGAGAGAGAGAGAGAGAGAGGGCTATGCAACCTGAAGCCTGTAAACTAAGCTATGAAACCTGAAGCATGGCATCCACATAATAATCTGATGAACTCTTTCAGGTTTTTTTCTCTAGTTTGTTTTATTATTTAATTATGGCTATCATGATCAGTGATAAGGGTGACCAAATCCATATGATCCAAACGCAGGACAGCATGCCAATTTTGCGGGACATTTGCGGGACAGTAAAGTAATACTGAATACTTTGTAAGAATAATGTTTACATCATTTATAAAGCTCTGTTCAGCACAAAGTCAACTTTGAATTGGTGGCAACCACACTTCACAATTTCTGCAGGAATTGTCTGGTTATTATTATTATTATTATTATTATTATTATTATTATTATTATATGCTTGAAAATGTTTTGCAGAAGCTGACTAAGTTGACTATTTTTTCATTTCAAGCAATGAAAGTGATTCTTTATTCAACCCCGAAAATATTGAGCCACCCAGTTTCAAAGGGATGGAAAATGCAAGCATGACCTTGTGTAATGAAGTGATGTTTCAAAGTGTAATTTTCTCCAAAAAACATATTCTGTTTCTTGTTTCTCCATCGTGCACACACCCAGGGGATATTATGTATGAAGAATAACTGGTCTTAGCCCTTTGAAATTCATTTTTTTGCCTTGCCATGATAAATAATCCAAAAAATAAAAAACCCAAACTGAAAAAAGATTTAGATTTCAAGGTGTTAATAACTTTTCAGCACTAAAGGCTAAAGTTAAGAGCAGTGGGATTAGACAGACAGTCAGTCTGGTTTCTTACATTTAATTTTATCTGTTTCCTATGCAGGAACACAAATTTCTCATTTGGCTTATGAAGCGTGTAGCAGTATGTTATATCCCTTTTGGGGGTAGTAAGTTTATTAAAAGTGACCTAGATATGTCTGAAAATATTAAAGAGGATGAGATATTTAAGGGTACTAGCTGGATAAGACACTAAGGCTCCAAGCCACTTCGACTTTGAAACAAAATTTCACCTAATAAAATATAGTTCTATCAATTGTAATTAAAGTGCTCTTAAGGTAAGGCTGAGCAGTACCAAATATATGCCTGTGAACAGAGTGATATTACTGATCGAGTGCAATAGGCCATTATTGAGGAGGACAGCCATTTGAAATGTCCAACAAATTACAAATTACATTATATAAAATTAAGAGAAAGGCTTTGCAATCAAATTGAATACATTTCTGCTACATGATTCATTTTCAGAGGTCAGCTGCTCCCTTGAGGAATAAAATTGAAAGTATAAAAATTGAAAAATATACTGTATTGTTGATTTCCCATTTGCCATAAAAGCAGGTGAGCAATTTCACTAATGCAACTTTATTCTGGAATCTGATCAATTCAGGTCTGCAGCATTCTGTGAGGGAGATCTCTTGACCCTGGGGTAAATATTGTTTCTACCTCCCAAGGTTATTATGTTCTGAAACTATGACACTTAGGCATCTTCAAATTCTCATAGGAAATTTGTGTCATGTATGAATCTTACTAAAAATCTGAAAACATAGGTAAGCCTATTTTTTCTTATCTCCATAACAATTACATAGCACATTTACTGGCCTGTGACATCAGGGATGAATGATTTGGAGATTTCAACAATAATTACAAAATAAATAGTTCCAGATCGAGGGTGTCATTTCAGGAAAAACTTGGGGATGTCAAAAAAAAAAAACGACGTAATGAATTTGAGGTTTCAGTAAAGGAAACGTGTCTATAACAGCGATTAAAGACATCCATAATATTTCCAAGCTCTTTCTGTATTCTCGATATGACATTGACAAGGGGTAATTGCACGGAAATAACTCTAAACAGTTTTTTGGGCTTGTTTTAAGAAATTTGTTCGATTGTTTGGATATGTAATAAGCAACCTGTTTTTTTTCACATTTATGGTTGTTCAACAATGCTGGCTAACTTGCTGGCCCACAATTACACAATTGTGTGTCATAAAATAGTGTAGCATGTAGTGGCAGCCGGATTGCTTGAAGGGGGGTGGATGGCGTGAGGCATTTCCCCGTAGAATGTTTTTGCTGATTAATCTGATATTAATTTAACTTTCAGAGATGCTATAATGGGTGTTGATTAGGAGGGTACAGAGATGGAGAAAATATGCTTAAAACAACTGACTTCTGGGAAAAATTCAACTTTCAGACTAAGTTCAGAAATGGAACTCTTGGTGCTTACTGATCAAATATCTTTAGCTTTTGCTGGGGAAATACCTTATTGTCCATTACATTTTTCTGTTTAAAATTGCTTGTACTTTTCTGAGCCTATAGGCGTATTTGTGGGAAAATCAATTTTATAAAAGCCATATGAATCTCAATCCCATGTTATTTTATGAATACCAGTATCACATTTTGCTTAACAACACCCCCTGGCCATGTCAATATGATATAACATGGATTCTTGTTCCATATCACTTTACCAATGGTTTCATTTCTGTTGCATTTCTGTCTCACGGTCTCAATGGATTTTACAATAAAAGGGGAAATGCACCTCAAGTGCCACCAATGTATAACAAATCAGCTGAGGTGGAGAGGAAGGGATTACTGAAACGCCTAACTGGGAATCATTAGATGGACTAGTCAGATTGAGAGAATTCAAAAATTGGATGGGGTTTAATTCTTTGTAGCAAAGGGGCATAGGATTTTTAATAGTCACAGTGAGTATGGATTTTCTTTTTAAATATTATCCAAAAGATTATATATAGTTTGTGGAAGTACTATTGTGATAGTTAGTAATATTTCCCCTGATTAGTAGTACCCGTTATTGTCAGCACTTTCTGATTGTACACTGTGTAGCAAATCAAAATTGTTTCCTGGTGAATAAACAGTGGCATTGTTAGAGTGATGTTGAATGTGTCATGCATTGCACTGAAACGGCTGAGTTATCAAAGAGTACAACGGGATATTGATTTTGTCTGTGATTTGTAAAAGCTACATGAAGCAGTGTCACTTCCACAGGTGTCCCCTTTGGCACAGTGTTCTTTTCACTGCACTAACACGTTGTTTTTTCATTTTGAAAAGCATTTTATGGTGAAAAGCACTGTCATCACATACAGTAGATCTGCGAGCTGTGATTCTGGGACTTATTTTAATGTCTTTGCTTTTTCATAATTGTAACCTCATAGTGTCACTCAAACTGTTGGAATGCTTGAGTTCTGGAATAAAGATCAGTACAGAGATTATGTGACAATATTTGAATATTACATTGTATAACAGTATAATATCCATCCAAACTCCAAACAAGGTATTCATTTTCATCTTCAAATTAATATCTCAATCCTGTTAAATCTGATCCACAGAGAATGAATTTAAATCAAACAATGGCAAATTGGAGATTTCTAAGATTACCAAGATGTTCGTGTGATTAAATAACTGCAAATGACTATATAGCAACATGATATTGAGGGTGTCTGGGCACATACATCTTTGATGCAAAATGTTCTCAGGTATCCTACAATGCTTCTTGTTGCTTGTGTTCACATAAACATCCATTGAGCTGTGACAGCACCACCCAGTGAAACAGGGCTTGCCAGTGATGCAGTGTTCTGATGCAATGACTACACAGGTTAACTGGTACATAACTGACAGGAAAGAAGCAATGGCAGCTTGCATGCATTTCTAAGGACATATTTACAAGAATGAATGGTCTCCTAGGACATACCTATAAATAAGCTTGGTCTTAAAATTTAGGGAGTAAACAAATAGTTACTGATAAAAATGTTTTTCAAAGATATTTATGTTTTTGCAGTAATAATGTATTATAATAAAACAAAAACTATGGTTGCAACCTACAGTTCTCAAGAAGAACATACGAACATTACTGGCAAGCAGACGTACAGTACCATTTTGCTGTAATCCCCTGATTCTGTCTCCATTATCAATCAATTGCAAAATATTTTATCTTATTGTTGTATTTATTATTCAAAATTGTATCAATATTACATCACGTTTTGGGGTTATGGAAACTGATATAAAGAGTGAAGCACAATGGGATTCTTATTAAGATTTACTGTACAAGAGTCAAGGTCATTAAAATAAGGTGCAGACAGGCTTAAACATATCCACATATAGGAGTTGTTCTTGTCTGTAGCTCAATTTATTTCTTCAGCTAGTTTGCTCCTCTGTAGAAATCAATGTTGCTGTCTTGGCTATATTTTCATAACATGGTGGGAAATCTTCTTCTGAGAATATTTCACAAACATTGCAGGAATGCGGCAGGCATGTTTGCCATGACATTATGTTCTGATCATGGTAAGATCATAATTATAGTGTTTTACATTCTGTGTACATTATATTAACATTAAGCCATTCATCTGTTTAACAACAGTAATTTTTGTTTAATACGTTGAAATTGAACTGAGAGCAAATTGCATCAAAAAAGCACACCAATGTATATGATTAAACAGTGCACAAAATCCCTTTCAAAGCAGATTAGTTAATGTATAAAAAGGAGAGCTTTGATCTGGCTTCTATCTTGTTGCCATGGGAACTGAACAATCGATACCTTTCAGTCGGTCAGGCAATAGACAGTCATTTCTACTGGGTCGGGCTTATGAATAAATTGTATCACAGAATAAACATCCATTAACAAGAAAAAAAAAGAAATAACTCACTGCTTGGAGTGTTTCTATGTTGAATGTTTTATTTTTGTCCTCAATTTAGTGATATTGTGTTCTTTAAAATCAGTGATATTTTCTATTCTTCATAAATGAAGCACATGAAACACACTCAGCACAGTCATGTAAACAATTATTAAAACTTCAATAGACATCATTGAGTAAATTAAATGGCTCTCTATTTCCAAACTTAAAGAAGACAATTATATAAATTAAACTTTTGGTTTAGACTTAGCAGTCCCCTTCCTGCTAAAACCTCTCTCAACAACTTTCAGCCGGGAAACACCAAATATCAGTTATTAAAATTATCATATATTAACATGTAGGTTAAGTCAGTCATTAGTCACTTTCTGTTATGCTTAACATTCTGTGCTTTCCAAAAGGGGTATCAGGAGGAAATGAACAATAATTCATCAAGCTTTTTAATATATTGCCAGCCATCTGTAATGTAGAACAATACAATGAAACATATACAGTATTTGGTCATAATTTACTACTTTTTTGACGACTGAGGAGTCAATGAACTCTCCTGATGTTTAGCAAAAGTCATAGGTGAACTCTGCCATGGTCACTGAGCCAATATAGATCTCACCCTGTTTGCGCAAACGACCAGGTAACCAGGTTTTGTGTCCATATCTTGGAAAAATTGGATTGCACACCCAGTAAGGAAAACAATTCTTCTCCCTGCTTTACTTACATCTGACTGCTAGTACAGATGGAGGGACCCATGTCACAGTCTTATTAAGAGTGTGCCTGTAGTGTAATAGAGGTCAGAAGTCAGACCTTGTGCCTTCCACACTAGCACAGAAATATGAGAAAAACAGAATGTTTAACCTTAATAAAGGTGTCTGTTCTTGACACTGGTGAATATGTATTCTTTGGGCCAAAGAGGATGCATAAAATAACACACCATGCTCCAGTCTGCATGCCTTAAAGCACTTACAGATTGATTCATGTTCTTGTGCAGACCCAAATCCAGTTTTTATAATATGGAAGTCAACAGTGAGTGATATAAGAAAGAAACTGACTCCTGAACTCCCCCCTTACGTACGTGCACACACACACACGCACACATACACACTGATAAAATTACACCTATGGCAACATGTCTTTTTTGTAACAGTGATGCTTTTTGACGCACAGGTTTCACAGGTGACGCACAGGTTTTTGATTGATTGCGTGGAAACCTGAATAACATTTCGATCCCAGTGGCAATCGCCAGCTGGTTGAGAGGTGCTTGGCTGGGAGTGGACCCTGCTCCTATAATGTACGCCAACTGAAATCCACACCACGGCACCTCAGGGCTGCAGACTAGAATGAGAAGACAAAAGGGCAGCGTGGAGCCAGCGCTGCCGTTCAGCCGCACTAGAAACGGTGTCATCTCTGACGGGCGGTGAGCGTTAAAGAATGCCTGGCAGCCAGAGTGGCGGTGCTGTGCGTCCCTGTGGGACTTAGCAGGGCGATGGAGTCATGGGAGCTCGCCGCTCGCTGCCTAACGGGCCAGTCTGGAGTGTGCTCTGCGTGGTGGGGCTCAGCGGTGGACGGGAACGCCGCACACGTCGTTAAGTCAGACGGGAGGCCTGCTGCGACATAACATTTCCGTCATTAGCAGCCAGAACTTTTCATACGCATCCATCTCCCTCCCTGCCATCATACACACACACACACACACACCCCACGAGGCTCTCGCTAATGGCATTGGTGATTTTATTTTTCGCACAGCTCCTCGCTTTCTCATCCCTCCTTTTCCCACCCCGTATGCCCCCAGCACGATTTATTGCACTCTTTATTGAAATATTAATGACGAGAACATTATCGTTTCCTTGTTTTTTTGTTTTTTTTTCCCCTTGATGTTTCTGTAAACATGCTGTGTACGTGGCTATGATGCCAGCCTCCCCTCCAGTATTCATCATTGTTGTCTGCGTGAACTCAGAAAAACAGCAATGAAAGAAATCATTTAGAATGATTGGTAGCTAGATCACCAGACCCTGGCGTTTCTCCTCACAGCACAATCCTGATACATAGTGCTATGGCTTATAGCTACAGATGTCATTACACCAATGCTGAGGGATAATGTAGCCCCACTCCTTGCTTATATAACGGTAACCTCCAGCGTTTGAATAGATGTTTATCTCCATGAATGATGTCAGCTAGACACCGCACAACACTCTCCAACCTAGCGTACGTGTAAGCTCCGACTCCTTCATCATCTTTCAAGAAGGGACGGCAAGAGGAATCAGATCGTCCCTTCCACTACTTTTCTCCTCACTATCCCCTCCCTCGGCATGCACTAAATCACTTTCTCTCCGGTCATCGGTGCTGTCACCCAGCGATGCTGGAGGTCCTGCTCTCTGCCCTGACAGTGATAATGCCAGTCGGCTCTGGCAGCCACACACAGACAAGGCATCGCCATTAAGGGGAAGAATGTGTGACATAAAACCCCTACAGCCATCGACACTCAAGGGCCTGACAGACTCCTCAAGGTGTTTTTTTTTCTTTTCTTTTTCTTTTCAGGCTGCGTTTCTTTAGTCCACGTTCATGTCGCCTTAATTGTTTGCTTTTGTGGCACTAAGCAGCACACTAATGGGAACACCACCAGTCATCTACCACTACTCCTACTGCTACTGTTTACTACTGCTTTGACTACACGCTCACGAGCGTGCAACAACACTCGCGCAGGCACGCGGGGTCGTTCACGCCTCGCTGCATCCTAATCACAGCACGCCTGTGCAGACCGGGGTGTTTTGTCAGGAGAGCTTGGAAGGAAGGCAGCGGAGAGGACCGGGGGAAAGACAGAAACAGCGTCTTATTGTTCTTTACACAAAAGGACTCCTCTGCTCACAGACAGGTGGCTGTGGCGAGGAGCCTGCTAGCGAGGATTCCTCCGCGATTCCTGAAGATTTATGTTTTGGTAAGTCGCTGAGCCGCGCAGCTCCCCCGTCCCTGCTTACTGACGGCAAACGGGTGTGTGTGTGTGTGTGTGTGTGTGTGTGGGGGGGGCGGGGGTGGTCGTGGGCAGAACTGTGGCGGCCAGGCAGAGACGAGTCTGACAGTGATGGATGAAGGCTCTCTGCTTCTTCTCTTACTCGCTGCTGACTGGGCTCTATGTCTTATTCATGAGATTTGGGGAAGGAAAGGGATGCCAAAAGGTGTAAGAATATATTAAGAAACTCTTTGAGATGTCAACCAAGTTGTCAGGTACTGTTAAGCAATACGGTAGAGGCACTCCATTCAGGAAACCGTCGCGAGGCTTAAACAGACAAAGTTTTGCATCCCTCAACGTTCGTCAAAAGGTCGCAGGATGGAAAAAAAATCACCTTTTTCATCACACTCTCTTTCTACATTTGAGGCAATGTCTGATCAGCATTTTTATGATTAATACATTTTTGCAATTATTGCTGTCAAGGTTTGATGTATGTGACATTATTAACTGACTGTGGGTCGAGTTGAAGTTTTTTCATTTATTTTTATTTATTTTTAGTTTAGTTTATGAATATTAAAAAAAGTGAAGTATAAAATCTGGTTTGCTGCCGGCACTGGCAACGTGTAATGACCTGTTTCTGAAGAGCCAGTATTGCATGTTTGATATTTTGCATGCAGCACACAAGTAACAAATTGCTCTGAGCAGGAGGGGCTTGGATCTGTGGAGCTCTTGCCATCAAGCCAGAGATAACTCAAAGTCAAGCTGCTTTTTCCAGATCAATACTTCCTGCTGTCTTCACACCACACTGAGCCACATACTGATCAGCACAGGGGCCCAGTTCTGCCCAGGATTGTGTGTCTACGTTCCTCTTAATAGCAAATGATAATATGTGCATGCATAAATACAGTGCATGCAACAATATACATTGATGCTGAGTATCCTCACAGGCAATCTATTAGCTCTCAAAAAATGTAAAGCCATTTTGTCTTAAATCTTTAATAAGAAAGCCAGTTTCCCCGAGGGGGTGGAGAGGGAGTGGGAGTGGTTCTCATTATTTAAAGAATAGTTTATCTTTGTAAATGTAACTGTAAGAAGTTTAATTATAACATATGTTTATATCAAAACAAGCACATATTGATCATTTATTATTGATTCTACAATAACTATCATTGTTCGTGATATCTCTTCTGTTATAGCATCCTTGTGATTTAATGAATCTATAGCCACTGTCACGTGTTAACATGAATGGCATTCTGTGATGAAGTCTTTGACAACTCCTTTGTTAAGAGCGCTGAGTGAAATCAATTAGATTTTATTTATTTGTTGATTTTGTTTTACAAGCACTCACACATATTCATCTGGTGTGCCCTGGAATATGTTCTTTTTTGATTTTGTTCCTCTCACAATAGACAATTAAATAATTGGTGCCTTCACACGGTGGACAGTTTTGATATGAGTTCTTTGAAAATGTCAATTATTGTAGAAAAGTGTATTCTTGATTATAACTTGGTACATAAAATGCATGCTGTATGTCAACCATTTTAAGAAGTACCCGCATTTCTGAAAAGGCTGCAACAAGCACAATGCATTTTAAAGTTACAGGCAAAAGTTAAAGCTTGCCTGCAAGAACGCTCAGTACGCCAGAGCTGTCATGATCACAAGTCATTTCCTCTCAGTCAAATGTGACTCTAAGAAGCCTTTTTCAGCATCTTTGTCTGCTTGAATAGTTTTTTTCCCCCCTCGCAGCACAGCAAATAATCGTTCAAACAACTGAGCTGCCACGAATGAAAGCATGCCATGTAATGTGATACACTACATGTCAGGGAAATGTAATGGGAAAAATGCAGAAGAAAAGAGGCTTTAATGTATTGCTGTTGGCGATGTTGCGAGTGTCATGCTGATTTCTGACACCGCTGAGCTTCTGCACAGAGATACATTTGTATCTGAGAGGTGTTAGGGAGGCTCGCAGGAAGGGGAAAAATGAATAGGCGTAGAGAAAAAGCAAATGGATATGCGAACGCTCTGGCTGTGTGCAATGTGAAGGTGCTGGGGCCACAGCTTCTCTACTCCGGTGGTGAGGAGAACTGTCAGATACCTGTCACTTGGTGGCCCTGCATTGATCAGCACTCTCTTCTGAATGAAAGATGCCAGCACTGAAACATTGGCATTCAGGTAACGCTGGAAGAATTGTCAGTTACTGCACAGATTGCTTCATAAAACTGACACTTAACATGTCTATAAATTGGCTGGTGTTGTGGGAGACTGCCTGACTTGGCAGAGGGTATTGGTGCTGATGGGATGTTGATCTTTCATCCCCTATAGGAGAAGGCCTCATTATGCGTTTCCACGGTGGAAGCCTTCGCCTATTGAATTCCAAAAGCCACATCATCAATTTCACAGACATCTCTTTGTATCACTTCTGTTTAAAATAATAAATCTCTTAAGACTTTGCAATCCAGAGACAATAGATAGAGGCTACTGGTCCCATTTGCGCTTGTAAGAGCACCTAAGGCAGTATTAGGGAGCTGCAGAAAGAGAATTTGCCTCGCCCATAGTCAGGGTGAAAGGGTGAATTATATTTCCCTCACAATCTTCACTTCTCGCTTGCTCACTGCAGATTTTAGAGCCTTTCCCCAGCCATAGCTTATATATTCTTTGCTCTGTGGTCATCAAAACACAGACCCTCCCTGGGAAAATCTTTTGTCCAACATATGTATTTCTATCACTCTTTCCATAAAGTATGTATTCCCAAATCCTTCATGAAAGCAAGTATGGATTTGCATTTTGCATAACATGTAATTCGTCTGTCCTCTATAAAGCATTGCATTCATTTATGGATGATTTATAAAGACGGTACAACATCATTGAGGTGTTAGATCTACTTCAGAAATGCTTAAGGAAAGCACATTTCATCTAAAGTGTGACATCTGTCTTTAAATTAAACATTTGCATTTGTTATCTTATTTCAATAACTCACTAACAACACAATCATATTAATTTGTGCAAATTTTCAATAATTGGGATTGGTGTGAAACTTATGAAATACACATCCTAGAAAGCATAAAGACAATTAGCCAACGTAACACATCGGGACAATTTGGAGAAAAACATCCCAGCAAAGCGTCCTTGTTTAGCATCCAGAAGTTTAACCTACAGAAAGAAAAATCCCTCAGGAGTCCCCCCTCTATCACAGTCATTTTTTTTTTGCTTTATCCTGCCCACATGAAGTGGGAGCCATTCGGTTTTAGCATCCTCCTGTAATGTGGCTGCTTCGGCGCCGCTCACTGATTCATATCTTCAGTCACCACCATGTTCATTCTCTACAGAATAAAGACCAACGGCATTACCAGGAGGGACGGGCTCCTTTGAATAAAAACCCAGCAGGGCTATCTCACGTCCTCACAGGCAATCTGCAAGGCTGTTTGGGAGAACTTGTTTGGAATCTCAGCCACACTCCCCTCAAACCAAGTGGTGGACAGATTTAGTCTGAAACAACAAAAAGCACATAGAATGTGCTCATTATGCTTTGGAGTACATTGTCATGACATGATTGCTGTTGCATGTATGGCCAATATCTAAGTTGGACATACTAACTTATTATATGGGACACACGTTGTGTTAACTACTTTAACGACAATCTCAAAATATAGATTTATCTTTTCAAATGAATATAAATTTCAGATCGCACAACTTTGTTCTATTGGTCGTCTCCTTTTGTTATAATGCGGGAAAAAAATCAGGTAGTGTGGAGCTAGTGGAATGTGTGTGTGTGTAAATTTAAATTCAAGTGCTTACTGTCCCAGTGAGCTTCTTGATTTCAAGCCTTTCTATTCTGTTTATGGTTTCACAGGCATGCAACTCATAACACATTCTTTACAAGGTCTGATCTGTGCTATACTATCGCAGATACACTCAAACTTGAGTTTTCTTCTCTTGTTAAGGTTGTTTTTGCCTTTTCTATGCTCCTTTTTATTCAGGATATAGGCTCCACACAGTCCCTACTCTGGAAACTGATCAAATTCCACAAACACTGGGTTCTACTGTATATTAGCAGGATTCCATTTATGGCAGACAAAACAGTGTGATAAAAATTAAAATTTATAAAATACAGCAGTACTGAACTGTTTTTAAAACATATTTTTTTGTAAACAAGGGCATACATTTGTGTGAGTTCATGCGTGTTTGTGATTTTTTTATATTGACAAGTGAGCAATATTAAACTTGCCATCCACAGTATATCACATAACTTATTTATTAGAGATATCGCAATATAATACCTTTTCTTCCATTATTGGAACGCAAGTCTGTCATAATGTTCATAAGCCAAGTAATGTTGTTGTTTGAGCTTCTGGGCTTACAATATATCTGCAATGAGCACAAAGCCCCTGAGCACATCAGGGCCGGCACCAAGAAAACATCTTAGGAAATAAATAAAAAAATAAATAAATGCAGTTTTTCAGCTGCAACAGCTGATCTTTGATTTTGGAAAGAGTGAACTCCTTGAAACTTGGAGTCACTCAGGGACGAATATAACTTGTATTCGGGCAATTCCAGAACACGGATTTTTCATCTTTAAATATTAATCAAAAGCGTCTCGGTGAGAACGTTTACTGATTCAGTGCACACAGCTTGAGCTTTCTGAACCAATTACCGTTCTGACCATTACATGTAAGCACACGACAAAGTGGAAAAAGTGATGGGTGTGTAGTAGAGCACAGTTAGACCACCAGTAGCACATATGCTGTCATGAGTGATGTCACTCCCTTAGACTTGTCCCTTAGCTGGACACGTGTGTCTTTCGTTGAATGGGCTAACACACATTTCAGAAGTACGGTTTGGTATGCAGAGAGTTTGTGGTTCAGGCCCTCGTTATCTGTTACACGATACACGATAAACTGACTATGTTGTTTCCCATTGGCAGGAATATGGTCAAGCATTCATTTAGCCAATTTTCCAAGAGGGAGCCTGTCCAGTAATATTGGAGTTCAGACAGTTTGGCAGATAATGTGCACTATACCACAGCTGTGCCTGGGAATTCTGGACAAAATACACTCCAAGCACTTGCACAAGATCTTGGACAAATGCTGCCTTTTTTTTCTTTCGATAAAGTCAAAGAAGCTAATGCGGAACAATTATACAAATGTACATATGCTTTGCTGTTCTGTCATACTCAGTTGAACTTTACATTTAATTATGCTGTAATGGTTGTTCAAATTGCTTTATAAATCTTATACAGAATGTTTTTATCGATTGGTCCTTGGAAAAATCTGTATTGATCTGCATGTTTATATACCATGTATTGTTAAGCACCCAAGGGAATCAGTCTCAGCTGTGTTACCAGTATTAATTCATGCTCTATTGTATTCTGCCTTCCAAAGCATACCCTATTATAGTCTAAATGCTCAATCAATGTTCTGTAACATGATCATTTTACACACACCTGTTGTATGTTCGGAATTTAAAACAGATACTGCAGTTGACATCGAATGTGTGTCAATCCTGTGTTTTAAAAAAAATCTTTACAAAGCAGTGGCCAACATGAAACCTCCCCGCTGAATTGTGGATAGCAGAAGAGTGTGTGCTTTCATAGAGAATAGAGAACCATTCAGGAAATATTTGAGGATATGGCATGGATTAAATCAATATTCATCATTTTTTTGATCTATAAATGAATGGCAGTGTTCATTGTAGCTTATCAGACACTGTTAAGGAATTAAATGGTTGCAATATTTATTTATTTATTTTATTGACTGAAGGACCAATGTTGATTGAATCCAGGCCTATTGCAAGCATACTCTAAACAACAACGGCTTTTTAAGGATTTATTTTTATTAAGAGTAAATCTCAATTGAAAAGCACATGGTAATTCTATGTAAACAAATTCAAACTGCCTAGTGTTTGTCTTCTATGTTAAACTGGGAAATATGTTTTGCTGGCTTCTCCGAATTGATCAAGACATATTTATTTATTAGAATAATTGTAAAATTAAGATGGAGAGCGCTTATCAGGCCTGGAATGTAATCCATTGAGAGGTTTTCTTCATACAGACTGCAATTCTGACAGCCTTCAGAAATGAGAGTTGAATGCATTTTCTTTGTTTATCAAGTGTTACTATTTGGTGAGCTTTTCTGTTGGTTCATTCAGTGTTTTTCTGTGTTGTAAATCTGATGTTTCACTGTTCGATATGCATACATTAGCTGCTGATGTTTATAGTAGGTTTCGTGAATTCTGGCTTCCTGGATGTGTCACACACATCCAGGAGTTGTTTTTCAAAACATTAACGTATTCCATGTCATAAGCTCCTTCATGCACCAGTGCTGGACATAATGTCCATCTCCATTTCCACAAACCTTGAATAACACAGTGCATTTCAAATGGTACAGTGCCGCAAAAAGTTACCTATTTGATTCTGAATGGCATAGGTGTCAGTCTTACCAGCATGAAACAACCTTCCCATACAATCTGAGTCTCTCAGATGTTTTGTATAACCTAATTTCCTGCTTGAGTATTTTTAGCACCTTTAACACATTTCTTAAAATTTAGTTAACTTAGAGTGTTCCACCTTTCAATTAGAATATTTTCGCTAACCTATGCTTCCATTAAATCAGAAAATGAAATCAGATTTATCTGCTTTTTGACTGCTGTTTTTCCCTAGCCTAGGGTCCCTAGTGTCCATCTCAAACTGATTTTATTGTTGTTGTTGTTTTTTAAGTCATGGACTATTGCAATCTTTGTTATGTGGTTTAAAGATACAAATTGAGAAAAATACATCAACACTGAAATTCCTACAACATGTATTATGCTATTAGCTGGGCTATCACATTTTGATCAATGCTGTCTTTGTTAAAACTATGTGTTTCTATCAAAACTATTTTACAGTCCGCTTCTGAGGACAACATTATTAGGCTAAGGCCATTTAATGGCACAAAGATATAAAAAATAGCCTGTTAATTACATAATTATTATGAAAGAGATCACTGTACATTTTCTTAGAAAGCATGCATCACTAAATTTGTTTTCTAATGATCATGACCTATTTATCTTGTGATCTTGACATAACAAAATCAGTTTTCTCGTGAACAACAACTTGCACTTCTCATATGCCTGGCGACCACTGAAAATGTTGACTATTGTTTTTGTTGTTGTTCCTTCAAAAACATTTGAACAAATCGAATCATTTAAACATGATTCCATTCGAGATCCCCTCAATACATTTAAAACATGTTTAATTTGCTGGTTTTGTTTATAACCATATGACAAATTAATTTGTTTAATTTTCTGGTTTTGTTTGTAGCCATATGGCATGGCCAATATCAATGTGTGTGTTATCAATGGCTATATAGATATATCAGTGGCTGTGTTCTGATGTTTGAATAGCTGAATCAGTCTGCATTTAGCATGGGCCAGCTAATAGAGCAGAACTTCATGCTCTGCATTTGTGTCTGTTCAAATGCTGATGTTTAGTGAAATTTGTCTCAGACTCTTGACAGAGCCTTCTGTCCAAATATTGTTATATCACACCTTTACCCTTTTATTAATTCCTTTGACCAACAAGAAAAAAGCAGTTGGCAAATCAAGCTATGCAGTGTTTAAAAAAAAAATTCATATTGATGAGAATAAGGCATGTACAAACGGTACAAACTATCCTTTGCTTTCTGTGTGCAAAATGTATGTTTCACCAGTAGATGGTGCAAATAAGTTGCACTGAGAAGTAATTAAAATGTCCTGCATAATTTTGTCAGACATCTGCAGGCAGCCGCCTGGCAGTATTTTACAGAGGACCCAGATCATTCCCAAAAACTGTCATCATTTTTCAGAGCTGCATTGTGCCCTGCTCATTTACATGTTGATGACCTTTCTGTCAGCTGACCAGTGAACATGCCCCTGCTGCTGAATCCATAAAGATGTACGATGTAGAGGCTTTGGTCCACTGACAGTCTGTGAGATTGTGTGTCTGGCGAGTTAAAGTGGATCTGGCAGCTCTGTGTGTTGTGTGGCAATGCTATGAGGACTGTGTGCAGATCAGCGCACGCACACTGACACACACACATGTGCATGTGTGCATATACCTGAACCCACACATGCATAAGTACCTGTGCACACATACACTCATGTAAAATATGGAAGGTTCGCGCACACACACACACACACACACACACACACACACACACGCAAGCCCAAGCAAGCCTGTGTTAGTCATATTTATACTTTAGGAACATTACAGTCCTTGTTTCTGACCCAGCTCAGATAAGCCTTCACCTATCTCAGTTCAGAAGACATATCTCTCTTTCCTAGTTTTCAATTTAATTTATTCTAAAAAAATTATGCAACTTAATCATCATTCATGAAATCTAATGAGATTCAGACCCTTTGGTGCATTGGCTCTGAAAATTGACACTTTTGGCGAGGGTATTGCTGGCAGGGACAAGAGGTTTTGCATTTTGCATGTATATTTTATGCATTCCAATAGAGCTGTTCCAATCCGCAACAGCTCATATGATGACAAAGTCTTGTGTCCTATGTGTATTATTGGTTTGGGTCAAAGTAGTGGGTTTATATTGATTTCTATGTTTTAGTTGTCAACATTTGGGTCCCCATCCATGGTGCTCTTGGTGACCTAAAATTTATGAGACTATACTTCATTTGTAAATCAAATGTAAGGAGTGTGAACTGAGTAGTAAATCCCATATGCATATTTGTCCTTTTGATTTCAGGCACTTTTGAACACAATGAAAGCTGCTCATTAATTTGTGTTTTTATAAATTCCAGCATTCAAAAGACAGTGCTTGCATGCTTTAAATTAATGCATGTGCACCAATTTTAATTTATCATTTCACAGTAATGGCCGAGGTCTGCCTGCAAAGTTCAGTGGAACTGAGGAGTAGCTATAAAATAGAACTGAATTATTCAACACTGGTGGATCACCCGGTAGGAAGAGGCAGGGGACTTTACGGAGGTGACCAGTATGCCTCAGCTCCTCCCACCCAAATGGAGGTGTACTACAGCAAAGATTACCATTACTACATTTATAAGATGTTTTCTGCTGAGGCTTGACTCCTATAATCCATTTTCTACCAAGTTGTTTCTGGTAATGTCACTGTATTATTTAATCCCCAGAAAACTACAGCCAGGGACAGCTCGCATGAAAGCTCACATAATTACCAAAGTTAACAAGCCTGTGAAATGTCTCAAGACCCAAAATCACAGTTTAAGACCTATAATTGAATACCCTGCACTCTAATGAAAGCAGAGTCCTCTGTCCTATAATGTTGATGTGTAAGCTGTAATAAATTCAGCCTGAATGATTTATCTTAATCGTCTTTCTTTTTCAATTACGTTACTGAGTTTCCCTTGAGTTTCTTCTCTATTTGTGAAAACGCAGAATAAATTGGGTTGGCACTAAAAGGTGATAATAGTGTGTCTCTGGCAGTGTCTTAAAATTACATTTTTGATCTTTTAATTGTCTGAGACAGTATGATTTTAATGTTGTATTCTCTTGTGATTATGCTCTTGTTGAACATGGGACAAAGACATTGATTGACAAAACTATAATCCATTACAAAGCACCATTTATTTTTAATGTTTTTTTCTGTAAAGTCTCCCATAATCCTTATACTATTTGCAATAATTTGATTATTGTGTATACACTGCAAACAGATATGAAATTGAGATTTTTGCATCAGCAGTGATTTAAATGTGATCATAAATTGTTCTTTACAAGAATTTTCACAGGACCCGATATATTACTTTTTAAACAAATGTACCCCTTTTTATCCTTAATTTGTAAAAAATTGCACCTCTTGAATCACTCTGCGAATGACACCTGTGCTAAAAGCACTGCCGCTTAAGCATGTAGACTCATGTACTTTCTAAAACTTGGTACGCCATAGGCCATACAGTAGTACAACTGAAAAATCACCTTTGAATGAATGAATGAATGATTGCATTTATATAAGAACTTTTCTGAACAGTCAAAGTGCTTTACAGTGATGAGAGGGAACTCATCTCACCTGCAACCAATGTGTAGCACCCACCTGGGTGATGCACAGGAGCCATTTTGCATCAGAACAATTACCACACATTAGCTAAGGTGGAAAGGGAGAGAACATGTATTAGTCAATTAAATAAGGGGATGATTAGGTGGCAAGTTAGAGAGTGTCAGGTTGGGTATTTAGCCAGGATACCAGGGAACCCCCTACACATTGCAACAAGTGTCACAGGGTCTTTAATGACCACAGTGAGTCAGGACCTCGGTTTAATGTCTCATCCGAAAGACACCATCTCCAACAGTACAGTGACACCCTCACTGCACTGGGGCATTGGGGTTTATTCAACCAGAAGGAAGATTACCCACTGCTGGCCCACCAACATCACTTCCTTTTCTCCCGTCCAAGCCTACACTTGCTTAGCTTCAGCCATTCGGCAAGAGCAGGGTGCATGGTGGTATGGCTGCTGGCAAAGGTCATTTATTAGAAGACAGGTGCATTTCTTTGTGTGGAACTAATGTTGCAATAACCTGAGGAACCCTGCCTGATTTAATACACCATACCCTCAAATGGGATGAGTCATAGCTGGCTAATGATGTAGCCAAGGCTTGAGCCCACAACAACAGGACCCAGACTGCACCCCATGGATTTACTGCACTTTTATGGACTGAGTCAATTGAGATTGAGCACTTTTCTGTTTTTAAATTGTATTTATAGTTGATAATTTGGAGGTTGAAATTACGAATTGTGACCCAACACTAGCAAAAGAGTTATATTTACAGTTAAAAGAAAGGAAAATGAATAAATATCAGTTAATGTACTGCTCCCAAACATATATATATATATATATGAATTTATAACATTTATTAATATGTACATATTGTAAATTGCAGCTGTGTTCATTCAACAAGTGAAGAATTTTTATTTATTTATTTTCTGATTCCATTTCCTGAGGAAAAGACTCAGAGAGTAGAGATCCCTAAAATAATACATTCTCTCTGTTCAGAGTGTAATGGAAAGAATGGAACACAAATTGTTCTTTTCCCTGTTATGACCGAGACTACCACATATAAAATGGAAAGGTCTGGAGAGGAAAGCTTCTGAAAAAGTTGCGGATGAATTTGCGATCAGCCATCAACACCTCATTATGGTTGAAAGGGATGTGTGGGAGTGTATCTAGGGCTGCCTTGTCCTGATCAGGACTAAGCATTCCAGGGCAGGACCTCATAGTCTGCTGTGACATGAAGCTCCAAATAGCCAGAAGCATTAACAGCAAATCATAACCAGTCAGTCTATCTATTTCTGCAAACTAGGCCTGGTTTTTTGTTGTTGTTGTTGTTGTTGTTGTTGTTCATGGAAAATGCCTCACTTGTTGATATCAATGTCACAAGAACTAGTCTGATAGATTGACTATGCTGCTCGAGAGAAGAGGGACATTGGCTTCCTCAAAAGAGGATATGATGCCGAATCGGTAGTGGGAAAAATGCAAATGACTATTTAATAGGGTGATTGACCACTGTGTTTGGCCAATATGGCCTGTATGCCCAGTTGCATGGTCTACCAGTGTCTGATGAAAGTTGAAAAGGCTGTCAAAAGGGCCATTCCAGAATATCCCATAAATGGTGCCTAAGAAAGCTATGACACATGGATACAATCAGTGTCTTGTCCCTCAGATTACTGTCAACAATTCAAGCCCTGTGGTTGGGGGTATTTTCGTCTTTAAAAACAATTCCATCTGCAAAACATGCAGAAAGTTCAGATTGCCTTCACTCTACATTCTAACACTGTGGTGATTTTTATTTATTTATTTCATCTGTATTTTGTGCTGTGAAGGTAAATGGAACCAACATTGGTCTGAATGTTTGGTTGTGTTTCCCCACTGTCCTTGGATTATTTGCACCATATGATTAAATGAATTTGTGCTGGATTTGTGGCCTCAGACAATCCATTTAATTCCTTCTGAGGTCTATGCTTCTTTGGGTCAAACTTGATTTGAAGGACCGTTTTTTTTTTTTGCTCTGAAAGAATTTAATGAACATTTTGTTTCATATTAAGTAGGATTTTAAAATTGCTGATAAACTATAAACAATAGTAAATTTGGAAAACAAAGCATATATTTTCATCAGTTTATATAAATTCAACTATAACCAGGCATGCAATCAAAACAATAAATATGAACCCAACATTGAATGTTAAAATGATTTTTGAATTAATTCACACTTTTAAATTGGAACATTTTCTCCCTGTGGAATTTTCTGGCAATTTATTGAATTCATATGTGTCTGAGCTACTGTACTAATCAACTACCCAATCAACATCGTATGTGTATGAATACAAGTTTATGGTGAAATAGCAGAATTAGTATGGCTGGATTTACAAGAGAAAATGGCCTTGCCAAAGTAAATTAGCAATAACTAAATATTCATATATTGCACTATACCTCCCTCATGAAAACAAACATTATTACTTTTGTCATTGTTATCTCAATTTTTACCAGAGCTGACATCTTGTAATGCGTGGCTGTCCATGATGAATTAATGTGGATAATTGAAAATCTATTCAGATTCCAGCTAATTACCCCATAATTCCTGCCAGGCTTGAATAATAAATCTTCTGATGCTCAAAATGAAATATCAGATAATTTCTACGTGAATGGAGACATTTGAAATGATCACTTCTATTTGAAAAGTGGTTAGAGATAAAATAATATGCAGAATAAACCTTTACAGGACCTTGTCTCTGATCAAGCTATCACCGATCTTTCCTGGATAACCAGAGAATTATAGCCCTTTGGACCTGCACGAGGACACAGAATGGAAGTATTCTTCATGGACACACTAGAGATTAAATCATTAAACGTTAAGCAGATTGTGTCATTTCCAGTAAATCAACTTTTCTCTGGACTGGCATGGACAATACCCTGTGCAAAAGCTGGTTGCAAATCATTATCATTTGAGGCCTTCATTAAATCAGGCAGTGCACTGTGTGCCGTAAATTGACCGCTGAGGAACTCGCAGGGTGTAGTGCATGATGGGAAATAACTGAAGTTTATTTCTTCCAGGATTAGCACTTGTAAACAATCCCTAACTGCATGTCTTCTCTCAGCACTGTTTCTTGCTTCAGAGATATCCGGGGTACAGTTTACTGATGTTAAATCAGCTTAAGTACAAGCTCTTCATTTTATTACTATTTTTAGGTACAGAATCTGATAAAGCCATCAGAGGAAAAATGAAGTTACTGTGTGTTGGACGTCACATGGCATCAGAAATAAAAAATGTAGCTAAATGCTAAACTGTAGAATAAATTGAACTGATATGTATATATGTGTAGTGATGTTGACTATTTGTTACCACTTCACTATTTAAGCTATCTACAGAAGTGGGTAAAGGACTTCCTCCAGTAATGTGGCATCGGCTGACTTAAAATGAACTATTAATAATAATTTAGGAGGAAACTACTAAGGCCTTTAATTTCAGTTTCTTTTAATTATATAGCCTACTCTTATACTCTCAAGTCGTTATTATACTCAGTCTGTGCAGTTAGAAGACTGGGTTCAGAGTCCTGCTTGTCCACTTCAGGAGCAGCATTCTTTGTCCAATGCCGAGTACCTGTGCACGTGGCTGGGAGTTCTTTGGCTGCGTGATGATGCTGAGGTGACTTTGCTCCTTATACATGGCGAAGCCTTGCTGGTTTTAGTTTTTCCACTGAAAGCAAGGTCTTCACCTCAGGTTTTCTCAGAATCTTCCATTGAATGTGATGAGGGAGTTAAGAGGGAGTTGTCATGTTGCAAAGACACATACCAGCCTACTGGACAAAAGTGATTATCATACATGGTTCATGACAAGGGCATGGCCTGGCTTTTTCCAAGACAAAGTGGAAACTCCAAAATCCTACCTCTACAAATATCATGGCTCAGATTTCAGTATGTTGGGACCCTATATCCAACTGATCAATCATAGAAAATATAAAAATCCATCCCACGTCCAGAGCTGTTGGTCAGCTTTTCCATCACAGAGTGTCTCACAGTGTCTTTGGCTAGGGGGTGGGAGGTGGGATATTAAAACCTCAATAATGATTGTAATGAGTGTACATTACACACTACATATGTACTTTGGGGCCTGAAAGGGTTTTACTTTTCACATTATATATGATAAAATAAATATTGTAAATAAGATAAAATGTATACGACTTTAATTTCTGGTCAGTGGCTATAGTAATTAATATTTATATCAATGTTCATCTGTGACACAGACACACACAGACACACACACACACACACACACGCTTGCACTTGTATTTATAGAATTTAGAAAGCCTACAAGTCTGTGAGTCTTATAATTTGCAGCTCACAGTGATTTTTAACATGAATCTTGAAAATTATTGGGTCAAATTGAAAATTAATAATTGAAACAAATCAATAAACAGTTTATAGCTGGTGCTTAAACTTTAAATATAAATTATTTTTCTTTTTCCCTTTATGTCATGCTCATGAAACACTCCTATAGCCATCATTATAAAGCAGTTTAATGGCTCTACAAGGTTAAGGAGCTGGTTGGCTGTTCTCATTCTTTAGGTAATAACCTGTCCCTAATCTCTTTTCATAGCAGCTGCCAGGACCATGGTGGTGTTTGTCGTACAAATCATTTTCAGATTCATGTAGGCTTACCTACAGTAGTAAAGTGTGCATAGCTTACACACTTTAAAACAAAAAAGCATCAAAAAGGTTCAAAGATGAAGGATCTTCATCTACAACTAAAACAAAAAGATAAAAATCAAGTTAATTTATAGGAGCTGTGTTTTATTGCATGTCATGTTATTCATTTGTGACACCAGCCCATTGGTCATCATTGTGTTCAAGCAAGGACAGGAGAGCTATGTTTTTATTGGTATTGGAATGCTCATGACATGCAGACATGCTCATGCTGCAATGCTCACCACTTGATTCGGGGGACCACAGAAAAGCTCCAAAGCCTTTCCAAAGCAAGCAATGTCAGCAGCTTCTTTTCATTGCACCACAGTTCACAAGTAGGACTCACACAGACATGAATCAGAGCAAGATCACGTACAGAGCAAGATTGTGTACTGCTGAACAGACAAATCTACTGGCACGTGTTTGACCTGCAGGGGTTGCTGGTGTGTGATGAGTCTCTTCCGGGCCAAACTACTCATTCAGAACTACCGCCCGGTATCTCTCCTCCCTTTCCTATCCAAAACACTCGAACGTGCTGCATCTAACCAGCTCTCTGCTTATTTCTCTGAGAACAACCTGCTTGATCCCCACCAGTCTGGCTTCAGGCCTGGCCACTCGACTGAGACTGCACTCCTCTCGGTCAGTGAGTCACTCCATGCCGCACGAGCAGCCTCCCTCTCCTCTGTCCTGATTCTCCTAGACCTCTCCGCTGCATTTGACACTGTGGACCACTCTACCCTCCTGTCCTCCCTGGCAGCAACAGGGATCCGCGGCACAGTCCTTGACTGGATTGAGTCCTACCTCTCTGACCGCTCCTTCCAGGTTGCCTGGGCGGGTAAGGTATCACCACCCCGTCCCCTCACCACCGGAGTTCCCCAGGGCTCAGTCCTTGGTCCCCTTCTCTTCTCCATGTACACCAGATCCCTTGGCCCTGTAATATCTGCCCATGGCTTGTCCCATCATTCCTATGCCGACGACACGCAACTCTTTCTCTCCTTCTCCCCATCGGACACACAGGTCCCCGCCCGCATCTCCGCTTGCCTGAGGGACATACAGAGCTGGATGGACAATCACCACCTGAAGCTCAACCCGGGAAAGACGGAGCTAATCTTTATTCCTGCTCTATCCTCTCCCCTCCTCGACTTTTCCATTTCCTTAGGGGACACCGTAGTGACATCATCACCCTGCGCCAAGAATCTCGGAGTGATGATGGACAACAGGCTGTCCCTCTCCAACAACATTGCAGCAGTAACCCGGGCATGCAGATTTTTCCTATACAACATCCGCAGAATCCGCCCCTTTCTCACCACCTACTCAACCCAGCTCCTGGTCCAAGCAATGGTTCTATCCCGCCTGGACTACTGCAACTCTCTTCTGGCTGGACTACCGGCATCTGCCACCAGACCCCTGCAGCTCATTCAGAATGCTGCGGCCCGTCTGGTCTTCAACCTCCCCAGACACTCCCACGTAACTCCCCTGCTCACTACCCTCCACTGGCTGCCTGTTATAGCTCGCATCAAATTCAAAACATTGGTTCTAGCATACCAGGCAGTCAAGGGATCAGCCCCAGCATACCTTCAAAAGATATTCAAACCCTACATGCCAGCCAGATCCCTCCGTTCTGCTACCTCAGGACGCCTAGCACCTCCCCCTCTTCGCACCTGCACTTCCAGAACACGTCTCCTCTCTGTTCTGGCCCCACGATGGTGGAATGACCTCCCTGTGGAGGTCAGAACAGCTGAGACTGTGACCCATTTCAAACGACGACTGAAGACCCACCTCTTCAGGCTGCACCTCTCCCCATCCCTTCCCCCCCTGTAAATGACTAAACTTAGGGTTGTAACTAGGCAGCTGTTTAATAGGTGACTTAGTTGATGCGCCAGTCTTAACGACTACTTGTATTTTTATTTATTTTTATTTTTCCATAGATTGCGTTGTTGCCGTTCTCGTTGTTAGTGTTAATCAGTTTAACCACCAGGGTCCAGGTTGAACTATGCGGTTGTTCCCTGTACTTGGACCGGTACTTCTCTCTAGGGGTTTCGTCATACTTGTTCCTGGTTATGGTTATACACTTTGTTGTACGTCGCTCTGGATAAGAGCGTCTGCCAAATGCCTGTAATGTAATGTAAAATGAAATCCTCCCATCCGTAGGTGAAACTAAATACAACTGTACATTCCCCTCAGGTGATGCAGATGACAGTTGGTAGTGTCACGTGCAGATTTGACTTCATGCTGTGGGACCCAGCAGCCCCAGAGAAAGCTATTTGGCCCCAAAACTAGCAACATCCGTCTACCGCAATCATCTTGAAGGGTGAAAATATAACTAAACATTTTTCTTCCATCAATGAACATGGGGATGACTTAGCTTAGCTAGCAAGCTAGCCAGCTGGCTACTCAATTTTATTTGAACAATCTCAATGACAGTAAAGGAATAAATGCTCTTGCATTGCATTTTGCCTAATAGAAGAGTAAGGATAATTAGCTGAAATGTGTAGTCTTAAAGTTTTGCCATTTCAGAGATAAAATGTGACCACACAAAATTAACATTATTTATGGAAGAGAAAAATTCACCTTGCAAATCCAATGTCAGATGAACATAATACAAAATGACAGCAACGGTGAATCAAAAATGTATGCCGTTTTATGTAGGCTTTGGAGGATTTTGGTAGATAAATGTTTTCTGTAAATGTGCACATGGAAACTGTAGGGATGGTGTTCATTACCAGGTACACAGAGTTGGAATGAGACTGGGTTAAAACAAAACAAAACAAAACCTCCCACTCTCAAACTGATGTTCCATCTTAGACAGGTTGTGATGGCTCCAAACTACATCTCTATATGAATCAGAGCAAGGCATATAGGCATTAAGGACCTCTCTTTTTAATTATTATAGGAGCATAATTATAAACGTCTGGTACATTTAGAAACGAGAAACTCTTTTCTCAAGTCTCTTCACATGCTCAAGTCTTTGGTAGAAGCATTGAGCATGTGTTTCCTCATTCCAATAGTTATGATAGATGTAGCAGCTCCAAAATTAATAGAACAGCAGGAACACTTTCATTTGCAATTCCTTGATAAGAAAAATGGCCTGCTTTAGAAAGTAAAGGTCACATAGAATCAATACACGTATCAAAATATTAATCAGAGATCTTGATTTGTTTAAAGAGGATCAAATGACCTTTATGCAACAGTAAATTGATTATTACTACTTAGGTTACCATAGAAATAAATGCCATTAGCAGTGTTAAATAGACTGGCTCCAATTTTCTGAACAGAAAATAGTACCACAGAACCCAAAACTGCTTACTTTGCACATACACTATATGACCAAATGTATCTGGACACCCCTTGGTCTGGGGCTGTTTTTCATGATTTGGGCTTGGCCCCTAAGTTCCAGTATATACATATACAAGTTATATTCCACAATATCATTGCCTGTTACCTGTTGAACAATTTTTCAGAGTTATAATGTTTTACAGTTACAGTTTGGAGAGTGCAGGGTCCAAAGGAAACAGCTGTGAAATGATTGACATGCATGACCTCCATGAAATTGATAAAAGCTCTATATTTTTGCCACGCTCTGTCTTAAGTCTTTGACCTTTTATTTCCCCGTATATTCTGTGAAATAGGTTTTTAGAACATCCAATGAGCAGAGGTTATGTTTATGCATTGGTTTCCACACAATGTCACTGTTCAGACAGGCAGGCCAGACAAAATCAATTTCAAAATACATTTCATTTTCTCAAGCAATTAAATTTCATGGAATACAAAAGGAATATTCTTTTATGATTTCCCTTCTAAATTTTACTTCCTAAACCATATGTGGTTTCAGCGTGGGTTAGGGTTGGGTTAGGAAATCTGAAAGTATTAGGGCTGAAGTAAGATTAGCATTGTGTTAAAAGGTTGAGAAGGTTAGGACAAGGGTTAGTCTTTCTGATTTTGGATGAGCCAATTATTTTCACTTGTGGGATGTAATGCTAGTGCCATATACAGTATATTTGCATATTTTTTTCATGAAATCCTTTTTTTCCAAATTAAAATACTTCAGACTCATGACTTTGTACTTCTTTTATTGATTTGCTATTTATTTATTCTTCAGATTTTTCTCTTAAATTTGATAATTATGAGAACTCTTAAGGGCTAGAATTATGATTCAGGGTTCAAATTAGGATCTATGGCTTCAATGAGGGTTAAGGGCTCAGGCTAACTAAGGTTAGGGTTAGGGTTAAGGTTCGGGTTAGGAAAAGTGAGTCTGAGTATTAAGGTGAGTTCATGGCTGTGTTCAGCAGTTTCTTAATGATTGTGAATGAGCTAAATATTTTATATAGTAGTATGTGCACCTATGACCAACATATTAGCATTATTGCATTCATGATGTTTACTTTTTAATTTTAAATGGGTTTTATGATGTTTTCAAAGAGTTTAGCATCAGGTTTAGGTTAGGGTTAGATTTAATCTTGTATGTTTATATGAGATTAAATCATGCTTGATATGTCTGTTTCATAAGTATATGTATGTAACATTTTCTTTTTTTTTGCATTCATTTATTTTTACTTATTGCAGCTGTTTAATCGAGGGTAGATGAGGAGAGGTATGTGATACTGTTTGCTGGATTTGTTTTATTTGCTTCTGGCTTTCTGGATCAAAGGTGTTCACGTTAATGCTATTTTCTGTTTTTTTTTGTTTCACATTCATCCTTTTATCCTCTGTCTAGTGATACACTTTTTTAGACATTCTTGTCATAAAATAACAAAAGTGATAAGCATTGAGTTATTTCGTGATACAAATGCATTTTTCATACATTTGCATGCATTTTTTTCTTCTAAAAAAATCAGTGTAAATGTATCTGTTATTTATTTACACTTTCACCACTCACAATGTCTACATTATTCTACAAACAGAATGGCAAATAAAGGTAGAGCAGAAATTCCATCTGTTGTTTGACATTAATCAATAAATGTGAAACAGAAGTATGTTTACCTGCTGACCTTCTATTTTGTTAATCTAGCATGGCCATACAAACAAAAATAACGACCTGCTGCTGGTGAATACTCATACACAGATGCTAAAACATTGATTCTCCGAAAAATGGGTTTACAAAATAATAAATGAACAAACAGCAGGTCATAACAAGACAGTGCCGAGGATGCTATTCGTTTTGATTAATGTAAAAATGTGGAAAAACATTTTTTCCACAGTTAAATGATGGAAACATTCTGGATCGGCACTTTTTGGAGTGTTACTTGGATGTTTTTCCCCTTCAGCACACAACTGCAAGATGGCAGAAAGAGGAGCAATGAAAAATGTCACAGTGGATCTGTGCGGACAGAGTTCATTGGACCAGGTGAGGAGGTGAGGACTGGCTGCCGGGTGCTTCGTTCCTATTTATGGAAAATAAACGAGCTTGCCGATTTCAGCACTCTCTCTCTCTCTTAGCAGAACCACAACTTCTTTCATCTGCCCTCCAAGAGACATGGCAGACCATGTGGAACAAACTGGAAATATGCAGCCATCTGTATTGAATCCAGCGAGGTAGCCGAGTGATAAATGACCTTGTAGTATTACCCAGATCCAAATCGCTTTTCCCTGCCTTGGCTGCGTGAATACACAGAAACGCTTTCCTGTGAGGGTATGCATTTGGAGAGGTCCCTGGGTAAATCACTGATAATGACATTTCCTGCAAGTGTATTCTCTCCGCCCACATGGCATTCAGATGCACGATTCCCCAGCCCTTGGGGTGAGCTCTCCAGCTAATAACACATGCGGAAGAGCGGTGGGCATTAAGAACGGTGTGACACTGGGTATGGCAGTGGAAACCAGCACGGCAACCACAGCATGGGCAGAATCAAGAGCTTTGGAGTTTGCATTGGCCCGAGGGCAGAGAGATTGCATGATTTTATTCTATTTTTTATTCCTCTCTGCACGCTCACTGCCACTGATCTTTAGTCATGTGTCACACCAGGAATGAGTAATCTACTGTCTTTTACTCCAGGGCTTCAGCAAATGACAGACCTCATTTCCAGAATGACCTTTACTCATTTTCAAATTACTGTGCCTGCTTGGAAAGCTGAGAGCCCCTGCAGATAAAGACCTACTGTACTGTCACTGTGTCATTGTGTGTCTCAGCACTATTCTCCAGATTAAAGGATTTTAATATGGCCTATAGGGAATTACAAACTGCACACATTTTTAAAAAGTTTCTTTAAAAAAAGAAAAATCACATCCAAGAGTTTATTTTCCTCCAAGACACAAATAATAGATTACGAAGACTGGTGAACTGTCTTACAGTGCAAAGATGTGCTTTGCTCACAGGCTGACATATTATAGTTTGAACTGAAACAAATTTTGCCATATATGAATGAATGCTATTTCTCCTATGAAAGCCATTATGTGAAATCATATTGTCCTTCAAAACATCCTTGATACATTGATGTAAATTTTCAATATTTTGTTGCATCCAATATAGTATTTCTAGCAGAAATCATCCTTCTGTAGCTGTGGTGAGATTGCGTTTCATCTATTTTACTGCATACCTAACACCTAGGATATTCTATATTCTGGAGGTGTGTTTTCAATCAAATCAACCATTTAACAAAAAGCTATTTCTCAGGCTGGTTTAGAAACTGATTCTTTCTGAAAAGCAGGTTATCCTGGCAGTGTGTGTTGGACTTAGTTTTGTGTACGTTGGGACCCGCTTGATTACTCAAGCTGTTCTAAGAGTCAAATCCAAACCACATAGAAATCAAACACATAACTCCTCTTCTGAATCTGAACAGCAGCATTGATCACAGCTCAGGAGGTTAATAAGCTAACACTCTCTTTTCAAAAATGAATTTCTTTTTTGATCATATGGGGTCACTTCTTTCAGTGGACCTCAAGAAATTGGCCTAGCTAGTTTACAAGGAAAATAACCAGGCTTTATGACTGCATATTACTCTTGGTTCCCATCTGACTGGCTGTCTGGCAAGATTGGCATTTCTATAAAAAAAATTCTCACTGGGAAAAAAAGGAAAACATACAGTATGACAACCAAAATTTTCAATTTTCCAATGAAAGCCATGTTCCATGGAGTACTTATTTCCAGCCCTCCACAGAAGCAACTGTTCTTCATTTTCCCCTCTGCTGTTCTCACCACAATTTTTCTGAGGCCACATATGAACTGTTATCAATGAGTGTCAACTCCTTCTCAAAGGTTTCCATAATGACAGTGGGTGAGCATGCTCCAAAGAGGGATAGTTTTTTTTTGTTTGTTTTTAATTCACTTTTAAAACATCTATATATTTTTATTTCCCAACATGGAAAATGAATGTTCTAGGTCAGCCTCATTGTTGCAACATTCTCAGCAAATTCCTTGGCAGTAGGCAGAGGCAGACCTGGCTAGAGAAGGTTCCTGATATGAGTATGATGAGATATGGAGAAACTTACCAAGAAAAACCCATCCTCCCTGGACAATGTTACAGCCAATTATGCACTGCCCTCCCCAGCTGCTGGACACGCAAGAACAATATTTTTCAAATCGAATATGATTTTTGAATTTGTAATTTTTAAAGAACTGTAACTAAGGAAAAGTCAAAGAATGTGGGCCACAAAAAGGGAGTTTGGAAAGCCAACACTGAAAGAAACACAACTATATTGTGCTCATATTCAGGTACGTATACTCTCATTTTATTTTGCACAAAACATGAATGTTTGTTGTGGATCGCTGGTTTGCTAACTCTTAATGAGGGCAGTTTTCATGCATGGGTCTTCAATCACACACTGCACTAGAAGCGTATACTTCTGATATGACTGTGAGCAATGAAAGGCGCAGCCTGACACACTACTGACATCATCTCACTCGGGCCTCTTTGCTGGGTGGTCTGATTCCTGGCTTCAATGGCAATGGTGGGAGTTGTGATAGCTTACATAATCATTTCAGTTCATTAGCTGCAGGCAAAAAACGGCATGCAAAAACCTCCTCTGACTCCTCGAAGCTTGTATAGCATTAATGTCTCTTTAATTAATTTAAGCAGCTTTGAAGATGTATTTGGGAATTCACATATTTTTAACCAGCTATGAGTTCTAACACCAGGGGAGGCTGGTTTTAATTAAATCCTTTTTTTTCCGGTTACTACTAAGCACACACACAGTCATTGTATGTGTATGTTTTTCCTTTTCATTTGTAATGAAATGATTTAAACAAATAAATAAATAAACTGCAATGACATTAATACACAAACAAAAGTATATGATGAGATTATTCAGAAATAACCAACAAACAAGACTGCGTATGACTGGCTGAGCATGACCTTTAAAGTGCTCCAACTGCAAAAGAGCCTCCATTTAAGGTACCGATCATCACATTCCAGATCTGTGCTTCATTTGAGGGAGAGCAAGAAAAAAGGAAATATTACTTGTGACAGGCAAAGATGACATTTCAGCTAAACAACAAACAAAAAAGTAATTAAGTGAAGCAATGTCAGCACATAATGGAAAATTAATGCAAGAATAAATTACAAAGCAAACCTCTGCTATACTTAAGGAAAAATAATGCAACTCCAAGTCAATCAAACACAGGTGAATATGGCTCAGATCAGTGGTGGAGATACAGGCAGTGCAGGTGCACTGGGGCACGTGGTCTGGGAGGGCCTGTAGCAGCCAATAATGTAATAACTGCCAATAACGTAATAATTATTGGCAGTTATTACGTTATTGGCAGTTATTACATTATTGGCTGCTACAGGGCCCTGGTAGACAGCTGGCCCTACATAATAAAGTGCGTTCAAGCACGGGCTATTGTATTTGACACACTTTACATCAGCAAAAACTTGTTTGTCTGCTTAGTGCCATCTGTATTATATATTGTATTGTTCAATAAGCACCTTTTTATTGTTTAAAAATAAATAACCGGAGATCTATTCACATTAGAATGTTTTTCTTTCAGGGAAAAAAAAAACTGTACATGTTAAGGAAAAACTACACATTTTATCTGTTGTCATACAACACATTCCAATTCAGAAGTGTAGAAAAAGGTGTCACTTTCAGAGGTTTCGGTGTTGATAGGAATCACTCATTTTCAGTTTTGTGAAAACTGAATATTAAAAAAACTGACAATACAATTATAAAATATGTAACTAACGTTGCCCTAATTGGACAAACCAACAGAGAAATATATATATATATGCATTCGGACTGAATTAACATAAGTATGGTTTCCTTCTTATTTAGTAAGTTTTTTTGTAAGCATACCCTAAGTAACAAAAGAATCGAAAACCAACATCACACAATACCAATATGAACTTGCAAGCGAGAAATCAAAGTGTATTGTCTTCATACACATCAAACACATTATATATATATATATATATATATATATATATATATATATATACAGAATCCAAAAATTCTGGAAATAATCTTGTAAGAGCCAGGTTTGTTCTTTTAAATGTCCACATAAACAAAAATCATAGATTGTAAAGATAAGGAAACCATGTCCATTTTCCTACCAGTCCACTTTCTTCACGTAGGCTTGTTTGGAAGTTTCCCACAATCACAAACTTAAATCAACTGAGTAATCCAAGGGGAAAAAGAAAAAATATGAACAAAGATTCCCAAAAATTCCAACGTTCCAATGAATAAATAAATTTAAAAAAAAAACATATCCGTATTGGTTCCAAATGATCTCCTTCTCAAGTTTATTTGAGAAAGCTGACATTTGAGGCCTGGTGCAAACACCCTCAAAAATACACAACAGCCATTTTCCATTGTTCTCTCTCTCTACTACCTGCTAGACCTTTCTTTAAAATGGAAGCCTGGGCGGGGCACAGTCTGCTCATCCACGCCCTTCCTAACTTTATTATGGCACAGGCAACCAAAACCTTTGTAGTCATACCCATTTACTAATGTAGCATATTTTAGCTTACTACAAGGAATCAGCTTAGTTTATTGTTACATTTATGCACAATTAGCTTAATTTTCTGTTGCATGCATACTATGTATGGAATGCATGTTACAAATCAACAATACTGATAACTGAATTCTGGGTACTACTTAAGTGTGTATACATGTTGGTGGGGATTGTTGTAAATGTGTCCCTAGGATATGCCTTGAGGAGCAATCCAGAAGCAGTTGGCAGCAGAATAGACTATGCTTCTGTGTTATCACCGTAAGGCTTGCTGATTATTTTATACCATTGAGTAGAGCCTTTTCTGTTGTTATGGTGGTAAACTGACAAATGAGAACATGCAATATGGCTCTAGCAAAAGAAGTACCTGCACCCTTGCAACAGACTTTCTTATTACTCTGTCAGTTCTCTTGGTTGCATATCTTTACATCAGCAGAAACACAAGGAGAAGCCTGCAGGTTCAATTATCCAGGTGAGGGCACAGCTGTTATACCTCTGATTAATGCACTTAACTTTGAATAATTTTAGCAAACATCTAGCCATAGAACAGGCTAAATATGGAGGATAATATGTAAAATGTGAGCCCAGTAAATTGAGCAGGACATTGCATAAAATAAACAGTGAAATGAAATGTCTCTCAAAAGAATCATTTCACAAAAGCTCTGTGCGTGTTGTTTACTTCTCACAAAGCTGGACAAGAATTCAGCCCACGGAAATGAGGGGAAAAAAAGAAAAAAAAATCATATGGGACATAAATCTCATTTTAGTGTATTGGTTTCAGACATTTTATCCTTACATTGGTTTTGCTACATCTAGAATGATTGAAGGAATTTGTTCTGAACAAAAACAAAGCACTTGAAAAAAAAAAGATTGAAGTGAGTTATATAAACAACAGTGGGGGAGGAATTGAGAAGTATATTATCTGCTGCCTTCCCCTGAGGTTACATCCTAAATGAAACCCTTTCGCAGTGGTGATGTGATGTCTCTCTTCTTATCCCTGGGGTGGGTTCTCAGACCCATAATGCTAAGAGCCTTCCATTAACAGTGGAGCAGTAGAAATGCACTTTCTGTGGGTAAGAAGGGCACTTATTTAAAGATGCTCATTAATGGTGGCTGTGCTCATCCACCTCATACACCAGATCCGGGCTATTCCCGTCAGCAGAACAACGGTATTTGTGATTAAAACTGCAAAGAGGAAAGAGAAGAGGACATTACTGTAGCAGAAGCTGTTTGTCGCAGAGTACAAATAATGGTAGACACATCCATTTAGTTAAATCAGCAAATGTATTTCAGCTATGAGCCCATTAAAAACAAGAAAATGTAAGGCCAACAACATTGTGTGTGCGCTTGTGTGTGTGCATGTGTGTGCAAGCGTGTGCATGTGTGTGTGCAAGTGATGAGGATCAAAATACTTGCTTTTTTAAATTTTATAATATATAAAATTACAGCTGGAAAGTGTGTATGCAGTAACAAGACAATACCAATAAGAGAGGTGTGATCCTGAATATTATTTTTCACATGCCCTGAAATAAATGCAGTGTTTCATGCTTAACATTTTCTGGAAGAAAAAAAAAAAAGAAAAACACAATAACAGAACTTTGCCCAACTTTCTCCCTTGAGAAAACATCCATTTGTACAGCTTTCTGCAAAGAGGCAAAATGAATGTGTGTCCAAAGCCATATTTCACTGCCTTTTCTGTGTAAACCCCCTGAAAACAGTTAAGCATTCTTCATACTGTAGCCTGGGAGCCTTGGAAATTTATGATTAATGTATGATTGGACACGGACATAAAATTCTGTCAGTTCACACAGATTTAGCGACTTTACTGGGACATCTGAAGCAAGCTACTGCAGATCTTACATAATGACTCCATATACTCACATCTAGGAATACTCATAGAGAATACTCATAATGAAACATAAGTGTGTCTCATAGTGTGTTACAGTAAGTGTAACTTCATAAACCTTTCATAAGCCATGTATATTACTTGTCTGCAGTTTATACTAAAGTATATATATAAACATCTATGGACTTCCATGGCAGGTGGCATAGTCTTATATTTTAAAGGTACATACACAAAACAATGAAGCCATGCACTTGAAAACATTCAATACATGATTGTGTAACCTATTATAAAACACACGGTTTGCTCATACCTGCAAGCACATGACATGATCGTGGAGGTCCTATGTATGTTTCATGATAGCTTTTCAAAGTTGTACTCAATATTTAGATAAATACCTGAACCTTGAAGACCTCTTCTATAAATCATAGATTCAGCCCCTCATGTCTGCCTGGTATGGTATCAAGTGTCCACAAGCACTCAAGGGATGAGGATAGTTTTCACTGATCTCCTGGACAAACAAAAGAAAACCAAATAGCTTTAGTATGTACTGTATACCAGTGGCCAGAGGCAGTTTCTATGATAAAACTCACAATGCATGTTGGTTGTGTCGGCATGACTGACCTGGGTGATTGTAGCTGTCCAGATCTCTTTGCTTCGGTTGCAGTTACAGAAGTGTTTTATGATACATCTACTCCAGGTTTTAACTATTGATTTAAAAAAAATAACATTCACTGTATTGCAGGACATCAGGCATTGTACAATTTTAGAAAATTCTGTATTCTGCAATACTGTCACTCAATATCTTCATGTCAAAAACTGCCAGGCTGTTGGGTGGTGAATCATTTTAAAAGGCACAGTTTAGGGCATGGATGGCCCCCATGGCATAGTGTCGAATCTGGACCATGCCAGTAGTGACTGTGGCCAGCAGCCCCACAGGACAACACACAATTGGCTATAGCATCATGCAGGGATGAGAGGGTTTGAGTTGGCCAGAGCCTGTTAAAGTGCGAATGAAGGGTCTTCCTCTGATTCATATCTATAGGAGCCCAACTTGTGAATTGTGCTGTGTTAGGAACCTGACATGACATGCTTTGGAGGAGAGCGCATGCTTATCTGCACCCTCCTGAATTGATAGTGGAGGCTACAATGAACACTAAAATAATATGATTGGGCATTCCATGGAAAAAAGCTTTAAAAACTGCCAGGACAATGTATACAAATGCAATTAAATTTAATACCTCTCTTTTCATAATACTTACCTTATTTTGTCAGCCGATAAGGCATTAATATAAAGGATGCACAACCAAGTTGATTACAGCATATGAAAACTGCCAAGAAAGCAGTTAAAATTATTGAAACAATAAAATATCTTAGCAGCTCAAAATATATTTTCTACCTCCAGATGAAAATAATATATATTTGTTAACACTATTTTTAACAATACAATATAGTAAAAGCAAATTAAGAGATCCATTATGCAATTACAACACTGACATATAGTTATATGCATTTAACAGACATTAAGACCGATAATGTTACAAAGGTAATTAAACCATGCATCAGTCAATAGTGGTCCTTACAAAATCCATATAATGGAATGCAGATATGTATTTTAAGAGAAATTCTACATAGAGTATAAAAAATACTTATACTAAGTGTAAACCAGAGTGAGTCTCATTGGAACTACATGAGATTCCTCCTCTGTCCCTTTAAGTTAGCATTTCAATCTAACCCCTCATTCTAAAAAATATTAATTATATAATTATGCTTAACTACTCATGGTACATTCTATAGAACTGTGTTTTTGAGACTACACTTTCCCATCCCAACTCGTCAAATAGTGCAGCTTGGGCAAGGGCTCTTTTCGTCACTATTTGATGCGTTGGATAGACTTGGGCGTCTTCGGTTGACGAGGTAGGTAGCCCATTGACTACTAGGCTACTAAAATAAACTACGTCACCCAACATGCATTAACCTAGGCTTATGTTGATGTTTTTAAAATAATTTTTCGTGTAGCCTATCGTATTAACATGAAATAATTTCTGGTATATTTCGATATATGTATGTGATTTTAAGTAATTACATTCGAATAGGTCACAAAAGTATTGATTATCTACAAATACGAGCTCCAAATTTGCGCTGAGGTTCAGGCTACTGTCTGTCCATAGCGTCAAAATCCGTCAAAGTGGTAATTCAATTCAATGGGCTACCTAACTCGTCAACTGAAGAAGCCCAAGTCTATCCAACGCATCGAATAGTGACAAGAAGAGCCCTTGCCCAAGCTGCAATATTTGATGAGTTGGGATGAGAATCTGTTCTTTGAGAACATGATTGGTTTATTCACAAATCCGTGAAGCATTTGGTATTTGGTATAGTTGTCATGTATCGTGTACTAATGAAGGCAGAAAACAGTTTGTTGTTCCCATTTATAGTATGGTTGCAAGAGCACTGAATGTCTCAGTTCACTAGAGGGTTTGCACAAATGAGTTAAGGCAACTAGCCCCCAAAACAAACAGGGGCTGAAGATTGTAGCAGTACAGGCCTAGCAGAGCATCACCAGAGAAGATACGCAGCTCCCGGTGATGTCTATGGGACTTCAAGCAGTCATTGCATGCAAAGGATATGCGACAAAGTACTTCACATGACTATTTTCATTTACATTAAGTGTTCCAAACATTGTGACCTGATTTTGGGGGACTATGTATAAAACTGACTTTAAACATCCTTTAATACAAGCTTATAATCTACACTTTAACCATATTTTAAGTGTTTGATAACAAATCAAAAATTGAGCCAAATCAAGAAAAAATATATCTTATATATACACCACATTTTCAAAAATATGTGGAAATCCCTTCTAATGAATGACTTTAATGAGGGGTTGTTTCTCCTCCCTTACTTTGGTTAGCATCTGTGTTATTTGGCTGAAGGGAGGAAAGGCATAAAGGAGGCATTCGGGCCAGTGATGGACCAGCACATCCGCTTCCAGTGGGGCGAATCGGCTGACATCATCAAAAACCATAGCAGGCAATGTGTGTTCTTCGGGGAGGTGAATACGTCCTGCCCCACCTTTCCAAAGCATGAGCACATCTCCGCTAGCATGAGTGGGTGAAGACACCATTCCAGAGGGGAGGGACCACCCCCATAGTTTAGTTTCTCTGGGATATGCAGTGCCTGGAGGGAGTGAATTCACTGGTATGCCAAAGTCCAGATCCTCACCACTAGCCAGTGCAGATGTGGACATTTGGTGCTGCCTTGATGATTTATATAAGCTGTTGCTTTCTTGTCGCTCCTGATTAGAACATGTTTATTTGCCCCAAAGATGCTGTGATCTCCAGCACATTGATTTGAGCCAGAGGAGGGTCCCACAACCCGCTTGCCCGCCATGCCATTGCAGACTGCACCCCACCCCTTGGTGGTGGCATCTGTGTACACAGGAACATGAGAGGAGATTGTGCCCATTAGACCACTGACACTCAGCATCTGGACATTCCGCCAACTGCAGAATGCGAAACAGCTTTATGTGGTCTCTCATGGGATCGAATTTCATTCTCCTGAGCCACAGTTGCACCAGTCTCATGCGTAGCAATCTGAATGGGACAATAGCAATTGCAGCTGCCATTTTTCCCAACAGGCGCATCATCGTGATCCCACTGATACAGCAACTTGGGAGAAACCTGCGAGCGCAGTCTCATAGGGAAGCAGTTCTCTCCTGAGAGAGGCGTGCCATCATTGATAGTGAGCTGAAGGCCAAAGTATTGAACGTGCTGTCTTGGGGTGAAAACACTTTTGTTGCGATGAGGGTGAACCCAAAATCTTTGATGTGGGATGTCAAAATCTGAGTATGTTAGCTCACCCAAAGCTACCTCCAGGAAAGCAGCTAAAATGAGCCAGTCATCTAGATAGGTTAAAACCTGTATACCCTTCTGATGTAATAAGGCGATAGCAGCACGTACCACCATCTCAAAGGTGCGTGGTGCCAGGAACAGCCAAAATTGGAGTTCTGTAAATTTGTATGTTTTCCCCAGAAAGGCAAAATGAAGGTACTGTCAATGGTGCTGTACAGTGCCCTTATAGAAATAAGCATTGTTTAAATCTACATACATGATCCAGTCCCCCCTGGCTGATTCAACACATTACAGGTTGGAAAACATTGTTTCTCCAAATGACGGTTCAGCGCCCTCAGATCTAATCTTGGACTCATGCCACCACAGTTTTTCAGGACGAGGAAATAGAGGGAATAAAAACTCATTTCATTGTGTTTGGGGACTAAACAGACCATACTTTTTGGGAGGGGGGAGCCTCTATGTCTAGGGAAAGAGCACTACTTAAGTGTAGGGACATATTTGTTTCCCTTACTCCTAGAAAAGGAAGAGGAAGGATAGCCCACACTGATTGCAGTCACGGAATCAGTATGCACTTCTGAGTCCATGTTCTGAAATTGAGTGTGGACCTGAAACCACTTCGGACTGTACTGCAGGCTTCTGAATTTCCTGCAGAAGCTTGGCTCTGAGGTGGGGGCGGGGCTGAGTTCACACCAGTGACCCAGTTTTTCCCTGACATACCAAAAAACCTGGCCGGTTTTGCTTTCAACCGAGCACAGATGCTAATGCCGCCCCAGGGGAAAAATACGTTTTTGACTGAGGTCCACCGAGCGCTGATGCCAGCGGAATGCTTGTGCGAGATTGGTGAAAGTGTGCTTTGTGACAGTGGGGGCCAAACTAGCTCCAGAGCAGGCGCCAACAATGTTTGTGGCACAACTACACAGGACTCCGGTCCACTGCTTTTACACACTCTTGACACAAGTCCGACATGCTTCAGAGGTTTGGGTTGTGGAGGATGAGTCCTGGGTGCAGCAGGGTTGAATGGTCTTGTCTAAGCCTTGCCACCAGCTTTGGCAACATCTCTCTGACTACTAGGCAGCTCTTCAGATGAGCCCAGATGATATAATTGGGAGCGATGACCTTTAGCCCTTGCGCGACGATCCTGGCATCTTGCCTCTGAGGCAAAAGGCAGGTGTTTCTGCAGGGTGGACCTCTATTCATCCAGGTGTTTAAACCTTGCAAATCCTTGAGCTACAAAACTCTTCAGCCTGCAACTTCCGTTGGCTTTCCACTGCTGTGAAAGGTGCATAAGAAACTACTGGCAGCTTAGTTGAAAAAGATCTGTGCCAGTAAAGTTCAACATGATGCTGCACAGACGGGCACATTGGAGTTGGTTGCACACCGTAGTTTGACGTGTTGTGCCTGTTGACTGGAGCCACCAGCTGGTAAAAAGGCACTGAAGGGGTGGGGGCCAGGGGAGCTCTACTCTGGTTGGTGCCATTTTCATGATGGCTGGGAAGTCACTTAATTAGCCACTGTATGAAAATGTTGTCACAAAAGTGCATCCTTGCCCTGATTAGTCATCAAGATATCGTTGCGTAGATCTTTTCAGTTTTGTGATTGGATGAAATACAATTCCCATATGTGGCTTAAAGTGACGCTAATAGGAAATAGAACTGAGGCTATTTGTGATATCTATTTACAACGTGTATAGCCAAAGATCTTAAAATAAATATAAATGCTGCACGATTCCCATGGGTGTGGCATCACCAAAACATTTCCCTTGCCTTCATTTTATTTTTCATGGAGGTTTGCAGTTCACATTGTATTCACCCACCTGCCTCATGTCCAGCTGTGAATGTGTTATTTGCATGCTGTTTATGTAATAAGTGATTATATACATTTATTTGATTATCCATCATTATGCCTATTTATGTTGCAAGTTCAATAGTGAATTAATTTCTAAACCCTGGCTTCTTCATTGTCTCCTTTGGTGCAGTAAATTTGATTTAATTATTTAATAGGAACCTTTTACCAGGTGTGTCTTTTTAATACCGTCATATTAGAACATTTGCATTAGTGCGCAAAAAAAATCAGCATTCTTAATATATTTCTACCACCATATCAACATATACAGTATATCGGCTCAGAAATAGGAGAGTTGCCGGGTAGCTCAATGTGACTCTACTTTAGTACATGGGCCTCACTGTCTAGTATATTCAGATTGTTCCATTGAGCTGACCATTGTACATTTAGCCGTGGTGTCACAAAGGGATGGGAGGATTCCAGTTGGCTGGGAAGACCATGTCTCATTGGGAATCTGCAAGTTCTAATTTTCTGATGAACTGATGTCAGTGCAAGTTTGATTAATGATTTCACACAGTGGCATTATGCAATGACACTGTGCATTACCCTGCCACAATTATTATTATTATTATTATTATTATTATTTTGTCAATTTATGACATTAAAACAAGCTAATTAATATTTTGAGCTCTTTTGGGAACCCCTCAGAATGGTTTTTAACATAGAAAATTGCTACTGATGCGTGATATACTGATATATATATATGTGTGCGCGTGTGTGTGTGCATGTGTGTGTGTGTACATACATACATACATACATCTCAACAAATATGTGACAGCATGGACAAAATATCAAAAAGTCAGTATAAATATTTCACATCACCGTTCATATCTAGTACATTATTTTGACACAGAGATATATATTGGAAAATATCATGGTGCTACTCAGAAAATACTGAAAAGTAATTGAAACAGTTACAGTTCCCTTGTCATAACATCCAATTCCGCTTGAAATGAAAACCCACTGGATTCAGCCCCTGAGGAACATAACAAAACCTTGGTTTTCAGGACCACAATAAAAGGACAGGTAGTGAATATAAATTAGAGAAGCCAGACTCAAAAAGAGGCATACACCACATGTACAGGTAATAATGAGAAATTTAATATATCACAGAGCTAACCAAGAGTATTGCACAGATCTCCAGACCTGTGGAAAGTACAGCTTGCAGCTGGAGTTTAAGATACTAGCATTTTGCTGTTGTGGAATGCAATGAAAATCTGTTACATTGCTCTTGAAATTTCACTTGAGGGCCTTTATGCATAGGATTTCTGCAAGGAAATAAATAAATAAATAAATAAATAAATAAATAAATAAATAAATAAATAAATACATTTTTACCCTGTCAACCATTTTAACCTGGATAAGACATTGCATTTGAATGGTGCTTCTTTAGATTGCTGGTCATACCTGTCAGGTTCAGTTAAAGTGTTGCTTTAGAGTGCTGGCCTCCGATGCCATCTGCTCCTCTGTTCTCCACTTTGCCGGCATGTCCTCATCCTCCCGATCATGTTTCTGGAGCTGTCAACAGAAACATAATATATCTAATATGTACTGATGAGTCCCCTGGGCCCCTTTTCCAACCACCCATTCACTCCCATGGGGGATCAAGTTCTTATTTGGGGGGACTGCTTATGATGAATGTGAAATTATAGAAATCCATGAGGCACCTGAAAGTTCCATATGGTGTTGACTGTTTCTGACATGTCCACCAGTAAATACTACTGGTGGAACTACCTTACGACATGTACAAATCTTAAATAATAGCTAAGCATACTTGAAATAAGAAATATTATCTTGTATTGGATTATTTAATATATTAGCACAATGCAAAACCACACATCCAAAATGTTCCTATTTGACTTCTACAATGTATATATTATTTGTTTTACAACTAGATTTTTTAACCAAATTTCTACCAAAATAAATGATTTGGAACATCATTGCTATAAGAGGAAAGAGAGCATTGGTGAGCTCAGTAATCACAAAGGGCCTGTAGGCCAAGGAAGACCTCTACAGCTGATGACCAAATAATTCTCACCATAATGAAAAAAAACACCTTACACCCGACCAAACGATCAGAAACACTCTCCAGGAGCCAGACAGGTTGGCCAGGTTACATTTAGTTAAGAAGTACCTAAAACAGCCTGCAGTTATGGAAAAAGGTCTTGTGGACAGATGAGACCAAGAGCAAAGTGTGAGGACAAAAGTAACTGCCCAAGATCCAAAGCACCTGACCTCATCTGTGAAACATGGTGGTATGGGTGTTATTGTTTCAGCTTGCATGGCTTCCACAGGCACTGGCTCACTTTTCTTTATTGATGATGTAACTGCTGATAGCAGCAACTGAATGAATTCGGAAGTGTACAGAAGCATCTGATCTGTTCAAATTCAAGCAAATGCCTCCAAACTCATTGGATGGCACTTCATCCTACAGCAAGACTGATCCCAAACATTCTTCTAAAAACCTACAGAGTTTTTCAAAGCCAAAAACTGAAAAAATCTTGTCTGGTTAAGTTCACCCAACCTTAACAGAACTGAACATGGGTTTCATTTGCTGAAGAGAAAATGTAAGGCAACTAGCACCCAAAATAAGCAAGACTGTACAGGAGCATAAATCACATTTTTACAAAGAAACATGTACTTGCTCAAACAATATGTGCAAGAGGGATGTGTTTGTATTCATCAAGGACAGAAATTAACAACAACAAACGTGACACATTAGAGACATCTGTTTTCTCCCTTTTCTTTTTGGATTTTGTAAGAAACTGGATATTTCACTCACACCAATATATCTCAGCCTGGACAGACTCAAATCAAACCTGCAATTTTTCATAATACTCACAGCCAATGGCTGAGCATAGAGAAAATTACACACAAGTACAACACCATTACAGCAGGGAGCCTTTTTGGCCGCCTCAGTAACACACTTTGCAAGTTGTTTGTGTAATGTTGAGTTACATAGGTCCCTTAAGGGAGTACTGTTTGGGAAATCAGGTGTCGTTCTTGTTCCCAAAGAGAAAAAAAGAAAAACTCTGTAATTTCCTCTTACAGTATGTCACAAAAGATTTTTATGCACAAGCTTTGAAATGGACTTTACAAGATTGAGAGAGGCGAAGACACAAAAAGTTAGCAAACAAACTAAAAAGCAAGTAATGGCATCATGAAAATGGCAGCACACACAATACATATCATAGGTTTGAATGTATTTTTTAAATCACTGTTGAAAGCATTAGGCTGACATTATTTGAGTGCTCTGTTCTTTTTCTAAATGCTTTGCAGGAGCTAGCTTATGTAATATGAGACCATCCTTTTAACCTTTTAATACAGTTCATGATTTCCCGCAAACTGGGTGTTTATTTGTTTTTTGCTGGGAAGGAAATGTGATCTGCATGATACTGGGGGGCGGTGCCACACTTACACCAGTAGGAGTTACGGGAGAGGGGAGCACTTGGGGTCACCAGTACAGAGACCTCCAAATGAAACATGATAAGTGACTGAGAGGTCTCAAGCCGAGACAAACTCCTGATGCAGCTTCTGCTCATCAGTGACAATCACATCACATAACAGTCTTCAAGATAATACCTCTGCCACAACTCCTGACCACCCACACTCATTACCAGATGCTCTCTCTCCCTCTTTCTCTCATTATAATTTCAATTTTGTTCAAAATAATTTGACTATATTTGAATTATAAGAGTATTTGAATGCTAATGCAAAAATACAGATATTGCAAATCAATACAGTCAATCTATATCTCTTTGTTACACCTATAGAGACTCACAAGTGCCACAATAACTTACAGTGTATTCTGAAAGACTGACTTGAAATTGTGTTATTGGTTTGAACCTGCATGTATTTCCTAGCACATTTTTAGTTTCACCCTTCACAAGGAGTTTACAAATTCTACCTTTCCTGTCATTGATAGTAATTCCCTTATTTCCCTTCCAAAATCACAAGGATAATACCCCCCTTACCAGTTGGTACAGATGAATGATACTAAAAAGTAACGATTCACATAGTCTACATTCATCAAAAAATAAAGTAAGCTATATTGTAACTGAATGAAAAATATATGTAGGATGCCCAATTTAAATTATTTCACTCAACATGAGTTTCAAGAGCAATTTTTCACTTTGAACAGCACCCTGAAAAGGTGAATCTTGTGTCATCACGGTGAGGCTCTAGTACTTAATATTATTTTGCCAAGAATGTCTCAAAGGGCAAAAATGTTCAAAATTGAGGTTGAATGGGTCATTAAACTTAAAACAGATGATCCTCTGAAAACTAGTGAGGCTGAGAGTGTCGACACACCAGCATTACCTTAGAGGAATGCATTTTCATCTATAAAACAAAAGCATTCCCTGAGCAGAACACATAAAACAGATATAACCTTTAAAAAAAGACTTCAAATAAGTGTGTTTGGCAAAACAAGCAGTTATTTTTGGGTAAGCAAACCCCATTTCCCAAACTGGCAAAACTAATTGAAATTCAGAAAATGCTTTATATTTACTCTGATACTGTATCTGTGTTTCCAGTTGCATGGAACTGAGAAAATGTCTTATTTTTGTACATTCATACAATAAACCCAATTCAAGTCAACTTTCAGACCTTGCAGCTTTTCAGTAATTTCCACACCTTGTTATGAATTGAGCTATACATAAAATTCATGCTCAGGTTTTAGTGCACCACTTGATCTGATATAATTCCTGCCTCTTTAATAGGTACAATCCACTGTCAGGACAGCAGAGTAACGGATATTCATACCAGTACTCCTGCCATAAGCTGTCTACATATAAAGAAACAAGATCCACTTGGAGGCAGCGTTCACGGAGTAAATCCTTAACAAATACCAACATGTACAATTTGAGACCACTGCCCTCACTCACTAAATTCTTAAAAGCAACAACACTGCTACTATCAGCATGTCCATAATATTGCAGTTGTAACCAATATGTCCACATTTTGCAATGTGATGAACAGTAACAGATGTGAAAGTATAGCATGTCTTCAGTCCCATTGCCTAACATCTAACTTCTTACATTATTATTATACAGGGAACTCATGTAACAACTGTAACACATTCAATCAAATTGGGACCATTTCTATATAAGAGTCAGGCCCTTTTCAGACATGTACTTTGTATCCAGATATGTCCAGATTGAGTCTAGATTCAGTCGAAATGGATGTCAGTTCACACCTGGCATCAGAATATCTCTCCACATGCGTCTCGAGGGACCACTTGTGATCGGATCTCACTTCCCCGCTCAATATGCAAATAAACACGTACATCATTTCCGTTTGCAAAGACCAAATGCGTTGTTGTTTTTAACCGGCGGGAGGCAGCAACGCACTTATGGATTAGCTATGCCCAGAAGTCCTCAATAATAATAGTTTTTTCCAAGAAATTACAAAAAATCGTTGACAACATTTCTTTAGGTGCAGCGTCTTTTACTGCTACCACAGAGTGATGATAAGAACATTTTTGGTTACGCTGACCAATGAAACGCTATTCCAAAAGCAAAATTAGACATGCTACACATCGTTAGAAAGCTTATACTCTCACCCACTGAATAAATGAATTGTCAATCAAGCCAGACTGTACTAAAAAGGGCGCAACGCCTTAAACAACACATGTGGTATTATGCACAGCTATTTTGGATGGTATCCAGGCATCACAAATGCCTGCATTTTTCACAAACCGATTGTTCAAGATAATATATGACCGCTCAGTCTCAAAATGGACATCTCTACGCATAAAACCAATGGTAAGGTTGTATATTTATTCAATATTTAGTCCCAGATATTGACTGTAGAATGACGTGGTATCATTTTTTAAAACTTTGTCTCATTTATTTCGTTATTCAGTGTGGCTTCTTCTTGTTGTTTTGCACTTTAATATGACGCCATTGGCGCGCAAATGAGTACGTACTTCCGCTTACGCAGAGGACATCAGTTGCCTAGGCGGTCCTTCAATGTGGCCCAGGACGCATTCGTGTACACACTGCTAAAAGAATGTGGCCATATGTGACCCAGACCACCTATGAATGTGGTCTGAGTGATCGGATCTCAATGCGTCCTCAATGCGTCGTAGTTAGAGCTGTCCACTTGTGATCGGATCACCCAAGACACATTTTAATGCCAAGTCTGAACAGGGCCTCAGACCAGAATATAGTAATTCCCCAAGTATAACCCGAAAGAATGGACCCTCACCAGCTCCCCACCAACACACACAGACACACACACACACGCACACCCACAAGCACACACATAAACACACGCACGCATGTATGCACGCACATACGCACACGCACAAGAACACACACACACACACACACACACACACACGCCAAATGCATTTGAAAAGCATATTATAGGTCTGCTCTGCTGGCTTCCTATAGAAGCAGCACAAAGTCACCTCCAAAGACAGGTGGGGGCCTAAGAAAACCCTTTACCCGTAGCCACGGATACAGTAGCTGATTCTCAAAGACATCAATAAATATTGTCCCAAGGGAGGCCTTCTCTTGCCTCATCGGGGGGTGTGAACAGGAGCTGTTCCACACGTGCAGACGTGCAAACATGGGCAACTCTTCCTCAGAGGGCATGAGCAGCCTTTGTATTTCAAACAATGGACTATGCAATGACTTACCCCTCCAATCTGAACAAAGCAACAGTATCCACACTGTAGCTCACAATATTTCAGTCATTCCTGTCATACATGCGTATAAAACTACTCCTCTGAATACTGATGTCATGCCTCCTGCTTTGCGCATTAGAATCATACATACGAGAGGTTGTTGGAGACAGCTGTCTCATAATCTCACAGAGCTGCCATTGGATTTTCAGTTCACATTTGCTAAAAATAAAAAAAGAAGGATTTACAAATTTACCTTGGTGCACATTCATGTATTAATCCAAGGCTTTATTAAAGATATAAATGCGCAACAATGGAACGTAATGAGTTTTTTAGGATCTTTTTGACATTTAACATCACTCAAATGAAAGACAGCAAGCTGTGTTATCTGGTTCTTGACTCCATGACCTTGACTTATTTTAGCAGCTTTAAAATGTGACATTGGATGTCACCAAGTAATTAGATAAAAAATAAAATAAAAAAATCAAAGGGCAATTTTTTTTTTTTTTTTTGGCAGCTGATATGGCTAATTCACATTACTAAAATTAATTGACATTCTTAAATTAAAATGTTTAAGGATTGTTACTGTAATAATTGAAGATTGAAACCTGTGGGGTGGATTCAATATTGATGGAAAATGAATTAATATGAATATGGTACAGTATTTCAATGTAGAATATTGGCTACCCACTGCACAACTATAAGAGTATAATTCCTGGACATAATTTTTAAAATATACATATTTTTAAAAAACAAAACTTGATCACATGGAAACCTTATGCACATTATTGTTTCATTCAACTGGAGACTCTTAGTCAACATATAGTATAGTAGCTATCCATCCAAAATGTTTTCATTTGACATTGGGTTATATATGCTCATTGTTGTTCCAGCACTATCCACATTATCCTTCTGAAGGTCACATTGCCTGCAGCTATACCATCCTGTAGCCCTTTTATGCTAAACAGCTGAAGCTTTGTAGGATTTAATTTGTTTAGTAAAAGGATTGAGTTGGTGTGCCAGTTGGGGAAGTTCCCCCGGCACTGACTAAAATCCACTGCCCTTGCGCAATGATATAGGCACATCTCAATAGTTGTACGAGACACTATCGTTCTGATTAAATTTAAACCAAGCTCTTGACTCAATGGTTATTAAAGATCCCATGTTCCATGGTTCCCAAAAATCATTGAAGGGTTTCCCATGATCCTGGCTAAATTCCAATCTAGTTTTATAATCCTCCCCATTTTAATCGGTCTAATAAAGACAAATCAATGTGGAAATGCATAGCGGCTGCTGTGCTGGTGCTATGGTGGTGGCTGTGGTGCAGCAGTGTAGCAGAATTACCATATCATTTACATTATTTGGTCTTGTGCAAGAAAACTAACAAAGGGTTTAGAGTTAATTCATAATAAGCCAAGGCTATTCAACCCAAGGTGAGAGCATTCATAGGGAATCTACTGGCATCCAGTCCTCAGTAGATTGTGCCAATTGATTTTACCATATTGGAAGTTACAGTCAGGAGTTACAGCAGAGTAACGGGTATTCATACCAGACTGGAGTTACAGTCAGGAAAATGTGTTGGTAATAACTGATGTCTTTTCAAAGTTCACCCTACTCTACTGTGGATCAGAAAGCCAATACCATAATTCACATTCTCACATAAAAGTGGTTGTACACATATGGAGTCCCACAGCATATCTATTCCAATCAGGCGCAACGGGGATATCTTGAGGCATCTATGTCAAGTGTATGACACTTGGGAAAAGTTGTATGTCCTCTCATGACTCAGAAGGTGGGCAGTGCGAAATATTCAGTAAAATGCTACATGACCTTTGGACCCTTTCTTGAGAGAAGAAGAGAAAATGGCCTCAACACCTTCCTCAGGTTCTGTTTGCATATAATATGACAGTACACCAGTCTACAGTTACTCCCATTTTGAATTAATGTTTGGGCAGAAGCCTCAACTGCCAGTAGACTTTTTGTTAGAGGTCACAGAAAAAGATCCAGCTTGTGTGGCTGCAGAACACAGCGTTGGGGAATATCAAGAGCACCTTAAGTCCTAGTGCTAGCGCTAACTGACAGCTTGTAGCTGTGGTCACCCATCGGGCACATCAGCTTATGGAGGCAGCAGTCTCCATCCTTCCTGAAGGTATTGTAGTGTACCGAAGAAATCATGTCCAGGGTTGCAACAAAATTGCAAATGTCTGGGAGGGTACCAGATACCAGATTGTCAGGTGCTTGGATGAACTAGGTGGGGTGTATACCATCTGTCCAGTAGATTGAACTGGACCAGAGATAAATATCCATCACACAGAACTGTGGGTTATTCTGGCTGGAAGCCCAGCAAGGCAGGATGGAACCCACTATTCTCTGTACCCGTGAGTACATTGCGGTATCCTACAAAGGATATTTTACCGGTGAAGTATACATCCAATGCCGCCTTGAGAATTGTCTTAATGAAGGCACCTTAGCAGGCACCATTTTTTCTAACTTTCGAATGAGATGTGACTCAATGCCTTCCTGGCATTGAATGGCTGCATTTTTGCCGTTTGAGACGCAGCCATAGTTTTGCATACTAAATCCAATGTAAAGCCTGAATCGGAAGCAAGTGTTGCATGTAACACTTTTTTGTTAACTTCTTGGGGCAAACGTTATTGGGGTCTAAACAGAAATTTTTATACTTCTTGTTCTTACAAAATAAAACTTTGCTTTTCTGTGTATCAGTCTTCATTTAGTTGAATAAATCCTGTGCATGGAACCATAGCCTTAACTTACACCACACAGGGTCTTCCAGCCTTGTTTCTTGGGAGTGGAATAATCATGTTTACCCTATACTGTTTTTGCCCTTGCTTGTAACCAGCCTGGGCTCACATTATTTAAAGGGGTAGGAAGAGAAATAAAAAAGCAAGTAGAAGTAGCAGGGGTATTTTACTTTTTTATGTTAGTGCTGTATTCCGCAAGAGACCTATCAAAGTCTGACCAACTATTCACCCCAAATTCAACCTACAGTTTACTGGCTAACAATTTCTTGCATTTCCTCTACAATCTGTTTCTCCACAATATCATTTCAAAATTCTCAAATTCTCAGATGACCTTCCTGGCTGAATAAAGATTAAAATATATATTAATACACACTGAACCAGAGCCAAACTTCTGTATTGCAGGGTGCAGTTTAGAGAAGAAAATTAGGATGAAACAAGGATCCCTGAAGAAAGAAAAAAAGCGACACAAGGGGGTTTGGATGCGGATTTAGGACTATTAATGTAATACAACATTAGAGCTTGCACAGTTGTGCCACAATGTACAGTGCAATTATAATAATAAATATGTCCTTTTCAACAATATCCTTGGGAATATTCCATATTTTCCTGTAATTTTGTAGTCACCACACTCAAACAGCTATAGACTTCCATGTGAGTGATATCTTTTAATCAGTACACATAATTGCCTATCACAATTGGCAATGGTGGAAATATTTACATGAGTCTAATTAACTGAAGCTTGATAAAAAGCCCTTGGTCTTTATGTGGCAGGACACAGAGTGAATGATTCTGATAATACTGCGAAGCTTCTCTCCATCTTGTCCTAGACATTTTCCATTGACATTGTCTGACAGCTCCTTTGTGGTTAGTCACAGATGTTCTTTCTACTTGTGTCCTACAGATGACTTTAAGAACAAGCAACAGTAGCCCATAAACTAATTATTTAAATCATCATGCACGCAATGCGAACACAGAAGCATTTGGTTCATATACTGCCACTTCGGGAATTACAGAGTATTCATCTACTACATTTTTTGCAGGTAATGATTTAATTATAGCTAATACAAAATTAATCTACGATCAGATCAAAGGCAGATTCAACAAGAGCTTTTCTTTGATCAATATGCATCTCTAGTCTTTTGTCCATTAGTGTGCGAGTCACACATTAGCTATTGTTTTCATTGCAATTAACTGCATGTCATATTAGACATTTGTAATGCAGGGCTGCTTGTGCAAGGACAGTGCCCACAGAGGGATGGCATAGATCCTTGAAGCTCAGAGGTCTACAAATGTCAGAGAGCTGTGAGACTTGAGTGTAGCCCTGGGACCCTATCATTATTGCTTGCCATACTGTAAGGTTTCAAGACCTGTTTTAGAGAGAAATTCTGTATACTTGGCTGGGGAAAAAATAATAAGCAAATGTGGTATGAATCCAGATTGGTATGGATCCTTATTAATATCAGGCATTTGTTATACATTTTCTATTGATAAAAATGCAAACTATAACACAATGAAGTTTGACAAAGGGACATGTCTTCAGAAAACCATAGGTACAAGCGTAATATTATAATATAATAAATATTTAGAACTATGTTAATATATATGAAAATGATGATGCCATCGTAGTGTTAGCCATTTTATGAGTGTTAGCCATTTTTAATGATGAATGGCTATGTATGGCAGGAGATTTCAACCTTTTCTGATCCAGGGACCCTCACCGAGGCTGAAAGGTATCCAGGGGACCACCATCATACATGAGGTTATTCTTATAGAGTAAGGTTCTCTTCCCAGGTTTTATTTCATTGAACCATGTATTCTTTCAACAGCTCACTAATTAACTCCAATTTGTGAATAGCCTCAAGATATTGGGTAGCAGTGTGGCACAGAAGTAAGGAAACTAGCAAATAGCAACTTTCAGGTTTCAGGCTAGAATCATACCCCCAAACCTAAACTGCATTCCACAAATAAAACAGACTAACATTGATCGCTACTGCAAATCTTTCTTTGCCTATTCATCTTTGTCTTGCCAACATAAAATGCTTCGATTGACTGACCAGGAAACATTTACATTGTCTGAAAGGGGGGAGGGGGGTGGTCGTCCTACAGTCCCCTGGAAAAGAAAACTATGAAGAATGACTGTAAGCAAGATTAACTGTTGGGGATATAAGCCCATCCCCATCAGCTCACTGAAATGACTGTGACAGCACAACTCTCCCCAGCTACCGAGATGCAACACACCAAGGAGGAGGTGGCCCACTGGACTAGAACACAAGGCCTGACAAGGCAACAAGAAGCATTAATTATGTTGATCCAGGCAAACAACTCTACACAGGATGATGGTTCTGAGAAAAAGGACACACAAAAACAGCACCGCTGACGGAAATAGATTGCCACAAGCCCTGATTTATTTTGGAAATGTTCTTACCGATGGCGTGAGTGTCAGAGCTACTCTCAGTGGTGTACAGGGGGAACGGGGGTATTGAAAGGTGCTCAGGACATTAAAGCCCCCCATCCCCACAAACACAGACACACAGGAACATGCACACACACACACTCCCTTCATTTCTTGCACTCTGCAGACTGGGTATTGTTTGTCTCTCATTTTTTTCTTTCTTTCTTTTTCTCTCTCTCTCTAGTCTTCTCCTGTCTCACACATACACACTCTCTCTCTTTCTTTCTGTTATGCTGAAGTACTGAAAGAACATGCAAAGAGTATGATTATTTAAGGGCTATTGTGGAGTGTATGCATGTCTGTGCTGTACCCTGTGCTTGGTCATCTTTTGTGCACATGACGTCAACTTTAGCAACTTGAAATATGTAATAATGTAATAATACGCTCTATTTTTTGGATTTCTAGGATTTCTAAAATGCTAAATTTTACTTAAAAAAAGAACAGCTTCAAGACCCAACACACACCCAGACATGCACACACTGAGAGAGAGAGATAGAGAGAGAGAGAGAGAGAGAGGGAGAGGGAGAGGGAGAGAGAGAGAGAGTTTCCGCAGAATTGGATATTTCATTACATGTACAGTGAAGCACAGAAAATATGGTGCAGCTTTTGATTAATTTTCTGATTCAAGCCAGACCGAAGTTCCTCAATCTCTATGTCAGTGTTTGCCTGCTGGCATTGTGACCTAAGTAACCCCAGAAAAGGAAAGCAAGATTTGCAAGACCAGAAATGAACAGATTGTCTACCCTTTCTTTTGGATTTTCAGCTGTGGATGTAGCCAAAATACATTATCAGCAGCTGGCTATTAACTCCCCCCAAAAAAGGGAGAATAAAATCGCAATGTTTTCAGGAATTCAGGAAGACAGCTTTTGAATGCAGATCAGGTCCCCAGTGCCCTGATGAATTTTTAGTGAGGATGTGCAGTAATGTTGACTCATTAGGCAGTAAAGAAAATATAGACTGAACTCATTCCATGGTTCCTCATTATCCCGGATACCTTAGAGGGATGGGTATGGTTGGTTTGATCAAAATATGACTTGTCTAAGATTAGAGCACACATCAATCTTATATGCCAATGACTGCTTACTTCGAAGTATAAAATGGTCATATAATATGATCAGAGTTCCTGACTGATCAGTATGGTGACCGTAACAGCATGAACCAATAAGAAACGAGGAGTGAGTGAATGACAAGGCAATATGTTCCTAATAAACCTCCAGTGAGATGGAGGTATTCAGTTTGTTATATCAGAACTGCCTCTGTGCTGGGAATGATCCATAAATTTTGCATCACACTCTGAACATGAAAATGGAGAACATGCCAGAAGGGAAGAACTCATATATACTTAACAAAAAAAATATATTGAATAACTGAGCATCATGTTTTCAGCTTTCATAAAAATATTTATTTGATGTTTCAAAATACATAGATCCAGTTGTTAACATGTTATAGGCACGGACGTGGAGCCAAACAAGAGGAAAAACAATTTCGCGTCTGTCACTGTTCTCAATAGGGACACACCGTAGATCAACTAACTAAGCTTTTTGTCATAATATCAGGAAATTACATAGAACCATTGTTTTTTAAAGGCCAGCAGGGGTATTTTGGCAAAATAATCTTGATACAAGTGCTGTCCTAATGAGTTACAGAGTGGACAAATGATCCAAGGTGTCATTCCCTGATATCTTTTATCTTACTGAATCCCCCAGTAAGGAACCACATCATCTAAATTATGGTCCATGACCAGGAAAACATTAGCTATCTGACCATAATCAAATGGTTTCGCTTTGAACATTTGATTTCAGAAGCAGTATTAATGATGTCATTTTGTGGGCTAGTGCCATTAGATATTGTTATACAAAATAAATAAGTGTTATTGTTGGAAATAAATAAAAGTGAAAATCTGGGTTTTTAACTCAAAGCAAATCATCAAATCAATCTACAGTAAGCCACACAGTTTTTTTCATTTTGAAAATTGCAATGCTTTTAATATATAACTGAATTTTGTCTTAATTTAAAGATATATAACTGACTATTGATAAGAAACTGCCAAGGACAGTTTATGGCATTTTTCTGGGCGTGCCCTCACTTGCCAACTGTATCTATAGAAACTTTACACACTGCAGTGTGTGATATTCTGCAACAATGTCAAGCTGGCGAAATCACACAGAGGAAAAAGTGAATTGGACTTGATTAACCCTCCTGTAACCCCATTTTCTGGCATGGTGACAATGTGCCATACCATATACAGGGCAGGACCCCATAAGGACCCCATAAGCCAAGGAGGACATGCTATCATTAAGTAATGGCCTTGGGGTCAGGGGTCATAGGCTCGGGGCATGATTTCTGAATTACTCACTTTTTACCCACCCCAAGATTACTGGAGCTCCTCAGGTCTGTCCTATAAAGGTGAAGGTTCTGACCTGTGGGCAATTTGGCAACGTCACCAGATTCCCAAACTAGCTGCTTTTAATACTTTTGAACAGAGATAAGCATTAAGAATCCACTCGTCTGCCACTTAAAAAATCTGACTGACATGACTCCATGCCTCCTTACCAGCATGGCATTTGATCCCAAATCTAGATGAATGTTCTTGATTTGGGATCAAGTGTGCTTCAACCGTTTTATTTTGCCCATTAAAAGAGACTATTATCTAATTGTACATTCTTCCCACTGGGACTTAACTGAAAGTCAAGTGTGTCTGTGAGAGAGAGTACTGTACCTGTACTATACATAGTTGTTTATATTAGAATAAATATAATTTGAATGAGAGAGAGAGAGAGAGACAGAGAGAGAGAGAGAGAACAGTTTTCTAGTATATTCAAAACTGTTTTGTATAAAAATGCTATCTGAGTGATTTAATAGCAGCTCTGTTTAGCTGATATTTCATCTGGAATACTCCCTGATGTATGCTCACCACCTGTTTTCACATCCCTAATCCCATGTCTCTCACTGCAATCTGCCACAATGAAGAACTAGGGAATAAGAAAATATGAAGAGAGTAGACAAAGGTAATGGGCACAGTAATTTAGAAAATTCTGTAACTGGTTGCAATATTAAGGAATATTATTGTATTATTTCTCGGAAATCACAGATTTATTATTATTATTATTATTATTATTATTATTATTATCTTATTTGATAATGGATAAATTAATTAATTAATTCACATCAAGACTCAGATAGAATATTTACATGTAAGAGTTTTGTCCCTCTGACATACCATAACAGATACCAATTATATTTATAGCATTTTCACTCACATGATAGTTATGTTTACTGCAGAAGGCTGTGCCGCTGTAGTCCTTGCCCTGGGATTCGGATTTACCTCACACAAAAACATAGACATTTGCAGGTCTCCAGCACATAAATAAGTCTTTATATTCAGAAAAAGCACTGAAGCAGTCCAGAATTGTGACTATGCCAAAATGTGGGATCCAAAAGAACCAATTCTGACAGAACAGCAAGGTGTGACCTTCAAGGAAGCAGAAACCCTGTCCTTTACTGTGACCTCTTTCACCACATCGTCTTTCCCTTGGCTTATTTTGAGCCTCACAGACTCCATAATTTCACTAAGTCATCCTGTGTGTCAGAGTAATGTTTTCTCCATTTGACATTCCGTCACTTGTGCTCATAGGTAACGCAGCCCACTGAAGAACTAGATTATAATGACGGACAGCAAATTAGTTCACTTGGAAAACTTTCAAGAGGGGGCACTGGGTTTAGAATTAATTTCGTATTTAGGAAGGTATTTACTTTTAATCACTAGTGACAGAAAAATGCCTAAACAAAGGTTCTCAACAAGCAAAACAAACCTTGTACTTACAAAAAGCCTTCATAATATGTTTAGAAAGTCAAAAGGGCACAGTTAATTTTCTTAATAATTTTTCTCTTGATTACCAACATTTCTGCTGAACTATGGTGCAAAAAAAAAGCCCAAGATAACATACAGCAATATAAAAAAGAAAACCAAAATTTATGAATGAATGGAATATTTTTCACTTAAATTCTTTGCCTTTGTGATAAATTTTAAGTGCTGTTGAATTTGTTTCTTAATAGTGGCTGGGATCCTGCTTCATAGAGAGGATGGGGGTTGGATTGGGGTGGGGATACAGTCCCACAAGTGACCCGCTTACGTGACAGGGCCCTGTGCGTACAGGTGGGCAATCAAGCGCATGTCACCGTGCCAGGGCCTCCTTCTCCAGCGATGAAGAGTAATTGCCCACTGCATCAAATCCTGCCCCCCACCCACCCCTCCATAAGGGAGTGAAACTCAGCAGAGCCCGGGACCGAGCTGCTCTGGATGGGTACGGCTGTACTAATTGAGCCATGGCTGTCGTTCCCGTCTATGCTTTCGCTGGCACACAAAGCGGCCTCACAAGCCCTGATCTACTTCCCTCCCTATTCCCTGTCTTCACCTCTCCCAGCAGCTCGGCCTAAAAATGTCTGCCACCAAAGTGTAGTCAAAAGTGGCTCAGATTCTGCCGTTTGGGGAGAGCTGGAGGTACTCCAACTAAGTGTCTGCACTCACTAGCGATGGGAGAGCAAGACATCATTCATCTTAAAATGGATGGAGGTACATCATGCTGTCAATCACAGACTGGTATGATACATTTTAAATGAAAACACAATTCTGCAATCAAACTGTAAAATGGAAAACATCTCCACCCTTATCTATATTTTAGGGAGGAATATTCTCCCTACTGCATGCAAAATTGAATGCTCCATTATTTAGTCATTTTTATAGGGATCCTTTATACGGCACCATGTTAGGAAAGAAACTTTCCCAAAAATGCATAGCTCACCTCTTATTGCTATGCCAGCCCTACACTAACAGCACGAAAATCTGTGGAATGATGTGTTCAAGTTAATAAGAATAAAACAGACGCTGACTTTGTAATGAAATTAAATACTATAATGCTAAAACTGCTCATCTCTGTAAATGCTAAAAATGCTAACTCTGTAATCCTGCTTCAAGAAATACCCTCCCAGGTTCCATCAAGAATGTATAATTTGCCTGTGTGACTTCTAGTTAGTCCGTGATTAGCCTGTGAAACTCAATTTGAGAATTTCCTTCAATTTTATAGCAATGAGACATTAGTGGGAGGAGTGATGATGAGGATTGCTGTTTTCAGTTTTGTTGTAAATTTTCAATGACATGCTTCAATAGTTGACATGACGGAAACAAGCATAAACACCAGCTGCCCAAACAGATGACAGTTTCTTGGATAAGAGCACTGTGCATCCGTGGATATATTAAAAATAATCTCACAAGCAGAATCCACTTGCGCTTGTTTACATACTCCTCACTGAATGATCTTCAACCTGAAAACACAGCCTAGACTTCAATTATTTCTACTTACAGTAAATTGAACAGATGGGATTTGCTCAGGTGCTACAACAACAATGGTAATGACTGGTCTGCCTCAAAACAATTCACACATGCATAAATATTTAAAATTCAGGTCCCAGAGAGATTGTATAATACGACAACATTGACAGCCACCACATGCCATGATATTGCAAGGAACACAACAGGAGACCATAGCTTGGATTCAATTAACTTGGACTTATACATAAAAATGACAGTAACCGTTTTCTTCAGAAATACAGTTTGGTGAGCTTATTTTGGTGATAGCTCAACTCAACAAACTGTAAAATAAAAGCTTACATTCAACTGACAGTCAAGTTAAACACAATATTTGAGTCCAAATGTTAAAGATGTTTAATTTATTTACTGAATGCGTTAACTGAATTATTAACTGAATTAATTGTGGGCACACTGTTAAGGTCGGCCCCTGCAATAGTAAAAATGCAAAAGTGACTTTCAATCAACTGACAATCAAATGCAGCCAGAACACAAATTGTAACAATACATATTTTCCTCTAGAATGTTCTTTTGATTCCCAAAATATAATGGAAGTTGAGGTAAATGTGTTTTGTCTGCTTGAATTTGTGTATGGAAGAAGATCTTTGAACTTGGTTGTTTAAATCCTAATTTCCAATCTACTTTTCAACATGAATGAAGTCATTCCCTTAATTTCTGCACACTGTACTGAAAGGTCATTTTAAAATTCAAGAACACACACTGTACTGTATCTTTTTCCACTGTTAACAGAGAAGCTATAGCACTTAATAAATGTATGAATGTATGAAATTGGCATTTATAAATTAAACATCTCTATTAAATAAGTTAGTGTAGCAATTATGTGAGAAAGGAAATATCAAAAGCTCTGTCTCTATAACCATTGATTAGATTCTTCAGTAATCTGAGAATAACGGGCAAAGAGGATCAGAGGAGGCAAGCAGTACATACACTTCCAACAGCCAAATGAATCCTCTTTAATGTTTGAGGTTTGAAAGAGCTTTTGATGTGCTTTAACAAGGTTTCTCAGTTACTCTACCTAATAACAATCATTTTTATTTGCAATAATATTAATCTTATTCTAAAATACATTGTATTTGCATTACAACAAGATTTTAACAAATTAGGTAACTGTCGAGTGACATTATTATTAGATTCACACTGTTTTGCACCATGAAGTTAAAATTATATTCAAGTTATAAAGACCATTTTGGTGGTAGTAAACACTGATGATGTATTTTGTGGATGCAGACAAACCAGTGGCAGAAAGAACGTCTCTTGAAAGTTTGTCTAATGTAGCATTGGTAACACAAGAAAGATCTGAGCATGAAACTTTCATCATTAGCTTGCTAACTGATCATAAAGAATATTATGGATTCTCAGAACACCATGTATAATTATTTTAAAGGTTTGTTGGTACAAGACAAATTGAATTACACCAATAAGAATAGATTAAGAGTGTTCACTACTCCAGGTCAAGTGAGAGGGGACCAACTGCCCAAGGTGGAGGAGTTCAAGTATCTCAGGGTCTTATTCACAACTCAGGAAAAAAGGCATCGGGAGATTGACCACTGTCTAAGTGCAGCAGCCGCAGTAATGCTGGCATTGTATCAGAAGGTGGTGGAGAAGGAGCTCAGCCAGAAGGCTGAGCCCTTGATTTGCCAGTCAATCCTCATCTCTTCTCTCATCTATGGTTACATGCTATGGGTAGTCACCGAAAGAGATCATGAATACAAGTAGCCTAAATAGGGTTTCTCCATAGGGTGGCAGGACTTGATAGGGTGTGGAGCTCGAATTGAAAGGAGTTAGTTGAGGTGGTTTGAGAATATGATTAGGAAGCCTCTTGGGCGCCTCCCTTTGGAGGTGTTCCGGGCACGGCTATCTAAGAGGAGACCCTGGGGGCAGGCCTAGTATATGCTGGAGAGATCTACTGGCTGGCCTGGGATCACTTTATGATCCCCAGGATGAGTTTCCAGATGTCACTGGGGAGAGGGACGTCTGTGCTGCCGCTTTGCACCATTTTACTCTACCAACACGCCCCCAAATTGCAGATACCTCCTTACATCCAATACATACTAAAGTTGGTATGCATGATATTTGGAATAAGTTTTCAGTCCATGACAAAGTATCCCCCAATGCACTATAGCTCATTAGTGATTGGCCTCCGATATCATTGCATACAGCTATTATTATTATTATTATTATTATTATTATTATTATTATTATTATTATTACTATTATTGATAGAGATCCAGCAGCTTAATTGCTTGGACCCTAAAAATAACTAAAATGCAGGACACAACTTAACCACCTGGTCCCAGAAGAACAAAACATGTCCCAACCTCCAAATCTAATGTCTGGTTTAAAGCTGCCATAAGGGAGACATTTTGGTTCCAAAAAATTCAATTCAGGATGCTGTCAACATTATTAAAACATTTTATTTTTGTAAATATTTGCAACTGGAACTAATATATTTCTTTGCATTTTGATTAGTGATTAAAATTAACCATCATTTTAGTAATTGGATGATCTAAACTGTGATGCTTTTGATGCTCTCTATGTATGGAAGACCCCCTCCCAAAAATGTATTCTTACTATGGATGAAATGAAACATACAATGACTTTCCCCACCTCTCACCATCCCCATTAGGGATCATTACATCATTTCAACCTTTACAAACCCCTTTTTCTGTAACCTGTGTGGGTGACAGTATTATGCTTAGTGTATTAGACACTGGAATGCATACCCTCTCAATATTTATTTTAGGTTATGGGGGTGGTTTTAATGCATTGCTCTCATTCAAGTATATGCATACTAAATAAATTACGTAAGACCAGGATTTCTGAGACATGAGCAGAATGTCCTTCAACGTATCCCTGGGTTTGACTGTAAAATGCATACATGTAGGTGTTAATCTTTAGTCTAGATTTTCCATAATTATGGTTAAACAATGTTTGCTTAAACATTATAATCTGTTGATTGTTCTTCCTGTAGCTAAGTGTTCTCTACTCCACCTCCCCAATGAAGTACACTTAAATTAATTCTGAATGTAACTCTTAAATTATTCTGATTATTTCTCTTAGAAACAAGTCTCTCAAAGCAAAATTCACAATATCATGATATTCATATTTTCCATCGTGATGTTTTTTGCTTAATAGTTTATTGTTTATAATTTATTTCTCATTCTTGTGAGGTGTCCAGAACCGAACGTAACAAGAAAATCATAAACAGGTTGTCCCCCAGCAGTGTCAACACCTCCAATTTAATTGGGTGGGGGACAATTAGGCTCCTTGACACCTAATGTTGGTAGTATGAATACAGTTAAGCCAAGCTTTTAATGAATAAACACTGGACTAATTTGAAATATTTAGCTAAATTTGGATGGCATTGTTCTGAAAAATATGGAACTCTGGCATCTGCTTTTGACGAATGGCATATACAGTAGGAGATTGCAGAACCTGGCAAATCATCTTGCAGCTACCTATTTTTTGGTATATTGGGAGCTACAATCCAATCACTAAAAAGAGTTACAATCCAATCACAAAAAAAACAAAAAAACAAAAAAAAAACAACAACAAAAAAACAAAAACAAACGGAAAAAAAGAAATTCAAAAATAGTTTTGTATTTTGTTATCCTATAGTGGTTCCATCTACTTCTTGACAAAACCAGATTTCTTTGATCATACCCCAGGATGGACACAATACCAAAAGTTAAGAGTGGATTGAACAAAGCAATAAAATTTGACATGTGTTTTTGGCGGGCCCAAGTGTACTCAAAACCTTGCCAAATGGAACCAAACCTCTCCACATTGGAATGTATATTCCATGGAATATTGTGTGTGTATACTTTTTAACAACCATATTCTACTTTCAGACGTTAATTCTATCGATGGTGCTATATGTCCTTCATTTAACCATTTTCGATTTTTGGCTATGCCCTGTACTTCAGTCAAAATGTACCATTTTGGAAAGCTTTAATGTACAAAACATGTCTATAATGGTTACTTATCACACACACTAAATTATATAAGAAACAACCAAACCACTTGGTTTTGCCTTGCTGTCTGCTCTGATCTGCACTCAGGTGTCAGGCTGCTGTAAGTCTGACTTGTAAGTAGTAAGCAGGCTGCTGTAATTTACATATGCAGACAGTGACTGTATGACATGAGGCAGAGCCTCCCAGCATCCATTTTATGAGTTATCAAAGCTTACAAAGGAATTTCACTGCGATGTGAGGGAGCTCATGCTTTTCACCAACAGCCTCACATGCAGACACACATACACTCACACATATGTGAGCAGGCAGTGCACTCAACAATAAGTTGATTCAAGTGTGCTAACCTCGCACATTAGACCTGCACAGTGTTGAAAAAGCCACTAGTGCACTATGCGAAAACAGAAAGTGAAAGTAACTCAGATTGCAACAGAATAGCTAAGACACAATTTTTAGCTGGAAGGAATCTGAAAACTATGTTCAGAAGCTGTGTAAATGAGCTTCAAGAACACAAGATAAGGTTACTGTAATGTATGCTTGTTGCCAAGCAGGGGCAAAAGCCATGATGGGTAGATCATAGAGAGGGTGGTTTTTTTCAGGTAGTAGCTGATGGAGACTGGTCCATATTCCACCCCCAATTAATTGGTGGAAGAGACAACTAATGTGGTCCAAGTGGGGAATCAAGCCCAAACTTATAAAAACAAAGCTGACAAGGCCAATGACTTGCACACTAAACAAGAGCCTCAGGTATCAGCTCATGTTTTAATTTTAGAGGATGTGATTACATTTTTAGGGTGTTCATCTTAGCTCCATAAAAGTAGCTCACAACTGCAAGAGGAGGAATACACTGAAGTAGGGACCACAGAGATGTAATAGTCAGTGAGAAGTGCCACCTCCCTGTGGACAAAACCCTCAATCCCAAATAAGACATGTCAGAACATCAATGGGTACATTTAGAGGAGGTTGTTTAGTTATTAAGTGCCATTGATTTTGTAGTCACAGTCGTACACTGCAGAGAGCAGGATTACTTTCTTTAGTGAAATCTCATGACAAAGAGTCTCTCCACATCTGCTTCAGTTAATGCCAATATGCTCTATTGATATTGATTCACTGTGTATCCATACTGCCCGAGCCAATTGCTCTCTGAGCTTTTTCAGTCAAGTAGGCAAGATGGAATGAATTCCTGCTTTCATACTGGCGCTTTGATCTTGATACAAGCCTACAGTTCTAGGCCAGTTCCTCCAGAGATAATAATGGATCATTTTCAGAGCCTATCATCAGGATGTCTCATAAGAAGAGGTGCTCTGCTCAGACCTCAGTTGGCCCAACAATTAGTCTAGCCCTTTTATGAACAAATTTATTCAATTTTATGGCATTTTAACTGGTAAAAATGTGGCTAAAAAGAAATAATATTCCTGTAACATATTCTTTTAAGCATCCTTTGCAACCCCCTTAAAAGCATGCCGTGTAAAATGGATTGATGTCATCTGTCGGACAGCAAAAAACCTCAGCTACCTGAGCTTCAGGTTGTTCCACATGCTTACCACCTACTTGGTGTAGGTATGTTATTGAGCCTGTGACAAGCATTTCATTTAACCTGCCATGGAGACCTTCACAGTCATTCTAAATAAAAGAATCTCCCTAGTCCGGATTATTGTCAGCTATTAAAGACACCCATCACTAAACAAATATATGTAAAAACAAAATGTGCACACAAATGAAAAAGAAGGTAAATAAATACTAAAATACATAAACAGATGGTGCATTCACAGCAATTATCATGTGAATAATACAAATAAACTCTTGAAAACCGAGGTTCAACCATGTTCCTCTCTGAAAACCAGAGACCCCTTTGGATATCAGCTCATGGTGACAACATCAATATTCCATTACATCACATGACAACTGCAGCAGGCAAGAAATCCCACTATAAACTGTACTGACTTATTCATTGTTCTTTATCAATTAAGCCCAGAACATCAATCTTTAAAGGCTATGCAAGACAATATATTGTGACAACTGGTTTTATGCCTTTGGTTCTAGATGCAGATATTAATCTTGAAGTATGTCCCTATTCAATCTTAATGCAAAGCAGCTTGTCGTTTTCATTGTAAACTAAACCTAATGTGTTTTTAAAATTATTTTATTTTAGTTACATTCACACCTTTGTCTATATGAACAACAAGATAGTTCAATGAATAATGTTCACACTTAATTTACTAATGTGGAGGGCAATATGCTGGAATGCACTGGGAGAGAAAACAATTCCACACTTGACTCCAATTATGCTACAGCATGCACTGCATGGATTTAACCCATACAGCTATCTTCATAAGGGATTGATGAGTCCTGGGCCAGGTGCAGGACACACCAAAATGCTATATTCATTCATAAATGTAAAATAAGTAAACTAAATAAATTGGATTTCTTTTCATTTAATGTAAAAATAATACAAGGCCATGGTGAAAACCTGATGGAAGAAATGTGAACGTATCCCCCAAAGCAATCGCAGGTAACAGGAAATGCATCAGAAAACCTGTGGATGCCGCTGTTCAATTATCTGCTAAGTCTCAAGGGGCCTCAAATACATTCCTTGCCTTGATTGCACCCAACGACAGGTTTCTGAGAACACCAGTATCCTTTAGACCTCAACGTCCTTCCCCCTAATGTTCCCCCATATCTGTGGTTCATGACAGGTGGCTGGTTAACATCATTAACAATGCATAGGACATTCCCTAACCCTTGACTGTTTTTTTAATTACACTCTTTAATGTCTGATTAATTCTGTCATCTTGTGATAACAACGCAAGATCTGATAGTGACTAATTAATATGCAAATTCACAAGACTTTATTGGTAATAAGATTCTGTCCTCTTTGATAGCTTCACCTTTTCAATTTGTGCATCCATGGTTGATGTTAAAGGGAGGGGGAAACCTTTGGAGAGTCACAAGTTATTCAACTTGACAGACATGTTTTGCTTGAGAAAGTCAATTTAACCTGTCAATTGGTATTACCTGGATGCCACGATTAATGTGTTTTGTTTGTGAAACATTAAAAATTCAATACTTGAATGAATCATTAATGCATGAATGAATCATTAATTTACTCATCCCGTGCATGTACTGTAGATTATTTTACAAAATTAAAATAAATAAATAAATGTGTGTGTCTAGTTGTGTGTGTTGCTGTTAGACACACAATGCAGGCTCTATTTGAGACAAGATCTAAAGGATTGAGTATGTAGAGCTAAGAGCGGAACACCAGCAGCAGAAATTGGCAGCTACTGCACTTGTGTGTATGCCGATTTGGGGTGAGAAACTAGCCAAAAAGAAAAAAAGATGTCGAATGTGGACAATACCATGGTTAGGCAGATGGAGACAACATGAGTTGTCCTTCCTGCAAAGAGAATTGTAACATTCAGTGTAGAACCGCGACTTGCCAGTTTTGTTGTTTCTCGCCTTAACCGTGTGTAGCCATCTGTGCATGGTGCTGATGAGAAAAGAGCTCAGCTCATTGGGAATAGACAGTTCTGGGTTAGAAATCACACTGTTGCACATCACACACTATGCGAGCCATGCCTAAAGACTGCCAATAAAATCAAACCTGCTTGACATGCTCAGACATCCAAGAGAAAGGATAATTGGGACAGAGTCAATTGCATTGCTAACCATGCCACACTGACAGTCATGACAGGGGCACACCCCAATAAAGTTAAAACTGTGATGATTTCTCTCTGGTATTGAAAACTTTCTGTGCCTGCAAAATCACAGCAAATGGTGTATAGCATATTGGTTGTGATATCATTCAAGTCCAACACAGAAACTTAATCACAATGGTTGTTTCAGGACTCTTATTGAATCAATCCTTAAATTTAGTATAATATAAAAATGGTTCCAATATTTGTTGATTTGTTATGGAATATATCAAATCAGACAGTTTAAGAACTAAACGTCTAAACCTGAAATATTTGATTCATAATTACTATAAAAGGTATGACAGTGAATAAAGATAATACCCCTAACTTTAATATAAAAAACAAACTTGAATTATGCTTCCTCCACATTAATTTTATATTTCAATATGATTTTCACGGAAATCTGATAAAAGACTTTAAAACCTTACCTGCTCTCATAATGTTCAATTAAAAGCCTCCTGATGAGGAACGCTCTAACAGTCCTGTTACTGCAGTTTAAGGTCCTAATCATCTTTAATTACACTTATTGAGAGAATAAGTATCGGGGCAATTATTTGTTCTCATAATCAGGACATGGCAACGAAAGCTTTAAAAACGCACTTATCTGAAGGTAGTTCACTGATGCACACATCTGGCTCACCTTCCTATTTCAAAGACTGATCAAAACTACTGCCATGCTGTGCGGAACCTCGCCAAGCCCTGGGTACCATATGCAAATGCTAGTGAATGCCCCTAATCTCTAAATTAGGCAGAGAAGAAATGCAGTACTTCATAGAACGCATGTCAAAAGTCATGTAATTAGAATATTCTCTCACATCCGATTCCTTCTCAGCAGACTATCAATTTTGAGTACTATTTCCACCAGATGAGAAGTCTCGTACTGCCTTTCCAAAAGACACAAAAGGTTTTGCTGGTTCTTCATGGCATATACTTAAGAGAATGAATAGACATCATTTAGCTGAATGAATCAATGTTCTGATGCACAGCCACATGCAAGAACACGTGTACAAATGGACATATTGCATGTGCACATGCACACAAACACAGATCAGAAAATACACTTGTACAACATAGTTTACAGCACAGCGTTCTTATAGCTTTCTTACTATCCATCCACATACTTTACTCTACCTCTGGTTGAGCTAATATGCTAATCCTGATGCACACAAACACAAAGATGATGACATACAGTCATGCAGTACAAAACTATTTATAAACAGCTCAACAGTGTCCCACAGGTCTTCAACTGAATGTGTTTTCTTGAATGCATCTGTAACTCTCATTTGCATACCATACTTATAATTAAGCCACATGAGTATAAGTAAGGGCATATGACAGCTGAAGAGCTATGGGGAAAGAAACCAGCTTCTTTGGCAATCCAAGTTGCTGGCTGGCTAACTAGCTGGCCACCGTGTCTTATGAATGGTTTGAGTGTTTCTGTAATACTTCCTGGTTTTATGCACAGTTATTCTGAGATTGAACAATGAGATATCCAGTTAGGCTTTAGCTGTTGTGTTTGCCAGATTCAAACAAACTATATATATATATATATATATATATATATATATACATACTGATTATATGATATGACTACTAAGCTTCATGTGGCTGCTGTCATTTCTGTACAAATCCATAAAGACCAAAAAAAACTGTCAAGATTCCCAATTGAAATTAAAAGGAGTATTTGTGTTTCTTTGTGTTTCCTTCTATCATGTTTTGCCCATGCTATCCAAAATATGTGTCAGTCCCCACAGGATGTAACAGACATTTTTCGCTTTAAAGGTTTCTGAAGGGAAAAAAGCTATAACAGGGCAGAAAAGAGGGGGGCAGAGATGGCTACAGAATGGCAGGTGATTTTACTTCTCGGCCCAAGGATTTTCCGGAATCAAATTACAGTTTCCCAGCAGGTACGCCTCAGAGCTGCAATTTTAGGATGCGTCATTTACCGCTCCCCGGGTAACTCGCTCGCTCGTGGTGGACATGGCAGAAGTAAATCAGACATGATTTCTACAAAGGCTATCAGGCATCATCCACTCTGGCTTTCTTTGTTGCAGACTGCCACTTTCGATAAGACCACACTTCTAACACAAAGACAATATTTTGAGATTTGACTGTTTTGTCTGTAAGACAGACTTACGTACATTTCTGATTATCAGTGACATAATATTATTGACATTGCTTTGAGGAACAGGCCACATAGTGCTGCATAGTGCATTCTTGAATCTGTCTATCCATGATTTTACATTTGCTTTTACATTTGCCATATGTTCTCCTGTTTTTGCAGTCAAAGCACAATTGTCAAATGCTAGCCATAACACAAAGTGCTGGTGAATTAGGGCGTGTCCCAACTCAATTTAGGCAATTTTGTAACTCCAGGCTTTAGCACAACAGCGGTGCAGTTGTAAAAGAGGATGGTTTGATGGAAATAACTTAACTGTAGGTGTGGTTGGAGTTTAATTATGTCTATATCAGAATGCCCTCTTTCATTTCCTTTAAAAATTATGAGTTAGCACCACAGTCAACTGCTAATTTTCATCATGGCTGAAGAACAAGCGAGTCATAAGAGGCTCTGTTTCAAGCTTCTGTACAAACCATTACTTTGTGATATCAAATGGTGAGACTAAATAGTTTTAATTTTCATATTACCCCCCCCCCCCCTCACAAAATAAATTTTTCCATTTATATGCCAGTGCTAAAAACTATAATAAATGGAGTGAATAGTCCCAGACTGGGCAAGAGCAGGAGGCAGCTGGCAGAGAACCTCCCACCCCCACCACCACCAGTCGGCCACTCCATTCTGCAGCTGCCGCTGCTGTTTCAACTTGGCAGGCATCCTGCCTGCAAACCAGAAGACAGGAACACATTTAGTGTAAATTTCATAGCACTGTTTTTGTTTTCTTGCGGTCAATTTTTGTTTTATAACATTATTTAAATAAACCAAAAAATCATCACTTCAACTAGGTTTAATTAATTTCAATGTAACCTACCACCTGTCCAGTCCAAACATCAGAAATACATTTTAAACATTCAGAAGGTTTGCTCAGTCATTGACCTAGCCCTTCAAAAGAAAGTTGGCAGTGTGTTCTGGGCTCAATGTATGGAGTAGCCACAATTTTTATGCCGAGCTATTGTCCCTTAATGACCACCCATCCAGGGAAGCCCATCCAAATGCTGCAGGAATGACAGAGTTGGCCAGGATAAAGAGTCATGGCTAGACCCTGGATAATTTAATAACACATGTCACCCTGCAGTTTGCATAACAGACTACCTAGATATTGATGGAGTGGTCTCCCTTCTGATTCACTCAAAGGCAAATTCTTTGCACATTCTTTGTCCGTGTCTCAGGTATATCTGACGGATTTTTAGCATTCCCAGTTGCAGTCAGACATTATTTTCTCTCACCCTCATCTTGTGGTAGCTGGTTAAAAAAAATCCTTTTTTCGCCGATGTGAAACCCTTGCAATTTGCCACACTACTGCGAAGTGGCATTTTATTTTCAGCAGAACTTAAGCATAAAAGTAAACTGAACTGAACACCATAAACCTTTCTTTTTTTAGTGGTTAGCTCTCAAAGAATGGCCAAGTAGTAAAGCCCAGCCCCTCCATTTGTATTCTTCAAGAATGACAGCCTGTAACTGTCGTTGTCACCACTGTAAGTGTCTGCCCCATTGTAGTTCATAGTAAAGGAAACCGATGCATGCACTGCATGGACAGAAGTTTGAGGCTATACCTCTGCACTCACAAAGTTGGTTGAAAGCCTGACAACCAGGAGGAACAGCGATGCTGACAACAGTCAACAGGAACATCTCATGTTGCTAGTGTTCATACTAAGAAAATGCAGTGGGGCAGGCTCCACAAAATTACTCATGTTATAAAAGGGTGAAGTATCCCTTTAATTGATTACGTACGGATGGTGCATGCAACTGCACATGTGCATAGCCAATAACACCCAAGACCCCAGGGAATCTGCATTTCTCTTCGAACACTTCTGGAAGGAGTTGTGCTGCCTGTAAATGTGCTCCCTGTAGTGCCATCTCATACGGCAGCCCATTAGGGACTTTAAGCATGGATGGCTACGGGGACAGCTACAGTGACTGGAAATAAACCTGTGTTTATGCGGTAGCCACGGAAATCAAAGTCACTAAGCAACAGCTCTTCAGAATCAATTGTCATCTTGAGGAGCAGAAGACATGGCTTCGGAAAAATGGAAAAATCTATTAAATAGGCTAGTATTGTTGAAAAAAGTTCTCTGAAATCACTGAAAGTGTAGTGTCATTACATATTGTAAAACAAGTTTTTAACACAATAAAAAAGCACAATAAAAATGGAAAATTCACTCACCTAAACCACACGTACCAACTATGTGAAAGTAGTGTTTTCCCTGTCGTAGATCAGCAGGCTACAGTGGCAGATGGGAGCAAGTCAAGGTCAAGCATGCATCAAAGAGCATATTTATTTCTGGTCACCGTAGCAGACCCAGCAACCGTAAATGTTTAAATTTTGTATGTACTTTATTCATGTTCCTGAATCTGAATACGATATTTGGCAAAGCACAAACAATTAGTTTTATATGCAAATTTGTTCCTTCTGAATTTCTTCAGTATTATTTATATTCGGAATCATGGCAAAAAGCTATAGTCGACTGATAATAAACTGCTTGACTTGCTTTCCGCAACTGACTTCAGATGGAATGGGGCATCGTTTGTTTGTGCTCATGGGCAAGTTTTATGATAGGACATCACTTGCTGGACACAGGGTGGAGAGAGAGGTCTACCTGTTTATAGCTTACACTTTGTGCGCTGCAACACAAAAAGTTGTATTTTGACGACTAATGTTCATTTATTACTAATTACTAAATGGGGAGGGTAGTAGCCTAATTGCGTTGTCTTTTCTTCTCCCATGGGGTCTGCGCACCTATTCTGAAACTTAAAGGACCATAGGCCTCAGAAGTTGTATCATCAGCATTTTCGAGACTTCCGGATCAAAAAAATACATAGCCTATGGGAGAAATGAATGGTGTTTTCCTAATTCCTTCAATCCATGCACATCATTGCACTGACACAGGCCAAGACTGGTGCATTCTGACAGGTAGTGTTCAATGCAGCCTTTCTAAAATGCCATCAGGAAATCAGCCTCATACGCACACACATATATTTATAATGCACATATTTATGTATATAAGGTATTGTACCACTCAAGAGAACACGGAGTACTATGCTGTAAACAGAGAGAAATTGTTAAAAAAAAGTATGACTGTGCCTTAGGTTCATGGCTTCAAAATAGGACCTCTCCAAGTGGGGTTTAACAAACTGACGGGCAGTTTTGACTGCTAAAGGCATTGGGAAGTGATAATAGCTCCACCCCCCATCTCATGCTCATTTGTATTCCAAACAAAATGCAAATAACCCTTCTCTGACATCTCTCTACCCTTACCTTGCAATTCACTCACAATGAAATTCAAATCACGTTCAGCTTAAGCCGCTGTATGCCTGTCACCGATGAAAGTACACATCAGAAAGGTGTCTATTTTTACTGGCTAATTTGTTACTTCTTCCTCCGGCTGGATGCAATTCACATGTGGTGGCTGGATGCATGGGGGTCTGTTTCAATTGGCTATTCCACATGCTCAGCTAAATGATCTATGCGTTATGCAGTCATTTGAATAATTAGCGGAACCATCAACTGCAAACGCTGTCAGTAGCAGGTTGTGGTGAATGTGTTTTTGACCTGATGAGGCCAGGCCCCACAGGAGGCTGGCTGTCACTCTCAGTCACTCCTTCCATCTCCAGGCAAGGGGCAGATGTGAATCTCAGAGAGCTGTGAAGACTTGATGCGCTTTAAACAACAGGAGGGAAGCAATGTGCGTATCAAAAGCCAGCACTAAGAAATCAATACTTAGAGCATGGCTCTGCCACCCATGGTTCCAGATTAAATTAGTGATAGACCTTCACTCAGAAGTGTTCAGGGAGCAATCGATTTTTCACTCTTTCCAATTTGGAACAAAAAATTATAAAAAATACAAACAAATAACGAAATACATGAGTGGCTGGTTTTACTGTCAGGTCTTGGAATATTATGTCATGAACAATAATTTGTTTGTAAACAAATAAACAAACAAATGTAGCTGTATTCTGAAACCTGAAGTGGGCATGGAGTATACCGTAAATTCTGTAAACACAAAAAAATGGCAGGTTCCCAGCTTTATGTGCATTGCTGATGCATATGTTGTACATTCAAAACACACCTATCTGCGCAAAAGTAGTGCTAGATCCTGCCACACTAGACAATGTCGGTGAAGAGGGAGCACACAAATTTGTTAAACCTCTACCAACTTTAATGATTTTCTGAGTCCATTAACAAAAAAATCTGGATGTTGCTCAGGTGTTTCTTTTTGCATGGATTGTTCACCATCATGACGACCAGAGAAATAACTATGGCTTGAAAAAATTATTTGAAATCTGAGAGAATAGAAATATTCATAAAGAAAGAAACCACTGCTGGACTCAGACATAAAAACTGTACAGTTCGGCCAAGGAAGACAACTGCAGCAGTAGTAACATTGATTGATCGGGCTAGCCTAAAGCCTATTATCTGGCAGCAACCGCGTTAATTAGCACAGTAAACCTCAGGGAGAAATAGCCTATTAATATATAAATAACTTTAACTTATATACAAGTAATAATGAACTTAGCAGGTGAAATAAAACGATTGAGGTGTTGTAGCCTATCGTGTTGGTGCACTGATACTAGCCTGCGCTAATGTACTTTGCACCAAGTTCTGTTCCGCTGCACAATGTATATGAAGTATTCTGCTATAAATTTTAAAATAACCTTTTAAAAGCACGTTTGATTAAACGGTGAGCAGCTACATTTCATATGTATATTGATGGACACATGGACATTCAACTCCACTAATATAAACCCAAAGTGAGAATTTAGCATTTAGCATATTTTGGAAACAAACTCTTCGTATGTATACTGAGAGATTACTTGCCCGCTGGTCTGTGCTTTGCTTGTGTCCTGACAGAAAGCTCGCAGATATGAAGCGAAAGGGTAACATCTACTATCCATTTGGTCATTGTTTGCACAAAGAAGTGCACAATGGGCTCTTTATCTCTGTAATTTATCTACACCTTAGGTGGAAACTCATACTCACTCCTGTTGAAAAATAGCAAATTTTGCCTCTCTGATAAAAATGTTAACTAGGTGAGTGTCAGCGAGATGGATCACAGACTGCCACTGCAGACAGGAACATGAGGATACATTGATATTTCTCATTAAATTGCCTGCTCCCCCCCTATGTTCACTAATAACACTGCCACAGAGGGGATAATAAATCACCAGCACAAATAACGGCCCAGCTCATCGCTTGCATATGATAGGTTTGTCTCAGCATCTCAACACTTGCGCTGGAGAACCATTGATAAAGATCTAATGAGGAACGGTATCACACAGCATCATCGTCACCAGGGCCTAGTGCGAAGCAGAAAATTTCACTGTGGAGATATGTCAGTATAAAGCTGGACCTTTTGGGGGAAAACGGAATTGGAACCGAAAACCATCTATCGATTGGAAAGGTAGATACTGAAACAAAAGATAACAATCAAAGCTTAAATAAGTGAAATTCATTCTCCACCCCTGGGGACTGCAGTTTTTAAGAGCGAAAAAGCACATTGACCAAGAAGATGCAATTTATGAGCTCTATGCTCAGCATTCAGGTCATCACAAAGTAATGATTTTTGCTTTTTTAATTCAATAGTTTTCTATTAGATGCAATAATATCCCTGGCGGTACAGAATTCTTCCTGATATATGCAGCTACAGAGAGCCATTCTGTGGCACATTTGAGTTTATTTATTCTGTGGTTAAAAAAAAACTACATGATTCTCATGATGGTATAATAAGGAAAACACTTTTTTAAAAGCATGCAAGTTATTTTAAGCAATTATTCCTTGTACGCAAACATCAGAAATGGTGCCCTATTGCTAGAATTGCAGGTGCAACTCCGTCATGGGAAGAATAAAAAACATTAAAGATCCTGTACTTTATTGTGGGGCCGGTTGCAAATGGTTCACAGCGGTAGATCTGCCAGGCCGCCCAAATGGACTGCTGGCACAGAGGTCTCCCTGCGGAGCAACCACAGGGGCGCGCTTCCAATTGAAGCTCCTTACGCAGGTTTGCTCCAATGACTGAACCGTGTACAATCAAAGTTCAGTCAGAGATTGACTAATGGGGAAAGTGAGAGAATTTATGATGCACATCAGTTCCAAGCACAGGCCATTATTGTAACAGATATAAATGAAACAGGGGAGCTACAAACTGAGCCTTTTACATTTACTGCCCATAGAATTGAATTTGAGGAGCAAACATTGAATTCGAGAACAGCATGCCAGCCAATCTTTAAAGTGAAGTTGGTGATCAGTTGGTGTTGTGGTCAGATAATACTAAAATTTTGTTTTTTGGCCAAGGATACCAGCAGTGGCTTTGGCATTGGAAGAAGGACGTTAAAAAGAACATACCTATGGATAAATATGTTGATAGATCTTTGATAGTAGATTTTTGAGTAAATAATATAGCTACAGCCTTCTTTGCTTATATTGATCATGGGTGTGAATAATTTTGGTGGTCCCTATATGTACCTCCAAAATCAGATTGCACAGTGATTGCTGTCTATTATTTGCCCTTCTCACCCAAAGACCCTGGGGGAAAAAGATGAAGTAATGAGACCTAAGTGGAGGAAATAACATCATTACAACTTATAATCATTTCCTGACATTGTTCTCACTAACAAGCATGGCAGCTTCATAATTGAGTTCCTACTGATCTCCAAGGCGACTGGGAGCAAAGACAATCTGTGCTGCCACTGTCGCAGAGCTTTCCCCTAATTAAATACCCATAAAGAGACGCTCTATCATCTCGAGAAACGTGGATTGCGTCCTCTGTCAAGGCCTCCTTAAAATGAGAGAGGAGGAGTCCTGGGGCCAAGAGGTATAGTGAGTACTTTGGCTATATCCTTCAGCTGGCATAATTTCAATCAAGAAGAATGAAATAATTGTCATTACTTTCAAATTACTCAACATGTGGGAAATGTTTATTGAATAAACCTCATGCTTAAATTTTTCCCATTAACTTTTGGCAGCAGGGAAGAATCTTCAATTTCTCCTCAGTCAGTTCAACCAATCAACACATATCAACTAATAAACACGGTGACTCTTGACAAATATACAGTATACGTGGTCTTAAAACGGTATGTTTTTCAGCAATCATATGCCTGAAACATTTTTGTATTTATTTTAAACACAAATTTAAGTATGAAGGTTGACTTAATTTAGACCACCATTATCTCTCAGGGGTCAACAGGTTTTCAGATCAGTCACTGTATAATAGTATGTGTGACACTATGATGAAGTGGTTTAATGAATGTGACTAGACATGAACTTTTCTGATACTGAAGAAGAACTTAAAGTAAAGTATGTAACACATAAGCTACTGTGTATAAGTTGCCTCAAGGTAGCGCAAATGGGGGGTGGGGTAGGGGGGTGGGGGGAGCTACTGTGAAATTATCCAAAAGGAAGGATTGCTACAGGGATGAAATTGTGTTAGATAAATGGCAAATGTGATTCAGTATTTTTTTTCTGGCCGATTAAAAGGTCAAAACACTTATTTTTGAAAAACCCCTGACCTTTACAGGGTGTAATGAATGGAGCCTTTGGAGATTGCTATTGAGGTGAGCAAAAGGGAGCATGAGCCAGGGTAGAGCATCCTTATGTTTGCATTCCTGGCCATGTTCCTGGAGGAGGATGCTCAGCGCTGCCCCAGACTGACTGGTCACCACACATATTCATTAATCCCTTTGTTCATCTATTTCCCTTTGTTCCTAATTGGGTGCTTTTATCGCAAAAAGGTTCAGCATGATTCCTGACGCATGCTAACACATTAGAGTTAGCTGTAAGGCCTGCATGTAGATGAGACCATAGCAAATTTTTGCCTTTGAATTTAGAATGAAGTGATAGAACCTGTGATATGCGGAAGCCTATGACTGATTTATGGCCGAGAGAGTATCCCTTTTTTGTCATATCTTTCTCCTTTGATACATATAATACCTTGACCTTTACTATAGTCCATGGTTTGGACTCGATATTGCTGTCAAACATACCACACATACAACATGAACAAACTAAGTTACAGTAGTTCTAACTAGTTTCCCCCTTCCACATAATCCTTCATCCCATCAAAAACAAGTACACAGCTTTTATTAGTCCTTGATGCACACCACTTAATTGATGACATTTTCCAAAGTATCAACATTTAAATGTGAATTCAAGAAAAAGTGCATTATTACCTGAGCAAAGCCATTACAATACAGCAGAAATGTCACAGATTGAAACATCTCTTCTATTTTGTTATGAATGCACTCAGTCACAATAACAGAACTGTCAAGGTTTGTCCTAGACTGTACCTACTTGTGAGTGCTCAACAATGGAAAGTGACCTTGTTTGAGTGTAACTTTTGTTAATTAAGGGAGAGGCAAACAAAATAAAAGGAAAGCTAAAAACAAAAAAAAAATGAGACCAAAAATCAAAATGTGTTCCTCAAACAAGACTATATAAAATTCAATTTTATTCTATTTCCACTATTTCCTCTGAGCATGCAAGTACATAACCATAGGTAGTAAAATTGCATTGCATTTACAGCCTTGAAGAAACATTCTTTTTAGTATGAGTTTTCTGAGTAAAGATTAGCTTCACAAAACACTTTGAGGGCATATCCCTCCCTTTATTCTGTACAATAAAAAATTGGGGCTTGTTTTACAAAAGCGTTTTGTGAAGATTTTCACAATCACAATATCACAAGATCTCAAAACACATTTCACGAAAATGCGTTGCTTGCGAATCAGAAATAAAATGACTACAGGCCTCTCACTCAATTTTTTTCCTTCTAAGTGTGGCATTTGTGTAGAGTGGAAGCAGACTCCAAAAAGAATCTTCCATGATCATCCCCACATCCTTGATAACTATGGAGATGATGACTTGATCAAACAATATATATTTCAATGGCATGAAATATTATGTTTAATCAACCTTCTTGACAGAGATCTTAGGTCAGTCACTAACACAAGCATGACCCTACCAGTCTCTTCTCAAGTGTGCCCTTACAGAAAAGTAATGCATAAAGAATTTATTTTTAAAAAGTATTGACTACTTAAGTTCATCAAGCTTATTTTTAAAGTATTGTTTTAGTACTTTATAAACTAAATTCACCCATTTAAATTATACATAAAGTATTTCCTGAAATACATACACCATTTATTCAAAACTACTTTTTATTTACTCTCATTTTACTTTCACTTTTTTTTTTACTTCTAGGTGACAGTGGATAGGTTTAATTTCAATATTGCAAATAGCAAAATGCCTATTGTTACTATAATTTATTGGCTATGTGTACTGGGGAGACTTGATAGTTCAAATACAAGAAATTATTAAAGTTATATTTTCATATTACAACATATAATTCCAATGTACCCCTTGGAACCTTGGCTACTGACAACTGTGGCCAGCCCATGTAGAGAAGGGAAATGGTACCCAATGTTGAGCACAAAAGTTCAATATAAAACTAAAACAGGGTAGGGAATGAGAACGATTGCTGATTTACTGATTGCCTACCTGATTGTGCTTTGCGACGTGTTTGTGGCAACAGTGATTTCTTTGTGAAACACTTCAAAAAGAGCAAGAGAAATCTATCACATCATACATAACCGCATTTGTAAAATGAGCCCCTGATTAACTGAAGATGCATACATATTGTAAAATAATTTGCAGATAAAGATGTTCATAATGCCTCTCACCCAATGCACACTGGGATAGGCTTCAGCACCCCCTGCAAACCTCACCTGGATAAGGATAATCATACAGGTGAATGCAAACAAGCTATACAGGGATACGGAATGAAAACACATTTCAAGATATGAATATGTACCAATCAGATAAACAAAATATTTTACTGACTGAAAACATCAAATAATAAATTACAGCATCATTAACAACAACTGGCTTGGCATCTTTTCTGATGTGGCTCTACTGAAAGTGGAATGTGTTGATGAGTGATTTAATCTTTTTGCTTAAATGGTTGCAAAACTATCTAAAACATAAAAACAACCAGCAATTACAATAAAACTTAAAAAAAAAAACGAACTTAAAAACAACTATGATATGCCATGACTGTTTGAGGATATAATGCAATAAACTGCTGTGGCTTCTTGGCGTACTCAAAAAAAGACAATGGAATGCTGAAGACTATATCTCATGTAACATGCTGTCAGAGGGAAGACAGGCTTTTTCTGCTCCCGCATTACGAGCAGACAGGCATGTGCAGCTACATCTAAATAAACTGACAACTAAAACTGTGCTCCAGAGAGCCTTTCCATGCTTAAGACAAACCCCTGGCTTTGACGTGTCTCCAGCTGTCACATCTTGGTGTCATGTTCCTTGGATCCCTGGTAACAGTGTAATGACTGAGATAACGGAATAATAGAGCGCCCAGGTAATTAGCTTAGCGCTCATGCCACTCGTGCTTTGAGTGTGGAAGAGAAAATGCTCAACTGCTCATCCTGTAGGATTCATTCCTGCTGCCATGCCAGTCTCTCTACTCTACTACTCTTCTGCCTCGAAGTTGAAGCTAAGTGTGGCTGGGCTTGGTTAGTACTTGGATATGAGGCCTACTGGGTGGTTCTGTAGGTCAGTAGGGGAAGTGTTCCCTTTGAGCCAAAGAATAAAAACAACAGCAAAGTGCAATAATGGGAACATTGAATTGTAGGGGGTGGTGTCCTTCTGATTGGATGTTAAATCAAAGTCCTGACACCGTATGGCCATTAAAGATCACATTGCACTTCAGGCAAGGAGAACAGAAGCTGGTTTCAAAACGATCAAACAGTAATGTCTTTTGAGAAATGTCCTACATAAATACAATGTATGATTATTATGAGTTTTATTATTATTATCGCACAGACCGAACAAGCTTGGGATTTTTGAGTCTTTGTGAGAATTGTTTTTAGTTCATGTTATGAAATATTTAGGGTATGATGCACAAGGAGAGAAATCGATGATTATTTATATCAAAGCAAAACACCTCAGAGATATGTACTTCATCTGCCATAAATTACAGAAGAAATATTAATGGCAGTGCTGCTTTCACAATACTCTGTGTGATCACATGCAAATTAAAAACAAACCTATTTATATTTTGCTTGTGCAGCATTGATGTAGATAAGGTCTCCTTCTCCCCAGAGAAATATAAGCAAGCTTCCCATTCATTGGATGAGGTTATCAGAATTTTCCAAATGAATGTTGGCCAGAATATTTCATCCATAAAACCAACTGACTTATGGGGTCATAATGTCACAGAAAAACTGAAAAAAACATCATCGAAAGGAGTCTGGTGGTGTGATACATTTTAATAAATGTGTTCACCACTGTTGTTGCGATGTAGCCTGCCCTAGGCTGCACTGCTGATAGATAATAGACAATAATAGAACATGCGCGGTTTCTGAAAACAGGCTGGGTGTAAAACATGCCTTAATATCATTGGTCTCAATCACAATCAGAAGACGGTCATGCTGAACCCGAGTGCAAAACACACAAACAGGCCCCTATCCCCTCCCCTCCCCCAACCATACACATGCAGTACAAACAATTTTATGTGCACACTGTAGTCCTTTGACTGTAGCCTTCAGACTTACAATAGGGAAATTATTGCACAGTTCAGCACCGTGAGGACAGTGCTCAGAGCATTTTTCAACTCACTGTGACAGATAAGCATCAGCCGCAAGCACATACAGTAAATACTAACAATATGATTAGAACAATTGGCAAGGCAGCCCAATGACATAACCAGAACAATTGGCACGGTGGCCCATTAATATAACCAGAGCAGAACAATTGGCATGGCAGCCCATTAATACATCCAGAACAAATGGCATGGCAGGCAGCCATATTATAAAGCCAGCACAATTGGCATGGATGCCCATTGATGTAATGCTTGCAGCCAAGTTTAGGTAGCAAATAACAATGGCAAAAACTTCTGATGTCATTTACATAGCTACTGTAAGCACAGATTGCTTAGCATGGCAGTCAAACGCAATCAGGGCTCATTCAGAAAATACATAACTTTTGAGGTTATTCAAAAGTTATGAAATTCAATCTTATACTGTAACTTTTTGTTCATTAGCATGCTGTTCTTTTCTGTTCTGAGTGTCATATTTATGTTTATAAAGCATTTTCGACTGACAGAATTCACGTGCACTCCTGTCCAGGTTGACCTTTCAATTTTGGCAGTTCTTGATGATGACAAAGCACATATTTTACCCAAATTTTCAGTCACACATTCATGCTGCGAACCTCCTGTTCCACTTTATCCCAAAGGTGCTCTACTGGATTTAGATCTGAGGACTGCGTAGGCGATTAGGGTAGCCTGAAGTCACTGTCATGTTTGTGGAACCAGCTTAAAATGATGCATAATTTGTGACATGACACATTATTCTGCTGGATGTATCCATTTGAAAAAGGGTAGACTGTGGCCATGAAGGGATGCACATGGTCAGGAACAATACTTACCTTTCTATGGCATTCAAAAGATGCTTAATTGCTATTAAGGGGCCTAATATGTGCCTAGACAACATTCTCTACAGCATTACACCACCACCAGCAGCAGCCTGCACTGTTGACACAAGGCAGGATGTATCCATTGATTCATGGTGTTTACACTAAATTCTGACCTTACCAGCTCCATGTCAGAGGAGAAATTGAGATTCATCAGATATAGCCTTCAGTTGTCCAGTTTAGGTGATCACGTCCCCACTGTAGCCTCACCTTCCTGCTCTTCGCTGACAGGAGTGGAACACAAGCGCAGTCTGCTGCTATAGCCCATGCACTTCAAGCATTCTGAGATGCCCTTCTGCACACCACTGTTGTAAACAGCTGTTATTTGAGCATTTGTGGCCATTCTGTTAGCTTGAACGAGTCTGCCCATTCTCCTCTGACCTCTCTCATTAACAAGGTGTTTTCACCCACAGAACTGCCTCTCACTGGATATTTCTTGTTTACCGCACCATTTGCCACCCCATTCTCTGTAAACTCTAGAGATTGTGAAAATTCCAGGAGCGTAGCTGTTTCTGAGATGCTGGAACCACCACATCTGGCACTGTCCTACCATCATAGCACTTCTGGGCCAAAGTTTCTTAGATCACGTATCTTTTCCATTTTAATATTTTGTCTGAACACCAAGTAAATCTCTTTTATTGTCTGTTTCTCATTGTTTATGTTTCTCTTTTCACAAAATGGCTTGGGGAAACAATTAAAAAAATTTTTTTTTTTTAATTATGCATAAATATATATAACTTACCTCATCATAAATGCTGTCATTTCTCTTAAAGTCCCCAGCCCTTCTTGGGAGTACATGAACATGAACATGCTGGAAAGAAAAGCATTCGATTAAAACAAGGCTGCCATAGTTCATATATAAATACAAACAAAACTTATCTGTTTTCCATAAAACAGGATAAAGGAGACTACCTCATTTCATTTACTTTGAGCAAGCAACACTGAAACAGCTCAAGGGACTGCTCGGTGGCACATCATTTTAAGACACAGAGGCCACACAGTCTGGTGTCAAGTCCTGCAGACCAGTAAGTTGGTGCCCAAGTAGGGCCTGTTCTAGGCATAGGTGGACACCTAGGGCGCTGTCTGTATGGGGGACACCAAATGAAGGGAAGAAATGTGGAAAAATCGAACACCTCTTCACAATCAAATCAGACCATAGTGTCATCCCAGGAGAGAAGGTGTCAGTCAATTGGACTGCCCACTTCTCCTCACAACAGACAACCCCATCACTCAGTTGGGTGACTGCAGTGTTTATGCATCAACTGTACATGAACTGTGCTCCTCCACTATATAGAGACTAGACTGCAGTATGAGAAGAATTAGCAGCTGATTGAACACTTCAGAGTAGAGCTTGTGCTTGTCTCCACTCTCCCAGACTGATGCAAGTCATTAACTTATGGAAGTCATTACCAGTGCACAAACAAATACGACTGGGTATCCCATACTGGGTGAGAAAAAAAAAAATCAGGCTCAAAAATTTTTGAAAGCTAACAAAGTGTAGGGTTTGTAAAATGTACACCACTGATCATTTTGAAAATGTTGATATTGACAGATTGTCTTTTGCAATACCCTCGGGCAAACAGTGGGAACAGGACCATTTAATGAATTCATGTTTAATGTTTTGGCCAGCTGCAGAGCTCATTTAAATTTACGTCCTGACAATATGCTCGGCAACAAACAATGATAACAAAGCAACGCTGGAAATTCTTACAATATTATTTTGTGGACAGTTTGCCAACATGAAAATTTAACATCGTACTACACAATACAATACAAATACAGCATTCTATATATAGACTAGTATGTTTTCTGATTTCTTGCTATGACACCAGCAACAATTACGTTTTTAATTGTAATTCTAAATTTACTTGTAAGACACAGAAGTACACAGAAGCCAGCTGTGAAAACACATGAACATCTGCATGTATTCTGAAGCTCACTAATGAAGCATTGCTTTATAAAGACTAAGAACCAGGAGGGTCAAGCCTACTATCCGGTAATTGCAAATGTTTTAAATGGCATGCAGTCTTGCTGAAACAAGACCAAAGTAAAATGGTTTTACCCTTAATATTTGCTGAATGCGGGCAAGTTTTTAATTAATTCAAGAACAATGCATTTATGTTTCTGCAATAAATATTGTAAACGTTATTTTGGTGGCATTATTACTCATTTTATGTATTATTATTATTATTATTATTATTATTATTATTAGTATTATTATTAGTATTATTATTATTATTTTTATTCAGGTGGGATGTATACTGGAAACTTCAAAGGAACACAATGACATGCGACATGACTGTTGAATGGATTCATGGGGGAAAGAACCTCATTTACCTCTGACACTGTTTCAGTGCAAAGAAATCTCAAAGTTGTAGCCAGCTATTGTAATTCACACTGACAATGCAGCGGGAATACAACAAATCATTTTGTCTCAACAAGTAGAAACAATGACAGACGAGGACTGAAGGACTTCACTGTCAGTTCTATTCATATTTAAAAATCTTTCAAAAAAAGCAGAATCTTTGTTCCTTTGAATTGTCAATATGTATTCATATATCCTTAATTTTTGTTAAAAAAAATCTCCACCATCTTTGTTTCCCTTATGAAAACTGACAAAAGTAATTGTCTTTGCCTCTTTGAATGGTTTGATTTACCAATTTGAAGAAAAGAATCCACCAAGTCTTGATATTCTGAAAAACAAATAACTCTATATTCTAGAACTTTTCTGATCAGTTTCATCAGTTAACTCCTTTTAAAATGTTTATTTTTGAGGTTCATTTTTGAGGACAAAAAGCAGAATACAACTATATTTTATATAATTGGGTGACAATAGGAGAGTTGCAATATGGGTTTACACCTAACAGCTGTCAGACAGGCACATCTCATAACTCAATTGATGTAGTGTGATGATGACCTCAAACACATCAAAAATACAGAGGTGGGTGATTTATTAAATCTATCTCATGAGACTCCATAGCTTCTAGAAATAACATTTAAAGGGAGAAGAGAATATATATTCCTATAGCACTGCTTAATCAACAGCATACAAGCCTTTGTCTTCATTCCTGTAATCAAACATGTAGTAATGCTGTTCTGTCTGCACATTTGCCAAGAACAATATAAACTTTTTTTATTGTTAACAACAGAATCAGAAAAAAAATTTATGGCTGCATTGTGCACATTTTGGCAAAATAACCTAATTTCCTACTTTTATTCACATTTTATATTTCATCTGACTGCTCTATGATAAACAGAACAGCCTGTGCAAAGAACTACTCGAAAGTGTTACAGATAAAATAATGTGTTAAGAAGTCCATTCTGTTTTACAATACATTCTCTATTTAATGAGTTAGTTGGAATAATGCATTATTTAATTGTCATATATTGAGGAAACAAAGGCAAAAATACTGCATATTCTTCAAGAATACATTTTAAAACTCAAGGCCTAGTAGATACTAACCAAGCACTTACAAATATGTTTAATTACCAGAAATGTATGGTGAACCGGTAGACTATTAGTCTTACTGGCTAGTTTACATTTTATTTAATTACACTATACGTCATGTTAAGGAGTCCGTACATTTGAATTTTTGTGAGGATGTCAAACCCCTGATCCAAAACCCCTTTTATAAAACATTATAATGTTGCTGATTCAACCACCCCGAAAAATGGAAACCCCTTTCCATTTTTCGGGGTGGTTGAATCAGCAACATTATAATTTGAACTCAGATGCTATTGGCAGGCGTCATGGTGAAAATGCTACAATAGGCTTTACATGGTTTATTGACATTATAACTGGAACCATAGTCAAAATGGCACTGTACATGTGACACTCAATATGGTAGTTGTAATATAGACTATGGTTGAAATTGTAGAGTGACATCACAAATGCTTGTCCTAAACTGTAACAGTAACAGACAGTCGCCATCCTGTACTATCACTCTCTAACCTTATGGTACTCATTTGTGTCACAGTACAGCTGAAGAAGGAAGATGAAGACATTCATTTTTTTCCAGAGAATTCAAGGATATTAACTTCAAGGTAAATAAACAGAAAACATAATCAGCGAGAGCCTGCTGGGAATTCCTATTGTTGTACACACAGACATATCCCCAAACACAGAGTAAACTTAGAGAGGCTGCGGTCGGGCTGCAACCAAACTTATCCTAGTAAGTAACCTCTCGCAGCTTCACTGCCAAGAAGGCTCCATTGTCTTCCTTTTCAGGGGATGTGGTGATATACAAGAGCTCTAAATCTAAGACTCCCTATTGTGAAAACTGCAATTGGTACTCAAAGCAGACCTACCAAGAATCGAAGCTCCCTCTCCAGAAATCACACTATATTGCTTCATAAAGTTAAAAAGAAAACGAAATAAGCATATTTTGCCCAATCACAGGTGAAGATAATATACTGTAGCTTTGACTGAATAAAACCTTGTCTTTGTCCACAATTAAAAGGTCTATTTTTTTAAGCTTATTTCCCATATTCAAAATATATTGTGTAGATACAACCAACTGAGGAATAGTTTGGAGTCACCGCCGTGTAATCTGTAAACATTCATGGAGCATTGCAGCTAAAGCATGTGTACTCTTCTGATGCAATAATCCATGAGCTATTGATCATAAACCTGGCTGATAAAATGTTCAGACAAGTACAACATCAACAAAATATAAGTTAAATTATGCTTACATAGTACCATAATACAGAAGATCAATCGAATGATTCACATAGCTAACATGTATGAGAATAAAACTGCTGTTAAAACATAATTTCACAAGAAAAAAAGTGCTGGGGGTTGGATTTAGAAGGGAGCCAAGACACAGACTGAAGAGGTGGGTCTCCACGGGACACAAAATGCATATTAATTAAGATCAACCTTTAAATGGTTATCTAGTCAGGGTTTATTTAATGCAATAATTGTTCACTGTCTCCAACATAGCATGCATTTGTTTCATTATTTGCCCTTTAGGAAACCTATGGTAGTGTCCCGCAAGCAGGGATATACAAATCATAAAGTTATTTTTTCCCAAACCTAATTAAAACAGATGTCTATTAATTAGTTCCTGACTGGAAACAAATGAGTGAAGTGATTATACTGCTATTTATATTGTTTAGGGTAAATCTAGTAAGACAGGCAAACAAATGCATTTTGTCACGAACAGCTGTGTTCCCATTAAGACAAGGTTTGGGGGAGGTGGTGGGGGGTGGGTAAGAAACACAGCTAAGCATCGAAGCTGCTAATTAGTGGGAGAATGATCCATCCCATCCTGCTTTGCTTCCTCTGCAAATCAGCCACTTAAAATAGGAAAACAATTTACACATAGATTCATCTTGCTTTATGTTTTGATTGGACACTTCATACTCCTACAGTAACATATGTGCTGAATTGCCCTCTGAAAAGGCTGTCTGTAAAAAAGGGCAGCCAGTGCTAACATTTACATAGCCTCTGGTCAGGTCAGACTGGCATATATACTTTTGGGGTAAGATAAGGGCTCAAAATGAATTATAAATACAAATAGTAAAGTATAAAGTAGTTTGTCAGCTCTATAACACCCTATAACTTCAGATTACAAAAGCAGCGATGAAGAAATGTACACACTTTTGTCTTACTGGCCTCTATGGCGCTTTTCTGAAATTAAAAGTTTTAAGCATGACCTGGAAATCACAATAACATCTTCGCAAAAAAAGTATGATTTAGACATTCCTTTCCCATCATGATTTATGTCAGAACACATTTTCCAGTGCGACAACTGGTTTAGTTCTGAAATACAAAACCCTGAAGAAAAGAGCAAGCAATGCTTCCTGTATCATCAGTCTTTTCTTTAAGTGGTGTCATATACTATATATATTTACATATTCTCTCATTTCAGTACTTTTCTACTAAATTGATTCCAGGTCGTACATTACAAATACCCAACATTAGAAATAAATGACAGTATTTGTTTCAGTTTTGAGGGTTTTCGTCTACATTCAGCCAGAACTTGTGCTCTATTTTGTCTCACCAGTTTGTTTAGCAGTTTAAATCTGTCATCATTCCCTGACCTTTCCAGTCTGTATGAGGTCATTTCAGACTTTAATTTCTCTCATAAATCAGTCTAGAATCTTCTGTTAGTGAAGGGTCAGCCTGCTGTGGGTTACAGGACCATCATCTCACTGTCACACTGATTAGAAAGCTCTGAGTCAAAACAATTGGTACAGACTGCTGCCACAGAATTATAATGTGCTACACTGCTGACCTTTAAGATCACTTTTAAGCTGAGGCTAACTTAATGTCATCACGGCCATTACTACATATCTAAATTTAAACTCCATCTCTGGTCTTGTCTGGAATCATATTGTGGTCCATGTCTGATTAAAAGCTCTTATTCTTCACCATCATCATCCCTTAGAAACTTTGGTGCCCTGAATTTGGGGGGTGGGGGTGGCATGTATAAAAACCTGTATAAAAACCACTAAAATGTCTACAGGATGAAAAATGTATGAACGTGCCTTTCAATAAAAGCTTACAATCTGCACTGCAACCACGTATAAATTGTTTGCTTACAAATCTAAAATTGTGGTGTACACAGCCAAATCAAGAAAAAAACCCTTCATCCCAACATTATGGAGATCACTGTATATATATGAACACATAATTAGACACCCCCTTCAACTCATCCCTCCAGAATGCTTGGGTGAGTTTGAAAAAGCAAGGATTTCAACATTTTTGTAATGCATCATTTGTGAACCAATGGATCAACAGAGGGTTACAGTTAACCTCAGGGTCTATTTTCTCACCACCGACCAACACATCCAGCGATACCATATTCCCAAAATAAGTGTGAATGAGATCAAATCACAGGGTGATGTAATAACAGTGATAGAAATCACTGCAGCCAATTATCACATAATTGGCCACTACTGCGCAAATCCATATCACGGCAGCCACACCGCAGCAATATCGGACTTCTGTTCTGTGACTTTTACTATGACCTCGGAATAAACACCAAGCTTTGTCACACCTCCACGAAACAAGTTTATACAAGTAAATAGGCATAACCTTCTGGATTCTTTTTTTTTTTTAACAAAAATAAACGTGATACCATATTTACTATACACAAAATACAGTACACATTTTCAGATTCCACTTCTATCTTCGGGAGGACCTGAATTCACAGAAGTGCACCTGCCGCAGTAGACTGCTGTGCACCTATTCAATCAAAGGGCCATTTTTTACCACCAGCACACTGCACCTGATCACAGCAATCCGGGTGATAGATCTAAGCTTTGCAGAGTCATAGCAGATACGCTGCATGTGTGCGTTAATCTGTTTTCATAAAGGGCTAAGCAGGATTCTCATTTACAATAACATCACGTTTAAAATTAGTCTATCAAATGTGTATTGCTTTCTCCTCACACAGTCATTAAACATTAGCAACTCCTCTATGTTACAGACCTCATCTAGTACTGATAGGTTCTTTCCCACAGATTAATGTGAACGTATTCTCAGTGCACATTCATTCTCATTGATCAGTTCAGGGCTTTGCTGAACCAAAAATGAAATTTTCATCTTGCCATCTTCTTGGGACCCTACAAAATAATATTCCAGATGAAATCCTCACCCAGGCAACAACAAGATGAAATTGATAGAAAGAAGAAAAAAAATGGTGCAAAGCTGGAACAAGACCATGCCTGTTTGCCTCAGCCTGGTCTTTCTTTGTGAGGGACACGCCTGATCGGGCTCCAGAATTTTCTGAACTAAGGACTTTGCAGATATTTATTATTCATGTTGGTTATTACATTGCTGAGCTGAAAACTTGGATGGGCAAAAATGGCAGCCAAACCACAGGGTGGGTTGGACACTTCGATGTGCTCGGCACAGATGGGGGACTCTGTCCCGTTGAGCCGATCGGAGCCACCAGCATTATTCATAGGTAAGAGGGGAAACTGGGATAGAAAATACAGAGAAAAAGAATAAAAAAGAGACCTTTAAGAAACCAGAGTAGTGAAAGATCATTTAAAGTATTTCCTCACACAGAGATGAAACCCTGGCATTCATTTAATGGAATGACTGCAAGGCTGTTTTTCTCAGCTGGAGAGGACTGATATTCCTTACATGCTGTGAAAAGCTAATGAACATGAAAAAGAAAGAAAAAAATCAAAAGACAACTCAATTCAACAGCCTCAAAAATTCTTCATTGAGTAATGGCTAACTTCAATATAGCGTTGCTTTGTTACCCCATTTGCAAAAAGTCATGCATGAAACTGAGAATAAATGGTAGACAAGGCACAGAAACACTGGTTGAATTAAGGAGGAGTAGTTCAGGTGTCACAGACAGAGTCATTCACCATGGTGTCCTGTTAGTTTAGGGAACCAGTGCTGATTTGGCCATGGCATATCATTTTGAAACATAAGCTCTCCATGGAGATAGTTTGACAAGTTTTAAGGTTAATGTGGCTATCTATATAATGAAAAAAAGGAATATTTAAAATAAAAATTAATTGACAGGCAAAATTTTCTTTGATGGATGGCACAGTCAAATCATACCCTTTCATTGACTTTACATAAGAAGATGAGGTTGGCACAGATTCACCTGTGCTTCAGTAGTGTTTGAAATAGTTTTGAATGATAACCTTTATGTTTAATACTCGCACAAAATAGGCTGTGACAGACAGCTCTGGCTCGTTGGCCCCCTTCAAGCACCCCACCTTCTGAGCCTGTTTTGTAACAGATGCAGATTTGGCATTTGTCAGGAAGAATGTAATTAGCATCTATCACAAACTCTGCAACCGATAAGAAATCAAAAGTGCTGCGATGCTCCCATGAGCCTTTGAGGGTGAAATAATAAAAGCAGCGCAGTTTACTGGCTTCATTGACGGTGCCATTTTAAGAGCTGCTTAATTTGCATGAAGACAGATATCCCACTGAGAAGACAAAGTATACATCTAACATGCTTTAGGCGTTCATGGTAAATACCACAGGACACTTCTGAGTTTGCTCATGTCACGCTCGGTCAGGGTAATGAAAGGCTTTTGAATTTAATGTGGTTTTCAGTGATTAAACATTTCTGCGCCAGAGTCATTATCTAGGGAACAGGGAGCCATTTGAAGAAGGGATATGTACACTCATTCAGAGACCTCCTCCAGTGAGGACACTGATAATTCCAACAAGACTAATGTGAACAAGCTTATCCAAGAAACACTGAAGTGCTTAAAAAACAGATAAATGTACAATTCTGACCCCACGCACCTGGTCACTGACCACTGTTTTGCATGAGGTGTTTGAGGCTTCTTGACTAATTTGACAGAGATATGCAGTAGGTACTGTATACAGTACAAGAGCCAGAAAGGAACATTTACAAGAGGTTCTGACCTTACCTTATTATAAATGACAGATGCAAATTATGCACATCTGTAATGACCTTGTAAGTTGATCCATATCTTTGTGCTTGTTAAAAATAAATAATAATCCTAGCATAATTGTGAGTTGCATCTGTGTGCATCCTTCACTAAAAAGCCTGTCCTTTTATTTTTCACACTGCATTTTCTTCATTGCACATTTGCATTTTTATTTATTAAACATAGTGGGTGGCAACTTGTATATTGCAGAAACTTAACAAGCATGATGATTCTGAATTCTTCTGTTTGCATAATTTTCATAGCCACACTTAAAAATAAGCAATTAGCATTCTTCAGTGTTATGCCATGGTTCATAATAGCCACAGTTCTCATGGTATTATATTTTTAATATTGCAGTGAAATTTAAAATGAATGTGTGGACATTGGGAAATGACTTAATAAAATATGCAGTAAAGAAATCTATGTAGCAAAAGTATTCTAACAGTTTTCTTTGGGGATATTTTTGGGGATAAATTTTAACTAATATTTGAGGCCCGTGTATTTTGCTTATTACTAAGGTGTCTATACAACTCCCCAAAATAAATACTGAATTGTGGAAATTTATAAAACAGTCAAACAAAGCTCATTGTTTTGGAAGTTTTTGGCAAAATTGTGGAATCTGCCAAATTGTAGAACATGTTAAGATAGATGTACTGTTTGTTTGTATTCTGTTTAAAACATTCCTTCTTTTGTGCGTTTTGTTCCTGTGTCTGTGAGCACCTACCAGATCTTGAAGGTTGCATGGATATTATGTGTAATCAGATTCTTCACATAGTACTTGGACTGTAAATGAAATGAAGTAAAAGAAAATTGCAGGACCGCTGGTGAAATTTTGAGCTCAGTTGAGGATAGGTAGTTACACTAGTATATTTGATATTTAAATAAAATATGTGAAACTCACTGTTATTTTTTTATTGGATATGCCAACAGTAGTGTTTTCTATGATATTCTTTCATGGAAAACTGAATTTCACATTTGCTACACACTGTCCTTTGGTTAAATTTTATATCTGACATCTATGTGTTCTGAGAAAGGCACGGCATCACAACATAAATATTCCATTACTTTATCCCAGTTTTGCTCTATGTTCAAAGCAAAAGTTTTGCATGCTAACAAAATGAGAAGACTGTTTGAATTTATGACAGAGTTCATCGCTCAGAGCCAAGGGAGACACCCCCTGGCCCCCACCCGGCCCCCACCCTTCCAGAAGAATGCCACTCAAGCTGCCCCCGAAAAGACAAAGACAGAGCATTTAAAACTGCCCCAGCATGTAAATAATTAATATGCTCCAAGAATTTGGGACCTGTAAATGAAATACTATTATTATTTAATGTGATATAACTGTCACAGAGATTTTGTAATATATTCAAAAGAAGTGCATTATTAAGTGCTCACCTTCACAGTCTGTCCAGCTTCGGGGCCATCCTGGTGGGCAAAACCAGATAATTAGATACCATTGGGAATTCAGGGATATTCTGTTAATAATTCAGTATAATTTTAATTTCAGATGAATCACAGTCCTTCCACATTTTCCTTGAATCTTTAAGTTTTTTTGTAGGTGGGGGAGGAGGGGGCATGGGCAGAGGCAGGGGTGGGGGAGAGATTTGGAGAGATTAATTTTGGTCCATGTCTAAGTGCAAGTGCTCGCATGTGAAGAAATTTGATTTGGATGGATTTGGGGTACATGCTCACAGACTCAAATAGTTTTATGATTAGAAAACAACAGCATAAGAGCAATTGGCATTAAGTATGGATAATATGATTGTATGTTAATACCTTAAGTTAACTAACATCCTAAAAAAAAGTCATTTTTAAATTAATTAATAACCAAAGTCATTAAAAACTAAAAAGCAATTCAGTCTGAGTAATGAAGAAAGATATGGGCATAGGATAAACAATATAAACTAGAATTGTGCCAAGAATTATAGATATGACTTATAGCAGCAGCAGTAGAATGAAATTAGTTTTTATTGCCATATACTTGAGGCTTTTGCATATCTGAGAATGGAATGGCTTAATGCAAAAACAGCTGTTCTGCTAATGGTAAAACATGCACGTGTAAATACCATGAAATAAAATCTGATTGTCTGTACTTTTATTTCATATTCATCATTTGATCTCAAATCCAAATGCCTAAAGTACATATCAAAAAATAAATAAATAAAAAATTCATTCTAACGTTCCCATAATTTGTAGGGCACTGCGTACATGTAAAACAGTGGATATTCTACAAATGCATAAACTATGTATGACAAAACAGGGTATTTTCTTTGCCAGTGGAAGAGAAGATATTCTTTCTAACACTTCTTTGTAGAGTATACTCTGGCAATCAGGCACATAGCAAGAGCAAGAATGTTTATTTAATTTAATTTAATTTAATTTTATTTATTTTTACTTTCTGTGGTGCATAGCAGAGTATATACCCAGTATGCATATACCCCAGTACAACAGACAGCTTTTCTTACTGTGTTTGGGCAGTTATCTAAAGAAGTCAAGTGCAATCTAAAGTCATATATAAAAGTACAATTATATAATAATGTAGATGAGTTTTTGTTTTTTTGTTTTTTCAGAGTAAATGTGGTAGAGTACTGCATGTAGGCCTGCGTTACTATACTGACAATGTCATTTGGGAGTTACCATATAGGCATTATGAAATATATCAGCACATTTCCAAGAGTACGTTAAAGTCTGCTGCACTGTAAGTCACTCCAAAACTGTTTCTTTATTATTCCAGCAGGTGGTGTTCTTCTGTTAAATCTCAATAGAGCAGGCCTTGGCTGATTATCATATTCAAAGCATATTCATAAGCATGTGAAATGTTACATCAGCATTCATCCTCTCTACAGTTCTGAAACTAGAAAATTACTGACACAAAATGCTAAAATAAAAACATTTAATCACAAAGGTATGCAAGAATACCTTCATGGTCAAAAAAAAAGCTGAATAAATGCAGTTACACAATAAATAAATTATTACATTATCATATAAGATCATCCCTTGAAAACACATGTTCATAAATAAATGAATGCACACATATATGAAAACACATTCTTTAAGGGTATGTTTCTCAGTCACATTTCTGATGTCGTGAAAAAATATTCACATGTTTTGTATTGTGCTTAGTATTCATAACACCCCTTTCTACATTTGTATTAATATTAATATTGTAATTCTAATAATATAAATGAACAATGGCCAGCATACTCTAAATGCCATTTTTCTGAGCTGGTTTTTCATCTACTATATTTTAGTATTTTGTCCCAATAAAACTCATTGCTATAGCCTACTATTATCAGTGCTCAATCCAGCACTACTGTTACGGCATCAGATTAATCAGAATCAGATTAATAGCATCAGAATAATAACTGAAAGACTTCAAAATAATTCAATTAATGAACAAAACTTTCATAATGTGGGTTGCATAAATTCTCAATTTTAAAGCAGCCCATACTATACGTTAGGATTGCTCATAACAAAGGGTGTGTGGGAAATGTAGGAGAAATTACTAAAAAGGATGTCAGACATGAGAAGTAATAGTTATGCCTGCAGCTTCAGCTTCTAAAAGACTACATTGTTAAAAAAAAATTTTTTTAAACGAAGCCTAAAGAAATATTAATTATTTACTTTGACATGAAGGTGAAGGGGTCTGTGCAAGACTATACAATTAAGCACTGCACAAAAGTTAGTCAGTTTGCTGTATAAAAAGAGATTCAAATAGCTAGCTACCAACATTCAAAGCTGATGGGATAATACAATTAGGAATGTGATTGTTCCTCTCTTGTTGCTTTTGACAGTGAATGACAGAAATACTGCCACGTGTATATAACACCAGACTTCAGATACAGGTTCACTTCCCACTTAACACCTCTATTTCAACTTTCAACACTTTCAAATTCACGTATGGCTTGCTGTTGTTTCTAAAATTTTACACTCCTCATAATGATGGAAAATTGAGAGTAAAAAAAAAAATCTAAATTTTTCAGACACAATCACACATTTCAAAAGAATGTCAGTGAGCACAACACATTTAGTGAGATCATTACATTTAGTAAGATGTATGGCACAACCTTAGCCTGTATGACCCACCCTCTTACATGCCACATAGTGCATACCTGGATAGCGATGGTCAGGGAAGATCCCTGGAAGTGCTTCTCCACAATGCCTGCCACTCTTTGTGTTGTCTTGAATAAGTCGGCTACCTCCTCTGGGTGCAGGTCACAGAAGCGTTCGACAACACGGAGAGGACACACCAGCACATCTGAAAGAGGCACTTGTAAAGGAAAAGACCCAGGAGGGCATAGCAGAAGACCCATAAAAAAACAGAACAATAAACTGAATTATAGTACTGTACACTCAGGACATACAGGAGCCATTCTCATCCAGTAAAAACAGGATAAATAAAAGCATAGATGTTACAGAAAAAAATAAAACTATAAATATATATAATATAATAACCTTACACCTAGTATAGTCAACCACTAAATGGTTGACTATAATCACTAAAATGATTATATGATTTCAAGAAGACTCTCGTATCCTACTCTATGTGCAATGCATAGGGTTAAGCTTCCCACTGTTCTGCAATCACGAGGGACCGGTGTTCCAATAATGCATGTCTGATATTATATAATGATACCAAAATCGATACAATTTATATAAAAATAAATAGCTTCTGAGTTGAATGAGCAGCACAGCTAACCATTCAAAAAAATTATTATTTTTTTTGTTAAAATATTCAGCCATTTGCCATTTAAAATGACATTTGAATATAAGTAATGCTGATGACACTGATTATGACACTTGCAGTCACTTGGGTTTTTTGAGACATTTTTCTGCCACGCTTTAGCTTATGCCACAGCACAGCCAATCTGTCTGTAGCAGCTTTGATCGTTAGCACTCGGTCTGGTCCGAGCAGATTTTGTGTGGTGCTGACCTTGTGTAGCCAACAGTCTTCATTCTGCAGTCTTTATTCTGCAGATTGTCAAACCACAGTTTGCTAGGTGCATAAAAACTGGCAAAGTCAGACTAAACCTAAAATATACTAAGCTCTGAAAAATGGATGCTTCATTTGCTTGAGCATGAGGCTGTTCAATTGCAGCTATCCTTGCTTCCTCATATGGACCCCACTCTTAGTTTTATGAAGAGAAAATGTAAATGAAGATAAATTCACATGCGCAGGGTTCCAGTTATCTTGTTTAGATTCTATTTGAAGAGTGGGACCAAGATGAAGTGAGAGGGGGAGAAGAGGGGGGTTTCGTTCATGAGGAAAGCTATTGACACAGTGAAAAAATATAAGTCAATTTTCCAGGTTAAATTATTTTGGTCATTTTTGATGCCCTTCATTGATTTTTCTAGATGAAAAAGCTCAGATGTGCCTTTTCTTGTGTTCAGATCACACAGAATAGGTTTTCTAAACAACAAGGTAATAATGCACAACCATTTTCTGATAGTTTAACAGGAAATGCCTTCAACAGCACACACCATTTGTCATATACAGTGTAACACCACACAGCTCTCCTCACCTACAGCGTAATTAGCAGTTCTGCTCATCTGCAGTGTTATTAACAGTTCTGATCTGCCAAAGAATACAGCATACCTGAATGACTGCAAGAGAGGGCAGTGGTCAATAGGTTACTTCTTGCATAAACAGTACACTATCTGTACTCTGGAGAAGAACTGTGCATAAATACGATTGTATTATAATTCAAAGTGAAGACAAAGTAAAGAAGGGATAATATGCATGAAAGAAAATTAAAAGAAAAGAAATCAAAACCAAAAAAGGGGTGAATTTACGGAAAGCAACTTGAACACCTAACTGGTGCGACTGTACTAATATTTCTGTATTATAAAACTAAAAACTAATGCGTGTGCCATTGTTACTGATGAAACTTAGGGACTTTGTACATTTAGTTCAGATTTTAAATTTTTTTTTTTAAAAACCTTCAGCAAAGTAATTAAAAGCTGTGTTTCAGCACAGGGACTCCAAGGTTAGTTCCAAATAAAGTATTTCATCATGTAAATGCATTTGTTAAGTCCCTCCCTGCTATGCTTTGTTCTTGCCAAAAGGCAATTAAGCATAAGTGTTTGAGTAATTATCATACTTTATTCATGATGTTCTACCTTGATTTCAGACAAAGGAGTGTTGTGAAGCACAAGGGCCGCATAAACAATAGCATTGAATGTACGTGGGGAAAATCAGTCACTGCATTTATTGATGTTTTTCCCTTTTTAAAATCAAATATACAATGTAAAAAAAAAATGGAAATGAAAAGATAAAACCGTATTGTTGCATATATGTAGATATATATATATATATATATATATATATACATAATGCATTTTTGAAAGGCTCATGCCTAAACATGCTGAGTGGGTATTTTTACAACTTTTTGTTTTCTTGTTGTGACATTGCAAATTAGTGTATAAGTTACCATATAATAAATATTTCCGTAAACTAAATAAAATCACTTGTATAATCAAGTTCATCACATGCCTTTTAATGTTCAAATTCACTTATGGTGGTATTTCAGAGTGTACAATATGGGAATACATCATGAGGTTTTTTATTAACATGAAAGCACACACGAACACAATCAGCACTATAAAGGGTGACATTGAGACTGTTCAAGATGATTTTTATCCACTGTATAAGCAAAAAGTGTTTTTTTAATTTTATTTTTTTAAAGGGCTGAGGGCAGACAGATAGAGTGCGCATACGGGGACTCTGTTTTTGGTTACTGTCCTCAGTGCTCAGAGTTTTGTTTGCCCAGAGGATCACATGCATTAGGTTTCACCAATATCAAAGAGGTATTTAATGAATATTATTTCTGTTGAGTTTTGACTGTCATACAGGAATAGATTGTGCAAAAATGTTGGATTCCCACTGAAAAATGTTTCAGTGTGAATAATTGAGTTAAATGTTATAGGAAGCTAAATAAACAACAGGTGGTGTGTCTTTTGTGTTGGCTAGGGATTACAGGCTGTTGGCTTTTGTGTTGAGCAGAGTGATTCTACGATCTACAGTCTAGCGCTCAATAAGATATTTGGCTTCGCTTGTGCAATGCACCCCGTCCAGTCTCATATGTGTAGGCTATCTCTAACAATTTTTTGATGTATCCAGTGTTTGGAACTGAACTTGTGTTTTCGTGTTTTGCGAGCCTGTCATCAAAGAAATTGATGAAATTGAGTACTATATTAGACATTTATATATTATACATCATATTAGTCTTATATTATCTATTGTTCGGAGAGATCTAGACAATCAGGTATATAGTGTACTGATCATTATTGAAAATTGAATAAACAAATAAATAGCAAAATACCAAGCCAAATAGACTGTGTAAAACTAATTTAACGCTAGAAGTTTATCAAGGCGTATTACAGGCCCATTGAGAAAAACACTAAAATGTAAGTGAATTTTAAGTGATTACAGTACATGTGCGAAATCAGTTTCTACAGTAATTTTTCTCAATGTGTTGGTCATTCTGTTATCAGAAGCATTCCTTTCTTGGTAGCCAATCAACACCTTCTCCCTATTGTTTAGTGGGGGAGGGGAAGCTTTTACCACAGACCTCTGCAACATCTGAACAAAGTGATGTGCCAAGTTGTGGAATTGCGAGGAGGACCAACTGAACAAACAGCGCTTTATTTAAAGTGTCTGTGGTCTTTTGCTGTTGTTTTAATAATATCATTAGAATCCCTTTCCTCAAATATCTTGGTTTGAGTGAATTTATTGTCAATTTATCCATGGTAGCACAAAAGCCTACAATGAGAATATAGTATTCAATGTGAGTTTAGTCTCATTTTCCAACTGAACATGTGTTTCACTTGCTGAGGATGAGACTCAAGACCCTCTGCATACCTGCCATCCCAATTACAGTAAATATACTGTGAAATATATTACAGCATCTTACGGCCAGCAAGTTACTGTACATTTCACAGTATTACTATTACAGTGTGTAACAAACATGAACTGCAGATGGCTGCAGTGCAGGCCCAGCAGAGCAACACCAGGGAAGATCCCCAGCATCTGGCGATGTCAATGTGTCGCAGACTTCAGGCAATCATCGACTGCAATGATTTGCAATCAAGTACTAAATAGGATGACTTTATTTCAGATAATGTTCATTTGTCCAATTACTTTTGCTCCCCTAAAATTGGAACTATGTGTACAAAGGGCTGTAAGTCCTACACAAATCACCCTATATGGATGTAAATACCCTCAAATTAAAGCTAACAGCCTGAAATTTAGTTCAGATCCGATGTGCTGGATTACAGTGCCAAAACAACAGAAATGATATCACTGTCCCAAAACATTTGCATTGAAACAGTGGTGTGTTTTCTTTCCAGTTTAAATTAAAGGCAAAATCTGCATAGCCAAAGATACCAAGGCTCAGCTCCACATTGAATCATTTGAATCATATGTAACAAAATGACAATGAAACAACAGTAGTGTGAGAATTTACAAGCAACATGAACAAGAAAACACTAAGTCTACGTTCTTTGTGTGGTATCTGGAATGTACAGAAATGAAAAATTTTGGGGGAAGGTGTGCATGTGTGTGTGTGTGTGAGAGAGAGAGAGAGAGAGAAAAGGAAGAAAGATTATCAGAATATCAATAGACCTGATGAGACAGATAAGTCTATTTGAATTGGAAATTGCAAACTGATTCAGATAAGATTTTCCACTTCATTGAAGAGGAGTCAATACAAACCAGCAATTTTATCATCCCAGGAGATAAGCATGTTCCATAATTCACTTTGCCACTTATTAGCATAAACAAATTAATTACCGTAAATCAGAGAAACTGATGTTCATTTCACTAATTCATATACTAATAAACACACTGACCTTAAAACAACACAATCCATAATGCAGTGAATAACAGGTTCAAAAAATGCATGTTAGAGTTTAATGTAAAGTTATTAACATAACATAACATACCATAACATGACAAAAACAGGCCATTCAGCCCAGCAATGCTTGCCATTTTCCTGACTGAATTAATACATTAGCAGGTAAGCTAAAAGCTGTCAAGTACAACTTCTGACCAGCAGTAGTGGCATTTCCCAGCACTGCTCCCTCTCCTCTTCACTCACAGACATTAAATTTGATGTACACTTTGTGCCTTTGCTCCTACCCACAATCCTATGCAGCACAAAATTCACAAACTTACAGTACATATGCCATTCATTGTTAATTTCTAATGCTTGCCATTATGCTCAGATCAGTGAATGCCATCAAAACTGGAATGACTGGGTGAATAACACTTAGCTAATGATAGCTAAAATTTTTATTATGTTTTATTTGTAAAATAAAATTTGGATTTGATAATCCAAGCCAAATATAATTATTTATAAAATGATATCATATTAAATATTAAATATGAATATAATATTCTTTGTAATACACTAGAAATAAGGACACAAATGATAATTAAATAATTAACGGCAAAGAGCACTGCTACAAGCATCATGTTGAAATTCCCAGAAAAATCCCATTCCATATGATGAGCATAATTTTATTTTTTGCTCAACAGCAGCTGCATTTGAACGGGATTAATCTCTTAAGACACAAAAAAGCCTACATTTTCTCCCCTTTAATGGCCTGCTCTCTTCTTAGGAATTAGATATGAAATCATGCCCTTCCATCTCGATTATGAAGATTAATAAATAAATAAATAAACAAAGAATAGGGCAACTATTCATTCAGATGCATGCTACAGCTGGTTAAAAAGTCCCCCTTGACCACAATTGCAAAATACAACCTTGGAAGTATTTTCTTTTTATAAATTCAGACTGTGTTCATCTTAAATTTGACAATGTCTCTGCTGTCAATATGGAAATTCTTACCTGCCAAAATGGCCCTGGTGTAAAAGCAGAAATATGTTCTAAGAGCACCTTATAGCAGCTTATGACGTCTGTGTTGTATAATGCTGCCTAGGAAACCAGTCAGCTACTATATTTTGAAGGTGTATCGCTACATCAGAGCTAATGAAATTACGTGACAATGAATTTTAAATGATTTGAAGTAGACAGGAGAGGTAGCATTAAATCAATTACAGGAAAAAAGACCCAGTGGTAAACAGGGGTGTAAACTGTCTGTGAAACTGAAGTCTTCATACAAACAAAAATGTATCATATTAAGCTTCGTTTACCAAGCAATAAATGGAATTAAAATTTAATAAATGTAAGCATGGTAGGATGATTACATCAGTGCTATGAACCTCTGGTAATTACTTCAACATAATGCCTTTTAAAAATAAACTTCAATTTCTACTACATTGTATGTGAACAGCACTGCCAATAACTGTCCTCATATACAAAATATGTGATTATTCTTCAACATCAAGGTTACATTAAGCAGAAGTAAAATGGTTCTGAAGGACAGACAAAAATTCAACTTTTTGAAAAGGAAAATATTAGATTAAAAAAAAAAAATCAAAGGCACATCCATTCAAAGCAGGCCAGGGATTTAAAGCAATCTAATTTACAATCACTAAATACTTCTTCACGTAAGGAGGTACCGTCTGGTGCCACATGAGCTACTTCAATCTCCATCTCTCAGAGGAGGCACGCTAAATTCAGTTTTCTCTGCCTGCAGATGGGAACTGGTGGGGCTGACGATAAACCCTTTCTGATCTTAGCATTATCTGCTATAACAGATATTTGACCACCTTCATCTAATATGCACCCAGGTCTCCTAGCTTGTAATAAGAAAAATTGGAGTAGATTGCTTTTACATTGCAAATGCAATCACTTCTTTAAGGGAAAACATCTGCCCAGAATGTTACCATTTCTGCTACATTGCTGAGCCGTGTGACACATAAAAAAGGACAAATCAATGAACAGTTTTCCTGATTAGGCTGAGATATGAGAATATTTCACAGGTCAAGCTAAAAAAAGTCCCTCTGCCTTTTGCTCACAAGACCAGCTCTGCAACCACTATGGCACACAGTGGTGCTTGCAAATGGCGTAGCACTATATATCATCATTTTTATTCAACTTTGATTTACAAATGAATGTCTGAAGATGTTGAGCGCAAAAATTCTTGTATCGGAAGGTCTGAAAAATCCCTGCCTGGAACCACAAATTTTCCCAAATAGCCCCATCCATGGTTCTGACATTACACAGTACTGCTGTGGAAAAGTCAAGAGAAGGTTGGGGGGGGCATGACCTACGTTACATGTATAATACCTAAAGCTCTTGACATGCACAAACGCACCATTGCTCTCTGAGTTTCCCTTACAGGGAACCAAACTGGCCATTCCCACATGCTTGAAAAAATAAAAATGCTGAGAAACATATCACAGGTTGCAATTCTGTCCCTCTCACTGATCACTGCTCTGGTTAAAATAACCCCTCTGGAAAAAGAAAAACCAACGTGGAACTGCTGATATAAGTATATCACAAGGGTTTTCCCCCTTGCATTCTCTCTCTGGTGTAGGACCACAAGAGACTGTTTCCCCAGCATTTTCCTACATTTTGTTTCTCTCTCTCCCACCCTCTCTCTCTCTGTCTCTCCTCCAAGAGCATCCATTACCCCCCAAGGTCACCTTTGCACACAAAGAAAAAAAAAAAAAGAAGAAAAGATAGAGAGAAGAGGGAATGCAGAAGCAGAACTTACAAATCAAAACTGAAGTGGCTTCCTTATTTTGCATTCCATGATGCCTTTGAATGCTGCAAGGCGAGCTCCATTATGAAAATTACACTCACAGGGTTTAATTACTATTGGGGGCCTTTGTTGAAAACACACGCACACTGCAGAATTGGGGTTTATTACAGTCACAAGCTCTCTAATCAAATCATATGAGCAACATTCCATTAAATATTTAAGCTCTTACACAAGCTGTTCAGCTGAGTTGCGGATGGATGTTGCAAAAAAAAACATTTTTAATTTCAATTTGTAAAACAATAAACGCAATTTTCGCCTGAGATTTTCACTGAACTGTGGCTCAGCGGTGTGCAGCGTCATGGGCATCTTTGTCTGTCAAAAACAGGCAAGACGGCGTAAAATGACTGGATGAGGCCCTGCTCAAATACACTCCTTACATTTCCAGCCAGATGCCACTTTACATAAACAGTAATTAAAGAGCCAACACATCTAATTAGAAGCTGAATCATGATGACTACCCAATGGTGGTGTTGGTGGTGGTGGTGGTGAAGGGAGGGGGGAGGGGGGGTGGCAGGAGAGGGATGTGATGTTCCACTGCTATGGTTGAGGATGTCAGAATGAACATGGAGGAGAAGGGTGGTAGAGCATGAATCATGCTGAAAAAGTCCAGCCTTTGACAGAGAAGTACTGGGAACAGAGGTCAAAGGACTGTAGATCCCCCACTTCTAAGACACTGCATTTGGAGCCAGGAAACACTACCATGTAAGGATTTTGTGAATGGAAAAAAGGTTTCTAGATTTAATGGCTCAGTAGTACAGAGGAATGCGGAAATAAGTGAGCAAGTAGATAAATTAATTAGCAGGGGGGGATGATCGGGTTCAAAAATATGATATCATTTTACAAAATACTACCATTTGCAAAAATACTTTTCAATAAAACAAGTTTATATGTATACGGATAAATAAAATATAAAAGTGTACTTTTAGTATGTCTTCTTCATTCGTTGCAGACATTCGTTGCGTTTCAATGCAAGTGCATGTTTTCCAGCTGTAAGAGGCTCACACTGTTAAATAACACCTTGATTTGTTCAACAAAATGCACCAAATCACTCTTAGGCAGTGCAAAACCCATACTAAAACTCAAGAATGATAGGTGATATTGTCAAATATTTAGAAAAATGAAATCCACTTCCTACGGCCACTTGTGAGCACTCCATGTACTTTGATCTTTGCTTGGGTTAATGGCACTATTCATTCTAAGGACACTTCATGGCCCTTTCGATCTTCCCTTCAAAATGACAGACAGGAATGTCAGGATCCTCACAATCCTCGCCTTCACCTGATTGCAAAGAGAGGAAAGAAATCACTAGTGGACAGGCACTCAATGCAACACCTGCGCAATGCTCTCTTTCTTCCCCTGACATCTGGAAGCAATCTGAAAGGGTACCATTTCAAGAACGTCCAGTGGACCCCGTTTGTGTGTGTGTGTGTGCGTGTGTATGTGCGTGCGATTGTCTGTGCAGGACACAGAATCTGCCAAACTGGGATGGATGGATTGATGTGACACAAGGCATCACTGATAGTGGAAAAAACACAAGAGCCTGTCTGTCTGTTTCAGTTAATGTCAGTGAATGGAACAAACCATCAACCCCTGGGATGGGCTCAGGAATAAAAGCTCTGCTTCAGCCCTTCAGACAGAATAAGCTGCTGAGGTGGGCCTCGACTGTCAGGCCAGTCAGAGAAAAGCAATTCTTGCTTGAAGAGAGAAAAAACACCATCTCCACTTGCCAGGCAGACAAATAGCATTGTTGCCACTTTGTTCTGAAACTATTATGGCTCTGTTTTATTTTTGAATCTCTTCAAGGTTTAAGCATTAAACTACTCACAACTTATTTGTGTAATAGTTCTTTAGACACATACCACACACATTCGTCCAGCACCAATGGGGGCACTTCCCAAACATTTATATAAAATTAAAAAAAAATTTCTTTAGATAGAAGGTTGGCTAATCTATATCTGTCTGTCTGCCTGTCTATCTATCTATCTATCTATCTATCATGATATCTAAATGCTATGTAAAAGGTTGTGCACCACTATATGGCTGCTTGGCCATGGAAACCCATTTCACGAAGCTCTTGACGAACAGTTCTTGTGCCGACATTTTTGGACAGATGATTTCTACACTACACGCTTCAGCACTCAGCACTCCTGTTCTGTGAGCTTGCGTGATCTATCATTTTGCAGCTAAACAGTTGTTGCTCCTATACGTTTCCACTTAACAATAGCAGCACTTAGAGCTGACTGGGGCAGCTCTAGCAGGGCAGAAATTTGACAAACTGACTTGTTGGAAAGGTGGCATCTTATAACAGTGATACTGAGCTCTTCTGTATGACCCATACTACTTACAGTGTCTGTCAATGGAGATTTCATGGCTGTATGCTTGATTTTACGCAGCTGCTAGCAATTGGTGTGGCTGAAACTGTTAATTATATACCCTATATTTAGCAATAAAAGGAGATAAGAAAGAAGTAAAGCTAGAAAATAAGAGCTGCTCACATAAACCACAGTACAAAGAGACAGAGTGCTTCATAGATGTCACAGAGTGACTTGCCAGTATGTATTGCTAGATACAGGGTGACATTGACAGCACAAGCAGGCTGTTAGCTGAAAAGACTGCATCCAGTCATGCTCTCAGAAGAACAAAGCCTTGCTTTCATAAGTGTCACACCTTGCAGTCTGCACGTTTCAACATCCAGTCTCAACCATACATCATTTGGAGGGGCATATTTGACAAGCACGAATAAGATGAGTAACCCAATGAATCTCTTCAGTTCACATGTCAGGTACAGTGTCATTTGCCATATAGCATATCCTCAAAAAAGAAAATACAGAAAAGAAATCACATCACCAATGCACAAAATGTGCAAACTGCCACCGCACTCACCCCGCAACACACACACACACACACACACACACACACACACACACACACATAATTTTCATCAGGCCACACAGTCTCTGTCTTCATGTGTCAACTCCAGTCAGTGGAGAAAAAACTAAGAAGCCAGTAGACAAACCAGGCCATTTTAGAAAAGTAGCTTGCACCTTTTTAAGTGCCAAGGAACCATCACAAATAATTATAGCAAATTAGTAGCATAGTTAACCTCTCATCTAAAAGATGGTATTGCTGCACTGGGGCATTGGTTTCTCATATTTGATCCAAAGTGAAAACTAACCCCTGCTGTTCCATCAATGATATTTTATCAATCTGGCTTTCCCAGGAGGTCTACCATTCAAGCTTACAAAACCCTGCTCCACTGATCTCCTGCCAGTTTTACAGTGGCATGGCAAATCCAGTGTAACATTGGTTTTAGGTTTATTTTATTATTGCATGATATGTGTTTTTTCCCCACCTGAATATGGCAACCCCCCTTCCCCCCGTACCACACACAAACACTCACACAAAACATCTGTATGTTAAAATGTTTATCCACACACGTGCACAAACAAACAAACAAACAAACACATACATACACACACACACAAGAAATTCTCCCATCAAACTGGCCAGGGAGTGAAGGTTTCAGTCAGTTTTTAAAGTGGGGCTGACATTAGGAAATGGAAAGGGGTAATTTCATCTGACAGGAAGAAGTGGGCTCTCTTGCATGTGACACACAGCTGAGAATGGACAAGTATTTACAGACACAAGGAGCTCTGTCACATCGTACTAGGAAACAGCACACAAACTCCAAGGTAAGGCATCATTAAAAAACATAATACTTCTGTTTTCTGCTCCTTATTTTTGTATGCAGACCAGAAGTTATGGGAAACTACCATTTAGTATATAAGGATAATTACAAGAGTAAGATAAAGGCCAGATTCAAATAACTGCACAAATCTATATGTATTCACAATATGAGAAGCACTAAAGAGGTGTCTAATGCAAAGCTACCCTAAAGAGTAAACTGTGTCATCTTTTCTTTTCCAGCACCCATTTCACCTTAGATGCTGTCAGCTCAAGGTATGAGGTATTTTTGATATTGCTCATGTGTAATACCACTGCCTAAAGACTAAAAGACAATGTATGCTAATCACAAAATTCAAATCATTTTATGGTTAGTCTAGAGAGTGATTCCTCTCTAAACAAAATTCAATCAGTCATCCATTTGTGGTGTGGTCTAATAATTTAACTGACAGTCCAAACGGACTCACAATGGGAGCTTCCTGACATCATGTTACTTGACACTCCTTTCTTCTGGATACTGAAGTACATTTTACAGCACATCTCCACAGTGCCTAGCCAATATCAATCAGGCTGTCAAGTTAGGTGACAGTTTGTTTTTGGGGCGTTTCATTCATTACCCAGGCCTTACTTTGCAATCCAAAGGCACTGAACTATGTCAATCTCTCTTTCAGTCATACAGATACAGACACACACATGCACACTCGCATTCACGCATGCACGCACACACACACACACACACACACACTGTATCTGCATGCTGAGTTTATGCTGTATGAATGCTGTCTAATTCCTTGGCACAAACATATAGAATGTGGGCTGACAGAAACCCCTTATATAAACACAAGGGTATGCAAACCATTATGCCTGCAGCAAGAAGAATATGCCTTCGAGTAAAATTATTCAGAGTGATGTCACTTTTGTGATATACGAGGGCAATATCATCCAGCTTGAGACATGCTGCAGCCAAACGATAAATAATCATATTAGAGAAGATTCAAGGCTTGAAATAATGTTCTTGCAACTTCATATTCGGCTCATAAAACTGACATGAGCACCTTTAATTTGTGATAGATATACTGCGAGTGTTGCAAGTGAACAGCTATATGAGACTTAATTGAGAGAGAGAGGGAGGGAGGGAGAGAGAAAGAGAGAGAGAGAGAGAGAGAGAGAGAGAGAGAGAGATGTAGAAAATAGCTGGGGAAACAGGGTCTTGTGGCTCCTGGTTCTGCAGAGTCCCACGCCATGCAAGGGTGACAAAAAATAAGGTTCCCATCACTTTCAGTGAGGTGGGAACCTCAGAGGGAGTTCATTAATTTTCGGACAGTTTATTCCTCGTTAAGTGAATTCGCTCCCAGGGCGCAACAAATGCTCCCACAGAAACAGTGGGATGATAGAAGAAAAGAGCTGAGAATAAGATTTCTCACGCTACAACTTACAGCCTTTCATCATTAAAGAATAGGATTTCCCTCTCCTGTCAATAACCAACGCCAGTTCTTGTTCTATATGCAGTGTCTTGGGCGAGTGTTGCCTTTGCAATTATCACTAAACTGTCAAGCTGGATTAGAGAATCTTAAGCTGCCTTGAGTGATCTGTAAAAAAAAAAAAGGAAAAAAAAAAGAGAGAAGAAGAAAGAAAGAAAAAACATCCGTGGAGATATCCTCTGACATTCGAGGTCTTATTTTATATCCTTGAAACAGAACACTGAGAAAAGGAGAGCAGCTACTCATTGGGATAACAAATGCAGCTCTTTCCATGGCTTTATCTGCCCAAGATCATAGTAAGATTTCAGAACCTAGATCCAGGATGTTAAAGCTTTCCTGACATTTTAAAAATGTTTACATAAAGACCACATAAAAGCTCACAAAGAACCTGCTTTAGGTACGACGATGCCATCAAAACAGCACCCGAGTGACCTTCTTATTTCCTGAGAAAACCTAGCAGCCTGTAAAAAACAACTAAAGACGTATCCCTGTGGTTTGTGTTAATTAACCCACACTATAATGGAAATTAAAAGTTTTAATTCAATGCTGTCTTCACAAGCATATATCTGTTTATCACCTTTTGTTGACAATATAAAAAGGCTTAATACTCTAAGTAATGGCTAAGTTTAAGTCAAAATTATGTCTGAATTATATTATATTTTTAAAGTTGACAATGGTAAGATACCAATGGTAAGATACCAATTGCAGGAACAAAAAAAGGACAAACAGTCATACAGTGAGTTGGCATCAATTTCAATACAAAATAAAAAAGCAACATAATATGATCCCACAGTATAACTGCCACATGGTGCATATTTGAATTTTGCCACCGTTCTGCATAGTGCGTGATTGCCTTTAATGGTTGGGAGTTGGGAGGGGCTGTTTCCTTGTTTAAATTTGGATAACCATTTTGAATTTTGCAACCTTTATAGCATAGAAGACAAAACAAATTTAATTGCAAAGACAAAAGGCTCTATTTCCCTATTTACATTTGAACAACCATTTGAATTTGGCCACCCTTATTATGTAGCAGTGAGCAGATTAAATGGCAAAGATGGGAGGTGCTGTTTATCCTTTTACATTTGGACAACCATTAGAATTTTGTCACCTATATCGCATTTGTCTTTGATAATTAAATTTCAAATGCCTGATTAGAGAGCGAAAATGCATATAAGGTAAATTAGATTTTAATTATTATTTTGATACCTTAATTGCATACTCAGATGACACATGTACATGCAGTTTGCGAACTACATTATATTTTTTTAATTTGCCTTATTATTTGAAAAAAGGTACTCACAAAGCATGCAAATCTCTATTTCAATGAAACGTCAGTATTAGTACATGAAGTGGCAAATGTAGAAATGACATTATTTGAATTTTAATTCTAAGACAAAATGTGCATATATGAGTGGGAAATTAAAATGTAGAATTTCACTGTGATTTTACGTGCTGCATTTCCATTTCGAATGCATTTCGAATTGTGTCAGCAATACGCATCTACAGACACCTTGATTCAGCTTGACTTAGCCAGGGTGCAGATGTTAGGATTTTCACCAGTGGAGCGTGCTTAGTGTCAGTCTGTGGGCTGCGTCTAAGTAACTACTCTATGCATTTCAGAGCATTGTACTGTGTAGGCTCAAGTTAGGTGTCCCTTCAAGTTGCTTTTCAATTAAATACATAGTATTTTCAAGATTTGCCTGCTTTTTTTTATTAAAAACCAGATTCAAGGTTAATCGCTGATTTAAATCCATTCAATTCATTTCTCTGAATTGCAGAAACCAAAGGTACAAAACCAATGGAAGGTAACAAAGTCCATTGTCAAACCGGACCTTTGCATCATAGCAGTTTTTCTCGCAAAATGAAATGCTAAATCTAATCTTCAAGCAAACCAAAACATCCTCATGCTGAAACAAAACCAAGGTGTTGATGTGCCCTCAGAAATCCTCCAATTACAATAGGGCAGATGACTGAGACTGATGAAGAATATAAGTGGGAAAAGAGTCATAACAGCATGAGTATAATCGGCAATGCCCACTGTGTATGCAGGTTATCTGGACAATATAACAGAAATGCATTAATAACTGCTATAATCTGAAACTGAAAGAGTATCTGATGCCTATATTAAGGGGCTGCTGTGGTGAAATAGCTCGAGTAGATCAATGAGGAAATTAATAAAGTAATAAAGTGCACGGAAGGCACCACAATATAATATGTCAATAGTTCGGAGAAGATCATGGGCTATTAAATCATATGCCTAATTAACCTGCTTTTTTCCACCGAGAAATGACAATCACAGTAAACCACTGAGTTCACTGAGATAAGGCAAAATTCTATGCGCATTAAACATATTGCCTATAAAGCTTCATGCAAACTGAAGCTAACAATGAACTTTAATTACCTTTGATGCGAATCAAGTTGTGACTCAAGCTACCCACGTTGTGCACACCACCAAAAGTGAAAAATATCGAAAATAATACATCAGGCTCATTCCATAATAAAGTATAGACCATATAGAACCCAAATAAATAGGGAGCCAAAGCACTCCACTGTATGTATATAATAAACAAAAAAACATATGAATTAATTCTGAATGAATCATTGAAGCCCATCAGTTTGGTCTGGTAAATAAAAAAGTTTGCACCTTACATAAACTAATTTCAGATATTTTAAAAAATAATGCAACAAATTGGGCTTTGAAAAACTAAAGTATTCTATCTGTTCAGGGTTTGCCCCAATTCTGACGTGAAGAAAGGAGGGAGTTTAGGGCAAATCAATAGCTGTAACAAGCAGTCCTGGTCAGGCATTTGGACCCAGCCCATTATAAAATCAGATCATTCTCCACACAGAATATTGGTGTAGCATATTGGCTGACAATGAAATTTTTTGTCCCCTGAAATCTGAATAGTGTGCTGGAGCACAGCAGATCCCTCACAGTTCAGGAGGTTAAGGCAGCCAGAAAGCCAGGGACCTTGGAGAGAGAGATAGTGTCAAAGCATTAAGTCCTCCCTGTCAGTTTTTATGAAACTAACATCCAAGCTGCCCTGTTCACTCGTTTTTGTACCCCATACTTTTTCTTTCTTCTCTTCTTTTACTTCCTTTTCTTTCTGACAAGGCCACACTGCCTCCATCATTAGACAGGGTCCATCGCTGGCTCCTGGCAGAAGGTTCAGAGGAAGGGAGGCACAGAGACATTCGCTTTGTAACATGCCATTTGTCTTTTCTGTAAGACTCGATGGTGGCCAGGAAAGCAAATATAGAACATGCTCCGGAAGAGAAGAATAATGTTTATGAAGGAGATTAGAGAAAACAGGAGCGGGGATTGAATCTAAGCACGATGCAGTGAACAGATTCAGAATCATGTTTGGCACATCACTGCAGACCTAGCCTCAGGGTGTCAGTGACTGTTGGTTTAAAGATGCAATCAAAAAGCTGCTTTGCACTTTAGGGACATTCTTTCAGTGTTACTGGGCAGCAGTTACAGACTTTGAAGAAAATAGACAACTGGGATATGGTTTGGGCTTTGCCAGTTGTGAGGGAAGACAAAATGTCTCTGTGTTCTGCATTTTTGCCCATCTGGTGTTGTTCAGAACTGAAGATTGGAGTATTAAAGAATGCCAGCACCCCAGCTGTTCAAGGCAGATTTTCCCCGCAAAAAATGATGAAGTGACACTAAATAAATCACTTCCAATATGAAAAATGGCTCTCCATACTTTTTCCGTTAAAAGTTCTTAAGGACATTCATTTAAGGCAGTGTTGATATATTTATTTTGTTGTTGTTGTTTGTTTGTTTGTTTGTTTTAAAGTAAAGAAATGAAATGCTCATTGACATTAACACCCAGTTTAACATAATATTTGCATGGACTGAATAGATTTTAATTTGAGTTTCAGATCAGATAGATACATATTAAAGGAGGAGAAAAAAACTTTAAAAAATGAGTTATTGCACATTAAGGAAAAGTCACATTGCATTTAGAGGGAATCTTATCCTCAGCCATGGGCCATACAAAAAAGTCAGAAATTAAAGCTGCAGTAACAGCTAGTTTACACAAATCGTATACATGCTAGAAATATTTAGATAAGGCCAGTGGAAACAACAGCCTTTTCTTGTGCATGTAAACATTGAGTAATCCTCTTACTTAAATTGCATAATCATTGAGTACTAAACTTTATCTGTATTTACCTATTCTGTGTCATGGTGAGAATTCATATAAAATTTCTGTTAATTAACAGTTTTGACGGAAAAGGTAATGTCTAAGAGTGTCCAATAAGAAGAGCCAGTGTACATTATTATGCTGGAGGGTAGTGCTACTTTAGGGTAAATACTGACCTATAAATACACACAGAAAATAATGCGTTAAACTTCTAGCTTAGCCCATCAAGTCAACGGCGTCAGGCTAAAATCTTTGCATAAGAGGCTTGATGAGGTATGAGTTAATACTGCATAAGGCCATCAGTACAGTTTGAAAATTCCATACAGTAATAACATTACACAGCTGATTCAATTTCCAAATTAACTATCTCTATTGGAAGAAATAATGAAACAAAAATACCATGAATACTAATCAGGGTTATACTATGGAGCAACAAGGCTGTCAAACGGCTTTCATTTGAAGGGAGCTAGGAGGGAGTTGGAGGCATTGTATTGGAATAAAGATGGGATTTTGTTTTTGCCAAAAGGTAGAGGCAAAATCCACAAGGGAACACAACACTAATCAAAGTGTTCAGCCCATGAAAGCAAGCAGGCAGGAGGCCCCCATGGGACCGTCTTCAGCTTGTGCCTCACTCCCTTGCGGGAAAACAATGAGAGAGGGAGCCGACTTGGTCACCCTCGGATCCCTGTCACCCTAGTCTGCCGCGGCATACCGTTCCACATGGACCGCATTTCAGCCACATAATGATTTCAAAAGCACGGCACATCCGCACCCTGCCGACCCGCCATGAACCTTCAGAGTTTAACCGGATTAATTCAAACTCATCTACAGAAAAGTGGCAGGAGTTACAAACTTCCAGAAAAGTGGTCTCTGTGAAAAGAAAGAAAACAAAGGAAATAAACCTAAAACGTTGACACAAATCGCAGTAACTTTCTCCCTGATTTCTTGTGCTTCTTCACAGATTCCTGCATGACCCAAACTCACAGATTTTCACAGTTCAATCAGCTCTGCAGTCATGCCTCTTGGTTCACAGTAATTTAGAGGGACAGGGCCCGCGCACAGTCTCCTGGCTTCTCAGTTTTCACAGTACTTCTTCAATCAGTTGAATGGTGGATGCTTGAAATGTTGAAATGTCAGTTGAAATGTTTTTTTAAGACCGTTCCCACAGATTTGTGCATCACCCATTGATGAAATTGATTAGTTTTAAAAAGCTAAATTAATACTTTCTCTGAAAATTTTACTTGCTGTATCCCTGAAAACAAGTGTGAATTCTATAATGGATTAAAGTGTGTAAGAACTATGCCTTCCTTCGCATCACAGTAAGCTGATAAACTAATTGCATTATCACTTTTCTGCAGCATTCAAATAAGTTTGAAGATTAAAACTTTTTTCTACCAGCGACATGCTGTATTATTCTCTAGAGATGAGATAAACTCGTAGTGTTGAAACATCATCAAACCAGAACAAATTGAAGTCAACGGCTTCGACACATGTATAAGTAAAATGCTATTTTAAATATAGTATATACTTTCTGCACTACATAAATGCCCAGTCTTCTGCAACCAGTGCTAAAAATATATTATACATCAAGCGCTTGTTGTCTGCAATAGATGTGAAGAGTAGATTCTCCATGTTTAACTGTTAAAATCTCTTTAAATGCACACTCACTGGTCACTTTGTTCTCCAAATTATGTGATTGGAACTAAATATATAGAGCATGCAGACATGGTGAAGAGGTTTCATTTTTTGTTTGTCTAAACATTAGAATGGGCGAGGTGTGTGATCTACGAGACTTTGATCGTGGTATGATTTTTGGTGTCAGCATCTCAAAAACTGGTTCCATCCTGGGATTTTTACACACTATGGTCTCTGGAGTGACTTGTGTAAAAGGTACAGGCAGGTGGTGGTGGTGTAATGGTGTGGGGAAAAGTTTTTTGGGCAGACATTAGGCCCATTAATAGTAATTGAGCATCATTTGAATACCACATCATGCCTAAGCATTGGTTCTGACCATGTGGCCACAGTCTGCCCTTTTACAAATTGATACTTCCAGCAGGATAATGCGCCATGTCACAAAGTACACATCATCTCAAGCTGGTTCCACAAACAATAAGTATTCGGTTTACTCCAATGGCCTGCACAGTCTGCAGATCTCAATCCAATAAAGCACTTTTGGGATAAAGTGGAACAGGAGGTTCACCACATGAATGTGTGGCCAAAATATCTACAAGAACTGTGACATGCCATTGAGTCAGCATGGACCAAAATCCCAAAGGAATGTTTCCAGCACCATGTTGAATCCATGCCGTGATGAATTCAGGCTGTTTTCAAAGCAAAAGGGAGTCCTACCCAGTAGTAGATAGGTGAGCCTAATAAAGTGGCCAGTGAGTGTACAGTATACTGTATATATCTGTGTGTATGAACCTTGGTTCACTCACTGTGTTTATTATTAAGGTGGTATATAACTGAATTGAACTGGCTATGTGCTTGTAGCACTATTAACAGGACATATATAAAACAATCGAATTAGGTAAGTAAGGAGAGAAATAAAGACCTGCACATTTTCCAATTTCAGACTGACCTGGAACAGCACTTATCCAAGGAGAATGAGAATCTGATTACGAATGTATGCTTAAAATGCTATTTTTAGACATATCATAAATGTGGGTTTTGAGTTTTCAGAGGGAGAATCGGGAAAAGTATTAACATGGTCAAGAACAAAAGTGGAAGGTGTGAAATACCTTAACAGGCAAGTACTTTGATGCAGTATTATTATTTAAGATGTAAATCACACTATAAGCAAACCTAATTTCCATATCTTAAATGCCAAAATGAAAATGTGGCTTCCAGAGCATATATATTTATGTTTTCAAACAAGGATATGGTTAGAGATATGGAAGCATAATCGGAATCCCTTCGAATATATAGATTTTTGATTATTTTATCATTAACACCCATGTCTCATATAATGGGTTTTATAAAGGAAATGCAATAGAGTGGGAATTCCAGGCAAATTAGCATTTTCCTTCTTTTGGTATTGGTCAAGATGAGCTGATTTAATTAATGAGTTAAGCAATAGCATATCTAAGAATCTATGTGTCTCTGATGTGCTTAAGCATGTGGGAAAGCTGGGCTTTATATATATATATATACACACACACACACACATATATATATGTGGGGAATGAGACAATAGTATAACAGTAATTAAAGAGCAGAGTAGAGGTTAAAAGCAGGATCATAACAGTCACCAAATCGTGAATTACATGTTTAAAATCAGCAATCGATATTAATTTTTCAAGTTAAAGATTTTTTTTTTACCGATTGTTACAAATATAAGGTGCAACGTATTTGAAGCCCGGCTTTCCAAATTCAGTAGAGGGACAAGGGACTCTAATAAGTATCACATCCCTAGAGCGGAGGTGATAATTATGTGAATTTATAATTCAGACAGCTGAGTTAGGAACACAATTGACTAATTATTGTTTTAGAGATGATTATATACCAGTGGATCAATCTGTGCAGGTGTAAAGAAGTCAACTCAGGCCATTCATATATGAGACAGTGATGGGATAAAGATATGGCACCCATAATGTAGTGCAGATCACTAAAAACATTAAAAATATTAATGTTTCTAGGCCTTATGGTTCATGAGATCCAGGTCAAAACGTAAAATGCCTTGTTATATGTGGTCAATGTGAAAGGATTCATGGTGACTGCAAGCTATCTGTTAAATTTGGTAGCTCCACACCTTACAATTTCTGAGATCCAGATACCTTTAGGGCAGAATAAATAAGAATAAAAAGAATAAATAAATAAATAAAATTAAATGGAACACAAAATCAGAGGCAGTAAAATCCCATTACAATTATATTATATTTTCAATGACAAAATAGTTTTGGAAATGTGTGTGGTATAAATATAACTATGCAGTCATGAGGCTACTTCCCCTGTCTGACATTTTATTGAACTGTCTGGTATCTAATGGGGATCATGCCCTCAAATAAGCCATAATATGCAAGCAAATATGTCAAAATATCAATAAATAGTTTATAACATTTTATAAATCATTTATAATACATTGCAGTTCCCACAATAAATTATGCATAATAAATGCTCTTAGAGGCAACGTCCTGGCACAGAGTCAAAACCTTCAATATAGAGACCAAGACCTCAGTCCAAGACTAGACCCCTGAGACCAAGACAAAACCAATACCAAGGTTAAGCTGTGCAAACAAAATACATAACTTATTAAATAATTTTATTTTATTTATTTATTTATGTATTGTTTTTCTGTTTAAGTCTGTGACTGATCAACACTAGCCACACCCAGAATTCCCACATGCCGTGCCACTGACTGCACCCATGTGCCGTGTGACATTGATTCCGGAAAACTTTATGGCCACTGAGTCCTAAGCCCAGAAACCTATAGTGCCAAAAAGGAACATTGAGTCAACATGAATGCAAACAAAAACGTTCCCTCTAAATTTGATAGGTAAGAACTGAAACCTGCAGAACTACTGACTTGAAAAGAAATTGTAGACCAGGTTAGAATGATGAAATGACATCAGATATAGGCCATTACATGCATTTACATTTGTGTTTTGGTCTATTACAATATGTTATCTGGTAAGATGAGTAAAAAAAGACATGGGAAAGACATGAATGATAAAAAAGAATTAGTCTAAATTAAGAATTAGTTTAATTAAATCCACTGTGTATAAAGCAGAATGTTCCGTAGAGCTTTTAACTGCACTCACTGTTGACCTACTTTATTATTATTGGTGCGATTTATTCTTTTTTGAAATGGAAAAAGGTTAAATTGGCCTTTGGAAATTTACCTCAAAGGAATGACTGCATTTTGCGGAGGTATTATATGTGTAAACACCCTCTACTTATAAAGGAGTGTATGAAGACTTAAATTAAAGGAATGAATGGCTTAGATGCTGATGAAAGTAACAAAGATCCAACAATGCATATTGATTAGATCAGTATTTAGACGTATCCCTTAGTATGTATCACTGCTCTGCAGCAGCCATTTTTACTGGCCTAGGTTTCTAAGCCTAAGTATGAGCAGTATGTGTGGGTCCTCTCAAGCTAGGGGCACATCAATTAATCTTCCTTGTTGCTTATAAATCCTGCCCCTGATTGAGTGATCATTCTTGTGATGGGTCGAAATGATGAGCAATGCCTTCACTCCGAGCCAGCCTGAAAGCCAGAGAGTTCCTCAGGGCGACCAACAGGACAAGCCACCATCAGTCACTCATGTCCTGAGCCAAATTAAATTAGTCATCCCAAATCAGCTCTGGAGGAGCTACATGGAAATTGTACATGGATCATACAAAGTTACTTTCAAAGACATGAAAAATCAGTTGTGATTACTTGTTTCTTGCTTGGCAGGTAACACTAAGAAGAATGACCCTATCCACAGCAAAACAAAATAATGCACTTTGTAAACCTATATAACATGACATTCATTTCACCTGAGAACACTTCACATTTTGTAACATCATGGTATATTTTATGTATTCATCTGATATACAGCCTTAAGTAAATATAATTATCTTCAATCTATCCAAATAATGCACCGGTCATCTTATGATTGTATATCTGAGTTAATACAGGAGAACCTATACGTTTTTTTTTAATGCAACTTAAGCTGTGGCCTATTTAACTGCAATAATACTGTACAGTAAATATTTTTATTTTAAAAAGGAAGTGCATTCAGGTGTGGATTGCTCATAAATAAATGGATGCACACTGGAAGGCTGATTAATGGTTATCAGCATAACTCCTCTACAATGTAGTCCTCCCCAGGTGAGGCTAGTAGAAGAAATCTGTCAGGCACTAATTTCATTTCCGTGTATCCGCCATTCCTCCAAGGGCCTGGGAAACAGGCAGGGCCGCAGTTCCTGCATTCTCTGGGTCCCATTACACTAGCCACAGCCCATCTGCTAAAACTGTTGTTGTCAACAGCGGTTAGCTGCCGGGCCCAGGAGACTTGCAAAGAAAAAAAAAAGCTATCATTAATCTTATTTCACTTCCTCTTTTTTTGTCTCAAAGGATAAGAAAACAAGGTACCAACTGTGCTTGCAGATCAGTAATTAAAAGGTGGATCCAAATACTGATAAATGGGCTCCTGATTGACAGTCTAGATAGAAGTAAAAAAGTTTGGGAAAGATCATATACTGTACTTCCAGCAAGAGTACATTTTACTCTTTAGTGGTGCTTGTATTCAGATCAACATTAAAATAAGAGTTCATCCAGGACATGGTAGTGCCCAAAAAGAGAGTGACATGTGATGCCACAGTGACTTATTTTGCCTTCAACATTATTCTGAAAAATAAATAAATGTCTCGTGAAGTGTGGCCTGCAAAAATACCCACACAGTGTTCCTGTGACTGTTTCATAATTTAATATATTAGCAGAACATAGTTTGTTTCACCATTCTAATCCATTTTCAGCTCTTTGTATGTCTCATACTAAGGTAAATGAGCATCAAAAATAAATAAATATATTCATGAAATTCTGGAGCTAAAATACACTATGTCCTTTCAGTAAAATGCATATCACAAAAAGCCCATTTTCTCTACAAATAGTGTATAAGTCATCCAGAATGCTGAAAACCTAGTTTTGCCTCATCTTTGCAAGCAATATAATGTATATCAAATGGTACATTTCACAAACAATGTCTTCTGATTGGGTATACAATCCATATCAGTGACATTGTGGATTTCAAAGGAATTTAAAGGTGGACTGCAGAGAATAATGTACAGTTTAATGTGCTAATATACTGTATGTCTCTGCTTACATATTGACCCACCTTATGCACATCTTACACTGACTTTGTTTACTGCAGAGATTCCTCTTCTTCCACAGAAGTGATTAGGAGTTTAAGGTAAAGGCATCTTTGTGCTTTTTCCATCCGCCTCATTTGGACTGGAAAAAGAGACATTGCTCTGGTAACCCTGAGGCTAAGATTTCTCTGCTCTGGGATTACATGGTAGAGATTGCACGTCCATCCTTTCCAGACAAAGTATTAGCCTTTGGCCACAGCTGCAAGTTTCAGTGACCTGGACTGGCACCTCCATGTTTTGGGGTACTGTAATTGAGATCTTGCTTTCCAGGGGTCACTGACTCATGCAGGTCAATGGATCAAGACTAAAACTAAAACTAGACTCTCTCTCTCTCTCTCTCTCTCTCTCTCTCTCTCTCAGACATAAAAAAAAACTTATTCCCTTTCTACTTCACAGTTAAGCAACTATTAAAGCTTGACTTAAAAACCTTGACCTTTTGAATTAAAAGCTTTACTTCCTGCCTTTTTCCTTTAAAAATGATTAATGCAGCCTAAATAACAGTTTATAAGTAATGCTTGCTAAAAAGGAAAAAAAGGTATTAACCTTATGTAAGTGCTATTGAAATAATAGGTGCAGCTTTCACTTGCATGAAGTTTCAAAGTTTCATATTGACTTAAGCACTTTCATTATTTTGTGCATGAGTGTGTGTATGTGTGTAATTAAATAGAAAGTAAAAAAGATAGCTGAAGGTGTTTCACTTGAAGAATTTCAGGGCCAAGTTGTGAAATATACAATACATCTTTTATGAATACATCGCAATCAGTTTGATTTGCCTCACAGCATGGCTCATTTCAATACATTTAAATTCATTTAAATATATTTAAATACCTCGATCCATCTTCTTGTTGATTTGCATGAGTGGAACAGAAAAGGCATATCTTTGAGAGACTAGAGGAAAGGTGAGTTTGGGTGAAGGTGCTGTTGAGAGGAGAGCAGGGATAACTCCTATACCATAATAATGCTTTTCTGCTATATGCAGTTTGCACATGGAGAGAAACAGAAGTTGGCCAATATTGAGAAATGAAAACAGAGCTATCCTCGAGTTTCTATGTTGGAAATTAAACTGAAGTGGATTTTAGAATTAGCTCATTTACAATGTTTACTTAATTTATTCAAGACTTGGATGACAACCCAAAGCCATTATGGGTAGAGTGCATTCTTACAAATGTCATAAAACTAAAGCTTGCCAGCGATTACTCATATTTAACTGTGACTTTCTGCCTCAGTCTTGTTTGATAAAATAAGGGATTGTGCTTGTATGTACTCTCTTAGAGTTTAATTAACACTGGAGGTTTTATTGTGCAGCACTAGGAATTGTGAATATTTACATTACATTGTGTAAATCTGTGAGAACAGTAGGGTATACAGTGGTAAGGAAAAATATTGTATCCTACACGTCATACAGTACTGCAGGTGAGAACTAGTGCCAAATGAAGAAAAGGTGTATCTCTTCCTGACAACAACTGTTAGGCTGTGGCAACCGGAGGAAGTAATGTAGCGATAGTTGTCTGAATTGTATTCACTGGTCTGAATACAAAGACAACTGATGAAAAATCTAAGATCATCAGTTGCCAATTGCTATTTATTTTTTAAATGCCATCTTTATGCATCTTTTTACCCTCTAGTCTCTTAAACTGAATTGAATCTGATGAAATTCAGCAGTTATATCTTTTTAGCAGCCATCACACATACATTGCATATACTGTAGGCCATTACTGCTGCTTCCTGAAGATCATGCACACCGGACAGCACTAAGGACAAGTGACTTCATTCTGACTGTAGCTTCTCTTCTGGCATCAACACTTTTACCCAAGAGCTTGCTTGTGACATATCAGTGCTACTGACAAATGAACACATTGATGCTAACTGTTGAGGACCATAGCAGATCATGTATTTAGCATGAACATTACAGGATAATTTGATTGAGACAATGGCAGTTCTACATGGTGAATCTGGGCCTGGACCCATGCAGAATAGTGGAAAATTCATGACTCAAAGAGGTTCTTTTTTAAATCTGATGAATGCAAGTGCTGCAGTGAAACTGTCAGAGGAATTTATTAAAATGCAACAGGCAACTCATGCCTTCCCGTTGAAATATTACTGGCATGTCTACAAGTTTCAATTTTTACTCTTCACAGAAAGATGCATGTGACTCTTTGTATGGTTCATAATAAAACAGCTTGGTTTGTAATGGAGGTAAATGGATTAGAGAACAACCTACAGAACTTAACTGGCAACTCCTATTAACTTCATTTACTGACTGAAGAGACAAATGGGTTGCAGGCTGAAGGCACAGGGCAATTTATATAGCAAGGACCAGGACCACAGAAAAATGAAAGAGTAAATGGAAAAAGGAAGAGGACAAAAAGGAGGTAACCATTCTTTTTGAGTAAGTCTACATAGTTTCAAGTATGTTGACTTCTTTACTTAAAGAGTAGTCGAAATCCCAGAAAACAGAAAAAGATCAAAGTAACTTTTAATTGAAAGGAAAATTGCTTCACAAAAGGTTTTTCATAGCCTATTTTTACAAGTAAAATTCTAACACTCTGCCAGCAAGACCTGTTTTGTATTTAATTTTTGTTATGCTTTTCACGTATATTATCTGGAGCATTAAGTGTTTGTGCTGTTCTTATGATTCAAATGGTGGAAAGTCCCTGAGGACTGGGGAATACTAAATAATTCAATAACATCTTTAACAGCCACTGCTCTCTAATTAAAATGGTAAAAATAAATAAATAAATAAATAAATAAATAACAACACATAATAATGTAAAAAAAAAAAAAAAAAAAAGGAAGAAAGGGCCAGTTTTATCAAGTGAAACACCAGAATAGAAATATAAATATAAATAATAAAAATAACTAATTCCCTCATATCATGTGTATAATTATATAGAAACATAATCATTTTAAATGACCAACACAATGTCCAATGCTGCAAATGAAGGATACATTCGCAAGTATCATGAAAAACAAGGGTGTATGCTTCTTTTAGGAATTAATAGGAGAGAGCTTTTTGTTAATGTTTTCTTGATGTGCAAATAAGGAGCAAATAATCTAAAAGAAAAAGGAGGGCAGGGAAATCATCAAAAGAAAAAGTTCCCTGTCCTAGAACCTAATGCCTTCATGTTTTTTCTTAAACAGTGAGTTTATTTGTTGTTCAGCAGGGTGAAATTGTGAATCAGAAACTGTATTTGCAACTGGAAAACTGCATGTTCAGGTCCCAGGTGGGGCATTGATGGTGCATGCTTGAGCTAGGTAGCAAACCCGAATTGCTTCGGTAAATATATTAATCTGAGTAAATAGCCAGATAATGCATAAAATGTAACCTTTATAAGTCACTATGGATCTGCTAAGTAAATGAAGTGGATACACACAGACATAAGGTCATTGTGAACACCCTCTAGGTGGACATTTTGGAAAATCAAAATAGGATCAGATGCTTGAAATTGTGTTTCATAATCTCTGATACTTTCAGTCCAAGGTTGTGGGGGTGATCTTAAATCTCTTAAATATCAAACAGCCTGTTTTCTAAGATATAGGTAAATAGTAAAAGAGCTCAATGCATATTAATATAAAAACGTATCTCAGTGACAATTAAACTGAAGCTCCAGCTATGGATAGCAGTGAGTTATGAGTGATAAATAAAATACCCAGAAAATGGTGCCTAACTGGTTGAGGTTTTATCGCAATATGATCCATTTTAATGAACTTTCCCAGTCACACAGAGGTGCAGAAGGATGGATTATTAAGTAGTTATGTTGTATAATGATAAATATTGGACATTTTCAGACTTTATGATGTAGGTAAAATTTTATATCATGGCTGTTTGGAGGAGCTTAACTGTAGCCTGAAAAGGTTGTCCCCTTTAAAAGCATTAATCAAATTAAATCAGCTGAAATCCAAACCATTATGTGTTACCAAGGGTCTACCTATTTGTGTCTTGTGGGGAGAAGAGAAATGATGAGTGATATTTGCACTTCATTAAGTCTATTAAGTTTCTCATTTATGCTTTTGCCATTTAGGGACCTGACCACAGTCAACCATGGGGTTCATTCCCATAAACCTTTCAGAGCAGAAAAATAACCCAACGTGTGTTGTTTGGCTTTTTTTTTTGCTTGTTTATTTATTAATTTAAGTGGCACTATCCCATATGTGCAAAATACTATTTACTGAGGACACTGAAGTTTTTCTCATATGCCCTGTATTTCTGAGGTTCTTTAAAAGGAAATTCCACCACAAAACAACATTAACCTAATTTATTATTATTATTATTATTATTATTATTATTAGTAGTAGTAGTAGTAGTAGTAGTAGTAGTAGTAGTAGTAGTATTATTGTTATTATTATCATTATACTAATAATAATAATAATAATAATAATAATAATAATAATAATAATAATAATAATATATTGTGCTCAAAGCACTTTCCAAAACAAAATATATTTATAAATAAACATATTTCAGGTCAGTAGCAGTGTGAGATGCAATAGCAATTCTTCAATTAAAAAAAGGAAAAGTTTTAATATTTCGAGAGGCTGACATGTATAGGGGCCTTCTGTTTGATTTGCCTCTATCATGACATGTGTAAAATAATTTCAATTTGCAGTTGAGTCCACTATATCACCCATTCTGATAAGGTCCTTGAAAGCATTCACAAGTGCTCCTGTTTATTTTTCCCCCGGTATTATAAGGGTACTGAGAGGCGCTTTGATTTCCAGGAAAGCCTGGCAAAGCCAATGTTCCGGCACAGTTAGCTAAGAGAGCTGACCGAGTGATACCATCAGACTGCAGAAGCGGAGGAGTTGAGGGGCAGGGAGGCAGAGGAGTCACACACATTAATTCAGGGTCCTACCGAAGGGGGCTGGAGAAAGCGCAGCGCCTGAGATGATTGCACCTCAGCCCAGACGTGTAGAATCTGGTTTGCCTTTGTGTTCCAGAATCGATATTCCGATACCTGTGTGGCGTATGGAAGTGAGAGACAACACGGAATCAATCCCTCCCAGCCACTTCCACATGCTGTTGGCCCGATCCTTTTACCATTCTGTCCCATTACCATATTCCAAATTAGCCTGCACCAGCGTTGTGTTTCAAGCCCATGACTTATCAAAGTGACCCCAACCTGAGGAACTCTTTGAATTAATCTTTTCCTAGACTGATCAAGCAGACTAATTCATGGATACATCAACACAAAAAGCAGGTAGTTTTCTCACTCTTACTCTTTAACTGCAACATCATACCAATGCCTGTCGTAACCAAAGCATATTAATGGAGCAGAGTGGTATGAAATGTCACTCCTTGTACATGAGCATGTGTTCGCACCACGCTTTCTTGCTCCACATCCTTTCCCAGCTCCACTCCAAAATCTTTAATATTTAAAACACTGCTCAGCAAATTAGCTAAATGCTTGCTACGGGGTAAGTGTTGGGAAAATGGGGAAGCAGCGCAGGCCTACTGGGCCAAGTCTTCCATCTTCTCATGCACAAAGCTTGCGAGTGAGTAATACTGGAGTGAAATCCTGCTCCGTGCTCCAGTCAAATCCACTCCTTGCTCAGCTCGCACATCAGTTAGAACATAACTCAGCAGACATGAGCAAGTTTAAGAAAACAATTCTCGAGACATTGGGAAGTAGAGACTTGTAGGGAAAGTAGGTGGGGTAAATATGGACTGTTTTATCTTCGACTTTTAAAATCACTTTGAAACTGCTGGTAACAGCTTTTTAAGTGGTGAGAATTGGCTTTGAGGTTCTGCTCCATATGGGTCGATGTGTTTCTGTAGAGAATTCAGTCAAGGCTCACAGCTGGTTCTCTAACAAGCCTACGTCATCAATCAGCCATTTATCACACGGTTTGCAATAATGCGGTTACTACCCTGCCTCCTGCGCATACTAATCAGTGGTGCTTTCCATGTCAGGATAGCGGCTTATTCATGAGAATTCAATGCCGACTGAGTGCAGTAATGCTGACAAGTTGAGCAGTCTGGCTGCCCGGTTGTGAGAATAATATGCATATTGATATTGTCATTTATTGGTCTATAGAGTGCTCTTGACCAAAAGTAGGATGAAAATAATGTTGGACAGGGGTCCTGAAACATGTCATGAAAACAAATACCTTCACAGCTTTTCTCAGAGTGACTGGTTACAGCTGTGAAGCCTGCGGTTAAGTCCTTTTCTGGTTGATCAAAATTTTTAGAATTCCTCTTTAATCAATATATGTCATATGCAGCATGCATACAAAATGCACATCTATAACCATATACATACAAACAAGCAGGGCTGGTGGACTACTCTAGTTGAATATCTTTTTTTTTTTTTAAATGCAGGCTCCTTGTGTTTCACTTCACAGCAAAGATTGCATAACTGTGGTGCACTTTTTTCACTTACATTGACCCTACAAATGTGAAGAGTTTTCAACATTACCGGCATGCCCTTTACAATATCAGTCAGTGCTATTTATTCTCCAGAAAACAAGAAGTTGGGCTGCTATCGCCTTGATATTTGGTGCACAACAGCACTATTTGGTCTCTTACAGTTTAAAAATAATAGCCACTTCCCCCAATGACCTTCCCTAAGAAACCATAACGTTCCCAGGGTCAAGGGCTTTTCACCCGTGCTGCTTTATGAAAAGAAAGATAGATTGAGAAGCAAGGGAAGAACATCACAGCCACAACTAAGCATAGGCACTTCTGAAGGGTTGATAGATCTCTACCTGCAATCCTCCAAATGAAAGTGTTGAGCATTTCTACACCCTCTCTCTTCCCCACATTCCCGGGTCCCAGTAGACCATCCATTTCCCTGACCAAGCCTCTACTGTAGCTGGGTAATTCCTCCTGAGTTTGATCACCATTTCTAGCCACAAGCTGTTGATGGGAATAAATTGTGGAAACTGGCAATGGCTTCCTTGGTAACTCAGTAAATGTCCCAATCAAACAGATTGGGTGTCATTTCTTCCCCAGCTCACAAGCTGTGCACTTTGATTGAATCTTAAAGAAAGCCAGGTCTTGATCACCCAGTAACCAATCCTTAACATCTTTTTTTTTTTGTTTTTCTGAACATGACACTGTGACAGATGTTCTGAGAGTAGGTGCCTGTAATCATTGCTCTGATTTTGTAGAATGGCATGCAATACATACAATTAATTTCTTTTAAAAATGATCCCGGCTTCATAATCAGCTTGCCACTTGTTTTTATGGCTAACACCAATGTTCTTTCTTTCATTTTTTTTTCTCGACCAATGCTGTCACAGCTTTACAGTTCACCCTTCACATTCTGTTTAAATAAGTACTAATACCCCAGAACTGAGAAATGACGTTGAGTTCCTAAGTCTGCTAGTCCCCAATGTCACTCACCAGGCAAAGGTAAATTGACCACAAGCAATAGTTTCAGAACAGACCTATTTTTAATCTAAGGGTATATTTACTTTCCAGGCAATAGACTAAAAGCAGGCAGTTGAGAGTTTACATAGCGCTGGATCTGAAGTTCACTCAGTGCAGCTGATTTCTTTCTCTATGTTTTTTATTTGCCACCTGGCTATAATAATATCCATCACTGATACCAGATGTTCTTCCAGGTCTGTGCTATAGTTCTGACAGCCAGAAAAAAAGTGTTTGAATCATACCTTTTAACTGTCATGTATTGCAAGTATTTGAGTATTTGGAGCATACAATCCTCACTCCACTGATATGAAAGATAATTGCATTTTGTTTTCTTTTTTTTACTTTTTGGTACATTCATCACAACCTACTGATATAGTCATTGATTTGAGTGTAACAATGATTTTCACCAACAGTTTGGAATATCTGAAGAAGTTTGCAAAAATGTTATTTTTGAATCATGGAGAGACACTCAAGCTTGCAATGTTTGGTTTCATTTTAAATCTATGAGTAGGCATTACTATTTACATATATACTTATCAATTTCGCAGTCTACTCTACTGGTCTCATCTCTGTTGTGAAATGCATTTTCCCTGCAGTCAACTAGTCACCAGTGGTGATCATTTATCAATATAACAGACCTCTCTCTCCCTCTCTCTGCTTATGGACAGAATAAAATGTATAGTTCACACACACACACACACACACACACACACACACACACACACACACACATATATGTGTGTGTGTGTGTGTGTCAGAAAATACAGGTTGCAAGAAAATGAGAGAAGAGCGTTTGCCACTTTGAGTGCTGTTTTGTATTTCTCACAATTTTCGTATCTACAAATGAGAAAAAAATATCTGTGTGTGTGTGTTCTCGCGTGTGTGTGTGCAAACGGCCAAGTCTGGGTCACAATTTCTATTATGAAAATTCAAAAGAAGAATCTGTCTTTCAGGAAGTCCTTGATATCTGAAATAAATGAAACAGGGAGAAAAACAAATGGAATTTCAAAGACAGGCAGAAGCACTAATTGAGTTATGCAGATACTTGGAACAGATTGCCTGCATTTCGAGATGCTATGCCATGCTCCTTGGGGAGTCTTCCAGGGTGAAATAAACAACATTAATGGAGTGAAATGAAAAATGCTCAAACTTCTCTTTATATTTCTACCATTCATTTGTTTATCCAATTTAAATAAAAAAAGAATCCATCTTGAAAATGAACAGACTATAAGGCCGTTATGAACAATTCTGTCGGGTACAGTTAACGCATCATAGAAATTTAACAGGGTAGTTAATAGCTATGCATAATTTCTAGATTAGACAAACAGATGTGAAAAATAGTGTATTTTACTGATGGGAACAATTGTACAATTTCCTCCTAACAAGCAATTGGGGTTATATACTTTGTACACCCTGGTTTTTGTTAGACCACTTAATTATTTCTAAAAAAGTAAATTTTTTTTATGTGAATAAAAAGTAAGCAACTCTCTGGATGTGTTAGCTGAAGTGTATTGCTATTAATTATTTGTGTGAACACCCAGTAAAGGAATATAGTCTTGTTAATGATAATACTAAGAATGTATGACACAAAACATAATACATAATTTCAGGACTATTTCTAGCTAGTTACAATGCTTTGTGCACCTTGATCACTTCTCTTAAGCATCCAGTATTATAAAGGGCTATTAATTATTTCAGCAATAAAAAGTCACCTTGAAATCTGTCTGACAAAAAGCAAACAAATAATAATGCTGATGAACAATCTAATGAACTTGTTTCATGTAAGCAAAATTGCAAAAGCAATTAAAGAGAAACCATCCGGCTCATTAAAACTGCTATTCTCCACATTCTCCACAGCCTGTGCAACTTCTTTGCTCGTGGCTTGAGCCTGAAGTCCCTGCATGTGCTGCTGCATGAGCGCTTGGACTTGTTTAAGAGGGAGAACCAATGGAAAGAGCATGTCATTCTGACGTCTGCTTCCATAAAATCGAGAAAATAAAAAGCACTAGTTAACTAATTCTTTCAGTTAGCCAGTGCAGAGAAGTTACCTAGAAATACAATTCCTGAGAAATGTGTGGTGTTATTAGCAGTCTAGCTAAACCAATATTAGTACATTCTATTGGCTCTGAAGGAGGACAGCACCTGGTCTTACAGACAAAAACATGCACATATGCACCCAAACTGTTCCGGTACAACAGGGTCTCCAGGCCTCATTGCCTGCATTTTATAGAGTCCCCTACTCGCTTTGCTTCTTTGCATTATTTGGGATGTCTTCTTTTTTCTCCCGCCATCAGAAATCATGCCCATGCTTGGGGGAAAAAAGGCTGATGATTTATGGCATAACCTTCGATGCAGTATGACACCTGGTAAAAAAGGCATTTCTATAAAAGTAGACACATCCATCCTGGGCTTCCTGCTCTGCTTTCACACATGAATGGTTCAGCAACTCAGCCATCAGCGTCCATCTACCCAGCTTGATGGGAGGGAAACAGATGCAAGATTTCCCGCTGTATATGGATACACATGAATGTGTTTAAGTCACCCCTGACTTATGGTGAATGGTGAACACTTTAGGGCTTTATAGCAGCATACAGGTGAGACTAAAACTAAAGGAATTTTTCAATAGGTCTGAGTTTGGAAGTTTCATTTGCTTATCAGAATTTGTGCATCTGTGTGTGTGTGTGTGTGTGTGTGTGTCTGCATGTTCCCACGTGTGTTGATGCTTTAAATTAGCTTTTTATGTTTACAATTTGTATATGGCTTTTGACAAAGCTAGTCATTCTAGAGTTGTTATCTTTCCAAGGTTTGGTTTCCTGTATTTTTTCCAGTTACAGTCATATTAATTCAGCCACCTACACATAACATAGAAAATAAAGAAGATAAGATGGCTTCTTTATTTCTCCATATAAAAAGTTTGTCAGACAAAGAATGCCGTATTAGCATTTAAATAACAGGGCGCATTCTATCATCAAACTTGATTTGATGCCTCAGCAGACATCTTATTGTAAACAAGCAAAAAAATAAAATAAAAATCTTAAGTCAGTTCTGATTGTTGCGAGAAAAGTGCATGAGTCTATTTGAATTTGCATTCAATGTTGTTCTTAGAAATAAAATATAAAAATAAATAAATATAATTTTTTGATACATTTTTACTGAATTACTGCTAAAAATGCTTTCTGTCATCATATTTAGAATGCTGGTGACAAAAAATATATTCACACCATGATTATTTATTGAATTGCGCAGTATGCCTGCAAAGGGATTCCATTAATATGACTAATATGAATTTCAAAGCAGTCCTTTTGAGTTATAGTGAGGACAAAGCAGTAGTTAAAATTATTTAATAAACCAATCGTGGAATTTCAAGCTGGTTAACAGCCGCTTCATAAAATTCTCATTTTAAGATGTGTAATGGCGCGATGGCAAAGCAAAACTACAGTGCTACAAGCACTCTCCTTGCTTTCTACCCAACAGCAGCACATTCAAAAGAATAATTCTAAAAAATGTATTGTTGCCTGTGGTTCATTTATAATGATGGTTGAACAATGAGCTGGAATTTTCATAAACACACTGCCACAATTTGCCTCATCAAATTGCTATACTCGGTACACATACAATTCATAACTGAAAACATGCAATATTAGCAAATATACATACTTGTTACAGCCTGGACCAGGACCCTGCAGTCCCCTTCCACATTTCAGTGACATTACTGCATCATTAGGTAGCAGTTCTCTGTGGTAGGGTGGACATTGCTACCAAACTCTCCCAGTTATATAACCAACTTATCCTGAGATAAACTCAAAACATTTTCTTATTCAAAACTGAGCTCCTAAATGTTAATCACTTCCAATTTGTAGAATCACTGTTAATCTGCTATGAGATCAGACTGAAATGGGAGGCATTCATAAATGATAAAATATTACCAGTGATGCGCAGGTAGCAATGGCTCAGACTGAAGCCAGATGGAGGATGAGCCAGTGGTAGACTGATCACATTCCCCATTTCCATGAAGAAATGTCAGCCCACATCATAAATTTACTTCAGGAAAAGATGGCTACTGATACAGCTGAAACAATACACAGCTACATGTATTGTGCACAACCAACTATACTGTAAATCCAATACTAGTATAACTAGCAGGACAACAGCATCTAACCATATTTAGAAGTTCCAGAAAAACAGTTCCTGTGATCTCTGCCATATTAAGACCAGACATGGATTTGTGTTTGATTTATATGGCAATATAATAGTTATGTGCTTCAGGTGTGCCACAGGGGATTTTGGGTCCCATTACATTACATTACATTAAAATAAAGTATTCTATTCATGTCGATTTCAATAACTGATAAAAAGTGATTAATCATATGTTGTAAGGCTCATGGCAGACGTCTGTACATTTTTTTGCATCTGTACGCACAGGTATTTTGGTTATTGAGTTTAACATCATAACCTTGAAGTGTTCACTGAATTCAGCAATATGACAGGGTAAACATGTAAACACACATACACACAAAACACCAATATATACAAATAAATAAATAAATAAATAATGTGAAGCAGACATGCTTGAATGCAGAATTCCTGCATAGCATTGGCGACTTCCCTTTCATACACTCAAAGCTAAAGATGCAAAGGCTTTAAAGTTGCTCTCATCCCTCTTGCAGTTTGGATTTAGCCAAAACGATCAGCCCACTTTTTTGTTTTTTTGTCTTTTATTTTTGTCTTTTGGAAATAAATTCTACACACGCCAGACGGACTGATGAAGCAAGTCGTGCAGGCAATTGACTTGCCTCTAGGGTTGCGACAGTGCTGCTCGACCAGGATTCAAACAGGTCGTAAAGCCTGCTCTGATCGCCTGAAGCAGACAGCGTAGCTCTTTCCCTATCGTCACTCATCCTTTCCCTGCCACAGTCAAGCGCTTGTCATCACTGACAAACTCCCTATCAGTCCTAGACACTTGGTCTCCTTGGTTAAGCTGTCACGGAATCAGACGGCACTCCAATCAAGAACCCGTCAAAACGCAACATGCAGAACATGAAGCTGACCCCTGAGACATACAGTACTACCAATAAATGTGAACCCTTACTGCATTCAAGGGAAAAAAAAATAAGAGCTGCTGTATTTTCTCTGAGACTCTGACACGCAGGTTTGAAAATATGCCAGAACAGATAACTAACTGAGTAAGCAAAATACTTACTCAATTAGTTACCCAAAACATACCGTGCTGACAAAATCTTAATTAAAATAAACCCTTAGAGATCTGCTGATATCTTAAACACATAAATGTTTTAAGGGAACATCATATGGCAGAAACACTCAGCAGGGCTTAATGTTGGTACATGAGTGTGTGAGGTGTAAGTAAAACATATTTTATGAAATTTGGTTATTTGTTTTATGTATCGTGTACTTGTATTATGTATTTTATATTACTTATTAAATTATTCAACACTCAATTGTATGCCTGCAATGCATACATAACGCTGATAAAGTGACATAAATTAACTAACAATTAGACTATGTGCTTGACCCCACAGTCTTGGATCAAATTCAGATGGCACCAGAGTTGACTGTGGCCGGTAACTCCTTAGGGCAATGAGCAATAGGCTCTTGCTCCACCTAGGGTAGGGGAAGGTTCAGTGGGTTAGGGGTCCACATTTCATGACTATCTGGCCACCCTTGCTGGTCAATCGGGTGCCCATAAACTGCATGTTAAAGCTGCATACGAAAGGTCGTTCTCTGACTCCACTCTATGTAAGCTTGGTGGTAGTCTGTGGTGTGAAAATCAGCATCTGGTGACAACGTGTGTTGCGGAAGAGAACCGTGGTTGGCTGTGCTCTCCAGAATCACCAGTGGGGTTAGTGCGCGAACATGGCTGCAGCCGCAGACATTCGGCCATTTTAACTGGAACTACCGGAACCCTTTGCCTTTCCATTTACTTATTCACCACCTCAGCAGAAGTTCATATTACAAGGCTTTAGAATTCTGAATGTCACTGTGGTTAACCACATTTGTTCGAGGCCTTAACCTCCAATGAAGTTACTACCTTCTAATGTGAAAACACTGAAGCAAATTCCTTTTTCTTTCATTTTTTTTGTTTGGGGAGAGGATTGGGAGTTCTCTGTTTTGCTCATCCTCCTCTGTTTGTCCTTATATCGTCCTCCAAGCATTGTAATATTTCACACCATTTCACCTCATATGTCACTGAATATATGCTTGAATTGTGATTACATTTTCAAATAAAGTTCTGTTGTTAATCTCCATCTGACCAGAAGCTACACATCCTGATCTGGAATAAATTTGAACAGTTTTGTACCCACATTATTTCCGGCTATATTTATTTATTTTTGAACAAATTAATGCACTTAATCATGGCTTTGGCACGACAGTGGAATTATTCATGCATTATTGAAATGAGAATGGTGTGCCATTAATCAGGTAGTAACTGCAGTATGCTAATGGAGACATATCATATTAAAATATATGTCCTTTTAATTTGGCTACATGAAGCCAGTAAGGTGCACTAACATGCTTTAACATGATTTAAAAGTTAATAATTTGCATTTGAGGGAGTCAGGGATTCAAGTAAGGGATACTTATTCCCTTGTCCTTTTCCAAGGTGACTGAAGGGGCTGTACGTATGCTGCAGGGTGCATTTGAAGATCTCTGGTCGAGGAAAGATGAGATAAGCTTCCTATGTACACTATCGAATACACATAGATACATGACTTCACATAATATGATATCCAATCAATAAATGCACATCGATAATAATTCATATGAGAGGTAAACTGCATCACCAGCAATGCTTTCTGTACAAGATAAGAAGTGTCAAGAAAGGAGAACACGATAAGGCCCTTTATGCAATGCATTATTTATTAATGTGAGAGGAAGTGGTCAGTTGAGTTTTCATGTCCTAGTTCTATTTCAGACAGTAGGTAAAGAGCCATACCTTTGCCTGGTGCTCTAGTGGTTTTGGAAGTGGGGATGACATGGATTAGGCTATGTGAAGGAGAACACAAAACAGCAACAGCAAATTAGAAATCTGGCTGGGACCTGTCTTGACAAAGTGACCATGACACCAAGTGTGAACCCACAGCCAAAAATAAAATAGTGTTGAAGAGGTGATGTCACCTTTCTAACTTGGTGTAATGCCATTTCTATAACTTTATACTGTGGTCTTTTTTTTCTCAATGATTAGTTTTTTTTGTGACAGAGCACCCAGCCAGCATAAATTCGGAGGAAGTGTACCTGTTACTAGTATTTAATGTACCAAGTGTGAACCTTTGGCCTCTTTTATAACTGTCGAACAGGGGGAACAGGTAGTGACTGAGGCCGGGATCCAATCAATGTTTGTAACTTTGATAAAAGTGAATGTTTTTCTCTCTTTCTTTTGATAAATACAGTCTGATGGTGTAATTTGTTGATTCTAAACTCGCCAAACTTCCTGTGAAAAAAAAGGAAATGAACGCTGGCACTTTAATCTCGAGTCACAGCCAGGGTCTTAAGTCATTACACCCCAAAACTACACACTCCAGAATTCAGTGCTTCAAATGGCTGCTTTCCCCCATGAATAAAAATAAATAATTAAATGAATAAATATTCTCTGAAGAAACTTTGTCTGGCATCCAACGTTTTGACAGATGCTGGGTAACACTTAAGGGAACAGCTGTTGAGACGTCTACACCCAGAGCAAGCTCTGTTTACGGTCACGATGGAGTATTTACAGTGATGAGGAGCATATGAAGCCAATGTCAGTGAATTATCCACTGTCAGTAGTACAGCATGTTGTAGTTCTATCCATGTTCTCCTCCCCTGCAGTTTTCTGCAAGACTGATGGAAGACGGGGGACGTTTTTCCAGACCATTCCCTGGTTTCTTTATGCTCAAGAGCTACAGTCGTTTAACCTTCGTCTGCAGTGAGCATCTATTTAACACATCACATACGGCAATGCACCTTCAGCCGCTGAGCCGGTCTCCATTAACATTACTCTACAGTTGAAGTGTTGATTTAAATGTCTTGTGAAATTCATCTGCTTGCTTAACAAGAGCGATTTTGACATGGAAGTGAAGAGAGGGGTAGTTCTCCATATAAATTTTTCCTTTGGTACGGGCGCCAGCTGTGCCAGTGTTGTGTCGGGTGGCTTTTCTTTCTCCCTCGACCCCCCCCCTTTTCCTCCCACCAAACCTCCCCTTCCCACCACCCGTGTCCCCTGCCAGTTGTGCGCCAGCGTTCAATCACAAAAGCGAAATCTCTCTCCACGGACCGAACCCACATGCCTTACATTGGAGGCAATCTGTTCCTTTGCTTTCCGCGTTTTCTTTCTTTTTTTTTTTCACCAGATGCAGGCATGAATAAAAACTGAGGGGAATTTTACAGCTGAGAGCCCTTCCGCATCTTCATCTCCACATGCAGGAGCCAGCCAGTGATATTCCAAAGGTTATCTTTTACTTTTAATCCAACATGCCGCAAGAAAAGCAAGGAAGAAAACAATGTCGCTCAGACACTCAGGAGAATTGTGTGGTAACAATATATAGTAACAAATATATAAATGAATTGCTCTTTAACTGAAATAAGATCAACTATGTAATGCTGTAATGGAAACATTTTACTTATATATAACCCATACACTGTATACGGATTACCAGAATTGGTCAGTAAGAAAATTTGATCAAGTTACTGCGCAAGGTTAGAAAATGAAATAATGAATGGCAGATAAAATACACAGATCTGCAATGGACTTAATGAGATAACAAGAATATAATCTTTCAACATACTGTACACTGTGCATTACATTTACATTTACCAAATCTAACATGTAAACTGAACAGTTCCCCTAGTCCCTCCCTGCATCGATACCAAGTATGAAATACATAAACAATAAACATTAATGGGAAATAAGTAGCAAAATTAAATTATATGCGCTACAATTTAGCAGAAGTCCAATATTAGTGGTCCCTTAACTCCAAGCTAACCTACTGCTGAGCAGTCACCATAATGTTCTACATTTTAAACTGATTTCATCAGGAGACATTTGTCCTCAATAACAAGGTTCTTACTGCTCTTATAACTGAATGATGACATAACATTGAAATGTCGACATTCACGCTTGTACGCGCACACACGCATATATACATGAAAACAAATGAATTCACAGATACATCCCAGGTCACCGAGTGATTATGCCTTGCGTGAGCAGCAAGCAGACTGACAATGGTTTGCAGTTTTAATGAAATGTAGAGGACAAGAACAGTTTAGCAAAAAAAGGCGCTCTATGACAACTCAGTAACAACGCTAATTTCATTTTATGCAAATGTGAAGCTGTGTCGTGTTGATTCCAGCTGGGGAAGAACCAGGCTGACATTTGTGAAGCCGCAGACGCAGAAGGGCATGACAGAGTGGGAAGTCTGGGAGGTGCATCTGGACCTGAAATTATGAGACTACATTCTGACTGTGCCACTCAGGAAAGGTCAGGTGCTCAATTTTCACCTCTCTCTTAACTCATGCATTTACTCCCCACGTCTTATTCATTTGCTGTTTGTCTGCCATTAGATGACTCAAAGTTAGCCATTATTTATGAATAAATCAGCATTTATTCAGAACTTTAGCTTACAGTAAAGGCAAGCATTACAATTTTTCTTAGGGACCAATGAACTTGCCTGTGTTAGTGAAGAAAATACATTTTGCTTTTAACTGTTAGCCAGGTCGAGCACAATTGTTGATTGAATCCCAGCGAAAGAGTCTACACAGTGTTTTTTGTTAACATTTTGATTTAAGCCCCCTCTTGAGAGTAAGGTTGCATTCCTAACACCTTCATGAAGAAAAATGGTTATACTGGTATATGGCAGGAGTCTGTTATCAACCATAATTACATTGTCATGTATGACGGGTAGAAGGCACAACCAACGGTTTGAGGGGTGATGAACGCACAACGTATTTTAAAATTACACATTTTATTAATGATATCTCACAGACAGTGCTCCTGAAGCATTAATAAAGCACTCACAAAGCGTTAATCAAAAGCACTTTCAGGGGGTCTCCGGGTGCCTGAGCACTTGCCCCTTTTGCCCCAAGTGCTTGATATGCCAGCTTTGATCTGATAATTAAATATATATATATATATATATATATAAATATATGTTGTTGTTGTCATAAATTCATTCATTCAGTCATTCATTTTAGTATACATTCTTTACAATAACTGGTTGTCATAATAGTTTTATTGGTCGGTGTGCCCTTTTTCAGTTTGAGCACCTGCTCATTACCATATTGTGGTCTAAACCTAACCCTAACTTAACCCTTCACAATCCAGACCTATGTATAATGTGACACTTCATAGCAGTTACCCAGGCTTAAGTTGCAAGTTCTTGTAGTATACCGAAGAACATAAAACATGAAAGACAAGAAAAACACAAATTCTCTATGATTATTCCATTGTGGAAGCAGTGTAATAAATTCTATTTGACTGACCGATCCCCTGCTAAAACTAAAACAGAACGGGACTAAAACAATTGACTGAAACAATTTCCCTTCCTCCAGCCGTAGTTACCAGTCATGATCAACCCTGCAATCACCACTATCAATTCTGAAGAGCACTGACCAGCACGCGCTGTCCTCCAAAAGACGATGTCAAGCCGCTGCATATTTTCACACAGCAGTCCATAAGCTGATCTTGCACAGCTTGCGAAAGCAGTCTGCTGGCGCCCGACCCAGCCATGCTAATGAGTGAAAATACATGATCTGCAGCTCTGCCTGTCATCGTCGGTACTGGTGAGGTCCACATTCGAGACCAGACTGTGGGGCTCCCCACTCACTGGAACTATGCTTTAACAGAACGAAGCACCTAGTGGCCCTAGTAATCGCGCTAGAACACATGACAGACGGCCACAGTTAATAATCACCAATCGCTTCTGACCCTGACCTCACATCAACCATATCATCAGTACATGCTTATTGTTTGTTTCAGTGATTTAGCCATGAAACATTGCTTTCTCTGTGTGGCCCAGCCTTCGATACAACGGCACATTAAAAAATCCTTCCCCCAGAACTTTATTTATTGCATTTCTGTTACTTACAAAAACCATTTACTTAATGGATGAGTGTCATTAGTTACCCAGCTGCAAAATAAAGAAGAAAATGATGTGGGTTGCGGGTTCATTAAAATAATATTTTAAAGGAATCATTAGGGATGAGAAGTTAAAGATGCGAAAGACAGCAACTTGCCTTTGAATAAATGAGGCTTTACCCTGAACCCTGAGTCCAGATGCCTGTTTCCAGGGCCTTGGGGAAAATGAAGCAAGATAGATGAATGGTTTAGAAGAAAAGTATAAGTTGATCATATACATTTTTATCTCAATTGTAAACAATCATATGGTACTGTATGCATATCAAAACAAGACAACAAAAAATGATTCAACAAATTAAAACAATGTCCAATGGGTACTCAATAGATGCTTTAGTTTGTCCTTACTCTATTACTTTTTATCTTGCAAAGGTTTGTAACACAAATCCATTAGTTATGACATGCTAGTATGATTTTAGGCATTTGGACTCTGGTGTGTTTCATTATCATGATTATCATAAATACCTTCCTTGTGAAAACTTCTTGAGCATTAATAAACAAGTACAGTGTGTGCTTTGCTGAAATCACTGTAGTACATTTGCTTTTAATTTATAGGAGTACAACACTACCTCACTCAAAGTGTGCAACAATCTGGAATGAACTTGTGTAACTCATGAATCTAGGCTTTAGCTTTCAGCTTCAGCTCAATTAATTTTCCCTTAGACCTGTGAAACTAATGATCACCATAACTTAGCTACTTCAAAACTGATTTACACTTCTGAGGGTGATCAGGGACTTCTGTGACCAGGCTGGGGGCATTGTGCATCTCCTTGGCCACCTCTGCAGTCCTTCAAAGTCTAAATTTGCAATTGGATCAGTAGGTATGCTTAAGGTCTACATAAGCATTCAGTGACAAAGAGAAGCTGATTTACCTCATTCTTTTCACCTCAGGGAACATCATAATAAGCTTGAAAATTTTACCTCAGTAAAAAGTTGTGTGCGTGTGTGTGTGTGTGTGTGTGTGTGTGTGTGTGTGTTTTCCCATGAGTGATCAATTAATTGTTGAAAACTACTCAGCAATTATGGATCAAAGCCAGTGCTGAAGCAGTGTTCTTCAGCTTTGAAGAAGTTTAATAAGACACCTACAAGCCTAACAGCTTTACCGCTTATCAATTAATTTGGGACTTAATGAGTTACTAAGATTATCACCTCCCATCTCTCGCTCCCAGGAGAGTGGGCTTATTTTGGTATTCTTGAAGGACAAGCAGATTCTATTACCCATAAAAAAGTATTTGCTGTGTTTGTAATTATCATTAAAGTGTTCTTATTTTATCATTATACAGCAAATGTTTGTTGACCAGTCTCATGCCACGGTTCTGCTACTGCTACTTTAATACTATTACTACTGCTACAAGAATAAAAAGAAGAAGAACAATAACAACAACAACAACAACAACAATAATAATAATAATAATAATAATAAATCTTCATTTCAGAAAATGATCAATGTTTCAGACTGAAGCTTCCACATGGGAAGCTATTAACATGATCCAGAGCAAAATGTACATGCTGCAAAATTGAACCATTATACCACCCCTGAACTACTATGCCACACAGCTGTCACAAAACCAAAGGGTTCATTAAATGGAGGCATTATGCAGCTGTGCGTTTATACAGGTGGAGCATCAAGATGCTTCTGTCCATCATTATTACAGTCACTTAATTGGATAGATTCAAGATGAAGGATTTTTCTTGCCATAGGAACTGTATCTATACAATGGAATAATTGCTCCACTCACTCCCAGTCTAATAATAACAATAGCACCAACAACAATTATTATTATTATTATTATTATTATTATTAATTTATTCATTCATTCATTTAAATAAAATATAATTTAGTTATACAATTGGTCTGTCACTGAGCAAACAATTGGACTCTTATCCTGGGGTGCTTATCCTGACTCCTGAAAGAACAAAATGTAAGTGGACTTCAAAACTGACCTCTCAAATCGGACTGTCAGTAGGTATGCTTACAGTACACATTTGCTGCGTACACATAGGTTGGGTCAGTTACAGTACCCTCAAAAAGTATGGTAACAGTCAAGTGAAATCTGTTATTTTTGGTATATACTTCAGGTATTTGGATTTGAGATCAAAAGACGAATATGCCACTGCCAGCATTGGCTGCCAGCATTGGCTGAAGGTCTGGCATTGGCAAAGGCAACAACTGGCCTAGCCTCGCTGTGGAATGACAGGGGGTAAGCAGACCAGTTCTGTTAAACTCAATAATCCTAGGTAGGTACCTTGTTACTGGTTTCCCCAAATTTAATAGGTTGTTTCCTCCTCTTTTATTTGCTTACCTTTCTGGTCAAATGATTTTAATCTCAAATCCAAGCGCCTTAACTATATGGCTAAAATAGTACATAAGTACATAGCCTTCCAACAGTATGACCATTAGTACACTTTGGAAGACACTGTATGTCCCAATGTGTATGGTTCTGCGTTCTGCTTTTGGCCTGCACAGGAAAAGAGATCTAAAAAAAAAATTTTTATCTCTAACCTGCTGTTGCATTCTATTCAAAATGTAGAGGAAATTAATTAAAACACAAGCACTCACAATTTTTAAAAGTAAACATTCCAGTAAAATCTACCTGAAGTTCTATATTTCAGTGCCGATTTTATATCAATTATGTTTATATTGTCATTTCACATATTGCAACCTCTGCAAAACTTTACAGATCATCTATCAAACGTGTTTTCTTTCTTCTCATAGTGCTCTGCAGGTTCAATAAAGTAAATCAATGCATTTATCTTCCTACAAGTAAATTAAGTTACATAATTGATAAATTTCAGTCTCTGTAGCATAAACTTGGTGCTGAAAAATAAATACCCATGTGTTACTTGGTACTGCAAGTTAGCATCCGCTACTGCAGGACTGTTATTAACCATGCCCTGTCATCCCCCATCTGTTAAACATTCGTTCAGCACTTTTGTTCAGCGAGGGAGGAGAGCAAGCTGTCCCCTAACTTACGGCTTCCCAGAAATCCTCCTCAATACCTCTGTGCTCTGCTCAGCACTTCTCCTCTGATAACACCAATATGGCACCAGGCCTCAGCCTAGCACATAGCTTGTTTTGCTAAACGTAATGACAAGCACAGCCCACAGTGATCTGCACAACAGCTGTGGCCTTGCTGGCTTGCCGCTCACTGGCAACCAGTTCCTGTTCAGCATGATTCCCAATAGGCACATGCTCTCCCTCCAAGGACAATCGAATTTCAAATACATAATAATAATTTATTTTTCAAATACAATTTAAAATGTTTATCTAAAACAAAAAAAAATTTAACCACGTTTTTTTTGTTGCCTTCTAAAGTCAAGGTAGACGCCCAGTCAAGCATTCCAGCATCGATTTCAGCTCCCACAGCAACCTAATTTCATAAAGATTATGAAATCATGTTGCAAAACTATTTTCTTGAAATAAGGGACACAACTGTATCATTTTCAACATTTTTATTTCGAAATTAAATAGGCTACTGCCTGTATGTAGTCATCAATTCCACAGGGAACGTACAGCTTTGGTTTGTGTGAGCAGGGACCGCACACAAATCAACTGCATTCCATGTAGTTGTATTGAGCCAAAGTTGTAGTTTCAGTGAAAAACGAAACACAATTGCAATTAATTAATTTTCTGTGACTGCATGTGCAAAATTTGTTTCAAAAGTGCTTGGTCAAGCAATTTGTATTAAAGCATTGGTCATTCAGTTTCTAAATATCATGCCAGAGGAGAAAGCAACCCATTCAGACCAGGGTACCAGCACCTGTTACCTATTGTCTGGCGGGGAATTTTTGTGGGAAAAAAAGGCACAAAGTGCCAGTATTTCTTTAATTAGTTGTTTTTTTAGAGTTATAAAAAGCAGGGAGATATTACATTTGCAGTGTTTGAGTAACTTTAATTCAAACACCCGATGGTGGCGACTCTGGCCTTTCTAGTGTTAATCTCACGGGCCTTTGCACAGCCCTTCACTTCTAGTGCCAAGCCATCAGTTTTGCTGTTACTGGAAGCCAGCTGAAAAAAAAGAAAATGAAATAAATAAAAAAGTGGATCTGTCCACCATGGTGACCTGTCAGTAGAAAAAGCACCACCTTTCATTGAAGCCTTGAAAAAGGGTAAATACAGAAGGTCAGCTCTGGGGTCAACGTGTCGGGAGTAAAGCGGTCTATAATTTCACCCTGGGCGCGAGCCGTGGGCCCATGTGGAGGACACAAGCCCTGGGTGCACCTTAAAACTTTTTAATGAGACAGTTAGACTGGACTGCTGGTGGCCTTTCACAGGAATTGGGCAGTTGAATGTACTGATGAGAGAGAATATTGATAAAGCTGTCAGAATCCCTGTACTCACAATACGTTTAACAATCCCTTCCTACAGGAACAGACTGAGCTCATGTCTAAAGCAAGTGAAGCCACTTTCTCAGTTGTTGTTTTTTTTTTTGTAGTTTTTGTCAACTAACTACATAACTTTTGTTATTTGAGAAGCTGACAAGATGGGAGAAATTTGACATGGGAATGATCCCTTCATGGAAAATAACTGGTGCATTAGAAATAGTGCATCTTCTGCACCAGTGCCACTAATATATAAAAAACATTTTTTTAATCTCTATGTTTGCATCCTGAAAATAAGCAAAAGTGCCAAATCTCTAAAGCAATAATGTCAATAATCTACAGTTTCCCTAAAACATTGAAAAATAATGTGAAAATAAAAGTTTATTTTATTATGTATGTACTGTGTGTGCATGTGTGTGTGTGTGTGTGTGTGCGTGCATGTTTGTTTTACATGTGAATAATTACTTTCACTGGCTACCAGTGATGGATAAAATACAAATGGATAAAGTAAAAATCTCTTGTGCTGGCATACAGTGCAACAAGAGGAACAGCGCCCCCTTACCTGCAATCTACAATTAAAGCATAAATTCCAGCCAGGCCACTTTGCTTCATGTCCACCGGCTGCCTTACTGTCTCCTCCCTAAAGGGACCCTGCTGTCAATCACATCTCTTCTCTATCCTGCCCCCTCATTTATGCAATGACCTCCCACTGCAGCTGGGGGCTCAATTCATGTAAAATGTGATATGAAAGCTAATCTGTGAAATTCAACCTTTTTTTAATCTCTGTTTTCGGAGTACTTCACAAGAAAAGAAAATAAAATAAAATTACAATTTCATTTCATAAACAAGCTCACTTCCATCCACTTGTCTCCCATTGTTTCAATGGCAACTTGTGTGCCATTTGTTTCATAATAATAAATAATTCTTCATTTACCTCTTGCACCTATTATGGCATGTTATTTTGTGTTGTAAGATGTTTGTTGTTTTAACCTGTATGCATTGTTTGCACTTACGATCTGCTAAATGGCAAGAGTTTTGGTTGAAATGTAGTCTTTTTCTATTACATAACCATTGTCATAATACTGTTACCATTTACCAGAGAAATGCAAACAAAGTACTTCGCTCAAGGTCACAGTGTCCAGCAGGAATTCAGTCCCAGCAGCCAATGGCTCTGCCTTAACACTGCCCTTCTGTGCCAAAAACCTGCAGTTGCCACTTATGCTGGACAGTCATACTCCAGCCATTTAAAAATCCCAGACTGTAGCTTTTGGAACAGCCAGAGCAATGGAACACCTGGTCTTTTCTGACCCTCCCTGGCAGTATGAGAGTTGCTCTACAATGAGCCAATATGGCAGACTGCATATCAATTGAGAGTCTCACCTCCAACCCAAATGTTGCTGACCATGCAACATCTTTGGTTAACATTTTTTTGGTGCAGTCCACACACACCCATACATTACTTCTTTGAGTGACTGACCAAAAAGTTATGGCTAATTTGTGTAGATGCATGTGCTTTTGCATGCCATGTTTTAGAGAGACCACTGACACAAACTATCATTGTGAATTATGATTAATACGCAGATAAAACAAAGATTTATGGCAAGACAAGCTAGTGATAAACTGTAGTTTCTCGCCATGATACTATTAAAGGATGGATATCGCTTCTTGCACTTGACGTTTTTGGATTCCAAGACAATCTACTTCCATATCTGAGGTAAAGCCAACAAATTAGTGAGCTCTGCTAAATTTAGTTGAAATAGTCTTGACTTACAGGGTGGGTTGGTGGTTACGTTGTATCGGTAGAAATTGGTGTTGCTTTACACAAGGCTTATTTTACTGCAATACATTAGCAGGAACATCACAACCATCAGGTCCAATGTCTTATCTAGAATAAGACACTTAATTTTCAATAAAAATAGCAATAAATCTGAAATAAGTAAACCAGCAACTACATCTCCTCTCTTTACCTGAAATAATTTAAATGAGTTGTGCATTGCACATAAAATAACCTCTAAATTATTTTTTTTTTTAAATTCATTAACCTTCATTGTGTTCTTTGTATGAAATTAAGCAGAGGGTATTGCATCACTATGTCAAATATTTATGGTAGGATGTTTCCCTTGATCATCAACAAGATTGTTTTCACACCAAACTTGAATAAATTCGGCCAGCACAGCAACTACAACAAGAAAAATGCATATTATTAAGAAGAATAAGTAAAATTATTATCAAATCTCTTAGGCAGAGCTGCACACACAGCCATTTATGTTAATGGACCAGTCTCTTAATGAAATCTAGTCTTTCCCTAATGCTCACAAATAAGATATTTAAATTATAATCATGCAAAGAACAACAAAGAGTGATGCATATTCTATTTTGGAGTGAAACTAATATGACATCTCTCCAAGTTGTTGCCACGTTAATAATTTTAATAATCATGTCTAAGATAAGAAAGTATAAATAACCCGACCAAATTCGGTGTGATATTAATAATTCACAGCGACTTCATTCGACGGTCCACAGGGAGCTGTCAGATGAAAATGCAAACACCTAATATTAAAGATTTTATCTGCCGTACCTGAAGGAGCCACACTTGGTTCTATATACAGGTTATGAGCTAGAGTACCACACCATATGCTGAAGTTTCAGAGCTCCCAAGGAGGCAAACGTCCTCTCAAAAAGTGCTTTAGGAAACCCTGGTCTGTTCAAGGGAAAGTTTAAAAGCTCTACTCTCAGTTATAAATAACTAGTTTTGCTCATGGAGTATATGTAAAAATTCAATATTCATGTCTAACAGTTAACACACCCTGTACGGTCCCTTTAATATGGTCTCCCATAACATTTCTTATGAACTGTATCCATGAAAACTACTGGCCATTTATCTTTCAATGCATTTAAATGTAAAACAAAATAATCTGGTGGTCTATTGGCTAGGATAATATTTCCCATACAGAAATAGTTGATATTCTCAAAAGCAGCATGTGAAATGTTTGTAGATTAAACTAAAATTTACATTTTGCATGAAATATCACACAAAATTGACATGAAAAGAAAACTTTAGAAAACAGTCACAGGTGCATAGAATCATTGGTTTTCAAAATTAAAATAAAACTGCAAATACATCACAAACAAACAACAAAAGTTAATGTGAATGCATCACATGTAAACATTTTTGTAAATTGCTAGGGATAATGTAATATAATGTTAAAGGCCACAATTATATCAATTTTTTTTTTTTTTTAAATATTCAATATTTGTACAAAAACAGATCCACAAGCAGTGCAGAGAATGCATACAATTTTGCATATAATCGGCCAAATGAAAAAAAAAAAATTACATTACAGAAGAGTAGCCTGCCCTCTATGGGTGGCAGTAGCCTCTTTTCTTTTACAATGAAAGCATCAGTACCCAATCTTTTGTTTTACAGTACCTAAAGGCTCCTTGATTGCATTTAGAAGCAGAACCCATACCCACACATCCACAAATTAGAGTGAATCCACAAACCAAACAACCATCAATCTTAATGTTCTCAAACAGCCACAAATTATTTGTATTGTCTCAGTCAGTTAATTTTGCATTCATCTTTCACTTGCTGCAAAGTCATACACGCTCTCCCTCCTCATTACCCCAATCAATAGAGGAGTAAAGGTACTCCCACACAAGCTCTCTGTCACACAAGCACACAGAGCGAGAGAGAGAGACTGTATATGCACATTATGGGCACATAAACATAAATACTGCACACACGTGCATGCACACGCACACCGCACATACACAAACACGTGCATGAAGCCAGGCAGATTTACCACATCCAAAAGCAAGGAGCTCCTGATTTTATCGTTTCTTACTGTTCACCATCTCAGGATGTGGGATGTGATGTTTGAAAACTGATTCGGCAAGAGAGAGCAGCAATATTAAAGAACTAAAACACCCCGCCAAGAATTAAATTGGACCATGCCACATTTAGACTGCATAATGTATTTTAGATGCTACAGAAGGCATGAGATCAGTCATGTGTAAGGCTCTACCCGCAGTGAGGAAAGGCGACGTGCTTCAGATCAAACTGAGCTTGATTTCATCATGTATACTAAAGACCGTCTGGAATGGGGTGGACCATTTAGACTAAATATCTGTGATGTACTGAATGTGCCAAAATCTCTCAAAAGAGTTGCCTCAATAGCCTGTCATTTTTCAATTTTACTATTTCATCTGTCACAGCAAAATACACACGTTCATTGTGTACGTCATTAAAAACTGCACTTCAAAAATGGTCAAAAGTGTCATGAGTGTCAGAAGGTTCGGGGAAAATTGTTTGTGTCCACTACGAATGTAAATTTTTTAAAGACACAGAACTGTTTAAATACATTAACATAATTGGTTCATTTCATTTTTTGCCTTCCTGAAAGATATTTTATAAGAGCAAGGACATGTGGGTTGATTTGTGGGAAGAGATCAGACATGTACATCAGCAACAAAAATGCAAACAACAGTTAGTAAAGCTGCCAAAGTATTATTTCACTGTGCTTGTGTTGCACATAGCTTACTTTACATAATAGTCTAACAAAAGGTTCCGTGTGGGGCATTGCTGTTGTACCCCTGAGCAAGGTACTTACGCTGAATTGCTTCAGCAGATATCCAGCTGTATAAATGGATTGTACGTTCGAGAATGAAAATTGTGTAAGTCACTCTGTATAATAGTGTCTGCTAAATGGTAAAATGTAATGCAGTGTCCTTCAATATTGGGTCACAGATGTACAAAGAAGGATCAGAGAAATTGTGCCAATATGTTTGCATTTTTTTTTCCAGTACTATACATAAACAGAAGTAGGCTGTGTCTGTTGTATTACAGAATTTTTCTATTTGTATTTTAATAAAACTCTATATGAAAATGTGCTGCTGTTCTGCTGCCCTTTGACAGTGTCCTCTCGTTGCAGTATTATTCAGACATTGAGACTGAATGACATCATGGCAACCTTATTGTTAATCTTGGCCCAAGTGCTTAAGGTTTGACATGCTGCTACTTTTGAATGCTGAGCCACAGTACAATGGCATAGGGCATCTGCTAAAAGATTGTAGATTGTATTAAATGCATTGTGCATAATGCTGTATGATAAAGCTGTAAAATAAGTAATGGGAATGTATATTGTTTATTAAAAAATAATTGGTCATCTAGCTTAATTTCATCGCTTGCATTTTATACTTGTATAAAAGTATAATTGGAATAGTGCAAAAACATTGAATCGCCATTTTTTGTTTTGTTATTTTGGTTTTTTAACATCAAATCACCATTTGTGGTTTGTGTTTTTTTTTTAAGCAGATTTTTAGAAAATAGAATCAGATTTTTGCTGTCCTTGAGAATTCAATTTTTGGAGATATGGTGGTTTGTGCTTGATACCAAGAGAATGTCTATATGTGCACAATGATGTTATATTTCATTAATTTTGGAAGTTGTAAAGCTGCAAACAGGCGCATGGATTACTTGGACAAAAGCTGATGCCTCCAGACATGGAATCACCTCTTTGTATATTTTTAGATCAAATGAGTATAAGGAAATACCCTGTAAGCATAAGGATGATAATTATAATTACGTGTATTAATTCACAGAATCTGGCTAAAGTTATGTCTGGTTTGTTTGAATATCAATTGCCCTTAGAGAATGGGATTGAACCCAGACATATAAAGGTATTTAGGCACTTTAGGCACAAGTTCCCATACATTTCCATGTACTGTACTGCACTGTAAATAATAACTATTAAAGTTGGTTCAAAAAACCACATAAGTAATCATATTTCCATTCTGGAAAAGGGAAAAAATAGTTTTTTGCTGCCCTTGAGAACTTTTTGTACAACATTGTTGGTTTGCCTGCCTGTTCTGCATCATACAATATTAAACTTGAAAACTTGTGAGCGGAGGGAGTGTGTTAGCACAATTCTTCTTAGAGGAGTCAGGACAAATAAGCAAACATTCTTAGCTTTTGGGATCTTGGTAGCATATCTGCTGGCTGTGCAAGAAATTTGCATTAATTGCCTTGTCTGTGCAGTTGAGAAGAGACAAGGAGAAATAATTTATAAACCAGCTCTGAGACTGCAAGTGTCTTTTGGTTACAGGGAGCAGTTCAGATATGTGAGAATCTGTATCAGTGCAGCTTGTGTAAGTGTGCTTTAAAAAGTGAGGCCGCTGAATGTAAAGCCCTTGGAGAAAAGTGAGAGTGACTGTGGAAGACCAATATGACATGTTTCAATTCTCTAAGCACAGTAATCTCAGTGATGAGCCCATTGGGAACTGATTGACTAAAGGAACGTGATAAAGGCTCTTCAGAGTTTGAAAGCCAAACCATGGGGTGCTTTTTCATAACTGTACAAACTGAAAACATTTGTATTGAAGCTAGAAAACATGCTGTATACATTCTCATAGGCTTCATATGCATTCCTTCAGAGAGAGAGACAAAGAAAGAGAGAGAGAACTGATGAAAAAAGAAGCGACACGTTTATTCCTCTTAGTTAAATCTTTCCACAGAACAGTCACTTCTGAGGCTTGCAGCTTTTTGCAGGTTATTCCTTTACATTTTACCCCAGAAATGTGGATTGTGCAGATCCTTCAAAGAAGATTCATTTCCACAGAATTGCTATTGTGTCTTCCACGACTCCACTGCGTTAATAATCTGCTCAAGTCATACCAACAAGGTAAAATGTCATCTCTTAACAATGGGAGATTCAGTGACTTCATAGAAACAATGTGCACTCAGCAAAGCTTGATGTGTTTCAGATGAACTGAACAAATTAAACATTAATTTTGTCTCAGCTGGATTTCCTTCTGAATTATTATTTTTTTTTTTTTGCACCTTGGAAAAATGCCTAATATTGGACACTGGATGCTATACATCTGTTTTCAGGTGGGGGGGGGGCGTTATTCTTTTAAAAATCTTTTTCTATCCTACACTGAACAACTTTTGAACTTCCGTACATTCTATTTGAAAGCACACCAATTTAGATTGACCCCAACACCCAAATACAGAGATCAGAAAGTGAATTTCTATTTTCTCAATCAAGAGAAAAGAGTGAGTAATTTATTTTTAATGCGTTCCTTTTACATCCATGATAATAACACAGAAAATCTAAAAATAAAAAAATGTAAAAAAATTTAAGCTGCTTGAATATTCTGCTTCTGGGGCCATACACTGTTTGGCTGACCAGTCATTCCATAACTGAGGGTCATATTTCTGAGGTTCTACAACCAGACAGTCAATTTATTTATTTTTTTTGCTTTATTCAGACAGAAAGCAGAGAGAGTAGCAGACAGAGAAGAGACCACAGCTGAGAAAGTGCCATGGTGGGGATTGAGTACATGCCCGCACAGGGGATTCTCATACAGCTTGAGAGTTGGATGCCCTACAGACTGCCTCTACAGTATTTCCAACATAATTTAACATTATTGTTCTCACATGACATGTCAGTTAGCCCACTAAGCACGGTAAAATGCTGAAATATGGATTAAAGTGGTACACCCCTCACCAATCCCCAACCCTCACACTCGCTTTCAATTGCTAATGATTAGCCTATGCAACTCGTATTTGTTGAATGCGTAATGGGCTGTTTGCTGGAAGGCCTGTATCCACAGCGTTCAGGGTAAGAGAGACAGCTGCAGGCCCTCAGACGCCCGGGTGGCCCGGCTTTAGCTTCGCATGCATCACGCACATCGAGAGGCTTGGGCACGCACCAGGCAGTCCATCATCTCCCTTCACACTCCCGCCACGGACTGCATCACCCGCCATCTTGGCCGATAAGGGGCCAGGACGCGGAAACACCTCCCGCACGCGCTCATCAATCACGGCTACAGCCCTCAGATAACCAGAGATCAATTTGATAGCGTAGCAGAATGAGTCCAGGACAAGGTGTAGCCATGTGGGCACAACCACGGAGATCTCGCTGAGCCTTCACGCTCCCTTTCCAGGCTCCCCAGACAAGTGACTGTACTAAGTGCCGCACAGCTGGACAGAGGCAATGTTACTCCACAATGCACAGTGCCTCTGTGGGCGCCGCCAGATGATACGCAGAGTGCTTAAACAATCGTGGGAAGAACGAAGGGACCAAAGCGGCGTTTGAAATCCAATTTTTGTCCAACAGGCTTTTTTCTGTAGATTACCAGTCTCCTCGTCTTCTGCCTGGAGCCCCTTGGCTGTGTCCAGAAAACAGCACAATGAGCTGGGAGATAAATGCCCCCCCTCCCCCCCCAACTCGACATGCTCCCCCCAAACCTGAGAGCGCATGCACTGCCAAACTGCGCCAGGGAGCAGGGAACACACGCCCATTCACAGCTAACACAATGACTGCTATTGTGTGACAAAGGCAGATCCATCCACTGGCCCAACACTTCACCTGCTTAACACGTCTCAATGTGCCTTTTTCTAAGTGGACACACACAAGGGCACTGCACACACACACGCGCACATGCATTCACGCACACACATACACACACACGCACACACACACACACGCGCGCTCACACATACATGCGCACACACACACACGTACATACATGCACACACATGCACACACACCAAACAAACACACACCCATCATCAAGCATCTTGTTGCTTGGCACGGTAGGATTTCAGTAATATCTTCAGCATTCTGCTCTGCAATGAAAATGAACCCAGCAGCTTTTATTCAGATGCCACTTTTATCTTCATTTTTTCTTTTGCTTTTCTTTGCATATTTTGGCATAATGAAATTCCGTCGCTCTTTAAAAGAGGATTACAATTATCTTGCACGCTGATGAAAATCACACATCATTGCAGGAGGAAACAATCCATATTAAGTCAATTAAAAGTTGTGTTGCTTTGTGCGCATATTGACACACTGTGCAATTTGCCTCTAAGCTCCCTGTGGGCAAAAGACTGACAATGATGACTGCAAAGCCGGATGGGTTCAGTATTCTCCAGCAAGATAACACCACTCTACATTAAATCACTAAGGTTGCATTCAAAAGCTAAGCAATCTAAGAGCAAAGGAGAATTGCACACGAATACCAAGGACACAAGGGAGCAAACACTGTCATTTTCTCCGTTAATATCGAAACACATGACTATTGATCAAAATGGGGGTCATTTAAATTCATGTGACATCGCGGAGGGACTTGTCATGGAGGATCAGTTTAAAGCAACAGGCACCGCGACTGACCATGGAATTTTCGAATGAATTTGGAAACAAGGCGTGTGGCACCCAGCAAAGGAGCTCTGTCAGGGATGTGCCACACACGGACTATGCTTGCCTCATCTCATCTCGTCTCGTCCATCACGTTCTGCAAATTAGGGCCCCATTTCTCTGAACGTAACATCATCCATCTCGCGTGTGCCCCTGCCAAACTGCAATTTTGGAAGATCATATCCGCAATTAACTTCCGTCATAATGCATGCCACACATTATCAAATATGATTCACTAAAGGGGGGGTAAGATTAAACAGGCCAAACTAGGAAAGAGCCTAGAAGCCAAATATTCTGCATATACTGAGAAGCAGAGAGACATTAACATGTCCCTCTTCACAGTGTAGGATATATGATTAATCGCCACTATTAGACAAAATAAATCTCAAACACCAGTAATAATTATAACAAAAGAAGCTGAGAATCTCAGAACAAAAGAAGCAAAGTGCAGTAAATGCCTGTATACAAAAATATGTCCAGAGAACCACACACAGGCACACTCAGACATATAGGTAGAGTATGTTATGTGTTTATTTCACAGAAAGTCTAAACTATAAATACATAGTTTGTATAGGTGGTTCTCTATGCATGCTAAATACCATAACTGCTACCAGTTAATTAATTAACAAATTATATGGATACATTGCTTCCTCGGTCACAGTATCATTTAAAATTCTAATTCCTTCTCTCATAAGTGACCACTTACTAAGCAGCAGCAGCTGGGAAAATAAATAAATAAATAAATAAATAAATAAAAATCAGGAGAATGAATAAACATATATTAATGGTCACTTTAATAATAAATTCCAGCCAAGATGACGGGTGTCAGAAACAGCCTTTTTAAGATGTAAGTGATTACCAAGCACTGGCCTCTCCCCTAATGAAAGTGCTCCCGTAACCTGTAGCTGCACCGTGTCCCTCATTACCATGCAGCGTGGTGGATGCCAGGTCAAAGGGACAGGCATTTTGATGGCATGCCAAGATCCCCACAGCTGTTGACCATGCTAATGACCACAGGAGCCCCAAAACGGCTTCTCCAGGGGGTTGTTCCTGTCTCTGGAAGTGTCGCAAGTGGACTGATCGCTAAGCTCCTCCATACTCTCAACACCTCAAAACTTGGCTGTCAAAATACCTGGGAATTGGCCTATATGTTAGAATGCAATTAACACCTTTATATATATATATATATGTATATATATATATATATATATATAACTTGAGGATATTAAATCAAGAAGTTATCATCAGGGAACTAACCAAACACTGACCAGAGGGTATATTTAGACAACTTACCGATGAACACATAACAATGAATCAACCAGTGAGTGGTAAGAATATGATCTTGTTTTTGATTATTATTGCAAGAACAATAGCTGACAACAGTAACAATATTTACCAACAAATCTACATTGTGGGGTGGCTACTGCGTGGAATAAGGAACTTCACACGTTTAAAAATATTTTGGACTGGGATACTGTCTTTTATTATCATATGCTACAGTACATCCATGTCCCTTTAATTTATCTATTTATTTCCCCACATGGCTGTGATTTGCCCTGAATATAATCTCAATACAATACAGCCATATGCATTTACTTCAGGAGTATACCTGTACAAATATAGATTACAAATGTGACCTATTGCCTTGGTTTGAATCCTGGCCGGGGCCTGTCTGTGTGGACTGTGTTTTCCCCGGGCCCGTGTAGGTTTCCTCCGGGTACTCTGGTTTCTCAGGTACTCTGGTAACCTGAAAGAATAAGTTCATTGGAGAGCCTAAAGTAGGTATGAGTGTGTGAGTGAATGGTGCCAGAGCCCTGCGATGGACTGGCATACTGTACAAGGTGTGTTATTGCCTCTCACCCAATGCATACTGGGATAGGCTCCAGAACCTTCCAATGACCTAACCACGAATAAGGTATAATGGATGGATTACAAATGTAATGTAATTTCAATGACAATGCTAAGATTTAGAAATGCAAGGTATTTGGCAAATGATGCTACAGACAGTTCTTTTGGAATTTTCAGCAATATAAATCTGAACACAGTTTATGAGCACAGAAAGCTGAATTACTGGAGTTTTTCAAAGAGCTTTCATTGTTACACCAGAAATAAATAAAAAAGTATTTCATTTAATGTATGTAACTTCTACACAGTTAGTCTTGACCATCTGACAAGTGGGGCATTATAAATGCCAGTAGCAAAGTGCAACAATGAGCATTACTTAACCCAGAATTCTTGGGCAGCCTCCTTATGGGCTGCAGAAACCTTTGCCACCAAAGGCCAACAGAAAGACAGATGAGCTCTTTGGGATGGTAATGTGCTGCATGCCACCCCGCTGCATGTCTCACCCTGCTCCTAGGGAGAGGTGGATCTCAGGGATGTGCACAGCAGATGCCCAGTCTCGAGTCATTAGGCACAACCTGGCACAGCCATTATACACAACAGGGGTCTGCCGAGCATTTGATCATCACACAATGAGGGAAGAGGTGGGTCGTGCTCTTTTCGTACTCCGCGGACGAAGGGTTTCAGTAAAGGTTTTGGACCCAAGCGCTGGGGTCATGTTGAATCAGCAGTGGCCCAAGAAATGTGCTTCATATGGTAATGGAATTGTAAGCATATAACAAGAAGGAACACTAATATTATATTTATATTGTAAAACATAACCTCTAAATGCTTTTTCGCTATTTTGTCTTTTGTCTTCCATTATTTTTTTCATTCTGCCAACTCTGACTTGTTTATATTAAAATATATATAAGCAAGTTTCCTCAGAAGGATTTGTTCACTTGCTAACTGTTAACTTGTTAACTATACTGTTTTATTAAACAGGTAATAGGGGTAATATTTAAGATCCTATTGAAATTATCTTGCCAAACAATAATAATAGTATGGTAAAAAAAAAAAATAATTAAAAAAAAAACAATATTAGAAAATTACAATACCTGCTAGAGTTGGCTTAGACGAATGCAGATCGATTATTGTTGGAAGCAGGTAATGAGATACTTTGTCACCAAGGTCTTAAAATGTATTTGCTCAGTGCTGAGATAATATGGTGCTGCAGATGATTCCATGCTGTGACTGATCTGTAAAGAAAGGACTGTTCCTGGTTTTCAAATTTCCCTTAGTGCCCGCTCTTGTTGAATAGAATGTATGTTACATGCATGTGCTCATAGATTATATTTCCGGTGAGCTCCATAATGTTTGAGACAAAGACTTTTTTTTCTTGATTTGGCTCTGTGCTCCACAATTTCAGAGTAGTAATCAAACAATTCAGAATGTGGTTGAAGTTCAGATTCTCAGCTTTATTTATAGGGTATTTTTTTTAATGCATTTTGGTTTCACCATGTAGAAATCTGTCCACAAAAAGTCTTGTGGACAGATGAGACCACAGGCCCTATTTCCCAGAATCAGTGTCCCCTCAATGTCGGCCTATTTTCTGGAATTAATGCTTTATATATAAAATCCACGCAATTCTGTATTTCCTACATGGTTTACCCAGTATGCATGTAAATACCAAAAACTGAAAGCTGACAGTTTACACTTCAACTGCTTATTCATTGTATTCATTTGTGCCTCCAGAGCCAAAGCAACAAATATTGTGCCACTACCCGAATACTCATGGGGTGCACTATATGTACAGTATGCCATCAACACATTTTTACTCCTAATCTTAATTTAAAACACTAAGGGTACATTTTTTTTGTCAGTTACTACATTTCTTTGATCTGCCCACCAATGGCTGCCATCCACTTTATTTAAATGCATTTGTGCAGTGATGTGCACCAAAGTCCAGATCATAGCCTGACTGTGCCAGTGCTGACTGTGGCTTGCAATCTGGCACAGAAACACATATTTGGCCAGACTGTCACTCGGGGAGAGACCATTTCAGAAGGCGGGGTATTCCCCGCCTCATTGCTCAACAGCGTTTCTAACGGTCAATTGAGCACCTGCAATCTGCCTGCCCCAGGGGCACCACTTATGCAGACTTCTGCTGCAGTAACTACAAGCTCAGCTGGTGGTTTGCAGGGTGAAAAGAAGCAGCAGCTGGCTGCACATGCTAGTGTGAGCACTATAATAATGGAAGATACAGGACTGGCCTACATTCAAAATAAGGCATTCCAATTTGAGGGAGAAAGGTAAAATTGGGAAATAAAACAGAAAGGATCAGAGGTCAAATACCTAAGACTATTAGACAGATGTCAAACATTCAGTGCACTCTGTTGTTATAAATCCTGACAAATCTTTATTACACAACACAAGAGTCTTCAACCCCGCCCACTCACCTTGAGTACCCCATTTAACGTAGCTAGCTGGATAGCTAGACGTAACATTAGTACCATGAAATGAGTAACCACAAGCAACAGTAAAAAGGCAGATTTGATTATAGCTTAATTCATTGCATTATTTTGAACGTATAACTTAATTAATTCCATTATTTTGAAGGTAATGGTGGTTTTATTGTTGGGACTTTTTATCTTGAAAATTTCTGACTCACAAAAGTCCTTTTTGTTGCTAGCCTCTCACTGCAGGTAACATTACTTACAAGTCCAACAGAAAACAAGCCAAGTCCACATTGCTTTTCATCCACTTGATGAACTTCACCTGTCGCCACTGAGGAAAAGCAATTGAAAGGTTAACTGTAGTTCTTGAACAAGCCCTGTTGGTTTGTCTTTTTGCTTTGCTATATCTAGTTCTTCGTTAACTAGCTAGCAACAAGCTTGACATTGAAATCTGACCCCAAACCATAGGCTCTGTAAGCCATACCCACCCATCTCCACACAGAAAAGAGTTCCACGCCTAGAAATGTGCACACTTTCTAATATTTTCCAAGATAAAAATCCTGCATAGTATTCCTTTAAACTTTGGTCGTCATGGATGTCAAACTAGCCCATCTGCCAAAGAAATATTCAACAGCGTATCAATAATAACTAATTTCCTCAAGTCTAATAATATTCTCTTAATTTAGAAAATTAATTTTCTGGATCGTGTTGGACACTGGATAACCAACTTTCCTGTCAAACAGAATCAGGTAATGTCAAGTCATCCAATCAATAATTTAGATAGAGGTTAGTAATTACCTTGATGTTGTTCCATCAACATCCTACAGTTGCAACAGAATAACAAGCAATTGCCACTGTTTTTTTTTCTCCATTGTGTCTTAATTTTTCCTTCATCATCCATGGACATAAATTATGAGGCTTGATAAGAAATCTTCCTCTGATCTAGGCAAAGATTCTGCCCACTATGATGGTATTCATCTGTCTAAGCCTGAAATTTGCTTGTTCCCCTGATTTCAGGGAGAAATGTTCTTTAATGATTTCCCAAGCCACGTTTTAAAGTGGCGCAAATTGCAATTCCTATATCTGTCCAAATCAGACATGCTGAAGAATCACAAAAGACATTTTCAAAAATCAAAAAGCCATGCTAATCATGAAGAAGCATGGTTTTGAAAAGAGCAGATAACCTTTTTTTCTGTATTACTTGCAAAAATGAGTGCTATTATTTAGCTTGGTAATTTGTCTGAGAAGCCGTTATGTATAATTTACAATTTATAAGTATAATTTCCAGTAGCAAGGGAAGTCATTCTAATTCCATCTCCACCTACTGCTGTAAGCCAATTCGTTTTGCTGTACTTCATAGCTAACCTATAAATGCTGACTAAATAGACATCGTAGCCCAGAACATATGGCAAGAGTATCATTAGTAATGGGCCATTCCAAATAAAATGAAATTAACTTCCTCTATACAATGCATCAAGGTTTCAAGATTACATGCTGTTACCTACAGCATCATTTTAAACTTAATTAAAAAACAAGATGCAGGGGGAAGATTAAAAAATGATTTTACTAATATTATGTGATTTTTTTCTTTCTTTTGCAGCTTCGTTTAAGGAGCTCAGTAAATTCCATGGTACAACACCAGAATAAATCTGGGTTGATTTTTTTCCCTCTCAATATTGCAGATCATTCCCAGAGAGAGAGAGAAAAAAACTGTTGACTCAAATGAAAAAAACATCAGAATGAAATTTAGAGCAAAAAGTAATATCACCCCACCTTCAAGTCAGATCGGCCAGAATCCTGAGAGACAGGAGATTGCAAGCCCAGAAAAGACACCACTGTGTGCGTGAGTGTGTGTGTGGGTGTGTGTGTGTGTGTGTCTTGCGTGCGCGCATGTGTGTGTGCATGCATAAATATTAAGCACTTTCACTTACATCCATATCACTATGAATGATACATTTCCAAAATTATCTAATTGTATATACCAGAACTACCATGCAGTAAGTGTGCTCTCCTCACCCTTCACCTCTCCTCCCTGCGGTATGATTTTGAATCACTTCATTTCAATGGATTGCTCCAGGATGCCTCAATTTAACATTGAGATAAAGAAGAATGAAAATCTTTATGAAGCCAGAAACGGTTTGATACGGGTATTGTTTCTCGGAACATTTAGCTTTAAACAGGACGGAGCCTTTCAGGCTGTGGCATGGGCTCGGAGTCTGGCAGGAAAATCCAGACTCATTAAAGGTATATATTTTTTTCCCAAAGCAGGATATCAGACAGATGTTACTCTGATCATCATAGTACAAAAAGGCTTAACAACCGAAGCATAGAATAAGCATGGCTTCACCCTCATCACAAGAACGGTTTTACAGGATGCACAGTAAAAGGCTAAATATAAGGGAGAACTTCAATAAAAATGAGCCAGAGACTGTATGCGGGGTTATAACAGAAAAAAATTAAGCACACATGAAAAAAAAAAACAATGAATAGCCATGAAATCTACTGTACTCTAAATACAACGTAATGGATTACATCTATAATTATATTACAGCACTTGTCTGTCTCTGAATAAAAAGCAAAATTTGGAATCCAGGTCTTTTCTTCTCTCTATTATTCTCTCACTGCAGTTCAGTTTAAAAGCTGGGATTCTCGATAAACCAGTTGCTTTTTACTCTCCCTCACATCAAACTTTCCCTCCTGCTGCTACACTTTAAAAAAATACTCTTTTCCTTCCCATTATACCCAGAATAATAGATGAATGAATAAATGCAGCTTCTTAATACGTATCATAAATCCCTTCATTTATGATCAGCTTATCACAGGCATACACGCGGCAGCGGCTTAACATTTGCAGAATTTATTTTGCCCAATAGAGGCATTATGCTTTGCTATGCCAAAGCAATCTACCCTGGCTGCTTGTGACAGGCTGGTGGCCTGATGCTTTATGTTCAGGATCCAAACAGGGAGATAACTTCCCCCTCGTTGCACATACTGTACTGCATGCCTGGTCAACACGGACTGGCTCTAAGCTGGAGTCTCTTAAATGTTGGTCTAAAACAAATTGTTAACTTTGGCTAACACTTTGTAGACTTTGACAGGAACTGCTTATGAAGAAGGTTCAAAGCCAAACATTTCAAATGACACTATGTTCCACTCATCTCACCGGCTGGTGCTCCGGCTTTTCAAGATGGATATCAAAGAGTTGTCTTTTCTCTATGCTATGTTACTTGAAAGAAACAAAGGAAAAAATAACAAGAGAGACAAAAATCAATAAAAAAGAGCTTCATTATGGATATCCAGTCTGGTAAGCTGAAGTGTACAGCTCTGCAATTAATTTGAGGCAACCATCATGTGTACTGTATAGCTACATTAACAAGAGTAAAGTAAGATGCAGTATCTAATAAAAATAAATAAATAAATGTTTTGTTTTTTATTTTAACCTAGTAAAAACAAAATTCCTTCAAAAAGTAAAGCAACAAAGAGATGTAGGTAAAATTGCTTTTAAAGAAAACTTTTGATGATAAATACATTTTATGTACGAAATGGGAGCTTTAGCACAAGTTCTGGCAGGGAGATTTCTGGCTCACTAGAGTGTCTCCACAGCCAATAAGCGCAAGTTGCCCTTTAAAGGTCACGAACCCATGCCTCTCTGCCATTTCAGCAGTTTCCCCACCTTCTTCCCACTGCCACCAGCTCCATTTCCTTCTTTTTTTGGGGGGGGGGGGGGGGGGCTCTGCCGCCACAGGACAGACATCTCTTCTGCAAATCCATACTGTGGAATCTCCATAAAGGCAGTCTACCCCAAGCTTCTCTTTCGTAACCATGTACACCAACTCAATAATATGGTTAATTTAGTCAGAATTACACATGGCTGAATTTTAAAAGTTTAATTGCCTTGGTTCATAGTCACAAAGAAGACAAAACTTCTTGTAGTCAGTCATCCTGCACAATGACACATGCTCTTCCTTGTACCTACATTGCTTACACTACCCTAATCATTTTGACATAGATGGCCATCAAACTGGTCTTTGAAGGTAAAAATCCCATTGAGATATTATCTTGAACAACATGCGTTACCTTCTTCCTCCCTTAAACATCCTGCTGTATGACTGCAAATATGCATCATGTAAGTGACGCCCCTGCCTTGTTTCTGGGTGTGTACTTAATTTTTTTTAAATAATCCATGGTAATCATGTAATCAATGATGGATTATTTTTATTTGTATCATGTAAATCTATAAAAAATGTATGCCAGCCAACTATGCATCCAGACATGTAAACACTCCCAACAGAGACGGTGACCCACCAGTGAAACGATGCCTACAGCTGCATACATATTCTGTTTGGTTTCTCTAGGTACTTGGTAACGGTAACATTCCATCCATGTGGCATTCGTCTCTGCATCAATGCTTACACCCATTAATATGAAGAGCAACACTATCCATTAAAATGAGGGATCCAAGCCGATCACCAGAATGCAAATGAGGATATTTGCCTGTCTCTCAGTACAGCTATTACAAACAGTGGAGTGTGTGTGTGTGTGTGTGTGTGTACGCGCGCGTGTCCGTGTGTGTGTGTGTGCGTGTGTTTGTCTGTGTGTGTGTGTGTGTGTACGCGCACGTGTCCGTGTGTGTGTGTGTGTGTGCGTGTGTTTGTCTGTGTGTTCACTTATTTTCTTGTAGTGGAATGGGAAACTCCGCTGAATGGGAAAAAAGACGGATCAGGTGGTATCCTTAAATCCCCATGACTCCACTAGGGATACAGGTGAGAGATAATAAACGCTGAGAGCACTATAACATTTTGCCCTCCAGTGATCCATGTTATGGGAAAAGTGCTGCACATAACAGTCCAATTACATGGTGTGAAGACCATATTAATTAGTATGTGCTCATAATGTCCAGTTTCACAGGTTCATCACTGTGTTTCACTAAAGCTGTGCCCAGACAGCTATCTATGCACCACTATGGAACCAATATGGATTCCTTTGCTGCTGTGCACAGCTACACTATACGAGGACAATGGATCACTAGAATAAAAGGAAAATGTTTGTTGTTATTGATATTGTTCCAAAAAATGGTCCATCATTGAATACGATAACTCAGACACAATCATTTTAAATACTGTATTGGTGCTCCCTTTCTGTTTTTCCATTTCTCTCTTACTGTCATAGACAAAGACAGATAGAGAGATAGACACAGCGGACAGATATACAAAATAACAAATGAGCTCCTAAACATATGGAATGCAATCTTCAAAAAAGGCTATAGGACTATTTGATGGTAGGCACTGAAACAGTCTTCCAGACATTATTCTACACATGCAGCATATATTTGCAACAAAAAAAAAGAAAAGAAAATCCAGCGTCTACGCTAATGAGGACGTTCAACAGCAGGTGTTTTGACAGAATAAAGGATCTCAGCAAATGCAGGTGGGTGAATGGGGAAAGCCATTTATTCCTCACCATGTGTGCATAAAATGTGGCAGTAATTATAAATACGGCAGTTTAAGGAAGAGACTCATTATCATAATCTCACTGTGGTTCCTTAAGGTCAAAGTCATTAGCTGACCATTAGAGATTAACCGAAGAGTAACAGAAATACCTGCTCTGCATAAAACTCAGGATAAAAGTGGCTTATTCTACTTCTGAGACAGTTTCCTTTACTCTCTTCACACGGAACATATGATTACATACTTAATATGCATGCGGAGCTACTGAACCTTGAACAGCGAAAGATGGTGACAGGCACATTTAACCAACATGAATATTAATTTTTTTTTAATTTAAATAAATAAAAAAAGGTTTAAACAGATATATTGTTAAAAATCAGTTGTTATAGAAATGTGTGTGTGTGTGTGTGTGTGTGTGTGTGTGTGTGTTTTCAAAACAAAATTACATTTGTTTTCATACTAGATTTTAAGCTGTATTATTTTGGTACCTGCTTCCCCCAAATCCTGTACGTTGAATTTTAATTTTACCAGCATTTGACTTTTGTTTGCTTGTTTGTTTTTTGTGATTCTACTCTTGGGTAGGAAAAGTGATCAATAAGCATATTCAGGAAAATCTATAGACAGCCATCAACAAACCTTTCACAGTGGTGCAATAATTTACATTTCAAAAGGGCATACAATAAAATTGACAGCATTGACTGTTGTTGCGTTAAATCCATGAAGAGGCAATGATTTCACATTGAATAATTCCTCCAGGCTTTGGGCCAGATACTCCAACATGACTTTAAATGATCTATCACTCCTCAAGGGTATGCAGAATATTACAGTTAATGTAATAATATTCTTCATTTCTCCCTCTTGTGAGATAAAATTGCTGTTCAAATGAATCCATTCCAAAACATCTGGGTACTATTCCAATTGTCAAATCCATTCCAAATTGTTAAGTATTTTGAATAATTTGGAAGATTTAATTTTGTACGCAAAGCCAGTCGATTTGAATAACGTTTGTGTGTTCAGCCATGAATGTTTTTTATTTCTTATTTTTATTTGTGTTTTTTTATGGTTTACTTGTTTTCAGGCAGAGTTGTGACTTGGTTGGTGTCCAGGTAATTGAAATAAAAGTGGCAGCTGTTGGTGACGGTACAAACAGCTGCAGTCTACCATGTGCTGAAACCCCATTTCCACTGGTTCTTGCTTTACAGATCCTGTACACTGGAAATGCACTCAGACTTTTGCAGTGCAATGGTGATTAACACAAGCATGCTATTTCTCTATCTCACCGTTATCACTCAAAGCTTAGCAGCAGATCCTGATGACGTGCTCAAATGCTCAGGCATTCAGCAGGATCAGGAATGTAGGGAAGAATGGCATGGCTCTGTCTCACACTTCCCAACATTTATAATCTTTAATGAACACGTAGCAGCAGATAAATGCAGTTAAAGCAAAGTGAAGTGGCAACTCCTCATCACTTTTAGCCATGGCTAGAAAGCTTCCACAACTGGGTCAGGCAGTAGAAGAAAATGATGCCTGCCAGGATACATTACATGGTTTCTTTGATTGTTGTTTTCCCTTCAAGTTCTATTTATTTATTTATTTATTTATTTTGTGATTATGGGGGGTTGGTGCGTGCGTGCGTGTGTGTATGTGTGTGTGTGTGTGTGTGCATGCGTGTTGTGTGCGTGCGTACATGCGTGCGTATGTGTACGTGTGTGTGTGTGTGTGTGTTGGAGGGATCATATCATAATATTGTTCATTGTTTCATAATACAATATTTCTGCTCCTATTTTAGGCTTAATGTTGAACTTGGCTGGCTTTCAACAAGATTAGGCATGTGTCCATTTGAGTGTGGTCTGTGTTAGCCACTGATTACTATTCTACACAAGGCTAGCCTCAGTAATGAAATGTACAGTGAGCTCCATAATATTTGGGATGGGCATTTTTCTTTTTGATTTGGCTCTGTACTCCACAATTTTAGATTTGTAATCAAACAATCCACATATGGTTTAAGTGCACATTTTCAGCCTTTATTTAATGGAATTGTTTACTCTTTGGTTTGAACATGTACAAATTACAGAACTTTTTACTTTTTATTCATTCAAAATCTATATAAATTTCATAAAAGTTGAGAACTGGCACTTTAACCACACGTTGAAGCATTTGATTACACATCTAAAATTGTGCAGTACAACCAAATCAAGAAAAAAATATCTTTCTCCCAAACATTATGGAGCTAACTGCAATTAAAAGAATAATGCTTTTTGCCCACCTGAAATCCAATTCTAGGCTTCTCACACACTGACCTTAAATCTTTGGACATTATCATTGTCAAAAATAGCTCACCTACTCTCTGTATGTTTTAGCAGTAATGATAAGCTTAGCACAATAACATTTTGCCCTGTTACACTTTATCATAGTATCTTAATCAATAGATAAATACGACATAAATACAGAAATGAATGCCTTATATCAAGGAGATATGCATAATATACTCTCTCTACCTCAGTACAATTCATCTGCATTGTGCCTTTGTATTTTATGCAGCACATTTGAATAGAGCCAAGAAGTGGTCAAATGAAAGAACCACACTCTTTCTTTTTTTTTTTCTTTTTTACAGTAGCAAAATATGTAGCTAAAACATACAATTGTTTGCTAATGTAAGACTGAATTAGCATTACAAAGCAGCTTTCCTTCAACACAACTAACACACATAACAATACAGGCAATAAAAAATGATTAAATTGTTGCAGTACAGATGATGATCAAATTAAAAACACTTCACACACCACAAGCCACCCACGCTTTTTGCACACGTCTCCAATTATCGCAAATTTCACCAAACCAAAGTGCATTTTTCCCGCCGAAACTGCACAAGGCCCTGGGATTGCACATCACCCAGCTATTCTGATCATAGCATTGAGGTTTTCTCTATTGATGATTGAGAAGTGTAACTGATTATCAGATTAAGTATTTACATTTCTGCCTGCAGTTGGGGAGTGTTAATACAATTTTTAATGTGGAATGACCGTGCTCACAATGATCATCCTTTAACAAAAGTGTGCATATTTAGAAAGGATTCATCCCCTGCTCAAATGAGTCTCAGCTACTAACCTAAGGATTCACCAGTCCACATCAACTGAAAAGCGCAATTGCTGCACAGAAAATAACAATAATTACAATTACGATGATATGCTAAAAAAAGTCAAAACCATTACTTATTCAGTCATTATTTTAGGGTAGAAAACACTCATGACTGACTGGAAAAACACTGTAATAATACAAATTGTGGGTGGTGGAATAGAAATTGACACAGCCTTATCTGCCCAAAAGCCTCTCCAAGTACAATCTCATTCAAATCATTCATAGCTACCCAGAATACTCAAAACACTCAATACACAACATATGCATAATAAATCAGTTATTTATTTAATATAGTGTTCTACAACACCTCTAGCTACTAAGAGCTCATTATTATTATGTATTTTTTTGCCATCACAATTATTTTCATTTCCATGTTTTGAAAATCAATACACCAGCAGTAAGAAATATATTTGGCAAACACTTTCACCTTCCAGAGGGTATGCATGAATAATATTGCATCACAAGGAGACCGAGACTCATTAAAAAGAAAACGTAAAGAGACAGATGACTGGGTTCACCTGTTATGACAACATTGCAGCCCCAACAACCTCAGGCCTTTCTGCATAAGAGGCCCTTAGCATCATTAATAATTAACAATGCAGCCGTGTGTGTGGTTCACTCACTGTCCCATTGATGAAAGTCATAAATTGAGGCATTAATTGCGGTCTACAGTGCCAAAGCAATGCAGTTATTAGGATTTAAAATAACAAAAATACATAAGTGAAGTATGACTGCAGTTCAACAGTCATACTTTACTTATGTATTCTACAAGAAAGATAAAAAGACATTGGTAGATAGAGAAAGAAAAAAAATATGCAAGCAGTGGTGTCATCCATCTAAATGTTATTTGCATTCAGACACATTTATAATAATAATAATAATAATAATAATAGTAGTAGTAGTGTTTCTTTTTTAATAAGTAGAAAGAAATAAGGATCATCATCAGCATCATTACAATATAAATCAAAGGGAACTTGCTAAATAGGAAATAGGATCTGAAGGGAATTATGGTACAACATACTGATATAACAGCTTTGCATTAATTATGGCAAAGTAAAAAGATGTTGATAGTTAACTTTTTATTGTGAAAGAACATAAATGATGGATCACTTGACCCAGAGAAGGAACGGACAGGAGGGCGTTTGGGAGTCTCCTGGAGTCCTGACAATCTGATGAAAGAGAAGCAATCACAGCACCATCCCCCCCCCCCCCCCCCCCCCCCACCATAACTACCTCACGCAGCCGGCCGAGACATTAGAACGCCGACTTCTGATTAACGGCAGTAATAACCTAACCAAAAGAGGGGGCACGCCTGCCAAATTCCTCCACTATTGTTCTCCCAGTCCTCCTGACGTCACAGCAGAACTCGACGAAAGCACTCCACAGAGCCATATAGAATAGAGGAACAGCCAGGAATCATGCTAAAAAGCAGGCCAGCTAAATCTCCTCTACAACATAAAAAGAGGACTGTGGCTGTCAGAATATAAAGCACAGCATGTGTTGCCTACTTCCAGGTCACGCTATAGTCTGAAGTACAGTAGCAGAATATGAATTAGTTGGCTAACTGTTATGCGGCCACACTTTCAGGCTCTTATTTGGAAAGCATTCATGGCAAACCGTTCCCTCATCACCCCTTTCCTCTAAGATGTGCTCCTGGACAATTAATTAGCAACATCACCTTCCATCTTTTTGCCATATTCCTTGGAAAAACATGGTTCAGTCAGGCTAATAAAAGCCAACTGAGTCCAAACGGTAACTTACTTTTTTAGATTATTTAATTAATTATAATGATTGTTTAAATTATAGTTTTGGACATTTAAGCTAGTGGTTCCTTTCCTTGTAAATATGAATGATGACAAAATCCTGAAGGAAATTTCTGCAGAAGAGAACTGAAATATAAGAAGAGTTCCTTTTCCCAGATTCAGCAGATAAAATCAGAGCTTATTTTTAGCATATTCTTTTATCAATATTCATTTCCAGATACCGCACTAAAAAAACATTCTCTAATAAACAACAATAAATTGAAAATGGAAATCCACAAAGGAAAGCGCAAGCTTGTGCTAAAATGAATTATTTTGATGAACATTTTATAATGAACATGATGTTGCTTAGATGCAGAGAGCTGATATATATATATATATATATATATATATATACTTTCTTTAGTGCCTCTGTCCACTAAAGAAAGTAATCTCATTCATCAAGGCTGAGGAGAAGGCAACACCAGCTGCTAGGACCTCCTTCACTGGCCTTCTCACTGCGCAAGACTGGGAGCTGAAAATTAACCAGATGAAACAGCTTAAATTCCCAGAATACATTGCAGGGACAGCACTGGGTCCAGATATTGTCCTGCTGTGCAAGGCTTCTAAGCAGGTCATCCTCTTGGAACACCATCCCTTGGAAAAATTGTATCAATATAAATACACACACACACACACACACACACACATTGTGTGTTATAATAAAATCCTGCCGTAGACAAAGGACTTCCACAAACTTAAGATTTCTGTAATTTAATGGTCTAAAGCTGCCAGACAATTGCATTATCTGACCTGTTTACCATTTGCTTGCTCCCATTAAAAACCATAATTACTGCCTGGTATTGTGTTTCAAGATTACATTCATAGAAGTTGATTTGCCAAGGAACACAGCAGAATGAATACCCCAAGTCAATCAGTTCATTTGGATTACAAGAATAAAACGTATAATTTGGGACTCCATTATCAGCTGGCTCAGTGTGGAAGGTGTCAGGAAATGCATTTATTTGACTTTCCATCTTAATAGAATTTGCATTATGAGACCTATGAATGCAGTATTTTTTTTCTCTATTTTATCACATCTTAATAATTGTCAATTTAATGAACAGGCTCCAATGAAAGGCTCCGCCCAATTTTTCAGTCATTTGTTTAAAATCTAAATCCCATTCAATAAAATGCTATAAGAGTTCAGCTGTCGGTTGGAAATACAGAGAGTCGAGGATTCAGACAGGAATTTTGAAGGCATGTGGAGAGATTGCAACATTATGTGAATAAAAAATACCAAATGTAGGTTATAAGTTTTTACATTTTAGATAAATAAATAGATAAATGGTTTTGGTCATTGAATTTTTTTAAAAACAAATAAAAGAAAGAAACCAATTGCTTTTGATTTAAATTCCTATTCAGTAAGTCAATAATACCCTTGATTGCTTTTCACATATTCAATGCATACAGAACACTAAGAAATTAAGACGCTACTTTTCATCATGTTGGGGTCCATCAAAAAAGTTTTCAAGAGGGGAAAATCTCTGTGGGAGAAGCATAATGAAATAAATCAATGGCACCTATTCCAGTATAATAAAATATTTTTAAAAACATGATTCCAGTGTGTTATTTGACTGATTAATGAGTGCATTTATTCATTAACAGTACAACAGTTAAAGTGAAGAAGGGTAGTCAGAAGCTACCTGATGTCGTGCTTGTTCCCTACCATCATTGAAAGCACTTAAAAGCCCTGTGAAAGAAGATTTTCTTGATTGGTAGCTTTCAGGTTCTCAAAAATAGACACATCCATTCTTTGTTAAATTTCCAGTTTTGTTTATTTTTTCAGCAGTTTATGATTTTTATTTTTTAATAGAGATTAAGATGGACAGTATTTTATTATTTATTTTATAATGTATTATTGTTATTATTATTACTATTATTATTATTGGAAATAGATATCAAATAGAAGTGCAAGCAATTCGTCTGTGTACATATGTATGCGTTATCCTCACATACACTCCATATTGGAGTAACCTGGAAGTCAACCCAATAAGTTTGAGTTTATAATTTGACCTGAGTGCATATTAAAATGGGCCCATCCACAAACAAGTGGGCATGGGAAAAAATTAAATATAAGAAATTAGTTCTTTATATTTACAGAAAAACAAAACAAAAGTCTGTCACACTGATAGCATGATGTTACTGTTGTGTTTTGTCATTGGAAGTAGCCAATACAGCAGTAAGCCAAGGGACCCAGGCAGGACACAACCAGGTGTGTTACACTGTTGCACTCCTAGTCATAGGCAAGGAATGATACAGCACACACCCAACCCTGTTATACAGCCCAGCTTGGGTCAGGAGGCTCCCTCTCACTTCCACTTTGCCAACCAAATCAGAAAAGCTTAGTATTAACGGGACCTACAATTAATTATGGGGGAAAAAAATTATTTTAAATTAATTGTATGGTTGGATATATTAGCATTGATGGCTCTGAAAAGACAAATACATAAAAATGAGTTACATTTATAAATTTGGATAAGTTCTGGATAAGTTTACAAAATTTGGAAGAGTCATCACTTCAGCAGATCTATGCAATTCCCAGAAATGAAACAAGTGCTGTACTCTCCTAAAGAATATGGAAAGGCCCATAACCTGCTTTTATGGAGATATGAGCGTGTTTACTGTTTGATACCTGTGCGACACAGTAAGAGTTTATGTTTTATTGTTATAGCAAACTTTATCACTTCTCCACTTTTGTCCAAGGACGTAAGTGACAGGTTCAGTGGTATAAAAACAAAGACCAGGAATCAGTCTTGAAAATGTCATATATTCTGCAGTATGCCTGGTCCTCTTAGAAAACTGTGCCAAGCAAGCAGCACATTTCAAACCACCACTAGTACTTCTATGCCGCAAAACAAGCAATTCCACACCTAGCAGTTATCCATTGAAGCATGCTTCCCTTATGCTTATGCGATGACGGTTACAGTCTTAATCACTCAAATGATACAAAAAATGTGAAAGAAATATCTTGCTAAATACTGCATTCCGTCCTTTGCTGAGCCGAGCATGCAATGGCCGCTTGCATGGCCAAATCTAAGCATTTAAGGAGGAGCCAGCATTAGTGGCTCATTTAGGACAGATGGCAGTGCATCCGAAGTTTGTGGCATTATGTGCCATTAGTTTTGATTTAAATCCATAATGACTTGCTTTAATGACACGCTCTTTTACTGATAGTGATTTAACAATAAGGGAACAAGTATCCCAAGTCATGTGATAATAAATCCTGGTAATATGTCCTTACTGGAGATTTTCTATTAAATAAATAAAAAGCTGAAAATAGTTGAGCTAATTGGAGACTTGTCTATTTAGACGTGTAATAATCTCTCATTATCCGCTAAGCAGATCGCTAGTTAAATCTCTGGCTGTTTTCCACAATGTGGCTGTGAACATAAAAGATGACAGGCAGTCCTATTCTTCCTGTAATCATTCCACAGACAAACTGGAAATCATTTTCCATCATGCAGGACACAGTGGATATTCTCTTAAAGGACAATAAGCCTGCATATTCAAAGACAGCAAATCTTTGTATTGAATGCTTTTATCATACATGAAAGAAAGAAAAGACCATGATGGATGTGGATGAAGTGTATATTTTGTGTAGTGAGGATAGCTGAATTCAAGCAGACCCAGTCAGGGATATGTTAATGGAATTCAGGATGAACTGATTAAGCTCACAGTCAGGCAATGCATAGACATGCTGTCAATAATGGGAGATTCAATCAATACTATACCGCCAAACTATTCCATGCTAACAGTACAGTATGTGGCATTGTGCTTAATAAAAAATATAACCCAACCCCAAGTGGGGCACTGCAGCTGTACCACTGAGAAATGTGCTCAACCAGACTTAGATCGTGTAAATATAGAGCTGTATAAATAAGTAAGATAAAGAAAGAGTAATACAAGTATCCCTGTAAAATAACATACTAATGAAAATACACTGCAATATGAACTCAGTAATTTTTACTGTGGAATAAATCCACATATTTGACATAGTAATTATAATGTACACTTTATCCATAGTGCCTGGTGTAAATTCCCTCTGACTGTTCTCTATTGAGATTTCAACCAGCCAAAAAAATAAAATTAAATAAACAGTGTCATGTCAAAACATAATTTTTTAAGATCTGGAAATGAGTGCTTTTTGCATCGTGGATTTGGCTATTAATATCAATCATAGGACACCCTAATACTTGGTACCTTTCCAAACCGTAGCAGACACGTACATAAAGTTCATACATTCATTACTGGCTAACCCTTAGAGGGCTGTCCTGTACTACTTTGCAAACACTCTCCCGTCTTAGGCACCATACAATGAAACAGCAGTCACACTGTGGCAACCTCACAGCCAACATGTGCTCTGACACACACACAAAAGAAGCCATATCCTCGATAAAAAAGAATTGTTTTCCATTAAATTTTCTCATTTTGGCTGAATAATTCAGGGTAATTATGAATAATGATGCTATTTGACATGCTAATGGTGCACTGGTACACTTCTATGAGCCATCAGTCATTGTCAAAAAGGTCAAATATATGGACCGCGCGATGCTGTGCAGAGTTCATTAAACAGTTAAATGGAATGGTGCGTCGTGATTTGCTCCAAGTGGCAAAGCAACTGTGGCTGTGATACAAGTGTTGTTCTCCTTTTAAAAGAGCACGTAACCTTGAGGAAATCAAGCACAAGAAGACAACCTCTAAGGCACTACTGTGGTTCACCAACTGCTCACCACACTAAGGTGAGGGCACATCACTGCATCTGGACAAAGTTCGAAGGTGGAGCTCGAAAGGTCAGATGACTCTCAGTGCACCTGAACGGTCACATTGACCGCTATTTTTACAGTCTTGCACAGCAACACAGAGAAACATTGGAATATTTGTGGCAATTCAAGGCTTACTCTGCCTTCATATAGGGACACACTCAAAGATTAATTTTATTATTATTATTATTATTATTATTATTATTGCTAATACTACTACTACTACCATTCATGGCATATTCATATTGAGAAAACTGATGACTAATCAAAGGTGGATTAAGTGGGCTGAAAGTAAACAGAACATTTTTTAAATTGTATTTACATTGATTTTTTTCCCTAAGGCAGCTAATGACATAACAACAAATGAAAATATTGCTCAGTACAATATATTGGGCTGCACAAACAGTTATTTGTGCAGGTTTTGACATTATTAAACATAACAGCACAGCCATTATAAACTGCAAATATAAACAATCATATTATCAACATATCCAATCACAGAGTATCTGAAGGGCATTTTAGAAATAAGAAAATAAAACTATTTGACAAGGTTTAATGGCCCATATCCCCACAGTGGTTTTGGTAATAATTAAACTGGGGAAAATGTCAGCCAGATCATATCTCGTCCAAGGATGTTACATATATATATACACTACATTTCCAAAAGTATGTGGATACCCCTTCTAATTAGTGGTTTCAGCTATTTCAGCCACATCCATTGCTAACAGGTGCATAAAATCAAGCATACAGTCATGCTCAGTGACTTCCAACGGGGCACTGTCATAGGATGCCACCTTTTGAACAAGTCGGTCTTCTGCCCTGCAAGAGCTGCCCAACTGTAAGTGCTGTTACTGTGAAGTGGGAACCTATAGGTGCAACAACAGCGCAGCCAAGAAGTGGTAGGCCACACAAGCTCACAGAACAGGACAGCCGAATGCTGAAGCGTGTAGTGCGTAAAAATAATTTGTCCTCGGTTGCAACATCAGCACAAGAATTGTCTGTCAGGAGCTTTATGAAATGGGTTTCCATGGCCGAGCAGCCGTACACAAGCCTAGAATCACCATGAGCAATGCCAAGCGTTGGATGGAGTGGTGTAAACGGGTTCTCTGGAGTAATGAATCACACTCCAATATCTGGCAGTCTGACAGGCGAATCTGGTTTTGGTGGAATGCATAGTGCCAACTGTACTGGCCGAATAGTGCCAAGAAAGGTTTGGTGGAGGAGGGATAATGGTCTGGGGCTCTTTTTCACGGACTGGGCAAGGCCCCTTAGTTCCAGTAAAGGGAAATCTCAATGCAACAGCATACAATGACATTCTAGAGAATTGTGCACTTCCAACTGTGGCAACAGCTATGAATAACTGTACAAAATGAGTATTTTACCTTATCGGACCTGTGTTTTGTAGTTGTTCCAATGACCTTTAGCATGCACTGTTATGGTACGTCACTTCGGATAAAAGCATCTGCCAAATGAATGTGTTGTAACATAAAGTAACAGTTTGGGGAAGGCCTTTTCCTGTTTCAATGCCCCTGTCCACAAAGCAAGGTCCATAAAGAGGTGAGAGCACAGAGAGAGCTTTAAAGCAGCTCAATGGGGAAAAAAGTAATGCATTGAACTTTGTCCTGGAGGACCATACTGCATGGAACAGTAGGGATAATAGTTCTTCATGCAGAGGTTCCTGTAGCGGCAGTATAGAAAAAGCAATTATGATGAATTCAAAGAGAAAAATAATATCGTTTTAAAACTTGATCACATTCAAACTGAAGTCCATACAATAACATATTGAATTTTGATGTATTTAGGTGGAGAATAAGAAAAAAAGAAACATTCTCATAAAAACTTTGAGAAACACATTTAAGAGATGTGTGCAGGGAGTTTTTGTGTACCTGGGTAAAACCTCTTTAGCATAGGTAATGTTTCGATGAAACAGAATGTTTGAGTGTTTGTAGTCCAACAGGATCTATTTGGACCTGCCAATGCTATGATGTTGATTGTAGAGGATGATGGTTTGAGACAAGGGCCTTGTCAGATGTTGACAAAGGGAAACGAACAGACAGGACATCGACCACAAACAGACTTTTCCAAAGAGGAAAACATGAAAGGCATGAGAAATGCATAAGGGATTGTTTAGCAAGGTAAGTTTGGGGGTAAAAAATCTTAAAAGAAATTGGCAGAGAAACCCATGCATATAAAATTTTAATTGGAGATTGTAGTGTAAGTGCATCAAATATTCACAGCAAATCAGAATGGTCTTTTTTTGCAGTTTGGGCTTCCTAATGGCAAAAAGGAGATTTAAAAAATGTTCAAACAAAGCTTTTGTTTTTCTGACATTCTTGCACCACTAACCACAACACTTCTTCAGCTTCGCTGTAAAATGAAATATGAGATCTTTCTCTCAAACGGGCAAATGTGCCTGACAGCACGAATGTCCGTTGACTTGTATGGCCAGAGGGGACTTGCAGAGGTGGTCTCGGGCAATATGAACGGACATGCAATATGTCAGCCTTTCAATTCTCCTCCCCCTGATGGTCCCAAGCCAGCCTGGCGGCGACTACGCCTGGGACGAGACAGCCCCGCCCAGCTACGGCACAAACTCACGCCACTCTGGAGCATCTCTTGGATAAACACTACGAGGGAAAAGGGTTTTTTTTTTCTTTTTTGCTTTTTTGTATTCTGTCCTGCAGCCTGGAATATCCAATGACCTGATTTCTCTTGTGGTTTCCAGCACAAAAACACAGTGATCCACACAGCCGGCTGGTCATCCGGTGTGTGCTGGGAACAGCGTGCAGCAGTGCCCTATCAGCACACTGGCCCTGGAGGGGTGGGAGGGAGCGTCGTTACAGGGAGCATCGTTACAGGGCCTGACATCAGAGGGGAGCCAAGACACAGAGAGATTTTTAAAGGAAGATTCTGTCAATCTGTCAGGGGCCAAGGCGGTGAGCTTGTCAAAAGCCATCAGACAGAGGACTCTAGATGTCTCTGCTGTGGATACTCAGCACTCACACAGAGGACCAATGAAAGCCTGACAAAGGCAATAAATAAGCCATGCTCTCCGGTGACAACACCATTCACTGTTCTGAATACAAGCCCATGAAGAACAAAATGAAAAATAAAACACAAAAAATGAAACCCTTAATTTTCCATTCGTATTTTAAACTGATTCACTGCATTCACAAGCAATGGAGCATACAAACTTATTTGTATGCATCTCATTTTTTAAAAACTATTACTCGCAGTGATTTGTTATGCATCATATAATTTCCATTCCATTTCATGTCATATCTGTTTTATAATTTGCACTATGTCTCTGTAATGCACTCTGTGGAACATTCTGTTACAAGTCATTTGTTAAGAGTGTTGTGTAAAAATTTTTTAAAAAAGATTGCTCTGAAACAGATATTTTCTATTTTACTTTCATTTTCTTTAGCCATATAATTTCTTTCACCTGTATAGCAAATTAGCAGTAAAAGAGCAATTGATAGCTACCAATATAATGAAAAAAGTATCTAATGGTGACGTTTATCTGATCAATGAGATGTGCCATAAAAAAGGCGAGGTAATATGGTTTTAAACACCCCAGCATATTAAAACTGGACAGCAGTTTGTTCTTTATTTTTCCCGAAGTGTTGACTCCAATAAAGGTTATTCACCAAATTAGCTCCTGCTTGTGTAATCTTTAATTTGGGTCAGAATGGTACAGAATGGTGTTCCGCTTGGAAGTGGGAGATAATTTAATTAGCTGTATTTTATAACCTTCTAGCAGTAGTCTAGCAGTCTCTAAATGCAATGTTTCATAAAGAGATGAATAAACAGCCCCTGCAGACACCAGTTATTGGCTAGTAAACATCACTAATGCAAAATGTCAGGTATGCCCGCAAGTTCAGTGGGTTAACCTACAGTCAACCAAGCTAGTATTGCAGTGTGATATTATTACCTCAGTTACCAGGTAATTAGCTAATAAGCCATGCTAACTGTCTCAGAACACAGAGTGTACTTCTTAGGTTGAAGTCATGCGTCCGGTTTGACACTGCAAGCTAGTTAGAAAGTGTCTAATATTGTAGTGATTATGAATTGCAGAGCTCATCATTTCAGCCAATTTGGCAACCATTTTGAGCTAAGTTGTGGCCTTTCTCTATGCGCAGTTTTCATAAGAAACATGAAACTAAAACAAACGTTTCGGTGTACACTACTACTACAGTTCTGATTTGTGATTCTAAATGTCTTTTCTCAAGTAAGCAATTAAATACATTAAGTCAATTGCTTGGAACACATGCACTATAGACTATACAGATTGTATTGGGAGCTTCCTTTCCATTATAGCCCATAAATCAATAACATAGAAAAAAAAAAAGAATATCCCATATCACTTCAACTTGTTTACAATCAAAGATGAGGATGCCCGGAGAGGGGCACACTCATCAGTTTGGCAAAGGCTTATCAGAGAATGACATGCCCCACACACACACACACCAGTGTTTCCCACACATCCGTTTTACTTGGGTGGGTTGCTCAAACACTTGGAGACCCAACTTTTACCATTTTCTATTTTTTACCCATCTGAGGAAACCACCATCCTCGATCAATTAACTACCAATCTCCCCTCACTATTTCTGGTTATTATTGTTCAAGGGCACTAGCTTATCAATTTAGCATATTCTACCCCCACCCCCTTGCCGGTCTGCAATCGCAAAACCCAACTTTTTTTTACAAGCACAGACTAGGTAAAGCTTTCTCCTTTTATGCATATTGTTTAATTATTCTCTGAATTCTATATTGGCAGCAATGCAGCACACTTTTAACATAATCAGTTCTAATGCACAGTGAAGTTGTTATGGCCACTCATCAGAGAGATGAAAATGCATTTATGCATTTATTCAGTAGATGTAATGGAGGGGAGGTGGGGGTAACCCAATAAATAAATGTTAAAGGTGGTACCATTTGCATTTGTTTGTCAAATATATTATATATAAATTATTTAATATATTTTATTAAAATTTATTATAATATATGTAATGGACCATTTTTACATACGCCATCCTCCCATCTGAACGACACAAGGTCACTACGTGATGAGGTGGTCGTTTTATTTCTTATTTTGCTTTTGTTTGAAGAATAAAATTATTGACAAGGACAGCACCGCAGAACAGGGGCATTGTGCTGTGACACTCATTTCAGTGATCTGGAATGGTTACGTAACCATAACAACGTCAGTAATACAATCATCATTATTCTGTAGCTTTACAATATATAAAGCTGGGAACAGTATCCCGGCACAGGAGCACCATAGCGTCTGATGGCTGTCACGTTGATCAGGCACTGATCATCAGAACTGATCAACAAATCACCTATTATATAGCAGAATATTATAGTTATCAATGACTGTGCATTGTACACTTGCATTTCTGAGGTATAATGAAGGAATGACCATTTTGCTGAAATGATTTCAGGTCATTTTAGTGTGTTTTCATTTAGTACCTCAGGACGACTGGAAAAAATGCTGCTAATTATGAATTTTAATAGGATTAGTAGGATCTTGTAATCAACTATTCACAACGTTGTTGTAATGAATTAATCCTGAAGGGAACTGTTTAATCAAAATGTGTTATTCATGTTTTTAAAGGATTTACATGTTCCTGATGAGGTTGCCTCTTTTCTATGAGAAATTCAAATGCAATAGAAGCAGATATGTTTGGCCTGATATGAAACACATAATCCTTCACTCATGTTTGACCTTGAGTACGTCTCTGGCACTGCAAAGCAATGCTACTGTAACATGTTTACAGGGATTGTTTTTTTTTCGTTTGTTTTTTCCCCCAAAACTAGCAGATTAACTATTCAGGTGTTTATCAGATGGCATTTTGGAAACCTTTTTGACAAAGATAAAACGATCCCCCCCCATACATTGTTTGCATCATTTAGGACACATTTCTGGACCCTGGAGGACTGCAAGTGACACGCCTTATTCAATGTTAAAAGAACGGTAGGGTCAACTTGACCTCGAGCAAAAATGTGATACCATGTCCCCTTTCAACTGACCAAAGCCACACAAAGAAGCGTATTGTTGATAGTCAACCATCATGACACTATTCACACTGGTAGCTTCCTGAATCAATCAATAAATAAATAAATAAATAAATAAATGAACAAATGAATGAATGAATAAATAAATAATCTAGGCCTAAAGAATGTAACCACTACTGCCTAGTGATATAAGAGATTATACATAGCCTTACGTAAATCGGTATAGCGTATATGAAAACAGACATAAGGTGGTATTGAAATGAAGGAACGAATGTCACATATCCACAGTTCAAAACATAACTGGATGTCAGCAGCTGTCACTGTTATATTCTGAACTATGAAGTGAAATGCAGTCTGGATTTTAAATTCCCATTTTTGTATACCAAAATACAATACAGACTTCAGAGTGAAAAGTATATTTCACATTCAAAAAGAAGAGGGAAATGTAGTTTTCTCTTGAGAGCCACTGACTGGATTAAAATCCCCCAGAACAGAAAAAAAGGTCCAATAGCAAATCAATTGATCTGGTTAGTGCGTAAAACATATGCAAATTCAGATACTTTGATGTTTGCCGCATATGTGAATGCAAACAGTCATACACAACAGTTTCTATAATAAAAGATGCTGCTCTGCTGATAACACGGGCAGGCTTACGGATTCAGCTGCATAATAAGCTATGGCAACAATTCAACCCTACATTTGCATAAAGCAAACAAACTAAATGACAATGCGGATTTACAGCAACAAAGAATAAGAGCAGGCATTAAACGTATTGTGCAGGATTTCAGAGAATTATCGGACTAAATTTGCAGCAGCTGAATTATAATTTCAGCAGCAGAAGTCATTTTTGTCCCGTAACAGCAAATTATATGAGCTGCCACTTAAACACATCATAAATAGCACATGCATATTACACATACAGTATGTGTTCTCACACACACACACACACACAGGTAATTAATTTTTAATAATTGTTTTTGTCATTTGTTGTCTGACTTACAATGTAATGCTCACATCTCACAGCTCACAGAAAACTGACTGCATGGAGCAGGTATGAAGGACAGTGCAGTGAATAAAAATAACTGGTTTTATTAAAGGCTTAAGATTTACCAGTAACCACCACAAAAACAAAAATACAACTCAACAAATAATTTACAAACTTCAAACACATGTGGAAGTTGCGAATATACAAATCATCAGCATCAAATTGCTGCTCACCTCAGAGGCTGTAACACAGGCAACCCAGGTATATGAACCCCAGAAATGCAGGTGACCTTCGACCTTTATAGTGGCCTGAGGTCCAGTCTGTTCCATGGGCACAGCCATGATAAATTTTGGTCAACTGCACACACATACAGATCAAATACCATGGAAAATACAATTTTATTTTTGTCTTATTTCAAAACATAATCTATAAATGTCATTGCCAAATTACTGTCTCCCACAACATTTACGTAATGCTGTTTAATCCATAACATAAACTTTTTAAAGAGACTGGTCTGGGACACCCAACTCAACCTATGAACTTTACATATACTTCACTATACAACAGCTAGTAAGCAGACAAGTATACTATAATCACACATACAGAATAAATAATTTTCCACATTAACAGTTCCAATTACTCTACCCTGAGCCCTACTTTTTTCCAAAAAAAAGGTAAATGCTCAAACTAAGTTACCTTCAGTTCTAAAGGCATTATACTCATGTTATCTACATAAATTGACCTATGGAATATGTGAAACCACAAATTAATTTTCACTCTTCCTGTGACTGATATATAGTTTATATTAGTCTTTCACAACAGATACAATAGATAAGGTTCAGAGGACAGGCCTCAGTGAACATTAATTGAACATTAAGTTCATTTCAAGCAAATAGCATTATTATTTTCAATCAGAAGCATGTGGGGAACTTGACAAAGGTATAATTTTATGGTCAAATAGAAGTGTTTTTGGTTTGGAAATGTTTTTTGATTGAACTCTGAAAGCCACTGATTAGGAGCTCTGTGTACTGGGGGGGTCTCTTGAGTTTAATCCCAATCTGCCACCCTCTAGGGCTGAATTTCAATCTGAAAAGGATCCCTGCAGCATGTTGTTGCCACTCGCCAAAGCAGGCTGCCCTTCTCTCAGCTCGCGTGCCCTTTTAGGCCCTGTCGTTTTAGCACTTCACTAGAAAAGCAATAAAGTGCAGAAACATAGAATCCACCACGAGGGAAGTCATACTTCAGCTGTCCAGCTACCTTTCTCAGCCCAAAATGTATGCAAATATTGCTTAGATATCATACAGCCTAAGATGGAAAACACCTACCCAGTAGTAATAGTAGTACTAGTAATAGGAATGAAGGACAAAATGCATTTCAACATGTTACTGACTGCAGCTACTGGACCCGAGAGGATAAAACAGCTTTAATCAAAAAGACAAAAACAGAAAAGCATCTGGGCTAGCTAGATCAATTCAAGTTGAGTTTGGCCATTAACAGTAGAAACTTACTGTAACTTTGCTCTGGTGCTGAACAGGCAATATAATAGAAAGCTTTACAATGGGTCAAGACATTGACCTTAAAATGGCAGACTAGGAATCTTAACCACAATATAAAATATGAAACATTCTTTGCAAATAATAAAAATATGTGATTGGCAGCATTTCGCTAATAGATAGGCACCATGCATTAAATCAGTGGCAGTTAGCCTTCCTGACACAAAACAGTGCATGAGACAAATCTAAATTAAATGTTGATGCTTCCAGCAATTAATAAACCATAGCACTATAAATCATTTACATGCATTAATGAATCTTGGCTGGACTGAGACAGGGAAAAGGAGACAATCTTACAACACCTGGCACATCACACCTTTGCATGTGGAGGTTCATTACCTCAACATCACAACAAGTCGAATTGTTTCACAACAAGCTTAATTGTCACCAGTCAGGACAGATCTATTTTCTATTCATTTTTAACAGCTCATGCAAAAATGAATTCGTCTTTTTAGCGACCGCATGCAACATATGCGGGCAGCAGTGTAGCATAATGGGTAATGAGCTGGTCTTGTAACCTAAAGGTCACAGGTTCGATTCCCAGGTAGGACATTGCCGTTGTACCCTTGAGCAAAGTACTTAACCTGCATTGCTTCTGATATCCTGCTGTATAAATGGATGCAATGCTATGTAAAAAGTTGTGTAAATCGCTCTGGATAAGAGCATCTGCTAATTGCCTGTAATGTAATGTAACAGTCTGGGTGAATAACACCTTGCTGAAATAATGTCATCAACACAATGATATTGTGACATGGCTGTTTCAGTGGCCTTTAAATGAATGTGAAGAATCAATACCCTTCAACAATGTTAAAAGCAGTCTTTTAAATCATATCACATCATATGAAAAATACTGACACTAGTTCTATGGTAAGTAAAGTGTGTGTGTGTGTGAATTGAAAGACAGAGACACAGAGAGAGTAAGAGGAAACAAAACCAGGGCCTGGACCTAACACACTTCATCCGGCCGACCAATGGTGTAACTTCATATCTCGGTCGACCAATGGGGTAACTTCATCACTCACTCAGTCACTCAGTCACAGATATCGCGTTTGTAGGGCTGGGCCCGCTGTTGCTGTCCAGCCAAAAAGACAGACAGAAAGAAAGAAAGAAAAGGAGAGAGAAAAAAACAGAGGCTTTGATCTGGGGGAGCAATCACCCATGAAACCTATTGCAGGTAATGCTCAAGAGCAATTCCGCTACACAGAGAGGCAAGCAAACAAAGAACTATTCTTATTCATCTACCACTATGCACACTCATACATGAAACCCAGGCTTGGCATTAACACCCGCCACTGGCCAAATGTGGGTAGAATTTGGCAGTGGCATGTAACTCAGTCACTCTTACTAGTCACTTCAGCAGGAGCAATTTCTATGAAGAAAATGTAGTTTACAAAATCTGAAATAGTTAAGTCAATTTGTAGTGATACTATATGAATACTACAACTCCCATGAGCACTGTGTGCACACTATGTGCTCATCCCATTGGTCATCCACTTTGCTCCCACTCGCTCTCACTTCCTCAGTGGAAGAGGGAAGCATCTACCAAAATCCAACAGCCGAATACAGTGGCACATACAAACGTGTGTATACCTATACTCATTACAGCTTCAAAGATTTCATTTAGAGCACAGATTCAGATTCTCCTGTTTTGAAAACAGAGAAGTGACAATAAACCTCATTTACGAAACATGCATACGATCACATTCGATCGTAAATTGTGTGTAGGAATGTTTCCTAGAACATTTCAGCATTCATCTTTTTTCTTTTTTTATCTGTATTTGTTTATGTCTGTTTCCTTATGCTAATCACATGAACAGGATTGCGGATAAAATTCATTAAGTCACCAATCATCATACACCTGGGGTATGCACAAAAACAAAGGTCTGCACACGTGTTCTGAATCCCATAGTGGTTCTTCATATGAACATTTATAATAACAAATGTAAGTATAATTTAAGGAAAGTTTTGTGAATGAGGCCCAATGACTGTAGCATCAAACAGATAACAACAATGGTTTGGTAAAGCAGCATGAACTTGGACTACAGACAGTTCTGTGACTTGGACAGATGGATGTCCATGATTTCAAAGTCACTTTAGTTTATTCAGTGCTTCAAAAAAGAAAAGAAGAAAGCAGGCTTGTCACAGTGGCCATGAAAATAACATTGAAATAACACTGCCACTACACTTTGTGTGCATTCTTGCCCACAAAGCCAAGAATGCACTGTATTATTCAAAAAGAGAATAGGCACATTATTCAAAAAACCAGAGCAGAATGTATGCAATTGTATTCAAGCTTTGTTTGTTTGTTGACCAATCAGATTAACAGACTAAGTATTGGGCATTTTGACATAGTAAAATAAAAGGAAATGGCAAAATTGACAGTGATACATGATTGCTCCTCTTCAGTATTGCCTGCACTCACTGCAGTGTTCATTATAAAACATCTGTTTTAATATATGTTCTATCCCTGGTTTAATATAGGTTTCATATCTGTTTTAATATAGGCTTTATACATAAAATCAAATCATGCTTTGTTTTGTCATGAAATTGTACTTCTCCTGAAACTTTTCTGCCATAAACATCTGTTTATATAGCCTTTTCATAAGGTCATCACGCACTTCCCTCAGACCAAGCTGTTGCTGAGCAACCAGAGGCTGTTGTGATGCTCCATTGAGCACACAATGTTCCAGTGGCTGGCAAGAGAAACAAGAAAGCAACGTCTTACCTGGACCTGATTTAGACCAGAATGGCTGTCAGTTCACCCTCTCGCCTGGCATCAGCACGCACAAATTCACTGCCTGAGTCATAACAGGCCTTCGGAAAAAATAATATATAAGGAAAGAAGGATACGTCCAGGGACCACTGGTTTTCGATTTACCAGTGCAAAGGACAATTCCGTCTGAAGAAACACCGCTGATGCCTTGATGATGTGCTGGCCAAAACGAAATGTGGATGTGTTCATATTTCCGGGCACTGAAAGAAATAAGATAAGTCAAATGATTGTTACTTACTGTGGTTTGAGTTTGATGGTAGCTAAGGCTTTCCTAAATAGGCATCAACCACATCCTGAAATAATGTTTCCGCAAATAGGTGAACATCCTTTAAACAGGGGATGAAACACAGGGGAGACAGTAAACATATTCCACAATATCCAGCAGAACACATTTTCTGTGATCATCGAGAGAGAAAACTCAAGTCCTTCTTGATGTTGAGCTGCCGGCTTCACAGTTGGACAGTCCCCCAGCTAAGCTGTGCAGTCATTGCCTTGTAATACTTTACTTGTGAAATTGCCACAGACAGATTTCATGTGCAGCTGTCATAGATTAGTAGTCGTCACAGTACTCGTAGTACTCAAAATCTGGTAGTATGGAAAAGTACTGAAATCTTTAACAGAAACCCATTTTGAACATATTTGAGTAAGCTTGGACTTATGACAAAAATACAGGCTTTGAATGCATGCCATTAACCAAAAAAGTAAACAAAATTATCCCATTTCATGTCTCATTTTGGGAAGATGATCATCTATTATCATCCAAATTAGAAGATGCCAGGGATATTAACAGGGTCTCTGTGATTATGTCACATCCAACCAAAATACGCTCTTTATAAAATATACACACGATCCCTAGCAGCAACATTAATTACTGCAGCTACAGAGCTTTTTAACAGGCTATCTTCACAGAGAATATTTTAAAGGACTGATCCTGAGGAGAATATGCAATGCTCTGAATGCTTAAGGACAGCGTTTTGATTACAGATGTGATGGGTTAAAGGGCTTGAGTCTGAAAGGCGCAGCATCTGAATGCAAATGTTGGATACAGAAAAGTATGAAAATTAAGTCTCAATCGCATCAAAACCAATTTTTAAAAAATATTTCTCCATGTTGCTTGGCAAACATAATTTACAACATCTTATGCATTGAATTAAACAAATTCACAGTTCCTGTACATAGTTCACAGTTTGTCATTGCAATAATTCTGAGGCATTTGCTTTATCAAGGGTAGTACATGCTCAATACCATTATTGCACCCATGAATAACCCTCTCTATATATACATATATCTTCCTGAGACCCAGCAATTCATTTGTGCACCCGATAGGGGACATGAGTCTTTGGTCTTAATTTCAAGAACACTGCAAGGGACATTGCATAAAAATTAAATGAATAATATTTTTTAAAATATTTTCACTGAAAAAATTAAAAACTTCTACTTTTTTTCTCAAGAGGTTATAGTCTGATGCGCATCTGGATGGGTGAGGAACAGGCAAAAATAATTATTGTCAGATGCAAACAAAAAGAAAATACTTCCTTGTTTTCCTATTCCTGTTATATTTACATATTACCAAACCATATTGCCATGACCAATTTCTCTGGATTGTGCATGACTTGTAGAGGGTGAGGCAAATTAATTATGGTAATGAAGGTAAATTGAGCCTATATGATTGCATTGTCAGATTGAGGGTCTAGGTACAGAACATTGCAGCTGAAACTTCAGGGTAATGAGGGACCATTTTCCCTCTCCCTCATGCACAACATTCTCACTGTGCCTCTGTCCTCATATTGCATCAATTTGGCTACTTTGGTTAGCTTGCAGAGCAGAACCCTGGCTGGATTTGGACAGAGTCCCAGAAGACCCGTAAACACAGAGAACGCCAGCTGTCTCAGACATTAACATTCTGAATGGAACCCAGCTATTCCACAATTAAAAATTAAGAATAGAGCAATTACTTTATTTTGCATAGTGACAGCCCAATTAATGTTCATTACGCCCTTTTTCATCAGGCAGAATTTCTTAAGCAAAAGTTATATCAGCCTCTTGATCAGAAATATGAGAGAGAGAGAGAGAGAGAGAGAGAGAGAGAGAGACCGAGAGAGCTCACCTAAAACTGAAGCGTTTCATCAAGAATAGTGCTGAGTTCACTGTGCATCTGGTTCACGTGTGCTATCTTAAAGCTTTCCCAAAACATTCTGACAAAGTTTGAGGAATAACTGTTAAAAAATACATGAAAATGTTTTTCGTTTTTGAGATACCATTTACATTTACAGCACCTACCCATTGCAATTGAAGCTAGAGATAAATGTTTATACATTTGTCGGTTCATTCCACTCTATACACAAAACTTTCCAGGAGGTGACATGTTGAATCCTTATCTTACCTTGAATACACAGATTGAAAGGCTATGGTGCAATCATTGAAATACAGGAGGCTGTGTTCAACCTGTGATACATATTTTCCCTCTAGATGATATAAACCTATAAACCTGAATGCGATGTCTTGTGTAAAGGTTTAATTTAATCTGAAAATTCATTCTAAAAATAATCAGCAGAAAAATCAACCTCCATCGACTTCAAATTTTAAACTTTGTGTCTGAGATTATTGGCATTGACATGTGATACCACACATGGTTATTTGAAATTGAATGCACGATTGAAATTGTGATTGCGAAAAGGGAGGGGGACTTCTGACAGGTGTACTGTGATCACAAACTGGGGTGGTGTGGCAGGGTTGGGGGGTGGGGGGGTTTATGTTTGAAAATGTTTGTGAACCAGTGCAAGAGGTGCGAGATCCACAGAAATCCTGGAATGCAGCCAATCCAAATCCGGCACAAATTCAGTACTATAAATGTACACAATCTAAAATAAACCAATGTTTAATCTGTCATGATATATTAAAATGGTAGCACTGACAAGACCGCATCCATGCACTGATAACCGCAGATGTAAACGGCACAATGCCACGTGGCCGTGTGTCTGCACACAGGAACATTAACACCCACTGTTGGATCAAGAGGGACACAGGTGGCAAAGTTCTGTCAAAATGTCAGAGCTTAAACATGCACAACAATAGTATCTGCCTGTCTGTCTGCCATTCTATTATCAGTCTAATATCTATCAATAACAGTTGTTGAAAAAGACCAAATCTATTGACACATTTGTAAATGGATCAATTTGCATCATGAATTGGACATTTAATAATTCAATTAATACATAATAGATACAAATTCATGTACATTTCATGATGTATATAAATGCAATTATAATTATGTTGACAAATGAGTTAACGGTTTACAAATGTCATATAAACAATCTTATGAGTTGATAATAACTGCTTACAAGTGCATGAGAAGTCAATTATAAATGCTTTATGAATTGAAAACATACTGTTATCAATAGGCTTATAATGAGCTTATAAATCATGAATGCATTTCTTATAAATATATTTACTGATATGTAACTATTTACTGAGCCCACTAACAGTATATAACAAAGTAATAATAAATAATGGGTTGTAATCTATTTGTTGATGCTTATGAATACATTATTATGCGGGGTTATTATAAAGCATTACCCTAAATTCATATAACTATGAATTTTACACAGGGCGAACATAAAAAACAATGGTTTTTGTGGGTACATATAAACAAGATGTGGTAAAATTCCATGTATCTATCCATCCATTTACTATACTGCTTACTCCTGGTCAGGGTTGCAGGGAGCTGGAGCCTATATACCAGTGTGTATTTGGTGGGGGTGGCCAGGATGCGAACATGGTACCTTCTTGCTATGAGGAGACAATGGTATTCCCTGCACCACTGGACCTAATAATCTTGTTAGCTGAACAACATAATAGGAGTTCAGAAAACTTATGGTGGCAGTGTCTACATAAAAGATTTGTCATTACAGCTTAGAATTTGTCATTCAAAGAAATTAAGCCAACTTAAATAATGCATTGCAATCAGTTATTTACAATTTTGTAGTTGGAGGAGCCTTATTATTTTTTACAGTGCAGTATAAGTCAATACAATAATAACACACACCATTAGCTGTCCCCATGCCCACTCCCGGTAACACAAAGGCATCCAACTGTTTGCTTCCTCTCTGAAGGTTACAAAGGTACTGTTTGTGAGAGACAACTTAAATATACACAAAGAAAGCAGGATTAAGAAACTGAAAGCCTATCTCTGGGAGAGCAGAGTACAGCATGCGGCTGAAAGAGGCCCCTGTGCCTTCAGTTTCTCTCCCAGAGTTCCTAAAATATACTCAGGCATGACGCTCTGGACAAAGGCAGGGTGAGCCCATTACAAAATCATCTGGGGCCTGCATCACAAAAGCTACAGGCTCGGGCAGTCACACTTACAACCTTGAGCAGTTTAAAAGAGGACCATGATATCATAATCTAAATTGCTTTTCACAAAGCAACTCAACACACAGTCATGTTCAGCCGCAGATACTGCAAAGGTTGCAGGTACTTACAAGACTACTATTATTATTATTATTATTATTATTATTATTATTATTATTACTATTATTACAACTATTGTTCGGATCCATTGTGAATCTATACATTCCTATTCCTAGAAATGATTAAATCCAGAACTTACCCACTTTAAATCACAATGCAAGATAAATCATAATTTTCTATAGTGACACACTCTTGCTCCAATTACAATTATTTCACAATTATGTTCAGTTTAAACTTTCATATTATGGTAACAGTATTTAATTTCTCATCATAAAATAGACAAGTTTAAAAATGCTAAATGGTCCAGAGAGGTAAAATTCTACTTCATAAAATGAATAATTGATACAATACTACAGTAAGTCAACAACAAGATCAATCAGTGCAAGTACTTTTTTTAGTCATGTCATACTGTATTGCACAAGCTCACATTTTAGCTGTGTGGTCATTTTCAGAATGCATTGCCATTATCGGTATAATTGATTCTTACTAAACCATAACAACATGTTGAATGCACATTTTATGTCTTATATTTCTAATAGTTACTATTTCACTTTTATAACAATAATTACAAAGGCCACCAATGCACAAGGTTGTTATACTAAATGAATTCATGGTCATTAAAATTCAAAGCACACTCAGTCAAGGAATAAAAAAGGTAAATATATTTTTGTAATCATTAAAACACCCAAACCCTCACACATATAGAGATTCAACACCAGCAATACTAACTCACACAAAGAGACTGGGTAACCCTTCAACCTCTTCATTCACACCTGCCAGTCTGGGTATCATAATTGGCCCTAATTATCGAATATTCCTTATAAATAAAATGTTAAATGAGGAGCTCAGTGGCTGAAAACAGAATTAATGTACTTGGAGTGGTTTGAAGAACCCACTGGCAATAATTTTGCTCTAATGCCCAGTTCCTCTTGAAAAGAGCCAATAAGGCCTCTTCCTAATGATCAACAACATTTCCTTCAGTGCAGACTGAAGAGACAGATGATGCAAGACCTATCTGACACAATCCATTTAAAGTAACTAAGAAAAACTTGTTGAGCACAAAGGCTAATCACATCATCTTGTGATCATCTTGAATAGAAGTGCATCTGAAAGCTTAGGTTTTTATCTGAGTGAGTGCTATTTTATTTAAGTCAGTGCTGCTAGATGTTGCATTTATCCTTTTTGTGACAAAGTTCAATGTTATTAAATGAAAGCTTGTTAACATCAAGTCAACCCCTGGTTACAACTGCGAGCACCATTTATCAGGGAGAGTAAAAATAATCAATCAGAAGCAAAAGCAAATGAAGTTGTGTGGTTTTCACCTGTAAAATAGGTCCTAATTATCATGAAAGAGTGAAGTGCAATGTTCAATAAAAATCCACTGTCACCATTGTGTTTGCATGGAGAACATCTGTCATCCTCAGTGGTCTGTGAACTACTCAACCTCTCTCAATTCTATAGTGAATGCACTTCAGCATAATGAAATTCAGGAAAAAAAGAGAAGAGGAACCGGAGAAACAGAAACAGTGAAGCTATAGGATGCAGACATGATTAAGAAAAGAATAAATGATGACGAAGTATAATCTGATCGTTTACAAACCAAAGACTTGGGTATATTATCTCCAACTCTGCCTAAATTCTGCAAAGGAATCTTAGATTCAATTTTCTGATCAGCAGGAGCTCAACAGTAAACCTGTCTGACACAGAGTTATCATCCTCCCATCTACAGCACAGCCCTGAACACTATGATTTAAAAAATGAAAGAGCTAGTCTTGTTACAATGAGGACCAGTACAGTGTGCTCAGACAAAAACAGGCGTGATTATTTCTATAAACTACAGTGTGGCACAGTATAAATTTATCTACAAGACACATACCGATCATGACCAAAGATAAGAAACCAATAAGGTCATGATCTATTATGACAACCACCTCCCAAGGGCAATCACTTTGTCTATAAACCTTGTGTTATTCTGGAAACGGTAAATCTGTATGGGTTTTGGTTTGGACAAGTAGGTATTTGTCCTTATTACTGACTTACAAATAAATGCATCAGTTTTTTCCTCAGAGATTGGAGAGTTAATTTTGGTGATTGCTGAAAGTACCAAATATTGTATGACTAAAGGAAAAAACACTTATGTTTGCTTGTAAGTCAGAGCTTAGCACAAATGTTATTTGAATCCATGCTGTTGCGACTGTTAGCAGCATTGATGCTGATTCAAATATGTTGCTGCTTGTAGGTGGAGAGGAAAGAAATACTTACACCGAGCAGTCTTCCCACATGAATCATGTCACCAGAAGAAGAATAGTAGGAGGACAGTGAACAGCAGATCAAAGGTGGATGAAACTTTGAAACTGGCATACATTTATTTAATTATTTGTTTATTTATTTAGCCATATAAAGTAATTGAGAAAGTAAATAAAAGAAAATAGACACAAAAGCCTAGCTTGTGACAAGAGTCTGATTGACTTTCTTGGTTTCCTAAGTACTGTGCAGATAAGCTGCTTAGCCCAATCAGAGAATTACAAACAGAAACACCACGGAAAGGCAAATCTGTGCTAAATGAGCAGTGGGTCTTTACCAGAGAGCCACTCTCTTCCAAGCATTCCTTAGTTTCCTAACAGCTCCTTAAAGTTCACTCCACACAAACCTTAACTCAGTGTCCCCAGCTATTCACTCCAAGCTCTGCTGAAACACAGAAATTCAGAACTTCAGCTGTGCTTTTCCAAATACTCCTGGGGTGGCTGTAATCATGAAAGTGTCTTGTTTCATCTCTGTCACCCTGAACGCTTACCCCTGTTTTCTTGGTAAAAACGGAGCATGCATGCAATTCGGAAGGACTTCAATGTTTTTACAACTCAGCTATCGTTGGTGTACTTCATTTTTCAATGTGTGTGCATGTACTTGATAGGAACCACATGCTTCCTGTGTCTGTGGCATGATCTCCCCTTGAGTAAGAATAGTGCTTGCACCTTGTTCACGCTTCCAAAACAAATTTTTTATTGTGTGTTATCATTTAAATCTATGAGGATCTTCATCAGGTCCGTGGAAGACAATACACTCATAAGCACACTTACAGTGCATCCACAGAGGACACAGCCTCAGTCTAACCAGCAAGTGTACAACAGGTTGTAATGGTTATATTTTCTGACAGCTGGATGTTATGTTTAGTAATAGTTCATGTCTTTCTGTGTCTGTTTGTCTATTTCCTGTGAAAAAACATTGTTACTTTGTTTCAGAGCCTGAACAGGCTATCTAGAAAATTATTTTATTTCAGTGTTGAATTATGTAAATGAGTTCAAAACATGTTATTTATGTCAATGGAATCAGCCTATTGCAGCAGACACCTCTGGAAAGAATACGTACAATACAGTACTGTATGTGCAACATCCTATTTGAGCGAGTACATAAATCATTATCATAATGTGCAGTGTCAGCACACTATCTCCAGGAAAGGCATTAGCAGTGGAAATTACATTAGGTGGACAAGGATCCACTGAGAAAGGGCAACTAAACGAGCACAGAAAAGATTAAGCCTCTGGCCAAATAGCCATATCAACATCTCTGGTGCTCCCTGGGGAGTTTTGTTGACCCATTGATTATTTTGTCACCATAACCTTTGCTGTGATTGAGGATTGTTGGATACTTTATGCGTGTACATCTGCACACAAAAAAGCAAACTTAAATTCCTCTCCCTGCAGTCATATTCATTAAAAAATGCAATGGTTACATTTAAAACCAGACAGCCATCTGTCATGGCCTACAGATCCATGGCAGAAACAATAGTGCCTCTCATTCATCAAGTAAGTAATGGGAGAGAACAATTTTTGTTGACTTGAACATTGAGCTTTGAGATGTAACATATGTTTGGAGAACACAGCATAATTGATTACAGTAAATGAAATGAGATTCCGTGTGAAGAGACAAAAAACTGACCTTTTTAACCCATCAGTCATTGTAGGACCTTGTATGAACTACAGATACAGTTACATAAAAGATCAGAAATAAGAAAATGACTTATGAGGGAAAAAGGCATTGAGAAATGATTACATTCACTATTGACACAAGCCATGTTCTGCACTTGCTTTCTGTCCATGTGATCAAAACAATGTTTTATCTTGCACTAAAAAATAGGTTCAGAATAAAAATACAATCATCTTTTTTACTGGTTACCAGAATCTAATATTAGTCTTCCTTGAATTTAGTTCATGTTTATTTAATTTCAAAGACTAAAGACTAAGTAAAAAAACTGTAGAATGGTAGCATTTGCATTTCTTGCAGAGTGAAGGGTATATCACACTGCACTGAATCCAGGCCAATATTGCCCCCAGCCGTGCACTAAATTTGTCTCTGCTGCATAAAAACAAGGCAGAGTTAAAGGTCAAACGACCACCCACGCTAAGTAAAATACCGAATATAAAGCTTAAATATCTGAAAAAAAATTTATTTAAGCAAAGCAAGAAAGGAAATGGGGAATCAGTAATCTGAAAGTTTTTGCGTAGTCACAACTCAGTAAAAAAAAAAAACTGATGGTCATTCAGGATAACATGTTCTGTATTATTGGTTTTACACTGTAGTATTACTGTACTATTACAGATCAAATTTAGTTTCTCAAATAGAGGGATGTGCAGTGAATCAAAAGTTAATTGTGATTAGCATGTTTTCCCCCAAGGTAATTAACACCAGTTATACCATAAGTTAGATCAATCTATGAATCATGTAATGCCCAGAGAGTGCCTCGTTTTAACAAAATATCGGTTCACTCATTGAAATTCTATCATTTTCACACTTGCTGCATATTATTAAATCTTGCTGTAAATTGGAAAGTTCTGAAAAAGTTGCTGGTATACATTAGGAGATATACATATTCAATCTACTCATTATCATACTGTCCCCAGAAATTCACAGAAGTGAGGTGATTTTGGAAAGAGCTGAACATTCTAAATCCAAAAGCAAATCCCACATCAGCTACACCTGTGCCTTCAATGTCATTTTCTCAGTCTGCAGATTAAAGTATTAAAGAAGGAATATCCATCAATCAAATCCTTCACCCAAGAGTGTAAAAAAAGAGCTCAAAAGGTTTTTTTTTCTAGCTCAAAACATTTAAAAAGATCACAGTCTAGTTAAACAGAATATATATATATATATATATATATATATATATATACCAAAAAAATTTGATTTCTAACAATTCACAAAGCATAGAGTCTCAGCTTTTATTAAACTGTATATTTAAAAACGGTATTGAAGAATAATTTGAAAGACCTCAAGAATTTGGTGGACATTTTATTTGGCTCTATCTGAATGCTGATAGGATGATATTGTAACAGTTGGTTTGCTAGCAGTTTATGACAAAAATGCTCATTGTCCACATTTGTTTGCGAGTCAGACTGTTGATGCACATAATTTGAAACCGTGATTAAGCTTTTTCTTGTACAGCTTCATAGCTGGATATATATGAAGAAAAAATACAGAACTGTCAGTGAGTCAGATATAAGTATTAAGCCAAGCTGTTGTGTGTGTGTGTGTGTGTGTGTGTGTGTGTGTGTGTATATATATATATATATATATACAACAAAAATATAAATCACCAAAAATTGTTTATTTCCCAATACTTGCATTTATCTGCACACACATACATTGTGTGCTGTCCATACCTGGAAATGTTATACACTTATTGGCCTCACATTTCTTTCATTCGACACAAAGTCACAAAGATGGGGGAAATTAATCCGAAAAAGCTATTGCAGAGACCTACTCCTTCCAGGCAATATCTGTTGCATTCAAAAGCCATCTTTCAGTGAGAGAAATGCAATGGAAAATGATTAATCACCCTTGACATTAGAATTTAGAATGCCCTTCATGCAAATCTGCTACTCTTACCATCGTTTGTATTTTGCTGCCAAAGTGGGAATTAGAATTGCAAAATATCATAGAGATACAAGGAAATTACACACAGAAGGGTTTCAGTGAAGGGGAGAAAAGGGAATGAAGTATGTACAGTGGAACACGGATATAATAGGTTTGTATTGTGGTATCTTGTCTGTCTCTCTTAAGACCTCTTACAACATGATTAATTAAAACATGTGCTTCAAGCCAATTTTTCATTTAGGAATACCATTTTCAAAATGCTCTGGCCCACTCGTTGACTATGAAGCAAAATGTACTTTATTGTCTTTACTCGTTTCCCCTGTAAAGTGTCTTTGTGACAGTGCCTCTGTAAAAAGCACTATATAAATAAAATTGAACTGAATCATTTGAATAAACAATGTTCTGTGAAGTGGATAGAATAAATATTAGTATATCACAGAGAGACAGAGAAAAATGCTTTTGTAATGAGTGTAGAATCAGAGGATTTATTTTATATAATAAATATAATTAGGCATACTGCTAGAGGCCACATATGAAGTAGAATTTAAAACTAAAAACATAGACAGACCAACACACACACACACACACACACACAAAATCACATTTTGATGTAAGGCTACGAGGTAGTTCATAATCTCTAGATGGATGGCTCAATACACATCATTAAACAAAATGGGTCATCCTTAATCCACCGGATCACATATCATCATGATCAATGAAGTTCCCATTCCCAGAATAACCATTTCTTTACTGGGAATTTGCTTTACTAACTACAATTAGCTGTCAAGCCTCAACTTGTTTGAACTAATAAAAAGGTTTTTATTGTCACAACAAAAGACAATGATTGGGCCAAAGCAGTGAGTTACTGGAAGCATATGGTAGCTGCACCCATTTTTTGTTCTATGATACCTCATTATTCCAAAACTCGGGCAGAATGTTCTCTGGAGACCAAGAGGGCAAAGTGTGATTGGCCACAGTGTCCCTGAGAGAGGGAGGGTGTCACTCAGCATGGCACCCAGTGCATTGCTCAATGCACCCTCCAGCTGTTTGGACAGTTGCAATCTGCCTGTGCCAGTTGTGCCAGCTGTGAGGTTCTCTGGCACAGAAACTGAGGTAGTTCAGCTGGTAGATTATAGAATAGAAAAGATGTGGTCAGGTGACCTCACTGATACCTGATGACAAACATGCTAGGTTGTGCCCACCTGAATTGTTGTACAGATATGATGGGAAAATTTGATTTCCAAATTGTGGGAGAAATGGGAGAGGTCTAGCCTATCACTAAGTGGTTATTTGTTACGGGTGTGAGTTCTGTGGCCATCCTTGTTGGGAATTAAACTCAAAATATCACAGTCCCAGGGACATTTCATAGATGTAAATAGGTAAATATTAACATCAGGAAGCACAGAAAATCTGTCATCTCTCTTAAATGGAAAAGCTCAAATGGATTGTACACAAATACATGTAATGTGATCTAAAAATCAGCAATAAGCTCTAAGCCTCGACTGTTGTTCCACATGAACAGTCATAGAGAGTCAACTTCCAAGTTTATATCCATTGGAGAAGGTGGAACACTTAGAGACCCAAACCAACAGCCCAGCACTGCTACCACGGCCCCAACAGACCTCCGATATGAATCCTCTGAACAACTGCATTACTGAAAGCGTAGGTGCCTACATCAAAGCACAACAGGCTTACTTAATCAGCCAAAATAGATATTCTTAAGCCCAAACCCACTAATTAGAGGAATTGTATGTCCATAACTGCTGAAATGCATGTTAGCAGTGCCTTTAAGAATACTTGATCATTAAGTATAATATTGAACAATCTCATGAAAAAAATGCTGCTTTAATCATGATGCATAACAATGTATAAAAGACCTTTAAGACCTGTGGAATTATATTACAGCTTTACACCTTCCATTTAATTATATTTCATTCATTCATTATGGTGAAATATATTCTGTACACTAAGTGTGTGTCATAAAAATAGTTTTTAGGTATGTCCTTCTCTGACTTTGAGCATGTGCCCCTCAAAAGGTCTCTGCATGGCTCTGCTTTGCCTCACATGACAGAATTCCCAAGCTCAGTTTTCAGTGCTTCCACATCTAAATTTTCTTAAAATCCATTGTTTAAGTTTAAAATCCAACGTCTTATGCCTTTGTATGGAAATTATGCCACAAGCTGCTCTGCACACACAGTACAAATTCCGGAGATGGGAAAATAAACTTCTAGTGTAATATTTCCTGATCGGAGCAGAGCGACACCGGTCTCACAGGACTGGCAGATTCAGCGTCCTGTGAGCTGACTGCAGATGGAAAGTGTCTTTTTCTCCTCACACATCAACAACACAAATCCCCTGGTTATCTGCACAGCAGTGCAATGCCCGGATCTGTCACAGTCAATGCCAAAGCCAAAATACAGAGAGCTATAATTCATTCCCAAATTATACCTGGCCTGGTAAATCATTTATCAGATGCTGAAAAGAGGCCAATTACCATCTGAATTTACAGCAGTGGCTGGCAGGAGAGTGCTTCTGACAGTAGAGATGACACTCTGTGGTAAAAGGTGGCCAGGGTCAGCCTTCAGTCAGGTACCTGCTGGATAAGATCATGCCTCTTCTGTGCATTCATTAGTCTGGAATCGGCGTGTACACAGAAACACATTTCATCTCTGATGCAGTGGTTCCAAATAAAAGCGGGGAAGGAAGCTTTGCCGGGACATCTCCCCGTCGCATGACAGCCATCGCAGAGAGGTACATTTGTAAAAAAGGTGGCGCTCTTTTGCCATGCCAGCCTCTTCTGATCTTCCCCCAACAGCCTCTCGCAGGGAAAAAACAAACACAGCTTTTCAACACATGCTAGTGCTGACAACAGCAGTGAGATGAAATACAGACACTGCAATTGGAAGCAGACTCAAAATAAAGGGAAAAGGTAATTGCAGATCGACCTTCCAATTCAACCAGAGGAACCAAAGCGCTCAGTAAATACTGCATTCAAAAATATAACAATGAATTTGCTGCGTGTGGGCAACAAAATCTGTTAAGAATTTTAGAATGCGTTATGTTGCTGAAGCTGTACATTTTTCTTGACACAGCATTGGCCAAGGTAACATTGACTGCTTGCTTTGTGTCTTTAAAGGTTTATTGTGACATACATCTGTACACAGGAATGTATTTGAATATAAGTCTTCACTGAAATAATCATATCTTCATAGTTCCTGAAATGAACGAAAATCATATAAAAGATCAGAAATGGCAAATTTCCAAAAAAGGTATTTCGTCTAAAAAGACAATGGGCACACTGAGCCTGTACTTTATACGGATTTCCATTTGTGTATAATGTATATCTGCTACAAGCATGCATGTGTGTGCAAAATGCTATGGTAACTTATGGAATTGCTTCCATGGTAACGACTGGTCTTGGGAGTATCAGGAGTGCGCGCCTTAGAGTCTTGTAATTCAATATGGCTTGCTGTTTCCATCACAGTGAGATCAGCTTATGCAGACCAGTGCCTGATGGCTAGACAGCAGACCCAATGAAATACAAGCAATCCTGAACTGTCAGTCAGGACTAAAAAGCATTTAAAGGATTTTCACAAAACTCAAATGACAATAACAATGCTTGAGCATACATTAGAGGTATCAAAATATGTGGACCACATCTTTGAGGATAATCATATGGAACTATGGTGTGTCAGACAAGCAAGGATTAATTAAAAGTATGTTTATTTTCTGAATCCAGTGGTTCCAACAGTCAATGCCCTTGTAAAAATGTTTCAGCACTCTGAATACTGAACACAAGTGGTACATCCGCTTCTTAACAAACCAGACGATATCAGTAGACAGGCATTGGTTAAATCACATGAGTTGCAATCCTCACCATAAGGCAAAGTATTTTCCGTGTAACAAAACCAAATAGCACTGCCGTGGTTTCTGCTTTAAACTGGAACTGCTCCGAAAATTGTAGACTTCACTTCACAGCCTCAACAACCATTTGCCTATATAGACATTTTTCAATCAGTTATTTCAGTTAAATGCCTCAGATTGCATTCAAACCTAAAAGGAATATGGATCTTTGTGCCGCACGTAGCCACGCAGGGTCTGTGACCCCAATATGGTGTCCTTTGTCTCTTATGGGAGGTAATAAAGTCATAAAACTTTCAAAGGACAGAAACCGCTCCAGGACACCACAGGTCTTTATAGAGATAAGACCTGAAACATGGCTAAATTGCCCCAAGGATGTTTCCTGTCATGTTTGTGGAGCGGAGACCGGGAAGAGGGGCAGAGAGAAATCAGATACATTCCTACGGTCACACAAATGATGTTGTCTGTTTCGCAAATGTGATGATATAAAAACTAGATACACGACAGGTGAAAATAGCTACAATCACTTAATAATCATTCAAAGCTCATGGAATCTGAGAGCTAATATGGCTTTATTTGACTGATTAATTTTTTTAAATCAAATAGCTAATTATGGGAGACTGACATCAAATACCATAAAATACATGGTGTTTTTCCATTATGTTTGTTCCAATAAGTCACAGATTGACACCTATATGAAACCAATATAATGTGTTACTGTGAACTAAAGAGAGAAAAACTTTGTTGGTTCAGTCAGTCAGTGATTGACTGCATACATCTCTCTAACCAGTATCAGGCTCACAATAAATTCCACCACTAAACAGACTAAAATGGCCTACAGTGCAATGACTCGCAAAGATCACAATCTGTCAGGGGGCCATGCTGGTGGCAAGAAAAAAAGCCAGACGGCAAATAGCCCTATCACGCAGGTCATTTTAGGGACAATGGATCGATGGTTAATGAAATGAGATAAGCGAAACTATAAGCATGACAACTGAAGCTCAGATAGAGGGCTTTTCAGTCAGGAACACTTCGGTGAGAACAGCCAATTAAAAAATGGAAAGAATGCTCTCTGTTTATCTCTCCAACGTGAGAGTAAACCATAAAATGAAGGTGAAATTGACTAAGCAATTATGATGGAAACAAGAGTCAGGTAAGGCTGCAGAGGAACCTAGAGGTACTTGAGGCCACAAACCTGCCCAGTAATGAGTGCTTGCACTCACCTTCCTGAGAGTAAGTCAAAGGAGTCAAGGATTTTCTTCTTTTTTTTTTTGAATACATTTTCATAGAGCTAACAGGTCACCAAGCAGGCTCCACACATCGAAATGACTTCCAATCAGTGTTCAAACACTTTCCCCCAGCTTTTAACCATTCAGGCTGCCAGCTTCCTCTGGCTGTCAGTGTACTGGTGTCCCTTTCAGATGCCGATGGGGAACGGGAGTCAGTTTCGAACGACTGCTATATTTTTCAATAAACTTAAATAATAACAATAATGATAATCCTCAAGATTCTGCCAAATAGAATATAATGTGAATTGACTGCATGTTTTTTTTTTAATGATTGCACCATCTAATTAAAACTTCCAAATCTTTGTTCATTGACTCTAAAGTACATTTTAATCATCAGCTACTAGAAAAAAACAACAATCACATAGGAGATTGTCAGCTTAATGCTAACATTGCACCATAAGTGAGCAAAGACCTGCCCAGATACTTTAAAATATTATAGCCTACCATCAAGCTTCTTCCAGCAAATGAATTAATTGTTTCAAAATACCTCAGAATAAGAGACTCATTCATTACACATTCTGTTGACACATTTTGATATCTCAGAAATATGAGCAACAGAAAGACTGTCTGCTAAGAGAATGGTTTCTATGATGACATCTGGACAGTTTGTGTAATGCTGCTGAAATAATAAAGGCCCTCCTTTCAGTAACCTTTCTTGACAAAACTGTCACAATTAGGATGGCAAACAAGAGAGTCCACTGAATACTGGTAGAGTTCATTATCAAAGCCATTATGCTGACAGTTAGGCAGCATTTCCAGATGGTTCCAAGTGTTGAGGTCATTAACACTGAAGTACAGTGCCTCAATGAAATTCAAGATGCAGAGAAACACATAGCTTACTGTAACTGACAAGAAGTGTATTGATGTTGCAGTTGGTCCTCAATTCCTTGTCCAAATAATGAATACAATTCCTGCATTCTCCGTGGAACATCAACATTTTGGGGGGAAATGTATTTAATATGACATTTTTACTCTCCTTAAATAAATGCCTTATTAACAGAGGCTTATTTTACAAAATATAGGCTATAACAGTTGCTCACATAACTGTCAACAACAACAAGTTATAAACTGAGGGGGAATGCATGATTCCCAAAGCACCTGCAATGGGTGGAAGGCACACACAACTGCATGGCCAGAGAAATAGCCACACAGTGATAGCCAAAGACTTGTATATTTAAATTTTGTTAAATATATTAATTTACATGAATTTCAGTGCCCAGAAGACAATTGTTTTGCCCATTCGATAAAGGTGATGCCAATCCACATAGATTATCACAAATTACCATTCACAACAAGTTAGGATTTTTCTAACCTGAAACTTGGTGACAATATGGCACAGTCCATTAATTTATCAATGGCCATGACAGTTGTCAGACTTTCGAGAAGACACCACTAACTTGCTAGGCATTCAAGAGGGTGGATCCTCCGTAAATGATCCATCATTACAGGCACGCTAGAATTGTTTAACAAGAAAGATGACACTGAACCTGAATATTTTTGCTGCCATAATTTAAATAGGAAATTTCTTGGAAAATGCTGTATTTTGACCACAATAAGATGTTATTTCAATAAAAAGCATTAATTTGAAATGGGACAATTCCATTAATTAAGATATTAAGGATTTCCAAGAAATATTGAATTCATTTGAATTTGAATTAATTTGCTGGTCATTCAACCAATTTCATATGTGACTCAATGGTTCTTTTAGAGTCTTTATTATTTCTGCACCATTACTTGCGCAAAAGTAAAATTTAAATTTATTAAAATGAATCCCTTGCGAAATGATATGCAAGTTTTCAATTAATGTTGATCCAATACTTGCTGAACATAAAAAAATAGATGTTTTGCAACAATAATTGTGACATATTATTGTATTTGAGAACATCATTCACAATTTGGGAGTGGTTGCATGATTGCTTGATAATGTGGTGTGGACAGTATTTGCAGATGTGCTGCAATACATATCATGAACTGTTCTCACTACTTTTTCTTAGTAGTTTTTCTTATACTGTACCTATAAATTTCTAGGATAGATCAGGCCATTCTCTGGAAAAAAAAAGATACATTATTTATATAACCATGGTTATCTCAAGATTCAGACAATGGTAATGTAAGACTATCTCTCATTTATTTCCTGATTCAACATCGGTTGCGTTTTTTGTTATGCGTGTTTTAAAAAGTCAAGACTTTTATTTACAAATACAATGGAGAAACGCATTTTGGGATTGCTGTTTCTCTCAGGCTCTGAAATTTCTTTATTTGAAGGGGTGTTGTCTGTACTCTGTATCTAGGGCTGTGAGGTTATCGGTCAGTGACTTGCATTAATGTGCTTGCATTGGCTTTTTTTATCAAGTAAGGGGTGTGTCTAGCTAGAGCCCTGCCTGCGCTGCTAAATAAATCTGACTGAAGAAAGGAATGCCTCTTGAATACTTAAAATAGAATGAGCTGTTCTATTTAGCAGTATAAGGACTGTTCCTGTAGCTGTGCCTTTGAAAGATTAAGTTTCATGCAGCAAAAATTGTTTTCTGAGCTTCGATAATGTTTTGGCTTCATATTTTCCCCCAGTGGATGTTTCCTTAAAAACTCCCCTGTGGTTTAATTTCCCAGAGAGATACCTGGGGGGTCTTTTCATTTAACTTCTGAACTACTGGACACTTCATTTGACCACTGTTGACAGCACTGTGTTATAGTCAGAGATGGAGAGCAGTGTTGCCATGGGGAAGAATACCAAGCACAACACCCTCTTTCTAGTAGGCCACAAATTAAGTGTGAGAGCTTGCAGTGTTTTAAATCATGAAATGACAGGATGCTTTTCAACATGCAGTTGACATCCTTTTCATTCCTCAGCACAGCATAAAATCTTAAAGCTGAACAATAAATGTTCATTCTGAAAAAGTTGAAGAGAAGGAAATTCACTTTTTCTGCACCCCATTCAATTACCTTGAATCTAATCAATGTGAATTATCCAATTGAATGGGTAATTACATGCCACAAGGACAAAGAAAACTAAATAAGTCTGATTTTGAGCACATAGAAATTGTGTACTGTATTTTAGTACTTTGGCTTTCAAGCTACTGTTTGGATGACGTTTCTAAACTTTCTGAAGAAAGACTCTTTTCAAAAAATAAACTAAATCATAGTTTCAGCTCTTTTTGGAGTGTGTGTGTTTGTGTCCGTGCAAGTATGTGTGTGTGTGTGTGTGTGTGTGCGCGCATTCATGTGTGCATGTGTGTGGGTGTGTGTGTGTGTGTGTGTGTGTGTATGCCTCCATTTGTTGCATGTATACCTCATTACATGAATTACATATACTGGTATTGTAAAAGTACATTTTGGACAAGAAATGTGATTTGTGATGGTCCACTTATAAATGAGTATCCCATCAGATTAATGACATATTCTCTCTTTACTTGCATTCATGCAAGTAAAAAGCCCTCGTTTTGGTGTCCAGTTTTATCTGAAAGGGTCTGATGTGGATGCAGGTTTTTGTTTTAATGGCACTATGGCATTCGATTAAACTAATTGTGGTCTTCAGTCAAGACCTTGACAAGTAGAATTTCGTGTCTTAGTGCTGGGCTAAAACAAAAACCTGCAGCCACATTGGCCCTGTTTGGACAAGATGGGATACCCCAGTTTTAGAGAATGCATTCTGAGAGTCTCACTCCACTTTACAAGCACCAGCAGCCATGAACATGTTCTACTTAATAATCCATTTTACTTCATTAAGATGATTAGTGTCTTTGTAATAAAATAAATAACAGCGGCAGAGAGTCAACATAGTGAGCTGGCAAACTATGCCCACAAGTCCTTTCACACTTGAATGTCTTTCTGAAGTAGACCTAATAACACATTGCATAACTAGTATTCTAGAGTCACATGCAGTTAAAAAAACCCTGATTGAAACATAACCAAGCTTAAATTTGGTATTAAATTGTGACGTACCATAAAACATGAACGCATAACACATATACCACATTAACTTATGATTATGTGACAAGCATAGCAAACACAAAACGGGAAATTTGGAGTAAAGCTGAAGAATAAAAAAGCATTGTTAATGCAAATGCACATTACAAGTGTTTATTAAATTGATAGACTCTACTACACAACCAGCAGACCAGACCTAATATTCATGCAGTTAATTCAGGACTTATGTCTCTTGTTATGAATGCCATTTGGAAACATACAGGCATTCTGAAGCAATGCTGTGTGAATAAAAAGGATGTTTCACTGTTGCAAGTGAAACAGGAAGTAAGATCTTACACAACACTGAAAAAATGGATATGGTGTCTCATTCATGAAAAGAGGTGTCATGTCTTACTCGTGAACAGGGATGTGTTCTCTCACATATGAACAGGGATGTGATCTCTCACTCATGAACAAGGATGTGATCTCTCACTCATGAACAGGGATGTAATCTATCACTCATGAACAGGGATGTGATCTCTCACTCATGAACAGGGATGTGTTCTCTCACACATGAACAGGGATGTGATCTCTCACTCATGAGACATAACAAATGGAAAAAGTCAAGACTAAGGACTATGATGTCTTTTTTATGAATGGGATAGGAAAATATTTTTCTTTTGAAATGGAGTTGGTTGCAAAATGGCTATTCCAAGCCAACATGCCAGACATTTCAACAGCTGATTTGGTTAAATTAGTAAAGGATATACTGTAAGGAATTAAAATTAATTAATGCAGTTATATTCAAAGAAAAGCTGAAGTGGTGAATGGTGAGCTCATGTTATCCGAAAGAAGGAGCATCCATAGAGACAATGTGAGAATTCCTCTTAGAACAAAATGCACCAGGAATGTGCCAGAGGATTTTCAAAAGACAGTTGCTGAGACCATGCCTGGATTTGGCAGAAAGAAAATCACTAAGCCTAATTAAAGTGGGTGCAACATCAGGTTATGAAAGACTAACTGTAGCGACATGACAGATTATTCATAAAAAAAGGAAACTTTTTCCTAAAATCTAAGTGCTATGTGCAATTAAAAGCATTATCTGTTTCCCACAGATTGTCATGTTCTGCTTCCCTAATTAAATTCAGAGAGCAGGGGAAGGGGAGGGGAAGTGTGTGTGTGTGTGTGGTTGGGGGGGGGGGGGTGTAAGATGTGGGAATCAGGAAAAGCGTGGATCTAACAATACTTTTTGTCAGCTGGAATGAACTTCAAAGTAGATCCTTTCATCCACCTGTTCTAACTGGCTTCTGGGATCTACAGTTGGCATGTCAATTTGACAACAAATCAATCCTGATTGTCCTGTCCTTGAAAGAATACTGATTACTCTTAGTCAGGAAAAAAAAAAAAAAACGTTTTTTGGGTGGGGGGGGAGCAAGGCATAGTCTTGAAAAAATAAAATTACAGGTTGGTTAATTAAATGATATTGAAAAGAAAGAAGAAAATCTCAAACCAGTGGCTTCCAGTGACATCTGATACTGTCTCCCATTTGCGTTTGTAATTCACCTTAACTGTTTTAGTTTATGACTTTTCAAATGTCTACATAAACTCAAGAAATCATTAAGAGCTTCAGTAAACAGTTTACAGTGCAACATCAGCATAAATTACACTTGCTATTACCATGTATGCTACTTTTTATACATATATTTATGGCTTTCAGATTTGACATGAATTATGGACCTTTAAAATCCAGCAAACATGAAGGTAGGATTTATAGTGCAAATAAAAGCCTAAGCATTTTGGAGACAGGAGTGCAGCACAGCCTGAAAATATGGGTTGCTGGCGTATGATTCTAATACCCACATGCTTCTTTGATAAATATCAATCCCCATCTCAGTGTTCAAGGACACATGTCTTTCAGGGTCAAACATGGCCATCCAGCCTAATTATGCAGATGGCTACAAGGCACTAAAAGCTGGCTGTCATTAGGGGATGTAAAGGTTGCAAACCTTCCTTTGACCTTTGGCCTGCCACAGCCTTGGTGAATTTTTATAATCTAAACAAAGGTGAATAAGTGGATAAGGAAAAGAAAGCATACAATAGACTCACTTACTCATTTATTGAATAGAGAATTCAATATGAAGGAGGCCAGGGTTTTGGTTTCTGAAAGAGTAGACTACTTTCTGTGTGTGTGAGTGTGTGTGCGTGTGTGTGTGTGTATACATGCGTGTGCATGTTTGTGTGTGTGTGTGTGTGTGTGTGTGTGTGTGTGTGATTAGAGGCTATTGTGTCTATGATGAACAGAAAATAGACTGTTTTTAGATACCAATTTCACCTGTGGGCATGGTGGGCTTCCATATCCTCCCACACCCTTCCCCCCGCTTAAATAAATAAATAAATAAACAGCCTGGTGGAATTTGTGGAAGGCAGAATCGATTCCCAGCTGGGGTATTGCCATTGTACCCTTCAGCAAGGTACTTATCCTGAATTACTTCAGTAAAATGTCCAGTTGTATAAATGGATTGTGTGTAAAATAAAGTGTAGTCTGTATAAAGTACTCTGGATAAGAGCATCTACTAAATGCCAGAATGTAAATGTAAAAGAATGTAGTTGGAGGTAATGGGAGAATGGGGCTTCAAGAAACAGAAAATAGGTGCCACTATCAGTGACTTCTTTGAACCAGTCAGTATATATTGCTATGGAGAGAAAAATATTTAGATTCCAGCGACACAGTGCTTGACAGTTCAGTGTGACTCGATACATGAACCCTGTCTTGCATTATCAGTAGCTGACTCTTACAAGAAAGCTACGGGTACACAAACTGTCTTCACATCCTCTAACATTAATAGCAATGATTCTAATAACTCCAGTCTGATTTAAAATAGCTTAAAGCCAAGACCTTGAATGCATAAATACCTCAGAAAGCAAATCCCGCTTGTTGGCCATCATTGGCAATCTTACTGTCATGTTTGCTGGTAAAAAAATAAAATTAAGATAAAAAATCTGACTGAGAAAAGTACAGCCTTCCAGACAAATAAACAAATTATTTAAATATTGTAAATATTTTATATTTATGGGCTAGAGCTTAAATAATGACTTCTACTATTTCAAATATGCATTTCACTTATGTTTTCTCAAAACCACAGCATCATTGTTATCACCCCCACATCACACTCTGGTATGAAGCAACAATTTCTATTGGATCAAAACCACACTGAAAAGCCACCTGGAAGAGGCCAAGCTAAAGCTAATGCTAATGCCAAGATAATGCCAATGGATGAAGTATAGCTGAAAATGAAAGCGCATATCCTAAAAAAATTGTTGGCTGACTATCGTAGCCTTTATGTTATTTTTTGCCTGTTATAAATATGCTGTTTTCACTCTGTCAAAACTTGAAAAGGCCGAAAGATTTACTTGATATGATCAGGAAATTGCCGTTTTATTATCTTATTGTTAAATGCTCTGCAGGAAAGATCAATTAATGCATCGTCCACTGTCCATATAAGCTCCTTCACCATGGTAAATAACGAAAACGCATCCTGTGGCAGGGCTCTGATCGAGAGAGGGAATCCTACTTTGAAACCAAAAGAACTGATAGCACTATACTAACACATCCCCATGACAACTTAACCACTGTCGGCAATCTTCTTAGCCTCCCAGGATTTTCAGCAGTCTCCAAAGCTGCACTCCTGAGGTTATCAGCTTCCAAGCATACAACTACTCCCACAAGCCCTCTCTCCTTCTGCAGTCCTGCACCTCAGTCATTGTTACAGTATCTGCTGTGGTCAACTCCTTGCTGAGCAGTGGTGTTGGACCGAATGAATGTAAGCAGGCCCAAGTAACACCCTTCACTTATAAAAAACAAGACTGGTCCCATCTGCTGTCCCAAACTAGCATCAAGTATCCGTCCTCCCTTTCCTCTCGAAATTCCTGGAACGAACTAGGCTTGCAAATTACTTAACCCAGAACAGCCCTGACACTATCTGGCATGAAAGCCAACCACTCAACAGAGATGACTCACTGTACCAGAACCACTCAAATCTGTAAAAGCAGCATTCCTGTCATCTGCATTCATCCTACTTGATCTCTCTGTTGCATTCAATAGTTGATCATCAGGTCTTTTTTTGCAACCCTAACTGATATGGGTATCTCAGGCAACGGGCATATTTTCAGTGCTCCATTCAAGCAACCTCGAAGGACTTTTATCTGTTTGTCTGCCCATTTATCCGTTCAGTCACCTCCTGGTTTCCTAATACATTAAATCTCTTGGCTGAATAATATGTTCATATGGCCTCTCCTACCACTGCTATGCTGATGACACACAGCTATTTCTCTCCATTGAAATGGCAGAGGAACATACTGCCTCACTTATCAAACCCTATTTTAATGATATGCCGAATTGGACAATCAGTTGGTATCTCAAACAGTTTTACTAAGATTTACCTAACAGCTATATCTGCCACATCTCTAGGATCTTTCCATCACCCTTGATAATACAATAGTGTCTGCATCACAAAAATGCCAAAAAGATCTTGAACATTGTGAATAGATTTACAAGCTGTACCTATGCTAAATATAGCTATATCCCATAACTAGTAGTTGTTAATCTGACAACTATTATCATATTAGCATTGTTCATCATCTAAACATGTATTTATGCACTTATGTAACGCACTCTATGTAAGAGTATCTGCTCTATGCCAAAATGTAAATGTAAAAGAGCTGAATTAAAAATGTGTGAATCATTAAAAGTGACATGACTGATTTTTAAGGGAATGGACATTACAAAAAAAATACAACATGATAGGAGTGAATTGTTTAATGTGTAATGCACTGAGAACTGTGTCCATCTGCAGCAAGAATCTGGTATCCACAAATTACAGGATAGCATGTGTCCCACTTGTTTCTGCACAACACAAGTGGAAAGCCATATATCTTTGTAACATTTGGCCAAATAAATGCTGCAGTATAAAATTAATAAGAACTGGGATACAAGCGTCCACGTTTAGCATTTTCCCCAAACCAAATATTATTTTATCTTTTCCGTGAGCCCTTAAACAATAGCCCACAAGCCACATACTGGACAGCTGCCAAAACACATTGAATCTGAAACAGAAATAATCTCTTCCCAGTATTAACCAAGCAATCTCTCAGCCCCAGGGAACCAAGGGCAATATTGGCATCTCTGCGTTTATACAGTTTACATGTGGCACAAAGAAAACATAACAAAAAGGAAATATTTATATATTACATAAGTGCAAGTTTGTGTCCTTGCCATGTCATGTAATTACAACATGGTGCAATCTGTAATATTATACTTAAATAGTAAGAATAAAAGGTTTTTATAAAATCTACATTGCTGGGCTGAATGACCTCTTCTAGTCATTATGTCATGTTATGCTAAGCATTTACCTTCCCATCTTGAACCATGATGTCTTTAAAACACACCCACACATATATGCTCACACATATGTGCATACACAGATACCCAGGTCTTGCACAGCTGATGTTTTTGTACCCTCACAGAGCTACGGGTAGTCAAAGGTCCCCAGTCTCATGGCCACTCTCAATGCCAGGTAGGAGACAGCCTAGGGACACAGACTGGAGCTTTCACTGTTGGCATTCACACCATAGACAAGGCCACAGTTGCTTTATTCTTCTAAGAGGCACTTTATCTTAAACTGCTCTTGCATAATTACAGCTGTGTAAATGGGTATGAGAGCATTCAAAATTGATTTTAGCATCAAATCATCACTGATAAAGGACAAATGTTCTGTACTATTTAAAAACAAAGATAAAATAAAAAACTGTAATTGAACAGGGTTATTATCGGTGTTAAGTTTATAGCTGTACATTTTCTGAAAATCTAGTTTTGTCAAATTCCTAGTGTGCCAAATTACAGGAGCACAAAAATCTAAAAACCAACCCAACATTCAATATACCATGCAACTAAGTCAAGGCCCTTGGTGACTTCAAGTGATCAAGAGTGATCTGCCGATATGAATCCATTTAAAGTCTGAAAATTATATTTTACTTTAAAACAGACTACACAACAGAGACTGGGGGTGCAACAAGTAGAATTAGAAATCAGAGAAACCACAGCTGTTACATCACAGTAGTCTTGGTGTCGTGCGTATTTGTACTGCCCTCATTCTTAATTGAAGATAGAACAAGACTGCCGTACACACGCTTTGGAACCTGTTGTATTTTAATGTCAGTATTTTCCATGTGCAAAACATTCCAGGAAGCCCTGAGAGGAAAGATGGTTGAAGTTCTACTTACATATTTTTAGCAATCCCACAGTTGGGGTCAGCTTCAACAGCAGTTCCAACTGACATGTGCACACTAGGAGCACTTGATTTTATATTACTAATGTGAAGATAGAGGGAGTGAGAGAGCTAGCTTTCCAGATCTCACTGCACTTAGGTCAGGCTGACCTTGGAAAGCTCATTTTTTTCCCATTTTACAGAGTACTCTCGTGCAAAAAAATACAGCAGTGTCAAAATGTTAATACTTGCATTCAGATTTCTGTGATGCGTGACATGTCTCAGTAATGGAGATTTAGAAGGGGTTGAGATTTCTGTAGACCCCTGCACTACACTCTTATTTAGTGGAGTCTTACAGTTTTGCTAGGAAAGTCATTATTTACAGAAAGCATAACAGCACCCGACTAATCTTAATTAAATTTCAGAGAATGGAGCAGAGATTCCAGTTGCCTTAACAACTAACTTATTTCTACTGACATGAAATATTTCATGTGGCGATCCCTTACGAGGAAAGGGCTGATATTTATTTATTTATAGATTTGTCAAAATGTCCAACAATTTGCCAGGTCATGTAGTAGAAGCAGAGACCCTTAGGTTTTTCAAATTCCAACTTGTGACACTGTCATACAAACTCCAGTGGTAAATGTTGAACCCAGCTGGGCCGACTGGCATGTCCTCATCATAATATATTTGTGCGCTCTTATGCTCTTGCCAGTGTGTTTTTTTCTGTATCTCTTTTAGTTGGCAAATTTGGGTTTTTGCTTGGGAAAGGGGCTTGATTTTGTCATGCAATAAAAACCACAATTCAGTTCTATTTCAGAACAGATCACTCCCTTTTTCTTGTTCTTCATTATTTTGATTAATAAGAAACAAACCATAAATGCAGTATGCAACATGACTGTATCTTGGGGCTCCATTTTCCGGAGTATTGTCATCATGGATTTTGACGCACTTCAGCTGTTTGGTGATTTTGTGCCTCGCCCTGCACCAAAGTGGGATTTTGGTGTCATCTTAGTCTGCGATTTATGCCTGTGCCGCCCGTCTACTCAAATGAGGTCTACGACACAAGTCGCAGCCCAACATACAGCAAATTTCTAATTTTGGAGAATTCCTATACAAGGCAGGTATAAATTTGACACATACATTCACTCTCATATGCTGTACATAGCTACCTTTTGATACGGTAATGTGTTTCTAACTGCGATGCAGGTACACACACTCTCTTTTCAAAAATTACCAAAATCGGTTTGGAAACTTAATTCGCTGGAACCACGCACTACTGCTATTTTGGCAGTTACACCTTGACTGCAAAAATAGGGCCTTATGTCTGATCCAAAAATGCAGAAACAGTGACCTAGTGCTTTGAAGAAGAACACACATTTTATTGGTATTTTGCTTGTGCAATTGTTAGAATAATTTAGAGTTAGGCTAAATGTTTTTTCTTGTACCACAGAATAGAAAGAAAATGCCCACAGTTTTTTCATTACAGTAACCATCTCAAGGCTTTTCCTACCTTTTTCCTAGTCATAATAATTATTTCTTTTTTACTCATCTACATCCAGTCCAGCTGTCAAGGTAACTTACAGGCTTCTTGTGTTTTGCCTCTAAATTGAATAGTAAATTTCACCTAAAGCCCTTTGCAAATACAAAGAACTTACTTCAACTTCAGCATCCATGGTGATAATCTTAAAAATAAAGGAAATCCATTATGCCAGTAAAACAGGCTATTCACTGAAATAACATAAGTGAATTGATCCATTGACTGATGTAATTTAATCGCAGATTTAAAAGAATGATTTGTCTGTATTACAGTGGCTCATTGATCACCTTGTCCCCCAATTAAATTATACGGAAATACAAATAAAGTGAAACCATAGGGTTTGTTGGTCTGCAGTTGACTTCACTTCAGATAAATACAGACATGCTAATAAAGTGGAGGATCACAGAATGTCTGAAAACAGTGACCTTGGAGCTTCACTGACTGCTCCGAGGTAAGGCTACCACTTTCAGCTCCAGAAGCATGTCCTTGCAGGGCATTCCTGCTGTAGACCCACATTCAGATCAGGCAATTCTGATACCGACCTCTCATTCCACACAACAACTCCTCACGGCACTCTACATCTCAACATTACCACTCTGTGGTCCTCGTCCTCTTCACTGCCACTCTTAACCACTCCTCTTTTGGTAAAGCTACTCTTTCTCTTTCTCAGCTCTTTCACTCTGCCCTGAAGCCTTTTTTTGCTTTTGTAAAACCACAATTCTAGATATTGTATATTTTACTTTTATCTTTGTATTTGTTTTATGTTTCTAGCAATTCTGGAAAACAAACATGTCCCTTACCGTTCTGCATTTGCAAAATATCTTAATACAGAGTGAAAAGAACTCACATTTCACTACCATCATGTATTGTAAGTGGTGTCAGAACATGCTACCATCTAAGCACAAAAAAAATGTAACTTATGGCAAATTATGTAAAGTATATACCACCCACACTTTCTCTTGGAGGTACAGAAATGAAGTAAATTGAGAGGAAGCAAATATTTGCAAACTGCAATGAATTCAAGGTTTAATGGTTAATGACATAATCTGAAAAGAGGTGACACATGGTTTAATACAATTGACTAAGATTGCAACTATGTTTTGATTCACTTCACTTACAGAAAAGAGACAAATTATTCAGATGGGATGTAAAAAAAACAAGATTGGGATAAACAGTCAAATAATTATTATCTTGGTGCACAAGCAGATAGAAATACTCTACAACAAATTTGGTTCAACTATAAACTGAAGCTCTGAATTCAAATTAAAGCCAAACTTCTTTTTGTATTAAAAATACAAGATTCCCCAACTGTATGTTAAAATATACATGGAAAAAATTAACAAATAAAAAAATCACATGCTGTTTTGCCACAGATAAAACATACAAGCAAATTATAAGATTTTGCAAATAGATTTGTAAACTCCATCCATCCATTATCTATACCTGCTTATCCTGGGCAGGGTGCTAGAGCCTATCTCAGCGTGCTTTTGGTGAGAGGCAGGAATATACCTTGGACAGGCCACCAGGGCACACACACCATTCACTCACTAATTCCAATGGACAATTTAAAGTCTCCAAAATAGCCTACCTGCATGTCCTTAGATTGTGGGAGGAAACTGGAGTACCCAAAGGAAACCCACACGGACACAGGGAGAACAGGCAGACGACTATACACAGAACCCAGGACCTTCTTGCTGTGAAGTGACAGTGCTACCCACTGCAATACCGTGCCGCCCAGATTTGTAAACTGATTCAAGTGAATACATTTACTTTTATTCTGATTGAACAATTCATCCACTCATCAAGAAATAAGGCCTCCGGGTCACCGTGCCTTTGAAGTGAAAAGCTTTCATATGGAGCATAGTTGCTGTAATGATCCCATTTAAAGAACAAGGATTAAAAAGAACTCTTAATGGTATTCTAGAAAATGGCATGATTTAAAACTATCATGAGTATTTAAAGCAACTGCCTTTTGACAGAAAAGAGACAAGTGCAGGCAGGATATTTAAAGCAAGGATGTAACAGATGAAAGGGCTATGGTATGCAGATGGCTTAAGGTACAGCCTGGCTTTTCAAAGGTTTTGTTTATACTGGATTGCTTTTGTTGAGCTAATAGAGTTTTATCAGCAAATCTCAACTCAGTCGCTTTAATTCAATCAACATTAGTTCTGAATGTTAACTAACTAATATAAATATTGTTATTTTTTCTTCATAAACAGTGAAGTAAATTTTGCCGATTGCCAAATTCACCAAATTTTGTTGGCGATGATAGGAATTACCATGTGCATGTAATTGTGTGTTAAAGCCCAAGCCAGTGTGCCCCTGCCTGAAGTTTTTTAGACAGGACTGGCATAGGGGAAGCTGTGAAAACAAAGTGTAATTTCCTTCAACATTTAAATTTCATGTTTTTATTTACAGATGTGTGCACTGTCCTTGCCAGATAATGATACTCATGTTTGCTAGTACTATGTTCAGAAATCAACAGTGTTTTACTCACAGGATTCCGTAAGTATGAATTTACTTTGAATGAAAAGTCTTCAGATTTCCGATGTGAAAGTTAATCTATTCTGTTCCTGTGTGTCTGTAATGTTACAAACTCAAAGCTGCCACCTCTCCTGAGTTTCATAGAGGATGAGAAAAGAAATGTTTCATTTATACTTCAATTGTGCAGTCATTAAGGGATGTTTCATAAAATATTTGCTTTTGTAGGTACAGGAAATTTTAAATATAATCAAATAAATGCAATTTGTCCATATGTTGACTGACAATATGAATAATAATGGAATATCCAATATGATGGACAACAGACAAACATATCATTTACCAAAACAAAATAATCTTTCAAGCCTAAACCTTTGAATTAGCTGTCTGTCATTTTTCAGTATTTCTGTCTCTGCATTCCCATCTTGATATATTCGAAACTGGATTTTCTTTCTGTCTGTCATTCAACATAACCCTGAAATGGCATGTTTATGACATTGGTAATTTTCAAAATAAACTGAACCACCTGCCAGTAAAAAAACACAGAGACAGGAGATGTAGCACTTTATGTTTGGAGCCAGCCTTTCTGAACTCCAAATAGCACAACAACTATTAAAGTTATTTCCGTTGTATTTTCTTATTCCTGATGCAAGTGAGTCAAGATTCAAAGAAGTTGTGTGTACCGATTTGGAGATGTGGTAGAAAGATGAATGAATGAATAAATAAATAAATAATCTCACTTTTTGAACAGCTTCTACTTCTCGTTTTAAAATTTCTTGATCTCAGTTTCTTTTTATTCCATAAATCACTTGCTGTTTACACTTTTGTTGACCTTAGAATTCCCCCGACTGTTCATGCTTCCCTTTCTTTGCAATCACACAACCATAGAGTTTCCTTAGAAGGTGATCTCTCTGTGCATTGCCCTTCGTATGCTAGAGTCCTCCATGACTCTGCTCCAAGTCAACATGTGTTCTCCTCCATTTTCTGTTAACTGGGCCCTTTCAATAATTTCTGTGCAGATGATGCCACATGATAAAGATTCCCATGCTCACTCTCAGCATGTCTGCATTGGTCCCACCTCTGAAAGTTAGCATTTTCTAACATCACTTTCTACTTATCCCTGTGCCCTTGACCTCATCTTGTTCCTTTACTGTGATGTCAAATTGCCTTCTATTAAAATTTTTTACATAGAACCAACAGGTTGATCATCATCTGCTAGTTCTCTTCACATATTCTTTGGCATGGTCTCTGTGTTCTTTCTTATATTTGAGAAAATTGACTCTCCAGGCCTTGGCTGTTTTACATATTCATTAATATGATTTTGCTGGACTTCTGTCTTGTGCACTAAATCCTCCTCAGCTAATAGAGAATTCTGCTGTTCAGCATCTCTTCCCTCTTCTGAGCTTCTCTCACTCTACTTAATTTCTCACTTCCCCCCAATTGGCTCCCTACAGCCGCTTCAAAGCCCTGGCCTTGACTACTGCTGTGCCAACCATTCAGCCTGTCTTCATCCTGGACCCATCATCCATCTCTGTGCACTTCCTCTCATCCACTGAGATCATTATCTACTGGAAGATGGCATTATCTATCTCTTCCATGGCTCTCCTTCACACTTACATCCCTAAATCTGTCTTCTGTATCTTCCCAATGTAAGAATGAGACTATTTGCCAACATACAAGCTGCATAGCCCTTTACAAGCTTGAATTGTCCCCAAATGCCTCTGTGTTTCCTTGCTTCTCCAGTTTATTTATATTCACTATTCATTTCATGCCTTAAAAGAATCATTCCCCTCTTATAGATATTACTCATACAGTTGTGTTAGATCTGAATTACTTTAGATTATTTACACTCGTTATAGCAGTCTTTCATTTGTGCTTTTTTCTTCGAATTCTTTCTTTTATTATGTTTCACCCTATAGGGCTACCAGCATGGTCAGGACTTGATAGCAGGTCAATGTATGCCGCACTACATTGATATTGAGTGCTTTAGCAGAACTGTCCCATTCGTTTTAATAAAAGATTTGGAATGAAATTCAGAATAGTTGAGATATAATGCAATTAGACTTCTGAAATGTTTACAAAATATTTTTTAAATGCACACGAATTCCTGTGATGCAGCTTCCATCAGAAATTCAACTCTTAAATGATCCCATTATGCAATTATGGGATGAAAAAAAAATGTGTTACCCCCTCAACATTACATTAATTTATATTTTACTTTATGTTTAACAAAACATTCTTGATGAGCAATACAATATTGTGAATACACATTTTTCCAAATTGACTTAAGTCATTTATTTGTGATGCTACTGGAGCATAAGATACACACACTGATAATATGTGCACCATAAAAATGGCTGTATCATAGACTCAAACTCAAATTCTTAATTTATTCATTTAAAAAGCAATAAACCTTCAATTACAGTATATTTGCAAGGCAGCACATGGGCCCAGCCCTACACAAACATTTGCTTCAAAACACATAAATATCCCTCAGCACCTAATTTGAGATAGCGAGAAATTAATAATTCAAGCAAGGTTGTAAATTTTAGCAGCACTTCACTGCACATTAATATGGGTAAGTGAAACCTCAGCTGACAAAAGCCTCGCTGATTTCTGTGCATCAGCAACTCTTCCACCCAAGAAGGCTGTAAAAGCACTGAGCTTGTCTCAGTCTTCTGTAATTGCCCATTGGCAACCCCCTCCCCCCTCGCCCCCTCCAAAAAAAAGCCCCCATTACCACCCAAAACAGAATCAGAGAATCTCTCCAGCAGCTAATTCTTCATAGAAATCAGAAGCGTCTTGTATAGATTCACTTGAGAATCAGACACATTTCAAAACAGAAAACACGGCATGTGCTCTGCTGTGTGCTTGCAATCAAAAAATCAGTGAAATACACTACGGCACATTCACAATTTTTTTGCCGGTGAAATGTTGTGCGCAGCATTTACAGTACACCAGCAGTATTAAAAGATTTGCAGTTTCACTCTCTGCAAATGAATACCTTGTGCATCACCGAAACTGGTTGTGTTCATTTCTTAAATTGAGGCCTGGAATCAGGAAACCACTTTTTCCACAACATTACTTACAGTATATGTGGGTGACTTGCATGTCATATATTAATATCCCGTAAATCATATAGTGATGTACTGGGAATAGGTACTTGGGTGTCTCACAGGATTTCAGCCTGCAGTCTATTGGTTACAAATCCTGTTCCCTAGTCATTAGGCTGCAGTGCTGAAAAACCCCAGTCTCATTAATATGAGCAACAGTCTTGAATTAGATCACAAAAGGGGTATTATGTCAGGCCACATTAATCATAGTATGTCAGATCATATCTTTGTCAGTTTTAGTGGTAACTGAATGTTTTATTTGGTGGTCTCTTCGGTGTGTCGTGTGACCTTAATCTGCCTTACTATTAATTGACTTCTCAAGAAAGTAAGATTTTAGAAGTCAAGAATGCTTTCCTTTTCAAGAGTTTTGATATAATCGGTTTTTTTTTGGTTTTTTTTTAAAATACCAACTCATCCAGCAAAACCTGCCCCCTTGTCAGACCTTAATTATGTCAGCTAGATTTTAATGTGACATATGTATGGTGATTCTATGGTTTATCATACATTATGTATATATTTTTTTAAACAAACTGAAGCCAAAAGATCTTGTTTCAAAACTAAGGCCAAACCACTTTATGTGAACTGAATCATTCCCATAAGCATGGTTCCCAGGGATACCTCTTTGTTCCCACTGAGGAGAGCGTCTGAGTTAAATTAAATACCATTGCTGGCCACTGTCCTAATGCACAGCAAAGGAGGCAAATTAAGGACCAAAAGTGAGGTTTGAGTGAGTGAAGGACGTCAGGGAACCCAGTCCACACGTTTCCATATTGAACCCTTTTAAGGAGCCTTGCGAGGTGGTTGGGGAATTGATGGATTCTTGATGCTAAAAGGTTACATTTAAATAAAACGAAGAAGGATTCATGTGGAAGAAAAGTATTAAAGGGGAAGCAGCTCCAAATTCAAGCCTCAATCAACTCGGATTGATATGATGGGATGGTATCCCATTTGGTACTGTGTAGAACACACAGACTCTGATTTACAAAGTGTTTGCATGGGGTTTCACACCTGCAAACCCAGGACACAGAAAATAACGAATGAGAACATTTCCCAAATATGTGCAAATGCAGCTGTGTGTATTAAACATCAGAGAAGAGCGGAATCCACTCTCACTGCGTGTCAGCATTTATGCATATGTAACTGTGGCCGCGTTGACGGATTAATGCAAAGCAAAACATAATGAGACATAATGATGTTTATGAAACCAGCAGCTACCTGAGGCATGACTGCAAGTTTAAGATGCTTGAAAACCAGGTGTAAACTTTGCATCATGTGAAGCAGTATTGTCTTTTTAAAATTTTATTTAATTATTTGTAAGTGACACCAAGTTGAAATTCAAATGGGGCGCACCATTCAACACAGCTGCAATTCATGATTTTGACCACTACAAAATACGTAAACTAACTAACGGCACAGTACAGTCACTGTGGTGCGGGACATGTTTTGAAACATACCATTCAGTGTAGCTTACAGTACCTCACTAGCATGGACCACTACGGTGTATCACAACAAGAAGGATGGATGGAGAAAAAAGAAACACATAATGTAATGTCACATCATATACCACTTAATTCTCTGCAACACTGAATGGAATAGAGACACATATTCGATTCACGTCATATGAGCACATTACAAATATCTCCACAAATAATGTACCCCCAAAATCACCCCATTCAGAAGCAAGCCTCCTCATCACACTATCTGCTAACACTGGCTGGAAATATTTCCATTTATAGTGCTCAAGTTTTTTATCGTGTACATAATTACATACCCTACTATCCTGAGAACAAAAGTGTATACAAATTTTCACAAGATGCTCAGTAATTTGAGACTTCTGTTACCTTTCTCAGTAATTTCCCCCCAGAGATAGTGATGCAAGCCTGGTGATAAGGCATTGTGAATAGGGATGACAAAAACACCATCGGGACACCGTGGAATATCTCAGTCCAGCTACAAAAGGAATGCCATGATGAATATGCATGAGTTTACAGCCATTGACAATACAATGTATCTAAAGGAGCAAATGATGGAGGACTGTTACGGGTTGCTCAATGGAACAATGATGCAATTTCAATCCTCTGAAAGTAATGTGTGTTTTTTATTTCCATTTTTTCAGTAGACAAACCATAACAAGAATTACAACATAAAATAACACAAAACTATAATACAGGTACTGACAAAGTTATACATAAATAAAAAGTCAATTTGACATTAATAATAGTGGATTAAATCAAGAGAAGCACAAATGGAAACAATCTGTCTTCATGTTTCTGTTTGTTTTTATTTTTCATTTTAGAGTGTGTCTAATTGTGTCCATTGATGCACTATACAATCGGAAAAATAAGGCCTTAGTCCAGTGCAACCGCCATAAACACTATGCATTCAAAAGTTTATAGATGTGAATAGCCTGGTGTTCAATCTTGCATTTCAATAGCCTCAGAGATATTAAATCTAACTGTGTTGGCCCAGTTACATTCTGTTTCTCACAATTGTTCCACACATAAACTTTTTTAATTTTTTCAGGTGGAGACTTTTTTTACAGTCCCTGTCACAATGTTTCTTTTGTTACAGGTGCAAGCCAGGGCCGTTTCATTAAAAAATATGATCAGAGTCAGCAGCAGTAGTACTCAATTTCCTTCATACTGCCAGGTATAGACTATATTTGAGAGGGCAGCTTTTATCTAATTACCGCTGAATATTAGTTTCTCTCAATGATGAAAAACTAATGATACAACTGTTGCCCACAGACCACTCTTATCATGACCTCTTCCAATGCACCACCACAGATGAAATGCTTCCCAAACCAGCTAATTGGCATGTGCATATCCCTGGGCTGATAAAAAGTTGAGTTCTAACTCAAGTCAAAGAATGCTGCAGTGAGGACTTTCAATGTCTGATATAGCACAGAAAAGCACCTTTACATTAGAGCTGAAAGTACAAGCTTGATAAAGCATCACCAGAGAAGGTACTAAGCACCTGGTGATGTTATTGGGTCACAGGCTTCAAGCAGTCATTAAATGCAAAAGGATATACGACAAAATACTAAACTTGACTACTTTTCATTTCCATAACATTAATATGTCCCAAACATTATGGTGCCCTAAAATGCAGGGACTATATAAAAAAAGTGTGTATACGCACACAAAACACACACACGCACACACACACATATATATATATACATGTGTGTGCGTGTGTGTTTAGTGTGCGCATAGGAATCCATGAGTGCCTTTACATGCATACTTTCAAATACCCTACTATAAGTACTATACCATATCATACCTGGTATAATACTTAGAGTAGGGTATTTGAAAGTATGCATGTAAAGGCACTCGTGGATTCCTCTCATCACAGATCTACAGCTCTGGGAGGTTCTGAGGAATCAGACCAGCCGGGCTTCATTACTGATCCAGTATAACACATCTACAGTGACAGCTAGAGATTTCAGTCTTCAGCACAAACACAATAAGTGGGGATTAAACTACAGATTTTCTTCTGTCAGATTTGTTTTTTCCACTGTTCACTCTAATTACCTAGCCTCTAAGACAAGTTGTCTGAAACTGAAGGCCCCCTGCTGTGAAAGCACCCCCTCAGACTTACACACACAGATACATTTTGAAAAATGATTTCAAAAGCAACAGAATAACAATAATAAATACAACCACAAGCGGTAATTAACGGGGACAAACAGCATGCGGCAATTACGAATTTTAAACGGTAAGGACACATATTGGATGAACGGTAAAACAGCTTTTTAGTTTCCTTCCAAAATTTTGATAAGGTAATCCCTAGCTTTGAGGTCAACATACGTTGCATGCCTACCAACAACTGATTGGCTGATGGCAACCATTTTTTTCACATATGACTTTATCATTGTACATTCAATGGCTGACTATATGTAAATACTGTGTTTATGCAGGTTGGTGGGCGTTGGTTTTGCACCTGTCAGTGGTGCTGCATTTACTATACAGCATTTGGTACTATGTTATTATTTGTAACTTTATCAAGAGATTTTTTTTTAATTTGCACATTTATACTGTAATGTGGACTGTACTCTTATAAATCAATATTGCCAATTGAGCAAAGCTTGTCCTCAAAAGAGGAATGTATGTATTTTACATCCATTCAGGGCTAGCTCTAAGCTATTGGAGGGCCTAAACAAATTGCAAATTGTCTTTGGCCTTTGGAGGCTCCCTTTGGGGTGGGGGTGGGGGAGGGGGATTCCAGGCGCAAACAGTATATCTGCTGCTTTAATTATGGTGTGTAGATATGATACTGGAATTTGGAAGCTGTATCAGTTAAAGGTTTTGGCAGTGTGGGAGTGGTGAGTTCTAAGCACCAGATGGAAGCATGTAATGAATTATGGGCACTAAAATTGAGAGAAAGACAGACAAATAGACAGACAGACAGATGTCCACAACTTCCAGTTATTCTGCCCTGAGTATATCACGGAAAAATTTGCAAATACAAGCTGTGATATGCAAAACTTTAATCTCTCTCAAATGTACATTTAAAAAAAACATGCATACATTTACATTTCATAAATTATTTTTGATTATTTGTTGGTGTCATCCAAACAGTTAAAATATTATGCTCAAAGATATGGAATGCTGCCAGCTTCACCTCTATGCTCTTATGTGTAGAATAAAAAAATTATAAAAAATCAGAAAGTGAATAACTCTACTGTAGCTTTAGCACACAAAATAAATGCATGACAGGCAATGATGCAGAGTAAGAGTCATTTTTGCCTTGAGCAAAGGCAATGCACTTGAATTTCAGTGATAGGATAAGAGCTGTATGAATACTCTCTAGAACACGCAGAGTGTTTCTGAGGTCATAGGTGAAATGCTATCAACAGAAAACATGAGATGTGACATGATAATGACCAGTGGAACACCACATTCCATTAAGGTTGCTACAGACAATCCATGACAGAACAGGTGAACAAAAGAAATACAGCCAGTGACAATTCAAAGGGACACATGTACAAAGCACACACTCATGTGGCAATGCTCAGGGAAAAGTTGCACATAGCAACAGCACATAGGGAAAATACTCAGCACAGTAAAGGATGCTGTTTGAGCATACAATGTACAGTGGAGATAAGACACCAGAAGAAGTCGGTGAAGCTATGGTGGGGGAGTGATTGACGTTTGGTCCCTGTGGAGCTGTGATCCCCCTCTGCTGGCTCCTGCAGGTATGAGCAAAGGGAATGGACTTTATCTCCTGCCATACTGTCTGCGCTGAGCTGGAACTGGCCCTGATGTCTGCTACTATCAATTCACAGGCACTTACACTGTGTGTGTGTGTGTGTGCGAGCATGCGTGCCTGTGTTTGAGTGTAACTCCACAGCAGAATGAATAGCAGCAAAATATCTCTGATATCAGTATCGAGAGAGAGGGTAACAGCTGGCAGGAACAGAAGGAAAATACCTGTGGACCTTTACTCACAGAGTAGAGGTTCCCTCAGGTGCTTCCTTTACTCACAGAATGGGACAGAGGCCATAGTGATACACATACAGGAAGTGAGGTAGTTTCTGTACAAACTATTAAGTACAAAACAAAATGCTCAACTGGTTAAAATGACACTGACTGGATACACACACATGAACATGCGTGCATACACACACACACGCTCATGCACACACAGACACAGATACAGACACACACACACACACACACATACAAACTATAATAGTTTTAACTTTGTAAAAGTTTGATCTAAGGCAGATCAATCACTAATTAGCTATCCAGCATTCCAATGATTTTTAACATTTAGGGTAAAATTGGGGCTTTTTTTTCAGAGTAGTGAGACTGGATGCACATTTGCAGTCATTATCTAGGTATTGAGAGTGGTACTCAAACTCCATTAATATGATTAAAAATGATCACAGTAAAATGAAGGCTGGTTATTAAAATTCAAACACATTTAATGAGGGGGTGGTTATAGAATGCCCAGACCAGCTTTTCCTTGATTATACTTCACAAAAGTATATTCTGCAACATGGAAGTAGCACAAAAGTCCAACCATCCTATCTTGCTTGTTACCGTATGTACAATATTATTCTACTCATAGCAAATCTCACCACATCAAGACTACTGGCAAAGTCTTATTTCACAACAGTCAAGCGTGCATCTTTGCCCTCTTTTATATTATATTTTATAAAGTATTGAAAGCCACCAGGTGAAATGAATTAAAATGTCATCTACACAGTGACTGTAAACCAAAATGGAATGGTTTTATGAAGCCTGAGCATTAAGCAGTAAAACAGGTCGCTAACTCGTCTGCATGCTCATGCCACGGATCATGTCATGCCCCAACACCTTTATAGCACCTCTGACCTTGCTTTCAGCTTTTCTCCACATCTTCATTGTCTTATATGTGCAATGAAACACAATACAATAAATAAATAACATGTTTTATATGTATATGGATGAAATTAACAATAACAATCTTTTGTTGGCTCCCTAGCATGTGAAGGACAAACTGTGCTCCCAAGGTGTTCAGAAACAACAAACTGTCTGGCCACTCCCACAAGGCACAAGGGAAGCAGGGGGTTATTTTCACATGTGTCTGGAGACCCTGCAAAGGAGGATAGAGGGAGAGGCTGGAGCACTAACCATGGAAAGGCGGTGGGAGAGGACACACCTACCGGAGGATGGCTTTTATCCGACAAACCCCTGTGCCAGAATCTCCAGATGATGTGAATTCAGACAGGGAGACCTCTGAATGCAGCACAAAAGGGGGGGGGGGGGGGGGGGATGGAGCAGCTCACTATCTCTAAAGGAGTGGGGCTCTATGCCACACAGAGCCAGGAGGAATCAGTGTGGCAGGAGAGGACTGACCCGGGCGGGAGCAAGCGGGTTTATGGTGAGGACAGTGTCCATGTGGAACTGTAGCATCATGCACAGCCCAATCCCCCAGTCCAGGAAAACAGTCAGGGTGGGAACAGTGCACTGCCAGTGGCGTTTGCGCACAGCGTGAAGGACTCCCTTCCTTGTGTAAACCACATGTAGCTGGAATCAGTCTTTAAATTCTGGCACAACAGAGCTGTATGCTTCAGCTGCATCCCTTCTGTTCACCTCTCCGCACACTTAATAACCTACAGAGCGGACCGACAGCCTAACTATAGCGCCCAGTATATGCGCACTCCAATCCCTCAGTGAAGACTAAAGATGTGTAATATAGCTCTGTCTGATCATTACGATGTGTACAGCCGTGATGATAACAGATAACTTTGTGATAATTGTCGGTATTACAACATGCTTATAATACCATCCGAGTACAGGTAGTTATTTATTGTCTTGAAAGTGTGACTAGGGCCTGACTGGTTGTGAGACAGTTCAAGGGAAAAGTTTGGTTATAGAACCAGGTGCCTGCAGATACAAATACCAGGTGAGATACAGTTACTGCACCCTTGAGCAAAGCATTTAATCTAAGATGCTTCAGTAAAAATATTTACACTGGCCAACTAAAAGGCGTCAGCCCAAACCAATAAAGAACAATAAGAGAAATAAAAACAAAAAACAAACAGAATATTTACTATTTAGCACACATACTGTATCTAAATATGTCCTATACTGAATGAAAAACAAAACAAGTTTACAAAAAAAATAATATATTTTTACAGTACTGTATATGAAATTAATTTTAAATTCCTATGAGAAAAGCAACAGAATAAAAAAAATTAATTTTGGACTAAGCTTCGGACCGTTTGGTTGACACGTTTATCGGTATTTGTATGATGTTTCAATAGCATTTATAAGGTTCAGAGATTTGAAAGCTTTCCCCATTCTGCATTTAAATGTACCTCTGTTATGTTATTTCAGTTTAGCACCTCAGCGAGAACAATGTGAAATATCTGGGTAAGCACTTATGTTCCTCAAGAGACTGATAAACGTTTTAACACAACAATAAAATAAACCCTTCAAGAATATCACAGTGTATGTTTGGGGCCACTACCATCTGGGACCAATAATATCTTGTTCCAGGCAAATATTAATCTCCGAATGCAGAAACATGTTCATCTGACCTCACTGACCCCTGAAGGGTGTGGCCTGCATTTAAATCAATGCAATTACGACACAAAGGTAAGGGAGTAGACACTGGGTGTCTGACCACCAATGAGTTCCATCGGCAGGAAATCAGAAAGACATAACATAAGAAGTCTGAGAGGAATATGTTTAAAACCACCCAAACCCAAATGTGTACAGCTCAGCTGCATTACTGCAGAGTGGCAAGTTATCATTCAAAAAATGTTTTGCCAGGTGTATGAGTGGAGGTGTCTGGTTGATCAGTGGCCTGCGATGCACAGCTCTCATTAACTCTCAGACGAAGCTGTGATATTTCTCCCAATAGCCTGACCTGACATCACAGGCCAAGGGGACCCAAATGGTCTCTGTAAACTGAAATTTGTTTCTTTGATGATGGGTGCATCGGTGGGACAGCGATATCCTTTCCACACTTTATGTCTTCTGTTAGGACGATTGCCAGGCACTTGCATGGCATTCTCAGATGTACGGCTTACTCTGCAGGGTACACCCACGCTTGCCTTCAAAGTGCACGTCCGTGGAGATTTAAAAAGTCCAGACTCTCTCCTCAAACACCACCAGCACTTTAAACACTTCTCTCAGCTCCCAAATTCACTTGACTGGGCTGAGATTTTAGCCAACTAGCAGCATGCTATGAGATTGAACTCAATGAAATGCTCCATCAAAGTTAGAAGTTTAGAGTGCGCAAACATTAATGAGTATTAATGGGGAACACTGCGAAAACGAGTGGCCAGCTGTCAAATCTGGAAGATAAAGATGGGGTTGCAGTATCAAGTTGTAAATACTGACACAATTACCATTGCCCATATCAAAGTTCCACTTGAAAAAATTTGCAATAAAGCAAGAAAGTTCAGAGTAAAATATGAACGAGACCAAGAACGCTAATGACTATATATTTTACAGTCCATTGATCAATGGGTAAACTGGTACCAGTTGGCAAGTGTGCACAAATAGTTGAATTTTATATTTGAACTGGCAACTTTGACAAAATATGGCTTCTCCTACTAAGCTGACCACTTTCCATCATCATCTATATCATCTATCATTTCCATTTTGATCTGGTGTTGCACTGAAGAATTCATCAGAAGTTCATATGAGATTTACTATAAGCAATAAAACAGAAGATCAGGCTGAATGTGCATAAAAACAGACCTTTCCAGCTGATTGCCTAAACGCAGCACTCCGCTCCAGCCCATAGGCCTATACGTATTGAGCCTTTAATCCATTTTCTGCGTCATGTTACTAAATGCTCACATTATTATCAGACAAAGACTATTGATTTGACCTAAGCTGTAGTTATTCATCCGAAGACTGAACTACTCTCTGTACACCTCATATAATTACCTATTCTCTTTAATTGCAAGAGTAGTTTAGATATTAGGGGAGGAAAAGAGGATCAATATTTGACCATTTACAAAGAGTTTTACCGTAAATTGGTTTCACAAACAAGGAAATCTCAAGTCAACAGAGGGCAGCAGCAGAAATAATGAAATGTGACTGTGGCCTTGTGGGTATTTATTCCGCCAGGTGAGTGGCTGTGCAGGTCTCAAATGGCAGTCACAGTAGATGCTGCAGTTTCGGTCAACCAAACATTGTCCTTCAATTACAGCCATAAGATGAAAAGACACATCTAAGCAGTACACATCACAATGCGGATTTCCACGTACCCATGTATTGTTTTTACACCTTCAAGGACCCCAGTAAAGGGAAGAGAGAACATTGATTTCACAAACGTCTGAAGGTGGGCAAATGAACAAACGATTTATGTTAGCTACTCTGCATCAATGCTATAGTGTGTTGCTGAAAAAAAAACACATGATTGTAGACATAGAAGGAAGCATATTGAAAAAATCTAATCCTCTGCCATGTCACTGCCATTCTATGGAAAATAGTCTCCTAGGACACGTAAGAGAAGGGTGTGTCTAATCAAAACACACTCTTGAGTCTGGCTTTTGATGCGACCATATAATTGTGCAGCATTCAACTGCCAACACTCATGGATTTACTCAGACAGTGCCAGCTGCAACCAGATTGCAAAACAACTTGACATACCTGATGGTGTTTTCTCTTTAGATATCCAATTCTCACAATGGCCACTTTGTATTTAGATTTATATTGTAAAAATGTCCAAATTCAGCAAGTATATTTCTAAGAGAAATGATAAAGAAAAAACAAAAGAGGTTAGTTATACTTGTATCTGCACAATATTACTGCAGTAATTTCCCAATTCTATTAAATACAGATATGATTATGACAGACATTGAACACTGTGCCTGGAACACTGTGCCTGCTCACAGGAGAAGAAGTTGGTGTTTTTCCTAAGTTGTATGATGTGTTTGGGTTGTCCCAGTGCTGGCTGTAGCCTGTAGATCCCAAGGGCAGTACAGAGAGGGAATTCAGTCGGCTGGAATTCTATGTATCATTGTACCAGCTACCTATCCAATCAGTCAAGCACCCATATCATGCCTGCAGAAGCTACACATTTAATGTTCTCCTACTACTACATGTCTGTGTGAACATAATTAGTGAAGTGAAAAGAAGCAGTGGTGTGCATGAGAACAGTTACATGCTTAACAGAACAGGCGTATCATACCAAAATTATTATTAGTACTATTAGTTGAAAAACTATATTCAACACTTGATGCAAATGTACAGGATGTGAGACTAATAGCCTTTAAATAGCACCCTCTGCAGTTTCCATCAAATGAATCATGGGGCTTATGCGACCCATAATTGTAGAGTCTGCATGTTTCTTGATCTCACTGTGGACAGTAATGGGCAAAATAACTGTGAGGAGAGCTGAGTTTGTGGCAGTGTCAGTCAGAGAAGGAATTTCATTAAATTTTATATTATCAAATATTATAATCAGAAAAATGCTCTGACAAACAACTTGGCAAACACAGAGACATTCCACATGGTTTTGACTACCTTCTGTACCTGGATTTAACAAGAAACAATTCTTTAATTGATTATCCTCTCAACCATAACTCCAGATGAACAGCAGATATCTAGCTTTAAACTGGAATTATTATCCAAGAAATGACAAACTTAAGTCTCAAATATCCCCTAGTCAAACATCTAGCTTTCTACTGCTTTCTGGATACTTCATTTAGTAGAGGCTTTCAAATGAATCACTGCATAACTTGTCTTGATTAATTTAATTCACATAACAAGTGCTGAATATTCACATCAGAAGATCTATGTACATATTTTGTTATATATTTTGCACATCTTTATGATTATTTGTCTGTTATGCCCATATCATGTGTATCAATGTTTGCTTCTTGAATGTCTGCTTCATAATGAACTGTGTGAAGTGATCTGAGACATTTCATGAGTAAAAAGCACTATAAATGAAATCTGATTTGCTTCTTGTTTGTTGTATCCAGGCCATTTTGCTGTCTATAACATCTCAAAATGCACAGGAAAATGGTTTGTGGGACTGCTGTACACATTTATTTTTGAGAAACATTTGATACTAGCAAAGTGGATGTGCTGCAGGTGCCATTTAAAACATCTTGCAGGAAGCATAGATTAAAACCCTGAAGCACTGCTAGCTGCCCCGTGTCTCTGCATGTCCAGAACAGCAGCTGGCAGATGGTGGTTTCATGCCTGCTTCTTAGTACCGTGGTCCATCTGGACAGCATTAGAGGTAGGTGCAATCCACTGCCTCAGAGAATACACTCGGTTTGCGTGACTTCAAAGCAAAACAATATGGCCGGTCATAAAAGGGAGGCAGCGATTTTCCTTAAGCTGTGGTCAAGAGAGGATACTCCTCTGTTTATCAGCCAAAGCACCAGGGTGTCCGTATTTCCAAAAAAAAAAAAAAAAAGGGGAGAGTGGGAAAGGGAGAAAGAGGGCGAAAGATAGCTATAGAGAGCAGAGGCTGTAAGCTGATCATTCTCTGATACAGTACTCATCTTCTTGTATACCATTCCTATTGCTTAAAGCCAGGGAATGATGGGAGGAGTGATCTTTTAAGAGGCATCTGAATTCTGCAGCACAGGGATGAAATGATAGTAGGCATTGCAGCTTCCATTGACTCTCTCTCTCTCTCTCTCTCTCTCTCTCTCTCTCTCTCTCTCTCTCACACACACACACACACACACAGCCACAAGTACATTTATGAAGAATGACATGCATTATCCTATAGCGACACATAAGGCTAAAACAATCCTTAGAGAATATTTCTATTGGTGTGCCTTCACAAAATGCAGTTTACAAAAGCCATCCTTGGTTTTATGACTGACTGCCAGACTGAATGCTTGGAACAAAGCAGATTTTTATTCCACACAACAGGTTTTTTTTTTTTTTTGTCTTTTCTCCACATCGAAACACAGTAAAAGCTCAAAACAACACCATCTTCTAATCTATTGTTGCTAAAATGAAGGATACACGAGTCGAACACGTATGGCCAACTTACTTCTAAAACATTGGTAGTAATGTCACATATTCAGCACCATTTTTTTTTTATTATTTGATTTTCTCTCAGTACACAATATACAACAATCACAGGGAATTATACAGGTATGTTCTGAATAATTAATTGCGTGTAATCAAGTATGATTTCAAAGTGACACCCGCATTCATAAAATATACATAAGAAATGGGGCAGAATTCTATAGTATGCGTAGCCTTACAGAAAGCTCATCTTGCAAAATAACATATTTTGCAAAAAAATTAATTAATTAATTAAAAAAAAGATTGAAACCGGAAAGTGCACTTTGCGAAACTGAAAGGCAGACTTGTGAGCCTGTGCTGCAGAGGATAGTTAAGGTTGGTCATTAAAAAGCCAGTGGTAATTGGAGGTGTTAATGGAGCAGCCATCAGAGAAAGCCGTGCTCACTCACATAATGAAAGTGAACAATCCCCAATAGGATAGGAGCCATTAATTGTAATTTTATCATGCACTTAAAAAAAATCTCTCTGAACAATTCAGAAAGCTTAGTTCCCATACCTGCCAATCTCCGGTGTCATAAAGCCAGAACTTTATAATAGCGGGGGCACTTTTCAAATAGACCCAATCCAACAATGGAAATTATTGTTAAAAACAACTAGACTGTGTACAATGCCTACCCAGCTTTTTAATCTTCCAACAGTTAATGATGGTTACAGAGTGCATGGGAAAACACTAATGTATAACAACAATTTACCATATCTACTGTGTGCAGATGGTGACAAGAAAGCCAAGCCAGGATTTTTACATTTCTTATTTTTAACGTACTCTTGGTTGGTTGAGCGACCAACATCTGAATGAATGAGAAATGTACGTAATAATCTCAAAAGATGTTTCTATCTGATATTAACCACATATTTTGTTTTACATTATTTATTTTACATTTTCTTCTTGTTATGAGTATGAGGTACAATAATGATAATGAATCAGTTTGGCTATGACAGTAGCCAATTTGACTAAATGTAAACAATTCTAAAAGAGTTCCACCTAAGTGGCAGCAGTCTTATAGGCTGTATATAAGGTATGGAAACAGGAAATAAGTTCAATTTGAAATCCTGCCATTAAAGTCTGCTCGTTGTTGAAATGTCTGCCCACCCATCAAACAGTATACTATGTGATATATGGTAAAGACTCAACTATTAATAAAATGAGGCAAGGAGGAGTCATCCTTGTTATATTCTATAAGATTGACATTTGGTAATTGACCACCTCACACTCAATTTTAACTTTGATGCTGTATTTCATATTCGCATATGTACTGTGATTGCCAATAAACTTGCATCTGTCAGTGCGTGAGAATAGGCAACCTAATTCCTGTCAAAAAAAGGACAGATGAAAATTGTAATATATAAGCTGCCAAGCAAAAAAAAAGCTAACCCTGTTATTTACAAGATCAATGCTAATTTAACAACATAATTTGCAATTTTGCTGGCTATCTGTTATACCACTGTGGTGTTTGGTGTATTGCAGCATGAAAATGATTTGCCATGTTAGTGAATCTCCCTGGAGAAGCATCTCTATCCTTTTCAAGTGCAAATGAAAAATATGTAAATTTAATCAACACAAATTTGTAGAGTTACTATAGATAATACATTTCTTACCCTGTGATATTATAGTAAAACAAGGTAGGTTATTGGCTTCCCAAGCCACTGTCTAAATTTTTTCAAAAATAATTTTTCCTCAGTGCCTAGTTTCCTATTGTGAGCAACATGTATTTGATGAAACAAGATTTTGCACGCTGAAGAAGACCAGATTGGTTGAAACATGTTGCTGCATATCACTAGTACCCATAGCCATTTACCGTTAGCTCATTTTCCATCTGTTTGGTGAGCTACCCATGCATTCTATGTCTTGTCAAGCTCAAACAGATGGTATCCTTGTTTCTCCAAATTCAGGTTGTGTGCCTTTTTGGATGGTGTGTGCATTTGCAGATTTTATTTTTTTTTTTTTTGAAAATTAAAGCTGCACCATGTTGATTTGGCTGTTTTTTGTGTTAAAATACTGTGACACTATCTACCTGCCATGAAATGTACCCATGTTATTGTGCATTGCCATCAACATGCCCTTAACTGAACACAGTGGGAGCCCTAATTTCAGTCTGCAATACCTATAGTTAAAAATTTGCAGCTAACACCATCTATTGTTTACAATCAACTGAAACTGCTTATTAAAGGATATTAAATACAGTTACCATTCTCATTGCATCTAACTTGCATTCACATGCCTATGATATAAATTGTTTTTAGGATGCTCAGAAAGGTTGCTAGGTTACAAATCATAGCTTGTACAATGCCTGCAATTAAGCAGTCAAACGGTTTATTAAAATATTTTTCCAGGCAACCTCAACTGGAGAGTTCTCTCTGTAAGACAGTTTTGAAGCCATATGTTCACATAAATATGGGAATCATAAAAATAGCACCACCAGGCTTATGACAACATTGCCTATTTAAACAGATCATTGATTATTTTAGAAAATCTGAATATCTGAGAATATCTGGCTCAAGTAGGCTTGATACTTGCAAGGGTGAGTGCAATCTCCAGTGAACAGACTTAACTCACTTTTTATTTGCAAATTTTGTAATTTACCATACATAATAATTTATATTTATGTATAACACACATTTAACTGTGTTTAACCCATCACTGTATGTGCTGTAACCCTCACTAGAAGTGAGAATTGCATGTGTTGATGAGAGCATCTTCAGAAAACCTTCTATGACAAGAGGGTTTGTTTCTGTTTGGAGCATGAAAGGCATACCAAAATAATAATAATAATAATAATAATAATAATAATAATAATAATAATAATTCAGTAGCCCTTACATGTGATGATCTGCTAAGTAAATAAAATCAAAACTTGTTTGAACTAACATAAAAATATGTTAACCTCACAAGGAAAGAGTATTTGCGTCATTTCAGCGTAAAGTTTTCATATTAACTTGACAGTGTAAATTATACACTAGGCTTTTTTTACCCCAGACTTTTTTAGAGTAGCAGTAAAGTATGGTGTATTAGAACCTATGATTAAGCACTGTGTCACCATTCCATACCCCCTCCCCCAATACTACTCCAAACTCTCAAGAGTATAAATTGAATCCATTTTGCTTAAAAAGTTATGATTTTAATAACTTTTCCTTAACACTGAAGAGTTGAAGACATATACCTGTTTTGCATAATTACTTGAAATGGTTCAGATTTTATGTGGAGGTCTTTAGAAATTTATGGGTCTATAATGAGAACCAACAGATAAAAGCACTACCTTTCTGAATCCATTTGAAAAATGACATGAAAAAGTGCAACAATTACCAACAATAAAACTGTCAGGCTAGTTTCTAAACTTTGTCTGTCTTCAATGTAAGACAGATTCTTATATATGTTATGGCTCAAACTTTTCCATTAAAAAGAAAATAGAGAAATAAATCACAATACAAAGTGAGTATCACAGGGACAAATGTAAAATGCACTAAGTAAGGTGGGCTAATAAAAAAAAAATTTTAAAATCACACTTCTGTGGATGTACCCCGCTGGGGGTACCCTGGGCAGTAAACAGATTCTATTAAAGAGATGAAGGAGCAGGGGTTGAGGTCAACAGCATGACATTTGGGGCAAAGTGACCCAGTACAGCAAAATCATAATAAAATGAGTCAACCATCGGCAAAAAATAGACGGAATAGAGAAAAAAAAAACAAAGTATTTCCTTTCCCTGCTACAGCAGCAGCATTGGTCAGGAAATGCATCATTTTCCAGTCTGTGGCAATAGATTCTCAAACAGAAAAAAATAAATTGCTAGTTTGATTTTAACATGGAGTACGGAGATGCAGCCCTGGTCAGCTTTCCAGGGCAACAACAAAAAAAAAGGATAAACAAAGCTGGCCTTTTAATGACATAGGCATTCATCAAATATCAAAGGGCCATGATGGCTCTCTGTTCTGCTTTCATGCGGATGGGGAAGATGAAATCAAAGAACAAACGGCAGACCCACATCCGGCATCTGTGTCAGGCAGACAGACAGGCCTCAAAGGACCAAGCAAATCTCTTACAGTGTGTGTTTATGGCCCCAAAGTGAGGTTTCAATCACTGAGTGCAATGGTTTCTGTCCATATTGGACCAGTGAAATCATTAGAACTATCTGGGGGGGAGACACCATTTTTGTTGTCATTTCGTATTGCTCCAGATTGAATGTTAATAATAAATAGGAAGTGGAGTCCCTTTATTTCTAAGTGAGCAAGTTAGCATACAGTGAGCTAAAGCTCATCACAGGCACATCTCATTGCTGCTGTGCAAACAGAAATGGAGTCTGTGAAGGAGAATGATTTGCTGTCATCCTATGACAGCACCGGTTTCTCCTTTGTGCCAGCAGTCAAACACAGCCCCTAGCCTGTATTTCACCTGCATTTGATACCTCAGCCACCTGTGAGGATGCTGCTACAGCAGTTTGGGGCCTACCCTCCCTGTGGCCATGTGCATCACTTCTGTTCATTAAGCAGGGACTTCCACAACTTTGTAAAAAAAGGCTGCCATTTCTGATCTGGGGCTCACCTCACCCTGCACCATAACTAGACGTCACATTATCACAAACTGCATGATGATACCTGTTTAAAAACACCACCACACCTCCACGCACTTTAACAACTTGAAACTAATGTAGGGTGCAGATGATTGAGAGCAGTAATGTTTCACACAGCTGAAGTTCACATTAAACAGAATGGCTGCTGTTTGTGTTGTATGTTCTCAACAGAAAGAGTCCATGGGGAAAAGACATGTTTCAAAGAACGAATCCAGCAAAATGATTTTTAATGAGAATTACACTCACAGGTTAAGAAATAAACAATTCTTATTTTTAGTACAGCCCCACGGTGTATATTTGACCTTTTAAAGGAATTTCCCCTTGGTCGGTCAGATCATCACAACCCGTGTGAGTGTTAAAATACCAGCCTGCTGAAGCTGCACTTTAGCATTTTCTGGTGGGAAATACCAATTTTGTTTCCAGAACTGGGGAATGCATTAGGATGAGGATGAATGATAGTGCCGCTGTAAAGAACACAGGGTCTAAAACCAGCACCAGACCACCTGCCAAATGCGAGTAGATTATGTCAGTGGCAGGTAAACGGGACCAATCTACCAGACACAGTGTCGTGTAGAAATAAAGCTGTTGAAAAAACGGAAACATACATGCAAGTTTATTCAGTTACAGCAATCACAAGCATAGCCTTAGGATATGAGACTTAAACTAATTTTGACATACTGATATATAAACACATGGAAAGTATTGGCACCTGACAGGTGAGCTTTTCAGATGGCCGGTATTAATTAGGCATTACTAGGCTAAGTCATGAAGCTTACTGTATACAGCATATGAAAAAAGGTGATAATTTCATTTTCTTTCTGGAATCTGGGGACAACCCAGGGAAAGCCCTGGAAAGCTCTTGAAGAGGCATTCTGTCTGGTCCCAACCTTTGGGAAACACCTTGTAATGGTTTTTTTACACGCTTTTGTATTAATCATGTCAGAAATATTTAACAGCCAGCTCTGTGTGTATCTGTACCACACACCTCGGACTCAGTGGTACTCCTCTCATGTGTAATGCCCACTTATTCTTCCCATTCATTCATGTGGCTAACAACTGGCATGGACCCACACTTTCATTAATAGCATACAAGGCCTTCTGGCTTGCAATAATACAAACACTGTGTTATCTAATTATTTAAACCTAGTATCTGCTCACAAATGCACTTAAACTGCTTTGCTCATCCACAAGGGCTTACAAAATACTTTTACTTTGACACACAACAACAAATAGAAACACCAGTGCTAAACACTGCCAATCAGTGCCGGCCCTTGCCTTATATTACATACTTGGAAAGAGCAGTAGAATAGCTGAATATGAATGTTTAAATTTATTTGAATCAAGCATAATTCACCAGACACAAACTGAAGAGAACAATGTAGTTGTACTATGATTCTCTGGACACTGAACATAAATTGCACTAAATACTGATACTGATATCTGTGTCCCCAAGAGAGCGGATAAAATAACCACCAGCCAGACCAGAATAACTTTTTTCCAGACTTTTTTTAGAACTAACATGTTCTAACTTTAACATTTCTAGTTATTATTTTGCATAAGAGGTCAAACTGAAAATAATACTTTTCTCTCGTTGCTTCTTCCCTTCTTTCAGTTTCTTCCATTTCCCCCTTTCAACCCCAGATGTACAAGTTAATTTTGAGACATAAGTGAGCCAGTTACTTTGAGTAATCATTTTGAAACCAAGGGACTCCACATCAAAGCCAACTGGAAAAATATTGACTGGCCAAGTCATTCACCTGATCTAAATCCAATTGAACATGCTGAAGAGCTGGGGCGGCAATGTAGTATAATGGGAAAAAGGAACTGGCCATGTAACCTAAAGGTCACAGGTTTGATTCCTGGGAAGGACACTGCCGGAGTATCCTTGTGCAAGGTACCTGCATTGCTTCAGTACATCCAGCGGTCTAACTGGATACAACGTAAAATCCTATTTAAAAGTTGTGTAAGTCGCTCTGGATAACAGCGTCTGCTAAATGCCTGTAATGAAAGAGAAAACTTAAGGCAACTACAGGTAGCCCCCAAAACAAGCAGAAGCTGGAGACGGCTGCAGCACTGACAGAGCATCACCAGAGAAGATACTCAGTGCCTGCTGATGTCCATGGGTCGTTCAAGCATGCAAATGATATGCTACAAACTACAAAACATGACTACTTTCATCTACGTAACATTAATATTTCTGAACATGGTGCCCTGAAATGGGGGGCTATGGATAAAAAGTGCTATGAAAAAGTGTTATAATTTCTACATGGTGAAACCAAAATATATACAATTAACCTTCAAAAAAAAAAATCTGCAGCCTGGCCGTTCTGGAGCTCTAAGCAGCCTTTTATGCTGCATATTTGGTTGGGCTGGCTCTGCTGCCAATGCAATTCAGTGTTTTGCAGTGCACCATGGCACATAGCCTCGGTTGAGACTTCAGGGACATGGGTTCAAATTCAAGATTCGTACCTCAAGCAATGTACCTCTAATCCAAATCCAGCTGATATCAACAAGACTGAAAATTGAAATACTGCCTCGGCGGGTGATGAAAACTGCTTTGAAACATTACAGTATAAAAATAAAATGTCTGTAAATCTAACTGTCTTGATTTGTGTGATTCAGAAAATGTGTCACATGTAACATGGCAGTGGCAGTACAAAGCTAAATTGACTATCATTGTTTAAGGTTGTACTCTTGTTCAGGCAGTTAGAATCAGAGGTTTTGAAGTTCAGTTTGTATTAACTCAGGTGATCTATAAGATTATGTTCATTACATTAAAGGAAATGTAAATTGCCAAAAGAGCTGTACAGTGTTTCTGCAGTATGGATGGGCCTAGAGATGGTGGTGGATCTACCCAGGCATGGAAGGGTCAAAACGAGTTTGCGAACCTCTGTTTGGACTGAAAAAACATCCAGCACAGACATCTACTACTACCATAATCCCTGCTGCAGCTTCAGAATGACTGGCATGAGGTACATCTTAGCACCCCAAAGGACCAACAGAAATGTACTACCAGCAGAGTGCTGCAGTTGGGTACTGCAGGACAGACGAGCCATTGACTGCAGAGTATTTACATCGCGTGAAGATTTAACATGCTGGCTTACACCTATGATAGATTCCATTAGTGCGGCCAACTCTTCATTATCCTTGCAGATCAGATACGTTATATTTTTTCGTTCATCTTTTCTCCTGGGAGACCTTCGCTCTGTTCCATTGCACATCACCACTCAAACCCCTTTCCATTAGAGCTGGTTACTGCGATACAGAGCTTTACAAAACAGTGCTGTCACCACAGAGCAAAAGAGCAAATGAAAGCAATGCATATAAACTGTAGGTGCAGAAGAGACTCTATATCATGGTTGCACAGGATAGCTTTCCCAGCTCTGTGAATATTATCATATCTGCAAGGAATAGCCACAACCTCAAGAATACCACTCTCGATATCTAAGGAAGAAAGCCAGAATACCACATTCGTAAATCAGGTCAGTGTCCTGACTGAGCCACAATGAACACAATGGGGCCTCTCCAAAAACCTCAAAAGGAATGATTTAGAGATGGACAGTACATGTGACTTTAACTGATTAAGTACTTGTACTTTATGTGACAAAGTAACATATACTTCATTATATTGTCTGTAACCATTATCCATAATTTTATTAAATACAACCATTTATTTATTTATTTGAGTGTATGAGAGGGAGCAGGACACAATTTGTGTTGTCCTAGCCAGGGCACAGTGATTTTAAGCCAGCCAGGGTTCATCCTGTTTCTACTTTATCAGCTTTTCATAATGCACCAGGCACCTACAGCAGGTAACCATCAGAGAGAAATATGCCAGCAGTGAGGAATCGGTACTAGCTCTCATTGGGCACTCTGCAGCATTTAGCATGAAAGATGATCGCTGGTTTTGTGAGAATGTAAACTGAAGAAGGGCACACATTTCAGCTGCAGTATTCTATGCTAGGGTGCGGGAGGGACAGTGATGACTTGAGGGACATGGTTACAGATTCCAGATTTTAGAGAAAAGAAAAAAAAAGATACACTAAAATCACTTTCATTTTCATAAGAAATAGCAGGCATACTTATGCAATGCTATGAGTTGGGGCACAGTAATAACTGAGGAATAATTATATATACAAGTAATAATTAAGATTATAAGCTGTGAAAACAATGCTTTCATTCGTTAGTCCAACTTGAGGACAAACTTCAAAGAAATGAATAGCCTCCATGACTGAAATCACAGTCACATGGGTCTATGCAAGAAAATCAGGTGGAACAAAAAAAGGGAAAAATACTTAATTTTTACAGTTATTTACTGTATAATTTACAGTAATTGGCAGAACTTTCTCTCCCAGGGGCTTTATTTAAAAATGCACTATAAGACCTTCACTTTCATTTGTGATTAAGAATTAGCTACATTACATTTATTTAGCAGACGCTTTTATCCAAAGCGACGAACAACCCCATTACTCTGACTTCTGGGAGGGCAAGGGGCATATGCAAAAATAAAGAGAAGAGTTGCATGTGGGATGTCCCAGCTGCAGATGTGGCCACCAAGCCCACTCATAACCCAATAACAGAGCCACAATGTTACTCCTGCCCCCAATTTACTTGAAGGCTTCTGATCAGTATTCTTTCTGATAGGACAAGCAAATAGGAACACCAACTCTGCCATCTGCTGTATCTGTAATCCGCTTGCTTACATCCCACACAAAAAAAAACAGAAAAATCAATGAACCGGGCCAATCTTATTGTCAAAGTGATGCAGTAAATGCACTTACCTTCAACCTTGCTGGCATCCAGTCTCTCTTGGAGGTAATTAAAGAATGGAGAAGCACTATGGAAAACAAGCCTAGTTTCAGCACTGAAGTTGAGATATGCACTGCAGCCTATAATGAGGTATATACAGTAAGTATAGTAGATGGAGTTAACAAGATACATGAATGTAGGGTTTTATAGGTAAAACGAGTCACTTTTGACGGTTGTAACATAAAATCATTTGACAATTTTGGTAACAGAAAGCAGGAGGTTTAGGGGTGGCAGGGAGCTGGACAGGTAATGAAATTGCGTGAAATCATATCTACCTTAAGTGTTTTGTTTTTTTTAACCACAGGTACCCTAATACCTTTAGCCTTTATTGCAAGTAAAACAGGCACTAAAGAAGGAATTAGTTCTGAATTACAGACAGTGCTTTGTATGTGTGAGTAACTTTCCATTTTTATATGTTGAAAATGTGTTTTTGTTGAGATCCAGATGTACAGATATTACTCTAAGTAAGTGGAAACATACTTTATTTTCACTTTTGGGTGAACTGCCCCTTCAACTTTACTCCATGCTCAGATCTGGCCTATTTCATCTCCATCAATAAAATTACTCTTTGGAGGAAGTTGCATGTGAGACACAGCAGAATAAAATGTACAAACTGATGATTGCATATCCCATAAAGTGCACATAATAGCCGAGTCCTGATCATATTTTGTCCAGCAGACATTAATGGTGATGTTTATGATAGCCAGATAGCACAGGCTTGCCTGTGAGTCAATTCCGATTAGTCACTACAGAGAAAACTCTGCTGAATTTCATACCATTAAACAAGAAATGGATGAGCCTAAGTGCTAGCATTTTGTCCCATGTTTTTGTTTATTTTCCATGCTTTTATATTTTTTAATTGGCCCTGGCCTCAGGAATCATGGTTCAATGGCAACTCCACAATGAAAAATTACAATTAAAAAAAAAATGTGAGAGCAACTGTACGTGGGAGGAATTGTACAATGCAAACATATACTGTACATGAAGCACTGTTTCAGTGCATTGTTATAATGACTCCTTTTCATTAACAATTGACAATGGATTTAGTTTAACCATAAGGCATATAAAATATTTATGCGCACTGAACTTAATGTTTCCTGTGCAAGTCACAAAGCATTATGAATTAATTGTACTGAAGTGGAATGTGACCAAGCTGAATGGAAGTTTCTATGTGTTCAAGGGTTGTATGCATACAGGCTTGTTTTGAAGAATATTTAGGCCTACAAATTTGGAAACGATGCCCCCTGTGTAATGCCTCCTGTTTACAAGACAGCTAGTGAACTACAGATGGACACATGCCACTTTTAGAAGCAGGGAGTTTTGCCAAGGGAAGAGGAAGGGGGGGTGGGGGGGGGGTTGGGTTCTAACACCCTAACACTCAACCTTAGCAGTCAGTATATCCCAATCACATCAGCAAATCCCCTTCTTTATTTTTATGAAATACTTTTTCTCATCAACATCCAATATTATGGGGGGGGGGTTATTTGTATGGTTTTGTAATGGGTGTCGACAATTGATTAAAAGAACTGCACAAAATTGCCATCCCTAATTCTAATGATGCATTATGCATTTATAACATCAGCATTACCGTCCATACAGTGAAAACATAGCATTCATGGGAACAGTACCTTTTAAAATGGTTTTTTATGGAAATATACTGAAATGTTGCATAGTTTATTGATAATATAGATCTACTACATATTAGAGGTATCAATTAAGCAAGAAATACATTATTGCTTTGACTTGTAGATCAGTGATCCTACAAGTACAGAGAACTGTATGTAGAGCCACTTCAGCACCTTATACTTGATACAAATATTTATTTAAACCGGTCAAATACTGTCCTCAAGGGTGCCCTGAAGTAGACCTTCAAACCTCTATTAAAAGAAGTCTAGCTCCACAGCCACAGCACCACACTGTAAACTGTAACTGTAAAAGCCCAATATTGAGACATTCCTTTGATAACTAGGTAAATTGGATCCACAAAAGCAGGCTACCCGCTTACTGCTTCAATACCGCTGATCGTTTATGAATTAAATTCAAAGTTCTTGAATCTGCTCCTCCACCTGCACTAAAATAAAGCCACCTAACTCTAAATGGCTGACACTACCAGCAAAGTGAGCTAGAATTCAGTTGTTTAGGTGGCCTCCATTTATGGTGATGATAAGCATTTCCCATCTGGAAAAAAATATTACTTCAGTTTACTTCATGTTTGTTTTCTTTTTTTCAATACCAGGTAAATAATCAGCAGCACTGTCCACCCAAAGATTTTACAACTAATGGGGCTCATGTCAGGGTTTTAATGATAAATCAAATTTTGGACTAGCTTTGACTTTTCTCATCAATTCGCTTACCTCAGAAAACAAAATCTTAAAACATACATGCGTAAGTAGGTGATAGAGACACCTACTAAATTCAAAGATCTTTCACATAGCAATATACGTTTGTGCAAAACAAATTTATCAGAAGAAACAGTCCTCCTAGGCTAGAGATTCTGACTCAAGTCCAAAATACCGCACAAACTTAGGCCTGAGCCCGTAATTCAGTAGGAATTACTGAAATTGAAAATTTCAATTCAGCACTCCTTGTTAGCATTCAGTAGTGCATTTCCTTTTCAGTTGCTACATGCAAAGGAACATTTCTGTAATATGAAATCCGTGGATTAGCCTAACAAGTGAGCAATGCATGCATTTCACATTGCCTTTACGCTGTTGTTTTCTTGTTCTTTTCTGGTCTACTCCAAAGTTCTCTTTGAAAAGTGCACTTAAAGCTGAATGATTTTGAATGAAAGGAGAAAGGAAAGGAGAAAGCGTGATTTTGAATAACAAACTGGTCTTAGCAAAGAAAAACATCTTGAACCATTCCCAGCTGCCTCAGCATTAGTACTATAGCCATTTTGCAAGATTATAAATTCAGCTCAGTTAGATGCTCTGAGAAATATATTTTTCTTTATTGAAGTTGAGCTGAAAATTCCACAAAGTGGTGAGTTGTTCATCATTCCACAGCGACATACAGGAAGCAGAAAGGGGAAGAAAGACATAAGGATAAAGACAAAATTCACATTCATCTGACATTTAAAATGATTTTGACAGGAAACAAAGATGGGGAAATCAGCTACCTTTTTGTCTTTATATTTTGAACCGATTCAGTGGGTTAGCGATTAGAAACTCCAGCTTGATAAAGAGACGGTGTTAAGTTCAAATACCTTGAATGCATCACACTATCGCACACAGTATCCACTGTATCTGTGATTTGTACTTGTAATTATGAAGAATGACAGGAACATGAACACTTTTGTCTCTGGGTGTTTCATGTCACAGATAAAAATGTCCTAGCCTAATTACCCCTAGGCTACAGCGTGCCCTCCATGCATAAAAATATATATTAAAAATAAATTATATTTATATATATATATATATATATTTCACTTTTTCATTGTCATTTCATGTCTTCTATTTGTGTTTTCAGCTTCACAGCATAGCATATACTCGTTCCTTTTTATTTATGTCTTCAGTTTCATATCATTGAACTCTACAGAAAGTTGTAACAGAATGTTTCAGAAAACAGAACAGTTTAGAAATGCAACATCATGATTAGCATATTATTCACATTTAGTAAATAGTAAGTAAGTAAGTATTCCACATCCTGCTGAGATGGAAAGATGAAAATGCACAAGGCTGAGTCACATTAAAGAATTGTGGGGGGGGGCATAATAATTCTGGAAAAGAGCTTGTGTTTATCAGAAATGTGGATGAAATTGTTGAAAATATCAATTACGTATTTTAAATGACTTTTCAAAGCATGTTAAGCCCTTCATGCAAGCCTGCATCCTGAGATAGCTCAACTCGGACATTCAGCGGTCCCGCAACCAAACTATGAGTGGAAACAACAAACTGTGTTCAAGTTTGATACAGATGATACAGGACAACAACCAAATATGCAGTTTCTCAGAGCCACCATTACCGTGCAGTTTTCCCACTTAACAAGCACCACCTGACCAGTCTCATCTGCAACTAGTGTGACACATTGGACAACAGCGTCTATCTGGCAGTTCATAAAAATATACTTTCGCCTCCAAAAAGTTGTATTCAGTCATAGCAACAAGACAAAGTCTGAATACTGCAATACAATACAGTGGTGAAAAATGCACACTGGATAGGAAAATTAACAACAGGATTATTGTGTGATTCTATGTGCTATATGAATGTAACATTTCATGTGGAGTGACCATAAATAGTAAAATGTAAAATGTCATCTCATGCCCATGCAACAAGATTGCATACTGTAGGGAAAAACATACAAGTGAATAATGACATATTATGTGCCCCACAGTGTCACAATGTTTTTGCATTAATTTCCTATGTTAGTATCGTAAATAGAACAAGTGTCTATCTCCATTTAAGCCATTTTCCAAGTCTCTGTGATGCTCACATCTGGGGTTATAAAGCACCCCCTGAACGGGCAAGGATTGGCCAGATTTGGCATATGCGCAAAGGGGTTAATGTACAATTTTTTCAATTATTTATTTTTGGTGTAATAGCCAGGGCTATTTTGAGCTATATGGCTACTAGGGACCTAGAGTGCACCATGAACCGCATTATTTAGAAAATATTTTGCATCGACAAAGGTACAAACCACACGTCATGCTCTAGCTGCCAATGACTTCTTAAAGTACGATATTCTCAGTTGTCCAGTTATTCAGGACTACCTCTTGATATCGCAAGGCCTGATAGAAAATTATATCAAGCCAGTGATTTATACAGAAAATATATGCATTTGCCTGCTTCTTTTTTGGCTACTTTCCCAGTCTTTTCAAGGACAGTGGAACATTTGACCACTGTCCATGACTCTTCCACAATTTTCCAGAATGAAAATATTTTCAAGGGTTTTCAAGGACCACGGGAACCAAATTAATTGCTGATATAATTTATCTGATGTGCGGACCAATTGTTGGGAGTATGTGTTGACAGACAGAATATGAGCTTTTTATGTGCATCTCTGCTTTTCTATACCAAAAAGCTTGAGACCATATATTACTACAGTGTTACTGTATTACATGTATTTTCTTAAACTAATGTAATTTTATTAATTAAAGCACACAGCCATCTTAATCAGCTTGCTATCAAACCAGATGAAGGCAGCCAGAACTCAATGATAGCTTTCTAATTCAATGATAGCTTTCTAATAACAAACAACTGTACGTCTGAAATGAGGAACTAACAGCCTGGTCCAACATTTATTTTCCATCTAGTTTTACATTAGTCTATGACAGCGATTCTTTCACTGGAATCAGCTTGATGAAAGGCGAGAAGGTCAGCAACCTCCTTGCACTTGATCTTTTTAATGACTGGGGTTGCTGGACTGCATTTTTCACCTCTGTGGAACAGGTTCTTTCATGTCGGACAACTAGGCTGTTGCCAAACCCATGTGTCCGGGGATATTTCATTCCTATCCCAAATCCAGTTTATTTTTTATGATAAATATGCTTTGTGTATGTACCTTAAAAAATAACTTTGAGACTTACTGCTTTGTGTTCTAAGATTCATAGGCTTTGTGTATTTTTGGAATTCATTTGAAAGGAAGCTCTTGTGTAAACCATAGATAGTTATTCTAAAGAATATTTTGAAGTAGGCTTTTTAAATGCCTTTTTCATAGCATAGCTACTGTATATAAAGTGATGAGTTATCTGACAGAAACACTGGCAAAGAGCAGCTATGACAGACCCATTTGGATGACTGAAGCCTACTGTATGTAAAGTCAATGTCAATGTCTTTGAAAAGGAAATTTTAGAAAAATGCAAATGCAGCAGTAGCAGTAGTAGTGTAAACCTGGTTGGAAGGGCTTGCCTGCTGTAGCGTTTTTAAATTGCAGAAAGGGCATGGAGCCTGCAGCATCTCAGCATTCCTTTTATCTTTAATGGAGTGTGTTACACAGAAAGGACGATTGGCAGTGCAATCCAGATACATCTAACATGCGTCTTCTGTTCTGATGCACTATATCATCACCGCACTTCATTTTTAATTGAACACCGCAAAAAAAAACAAAAAAAAAAAACATGACGGATGTGGCCATTGTTAGCGTCTGTTGCTGGGTGTTTGTGTCCAGCCGTGACAGTGAGCCAGCTTTAGTGCCGTGGTGGGTGTGCACACACGGGTTTGACAGATCTGTTCATTAAGTCCCACCGGTGCTGACGTTGCCCGCAACTCAATAACAGCACTACTATGTCCTTTCCTTCAAAACATTGGCTCATCCGAGCAGAAAGATGAAAGCGGCAAGGTTCTGGAGGAACTCGTCGACCAAAATATAATTTGCTTCTGATGGCATCATCTTATACTTTCATTTAAAAATAACAAAAAATACTTTTCCTATTCTTGTGTTCCTAATATAAGTAATGGTTACATGTTGAGAAATGCAATTAGACAAGCTCCATTGCTTTTATTGCCTCCGGTTACACGTTCTTGATGTGATATAAAGAAATGTGGCATTTACTGGGGCTAATATTTCCTATCACTGTTCACCCTACCATGGATATCCACCAGCTGCTAAAGATAATGCACAAGTATGATAATAGATCAACTTCCCGCCATAAATTTTTCCTGAAAAGGACGAGGAGAGAAGTTGCATGCTGTGGTAACCCAGTCATAACACACACTAATTGAAGTGAGAGGCACAGTTTAAGATTTGTGCCAAGTCCCCTTCCATGCATAAAGAGGCTTAATAGTTTTGAAATTGGCTGTCATAAATTTCATCATCCCTTTCCTCTCATTCATTTTTTTTATTTATTAAAAAATTGGTATTCAGACATAACTGCCTTATATACAGCACATAGGTCTTGCACAGAGTGATTCTCCTCTCATTATTCCTAGATACTGCATTATGGGCCTAAAGGTGCAAGGGGGAGGGCTTTGTCTATTACAGAGTGTTAAATATACAGACTGTGTTACTTTACCATTAAGTGTTTATAGGCTAAACCATAACCTGAAAATTTCTTTTCACCCCCAATTCTTAAGTATAATTATACAGCTCTTTAAAGTGTCTGATTTTAAGAATTTAAGCATACAAAATATGTTTAGTCAAATATTAGTTCTAATCATGTAAAGCGTTGCACTAAAATGATGATAATGTTACTGATTAAAAGAAAAATTCAATGAAATATTTTAAGTTTTTGCTAAACAGACAATACTAAATTAACAAACATGCTGCAATTCATTCAAATTGAGGAATGTTGACCCCAGAAAGTTTTATTTCTAATAAATGTACTGATTGTAATTTGACAGATTATAACTTTGAACTTACCAAATTTATACAATATATGCAAAAAAGGACAGTACAACAATTTGTAAAATTAAGCATTTAAGATAAGCATGTGAAAGGCAAGTTGCAAGTTTAACAATTTTTCAACAAGAATATATCTGCTAATCCTTCATCAGTTTATCTATCTACCACATGACAAACACCTCAACCATTACAAGACAGCACTGGACTTTTTATCACAACAAGCTCACATATAAAATAAAACAAAATAAAATACTAATAATGTGTTCCTTATCAGTTAAATGGTGTAGGACATGTACTATCATGGCAATTACACAGTCAAACCAGTTTTTTTCAATTGGTTTCTGTTTCAGTATCTCTAAATAAGAATTTCATATTTTGTCTGCGCTGTCATAGATTTGAAATTCTTCTGACAGAACAGAAATTGAGACACATGGAGAACCCTAGTGGTGAGCATGCGTTACTGCGGCTTCCGACAAAACATGCAGAAGCACCCTGAGAGAGAAAACGCACAGGCGCACATCAAAGCTCACAGTGCTACTGCTGCCATGAGACACAGGATTAGGGACAACAAATTTCCAGAGGCAATAATGATGAAAGAAAATATCCCTAAAACAGGAAAAAGAGATCCTTAGAGACGGGTGATAGTGTTATTTTCTGAGTAGAATCTTATTATTTATATGGCAGACAAACAAAAGGCTCAGCTGTGATAAAGCAGACATCTCATAAATTCACTGGACTTGCGTTTAGCTCAACAGTAAAGCATTGTGGAAGATTCTCCACATGCCCCAAGTGGGAAGAGAGCTTGAACAGATATGTAAAACTCTATCAACACTGAGCTTTCCCTTTCATATTTAATAGTATCCCTTTCTCTTGTTCACCCCAAAGACCCGACGAGATACTGAAGATTATCTGTCTGTGTCCCACCAGATAGGTAAATAGCATTTGCTGGTACTGAAATGGATTAACCAGACTTCAGAGATGCCAACAGGCTAATTTGATCCAGAATGAAGCGCTTTGTTTCCGATTGGATTAACAGCAGAAGCGCACTCAGGAGAAAAGCGCGGTACGCCAGATATTAGAGTCAGGGCTCATCTCCACTGTAGCAATCCCACCACTGACACCGATAGAAAAACACTGAAACCTAGGAGGTACAATACACACAACAGGTCAGACTGAGATCTGTTAAGCACGTTCAAAGGTGCTACAATTAATACTATGAATGCCCATTGTAAAAGAGATACAAATCAACCAACATGTTTTTAAATACATTCCTCAAACTTAAAATATACTGAAATGCTCATTTTATACCAAATTCACTCCAGGAAATTGCAAACCATATACTTCTTTCTGGCTCACTTTTAACCAGTCAAAAAATGAATTTTCTACCAAAAATAGGCCGCAAAATCAATTTTGTTCTTGTCACAGCATTTGTGTGTGGGTGTGTCTTTCACAGCAGAATGGTACCAGACACATATTATTACAGCATGCAATCAGTACCACAGTCCTGACTTTTTAATAGCAGAACATGCAAAAACAGCACAAGATTTTCTGCCAGTTAAGCTTTGTCAGCACACCAAATATTTGACATGTGAAGTGGCAAAAGATCCATTCCAAGAGAAACACAATGAGGGCATCTCTGATCATCAGCTATTTACTCAACAGAAGGGAAATCAGAAAAAAACACAAAACGTTGCATATATATATATATATATATATATATATGTAAACAAACAAGTAAATATGAAGACATTTATAAACTGACCAGTATGGCATCTCTTTCCCCCTAAAGCAGTACAGTGCTCAGGGATTCCTGCTGTGAAAATGGCTCAGCAGGTCTTTCACAGCGTTCTGTGACTGATACTGCTCAACTCGACCTCAGGACACGGGAATGAGGGCCTCAGAGCTTCTCTTGCATTAGCCCAGTCAACACCGCAATGGCCGTTCTGGTTTTTTCACCCTTTTGAAAGCAGTGTTATGTGAAGGTCAAGACAGGGAGCAATCTTTCGCCCACCCTCATCTTTTCTTTTCAGACAGGAAATTGTACCCCATTAAAACGCACCTAGAGTAGCACTACATGAGAAATGTAAACCAAGAGAGAGTGTTTGTTAGGGAATTGTACATTTGCAAATTTCATGTCTATTTAGTGTGCATTTAGGATTTTTTTTTCATGCGGAAATCTCACAGTGCATCTTATTTCAGAAATAAAGAACAAACAGTATTATGTAGTTATTACGTAGTAAATACGTAGCCTGTGCAAATAAATTCCTGTATATTTGAATTTATACCATAGTTCGCAGCAGACATGCCCTTCATGCACAACTCACACGACAGAAACGAGAAATTATTACACAGAACGCATGAGGATCTACCGGGAGAAAGCAGATGTAAAATATAGGCCTATACGCAATTAATAATACATGACACTGAGAGAATCAAATCAATTAGATATTGCGGCGGCAAGAATAAATGGTACATAATTGATGCCAGTTCTCGTACATAATGCATAGCTGTCAGTGAGTTTCAATGTGCAAGTTATGTGTGGTGGGTGGATGGGGAATGCAAGGAAGAAACATTTACCTTAGGTTGAGGTGAATTTAAGATTCTTTCTGTGTTCACCCACTTTTTAAACCACTTGTGAGCCAGTCAAACAACAAAGAAAAATAACAGCACAATCATAATATCAATATCAGTAGCCTATATAAATCAATTTGCATTTGCAAAAGCTACATTTGCACTAGTTCTAGGTTTTCGGTAGTTTGACCTTGCCACAAGTATCTTTTGAACAAACTGAAGAGAAAAGCGGGTCTATTACATAATTATTTAATCTCACAGTGAAGATATTTTTTTGACCTCATGCAAGAGGCAGTGGTCAGTGCTATACTGGTCAGAATTGGGTCAAGGAGGAAGCGTAATGTGGATTACTGTAGACTTGGTCCGAGCCAAGTGATTTAGAAAAGGAAGGAACAAGGCAGGGTACCTTTTTTTTTGGAGAGTAGACAGATGGCTCACATTAAAAGGAGGAGCCATGTGACATCCCCCTAAACAGCACCACTGAGAACCAGATAATTAAAAGGTATTTAATCAAATTCCTCAAATTAAAAATCCAGCTGGACTCTCCCTATCTCCCGCTGTTTGCTACGTCTCCACCTCTGGATGGCCTGGATCCATCCTGCTATGGAGGGCAAGGGTAAAATGTCACAACAAAAATTAACTTTCACATCATCTTTCCCTAAAGTATCCACTCCAGATCCAAAAGTTGTAGGCCTATGCGTAGGTCCTGGAAATGTTCTGCTTGTGCAGCCTGCATTCAGTTAAAATCACAACGTGTCTCTAGAGGCACTCCATCTGAACAGATAAGGCAAGTGGCTGTGATCAGACAGTGGCTAAGTAGGACACCAATGACAATATGCGGTGCAATCAAACAAATAATTGTGGTAAATTGTTTTACCAAAGACTTCTGACAATTACTTTTATACAATAAGTAGGCTAATACATATCAGGTGACAAATCATATTCTGTTACTGCAGAATAGCTGTACCTTGCTGCAGGAGGACTGAATGTAAAACAGGTGCTAAAAATGCATGGCCCCTACCAGTTTTACAGGGATCTCTAACTTCAGTACTGCACCCAGTTTTATCAATTTTATTATTATTATTTTTCAATTAGCAGCCAATTTAGGCCTTGGAAACAAAGTGTGAGGAGCCTTTAATCAATCAATGACTTAAATTAAGCACTTTAGCGCTAATCAACGCAAATAAAACCAGCTGACACTACAGCCTTCCAGCACGGTAGTCTGAGATCCTTGTTATAAAGGATGAAACTGTGAGAAACACCACCCCCTGCACAGGAAGCCAACTCATAAGGAGGTCATCTCACTGGCCATGAAATATTACCATGACCTTCCACTACTATACAAAAATACTGCATATACATAGTAAATGTACTAAAATGTCATTACCCAAAAACGCCCCATTCCAACAGGCAGCAATATTGATGTCCCACAGAGGCATTCTGTCCTCAGGGTTTTGATGCAAAACAAGGGCAAAAAAATGATGACTGGCCCATTTTTGGACAGTTGATTCTGGATAGGAAAACAAAAGGGGGCTTGGGTGTTTGTTAAGCCCTTAGAGGGGAAAGTGACATTCCAATCCGGCTCCTGGACAGAGCTATCCTCCTGTCATTGCACAGGCAGCCCTGGCATACCTCCAATATCAGGTCCAACTGGGCCAGGAATCTATTCTGACATTCAAATCAGGCTCAGTTGCCCCAATATGATTAAATCCAGCATGAGACAAGTCACATTTAAGGGAGGGATGATCACACTGGCCAAAATAAAATTATATGTAAAGTCGTATCACAAGCAGGGCCCATCAATCAGGGTTTTGCTAATAGTATGATCAGATTCTGCTTCAGATGCTTTCCCTGGCAGGGCACAGTTATAATGTATGCATTAGCTTTCAAATGGCCGTCATAAATCTCTGTAACTTGGCATCAAAACTCCACCCTCTCCTGTCAAAATTCTCAAGTTTACAAAAAAAGCTAGATTTGATGTAAAACTGATAAAGTGGTACAAAGAAACATAGAAGAGAGGAAGAAATAATTTTGCAAACATCTACTAATGCTTTCTGTTACTTCAGCTAGCACACACACATTTGTGAAATCTCAAAATCAATCATATTCTTTTTAACACTTCTTTGGGTAATTACTTTCTATAGTTTTATGTGAAGATGGAAATATTAGCGCAAAAATACTGCAAAGAAAAACTCTGCTGTTATTAGGCAGTTAAGTAAAATGGCCATGCTATACCAATGAAATCAAATTTGCAAGCAATTCCTTCAGTAGCCTACATCCTAAGGGGATCGCACAGGGGCATAAAGGGAAACAGGACCTTATGCGAGAAATAATTTGCCAGGAATGCGCTACATTAACAGAAGATACTATTCACGAGAAGGTTAGAACATGCGGCAAAATAATCAGACATCACTTTAATTTGTAGCAGCCAAGCTTTGAGTGAGTCTTAAAAGACAAACGTATGACTGTTAATGGCACCGCACAAAACCATACTACTTCTGCATCTAAATACCACTGCTGTCTTCCCAAGATATTTTTGGATTTCAATCACCATTTTGTCAGCCTTCCAGCTTTCTGAGAATACACTCCAATTAATATTCTTTAGTACACCTGGGACCTTGATAAAGGGGATTTTGAGTTGATGGTGACTTTAAGCAAAGGGAAGGTAGAAAAAAACAACTCAGTACACCCCACAAACCACCATGATCCATGAACAACCACTGCATTGAAAACAGTTCATGACAATATTCATTTATTGAAAAACTTTGTTTGTGGACTTCACATAAACCATAGAAAAAACAAATACAATTGACCACCTACACCATAAGGGAAAAAATATATAAATAATAGATTTACTGAATGCGCCACATGATTTTGAATGCTCAGGCTCGCCATAACTGACTTCATTCAATGCTGATTTGTGGTACTGAGGTACACAGACACTGTAAATATTAAAATATGAGTTTACATTTCTGTAAGCTTTAAAATTAACCACAAAGCTGCATAATTTGATTTCACTGAATTTTGTAAAGCAGTTTGATCTTTATTGGGCTACTGAATCATTAAGACATGTTACTGCATTTATCTTCACTTATACCTACGGTACTGCCACATACTACTGCTGCATGATTCACTTCAAAAGGAGCAAGCGGAGTTCAACTGATTTTATGATACGTTCTGAAGTGCTTCTTTAAGTTCCACAATCTCTTGAGCCCTGAAATGACTACTTGGGTATATGAAGACACATGACTAAAGGAGAGGCCTCAAAGAGGGCCAGGGGCTTAAGGGCTCAGACTGCTATGCATTGGGGATGTTATTACTATCCATGAAGAGGAAAAATGACCACATCACAATAGTATGATCCCCATTCTGTTTGACCTCTCACTTCACACAAATAAAATAGGTTTCTCAAAATGGTGAAGCTCTTATAAATACAGACTGCAGCCATTAATCACAAATAGATGGTGAACGAAGTTCAAAAGCAGATAACACATCCAAGTCCATGTGGATCTTTTAAACTGACATCTATGCCTACCACACAAGCAGTTTGGAAATCAGTGATTGCTTGCCAAAAGTGCAGTAATGAATGCCGAACAGAGTTTATATGATTTGAATAGACACTAATATCGGGGAGTACCGATTTGGAGAGAATATTGCTAGCCATCCTGACATGTCAAAAAGCAATGCTACACAAAGGCTGATGCACGACTCTGTACACTCGCGGATACAATAAGTTCAATGAATAGTTCAAATCACAAAAATCATTTGCGTCTACAAATAGGAAAGGCGTAACAGACAAAAGCATAATATGCCTCTTAAGCACACAAACATCAACACATGGGCGACCAATGACTCTACGTGTTCAAAAATAAGTGATCGAAAACAATATCTTATTGCTGAATCTAATTCGGTAGTTGAAAGTTACACACACACTAGCCAGTTTACACATAAAGTATATGTTTGCGAACAAGTAGCTAATTAGCTACTTACAAATGTGGGCAGCTACGAGCGAACTACGACGGACTAACCTAGCTGGCTAGCCACAATTAAACATACAACGCTAGTCTGCTCTATCTCAAAATTACTAAGTAGAATTTAGTCTATTGAACACGCTACCTACTTAAAGAAGTTTGCGGATTAAAACTATTTCATGAAAATGACTGAAATACAACAGCAAATCCCAGGAACAATGCATATTTTGGTCAATTTCCGTGCGGATGTGATAGGAACTGAACAGGAACTCACCAAACTGTATGCTTCAAGGAATGGAGCGCAATGTATTATGGGCGATGGAGTACACACTTGGCTTGTTGCCAAATCACAGACGGTAACAGTTCAGTGCGGTAAAGAAAGTGTTATGCAATGACTACAAGAACCAGACTGCTCGTCTTGTAGTTAAACTAAGACATTTCCGTGTTGACACCGATTAACTTTCTACTTTAAGTGTTACTATTCTTTATTGAGAAGCACGATCATCAGTCATACATTCCTCTAGGAAATTCAATCAGTTTACCTGTGAGTAAAGATGGTTATTGATATGAGATGGTGGATCTACACCATGGATACTCAAGTCTGGCCCTCAAATCCAGGATCGTGATTTGAATAACAGGGATGCAGACCTTTCAGCAAAAAAAAAAAAAAAAAAAATGCTATTGCTAAGGTTTGGGTTTGCAATATTATATATTTATTTAAATAGTCATTTTTCTATTAAGAATCAGGCTTGTCGTACAATGCGATTTGTAAGGTTGGGAATAGACAATGTTGTAAAAATTTTATGTGGCATTATGGTTGGTCCAGGTGATATTGGTAACTGCTGTTAATAAACTCCTTTTGCACTTTGAGGGAGAGGGGATGATGGTGACTATTTATAGCTGTATATTGTTTCAGAATACTAAATGTATCATTTTATAAAGGTTGTCCCTTACTGGTAAGCACAAGATTATTTTATCATACTGCAAAGTGGCACGCACAGACTATAAGGTAAATGAATGAGCAAAGTCAAATAGGAGACAGACCATCACTCATAGGGAAACACCAGCTGTGTGGCACAGTGGTTAGGAGACTGGGTTTTTTCAATGTTCAGATCCTGGGTGAGATGCTGTTACTGTGCTGTGAGAAAGGTAAACCTTTACTATTTCACTAAATATTCACCAGTCCCAATGGGTAAAGGATTACACAGTGATTACCCTCTAAATTTCTCGGAATAAAGTTTAGACCTACTATTCAAATTAATAATGCAATTCAATTTAATGCCATCTTCTGCCAGAGAAAAAGTGTATAACTTTCCAATTAAGAAGTTAATTTTACAATATATAATTGATCCTAACATTAGGGGTTCATTTCACAGACACAGATTAAGCCTAGTCCTAGACTAAATTTTACTTTGAATGGAGATTCCCCATATAAAACTCAGTTTAGTCCAGGACTAAGCTTAATATCTGTCTGTGAAACTGGTCTTAGGACTTTCAGTCGCTTTTATTTTGGTCAATTCATATTTAAGCAGTTGTATAATAATATTATCACTTTAAAACTACTAATGGCTGTAGTCATGATCATAAATTGTGAGTGTATCTATTTATACACTGTCAGTGTCATGTTAAAGTAATAATTTGGTGTAACAATTAATTTGCATCTTTCTAGGGTGGCAAATGCCTGAGTTGTTTAAATGTGAACTAATGGCAACAGTCATTTTAAGTAAGTAACTAGGATACAAATTGTTCTAGCTTGGACAATTAAAACATAAAATTGCAGATGTTTATGTTGGGAGCCATTGGAAAAAGGTTTTTGTTGTTTATCTGTAATTAATAGTTCCTTTCATCTGGTGTTCATGTGCAATAAATGTACATAATTAGACTGAAAGCATATTAATGGCCACTGTGCCACAATGTGAAACAATCTGAAATATAATTAGAACTCTGATGCAGATATAACACAATTTAAATGCAAGACCTTTTATTGAACACAGAAGCTATACTGAAACAATGGTTATTTATTTATTACAGTTCATTTCTATTACAGTTTTCTAAAAAAAAAAAAAAATTTAAATATAAGGAATGTAGGGTGCCAGTTCTTATTATTATTAGGCTTGTATTTTTCAACTTTTTCAACCTGGTTTTTCAGTTCCATTTGCTGACAATTGAGATAACTGTCAAACCTCTACAAGACTCAAGTTTTGAGATATATTTAGGAATATTTTTACTACAAATTATTACAACAAATGCTTTACTATTTTCTTCAATTTATAAACCTACAGAAAATAATATTTTGCAATTAAAAAGACTTACAAAATTACTTTGAACCTCTAGCACGTAATTTAAAAGAATGAATAAACATTATTTATTTAATAAGCAGGGCTGTGCTGGCAGCTGCAATGTTTATGTTGATTTTTATGTGAGTTATGAATTGGCTGTCAGGAGAAAAGTTTTCACTGCCACACGTCATTTCTATGAATATATATTGTTATAAATGATATTAATTATTTGTTTCTGAATTCACTCTGAGAAGTTGATTGGAAAATACAATATTGATAGACCATCTTACAGGTGTCAGACAGACTAATGTTCCAACATCTATACACGACTGATTTATTTAAAACCAAAAGTCCACCCACACGGCAGCGTTTTTAAAAAGATGTCCACTCTACCTATAGTTCAGTGTAAATAGTTGGGAAAATCCTCAAATTCATATCAGATTTTAAATGCATAATGCATTCTGATGTAATAAAGACAATCCACGTTAAAGGGTGAGGTGATGCCACTTCATAGTTATGAAGAGAGATTGTGAGTGAAATGATTGGCGATGTATGGATGTGCATTAATGGAAACTAACTCTTTATGCTCCCTAAGAAACAACAGTTGTTTAAATTGCACAACCTGAACTGGTGTGATTTTTAGATTTAATGAGACTTTACCATTTGTCTCTTAGCCACACTTATTATAGAATTATTATTTTGTTATTTATTTATGCACCTGCATCTAGATTTACTTACATAACTTGCAATCTCTATTTCAGACATTATATATTTCAGATAGATGTTTCTGGAATCTAGTAGGATTATGTATTTTGTATTTGAGCCCATGGGAAAGTCCCCCTTGGGAATCAAACCAGATTGCAAGCCTAGTACCCTAAACATTGCTCCACATTGTCACTATACACTTATACGTTCCATAGCTCATATAATGGAAAATTATTTCTGCACATGGAAACTAGGTTTGACATGGGTATGTATTGACTGTAAGTAGGGCCCAAAGAAAATCTTGGGTGGTCATCTTGTATGTTTTTCAAGCTTTGCTGCGTGGTCTAAATATACTTGCAAGTAAAATAAAATTTGTTGATACGCCACGTACCAGTAAGATATTATTTTTACTCTGTCATTGAAAGAAATGCATCTTCATGTTTGTGGGTCCATGTTCCACTTCCTCCAAAAAATACTGTAGCAGTGTTATTTTATTGTTTCACTGCTATGTACACATCATAATAAGTACCTAATAGAATAAATTAGTCACGTGTCTTTGCTGGTTGCCAAACAATTTCTGAACTTTGAGTACCCATAGTGACACCTGAAGGATAACAGCTCAAATTCAGTTTGACAACCCAGATGGTCACATGCTAAAACTTTTCGGAAATTGTACTGGTGCTTTAAATTATCTCCACTAACAGTTGAGTGTGCTGCGTATCAGTAATTAACGCTGACATACTGTATACACAACAAGCTCAGGAATCAACACAGCAGTGCCAATGCACTCTCAACTAACTGCCACAACATATGAAACACATCCACCTATATGATAACCAAACAGAAATATTTTGACACACGGCTTATCACAAGCACAGTTGACTTGAGAACTGTAAGTTATTATTACCTGGAAGTACTACTTCTAAACTGAAATACAGCAATGCCAAAATCAAGTGGCACCTGCCAGATTATGTTGTCCTCTCCTCACCTCTTGAATATCATCCTGAAAATGTATATACACTGCTGTAGTTCCTACACTGCATGCAGACTGGGGTGCTAGTTTTAAACATGCTGTAGGCATGTTTATAAATATGGTCTGTATTTCAAAGCAAGGACTAGTGACTCTTTTTACCACTGTTTCATCAGACTTTTGTTTCCAGTTCCCACCTATGGCGTATATAAATATTGATTTAAAATAGGTTGGTTTCCCCTAAACAAGCTCTGAGGAGTAACTGGCATATAAGTTTCCTGGAAATTGTTATAATATACGTGATAGCAGTGCATTGCTCAATGCTTAAAATGGAAGGAAAGGAATTAGCTCAATGTAGTATCATTGATTATATTCTTTATGTAGTAGCCTAATCAATGTTCTGTGAAAGGCGAAATGACATTGCAATAGTTAATCACACTGAAATCCACATAGACGTAAAAACGAGTAGGCTACGTAGCCTAAAGGATGCTATTCACCACAATGCTCCGACTTCAAAACCTACAGAACATTAATGTAGGCTATCCCATAAACCAGGCAAACTAATACTATGCTCACTTGTTTAAATTCACAAACAATACATCGGGTAACACATTCCACAGGAAGGGCGAGATGATATGAGATAACCTACTAGTAGCCCACCACGTATGCTATAGTCTAGCGGAACAAACACCAAACAACGGCGCTAGGATCCAGAGGCGTATGCCTGGACTCTCCCTCCCGCTCCCTCGCCTTTTTTCTCCCAAGCCTGTTTTAAAGTCTCTGCCAGACCCGGGCTCACATGCTACTTCCTGGATGGAAGGATGGAAAGCTTCCAGAGCGGCTCCAACTATTCCCTTTCTGTTTTCGCAAGACCCGCTGCGGCTTCCCGCTGCATGGACTACTACTACTAGATTCCCCAGTCCCTTTCCCTCCCTTGATAAATGAACTGATAGGGCTTGACCGGTGCCCTCGTCATGCTTTGCTCTGGAAGTATGATGAAGCGGTTTGCATGAAGGAGATTTTTTGAGAAAGAACACTAAAACCTGTATTATTTCCGTCTTAACTTCATAAACAGAAACAGAAGCCCGAATTTGTAGCGGCAGCAAGTCACATTGGCTCTGCGGTTTGCGTCGCAAATTCGTTCGACTTGAATTTATTTCCATTGTTGAAGCTTCTAATTCAAAATTTAAGACGGATAACTGTTAACAATTTTCTTTTTTGCTCTCGATGTGCATTGTGACATGCGGAGGCTACTGGAATCGTGTTGTTGGTGGATCTTCTCGTTGATTTTGTCAGCATTCGTGCTTTTTTGGGCCGACTGTCACCCTGGTAAGTTTTTATTCTTATATTTACTTTCTCAAAAAAGAAAGAAAAAGGTAAAAGTTATCTTGCTTTAACATTACTTCATAAACAGTTGATGGCGTTGGACATTCATAATCGCCGAAGTTAAATTGGACCACAAGTGGAAAACAGAAAATAGCCTAGTAACGTTACAATAAAGGCAAGACACGTATGTGGGGACGTGTATGTAGCTACATAATTACGCGTCCAAGCAAACTACGTTTCTTCACTGGAATGTTGAATTAAATCACAATCCGCAAAGCACTGTAGGCAATAGGTTATTGAATATTGATCACACAAAGCTGACGCAAATGTAGAAATAGTCCATTTGATCAGTTAGACTAAAATACTTAGTACATTCGTCGCTAAATATAAAGCTCCCTACCTGTAACGTTGCAGTCTTAGAGAAATAGTGCAGCGAGTCAGCAGTGTCATATAGGCTGTTCACTAAACCGTTAGTTTAGCCTGCATTATAGGGTGTGATTTTACTAGCCTAGATTAGGTGCCACATAAACTTGTTATCAGCGCTGACATTGGATTGTTTGGTGACCAATTTGTCCGCTAGCTGTAATGTTTTCAACGCTACTGTACATTCGCACAAAAAGTGATGTACAGGTACAGTGGACTAGCCTAAGTTACTGAATGTAACCGCTTGCTTTAGCCTCTGTCTTCAGTCGCTTAAGTTAAGCATTTGTAATTTCGGGTTTGCAGAAGACATCCGTTTAATCGAATCGGAAATATGTTCCCAGAGAAGGTGAAAAATAAGCAAACAGTCTGGACATTTCTCCCTTTAAAAATGTCAGTAATAGTCGTTTGTTTTGGTGCAGTGCTGTCTTAAGCGGTAGCTAAGCAAATAAGAGGGGGAAAACGAGCTGGATTCGTTAGCCAGCCTATTACTAGTGTAGCAATAGGACACGCGGACAAACAATCTCACTCGCGGTACTCTGTTTTGAAGGGACGTTATGACGGATAGGCTGTCTATCTTCAGTAAGGTGAATTAATTTTGCATGCAGAGAAGGAAAGAAAAACTAAACTAAACTGGACATGGATACTTGTTTTGTTGTTATTTTTATGACCTTGGATGAGAGGCACAATGGATTTTTTAAAATTTGTTTTCAACTGAGATTATGACCACGACAGCGGTTAAAGAAGTAGCTATCTTGCATGAAGTTACTTGCCTGTGAGGAAGAAGTGAACCAAGTGGACGTGGTTATCTGTACGATACTAAGCGCAAATGCTTTAGTAAAACCAAAGTAGAATTATAGGCTCCTAATTATTGCAGTCATCGTCTACTTAGGTTATATGCAGTCATTTAATGTGACTGCGCGTGTGATACAAAACTGCATCAGTTGTTAGGTAGTGGTATGCTGTACAGTCTCTGCGATATTTTATGTGGGTGGCTAATAACTCATAAAAATCAAAGACGTAAACTGTAGCCTCTTGTAACGCAAACTTTAGCAAAGCATACATTTTTACAGTAAATCAAGTGGTGTTTGCGTTGAAATACTTGAGGAGACTTATTTGAGACTGCCGCGATGTAAAATAAACATTCATCATCTTTATATTGATTTCTTCTCGATTTCAGCCATATCTCTGGAACCACTTTCTCAGAAACTGAAATAATTACATTTTGGGGGCGCTGCCGGGGAAGAACACAAAATCGGGTAGCCTCCCTCAGGCTGCCTCGCGATCTGATATAAAATAGAAATGGTGTAAAAAGTCTTCGTTAACTTTACAAAAAAGTGGCTAAATCGGTTAGAGTTTTTCAGTATATGTCGTTTTTGTGTCTTACATTCATGCATCACTCATATACTGCCGATTAAACAGCTTATTTTAAATTAACACCCGCTGTCGTTTTGTTTAGTAATGGCTATATGGTGCAACACAAGTTATGGAAGACAGGCTGGATCATCTCAGTTGGACACATTTTCAAATTCTTAATTTACAATTCGTTAAGGGGAAAGCCTAGCCTTTCTTAAAACTAGCATGTGATTAGAAAGAGTTACATTGCACAACTAATGGCATCTGCATTTCACTTCGTGTATGAATTGACAAAAGAAACAAAATTCAGTAGACCATAGGGATTCTTCTCCTTTTTTTATTAGGCTATACTATTTGTACCGTTTATGTTTAGGAAAAAGTATTCATGTTACTATTAAGTTATTTTTTATTTTTATAATCTTGCCCTTCAGCAGTTGATCCTAGTTCTAATGTAACTCCTCATCTTCCAGTTTTCATTCCTCATTCTGTCTTGGCAAGGTGTGAATTTGAAAGGTGTGTTTTATAATAAAAAAGCTTATATATATATTATATATATATGTGTGTGTGAAATTCATTTTTTGGGTGATGAGTCAGTTATTTAATGTCTGTTTATCGATGTCTAACTCTTATTAAAAGAGTTGTCTTTGTAAATGTAAGACGCAGTAAAACTGAAGGGCAGATGCTGCAGTATAGGACTTATTGTCATATTGATGTCCTCATCCGTGTCCAGCCCACTCCTCATCCCTGGATGATGCCATGGTGTCAGAGTATATAGCATTTGGGAAGGCGATGGAGAGGTAGATTGGGAGACCTGTAGTGGTCATAGCCCTTTGGATGTTGTGTTGTGTTGTGTGGCTAGTCGGTCTGCATAGACGTTTCAGAAAACTGGCCACTGCTGCAGCAACAACAGAAGGGCTGGTAAAAAATGGAGACCATTGCCATTTTATTGTAGTGGGTCCTGCTTGGCTATTGCAAACAAGTGTCTAGCCTCTTCTTTGTCTGACAATGGCCAGTCTGCTGACTCTGCACTGAAACCTTGAAACATCTGGTGGTAATATAAAATTGCTGAGCATCAATCTAGGCATCTCACGCCACACAGCTCCTCTGAGCTTGATGCAGTCTCTGAACCCTGTAGGGCAGCCACAGAGTTAACAATTTGACAAGTTGCATTTTCTATTTCCGGGCATAATCGCAGGTGACAATAGTAAAAGATTGCCTTTTTTGGTAATATAACTAATACGCTGTATTCTCTAGAAAATGAGATGGCTATTGTAGCACTACAGAAAATGCATAGGCTGGCAAATCTTTTTTCCCCTCCTTCTGGTGAGGTAGAATGGCTTTTGTGAATTTAATCCAATAAGATAACATGTTTAATATCCATTTTGAGCGAGAGCTGAAATTTTAAATCCCTGGTGTGCAACCATCGGGCTTGGCATTTTGGGCGATTGGATGTGCTCTTGGCCCCAGTAACAACATTATCATCATCATCATCATCTGAGCACAAGCCATTATCTGTCTAATGCAGGACCAAAGCAGCTATAATGTCCGCAAGGTCTCTTTATCAGTCACTGGGCCTGTCGTCGTCAGCGAGCATCCTAATAGATTGATTAAAAAGATATTTTGATCCGGGGAGTTAACTGTGCGGGTTACGAGGTGCATGTGCCTGCCTGGTGATTTTCGAATGGAGCTGTTTGATGTACCAAAGGCTCTGTGTGACCGCTCTGAAGCTTCCGTTATGTTGTGTAAAATACACTGTGCATTTTGAGGGAGAAAGCAGGCTCTGTCTGTAGAGAAATTGGTGCATTTATTTTGCTGGTGTTGTGGTCGTCCATGTCTTCTTCCTGCTGCCTTAAATAACTTTTAGCAGTATTTGCTCAGAGGCTATGCAAGTATGTTCCCAGGAAACAGATAAATGTTGGCTGTGCTCAGAAGATTGGAAACTGTGTTTTCCTTTGCCCTGTCGTTGCTTTTAAGTTTAATGGAGTGTTGTATAATTGGCTTCATTCAACAGTGTTCCCTCATGTGGCTGTTTCATTGTTTCAGCTCAGGAACACCCAAACAATGTATGTTTTATTATTTTCTATAGGAAGGGTGGGAGTTTCCCATTATTCTCTCAAAGGTTTTAGAATTCAGACTCCAGTCTGCCCTTGGCTCCCTCCAATTATTATTTACTTTTTTGAGCACCAGTTCAATTTTTTGCATGAGCGTCAGTTTGGCTTCCTGTCTGGCCCCTCTGCGAGTAGCAAATTTCATGCCGTTAGATACAGACCCGCCGTTAGATACAGACCCTCCGTTAGCCCACGATCGAGGATTAAAGAAGACAGCTATTAATTGAAGATGTTTAGCGCTAATGCTGTTGGCCCTTTGAATGGCGCTGTAAGACAGAAAGGCACAGCGTGACAACCCCCCAACCCACCCCACCCACTTCCCTGTAGCTGAATCGGGGGCAGTAATCAGGGGTGACCAGATCCTCTGAAGTGGAAGCACGCCCTGGCGCTGTTATCAGACGAAGCTCTTTTTTTAGTGGGGGGTGGAAGGGAGGGGCTGGGGGAGCAGAGACTGGTAAATGTGCTGTAGATGACTCAACTCAACATTCCACGAACCCCACCCCCTTTCACGCTGTCCCATCCCCCCGCCCCCCCCCCCCAACACACACACACACCGGCAGGCCCTGGCAGCGTGCGGGCCGTGTAATGAGGAGGACAGGACGGCGTGGCAGCGATGCCCACTGCGCTCTGTCGGAGGCGGAAAGCGGGGCAAACTCCGGCCCCTTGTGACAGCTGCTGGAGTTTCTCTGCTAAAGAGGATGTCAGTTGGGAGGATGGGATGCTGTTAAAGTGCTTCATCTGACAGTGTGTCGGCCCTGACTCTGGAGGCCCACTATCAGATGCCACAGACACGCAGGAGAATAAATGGAAGGGCAGAATAAACAGAGAACACATCAAGGGCTGCTTGTCCAAAGAGAAGTGTCAGTGCTCTTCCGCGTACCTAAAACCTTGCTCTTCCTCTCTCCAGAATGAAATCACAGCTCTTTTGTTCAAACCTGCATTCTGCGATTGTGAAAGGTACCATCAAAATGATAAAAAAGCACATACTTGCATGGTTCCTCCTCCCATCAGCTACTTAAAAATATTACTGAAAAAAATAATGATAAAACAAAGGCATACATATTGGAATAAAATGGGAATATTGATCTCTTTATTTTTGTCAGGTTATGCTTTTAGATTGATGCATTGTTTGCCTTTATTGCTGTGCTGTCTCTTTTGGACCACCCACACTCCACACCTCCCACCCCCTCCTGCTGAGGAACCATAGATACTAGCCTGAGCAGGGGCGGGCAGTGAATTTACTGAAGGGATATGTCAGGAATTCTGTGGAGAGAGCCAGATATTCCCCACCTACCTCTTCAATAAGCGAAGTTTCAGAACACTCCTTTTCAGCCTGATCATCAGCTTGAATGCTGTTCATTTTATGATTGTGACAGGACCTGATCCATTGCCCTGCTAAGCCTTTAGTTTCTTCTGTCAGAAAGAAGATTGGGCAGTGTCCTTAAAGTTAAAGTCTAGACCGGTGCTGGTTTTGAATTTATCAAATTACAAATGTAGTCAGGAGCTTATTCGTAAATGCAATCAAGGCCAGATTGGTTTCTATTTAACAACCAGTCTCTTACAGACGAACGGACTGCACAGTGCTCAAATTTTTTTTGTTTGTTTTGTTTTGTTGTGGTTGTAACTATGACACAAATTCCATGCAATGCATTGTGGGTTCACCCTTAACAAGCGAGATACCTTGACCAACAGATGGCAAATAAACCATAGCATGCACATTGTCTACACTCTTGTTTCTTTCGGTTGTGAAATGGAATATTGTAAAAACCATTTATTTCATAACTTTTTTTTTAGCAATATCTCTTGGACTGTTGGCATTTCTTTTAAGGCAGTGTTTGCAACAATATCCAAGATATCCAAGGTGGGCACAGGAAATTGTTGGTTAACATGCATTTAAGCAACTTAACCAAAATCAAAACTGTTACATGCAGGGTGAAAATCATAAAAAGGAGAGAATTGTATGGTCAGTGAATCTACTGTGTTGAGTTGTAATATGCAGTTTGATACTTTTGTATATTTCTTGTTACAGTATTTTTCTCAGTTGAGTGCTTGAAGTTTTACATTAAGCTCAAGTGGAGAACGACAGGCAGTGGGCCTAGAGTGTCTCTGAAAACACACTTTGCATTGATATTATGCACATTGGCAAATATTTGATTGATTGCTTAATAAATTAATTAATTTATGTATCTATTTATTTATTTTCCAAAGAAGTATAAAATGAACTATAAAAAAAATACAGTCTGGGTTATCAGCGTGCATATGAGAGAGAGAGAGATGTGATTAACTGTGTTGCAAACAAAAAAGAAAAATATAGGCTATATGAAAGGACTGAGATTCAGAGGAATATCCAAGATAAAATATCATGAGCTTCTCATAATGTACAGTGTTGTACTTCTTATATATTAATAAGCACTGTTTATGTTTTCTTCTGATGTTCTGATGTTTGGGGTACCATTGTAACTGCCACTAGAGGGTGTGTTTAGTGTAAAGGACATACTTATTTTTCCACTGTTGGATTTTTCTTTGAATGATTTGTTGTTGCCATACACACTGTAGAATGCTTCGGTATGCTTACCCTAGACTGGTGGTTATTGTATTATTTCTCCCTTTTAAGGGACAAATGGATTTGCTCCATAGGACTGTTCGAAAAGGGGATACACCACCCAGAAACTATGCTTACTGTAAAAATGCTTGGATGACTTTTAATGATCCAAGTGTCTCTCTCAAAGGTTTCCAGGATCTGAGGTGTGGAAACAATTCCAGTGCGCCATTTGGTGCCAGTGGCACAGCAGTTGGCCCGGCTCCCATTGTTTCTGAATTGGTCCTTATGCTTTCTGAGCTCATATTATTTAACAATTGCATAGATCCAAAGTACAGTAAAGCTACTCCTTCCTTTGTATTTTAGTTAAAGCGAGTTGGGCTCCCTTGATCCAGACATCATAGTTTCTGTTTTGTTCTTCCTATTGTTAGTGTGTTCTCTCAGTGTTTATGGATACGGTGCTGTTACGTGGACACAGATTAGTCATATTAAAGGCAGTAATTGCTCCCCTGTTACCAGTTGGCAGTTTTCACCCAAATGAATGAAATGTTTACAAATGTGTGAAGAACTTGTTGGCCTTGACCATAGTCTTCTTATTTTGAAAGACTAGATCCACTTGAAGTGCATGCAGGTAAGGGTTATGAAGGTTACGCAAGACATTTTTCTTTCGTTTTAAGTCTTTTTTATTATTATTTATGAACAGATCACACATTGTGGTGTTGATGTATTCCTACATTTTAGATGAGTTGTGAAAAAGCTCCTGAAACAAAAGGAATTTAATTCCCCCATGTTAGAAAGGCTTGCCTGTAAGACGCTGTTTGTTTTTTGTGCAGAAAAATAATAAGACTGAAAAGAAGGAAAGTGATCCCAATAACTGAACAGACTAGAGAAATACTATGTATAGTTTTCACGGAAGCTGTTTGGTGCATTAGGGTGAATGAAGGAGTATGGCTGGTTGTTACTCTGATCTCTGCTTCATTTTCCAAGGAGAGGAAAAAACACCCACACGCCAAGAAGCGTTGCTGTCACACAGTCATCGGCAGGCCAGAGAGAACAAGAGTCTCCTCATTAAATTCTCGCAGTGGCGTTGGTTTTTCCACTTTAATGCTTGGGAGACACTTCCTCTTTGGAGAGATTGGAATACGGACTGCGGATTCTGCAGCAGCGCCCAATTTGTCTTACTTCTGGGAGGCCGTTTCAACTCTAATGCTCTTGGTCTCTGCTGCTAAATTGGCTTTCTTTTGTTTTGCACATTCACAAAACATGTCAGATAATCAGTCACTCCCGTATTGAACAGTTGGAGAAAATGTGTACAATCAAGTTCAGACCTAAACCGATTACCCAGCTGCCAATATTCAAAATAATTTTGGTTCTGTGGAAGAAAATTAGGCAAGGGCCTGGTTGTCAGTTTTTCCCCCTGTACATCTTCTCAAGATATGAAAAGATTTTCAGTTCATGGAAAAATATAGTCAGGGACGTCTCCTGGGTGACACACTTCACAATTTCCCTGTAATCATGTTTGAAAGAGATGGAATGTTTACTCAGGGTTTTAAAGCATGTGAACTTGACATGATCAGTGTAGCTATGTCTTGTCTGCCATTAATAATCTTTAAAAAAATAAATAATAAAATTATTAAATATTTTCACTATTCCCTGTTGACTGGTATTGAGACAAAAATTGTTTGCTTGTTAAGGCTCATTTCGAAGATTATAACTGAATAAATCTGTAACTTACTATTTTGAGCAGTGGAGCAGTACAGAGGTTGGTAATGTTTAATAGGTACCCTATTGATTCTTTTGACATACCACCTTTGGCTAATAAATGTGTTTGGTTTCTCAATGGAAACTTCCATTATTCCCCCCTGTGGAGGACCTCTAATTAACCAGGTATTTGAATATTGTGGCCTTTTCTTATGACATTTGAGCATTTCAGAACCATTGTTTTCCATGATTCTGAACATGTGCAATCCTCAGGTCACCCAAAGCACTTAACATCTTTATGTGAAACCTTTTTTTTTAATGATTTAATTTAACAGGAAGGGTATCTCAATTTTTATAGTGTGAGGGAGAGAAAAAAGCACACAAGTTATTTATTGATTTATTTATTTTTGCACATTCAGATAAAAGGCTCTCCTTAATAAAATACCCGATGCTATTCAGAATTGTAAGACGCGATTCAGTGAGAACTGTGGAAGTGAGAGGTGAGAGAGAATGAAAGCTTGAGACTGTGACCACGGCAACCAGACTGTGATGGAACCCGGCGATAGCTTTGCGCTCAACTGGAGGCCAAACTGACAGCAGCGCGTTTTCATATCAATCCACACTTGCACTGTGGGTATTAAAAACAATCAGTGTAGCAGGGAGTGCAGAATATAGTGCACATTAAACTCTGCACAGGTGGGGTGTTTTCAAATAAACCACCGTGAAATTAATTCGGCAGTGAGCATTGCTATTCGCTGTGACGATCTGAAGCCTTCTGGCCAGCCTCCCATGGTATTGTTTGGCCTTTCCCCTCATCCTCCTTCCTCTGACATGTGACAACAGGTGTACTGGGCCCTGTTGATGTGGCCAGAATACCAGGAACTTCCAGAAAGCTCTCATGGCACGGCATATAGTCAATTTAAAACCGCGGAGATACAGAGAATTCCCTCACGTTTCAAGGTCAGGTTTCTTTTTAAGGCATGATCTCCTGTCTAAGTCACTAGTGGGGTGTCATTCCTGTCGCTGGCTGTCTCAGACTCCTTCCTTTCCAGCACCCCCCCCCCCCCCCCATTTGTTTTTACCTTGGAGTGTCATATTTTGTCCTCCATGCTGTCAGCACATGGTGGTGTTGGGGCCCCCAAAAAGAGTGGACAGTTGAAGGAGGACCCGGAAGAGTGAGCCCAGGGTTCCACTCATCTTACTCCCTGTCAGAGGGACAATCCTCTGCGTTCCACCTGAAACTCCCTCAGATTTACGCTGCAGCGACAGCCATCTCTCTGCACTTAATCACCTATGGCTCCCGCAGACCCACCAGCCGGCAGGATGGATGACCAGAGGACAGACTCGATGGAATCCAGTCAGGTGGAACAGTGTGTAACACTTGTAGGTGCTGCACCCACAGCCCCCACTGCCACCCCCTCATTTAGCTTTGGCACACGCATCAGTGAAAAGGAAGCACGCAGGCGCGCTGGAAAGGTGCGTTTTGAAGCGAGGCGCGACCGTACGTGACTGCAAATGCCGCCACTCTTTCTTGCGAGGCCGTCTGACGGCTGGGTCAACACCCTGTTCCGTGTGTCACACTTGAGTGTCCAAGTCTCCATCTGCAGTCTCATCGCTGATGAACGCCACAATGGCGACTGCAGGCAGACCTGTTAAGACAAGTGTCAGACGAGAACTGTGGCTGGATGGCACTGCAAGCCTGACTTCAATGTGTGAGATATATATGTGAAGAATTGTTTTGATGTATGGTTCCCCTGTTGTACTATAGCAGGTGCCGCAGGAACTTTTGTGTTGCTGTGGTAGTAGAAAGTAGTAGACATGAGCAGTCACTGTTTTAAGGAATACAGAAATAGCATACAGTAGGTACTATTTTTGAAAAGGCAAATTCTGTGTTGGTGCATGTGGGTGGCAGCTCTTGTTTGGGTATGCAAGATTTTGCTCGTTTTTTTTTCTTCTCAAAAGTTTTAAATGGATGTGCTGCATTCAAGGGTGGGCATTCAGTGAGTTCGCCGTATTTTGCACTGCAGATAATAGGCTTGGTGGCAAAATGTCAGAGGCGCTTTTATTTATTTGCATACCAAACACTCCCATTTGTGTGAAGCAAATATTTACCCATGCCAATCTGAGAACAGTGCTCTGAATGGGAAGGGCATGCATTTGTTTTCTAGATAGGTCAAGTCTTGTGCTTTGGGACTATGGAAATATTCCCTAGCTCTCAGGCCATGTCACTGTTAGGCTTCTCACACTGTGACAGCATCTTGACATGCATTCATTGAATGCTCAAAAAAAAAAGAAAAAAAATCTAATTACCATTAAACAAGGATGAAGTCCCAGCCTAGATTTGACTCTGGGGCATATTAGAGACAATTAACAAAGATCAGGAGAGACAGTTTCCCTGGTTTCTGGTTCCATGATCACGGAACGTCCTTGCCAAAAGCACCCTTCCAGTCTTATTCTTTGCACAGATGTGCCCATGCTTTTGTTTTTCTCTACTTGGGTTGCTTTGTTTCAAGGATGTTCAAGATGTCACAGAAGATGTTCTGCTAGCTGTTGACATGCTTATTTATTTATTTATTTATTTATTTCCCGTGTCTGATCTATAGGGGTGTGGCCTGGCTCAAACCTGATAAGCTGAGATTTTCGGGGAGTTCATGACATCTTTGTGGGGCAGCGATTTACCCTGCGCAGTGGGTGTGCATCCACGGTATACAGTACAAGATTCATCATCGTCACAAAGTAGGCTACATTGTGTTGCGAGGAGGCACTTGTCCATGTGGCCGAACTGATGGTGGCAGATGGCCGGTTGCTAACAAAATATCATTACATTTCCACTCCGCGTGTGAGCTCTCGGCCAAATGATGATGCAAACGCCTTGGCCCCTGGAAAGTAATGTGGCGCAGTGACCTTCTTACCAAGGAAGTACAGGATGTAGTAAGAGGACACAACTCTAAAGGAGAAGGAGAGAGGAGAAAGCGTTGATTTCTCTGTTTGCTTGTGTTGTGGTGTGTTTGTTGACTGCTACAGCAACATGAATCCCATCTTAAGCTATTAAATCCACATTCCGGTGTGCAAGGATACACAGCTGATGTAAGCGAAAAGTGATATCCAATATAGTTCATATTCATTAAAATTTGAAATGCCAGCACATTAGTCAGCAAGGGAAGCAGTGGAACCCTTTGTCTTAGGGAAACTGAGTAATAGAACATAGTAATAGTATAGTATCTGCATGAACAACTGTTATCCTGAAGTTAGGTTCTCGGTTGGTGGTGTCACTCCCTACAGTCTGGAAAACAAATTTTGACGGTGCCAGTGCTGACTGCTGCTGAAGTTCTGTAGGGCAGTGCGTAATTGGGCATAGCGTCATATGAGGGATATCCCCTGCCATATTGCACCAAGGCAACTGCTCTGGTTGTTGGGGCATCTGCAGTCTGCTTACACCAGCTGCCTTTCTTTTGCTTTACTTGCAAGTAAAAAAATTTTCTTTCCGCTGGTCTATTCTGATCTTTAAAAAGCTGCTTTAGAGGGGGGAAAGATTACCTTTGCCTGCAAATCAGATGATTTTGTAATTATTTGTTGTGAGACCAAGCCAACGTGGAGGAAGAGGCTCGGGATCCATTCTTCACCCTCCCTGCCACGTGGAAGTGTTCCTGTCTGCCTTAAAGTGAGGACTGTAGCCATGAGCCCAAAAGGGCAGAGGTTGTTACAGCAGGGACTGCAGCCCTAAGCTCTCTGGGTAGGATGCATGGAAAGTTAAATCCTGTCTGGCTGCCAAGGAACCCAGATCCCACATTTCAGTCCGAAGTTTCTGTCTTGACTCAAATCAAGTCTCTCCTGTGTCAGCACAGGAGAATAAGGTAGGACTTCTTGGGGATTTTGACAGGTGAATTACTTAAAGGTCATGCTGACCAAGGCCCACAATAATTAAAAAAAAGGTCTTCTGAGATTATGAATTTGTGGTTTGTGTATGATGACTACATTCTAAAGAAATTCTGCAGAAAGTTTGCTCTTTAAGTTTTACTTTTAGTTCTGAACAATGAAGCTGTCGCCAAGAGAGGTTTTTCTGAGTGATCTTTGGTGGCCCAGTAGCAGATGTAGGTGAGTATGAATATTTGTGGATGCTTATGCTGGTGTTGTGAGGCACTTATGAAAACGATATGGACACTCCCACTGATAAAATGAAATCAAGTGTTTTCATTGCATTCTAGAAGAGGACTTTGAAAAGATCAGATGGCATTGGGAAGACAAAAATCCATTTTGCCTTGTTTCAGTTATTAAAATTCTAGGTTTTGTTCATGGTGATTTGGCAGTGGTACATACTTCCGGTTGCCTGTGATTCACAAGAATGTGAGTAGGACAGTGATTTTGAAAATTTGTGGTTAAAGAAGGTTGAATTTCTCAGTGCGTTGCTCCTTTAAACCTGGCAAGAAATGTTTGTCTGATGTGAAATAGCGTACTCTACATATGTTGCTTCAGATTCTAAGGGCAGGTATTAAGCATGCTAGTAATGTAATTAGGGACTTATGCACAATGAGTCCTATATATTGATAATGGACAGGATGCATTCTTTGTTTGATTTTTGCAAGGATAGTGAAACTATGTGAAGGTATTTATGTGTCTTTGATCCACACTGAGGCTCAAGGATATATTGTCAGTCATGAACCCACACCAGCATTGCTGTGTCTTTTGTTTTTTTTTGTTCTTGGTCTGATAGAGACATGGTGAATTTGTAATTTTGCCAACATATGATATACTTTTCATTTTTGGCATAAACTCATGAGTTTCCTACTAAGATGAACGGGCAAAGAAACGGTTATAAATCCAAACAGACAAATGTCATTTCTAAACCGCTTGTCTGCAGCGGATTGTCTGCCCTGTCTGTAAGGCTGCAGTCATCTGAGGCTTATCCTCAGTCTTCATCTGTATCTCGGACACAAAAGGATGGTCATTCATGGAGCAAATAAAGAAGAGAATTATTTGTAAGGCCGGGCAAGGTTCTGAAATTGGGTAGAAATTGCAGTTCCCCTCCAGCGCCATGAGAGTGGAAAGAGGTGCCTGTGACCTCGATGGGTGGGGGCTGATTGGGAAAGCTTGTAAGGTATTCCCAAATTTGTTGCTGATTTATTCTGCCCTTTCATGACAACTCAAAATCATCACCGGTACATAAAAAGATACAGCATTTTTGCAGTTATTAATCCCTCCCTGTACAGAATAAACATGTTGTTTTATAATTTACATCTCAGTAACTTAAGCTAAACATGCATTATGCCTGGAGAGAAAAAAATAATATAAAATCCTGTGAAAACTTACCAGAGGTATCTACAGTACATGTGAAAACCACTGTAGGCTCATTGGAGCTGGACTGGAATACACGATGAAAGTACAAAAAAAAAAAAGATAATGTGTAGAAACAAAATTTTTCTGAGTAAGTGGGGTCCTGGGATGGGGATTCAGTCATGGAGCATGTGTCCTGATTTTTACGAGGACTAAGATAAAAAAACGGGTTGCAGCAGCAGGTTTTCAGCTCATTTCCTGACCCTCAGCACTCTGTTCGCGTTTAAGGGCCGTAGCAATGTTTAGTCAAGGTCCATTTTAGCAAAACGAACACACCAAGATAGTCATATCATAGAACAGCTCATACTCAGACTAATGGGGCATTTTATTTATTTATTTATTTATTTATTTATTTATTTATTTATTTATTTATTTAAATCTTTCATAGAAGAAAGAAAAGACAGTTTCAGAGGTTATACCTCAGAGTAAATGGAAGTGAAGTATATTTTGACATTGACAGTTACTGTTATCATGGGCTGTTATGTATTGAGTCCCAAGGCTTTGTGTTATGCATGCTCAATATTAAGCTCAGTGCTCTAAAATGGAAACCTTTCGTCCCCTGCTCGTCCCCGTGCAAAAATTGGAACATTTTGTTTTACCAATTAGAATTGAGGGCAGATATAGGCCCATTTCATCTTAAAAGATATGGCAGTTTGAAGAAGAGGGCTACACATGTCAACCTTACTCATCTTAACAAAGTCATAGAGCCCTGTGGTATTAGACTAGCTTTGGCGCTTAAGTAATGGGTCACTGCTATATCAACCTAATTCACATTCACTCTCATTATAATCTTTTTAATTAACGGGCGTTATGCTCTGGCGTTTCAAAGGGTTGGGGTGTATTTTAAATGGCATAGATGCCTGCCGTGATTGACAAGCCGTACGATTCTTCTGGAGATGCGTGACTAGAGAAATCAAGTCTCGCATATCTCAAGGGGAATTTTTTCAGTGACACCATGAGCTTAATTTTCGTACCCCTGCCTTCCTGTCCCCCTACCTCTCCTGTCGACCTGCTTCTCTGCCACTGGGGGGGTGGGAGTTGTCTTTTCAACGCCGTAATGATCACAGTATATGTGTTGCGATTATGCATGCCTATACGTATTCATTTTGGTGCGCGGGGAGCTGGAAGAAGAGAAAGCCGGCTACCGGTGGTTTGTGGTGCCAATGATGGGAATTGAATTCACAGAGGGAAAATGGGATTTGGTTGCAGCCTGAACTGATAATGATGTAGCCCAAATGGATTTGTAATGGCTATTCATGGAGATGGCGAGCAGCTAAAATGGTTTGACACAAATATTAATACAGGTGGCAAGCGTAGCTGGCAGGGGTGGCAGGGGCATAAGCCATCACTCATGGCTTCAGGCTACAGGTAAACAACAAAAAAAAAAAAGAAAGAAAAAAAATTAAGCTGATAAATGTTTTTTTTTTTTTTTTGCCATTCTCAGACACTAACTGAAGAAAACTATTTTTGTATGTCCCCTAAATATGATATATGGACCACCAGAATTGAGGACAGTTGCATGAAATAAATGCCATTTACTCTTAAGTTTTATTAAAAGCATATACGCACCTCTGCAGTACACAAATCGGTACACACACAGTTAATCGGTAAGTTAAAAATAATGTCCCCTGCTGCCTAAAATTACTGCTGTGACTAATCCCACAGACCTGTTAAGAAAAAGGATTGGTGCATGTAAACCATAGACTGCATGAATGTCTAGGGACAGGCAATATTCTGCCATTATCATTAACCTAAAAACGATGGCTAGATGGCCACAAAGTTATTGTGTATAGTGTTTGGGGGGGGAGGAAGGGGGGTGAAGAAAAATGAATACTGGTGACTTCCAGGCCATGAGAGATAAATTCTACACAAGCAGCCTGTGCAGGCAACCTCAGCTCAGTATGTTCTATTGTTTTTCTTTGTCAGTCACAGTGTCTACTTTGTGATCTTTTGCACATGTGAATTTCAGAATGTGATCTCATTTTTTTGCATACGTCATTTATGAATGTAATATCAGTTTCAATATTTTCCCTGATTTTCATTTTGTAAGGCATTACTGGTTTATTCCCATCATATCTGTGCAAATATTTTAATTTGCCTTCTGTCACTAAGGTCCCTCTTGTTTTGTGACCTATGATGCCTCATGATGGCCTGCTTTTCTGGCATTGACTCTTCTTTGGTCCTGATTATGAGAGACAATTGCAACAGACTCAAAATGCAAATGCCACATCTGGAATTAACTCTAGACCTTTCGTTAGCGTTCTTGTGCATGAACTAATGATGCAACAGCACACAGTTGGCCAAAAAACAGCTGGGCAATCAATTGTCCAATTACATTTGGGGCCATAAAATGGGGAACTTAAGCTGACAGTCTGCACTTGCCCTGAAATGGGGGACTATAAAAATGTGCTGAAATTTCTACGGAGTGAAACCAAAATGTAGGCCTATAAAAATTCCCTTTAATAGAAGCTGAGAATCTGCGCTTTAACCACATTGTTTGATTATTATTGTAATCAACAATTTGAATTGTGGTGTACAGAGACAAATGTAGAAGAAGAAGAACAAAAAAGTCTTTGTCCCAAACATTATGGAGATCTATATATATATACATATATATATATAGATATATAATATATAATTGCTCATCCCTTTACATGCCACAGCTCAAAACCACGGAGAATTAATTTGTTAATTTTAATACATTTGTTTCCTATTTGCCGTCAGGGGCAATATCCATTGATTTTATTTACTCTGCACTGCACAGTGACTGATTGAATGCATTGCTTGGCTGATAGAAAACATCATTGCCTGGCAATGAGTCTTGCATACACATTGTGGTACGATAATCATTATTCCAGCATATGTGTAGGCCTACATGCTAGTCCTTCACAACACAAGCAGTATGTTCTCTGTGGGCGTGTGTGGGAAGTGTCCTATTCTCCTCTCATATCATCACAGATGCTTAAGGAGAAGAAAAATAATCATTTCAAACAGTCACAGGAAATGAATTTCTAACATCCTTAAAGCAGAAAAGACAGCATTCAGGATTAATGCAGCACGTTTTAGAGAAAGAGGTCCTCTGACAGCGTTTGTGTTAACTGAAATGTATACGTGGAATGACACTTAACAATATGCGGCTTACAACTAGGCTAGATCTTTACCTGCTAACGTATACGGTTGTAATTGAAGCAATCATGTTGGTATTTTCAGTTTCTGCCCATGGTGATGCAGGAATTGTGCCCCACGCCAATAGGGGCCTAACCTGAAATTGCTTTTCTTCCTCTCGCTGTGTGAAAAATTGCACTTGGCCAGGACACAGGTCACACACATAATGAAAGTGCAGGGCTTCGCCCAGCTTTGTTAAAAGTGAATTTAAATGTAAAATATTCCTTTTGTCGGACAGCACTTAGTGAGTGTATCGATCCCAAATGAAAGGTGACCGGGACAGAAGGGCCAGGGGGCAGGTTGTAGTGCGTTTTTCCCTCCCTCCCCTCGGTGGTGTCACCAGACTGCAGCTTCTTCTTTCTTCATCCATTCCCAGTCAATTTGGACTTCTGTTTCTTTTTTCCTTCTTTTTCTCTTTCTTTCTTTAGTTTTTGCACATGTACAGATTTCTTTCTAGTCAACACCCAAGTTTTATCCATCAGCTTTATCAACCTATGAAATATACTGTGAAATAATCTAAAATCGATCAGGGAACTAAAAGAATTCTGTTCCTAGTGGCCATGTGGGACATCATAACTCCTGTTAATAGTCTGAAGAATGACCCTGGACGTCTTGCACGGCATCTCCGAGCTCAGACCAAACAGGTCCCTCCTCTCCCAGTAAATCTTTAATATGGCTGGATAATATATGCACTATGGATTTCTGTAATGGTCAGATCCAGTGCAATACAATGCTGTAAATAGCCTTTGGGCATTAAAAAATATGCGATAAATAGTTCCCACCCCTCTCTAGTGCAGATGCACTGGGTGAAGTGCCTGCAAATAAGGAGCACTGGATGCGTGACCTATGATTTAACAACTCGTGTATGATTAACTCGTTAATTAGTTTACCGAAACCCCGGTCGTCTTAATCAGAGGAGTGTAAGACCATTTCGTTTAGTATATCCATCCTCTAGACCCACATTAGTAATGGCTGCAGGACCCAGACACAGTTAATGTGGGACCTAATAGCCCAATTAGAGGGCATGCATCGCACAGATGTCTAGCAGAGATTGCCCTTATTTCGGAGCAGTGTTACCGGCTAAACGGAAATGTTTTTGGACCGCTCCAAGCTTGGGGCTGGGGAGTAATGTATCTGCTCTTTTCAAGTGTTTGAAGAAAAAAAAAAAGCATGGTTATTAGCATTTTAAAATCTGATGCTTTATCAGATTTAAAAGCTTAACTTTTCTGCTTGATTTCTATATCTTTTAGCACGGACACCAGTGTCAATAGTAACATTATAGTTTTCTTTTTCATTTTTAACTTATAATTTACTTCAGAGCACTGTTCTGTAGCCAGTCAGTAGAAGGCCCAGATTGGGCTGTGAGTTCATGACTGGTAGGGGTCTCCATGCATGTTGTCCTGAACTCTAGAGTGACAAGACAAAAGGTCCTTGTGTCTCAGCTCTGTAGTGCAGTGAGTCTAAGTATTGCAGTCTAGTCTTTATGCAGTAAGACTTCTCAGTCCATTAGTCCTGTCTTCAGTTAAAGAGCTGCCTGTCTAATGTACAGACGAATGGCGTGAGAAGTGTCGCAGATGTGGTTTCTGTTTAAGCTGGAGTGAGGCACACTGAGATGAGCATGTCGCTGGGGGAGCATAGGCGTGATAGCATGTGCATCGTGGGTGTGTTGTTCCAGTTTTCTACAGGCTGTATTAACTCCGCCTGAAGGTGATGATCGCAGTGTGTGGTTTTAATTAGGGCTTAGGTTTGCAGGCCTTTGCTGGTGAGCTAGGCTCTGAATTGATTTTTTTTATTTTTTATTTTATTATGGATTTCAGCGCTGTAGGAATATGTGGGTGTTGGAAGGCTGCTCGGTGAATTCACCCTTTCTGGATCGCAGTGCCTAAGCTGACCCCTTCACCACAGAGGCGCCATATGTTTGCTTTCTGTCCACTTCTTTTTCTGACAGTCTCAGGAAAAATTCTGCCAGATGTGGCCACCCAAGCTTTGCACGTTCACACCCCTAATGACTGCACTGAGCATGTGCTGACTGAGTGATCAGCGGAGTTCATCATATCTCATTTTCATTCATACTTTGATTAAATCATTTTCCACAGGGCCCAAATATGCAAGGTAATTTGGATCAATATTTACCTCAGGATACAAAATTGAACCATATGTGGAGTGGAATTAATTTTGTTTTAGAGCTTGTGTGAGTGCGTTCACCTTTGTATGCATGCCTACACATTTTCCTTTAGTTTTTATCAGAGAATCAGAGCTGCTTTAGCATTACTGTTTTTTTCAGTTTTAGCTTTCTGTAGTTAACACACAGAAATCCAATCTCTGTATCATCCCCATGCTTCTTCACTCACCACACACACACACACACACACACACACACACACAGAGCATGTGTTTGTGTGTATCTCACATGTACAGAGAAAAGAACATTACAGCTCAACAGGTTCTCCTGACCTCCCGGGTTACTGCCGATACTGCGTATTTTATTTGAAGTATGGAGTATGTCCAATGTTGTGGGCTGCACTAGTGCCCGTTCTCTCTCCCTGTACTCTCTCCCTCAGGCATGGGGCTACATTACAAACTGAAACAGGTCAGAAGCTCTGGACTGGTGTTCTCCAGAAACCAACACAGGTCAGGGCTGTGAAGTGGGAGTGCTAGAAGGGATGGTTTGAAATTTTCTTTGTGTAATCAGTGTAGTGCAAAGCCTGAGGTGAGCTTGCTTTTAGCATATTGCCACCTTTGGGTGGCTGACCCCCATACACTTGAGTTACTTCATAGTCTGAGGAGTAATGGCCCTTCCAGTAATGTCTCGGCCGCTTTTCTAGGGTACTGTCTGAAATATGGCTGAAATCTGGACAGAGGCATGTGATGTGTATGTCGCCCACTCGTGGTAATTGCAAAAACATGGATCTTGTGCACGGTGGTTTATGGTGTTTTAAGCATGTGTGTAAGTGATTTGTGAAGACGCTGCCTGGTGGAGTGATTTAATGCCGTAGCTATTTGTGTGCGTGTGCATTTATGTGTGCGTGTGCATTTATGTGTGCGTGTGCATTTCTGTGTGCTTGTGCATGTGTTTGTGTGTGTGTGTGTGTGTAAGTGAGTATCTGTCCTTTTTATTTACTTCTCTGTGTTTTTCTGATAATTCCTCAAGCTAATTATCATCCACAGAGTCCCTTCAGATTTGAATCTATTTATGCTGTGAATGTGGCATATTTTTCCTTTTACTATATCAAAACACATTATATGCACTTGTTTATTTATAGACTCTTTTAGCATTTTGCTCTTCAGCTCTTAAAAGGTGTTATTAAGCAACACATTTAAAACAGATCAAGGAAAAGAAATTGTTTCCCAGAGGTGGAATAGGACAGCTCTAAAAGCTTTAGGCATAGTCTTAGCCTATATTGTAGTCAAAAGCCCAGGAACAGAGTTGAACTCAGTTCCTTTCTGTGTGGCTGAGACCGAAGATCTGAAGGGCGTATGAGGTTACATTGCCACATTGGCTGATCACTGGTACAGTGTGAATAATGGCTGTAGGGCCCTCTAACCCCCTTATTGCTGACTCGTTTAAATCCGACAGAGTATTGGCAGTGCTGTACGGTCTTGATCTTTTGAGGTCAGGACAGCCAAATGTCTGTGCACTCTGCTGAGAGTCGCAATAGGACATACAGGCCAGAAATTGGAGCTTATCCCTAGAGTCAAATCCACAAAGCCATTTGGGATCATCCTGTAATGAAGGGTAAGATGGCTGTTGCTAAAAACAGATTACGCTATTATGATCACAGTCAGCGGGACCTTGTCTGTGGTGTGGTCGCTGTCTCTGTCACCACAGCCGATGGAAGTGGGGATGCAGGCCCTTGCTGTTAGGAGCACTCAGGCTGCATTAGACCCAGGACCACGGCAGGTGCCATGATAACAAAGAGAGGATGCGAAAGTTCCTGCAAGCAGTCTTAGCCAGGAGTGGCCGGGAGGGGATCTGGAGGAGTTATTGGAAAAGAACAAAATTAGATTCTGTTCTGAGCTGCTGTCCTCATATCAAGGGAAGTGAGTAGACATTTTATCTCTCATGAAGAGGTGCCTTTATGGATTTTCCAATGAGCCAGAGGGCAAGGGCACATTGCTGATGGGCGGAGCCATTTCAGATGGACTGACAGGTAGAGCATCGGTAGACAGACTGAGAGAAGGGTGTCTGCCGCCACCCTGCCATGTAGCAGAAGAGGCCATGTTAACCAACCAGTAGGCTGTTTGTGGTCAATGGGATACTTTTCATTGGGTCATTAACATGCTGTCCATCAGCGTCCAATCAACCAGTGGGATAGCTAGATAGCGAAGAAATGTAGGCCCCTAACCGACTGAACCCTCCCATACCCTGAGTGATGCAAACAGTAATTGCACGTCGCCCTATGGGGAGCTCTTGGTCACACTAGCCACTAACACAGTCCGGATCCAAGCTGAGACTTTTTTTTCTCTCTCCAGATATATATATTTTTTTCATATATCAGGCTAAATATTTGGAAATGTTAATCATTTCCCAGCTGCTAATCTTTGTTGGTATACAAAAAAATTAATGTTGAATAAACAACAAAAAATAATAACAATTAAACCCACAGAAAATTATTTTCCCGAAGCTACTCAAACATTCAGTGGTTGTAGTAAGAGACTGAATAATTATATTTACTTCGGATGTGCGGCCATGTTGCAATAAGAGCTTAAATAATTATATTTACTCTTAAAGGCAATGAGCTATTTTTCACAACTGTCCAGTCCGTCAGGTCATCATTGTAAATGAGAACTTTTGTTTTCAACTGACCTACGCTGTTAAACAAAGGTAATAAATGGTTGCATCCATTCTAGTAATTGGGGTCACAAGTTCAGCCTTGTTCTAAAAACAGATTTGCCAGTGTTTGAGTGGGTTATCGCTGGACTCGCTGGAGGGGTAATTCTGATGCTACCAGTGGATTGGTGTTTATTAGCGCAGAACTCTGCAGTCGCCTTGATGTGCCTGTGGCGTTAGCTGATAGGAATGTAGTGAAGTGCCAGGTTTGTTGGTTAACTCACTCTCTGTCCTCACTGTGTACCCTCTTCCTGCCCTTCAACACACTAGATTACTTTCCAGGGCAGAGAAACATTGAAGCTTTCATGGGTGTTTTTCACAGCCTGTATTTGTACACAGCATATCTCCCTCTGGTTGTACCTATGAGCGACTCTGTTAAAAGCAAGAAATTCAGCAGCTGCTTTGTCTCCTGTTTGACCTCATAAACATCTCGATAGTTCTTTTGGTATGGCTTTCTAACACTTATTAAACTGTGATCTCATCCCTGTGCTTTGGCTACCTAATGTTGCATACTTCTTTTATTATTTTGTTGTGCTTATATTGTCATGTTGAAGGTAGGGATCATAGGTACTCTTCTAGCTAGCCATTAGACATTTCCTATTCCTAAAGCCATATTGAGTATCTGTTGTATTTAATATATCAACAACCCTTGATTAGACCCTGTTGCATGGCTGTAAACCATGCATGGTACAACATCCTTCTGAGATTTTCATCACTATAGAGGTCATACGGAGTTGCACATAGACCTATGTATAGCACGCGTTACCATTGTTAGGCAGTTGTGTCAAATGTAACATTGTGCATATTTTTACTAACACATAGCCTACTAACTCACACCAGCTGTGTGAGAGTAACAGGATCTGTTAGTACTGTCAAGAATGGCAAGAAAACAAAGGTCTTGTCGGTCTGTGAAACATAGGCTAGAAGTTGTGCCGTGTCCTCAAAATGTATTGAATGAAAGATTAGGCTAAGTCATTTGTATTCTGCAGTATATTTGTTTATGTGTTCTACAGTCCCCATGTCTGTGCTGACAAAGACTAGCAATTGTTTAATTTGAAATGTGCTGGGCATTGGCCTGTGGGTTCTCTTGATTAGCATAAAATGCTTGTTTGATTATAAAACAAAGCTAAAGAATAACTTTGGTATATATACTTTGAATACTTGTAGTCACTATAAACATACATCTGTATGCAAAACTGCTGGTCAAAAGAATGTGTAAAATTGATGGGTTCTGTTTCCTTAATTATTTTGTTTCTGTTTGGTTGAAACTACTTATTAGTAGTTATGGGCTCTTCTGGGAATACTGTCATTTCATGGGAATCCAATTATTATTAAATCAAAGAAAATCGGATGAGTAAAATGTGAGAAGCTTATCAGGATGTAGCCTCCTCATTTGGCAGCCAACAGCTTCTGAAGGACTGGCATGTCTCTCTTATTTTTTCACATCAGCATGATCTTTAGTCATTTGCTCAATTAATCCAATTGATTTTTGGAGGCAATTCTTAGTGGTAATTGATGCCCACAGTCTGCTTCACTGCTGTGTTCTGATTGGCTAGGTTTATCAGCCAATCAGAACAGATGATGCTTCCCCTCTCTACTGAAATATAATATATTTTTTTCAGGGGATCTTTGAGTGTTCAACAAACAGGACTCTAGTACCAGGAGCATGGTTACTTGTGGAGGGTCATGGGAGACCGACGGTGCTTATATCACTTATTCATGGAATAGCTTTTTGTGTGAATGGCCTGGCCTAGGCTTACCCTTCAACATTTTCCATTATTACATGACTGAATAAAGCACAAACTCTCACCACCACCCACACACACACACACACACGCACACTCACTTCTCATTATAGAAAGCAAATAGAGACTGGAGGAAAAAAGAGAAGCGGTAAATGTGAGCTCGAGGTAGTGTATTCATTCTGCACTTGATGTGAATTGGGAGGAAGACACACCAATCCTTCAGCAGCAAAGTGAAAAGAGCGCAGAACAAAGACTTCTTGAGGGGACATGGCCAAGGACTGTGACATTCAGGTTCCGTGACCCCTTCCCCTGAAAACTAGTAAAGGATCCTGCAAGTTTGAAATCTTTTTTGTCAGCAAATGAATAGGCCTGCGAAACCCCCCCCAGCCCCCTTCCTGTGCACCGGTATCTTTAGTTACAGGTGCGATATAGATGCTTCGGGTGAGTTGCCAGGGGAGACATTATCTGGCTTCAGTCTGATTTCTCTTAGCCGGCTCTGGCAGAAGGAAAGCGAATGCATCTTTTGCAGGAGAAGCAGAATCACAGGTTTTTCCATTTAGCAATACAAGTGCTCCATTTTTTCAGGTGAATATGGAATACTCCACCGTTGTCAAGCCAGTTTTGCTATATAAACATAAAAAGTATAATGAAATTTTACATGAAATTTACGTTTTTCATTTACTTCTGACAGTCTTTTTCGGAGCGACTTTTGTGGAGAGTTTACATATTTATACAGCTAGATATTTACTGGTTGGATGCATTTCTTGCTCCAGGGCACAACAGCAGTGTCCCACCTGGAATTTGAACTTGAATGCCCTGATTCTTAACAACTGTCCACTCTGCTACTGATCTCCAGGTCACGGTTACACTACAACGGTGGAATTGATATTAAACATTGAATTTAATTTATTCTTAAAACTGAAAACAAGCCATAACTGTTTCCCCCCCCCCCTTTGGCACAGTCTGACACTGTCTAAAATACATTGTGGACCAGCCTATGTGATCAGCTAATGAACAGTCTCCAAAATGGTGGAGAGCATGTGTAAGATGACTGCCAATGAATGCATGAGAAAAATAGTTTGGATGAAATTGCACCTCTTAAAAATTAATGAATAATAATAATAATAATAATAATCATAATAATAATAATGGTCTCAGATGATGCACTGATTTGATTCAAGTAGCTTAACTTTTATGCATGCACGCAGCTATAAGCACAATTACAATTATTCAAGGGCTTTGAGGGTGAACCCAAGGGTGGAAATCAAACCTATGACTTTTTGATGCAACACAGTAGATACAGACTTGAAGTTGTCCCAGGTGGGCTCAGGCCGCTGGCTGGTTTGTGCATGTCTCCTTGGCACTTTGGTTTACCCTGTTGTCTCTGCGGAAGGTAGAGACAGAAGGGTGGGTTCTACGCCTTTTTTCTCTTGGTGATTTGGTGGCAGCTTGTTCAGTGAGATCATTTAAAATGTAACACAAATACCTGCAACACTACTACCTGTGCATACAGCTACAGAGGTGGGTAACACCCGTGCTATTATTGTGGGGTGAATTGCAAACATTTCATTTACTGTATTCGATTAGCCTGTTATCTGCAAACTGTGTCTGCAGCTCTTTGATGGATAGAGCTTATTTTCTGTAGGGTCGGGAGTCAGGTTCAGTAGAGATATGACGAACTGTTTGTTTTCTATTGCAGTACATTCAAAACTGTGTGGAATGAATTCAATTCCGAACGCTGATGTACCGTGGACCTCGTTGGCTCTCTGGTCTCTTTGCACTCCTGGAATTTGATTGCAGTCACCGACTCTGTAAATTGCCATGTGTGCATGTCACCCAGAGTAAAGAGTATGGTTAAATTCTACCAAAAAAAAAGCTAAATTATGCAGGCACCTCAGGCATTTTGGATGCCTACTGTGTCCCGACTGCTCTTCTCAAATCCTTTCCCCTCTCTTAGCTGCAGTTCATAGCTTCTGGTGTTTAGGCTGTTTTGAGGTGTTTGAAACATAGCTCTTTGTAATGCATAAAATGTGTCTTTTTTTTTTTTGCTCCTCTGAGATCTTCGTGCAGCACATCAGTGATTAGGGTGCTGGGGATATGGTATCGTGCTGTTTTTACATGTCTTGCGACAGGCAGAGCCAACATACAGTAATCTGTTTTGAACGCGTGTCCATGCCCAGCCCTTCGTCCTGGCTGCTACAGCAGTGTCATCTGGGATATTTTCCTCCAGCTTGGTTTTCCTGGAACAGGACACATGTTGACCAGATGTGAACAATTTAGTCCACTGTGGAATCTATGTGGACAAAAGTGTGTGTGTGTATTTTTATTTTCCTGAAGACCTAGTACTGTGCGTCAGGCTTGCAATGAATTATGCCTTTAAAATATGCCCTTCCTTGTTTGCTTACATAATGGGGAATCTGTGGGAACCAAAGTGCCCCCCCACCCCCCAATAAGTCATTTTCACTTTACAGTTCTATGCTGATTCTAAAGGGTAGACAGGACCTGGGAACATGCTGCTCTTGCCGGATTTAACAGCCATTTATTAATCAAAGTATCGCCTTACCTGTGCAATACACTGAAAATCTGCATTGATCTTCCGTCATTGATGTCTGCAGGCGAAACGAAGGCTCTCTAACATTGCCTGTTTGGGCCTGCGCAGTCATTCACTTCTCTTTCTAACCTCTGACCCAGTCTCAGCGCTCCCTAAGCTGGCACACCAGTCGTCATTGCACATGAAGTTTAGTCCTTTTTTTCCCATTCTGAATGTAACTTGACCTTGAACTGCCGCTTTACAATTTGGCTGACCGAGAAATAACCCGCGCGCAGTGTTCTTATCCAGTGGTTCCAGAGCTGGCTCCACACGAGCCGGCCTGATTTAGAACAGCCTTGTTTAATTTTTATTTTTATGCGGGGGGAGGGGCGGAGTGAGGTGGGCGATTTTTCTGATCCGGGATCCTTGCTATTGAGTCCTTCAGTTTTCACAGCGTTCTGCTATTTCTGTGCGGGTGAAATCCTGCGCTCTGCGCTGAGTGACTTTCCTGAGAGGGCGTGTGGTGCGCGGTAATGAGACCCCGGCGTTGTCACGCGGGCGACTTGTTGAGCGCTCCCCGGCGTGCTTTTGTCTCAGCGCCATGCGCCTTGACAATGCCACACTGGGGGGGGTGCTGGAAGACACCGGAGGGAGTTGAGTTGGGGCAGTTACCCTGGCCTACATCAGCAATCTGATTCGCAACAACTCGAGTTGTGCATCAGTCATGCTCAGAGAAGGTCCAGCCTCCTCTGTTTATCAGCTCCTGGCAGACGAATGGAAAGTTGGTTCACCACCGGCTCTTCCTTCATTGTGCACCCCATCCCGCCGCGTGTCCTTTACTGATAATGTTGCTGGATATGCGGGACAGTCTGTCAGATATTCCCACACAGGTTTGCAGCCTTCCCTTGTGGTTAACCTGTGAAAGGGCGGGTGCATACCGGTGTGAAGACCAGTTTCCCAGGTGGCCCGAACTGGGCTATTAAGGGGCTCTCAGGATGGCTGCTGGTTTGCGAAGTGATCTTGGCATGTAGGGGCAAGCAGAGGAACATTCAGGACAGAGAGTCGTAAATTGAATGTCCTGTCTTCTCTGCGAGGTGTAGTTCCTGTGCATCCAGCCAAGTCATTTCAAAGGTCTGCAGTCCTTTATAACATGGCATGATTTAGAAGGTTCTGCCTGATCATGATCTGTTCTCATGTAGAAGGGGAATTCACCGTTCTTTTTTATTAATTCTTTATTATTATTTTTTTAATACAATGACTTGCCAGGCATTATTTTTCCGGCTATTTTTTTTAATGAATCCCCACTAGAACATAAACTTGTGAAATGAAATATGACTGTACAGGCTAATTTTTTATATTAGATGTTTGTATTGATCTTGTTTCGTTGTATGTTGTTGTTGTTGTTTTAAAATAAATGTTTTCGTTTTATTAATATAGACTCGTACCTCCAAGGTTAAACATACAATTTAAATCAGAGTAATTTATAAATGGCATATTGATCTCAAATTTTACTTTCAAATTCTGGCAACTGCATTATAAAGCAATAACCTCGGTCTATGAATAGAGGTCATGCTAAATGTGTCGATTGAATATAGGTTTATTGGAATGCACCATTAGACTATCATATGGGGAATATATCATCATGTACATGTTCAGTCATTGCAGATGTGAGCAGAATAGGGGGCAAACTACTCTCCATCAGGTACAGTAAATTCATCATTTCTTTTTATCTCCTCTCTAATAGCTTTCTCAAGGATGATTGTATACCCTAGAATAAAATATGGCTCCCTGTCAATCTGTTTAAATTGAAATGAGATGTCAGAGAGAGAGGGATAGAGAGAGATGATGGATAGATGATATCTAAAAAATAAATAAATAGGTGCCACCTCTAAAGCACAACAGTCTATATATGTCACATGGTTTGGTTGTATGCCTTTTTAAAATATGCTTTGAATCTTTTGTATCTTGAGCCATCTCAGTCTCCATACTTTCTCTTCGTGGTTGTTATCGGCTGGGCCCGTGCACGTCACAGGGATGAAGTGAAAATTCAGGTGATAGAGAGTCAGTCATCAATCTGCACAAACATGCATAAGCTGAAAGGGAATGGTGGGGGTGCGCTGGGAGAGAGAGGGGAGTGAGAGAAGGAGAGACCAAGGTCGATAACGACCGGTCTCACGGAGTGGCACGGTTACGGTTCAACCGCTCCCTCATCCTTTGCTGTCCACTCCCCACCGCCGACCCACCCTACCCTCAAGCGCGTGGCCTCGGCCATGTCCTTGTGCGGGCCGTCCGATGAGAGTCGAGCGTGGTGTCACGCATGTTATGGGTGGGAAGGATGAGCGTAGTGACTTGAAGCTGGGATCTCATCTGAGGCGTACTGGATGTGAGGGCGACGGCGAGGACGGCAGGTGTTTGAACAGCGCTGTCAGGAGACCCGCTCCTGCTGACCCGGCGTGTAGCTCTCGTGCTCTCTGATAATTCGGGTCAGAGAAGCCCCTGTGATCTCCCCCGTCTCCAGGGGATGAGAGATGAGACCCGATTGTAAACAGTTGGCATGTTGACTCCCTGCTCTGATTAGAGTGGCTGGATTCCGTTTCCCCTTTCATGTCACCCGCAGTCATGTAATCTGCCCCCTACAGTCGGCACATTTTAGTCTATGTGTAGAACTTGCCTCCATTCTGCCAGATTTCTCTGTGTGAAATCCTGCATTGGGGAACACCATTTTAACATGCTTTTGCAGCCAGCTGTGGCACTCTCTCCATTAGGGGTGGGGAGGTGGGCAGCATAGTATTATGATACTTTCTTCTGCAATACCACATCGATTCAGTGGTGCCAATATTTTATCTAAATATACACACATATTTGTATAATAGATATTTTTATGTTATGATTTTAATGCGTGATGCAGAGGTGAAGAAATACCATCTGCAGTGTGTACTAAAATCGTATAACTGCACGTCTCGTCGTGGAATGTCTCATTTATCATGGTCTCGTTTATCATTTTGGAAAAAAATGAAATAAAACAAGACCATTAATTTATTGTCCTTAGATGTTTTGCATTCAGATTTGCAAGAGAGGTGCCGTTTCAGTGACAACACATTAGGGTCAGACTAATATCTGGAAAGCAACCACCGCTATCCCATTATAAACATTAGTTTACAATACAATGGAAACTCATGATTCCAGTAGCTCAAACTGTATATTCTTCTTAGCAACCAGACACTCATTATAGTCCCTCTTTTTTCAGTCAAGTATCAAGCCAGTGTTATGCTAGCTTTGCTGTCACTCGAACTTAGTATTAAAATTCAATTTGATCTAGGGTCAAAATGTTCTCTCAGTATGACTTCTATAATGGATTGCTAGCTAGCCCTTACCCCATTTGCTTCAAAACTGCAACTGTACTGTCACAGCAAAATCATAGTGAAACTTCCTTCATTCAATTGAGTGCCTATGTGATGACATTTGCTAAATTGAACACATGTCACATATTTACACCAAACTGTTTAGCTAGTTCAGTTTTGATGTATCTAAGATATTCAACGTAAAAGAAATGTTACATGTTATGCATCTATCCCCCCCACTCTCCATCTATTCACATTGAACCAAATTTTACCTACTGCAAAATCCACTATAGAGTGACTGCTTGCTGTTTTAAAGTTACAACAAAATGTTATAGGCCTATTATAAACTCTTCAAGCTCGTAACTGAGTCCGGATAGGTTGAGTCAGTGGTTTTCAGTCAAGTCGTTACTGAAGAGTTTTAATTTATTGTTTGCAAGGCTTCGACAGGCTACAACATAAGCTTTTAGTTGTTTAGCTACAGCAGGTTAAATACACTGGTGACAAAATTACTTTGAGAGGGAAAAAAAGATATTAAATTATCTGTTATGGAATGCAGGATAGGCAAGTTTTACATTCATGTGATCTACACCCCCTGTTACCCCCTCCCTTGCCCTCTGGAATAATTAGATTTGGATGTCCCTTGAGAAATACATTTTCCAAGGTATGTTTTATCATGTGCTAAAAATACGTTCCAGCAGCTCTACTAATTTATTAGTTGGATTCACTTCACCACACTGCAGCTTTATCGGAAATTGCTCTGAGCCGTTAACACAAGGCATTTTACTTACAAATGTCTAATTGAGGGAATATTTATTCTTTGCCATACGGAATCCAAATGGCTGATGCCTGGGCCTAGTGTCATGCTGTGGGGGTATAGATGTCTTCGGAAAACTGCCGTGTTTCCCCTGTGTGAGAAAGGTGCCTTATTTCGCTTTTAAAATCTGAAATATGCTTCCCTTCTATGTTGCTGTGCATGTGGATTAATAGAATACCTTGGCAACTTTTATCGAATGTTTTTTCTTTTTTTGATCTCAAAAGCTAAAGCATGGAGGGGGAGCGGTCAATACTAGTAATCAGTGCGTTATTCGACTCAGCTTTTCAGCTGCTAATTAGGTACATTCGGAGCGACGCCTTATTAGCCCTGCTAACTCCCAGTTTAGGCAGTAAGTGTATAATTCGTCCAGGTGCGTAGAACTGCTGAAATCCGTCCTGCTAGAGTGGATAAGTATCTGCGTTCATTTACTAATTACATACCGCGTTAGATTTTAAACTTTTCCCTGTGTGGAAACTGGTCTTTGGTTTTAGGCTGCGTTAGGTGTCTTTGTTTTTAGATTGTTTGATTCTTAGAATTGATAGATTGCGATTTTTGCACTTATTGCACTATCACAAACTGTTAACCTCTGTAATCAGTGCGTTATTCGACTCAGCTTTTCAGCTGCTAATTAGGTACATTCGGAGCGACGCTAGCGTCGCTCCCTCCTAGTTTATGAGCCAGTTCCCCATTCCAGTCTGTGCTCTCCCCCTCAGAAGGCGCTTCCAGCGACGTGGCCCCCCCCGACAACGGAACCCCTCTAACCTCTGCTACCCCCCGCTGACCCCCTGTGAGAACTTCACGGTCACAGGGGGACTATGGAACTGCCAGTCTGCTACGCGCAAGGCAGACTTCATTTCTGCCTATGCCTCCCTCCAATCCCTGCAGTTCCTTGCCCTCACAGAGACCTGGATCACACCAGACAACTCTGCCACTCCTGCTGCCCTCTCATCCTCCTACTCCTTCTCCCACACCCCCCGGCGATCTGGCCGTGGTGGTGGTACTGGTCTACTGATCTCCCCCACCTGGAAATTCTCTGTTCTCCCCCTCCCTGACCTGTCCATATCCACTTTTGAATTCCATCCTGTCTCTATCACCTACCCTGCTAACCTTTATATTATTGTTATTTATCGCCCCCCGGGGCCCCTGGGAAGCTTCCTGGATGAGCTAGACACCCTGCTCAGCTCCTTCCCTGAGGACGGCACCCCGCTGATCCTCCTTGGAGATTTTAACATCCACCTAGAAGCCTCCCAGTCTGCTGCCTTCCTACCACTACTTCACTCCTTTGACCTCTCCCTACAACACTCTCCTCCAACCCACAAGGCAGGCAACCTCCTAGACCTGATCTTCCTGAGGACCTGCTCCAGCTCCAATCTTACGGTTACCCCCCTGCATACGTCTGACCATCATTTCATCTCCTTCTCCCTCCCCCTCTCTCCACACCCTCCCTCTCCCCCTCCCATCCCCACTGTCACTGTCCGCCGTAACCTCCGCTCCCTATCACCCTCTTCTCTTGCTCACAGAGTGACTGCCTCCCTCCCCACTCTTCAATCATTTTCCAAGCTCCCCACTAACTCTGCATCCTCCACCCTGACGTCATCTCTCTCCTCAGCACTCGACTCCCTATGCCCCTTCGTCCCTAGGCCAGCACGTTCATCCCCTCCCAGTCCATGGATGTCTGACATCCTGCGCACCTCCAGGGCCACCCTCCGCGCTGCTGAGAGGAAGTGGGCCAAATCCAGGGACCCATCTGACCTCTCAGCCTATCAGTCTCTCCTGAAAGAGTTCTCCTCTTCTGTCACTGCCGCTAAGGCAAAATTCTACCAAACCAAAATTCATAACTCCATTTCTAACCCTCGTCAACTTTTCTCTATTTTCTCTTCTCTCCTCAGCGTGCCACCTCCTCCACCCCAGTCTTCCTTCACTGCAGATGACTTTGCAGCATTCTTTGACGAAAAGATTGCAGACATCCGCACCTCCTTTGCCCCCTCTGCGTCCCCCGCCCCCTCTGCGTCCCCCGCCCCCTCTGCGTCCTCCGCCCCCTCTGCGTCCTCCGCCCCCTCTGCGTCCTCCGCCCCCTGTTTCTCCACATTTTCTCTCCTCTCAGACACTGAAGTCTCCCAGCTTCTGCTCACCCACCGCCCTACCACCTGCGCCCTCGACCCTATCCCCTCATCTCTCCTTCAAGCAATCACACCAGACATCCTCCCTTTTGTCGCCTCCCTCGTGAACTCATCCCTATCTTCTGGATGTTTCCCCTCATCCTTCAAGAAGGCCCACATCACCCCGCTGCTGAAGAAACCCACACTAGATCCTTCAGTCATTCAGAACTACCGCCCGGTATCTCTCCTCCCTTTCCTATCCAAAACACTCGAACGTGCTGCATCTAACCAGCTCTCTGCTTATTTCTCTGAGAACAACCTGCTTGATCCCCACCAGTCTGGCTTCAGGCCTGGCCACTCGACTGAGACTGCACTCCTCTCGGTCAGTGAGTCACTCCATGCCGCACGAGCAGCCTCCCTCTCCTCTGTCCTGATTCTCCTAGACCTCTCCGCTGCATTTGACACTGTGGACCACTCTACCCTCCTGTCCTCCCTGGCAGCATCAGGGATCCGCGGCACAGTCCTTGACTGGATTGAGTCCTACCTCTCTGACCGCTCCTTCCAGGTTGCCTGGGCGGGTAAGGTATCACCACCCCGTCCCCTCACTACCGGAGTTCCCCAGGGCTCAGTCCTTGGTCCCCTTCTCTTCTCCATGTACACCAGATCCCTTGGCCCTGTAATATCTGCCCATGGCCTGTCCTATCATTCCTATGCCGACGACACGCAACTCTTTCTCTCCTTCTCCCCATCGGACACACAGGTCCCTGCCCGCATCTCCGCTTGCCTGAGGGACATACAGAGCTGGATGGACAATCACCACCTGAAGCTCAACCCGGGAAAGACGGAGCTAATCTTTATTCCTGCTCTATCCTCTCCCCTCCTCGACTTTTCCATTTCCTTAGGGGACACCGTAGTGACATCATCACCCTGCGCCAAGAATCTCGGAGTGATGATGGACAACAGGCTGTCCCTCTCCAACAACATTGCAGCAGTAACCCGGGCATGCAGATTTTTCCTATATAACATCCGCAGAATCCGCCCCTTTCTCACCACCTACTCAACCCAGCTCCTGGTCCAAGCAATGGTTCTATCCCGCCTGGACTACTGCAACTCTCTTCTGGCTGGACTACCGGCATCTGCCACCAGACCCCTGCAGCTCATCCAGAATGCTGCGGCTCGTCTGGTCTTCAACCTCCCCAGACACTCCCACGTAACCCCCCTGCTCACTACCCTCCACTGGCTGCCTGTTATAGCTCGCATCAAATTCAAAACATTGGTTCTAGCATACCAGGCAGTCAAGGGATCAGCCCCAGCATACCTTCACAAGATTTTCAAACCCTACATGCCAGCCAGATCCCTCCGTTCTGCTACCTCAGGACGCCTAGCACCTCCCCCTCTTCGCACCTGCACTTCCAGAACACGTCTCCTGTCTGTTCTGGCCCCACGATGGTGGAATGACCTCCCTGTGGAGGTCAGAACAGCTGAGACTGTGAACAATTTCAAACGACGACTGAAGACCCACCTCTTCAGGCTGCACCTCTCCCCAACCCTCCCTTCCCCCCCTGTAAATGACTACACTTAGGGGTGTAACTAGGCAGCTGTTTAATAGGTGACTTAGTTGATGCGCCAGTCTTAATGACTACTTGTATTTTTATTTTTTATTTTTCCATAGATTGCGTTGTTGCCGTTCTCGTTGTTAGTGTTAATCAGTTTAACCACCAGGGTCCAAGTTGAACTATGCGGTTGTTCCCTGTACTTGGACCGGTACTTCTCTCTAGGGGTTTCGTCATACTTGTTCCTGGTTATGGTTATACACTTTGTTGTACGTCGCTCTGGATAAGAGCGTCTGCCAAATGCCTGTAATGTAATGTAATGTAATGTAGTACCTGCCTAAAAAACCAGGGGTCATTTAGCACTCAGTGGAGTTTCTGGATGCCTACTAAAGCTAAAAAAATATGCTATGTTGAATGTACAGTAACAAAATCCCCCAGTTTGCCTCAGAGTCTGCTTGTCTTCAGCCCGCAGAGCAAACTGATATGGGGTAATATAAATAATATATGAGTTGCCTAAGCACTACTATTAAAGCAGCTATGTAACCACTATATAACTATAGTTTAATTTGAAATGCATCACATCTATAAAGACAGACTGCTGCATATAAAACAGATAAAAATAGCTGTACTCATGACCAACATGGTGTTGAATGTGATGCATTGTTGCTAAATATGTAGGCCATAAATATTGTAGCCCCTTGATATGTTGCTGAATTTGTAAAAGTAACCAAAGCCTGTGCTTAATTGGCCTCCTCTCATTGGCCACAGTGTCCCATAGGAGATGTCTTTTGGCTATGCTATTACACAGGAAATGTTAATAATCCTACTGAACATACTGCTAGGTGTAAGGAGGTTAAATGGTAGGCTTTTTATTTACTTAAAAAATGAATAGACAATGCCACATTATGCCTGGAAGTGAAAGAGTATTGCCTTTGTTTCCATATACATTCCTGTCCTATATTCCTGTATATTTCTGTCTTTGGTAGAAGGCAGGATGGGAATATAGACACATACCACAAATTCACTATGGCCATGAATCTTATTTAGATTGATGTAATTAAATAAACATTATGTCACAATATAGCCTAATTTGAAACCAGCACAATTCAAATTATTTTCCATGTGTTAGAAAATGCAGATAGGTTTTTCTTTTTTTCACCATTGAACCATTGAACAGAATTTAGATTTTCAAATAATAAAAGATAAGCTGAAAATCGCAGTTAAAGGGTTAATTTAATCATAAAGTAATTAATTTTCCCACAGACTGGGGAGCTGCTTCCACAAGACAGCACTCTAGCTGAAGAGTCGGAGGGGGTGTATCCATTTCAGTTTGCGTTCAGTGGTGTTGGCCCTGGCATTGTGGTCTAATAACAAACTCGGCTTCCTGGAACTGCTCTTTTAAACATGCCCATTTCACAATTGGCTGTATAAACCCTTTTATCCTTCTTGTTTCCTTACTCTGACATCAGGAATGAGAAATGTAGCATGTCTCAGAAAATATATAGTAAGGTTGTAAATGCATACATTTAAAGTAGGCAGGCAGACAGGATGAAGTTTTGTTTTTTTTAACGGAACCATTATAGTATAGATCAGCAAACCTTTTGCTGAAATCACTTGTGGTGGAATCGTTCTCCCTGGAATATCCTGCTCAATAAATTTATAAATGGTTAGTTCAAAATGACTAAAAACTCTTGGCCTAAAAAGGCTTATTGGTCTTTTGTATTATGTAGACAGGGCATGTTTTGTGATTATAGTTTTCTATCCAGTCAGACTACATTGTCATTTTTACTGCAGTGAATCAATGCAATTTATCAGACACTCCCACTCTTTTGGAGATCTTTCCCTATCCACTAACGCTTATATAAACAGGTAGCCTACTACATGTTACGTAACTCAACAAAACACGCTTGTTGTACTGCCTCCGACTCACTTGATAACCTGATTAAGAATTGTTATATTACTGTTATTTTAACATTTGGTTTAAAAAGCAGGCCTTTGCTGTTTTAAAGTGGAGTGCTGGAGTGGCACGTCGTTAAGGAGAAGCTTGCCGTGCTCACGAATGCTTCTTACGGCTTCAGTCCTCTCGCCGTCTCCAAGCTGTTCAGGGAGACGCACGGGACGCCGTTGCGTGCCCGTGTCTGTGTGGGAGGAATAGAAAGTCACATGTCCGTGAGTGTCAATGGAGGAGAGACCAGGGCTTTACCCGTTTTTCTGTTGGGGAATCGGAGATTTACGGGAAAGTTATATTTAGAGCTGACACACTGAGCGATCGCGAGGCAGCTCTGCACAAACCGAATAAGCGGCGCTCTGTATCCGAGCGAACGTGTGCATTCTGATGAATGAATGCAGTCCAGTCATCTGCCCTGGCTCTGTCCTCCGCTCACGGGTGATGAATCTCTTAGAGGTCGTATGGCAGAACGGCTATCTGTTGTGAGGAGAAAAATAAAAGGTTTCAAACAATGTCAGGGATTTTAATTTCATGTAAAAAAAAAATCAAATAAATAAATTATGGATCGGTAGCCAATCCCACACCAGGTCTCTGTGGCAACATTTTGTTTTGTTAAAAGCCTCCACTGTCAGCAGATGGACACCTGCCACCAAACAGTAGGCCTTTGTCATCAGCCATTGGCAGCAGGGTTGGCTTTGTTGTTTATATTGGACTCGGTTTTAGAGGGGCACTGGCGGGGACGTGCGCCTTGTGTGGGCATTGGGTAGATGCGCCGTGTCCAGCGTTCAGCTGCGTCCAGCCACAGCAGAATCACAGACCGCAATTCCTCTGCCCCTGGCAAACCCCCCGTTTATTGTCTCGCCACTGCAATTTTGCACTCTCCCAAAGAACCCCACAGCCCCCCAGCCTTTTCTCATTCAGGTGTCTTAATCTTGTCAGAGGATATGAAATGCTGGGATTTCACTTTCCAGGCCAGCGCTGTCCTCTTTGTGAGGCTGAAATCCCTGTCATCAAAGTCAGGGCTACAAGAAAGATGGCCACAAGAATGACTTTTGCAAATATACAACAATGTTTTTTAAATTTTTTATTTTTATTGATTAATTCATTTTTTTTTTGACAACAGTCACTGTAATAGCTGGGGAATGTAGTCATACAATAATGCAGTTCCACAATACAAATAGAGGTTATTGGGGAAGCAGGACAGCAGCTACACTGGGGAAACAGACAGGCGGAGTGGTGGGATGGGGAAACAGGAACTGGGCTTATAATCACAAGGTGGCTGGCTGAAATCCCATGTGAAACACTGCAGTTGTATACGGTGAGCCGCTTCTGTAAATATGTCATATACAAAAATGTAAGCTGTCTGATTTGCCCTGTATAAGGACATCTGCTGAGGAAATAAATAATAAATAAACAGTTTGAAGGGAAGTGAGGAATTTCTAGTGTGCTCCAATTTCCTGCCTGGTATTTTAAAATATTTGACCTTCTTCTGCCTGGCAAAAAAAAAAAAAGACAAAGAAGAGTTGCTGATGCTTGAGAGGAGTAAAATAAGGATATTTAATAGAGACTGAGATGGAGAAGACTCCTCTCAGGAGAGGAGAGGAGTTATTTCCCTAAGAAAGCTGTGCATTTTAGGTCAAGTTCTTTTTATCTTCACTACGATTTTGAGCCGTTAAGTTTATTGCTGATGATGTAGATATTTGATGTGTTTAACACTGCCGCTTAGAAACTACAGTACAGCTATATTGAGTATAATGTTGTTTAATATTTGATTGGTTTGTTTACAAGTCAATTGGAAATGTCAAGCATGCATAAGAAAGGAGCTTGATAGACATCCCATGGATTGCAATAAATGAGCCTTTTCTATATGAGTCTTCAATTGTTGAGACTGAAGGCCTAATAGATGTGAACCAAAACATGCTAATTAATTCCCTATGCAATGATGCAACTACTGGAAAGCTAGGCAAACTCAGAATAGAGGTACAGCATGTTTGTGTGATTATTCTCAATTGCATGTCATCCCAAATGTGCAGGCTGTTCACGAGGGGGATGCTAAAAGTAGTAGCTTCTCCCCTGACTAGGCTGTGCTTCATTTGTCACCAGTACCGCTGCACCTCCACGTCGGCCCGCAGCGGTTGTCGCTGCGATGTTTACAGAGCGCGTAGCACCTCCGCCGCGAGCGTGAGGCGCGGGGACTGATGCGGGCTCGAAGAGTGATCGGCTTCTTCCGGCGCTTATAGCCGTCGTAGGGCTGACGCTTCGTGCATGGAGCGGGTTCTCAGTTAAACGCGTTTGACTTTCCTGCGCTTGCTCAGAGAGGCTGGGTGGTGATACTCGGGGTGAAGGACTCCCCGGTGCTGGAGTCGAGTGAACGCTGGCCTGAGATCCAGGTGCATTTGATCTCTGAGCTTCTGTCGATACACTGCTGGAAAGATAAAGGCATTTAATATCATATTATAGAGAGAAACCTACAGAATGAGGAGAGCCAAGGTTTATTGGCAAAGTGTGTGGATGTGTTTGTGTGTGTGTTTGTGTGTGTGTGTGTGTGTGTGTGTGTGTGTGTGTGTGTGTGTGTGTGTGTGTGTGTGTGTGTGTGTGTGTGTGTGTGTGTGTGTGTGTGTGTGTGTGTGTGTGTGTGTGTGTGTGTGTGTGTATCTTTACGCTTTTGCCCAAATGTGTTAACACACGTGGGAATATGCTTTGATTTGTCCGCATCAGGTATTTTTCCCGGTTTCCTTCCTCCCTTTATAAAAGACTTTTCTTTCCCCCTCTGTTACTCTGAGGTGGGTTTACAGATCACTTCCTGTGCTGTTGGCCTGTTGGGACAGTGTGTGCTGGTGGTCTTCCCTTTCTTGTGAGCGTGTGTGTGTGTGTGTGTGTGTGCGCGCGTGTGTGTACATCTGTGTGCATACCGGGCGGGCTCCAGAACAAGACGCCGCGGTAATGAAGTCAGTAGAGAGCCTAATGCCGCCGCTGATGGACTCGGCGAAGCTCTTTGGTAAGCGCCGCTGTTTTTTTCCCGCTCCGCATTAACCCCAGGGGAGCCCTCTCAGCTGGCGGTGCCCGGCTTTTGTATGTAAATGAACGCCAGGAAGTGGCGGTCTATTTTGGGTCCCCGCTCCCGCTCCCTCTTCCTGTGAGCCCGGGCCGCGGCCGGACCGCCCCGCGTCTCCCTGAGCCCCATCGGTACGCTCCATTCTGCCCCGGCGTGCGCGGGACTGCACCCCCGCATTGTCGAAAGGCACAGATCTGTGCTCTGACATCTGAGAACCCGCTCAGCGCTGATGATATCTTAAACGCCCAGAACGAGCACTGTGGGTGGTAATCACTGGCAAGAGTAGATTTGATTAAGGTACTCAGCCCGGATGAGGCCTGTACCATGGATTCCTGTTTGGATGTGAAATATGAAGCGTCGCAGGAGGAGGTGGGGGAGGAGGAGGCGGAGGGGAGATGGAGTGACCGTTCACTCACAGGCTGAAGCAGATGGCCATTGCCAGTGGATGGGCTTTAGTGACAAGGGAAGGGGGTCTTTTTTATGGCCTCCCCCAATCTTCCTAAAGGGGTGGCCAACATTAGTTCCAATTACATTATGTCAAACAGTGTCACCTTCTGCTGGAGAGCTCATCACCAGGGCAACGCTTCCTGCTGAAGCTATCCTATATTAATACATGTCTACTTCCCACAGATCCTGCAACACGCACACACACACACACACAGGCTCTGTATAGGCCTTGACATCATCTAATATTTTCAGTCCAACTCCCTTTGTGTTCTACTTATTAATGTCAAACACACACATGCACCCAGCAATCAAGAGACCAGAAAATATGATGAAAATATTGTAATCTCTCTTGTTCTTTATTATATCTCTGCATTTATAATGCAGTAGGCATATTTTAATCACCGGGGGCAGACAACAGGGCGTCACACTTTAACAGAATATTGCACACCCTTGTTGAAAGACTGTATTTGCTGTCGTACCTGAATAGAGCCAGTAAATTCACTCACGTCGGTATTGAACCATCACATGAGGAATGTGTTCTGATTTAGGAGGACTGACATGGGGCACATGCAGAACCTAAGGTGTGGTACGGTAGCAGATGTCTATTGTCGCTTCTGTGGTTTCGCTAAGCGACATCTGCTGCGGATTGTTCCAGAAGCACTGACCTTCAGGCTCCTGTTAAAAAAAAAAAAAAAAAAAAAAAAAAATGAAAAGACAGTTCCCATTTTTCTTTGTTTCTGCCTCCTCAAACTGGGCAAAGGACGCCAGTTTTTATGGCTCTGTGCCTAATGCATCATCCATCGTACTAAAGAAGGCTGACCCTCTGAAAGTGATATGTGAATGTGAAAGTGAACCACGCCAGCCCCCTTCATCTCCATAAACCAGCATCCATGCAATCCAGCCACTTTGCCCTGACAAGACCAACGGTTCTGGTTAAGGTTTCGCGGACAAGAGACCTGAAGTAGGAAGGGATGACAACATATAATCACTCTGAGAAAAAAGACCTAGCCTATTTAGCAGACCAAATAAAAGATCTGTAATGTAGGCAAAGAGAGTACACTGATCGCGGTTGAATTATCTGTGGGTGAAATGCATCGAACGGAAAGGCGCCAAGCACGAGCAACCTTGACCGAGGCGTGGCACGGTCATTAATTTGTATTACTGGGCATTGAGTGACCCTCTATTGTGCAGATCAATGGAGACAGAGGAAGGAGACGGCAAAATACAGTTTTATGTGCTAGCTCATAAAACATAATGCACAGCAGATAAATGACGTAATTTTATCTTGCCCTGGTGGTGTTTTCTCTTCATGGCTGAGATGGCGACACTGTATATCCTCTGACCTTTTTTTCTGCCTCTGTAACTATAGCTAATTTAACTCTTTGTTTCAAAGGGTGATTGGCTCCTGCTGTTGGCCCCGCCCTCTCCAGCAGAGCATATCCCTGATTTGAGCGGTTTAGATTGTTCAGCCCAACAGCTGTTACTCCAAACACTGTTAGGTGGGGGGTCAAGGCTGAGAGCTTTGACTGAGCTGCATACCGACGTCCTTCAAGTGAACGTGTTTGAGAGTGATCTACAGAATGCTAATGAGTACACAGCGTGAGCGAAGACCTTCCTGGATCATTTTCACTCACTGTGGTGTGGGGCTGTTTCAAGCTTCTCATGAAACGGGACCGTAAAATGATAATCAACTGAATGAAACCTAAATCTGCTTTTTAATCACAGGAAAGGAAAGATCTAACAGTTCCTTTAGTTTCTCCAGGTGATGGATGATTTTTTTCCCCTCATATAATTGAACTGTAGTCATGGCAGCATAGCCAAGCAAAGCTTTCTGTTTCTTTAGGCTTACGAAATCTGGGCAGATAGTTGGAGCAAGCGGTCTAGTTTTGGTATTCAAATCTATTATCCGTTTACAAATGTTTAACTTATAGTTTTGTCTTAGTGCTGATCTTATGTGCTGTGATTTTAATTTACAGCATCACAGATGTTCAGAGGAATTCAATAAAGGAAACACACTCTGAATCCTCTGTGCATTGCTGATGTGAAGCTTATCTTGTGCAGCTTATTTCTGTTTGTTTTAAAATAATGTTTCATGGGATTTTAGAGCCCTCTCAGCAATATCGGTTTGTTCTTTTCCTTTCCGGCATTGTTTCCACAGAGATGTTCAGACAAAATGTCAGCTCCAAATCTCTCCCTCATAAAACTGCTCTCCCCTAATAGGAAAATATAAATCAATTATGTCTGAATTCATTTAGTGCAGACAAGCAGGATGAATCCTGCAGCCAAAACGGCACAGCAGATTTGATCATAGCAAACATTGCTGGCACTGCCTTTAATGTTAAACAATGATTTTACATATTAGATGTTGAAGTGAATCCCAATGAAGTGGCATGTTGGCTGTGTTTGTGTGTATCAGTGTGTGTGTGTGTCGGGCTTGTTGATGCTTATTGAGTTTGTCAGGATCTGGAAGTGGATGTAACTGGTACTTTGCAGTAGACAGGACCGGAAGATCACATGACCCAACATACTGCCTCAGTTTGGGAGTTTCGGAGTTCCTTCTCTTCTTCTTTTCCGTCAGGCTGTGCCCTTCTCTGCCTGCAGAGTTATGGAGGGCTTATCTTTAGCTTTGTACACCTGCGTCAAAGGGAAACCCAGTGTGTGTGTGTGTGTGTGTGTGTGTGCGTGTATGTATGTCTGTCTGCACTCAATGTGGTATAATGTCAAGATGTTCTTGTAAGTTGAATGCATTTATAAAATAGTATTTATGTATTTATTTTTCCATATGAGGAGACATTTGTTTTGGAATTTTGGTTGAACTTTTGCCTTTCCCAGAACGACCTTCTATTTGCAAACGATGCGTGACTGTGCTATGGCTCCAGAGTGTGCAGAGTGAGAGAGCCATTGCTCCCCCTTCTCCCCTGCCCACAGAAGGCCTCTGTTCTTCCTTCCTCTCTGGCTACTCCAGCTGAACTGTTGCCAGGGAGCGGGCTGCCCATCACAGAGCCTCGACAACTGTCGCTATGAGAGCTCGCTGGGCTGGAACAGGGTCCTGCCCCACTGTGACTTGGTTCTGCACAGCTATTGTACACGGCTCTGGAGTGGAACCCAGCCCCCCACCCGTTATTACAGCTCAGGAAATGAATATTCCACTGGCTCTGACTGCCCCCACACCAGAGGATAAATCTGACCATAAATAGTGCTTGTTCTTTTGAAGATGAACCTCTGGACTGACACTGCGGCTCACTGGTGGAGCTGGCTCTTGGGCAGACAGTCATCGCTGCTGAGATATCCATACTAATGCTACGGAGCTCAAAACCGACCGCAAATCACTGTGGGCCAGCAGCGGCTGCGACTTGACAGGGAGACAAGTTCTCTGAGAACCAAAGAGGGTTGAGCGTGCTGGGGGGGGTGCTGGGTTTTTTTTTTTGGGGGGGGGGGATCTTGCATAATTGCATTTTCTGTTCAAAGAATATTGGAAATCAATAATGTAATTCATAGAAAAGCCATTGAGTGCCCCTTCATTGACATTCATGGGTGTGTTGAAGCTTACATCCCAAAGAATTAAAGCAGAAAAAAGCTTGTCATTGAAAAAGGGGGAAAAAGTTACCCATTGTTTGCATCAAGCTTTAGCTACCCACAATGCCTAGCTATGCAACTTCTAAATGTTATTATGTTTGAATTGACATTTTAGTTTTAGTAGTTAAGTGGTTTTGTTGTGATGCAAAACGGCATGGCTTCCCTTACCGCCCCCACTTCCCACTTCCCACCCGCCCCCCACCCCCCCTTACCTGTTACTCTGTGTGCCCCTGGGCCCCAGGGCATTCTGTGAGGGCAGAAGTAATCAGAAATGGCAGTAACCCCAGGTCCTGCCAAAATGCATTCTCCTGGCATGGCAACACCCCACGCTACCGTCTCCTTCCTAATACTTGTGCTGCAGATTGGGTCCAAAAGGCCTTGCCAGTCAGGGCAGCTCGTGATGGCATCTGACACGCAGCGCTCCCTCTCTCCACAGCCCCACGTGGCTTCACGGCCTCCTTTCATGCTGAGAAACAGCCAAAACATCCAGCAGCCAAGTCTCTGCAATTAGCCTGCAAAATATTTATCGCCTTGCTCGCAGTCAGTGATTTTAACACTCATCATGAAAACGGCCTTAATTCATCCATTCGCCTGTTCATAGCTTTTTTTAATCGGTCAGAGTAATAATATAAACCACCTGATTATCGGCTCTATAGTCGCCACAAGCTCTGGATTACGTGTTCGGTGTGGTGAAGCGTTTCACCTGTATTTCGGACGCTAATGTCCGGACCCGGTTTAATGAAGAGCTTCATTGACTGAGCTGCTGCAGTAAATTAGGAAACAAGGTGTGTGCTGGTTCCAGGCGCTTGGACATGTGGGCCAGCGCCTGTTTAAACAGGGCGTTTACCTGTCTCCTGTGTCTTTTTGTTTAATCAGCTCTGACAGGAGGTCACCCGGGAACTTTGCGAGGAGGGGACCATGGGACCACGGCGGGGCCTCGATTCCGAAGAGCGGTGGTGGACTCCTACTGGGCTTACTCAGGTGAGTCTCCCGCATTCTGACACCGGGCTCGAGCCTCCTCCTCTTCCTGGAGCACAGACAGTCTGCCACTCCCACTCTCCCATTGTCCTGTTCTCCCGCCTCCAGCCCCACCCCCAACCCCAACCCCACCCCCCCGTGCCCCAAGCTCCTCTGAGCTGTAGTCATGGCGACTCTTTGTTTTTTTTTATTTTATTAATGTTTCTGCAGAGGAAAAAATGACTTCTGTTGTCCCTCCAAGCGATATTTGCTAAAGAAGCGCATTAATCTTTCACTGTGCAACCAAGCCCTGGGCACTAAATGATCTTTATTTTATTTATTTAAATATTTCTCTTACGCATGTCTGCTCTGAGTGTGCAACATGCTGCATTAAAATCCATTAGCCCATGACTGTACTGTAGAAGGGGATAGTCTTGGGAGTATTGATGTCATGGTCTTGTGATGGAATGCCTGGCTTTTACCTCTTTTGTAAGTCTATGATACTGTATGTGTACATTTCAGACGATAACGCTGATAACCCAATGCATTGATAGGCGATCATTCACTTTTTAAAAATAGTGTTATGCTTATTTTAACTTGGGGTTGTGAGGTTCAGCTTAATTACATTAGTTGTTCATAAATAATTGAAAAGCAATTTTGAAAAAGATGACTGGTTGAGTCTTGTATCAGTGAAACACTGCGACCAGAGCTGGTGTGTTTTCACCATGCTGCAGGTCTTCTTCACGTTCAACACTTTGCAGTCCCATTGATGCCAGCATTGTAATGCAGACCCAGAAAATTCACAGTGATTACCTGTTCAAAAATCCCAAGCACTGAAGCCTTCAGATCTGCCATCTGTTGGGACTGTTTTGTTTTGACTAAAATTGGCAGAAATTTTTACCAGTTTACATGATTTGATTTTAGGAGTGTGAGTGCTTTTAGACCCAGTGTGCATGTGTGTGTATGTGTGTGTGTGAGTGTGTATGCGTGTGTGCATGCGTGTGTGCGTGTGCGCATACATGCTTATGAATGGAGGCATGTCTATTTTGCGAGCACGTGAATGCATGTGTGTATGTATGGATGTGTGTTGCCATATATGACTGTGTGTGCATGCATGATATACTGTGTGTGTGTGTGTGTGTGTGTGTGTTTGTGTACAGTTACTGAAAGCATGCGTTGCCACCGTCTGCTTTAGGGAGATGTTTCAGATTAGGACAATCTCAGGTGGTTATCAGATCAGCAGGATCTGCTGATGGTTCAGAAACCTTTCATCTGAAGCTGTCGCAGCACACCTGATATTTAATTATCATTGGTGCAGCTGGGGGACTTCGGCGCTGGGGAGGAGAAGGGTTTGGCTCTCACTTGAAAAGCAGCCAGGCGCTGCCATTTTGGACCCAATAATGGCGCAGTGCCTTCAGCACACAGCGGCATGAAGGTTTTACTGGGGTAAAGCACAGAGGCAAGGTGACTTTTAGCATCACTCTGGCTATCGATGTATCTGCAGCCGCCGCTGCTGCTGCAGGAGAGGGCAGCATTCTGGACTTTGTCATTCACACTCTTTAAGATCTGATTAGGAGAAAGTAATTATTAGAAATTAACATTTCATTTGTGATCAAAGTGGGAGATACATAGATAAGCCTCTTTTTACCTTTTGGACAATACATTTAGAATGACACTTCATGATTCTGCATGCAAAATGCATTTGTTTAAGTATGTAAAAACTATGTTTGTTTATATGCATGCATAATTTCTCTGTGCACCCACACACTCAAACATGCACACACAAACATAGACACACACACGCACACGCACACACATTAATTTCAAGATAACACAGATCACCGATGACTCAGTCTCATTTCTCAATCTGTTATTTTTTTCCTTTTTTCTCCGTGATTTAAAATAAATGTTCAAAGGCAGGATGTGATGGCTCAGATACGCTGTCAGGGGTGTACGGCTGTGTGCTTGGAATGAACGTTCTCAGGCTTTGGGCTTCAGGCTGGCAGAGGAGGCCTCCTGTCTTAGGGCTGGAAGGAACACGGTCTCCACGTTTGGCTGCCTAAATGACACTCCCTTGGGCGAGCTAATTTGCATTAACTAAATCTGAGAGGACATCATCATCACCATGCCTTTGAAATAAATGCAATTGCATTGCCTGTCATCCTTTTAGATTTTTTCCCCCTCCGTAATGCGTAGCCTTTGTTTCTATTCTCTTATTCTATTGCAGAAAAACTGCTCAGGGGATTCTATCTCATTGGTGGAATTCTACCCGACGTGAAGACAATGAAAGATTGTCCTCTGAGCGATTTTAATTATCATTGCAGATGATCCCAGGGCTGTGAATTTAATGATTCTTGTGCCCTGCTTGATTGTGTCCCCTTCCTTGTGCACTTTGGACATGAGCTCATCAAGAGGCATGCGCACCTCTTGCTCACTGTGGCATCAGGCATCTGTTTTTCCTTGGCTATCAATACAAGATGGCTGGGTAATTAATCAAATGCATCAACGTTTCATTTCCCTTTGCCCTAGACATTTCACTCCACAGTGCCTTACAGTGAATCATGCTAACTCTGCATATTTGCATATCGACCCAAAAAAGGCTGTGCCCCATATCACTTCTTTTTAGGTTCATTGCATATTACTTTTAAAGCCATCAGACATTTCTGTACTTATGATTTTAATAGACGATGAACTTCAATATTAATGGCAAAAAGCCTCTTATTATTATTTTCTTAGCAACTAACCAATGCATTTTCACATTAGTAGTGGTATTTGTTCATGCAGTGTTTTACTTTGGAAAAGTTAGTTAGGTTTTTCACTTTGAAACTGCCTGGGGATCTGTAAAACCAGTGATTTTAAAGAGATGTTTTAAAGAGAAGTTTTGTTATGCATTAGAAGGCCCATTACCTTTTTTAAAAAAAACCTTTTCACCTCATGTAAAATCAGTTTAAATTGATGTTTAAGTTGGAATAACTGAACTTTCAACAAAGGTATGTACTATTAAAATATATTTTCTTTAGTTCTCTTGTAGAAGAGGTAACATTAGGACCCAGCACAAGGCCATACGACACCAATCCAAAGTCAGTGACATTTAATGCATCCTAGTTTCCTGTCACATTTATGTTCTGCTGCTATCGCCAGGGATCTTGCCCGTGGGTGTGGAAGCCTTTTTGGATTTCTGTCCAAAATTCCTAATTTTATTTTTTTCACCTCCAGTTCTTTTTAGTGAGTTCACAAGCTGGCCGATTGGCACGGCTAGATATGTGTGAAGAGGTAGTGTGTGTGCGCCCGCACGTGGTCTATTCCAGCTGCTTGAAAACTGTACTGTGTGAGCAATCCTTGTGCTAAAGTGTAATGAGGCGTTCTGAGCCACAGACAAGAGATCTTTTATGCAGGCGGGGAGGAATTATCTAGCGCACACTGTATAGCGGGAGAAGCTTGTTCTGTTAAAGCGTGTTTAATTATGCCAGTTTTGTGGAGGTGCCACGCGTGGCCAGGCTGGTTCCGATGGGAGACCTTTGGCAAGCCCAGCATTGGCTTCTTGAAAAGTATTGTTCTCTGAACTGTATTCACAGGCAAAGCCAAATAAAGCAACTGAATGCACTCCAGGGATAACCTTGGGGTGGGAGAATTTCATGGTAACACGGTTTCTCGTGTAATTGTATTTCCTATTTTCTGTTTTGTTTTTTTTTTTTTTGAAGACAACATTCGCTTAGTTGCCATAGTTGCAGATAAATCGTAAGGCACAAGTACATGTTTGGTACTGTTTTGGGCAAAGTGCAAATTTGTTTGGCCTGTACTTCAGATAACAAATTGACCCCCTGCCCTCCCTGCAAGTGTGCAAGTGCATTCTCAAATTTTGAAAAACCATAGACTTTACACAAACATCTTTCTATCTTACTATATCTGAGCTTCATGATTTTATTATTTTAAAATTGATTGAATGGACATCGCTTTAGTTTATCTGCCATTTAAATTGCAAGTTGAATTTATTTATTTACTGCTTCCAAGTTTAATTATCAAAAGATAGGCCTTTATACATAGAGGCTCAATTCCTCAGAATGCAGTAATTCCACGAACTAAAATTAAAAAGTATTCTAAATTAATGCCTCAGGTTAGAACCACATTTTTTCCCACTGTTCTGAATGCAAAATCAGCTTTTCCACAGCGCAGCTGGACCTGTAATAGTGAACACAAATGCAGCAGTGCCATAGCAGTGTTTTCCACGCAGGATCTGCACGGACTCAAGTTGTTTGAGGTTTTTGGGTAGAGTGTTTTTTCACCAGTTGTGTGTTGATGACAGAGTGACAGACGCAGCGAGTAAACAGGAATGAGTGACAGAATGCTCCTCTCTGTAATGAGTAATTATTGCCTGGCGTCCAGATTGAGGCAGGACAAACACGGCGCAGGGGCGGGTTTTTTTGTGAAGGCCGGGAGCCGTGGGCGTCCGGCAGGATGGAAACAAAGGCCGGGCCTGACTGGGCATGTTAACGAGCGGCCCTCTAATTCAGCTACGGAGCCCGTGTTGCGCAGATCCCCGTCTCACCCGCCATCGCCGCCATCGCCACCTCCCTTCATCCCTCTGTCTCCGCGGCGAAGGCGGGGTGTCTGCCGCGGCGGTTGATCTGCTGCGTTTGATGAGTCTACATTCTGACGACCGCTTCTTCAGTGGGGGGATTGTGCCAGTGGCAAGTAAATGACTGCATGTGATCTCTTGCTGTCTCTCTCTTTTGCTTTCTTTTTGCACTCGTTCTTTTTTCCCTTATCTCAAAAGGGCCTATTTACATAATAAAGACGCTAACACACGCATCTGCACTAAGATCTCTATGTATTGCAATCGTTTCTTTTTTGGAAAATGCCCTCATCCCTTTTCATTCACACACTAATTATGCATGTCATACAGCAGGTTGTTCACTATAGCATCTCAGGTTAATGGGATAGTCTACTTTCTGGACTAAAAAAAAAAATATATATATATATATTTTAGTTTTAGTATACATTTGCGATTGACACATACAGTTAAATAAATATTTTAGGTGAAAGTATAAAAAGTATCCTTTGTTGCACACAAAAACGGCCTGGGCCAGTTTAAAGTACACTATGACATAATATCAAAAACTCCAGAAAGTTCTACCTTTAAGTGCTGTGTTCTGATCAAGGGTTCGACATCGGTGCCCCACCACGGAGTTGAACCTGGAGACAGGAATTTAGTAAGGGAAGGGAGTGGGAGAGGATGTGCTACAGAAGATAGCGCCAGGCTATAGATATAGAACAAGAGAGCAAGTTAGTTCCCTAAACTGGTGACCTTGATCTTTAGCTCAGTGAGCTAATCGCATCTCTTGATGTGCCAAGTCGATGGCGTGGGCCGCGGACTGAAAGCTGCTGCGGGCATACCCATGCTACACTATAGGCATCCATCACCTTCATTTTCTAAGCCCAGTTTCCTGCTGAGCCAGTTTTATCTGTAGCAAAACTGAAATCTTAGCTGTTGTTTTATTTTAATCTTCCAAATTATAGTGTCTGTGTATATATGTATAAAGAAGGAAGTAAATAAAATTAAAAAAAATAAGTAAATAGTGAAATTTATTTTTTAAGGTGGAAGCAAGATGCTAACTGTCTTGTGGAGTGATTGTTGAATTTGTTTATGTATACATGGCAGAAGGATGACAGTGCTATGATGAATCCTCCCTAATAGAATGGCCCAGTACTGCTGACAGCACACTACTGGCTGTGTTTGCAAATGGACCTGCACATCTGCCACTGTATCTGCAGTAATTGTGCAATTTACTGTACAGCCAATAACCTGCTCCGTAATTGAATATGACTTTGTACTGTTTGAGTAATCTCTCCATTTTAGACTCTGACCTGGGGCACATTTCATCTGAGCGGTGTGTGTCGTAGGTAGGGGGGCTCTTTCAAATGAACCATGTAGGTCACTTTGAGAGCGGAGGCCCTGATGCAATGAGATGTCTCCCAGTCCCGGGGACGCGCGTTTCACATCGCCTGACAGTAAGGAACGGCAAGATGCTCCTGCAAGGCAGATTCCCCAATCTCTCTCCTGCCTTGTCCTTCTGGAGGCCAGCTGTTCCGTTTGTCCATTCCACTTTAAGAAACTCCGTCTGAACCGTTGCTGCTTTCTCATTTATTTTTTTCGTCCTCGTTTTTCCCCTCAGCAAATCCCCAAACAAGGGGGTCCTCGCGAAGGCCGAGCCTCGCGGATTCGTGGCTGATATTTTTGGAATGTAAATACCCCCCCTTGCCTCCCGAATGCACGGCGCTAGACAAACAGACCCAGGGCTGTGTTGGCATTCACAAGTGAATTCGGGGGGGGGGGGAAGAGCGCACTGAAAGGGAAAGGCTGGAGTATTTACGGCTTGGCCGCTCGGCGGGGGCTCAGCTGCCCCCGCTTGGGACGGGTGGCTGACTTCTGTGCTGGCACAAACACCCCTGACCCCATGACCTCTACAGTTCAGTTCAGCGGCCCCCCCACCCCCCAGCTGTGGTTAGGCTTAAAAGTAAAGCTGCTGCCCCCCACCCCCATATTGATAAACCCGGGCATTCATTCTACATTGTTATAATTTATCTATAAACATGTTAAGATACAAATTACGGAGTGCTTAAGGCAGTAGAATAATTAGTCTAGCTGGATAAGCAGACAATAGGTAATTAGCCTTCTTTTTTCCAAAAGATTTCAGTAATTATAAATGCATTACAGATCCTTCTGTCATTTATCCAGTGCATACAAAAAGCTGATTAACATTATTTTCTTCTGAAACAGTATTATTGTACGCATCTTTGTCAATAAAATCAGTACAACAATCTATCAGATATCTTAACTGCTTCTGTTTAGGACACCAATTCTTTGATGCACACTAAAAGGAGGGAGGAGTTCAATGACTTCACAGTTGTCAGTTCAACCATCATAGAACAAGCACGACTAATTTGAAATGTTAATGTGAAATATTTTCTTGTATGTAGTATTTACAAAATTGGTATTTAAATGAAAAAAAATGATGGTACAGTTACAGTATGAGCGGGCTGTAATACGTTCTCTAAAAATCATAAGACCGGGCCTGCACTGTAGCAAGGCATTTTAAGCCACATTCCCTTCCTCTGTCACATATTCAAGCATGTAAAATATTGTGCTATGGTTGTATGACTTTGATAGAATGTTTGCTCATATTGAAGAAGAAGCTGAATATTACCTGTACTTTAAAGAATACAAAGTAAATATTCATGCTGACTCACCTGTGTTAAAAGAGATTTGGAGTGGTAATTTTACACCGCTGATAAACTTGGGAAATTTATTATAATTAGAACACCTGTTATTACACCCACCAAGGCAGTTGCTTTGTTAAAAGAAGGTGGTTTGATATTAGGGATAGCAACCATTGTCAGACCACCACCAATTAACTGGATTAGGACTGGAGTTTTTAAATGAAAAGGCTACTGAAATTACCACTTTAAGTTAGGTAGCAAATATTCAGGATGGTCTAGAAGGCCCGGTGTACACACACATGGAAACAATAAATTTGAATAAAGACTGCTATGAGTACACATTCTTATTTGCAGATTTAAATTAGCCCTTTCCCTTGGCACACATGATGGAACCATGTCTGTTTGAAAAGGTCTGGCATGTGAATGGAAGGTGAGAATTTATCCCAGAAGCACAGGTCAAAGCGGATATGGAAAATTTGTTCTCTTACCTGTTTAAATAATAGATATGAAATGGGGATACTGCCAGCAGGTGCGGTGACTGGTCTGGGAATTACCTACTACAAGGAACAATCAGCGAGCAATCAGTGACACCTCCATAGAATTTCCTTCGGCGAGAAACCTTTGATCGTTGATTGGGTGCGGATTTCCCACTGGGAAGAATTTTGATTAATTCTTGCCTCAGGTGTAAATAAGATGGGGAATTAACCATGCATTAACTTTTTTGCAGCTTGTTAAAGAAGTGTCAAGCAGGGGTTCAAAGTTGGTCAGAAAGATATTAAATGGATTTAATGTGGCCGGTAGTTTTTAAATGCTGAGTTAAAGGCCTATTCAGCGAATAAGGGAGTTGAGCTTGTAAAATCGTGAAAATAGAGAGCATGAAAAAAGACAGGTATGACCTGAAATGTACTTGAGAGTTTAATGAATATTCCATTAATTCTAATGTATTAATGGTTCTAATAAAGGTGTTAATTATTAATGGCTGCCAACGAGGTAATGCATAACAATATGACTCATAATGCCCATTCAGAAAAGAAGAAAAAAAACGTATGCATTTTAATTTCAGCAAGCAAGCACGCTGAAATTAGTTTTTATTCCAAGAATAACTTACCAGTGTTTCCCTTTAGGGATCAGTTTTTTTTCTTCTTTTTTCTCCTTGTCACCAAAAGAGCACTTTGCTAATTGCCGTCATGTAATACTGTAAGTGCAGCGTGGTACTGTCACAGACAATATGTTCTTGAATTGTGGACATTATTTCTTTGTTATTTTCTCATTGTCATTTCTCTTGTTTGTTTCTTTTCTTTTTTTCTTTTTAAAAAATAATTTCTGTAGATTGCCCAGATTAACCAACTGAATTTATATGCATGAATTATATCCCAAGTATGTATTTTTGGATTGACAACAAAAATGTCCATTTGCCAATTTGGATTGGTCTGTAATGAGACAGAATGGTCGTCCTGGGCATTTGTGGACTTGTCTTTGATTGGCTGATGTGTAAACACTGTAAGTATCATCGTGCTGTGCCCTGGGAGAGGCGGCACTACAGTGTGTGACTGCGGTTTCTTTCTGCCGCACAGTTAGCAAATGGATTAGCTCGAGACCCACATTCTGAAATTGATTAAAGTTTATTTAAAGCCAGTGCACCAGGAGCCATTTTTCATAACTGCAGTGGTAATTTTGCCACACAGCGAGGCTCATGGGAAAGATATGTGTGGTTTGTATCATCTCTGTCATGTGTATTGTGTACTGTGTGTGTGTGTGTGTGCGCGCACGCGTGTGTGTGTGTTTGAGAGACAGTGCTTAATTCATATTAGGCAGGTGAAATATGCATGAATTCATGGGTAACCTAGTCTTGGCATTTGGTGCCAGTGAAAATATTGAATGATGTTGCTTTGAATGTATTTCCTAGAGCAAGTGCATCAGCTCATGGAATAGCTTTGACATGATGCAATGGCCAGTTCATCATATATCTCAAAGCAACTTGCTCCGATTTCAGTCCAGTTGCCCAATAATTGAGAATATCCACAAATGCTTTGTTGATGCCAGTAACTTTCTTTTTAATAAAGCATTGTTTTCAAGAATAGAGCTTTAAGTTTAGGGAAATGGGATAAACAGTTCTGGAAATAGTTCTCAGTCGAGTTGATGGTGAATGCAGAGATAATGATGCATTTCAGAAAGGTAACAGCCTATACTATGTGGGCACTGATGATTGTTGTATGTGATTCAGTAAATTACAGGGATGCTAATGATCTGTTGTGTGTTTCTGAATAAAGAGGACTGAAGAAGTCATTTTAATATACAGCCATAGATGATCTCACTGTGCAGGTATATTTATATATATATATATATATATATATATATATATATATAGTTGCTGTTAAACTGTACAGGACACATGGCCTTAGATGTAGAAGGGAGTATGGGGTGTTGCATGAGATGAGTTGAGGTTGGAAGAGCGAGATGGTTCTAGAGTGATGGAGTTCAAGGGTAGGACTACTCTCCCATTAATCTGGTGTTGACATTCAGTGTGATTTCCTCTGGAAGAGAACAGTAAGGGGTCTTATTAATTACACTTGAAATATTAAAAAGGCTCCATCATGCATGAAATATTAATTCATTTTGCTGAGATCATTTCAGCTAAATATTTCCGAGTGTTGTCATACATCATCAGATGAATGGTGCGAACTAAAAAAGATGACACTCCAGTAAACAGCTTTAGGAGTAGCAGTAATGAATTTTGTTTCAACACCCAGCATCGTTCAGTCTTCTTTTTATGTCCGAAAATATTTGATTGCTCAGGCATTATACATACATAACATATACAATTATATAAATCAAGGAATTTCCACAAAGCAAGATTTCAGAAATATAGACCTGAAATGGAAGAACACACCCTTTTAGTACCTCTCATTTAGTTGTGTGATATTTTGTCTAGGTGCTCCAAAGCATGTATCAATTCATTTATACATTTATCCATTTATCTGTGATAAAATTGATATGTATTTTTCATGCCAAGTTGAGTCTGGATTTATTAGTCTTCTGTGTGTGCAGGAGTTGCTTTTATTACAGTTTGATTTTTTTGTGTGGGTCTCCTCCTCTTCCAAGTCTTTTTGGTTTGCTGTTAAGGTTGAACTGAGAGGGGGGCTTTCCACCAAGGCAATACGGTGATAGTGCTGCTTACCCAACAAAAATGTGGCCTTTCAAAATGGTCATCGAAATGGAATTGTCTTTAAATATTTCAGTGAATTTTTCTGTGTATGGGTGTGATTGGAATTGCAGCATTTTTTCTTGTTCCTTGCCTGCATTTCTTTGTGCCAGAGCCCCAGACTCTTGCCTTTGAAGCAACAGCTTTATTTGCTACTTAAACAGTGCACAGTGCATTTTGTGATTTAATAGGACCCGGACAGCTGGATATGCCTCAGACTGACTTGGCTGGTACATTTTGAATAAGTTCTGTTCAGGGTCCTGATCAAAATGGCAAGAGCAAAGTGTTTACAGCCTTGGACAAAGTGAAACGGGTCTAAAAATACTGTATCCATTTCTCCCCAGTCCAGTCAGATGAAGAAGGAAACCTGCCTGGATCTAATCTTATGAGTTCAAAGAAAAATAATATTTCTAATAATTTATACTAGTTATGTATTTATTTTAGAATTAATCCAAATGCAAACATTTTTATTAAAAATGGTCAAAGACAATGATCAAGATCAGATCAGGCCCAGGAATATTTACCTAGTCAGTGTTTAGGATACACTTTTCTGTTTTGTTTCTTCCCCCAGCATTATTTTATGACCTGGCAATAGGACTGCACTTGAATCCTATGCATTTCCAGATACAGCTGTATTTTTGATGCTTTGCAATCTGGGTGCTCTGGTTTAGAATGGAGGCTGTCTGGGATCTTTACTCCTTGCTTCTGTGCTGGTCAGCCTACCTTCCCTGGATGCTGTATTGCTTAGCTGTGCATGAGTTTATAAATAGAGGCTGTTCCTTAAAGGTATGGTGCTTTGTCTTGTAGCTCATTTTGTGTGGAATTTAAGCATATACTGGTATGGATGATTGCATTTGTGCATTTTGTAGAGGCTGGTAGTTTTGCAGTGCTATGTACATTTCCCTTTCGTACTTCTGAAGGAACGCTTTTAAAGGGTCTTTTTTAAAGTTAAATATTTTGTGCCTCATTTGGTGAGCACTGGAGTTGCTTAAAAGTAGGGCCTTCTTGGATGTCTGCTGAATAGAGTGTTATGAAGATGATGGTGGTATGTTAGTTGGTATACCGTAGATTTTTATAGAGTGTGGTTGTCTGTGCTGGTGAGCACTGCAGGGTAATGGAAGCAGATAATGAGGCAGCTGGATGGTGGTAAGGCCAGCTCACTGGTCCCTCACAGCGCCTAGCAGGTAATTAGAAAATGTTGCTTAAGATAGTACGCTGCTTCAGTTCAAATAGCCACACACTGAATCCGTGCTTGGCTCACACCATTTGTTCACTTTATTCCAATAATGAAATGATTTAGAAAAAAAATGTTGCATTTTGGGTTTTGCTTCAGATCAGAGTAGTGGTGCTGGAATACATTTTTTTCATTTTTGACAGACACAGACACAAAGTGTCTTGTGCATATACATGAATGTTCAGCAGGTTTTTGGAAACTGTTTATATTCTGGAACATGAAACTAGAGAGGCCCTCCTCAGCTGTGGTTAGGATTGGTTCACAATGATACAATCGCTTGAGTAAAGTTCTCGCATCACAAAAACAGATGTGCTGAAACAATTGCATGCCCTTTCTGATCTTCTCCCGTCATGCGCAGAGGGTGTAGGTACATTAGACCAGGCTTAAGATTAAAGGAGAATTTTTGAGTGGTGACATTTAAGCGTATATGACTAATTCTGAGGGGGGAATGAGTGATCTCTTTGTGAGAGAGAGAACAGAAGAGACAGCCACATTTTAACATGCGGCACAGGCTTATGACTTCGAGCCGAGGGACCCAGGGTAAACAACAAAATGTCATTAGACTCCTAAACCTGATGGTGATCAGCATAGATTTTCAAGGGAGAGGAAGGAAATGATGAAATGGGCACATAATAGAGAACGGGGGAAAGAAGGCTTATTGTTGGACGCAGCAGTGAATACTGTATTCAATATCTTTTTGCAGATTTATACATTTTATGGTATTTCAATTGACGCTGTCATGCGGCAAGGGCACAGGGATGAATAGTTCCAACTAACTTCTCTTTCTGATGCAAAGAGTATCCAGATTCTCATTTTTAATGCCTTCATATCAGCTGATCTGTGAATTGTAAATGAAGTGTCGTGCGGAATCATTCTTACTATTTAAAATATACATATGGTGTATGAGGAAAATGGAGGGTGCTACCACATTTGATGCAATGCAGAAGACTTTGCATTCTTTGATAAGCTATCAGACAAGACCTCCCTGGAGATTGAGATTCATTCTTGATAAAACCAGTAGTTGGGGGAAAAAAAAAACTTACCATTTGTTTGAGTTTGGCAGCCAAGAGCAAGGGGAAATGCCTTTATGCTGTCTCCATATTCCTCTCGGTGTTTATGGCTGTGAAAATATAAGAGCTTAATTTAGTTGTTTCACCTCTTAGTTGTTGTGCTGTTTGCTGTGGTTGGTGATACCACGCACCTTGAGAGTCATAGCGCTCCACTGTTCACCACCAGCTTTGATATAAATGCATGTACTGTCTGCATACTCCCCTCAGGTGGTAAATCTCAAATTGACTCCTATCATGTGATTTGTGTTACATGTGCAGCCACCAGGACAGCATATCTCAAATTGGCTTGTGCCATGTGATATCTACACCATGAATGAGAAATCTCCTGGTTTGTTGCAGTTCTGTGTTGCTTATTGTGAAGAGACAACTTTGATTGATAATCTCCCCTGCCCCGTGGAGAAGGGAGGTCCATTCACTTCTCCCATCCTACCTTGTTTCAATCTGCAATTTATAGACATTCTGAGTATCTGCAATGATGGCGATGATGGCAGTTAAAGCCATCATCATTTATAACCCTCTTGTTGACCCCGTCTCTGTGCTGTGTCCGTACTAAACTTGTACACTCCCCTCCTGAACCCCTTCAGTAATTTTCAGGAGCATTCATTGACTGCCAAAAGGCAAATTATTAAAAATGAATTTCACCACACACATTCTGAGGTGGGATTCATCTTGGTTATCATTTAATGATCAGATCAGCAATTTACAAGCTTGAATGCCTCATCCATCTCTGTCCTAGGTAGGCCCTGTGAGTGATGTGCCAATATGGCGACACACCAGAGCAGGCCGCTCCTGGTCCAAGATGGAGCAGAATCACCTTTTAATTCTGTGTGATGTATTAGGGTGGCAGGAACCAATTTTGGTGTAGAATCGAGCCCTAAATCATCTTATCACTTTTCTGCTTTTACGATTTATTGCCTGTCTGAAAAAGTAAATATATTAAGAATGTAAATAAATTAGTATCTTATGATTGCTAAACTAATATTGTATTGACGGGATTTTAAGATTGATTGATTGCAGTGTTGTGGAACCAGTTGAGAGGGGTTAGCTCCCCCTTGGCTCTCAGATGTCTTTAAACTTCCCGTTTCCTTCAAATAGCCCCAAGCTGCCACAGAATCAAATTCAGGCTTGGTTACATATGGAAGTGATTAGAGTAAGATCCTCATACTAAAAACATTGCCTAAATAAATTATTGAATTTAGATAGTTTCAGATATTTTGCACCTTACAGTTGGAAAAAAATCTTAAACTTGACTAATTACTTTCAATTGCTGAATTTAAACATGTAATTCATGACTCTGTGACTGAAATTGGCTCCTCTGCTCTGCTTTTTAATTACTGTTACTCTGCTATCTCATTCCCCATTTGATGTTTGTAACTCGTTTGTCTACTGTCTTGTGTAATTTGTGTTTTATATCAGGTCCCCCATCGATCTCAATGGGGTTTTTCCTGGTTAAGTAAAATAAATAAATAATACATAAAAGCTCTGGGGAAGTTACATGTCAAAATATAGTTTATTCAAATGTCTTAAGGACATTCACAAAAATAGCTGGCAGCATAGCCATTTTGAACTAAGTTTCCATGGGAAACAAGTAGACACCTTCAGGCTACACATGGCACATATTCTAAAGTATCACTATAAGAATGAGAGCAGTAGAGATGTAGATATTTTTCATATTGTATTGACGGTGTGTTAAGTGCTACTCATGTTGAGAGTGTTGGACCGAATGACTAATCTTCTGGCTGCTGTCAGGAGGAGTGTGGAAAAAGGGCCGCATCACCCGGATGGACCAGCAGTGGACCTCCCGTTGTATCGGATGAGTAGATGCCCTCCGGTGGCCTGTTCTGTCACTGTCAGGAGCGGAACGCCATAAAAGTCTCGACAGCCTCATCAACGAGCAGCCTGACAGACTGAGGCTTCACTGTGTCATGGGGAGCCGTGCGATGGGAGATGTCTAAATTGAGTTAGTTGGCAAGGCCCAAGTCAATTATCTGTTTAACTTGTTTTTATTGGAGGGCTCTCAACCACGGTGGGTAAATTAGAGCGAGCGTCCGGGGAGGCGCGATTTGGTGTGTGCGCATTATAATTGGTTAAATGGCGAACAGCAGTAATGATCCACGACTCCAGATGTAAATTGATAAAAGAAACGTAAGCACTTGCAACCAAAGGAATATTGCACTCTCAAGACGTCTCCATCTCATTTAGAGAAGCATTCGAAAGCTGCACTTATCCTGCATGCTTACAATGTCCTGTTTGATGAGGCCTTTCATGACTGTGCTACACATTTTTTAACAACTTTTTACTCCCTGTTTTTCCTCCATTTGGAATTCCCCATAACAATCGTTAACCTGTCCTGTTGTGGTAATACTGCAGTGCTGGAGAGAAAACACTAGTTTTTGAGATGGGAAATACTCTACTGTCCAAGCTCTCCTACCCTGTGAAACCCTCTTTATCTATTAACCTGTAGTCTACTTAGGTCTATTGTGTTTTAAAATGCCTTTGCTCTGTGCAAAGTAGGTCACAGAATGTGGGGCCTGTTCAAGTGCAGTACCACCTTAAATTAAAGGTTCACGGCAGGGGAGAAGTGCAGCCTGTTGTTTAGGTTCTCCAGCAAATAGCCTCTGCGTTTCTTATAGGCCACGACGTCGTGTTGACGGGCACAGCGCTACTAAAGCCGACGGAATGTGAAGGAGAACGTTCCTATGGCATGTTTGATTGAGTGCATCACTGTGGCGACGACCCCCTGTCCTTGTGCAATTTGCGTACGCTACTCCCCGGTGTAATTAAGCTCTTAAGATGAGGAATCACTGCTGTTTAATTAATCAAAGCGGTTCTGGTGTCTTTAGTGCAGACAGAATGAATGTGCGTGGGCCGCCTGGGCCCGAGTGGCGGTAGTCGCAGAGGCCCACGCTCGGCGGAGCCGCGAGGATCTGCATCCTGGCGCCGGTCACACGTCACCCCCGTAAGCAGATGCCCCTCCTGCATTAATCACCCACTCGTGCCAAAAGATTGGGATTATCTCCCATGCTCATATTGCTCCCATGCATGTGGATCAAATTAACTTAATCCCTGTGGAGTAATCCGCTGAGGGATTAGGTTTTAAACTCACTGACCGCCATTGTCTGATCATACGTGCTCCTGTGAAAAGACAGTCCCCGGGCAATCTCTCTCTCTCTCTCTCTCTCTCTCTCTCTCTCTCTCTCTCTCTCTCTCTCTCTCTCTCTCTCTCTCTCTCTCTCTCTCTCTCTCTCTCTCTCTCTCTCTCTCTCTCTCTCTCTCTCTCTCTCTCTCTCTCTCTCTCTCTCTCTCTCTCTCTCTCTCTCTCTCTCTCTCTCTCTCTCTCTCTCTCTCTCTCTCTCTCTCTCTCTCTCTCTCTCTCTCTCTCTCTCTCTCTCTCTCTCTCTCTCTCTCTCTCTCTCTCTCTCTCTCTCTCTGGCACCCGCATCTTCAGATGGGTTTTGCGTAATAGCTGGACCACTTGAAAGTCAGCAGGCATCGGAGAAGCATCCGTATCCTACCTGTTGTTTTCAGGGGAGCGGTTGTTCTGCGAGACCTGTCAGAATGGGAGTTGCTGTGCATTTCTAATGAAGCACCTGTTAATTTCCTGCATGCTGTTGAAGTGCCACTTGATTACAGAGCGCTCAGCTTCTTCACCTTGCTATCAACAGGTCCTGCAGTCATTTTCATTGTTTAATGTGCAATTATCAGGGCTGACAGAGGTAGATAATGCTGTGTGTGTGCGTGTGTGTGTGTGTGTGTGTGTGTGTGTGTGTGTGTGTGTGGGTGTGTGTGTGTGTGGTTTTCAGTTAATTGAGTTGGGGCAGCTATTTTAGATTCTTGTGATTGTATCATTTTTATATAATAAATCAATATAGTAACGTCAGTTCAAGTGAAGAACCACATTAAAATGTTATTCGCCTGCTGTGTTGGATAATCAGCTAAGGATAATCATCTCGGAATTAAGAACTCTGAACTATGAAATTCCTGATCTGTCATTCCTCCTACTTTGTTTCATCCAGAAGTTGGTTTACACAAATCAGTGATTGACAGCACCTAGCAGTTCCAAAATTCATCTCATTAAGGATTCATGAAGCCTCAATCCCATCAATAACTTACCTCCCTCAGGATTTTCCATAAGGCCAACTGGACAGTAATAATGTATCAGTCACACATGTTAAAATGAGTTAAAATTAATGGAGTGTTTAGAATTATTACTTTTAAATTATGATTTTAAATCCAATAGCAGTTATCTAATTACTCTTCTTAACAGCTCAGAGGCTTACTAATTTTCAAAGTCAATGAAATAATGTGATGGAATATGATAAGCAATGCAGTCGGTGTTTTTTTTGGATCTTGCAATGAACTACTGCTTTTAAAACGAATAAACTGAAGGAATATTCATATGTTCGTAAATATCAGAGAAAACGTCACTCAGAAAATAAGCTGCGTGGTTTGATAACTCACCTTAATTCAAATGCAAGGGCCTTTCCTGCTTCCCCTGGGTTGTCACGCGGCAGTCATATTTGGCAGGTTTTCCAAAGGTGGCTTACCTTATGCCCTGTCTCAGCTCTGCTTTACGGAGCTGAAATGCACAAAAACGAGCCGGAAGAACCTAAAATGTCCTCCTTCAGAAATGTGCAGATGTATAGTATTAAAGCATGGCATTAAAAGATTATAAAGACGGGTGCGAATGGCAGACCGCTCCACTCTAATCTGGTCCCTCTACATGTGGAATTTGTGACCTGCGGGACAGCGGGAACAGCTGATTTTTAAGCAAATAACAACGATAGCTGGTACATAACCTTTCCTAGATGAGACGGCACCATGGGGAGTAAGAAAAACATCGGTTAAAGACAACAGGAGTAATTAAACCAACGATAAAAAAAGATGGAATTACAGCGAGGCGCTCATCGCACTAAACAATATCAATTTCAAACACTGCAAATATCGGCAATGGCGCGCAGTAGATTACTTCCGTGCAAAGCACACATTCCGCTGGCTTATTGGCTTAAGGGTTATTTAATATTCCCTTCATAGCCTGTGTGTCGGTCTGTGAACTCAATGAAATTACAGTGCAAGAAACGGAGAGTACGGGGGAGCTGGGCGCGGGCGCGGGCGCGGGCTGGCAGAGCCGATCGGACGCCTGCGAACGGTGGACCGAGGAAAGTATTTAAGGAAGGAGCGGGCTGAGTAATGAATTAGTTTAAGAATAAATCCATAGGATGGCGTGGAAGCGCACTAAGATGCCAAGGAGTGAGAGAGCAATCTGTGGAAAATGAATATTTTACTTGACTGAGACAAGTGTGCTTTGAGGCAGATGGTGGGACATTTCTCTTCTCTGACTGCTATTACTGTGTTATCACTCGCATCTACTCCCACTCGCCATGATGGATAACGCTGCCGCCTCGCAGCTCTCCTTATTGCAGATGTTTAGCAGTTTATAATTGAAAATCTGAGGGGAAATTATTGGTCAATCTGTCTTTAAATCCCGCTGTTATCGATTGGTCCCGGGAGCAGCTGGAAGGAGAATGATCTAATCAGAAGCCGAACATTGATTATTCTAGATCTGTTTCAAAGTTGGAGGCTGTAGGAAAACATAGCTAAACCCTTTTATACTTGAGGTTCGGATTACTCTGTGCCCTAGAATTCAGTTTGGAGAGAAATCGCCGCTTTGCGTTCGTACAGAAGGAAGAGCTTGGGCCTCCGGTGCAGTCTGACATCCCACCAGACACGACTGCCGGAAACAGACCTGTTGCACAGTGAATCAATTCACCCGATGAGGCTGCACATCCGTCTCTCAGTTGGTCTTCGTGTGCACACCCCACCAACATCCCAGCAGAATATACTCCCACGTTGCGGCGTGTGACTGCAAAAAATCACTATAACGGCCGGTGGTGTGTGCCGAAAGTCCGCGTTTGGCGCAGTCCTGTCGCGTAGAGACGGCTCATTAAGAGGACGCGCGCTCTGATCAAAGCGCCGTGGCTAAAAGAAGGTCAGAAAAAGCCCGAGACGTGGCTCACCGCGTAAACGCGTCGACTCTGTTTTGTCTCCCGCGCCGGAACTCTCGGCTCTCCTCCCTGGCAGGCTGCTGCGCTGGGTCTCTTTAAACACACGCCGTGCCTTTGTGTCACGGGTTCACGGCTTTATGCCGGGAACAGGATTAGACGCGGCGGCTGAATGGGAAACTAAACGCATCGGCTGGGAAGCCCGAGGTGCGGAGTCTTCCGCTAGGCCCGCGAGTCTTTCTCAGCCGTCCCCACGCATTCAGCTCCAAATCCCATTGTGTGGATCTCACTTTATACAAATGCCGGGTGTTGCGCTGCCCCATGTCACCACAACGCAAGCGGGGCTTCCAGTATTTTCGGCGTGCGCTGCGCTAGGGCGAAGCACACGGGTCCCCACCGAATTTAGAACATTGGAGAATTTTTTGGTGCCAGCCGTGTTGCTCGTGAAGTGGCCTTCGGGAGATTTAGCGGACATCTGTTTTGTCTGCTTGCTTGCTTGTCACCCCCTCCCACCCCTGCTGCCCAGTTATCTACTGCAAAGCAAATTAAAAGAGTGTCCATTGATTTTGGTCTTTATTCTGAAGGAGCTGGATGTTTATCGAGTAAACCTTTTGCCTTTGCTGTGCGTGGCATCCCAATGCTCAATCTACATGCTTAATCACCGTAGACAAAGAGACCAATGAATGAGCTTTTCTTTTTTTTTTTTTTTAAGGCAGATGGTTGGTAAGCGCTCTCCTCAAAATACACCGCATTCTACCATTACTCACAAAAATGGCAATGATGTGTAATGGGTGTGATATCCACATTCCCCCATGTATGGCTCATCCACATCTCGTGAATGTGTGTAATGGCTGGTAACCATTTAAATGCAAGGGGGTGGAAGTGGGGGGGGGGGGGGGGGGTGGGGTCAAATGGGGCTCTTGGGAAACTTACCGTGGCATTTCGGCTCAGAACCATGCTCTCTCTCCACGGTGATATACGGCTGCAGTGGGAGCCAGAGACGGTGAAGTCATGTGTAGTCACGCACCGGCCCGTGGTCCGTGCCACGTTTGTTATCTCATGTGCTTTTTCTCTCATTAGCACCTGCTGCATGTTCTCGGGATTATCTTTTAGAGGTCACCTTGCCTCGGCACTATGTGTCTTAGTCTTTATGAATTTGGTGGTTTATCTGTGAAATTAAACTGTAGTATTTGTCATCGTGTGAAAAATGTTCTGCCTTCTCTTACTCTTCTCACTTCTTAAGAGCCTGTTAAAATGTGTTATGATGTGAATGATAACCAGTTTTAATGTCAGGATTGATAATTTTACCTCTACACATTTATTACAATTATGCCACAGATTTATACAACCAGCCAGTGTGTTATTACTGATTGGACTTAATAATTTAGGTCAGTTGTTATTATCAGTTTACATTGCTCTCATGAAATGGTTCTGTTTATACATTTCCATAATGTATAATTAAGACAAAAGCTCACCTCTTATGAAATAAGGTGCTGGGCACAAAATGGCTCTCAGCTGCTCTCACAAAGGCTTTGTCAATGACTGACTTGGCTTTCTTCTGGCCAAGTGTATCATCTGCTTGTTTGAATGATAATAGATAGGCTTCTCATCTGCTGGTAGCTTCATTAGGTTTTTCCCCCTCCACAGTGTGCATGACAAAGATTTTGCCAATTAGCTCATCTGCACATCACTCTGTTTATCAAAAGGTTATTATCATGTAATTGCTGTGAATATATTTGTTAAAGTCCATGTTAGCCAAGCTGCCAGTTTACTATCCTGTTAAGTTTGAAATTATGAATATCTTTATATGCTTTATCTTTTCTTATCCACTATTTAATCGCTGATTAGTTATAATTAGGCTAATACACCTGTGGCCGTCAAGGATCTGAGTTATTGGCTGTGCCTTTACAGTAGGTCATACAAAACATGTTCCAGCTTCAAAAAGAGGAAGGAAAAAGATGGAAATTCAGTACAGATCTATTGCATGTACATAGGACAGTACATTTATCCGCAAGCCCCAATAATATGCTGTAGGCTAGAAGAAATTGCTAAATATTTCTGTAATGCAAAGACAAGTAGCCTAATGCTATCACAAATGTGTTTTTGTGTTGTTGATTATTGATGTTGATTATGCACCAATTTAATAGCAGAATTTCTTGTATTGTAAAGTAAGAAAAAATGAACGGGAATATAGTTTATAGTGATGATCAGTTTAAGGTTTCTGACTGGTTTCTGTTTTTTCCCCTGCTGCCTATAGTGTATCTGGGGGTCTAGGCTAGAAACATTTCGAATCCAGTCATAGAAGATTTTTGTTTGATCCACTAGCCTAGCATGTACTGTACATTGATTTCCTTTTCAGACCTGAAGATGTTTTCCCCGACTCTATCAATAGAAGAAATATTGTAGGAAAAAAGCTCTTTTGAGTCAAAATGGAAGAAAGCTGTGTTCAGAATGGCTTTGGAAGTTTTTTTGTGGCTTGTTGTCAGACATGTTCAAGGCTGTACAGATGAATGGAAAGGGCACAGGGTCCAGGGAATGCTTTGTGGGGGTCGCATCCCAATTGAGACTCGCCCACGTGAGGGGGGGGGGGATGACGGAAGGAAATAATTCAGTCGAGCTGCAGTCCCGTCCCAAAGCTCAGAGTGAAGGGGTGCAGGAAAGCGGTGTAATTTTGGATCCTGTTGGAAAGCCCCTGGGAGAACATGTGCTGCCGGCTGAAGATTCCCTACCCATAAATCACCGGGCTGGCTCCACCTCAAAGGGACCCAGAGTTGACTGGAGCAGAGCTCTCTTCCTCTGAAAACTAGAGAGGTACCATAAGAGCCCCAAGATTCAGGGATCGTCAGTTGACTATGCGTGTTAATGGATAGAACACTGTTTTGCATCCACTCAACATTTAAAAATTTTTTTTACTGTAGTGATATTTTTAGTCCCCTATAGTATTGCCAACAATTGGAAGTAATAATTCTCCATGCCAAAAATGATCCTGAGGTGTAACTAAACATAAGACCGATTTGGGAGATGGAAAAGCTTAGGATTTTCTCAAGGGATGAATTCCAAGAATGGAATATTGCTTTGAAATGAAAGTGAATACCAGTAATATATTTAGAGTGTTATTTTTTTCACACTTTGAAGGTTATTGCAGAACATAATTCAAGTGATACTGGGTATTGTCACCACATTGACCAGAGAAATGAAACCTCACATCAGCATAAAAGGGGAAAAAACATTTGTTGTTTGGTTGGCTAATGCCAATATCAAAAATGTTATGATGTTATATTCTCAATATATTCTTCTCAATATAATATAAGTTTATGATTATTTTCTGAAACCACACAACCAAAAGACACACACATGCACAAATTGAAGTACTATATACAATATAGCATATATAATATAAACAAACCAAAAAAGTGTGTGCATGCATGCCTGGCTGGCACCTCCATCTAGCTAGTTGTTGTGGTAGTCACTTTTGCGACAGCCGCCCTTATGAATGACGGGTGATGGCTGAAAAGGAAAAGGAACTAAATGGCTGCAGCAGCTGGCCTAAGTGACAGGGCAGTGCAACACACAAGCTCAAACATGGCATTTGAATTTGGCGCTTTAGAAACTGGACACAGGCAGCTGCCAAACCTGCCTGTCTGACTGCCCTGATATCACACGGTTTGAGTTCATATTTAGATATTTTGAAATATTTTATCAAATAAATATAAAGCTAAAATCCAGGGCTGTACCACAGGCATTTGCTGTCATTTACACACAATCTCTCTTCAGTGACTATACAGCCTGTATTCCTGTATAGTCACTGAAGCAGCTGAAATGTATTTTTCTCTGGACTCAAGAACCCCTAGAGTCACCATTCAAAATGTGTATATTTAAACGGAAAGTGTCTTTGGCAATACTGTGCACCTTTCTGCTACCAGTCTGTGGGATCATTTCAGCTGTAGAAAAGTCTATGACTGTGCCTGTGACTCAGGTCCTCTTGTTTCAGAATAACAGTCTGTTCGTAATGCACCTAAGATCCTATGCCCCCCACTGCTGATAGTAAATGAGGCTCATGCTGCAGGTAGCCTGTGGGGTGGTGGTGTCACACATCTCCTGCACAAATTATCGCTGCAGTAGTTATTTTGCCTCCCTTTTTAAGCACTTAATTTCTTAAGTTCTTTGGATTTCTGGTTTCTTTTCTTTTTTTTTGTACAGGGCAGTAAAAATGCCATCTGTTCCACACTCTCTTCTCCATTGATATGTTTTCCAGAGCTTATGTTAACTGTGGTTATTTTCCACAGAAGAGGGATAGATGGCCATTTTAGTTTTCAGCAAGAAGCTGTGGTCAGTGCACAGGTCAAACAAAGTAATCATGCTAATGTTGGAAATAAAATAATAAAAGTAAAGTTGGCTTTGGCTCACTGTTCTGTACACTTTATTTTATTTGTTTTTTTATAGGACTTTGATTGAGTGGGGTGTATCGATTCCATAAAAGGGGATAAAAGTCACCCAGCTTTAGAGCGAGAAAGCCAAAGGGTGTATATAAAATCAGAAGTGTACCGCTTGCGAGAGCATTGTTTATTTATTACAGTGCAAGGCCTTCTGCCACTCCATGCAGTGTAAAGTTGTTTCAGCTCTAGAGATAGATGTAAAGCAGGAAGCCTGTGTTTGAGATGTCAGTGTCTAATTACACAAATCTGTTTTCTTCACAAATGAAATTAAGCTGGTAGTGACCTCTTTCTTAGGGTTCAGTTTGGAGAACTCATTCATTTGGATTTAATTTCCCCCCTGGCATCACCTAGATAGACTTTAAAATCTTCACTCATACATGACTTCCCATTACATTTATTTAGGTGAGCTTTTTTTTCCTGAAGTGGATGTGGAATTGGCTGGCTGCTCAGTAGTGTAATTCGTGGGAGTGTTTGCGTGTCACGTGCATTTTTGTGCCTAATTAGTATTTGTACCCCCTGGCTAAAAACCTGCGCAGTCTCCTACTGCTGCCCGCTCAACACCACCTGATCCGCTGGCACTCCATCAAGTCTGAAGGAAACGGACAAAAGACTGGACATAAATTATACAGAAACATCTGAATAATTAACTATTCGACAGAGGGAAAGTTTCCTGGCTTGATCAGCCATTTAATTGTTGTTGGACTAAATAAACAGTCATTGTTTGTGTGAGGTTAGAGGTCAATGACACAGAGACATAAATAACCCCTCCTCTGTGGGACAGTAGATGTGAAGTCTCAATACAGTGGGTTGTGGATCTGGTTTGCGACTGGAATCTGGATATAGATTAGACGTAGGTTGCCATGATGACACTATATCCCTGATAAATGAATGAAATGCTGGGACGTTTGAGTCTTTATCCTCATCTTTAATGAAACATGTTGGAAAAACATACAGATAAATGCACTCGTCTTTTAACCTAAGGGAAATGAGAAGGCCGTCCATTTTTGTGTGAAATTAATATTTAATTTAATAAATTCAATAGCCTACCTGAAAATAGACATTTGCACTCCCAGTTCTAGTCCAGTTAACCTCTAAACCCCTGTTGGTGCTTTAAAATTTGGATACGTACATCAAATTAACTGATTTATTTGATGATAGTTGCATGCCAATACATTTTAGCCTCATCTTGGGTGAAAAGCATTGAGTGCAGAACGTTTATAGATGTAGTTAAAAGATAAAGCATTTCATTGGCAGCTGAAATCTGCTAACAGGCTCTACTGTAACTGGACATATGACAAATAAATGTTGTTTATAAAAACTGTTTTTATTTGTATTCAGTCCAAGTGTACAGTGAAATCTGCTACGAAAGCCTGCCTTTTATTCTAACTCGTAGCTACTGTATTTCTGCGATCAGTATCAGAAGTAAGACTAAGATCAATGTTATGACCATGATATAAATCATTGTTAATATGTTGTGTTAAGTGTAATAAGTGTGACTGGAATTTACTTTATCATTCTTCTGTTTTCTCAGGGTCATCTTGGAGCTTTGTAATTGAGCAGAATAGATAAGAGATACAACGGTTGGAGCAGATTTCAAATGGCATGTCACTTTTTCAAGCGTAATCGATCTACACTTAAGCTCCTAAGAGATAATCAGTTTGTCAAAGCGGTGAATAGAACTCCATCAATCGCAGAGGTTTTCATTGTGTACCTGCGATCTCCCACGGCTAGGCTTCTGTCATCTGAAACGTGTGCTGGAAATCAATTAAAGGGTCCCTCTGTTTGTTTATTGAATGCAAGACCGAACAGAATCCTTCCAAAAAGACTTCAAGGGAAAAAAGGAATGTGTACAGGGTTGTAAGGGAAATTGGTGTCTGTCTCTCACGTCTAGCATGACAAGTTTGGTCATTGTTGTCCTTCGAGGTACGATATGAAACCTTATCTGTCACCCTCTCTGAACTCCACCAATTCTCCCCCCTGTCCTCATGGAAGCAGCAGCATCCTTCTGGTCCTCTGGTCTAACCTTGCACTTCTGCAGTGAAGCCTTCAGCTGGTGTTTGCATCTCTTCTTTTGCCCTCTCGCTGAGCATCGGCCATGTATATAACATATATACATATATATATATATATATATATATATATATATATATGCATATAACATTCTACGTGGCAGTCGATTACAGGCAAGTTAATCTTTGAAAGTATTTCAGTGTGAGGTACGCAATCATTCCAGGTGAGTCCCAGGATGTGCTACAGGCACCCTATATGGAAGTGCTCTTGGGACTTGATGTGATAGCTGTAGATGACACAGGCTTATGTATAGGATGAAGATGTTGAAGAGCACAGGTGCCAGCACTGCCGTATTCCCCTAATGTTACAGACAGACACACAGACACTGGCTCTAATACGCTGCTGGTTGATTGGCAATGGTGGAGGTCAGTCTTACATCTCCTGAAAGAAGTGGAAGGAAGTTTGTTACTGCCTGCTGAAAGACGCAGTTAAGGAGGGGTCGAGGGGGGGCACAATGAGGGAGGAAAAAACAAATGCAGGTACTGCCATCTTGGCTAAGTGGAAGGAGAGTGAGTTGACAGGAGGTGTGAAAAGTTTGATTAATAGGGGCCCTGAGTGATTGTGACAGTCCAGGTGACCAAACAGTCTCTAAGGAGCCTTTTTTTTAAGATCAGCAGTGAATGCTGGGATACTTCCGTTGTCTGTGATCTTTTGTGGCATCGTTGTGCGTGTTGGTTTTCTTCTTTCTGTTACACTTTTTTGTGTGAGCTGGGCTGGTGAGACAAGAACACTTTGTAGAAAGAAATCTTTTTTTTTTTTTTTATCTTCTACAGCCACAGTTAATACGGCAAGCTTAGATGTAGTACTGTAGTTCTGATTGGCCTGCAGAAAAAGCATGGATTGCATCCCAGCCTCCCAGCCTCCCCAAGACCCTGCTGGTGTTGCTCACTCATTTTCAATCAACGCACACAAAGAGCTCTAATAAAATTGCTGCTGGTTTCTTGTGCCTTTTCTTGTATGAAAATGTGGCCCGTGAGCCTTCTTTTTTGGTGGGTAGGGCAGCTTCCCCCCCCCGCCCTCTGTCCTGCAACTTGTGAAAAGAGAAGTCTCCTGGCCTTCCCTCACTCCTAAACGCAGAACCATTCAAATGCAAACGAGCCACTCCAATTAAACTGCTCTGCATGGTCACGTCTGTATTGGCGAGAGTGGATTCAAAGGCACGTCATGTTGAAAGGCACAGCAGATATCACTCACAAGTCCCCCGGGTTTCCTCATTAAACTGAAAAACGGCTCTGCTGAAAAATGAAAAAACAGATGATGAGTGTTTAATACTGCCCTGCTTGATTATTAATGTAGAAAATGACAGAAAAAGGGGTTTACCTTTCTGGAGGTGTGTGAAAATGGCATGTTTGTACATCGCCTGAACTCATTTGCCGGCGTTAGTTTAATATTTGCAGATGCCGTAGTTGGCGGCATCGATTTCTGACATGTTGTTGACCTCAAATGGGGAATTAATGTAGCGTTTTTAATCAGTGTTTCTAACAGTGTACTGACTGGGGAATCTCCCTGAGCTGTGTGACTTGCCACCACACCTACTGTTTTACAATTAGTGAAATGTCTCCCATGCCACCATGCCTAGTGAGCAGACGCACAATCGCGCACACATACCCACACACATGCGCACATGCACACACATGCTCGTTGCATTGACTCACAGGACCATGGGTCTCTTTGAATGAACCTTATTTTGTGGTCGATTGCAACTTGTGTGGTCTCGTCTCTTAAGGTGAAAAAGCATCCCTTTCATCCTACCACACAGAAAAGAAATTCCTCAGGAGTTTCCTGGTCTGCTACTGCTGCGTTGCTTTCACAAAGGGACTGCTGATGTCCTTCTGACAGTCTTCAAATAAAAGGGCTGTGGCCTTCAGGCCAAGCTGCGCATGTTATATGTTGAGCCTTGAGTAGTTTGAGTGGTTTCATGGTAGGATCAGGGATGCTCTATCACAGCGAATTGAAATTCAGAAGAATGGAGGATGGTGCAAACAATAATGGGAGGTTGGGAGGGGGTGATATTGCAGGATGTGCTTCATCCTCTCTCATGTTCATGTGTGGGAGGATGTGATGTCATGGTTCAGTTCCAGTTCTGCACTGTCTGTCATACCCATGTAGGTAATATGGGTGCGGTCCTCTCCGGTTGTGTTTTTGTACAGGTGCAGTCCCCCTGCGGTTGTGTTTTGGTCCTGGTGCAGTCCCCCTGTGGTTGTGTTTATGACTTGGTGCAGTCTTCTTCTTGCTTGTGCTATGGTCTTGGTGCAGTCCCCTTTCTGGTTGTGTTGCAGGCTGTTGTCTGGCATGTGTTGTCCTGTAATGACGGTGATTTATTTTGTGGCGCGGGATGCTAGCTCACGCCACGTGATGAATGACTGTGATCCGATGGCGTGTCCAGCTCTAGCCTCTCTGCTGAAGGCACATCCTGCAGCTGCCATTTGTCACCGTCCACTTACAGGACGCCGGCCGACCTCGGGTGCTTGATTCTTCACACTGCACTGTGCATGCATCCATGTGCTCAAAAGCCTTAAAAATACACTGACACTACCTACTTCAAGCAATCCACCACCTCCCTAAGTATTTATGATCTCTGATTTAAATCAGAATGAGTGATCCGAACTTAGACCTGGATAGGCCTACCTTTTGTCTGTAAATACTTGCGTGAGCACTTTATTTCTGCTGATTTATATTTCGAATAACTTTTCCCTTACAAGAAGGTGAGGAAACCCTGGGCATTTTCTATCAGGATTCTTTACTGTGTTAAACTTGTTGGAACCTCTTGTACTTATGCCATGGTGGAATTTTCATTTAAAGGTGTAAATATCTATGTTTTCACACTTCCTGCTGTTTGTTTATGAAATCAGTTTATGTTCCTGCATTCTCTTGGCCTTATATTTTCACCAAATTAAAAAAGAAAACGAATAGCATCTGGACATGTTAAGAGTGAAACAGCATGATCCATACCTGTTGTGCAGTGTTGTGTGGCTTTGTGTCGTACTGTGATTCAGAGCTGCAGTGCTGTAATTAATAGATACCTTTCCTCTTAATGTTCTGCGTGCTACACTCCCTATATTGTGTCTGTAAAAAGTATAGGTGTTTCAGCCAGAAAGCACATCCTATCATCTGAAACAAACCATTTCACTGTAGTGAATAATGTGCCACATTTCATGCCAAATGGGGACATTTTCCATCCACTTTACATGATATCACTTGAGTAATAGGTGGTTGGAGTGAATATAAAACTGAGGCATAAAGCAAATCACACAACCCACAAAACAAAGATACAGGCAGAAACGAGTATCTTTTATGAAAATGCATGCATGAAGATTTATATCTGAAAAATGATCAAAAATCCCCCTCAAACACTCATTTGTTGATGGGTTGCATACATTAACTAATATATTGCGAGCGCTCTCCTGATTGTTTCGTACAGTAGCAGTGAGGTGCTCTATCAAACCTGGCGAGAACTTGGTGAGCCGTCCTCCCATATTTCTGTTAGCATCGCCACGGCAATATGGGAGCCGGCTGCGGTGTGACTAGGAGCTTTCTCAGAGCTGTAGTGAAACCGCGGCTTTTTCTGGTAGTTTAGCCCACTTTAAGGTCATTCTTTGAAGTTCCCTGGAAATGTGGATGTACTGTACTGTAGTAGGAATTATGCCTGCCCTTCAGCTGACGCAATAGACACAGAGTGTGTGGTCCGGAGTGGTCTTCACAAAGACATCTTACTGTCTTTGCATCTTGTTTTTTTTATTTCTTATACTTGCCATGGCTGTAAATGTCCCATAGAATTAGAGCATGAAGAAGCAAGGGCTGGCTTTGGAGATTAGCTCAGACAGGCCACTTGCATTCTTTTAGTACTGCAAAATATATTGGTCAGGACATTGTCTGAGTTCTGGTTTGATATTCTTTCCAAGGGCCATTGCCTGCTGGGGTCACTGCTGACCAGGATGCATACTCCACTAGGGTCTTTGCCCACTGGAGATACACTCTGGATAATGGTTATAACAGTAGGCAGGACACAGTGTCTTATTTTATATGCTTTTCTGTTTGATCTGTCCTGCTGCAGTACTGTTTTGTGTGATTTTCTGTGTGCCTTTGAGCATCACAGCTAAAAGCTGAGTGGCTAATATAGCTGGCCGAAGTATCTGCCACCTACAACTGCTGCAAAAGAGAGCCTAAATAGAGAACTTAAAGAGTGTCAAAAACAATAAGGCCCAGATACCTGTACCAGCAGGCCCGCAGCTACCAGTGTCTAGCATTGATTCCAAGTGTGAGCATGAAATAAAATTAAGGTTTATTGGTAGTGGTAAACAGAATATTGGTTAATGTTAATAAAAACAGGTTGCTGGATTTGAGTTACTAGCGGCCTTTTGGAGTAATTGTTTTCTGCATAAAAGAGGCACATAATTTGTGCAGACCAGACCGTGAATAGTGGAGATACTTAATAAAGCCAATTTACACCATCCGCTCAATTTATTTATTTATTTATTTTAACAAGCCAGAAGCCCATATGCAAGAATAAGATTACATATGTAACTACTGCTGAGGTGGTCTGTGCCGTTAATTACAACTTTGACCCATCGCGAGTGCTTTTGAATCCCACATTACGTTTTTTTTTTTTTTTGTGTGTGTGTGCGTGCTTGCAGCTGCTTTTGTAGATGCAAAGGAAGCACAGCTGTTTGGTGAATATGCCCCACTGCCCGTATTTGCTTGAAGTGTCATGAGGTATGAGATGTAAGGGTTTTATTTTAGTTTATTTAATTTTTTAGGTAAGGGTTGTTTGGTTTTTTTTTTTTTTTAAACAGAACACGTATTTTTGTCATCAAAACTACTAGGCTGTGTACTATTTATAGGAATATATAAACCCTTGGTTGTAAAAGCCTTTCCCACCATGTGACACTGCATATGAATAGAGATCGTATAAATTTGATTCTCCTTCAGGCTTTCTACAGATAAAACAAAATTTATTCTGTGGCAGTTTTTTTTCTTCTTTTTTTTAATACACACAATGAACATGAACAATTATAGCAGTTCTGAAAACACAGGTGATCACTGGAAAATGGGACTGGGTCAGTAACAGGCATTAAATCTTTGTTTTTGCCAATGTTCTTTCCTAGATATTCTCTTTACAAGGCATTTCATATGGACCTCTACAGATTGTTGGTCGTTTTATTGATCTATTTAAGACTTACATAAAAAATCAAGAGTAATAGTACCCTTGGTGAACTTTATGACTCACGGTACAAACGCCTTACAGTAAATAACTCAGATGTGTCCATGTTTTTTGCCCCTACAGCAGGTTTAAGCCATGGTGTATTTGACTTTGAGTGCTTGACCGACATCGTCCCTCATAAATAAGGTGCTATAATTTCTCCTGGTGTAACAGCCCCTTACGCATCCAGTATCTCTTTGAGGTCTGACTTGTTTGCATTGACTTCAACGGAAGAAAACGCTCAAGCATGGAAGCCACTAAAGAGGCTAATTGGACACAGTTCACCCCTGGCACGGGTGGCGGAAGGACTTCCTTTGTGGGAGCTTATTAGCACCATCTCAACCTGCCACTTCGCCAGTACCCTACAGGTGTGCTATAAACAGAAGCTGAGCAATTTCCTGTCTTTGTTTCTCACCCTTTTACAGGTTTAAATCTAGACAATAACAGCTTAAAAACAACAACACCCTTTTTTTCTGAAGTCTCGCTTTTTTCTACCCTTTTCAACACTCTTTATGGCTTGTTAAACAGGAATTCAGCTGAGCAGTGGCATCAAAGAGGTTATTGGCATTGGACATGAGCCAAATGCTGCATCACTTAACGTCTGCCTGGAGATTTAATCGTGATAAATCTACAGGATCTAATTTGGCTCACAGAAATCCAGCTGTGTCTGCTCAGATTCTCTACAATTAAGCCATAATCTTGTTGTTTTTCTCCAACAAGCAGCTTGAACATTTGTACCTGGACTAGAGCAGTGGCTTTTAAATGACTTGGACTGCATGCACGCACATGCAGCAGCTGCCTCGGCTGTATTTAAAAGTGCCACTTACTGAAAATACCTTGCACAACACACACACACACACACTTACTCACACAGACACACACACACACACTTTACCTGTGTACGCTACCTGTTAAAAAACTGAGCCCTAACTGAAGTGGTTGTCACTGGTTTTCTAGGCGAAGCTGGGTGTGTTAGTGCACATATGAAGCCCTGAATGGGTACACAGTTTTTCATTTAGCGTGTGTGTGACGGCGGCTCACTGAAGAGACAAGCATGACGGCAGGAGGATGAAGGCTAGAAATGGGACACGAGCCCAACATTGTGGGTATCCAGTGTTATTGCACCTTTGCTAGCACCCATCAGATGACAAGAAAACATCACACATTCTAGTCCAAACCTGAGATATGTTGACAGCCTTTCAAAACCGATGCAGTTGCCTCAGTAGAGTTACGAGACAAGGTTTAGAGAGTCTTTCTGACAGTAAGAGTTCTAAAGCTTTTCCGTTTTTATTTTATTTTTTTATTTATTTACTTTGCAAGAACTAGTTCATGTTTTTTTCTCCCTCAGATCTACTCCACAGTCAGCTTTGCATTTGGGAGCAAACAGGCATCTTCAAGGACTCGCCTACAATTGCTTATCTTAACTGCCTTTCAATTAGAGCAGGAAGAAGCACGTTTGGTTTCAGCTAGAAGGTGCACACTGTGATAAGGCAGAGGCAGGTGTTCTTAATCCGTGCCAGTCTTGCTCATGCTTTTCCACTGATGGCCCAGTGACAAACAATTTGGAACCAAATCCTACTGCAAAACTGTGCCTAATACAGTAATAATAATTACACAACACCTTCCTGTACGGCGAAGTGCCTTTTTGTACAAATGGTAATATGGAAATATTTGAGCATTGCTGAATACTTTACTAATGATACTTTTTTCCAATCTGTGGGAAATGCATAGTTGCACATGAAATGCACGTTCTGGTGTTTGCCTTAAATAATGCTGTACAATATTTTGTTTTTAAAGAAATATATTTTAATATCTTATAATATTATTACAACAATAAACATCATCGTTACCTTGTAAAGCATAATCCAGAAATATATCTATGTTGTAAATGAGCAGTATAATTCAGTTATAAAGCAAACAACATCCTAATTAATTCTTATTAAGCTTAATTTGCTTGTTGTGAGCCAAACTGGTGCACCACTGATCTATGTGCAGACCATCACTGAGGCAAAGTCACTACGCAGTTAGGTGGCTTGGAAACCCCAATGCTGAGTGTAGCAGCAGCTTCTCCAACAGTGTGGAATCAATTAAGTGCAGTGGGAGTCCAAAAGAGTAGGAGCATCCCTTGGGTACTCCACCCTCAGTGTCCTGCCCCTGCCAATGTAGACAGAGAAAACCGCACTGTTTCCACATCCCTCTGTCCCCGATGGGACGTCTCTTGCTTTCCACCACATGGCCGGAGGTGATGTGTTCGCCTGCGTCCCCAGGGGACACATTTACCGTGGCGCGCGCATGACGATGCTGCGATTTCGAAAGATGCGAGCGTGAGGGAGGGCGGCCATCTTATATTCACTGCAGTTGTTTTTGTGAGAAGTGGAACACTTTTTTTGGCCAGTGTTTAAAGAAAAGGGAAAAAAAAGAAACTTTGGCAAACTTAATTGAATAAGGAATTCCTGCATTTCCCCCCAGGTTTCCTGGCAAGTTTGATTTTTACTTTTTTTCTTTTTTTATTCATAAAAAGGCCAACAAAAGCTCTTCCCATGAAGAGTTATGTTAGTCTCATATTACATTAACCTGTGAACTGACAAATGAGTTGAAGAAATAGGACTTTGTTAACATTACTGTATTTCTTCTCCCTGTTGCTCAGAAAACTCAGACTGATTAGGTCTCTGAGTTCCTTTGTGAAGTGGTCAGGGTTTCCGTTCTGGACCGTGGGCGTGGGGTGCTGGCTTCCAAGTTTTTCTCATTACACAGAATGTATTTCAGACCCTGTTCCCCAAACAAGGGCTGAAAGATTATTTTTGCAGGGTGGAACAAGAGCACACCGCCGACGACAGGAAACCGGCATCTCTGCTCGGGATGGGAGCTGGCGATAAGATTGAGGGCGAGCAGTGTTTTGGCTTGGGCTGATTCTTTTAATCAATTAAAGGAAAATGGCTCTTTGATTGGGCATTTCCCTGTGTGTGTGTGTTGCATGTGTACGTGTGCATGTGTGTGCGCATGTGTGTGTGTGTGTTTGTGCACTGAACTGTGGAACTGAACAATTAGATTAAAAATATTAGATTAGTTTGGAGCCTCCACCCTAAAGCACGGCCTGTTTTTTCCTCAGCTTCACATACTGCAATCAGTGAGAAAAGCAAAGGCACAATGTAAATATTTCTTCTGGATAAATCTTGCAGAAACATTACCATCAGAAAGTAAATCATCAAGTCTTGATACTCTTTGGAAATGTTGCCAACTCCATCAATGTAAAATACACGTACTGAGTTTACAGATGTGGGGGAAAGCAGCCTTTCTGCAGAAGGCATGTGGAGCTTGTCCACCTGCAATACTGAACATGGTGGATGTGATTTGCATCAATGATTCTGTGAGGGGATCTTCACATTAATTAAATGTAGTATTTGAATTTCCTCACGTGTTTCTGCTCTCACTGTATTCCGTGGCTAACCAGGCTGCCTCAGACCCTACTGAAACGCAGTCCCCTCTTCGTGGGGTCTGACCCTGTTGGGTGTGCGGGTGTGACTTCCGCGTTCCACGCCGCAGGCCTTTGCCATTGTTGTGTGGGGATTCCGGCTGGAGTCAGTCGATCGCGTAGCAATTGAAAGACGCAGATTAGCGGGGCTTTTCTGGATGAGAGCGAGGCGCACATCTAGCCTGGAAGTCACTGCTGCAGTAAAGAATGCATTTGTTAATCCAAGAGCAACAAGAGTCGGCTGTGTGGAACAAGGCAGGGGCCTCTCTGAGGCTGTCTGCATGTCCCGATCAGGTTGAGCGTTTCATCTCTGCCTCCGTTACTGCAGGTGTGTGCGTGTGATCTGTGTGTTTATGGATGCGAATGTGTGTGTGTGTGTGTGTGTGTCTGTGCGTGTATAAGTATGTAGGCTATTTGTTCATGTGTGGGGGTGGTTTTGTGCTTGTATGTGTGTGGATGCGTGTACATGTGATTTCATTTGCATGTTTTGTGAATCTGTGTTAATTTGTGTGTGCGTGCATGTGTGTTTGCATGCTTTGTGATTCTGTATACCTGTGTATGTTTGTGTGAGTTTATGTGTGTGTGTGTATTTTGTGAATGTATTCATGTTCATGTGCGAGACATCAGATCTGAGCATAAAGTCTGTTCCCGTTAGCGTTCTCCAGCAACTGACTGAGCCACCTTTCAGGCTGTTGCATTTCCTGTCACCTGACATTCTTTAATCCATGAATTCATTAAATAGAATTCATAAAACCCTTCCGCATTGAAATCCAGCTAATTAAAAAGAAATGGATTGCCTTAACCAACTCCACCCCCACTGCACAATATATAAATAATAAACTGTAAGAATTTGCAGTGGAGGAAGAAGCCAGTTGCCACAAGTAAGTGAGGAAGGCATCAGTCATTGAATCATGACTGCAGATGATGCAAGATTAGTTTTAAATGTGGGGTAGAGTCACTCCTTGGTGACTTGTACCACAGTCATAGTCCTTCTGTGTTAGGAATGTGTGCTTTCTGAAGCGGCTTCACGGCTTTTCCCACTCTTTCACTGTAGGAGCCTTGACTTCCAAATGAAAATGAAAAATAGATCTGTTCTCCCATAATATAGCTTAAAATGTGGACTTCATCTCAACGCTTCACTGGGAGTGAAAGGTAATGGAGAGTATCTCAACGGAGAGTAAAGGAGAAAGAGATTCAATGAAAAATTAATTATATAACAAATCCAAATTTTCATGGTTCATGGATTTATAAAGGCTGAATGGATGATGATTATTGTAATGTGAAGTTGGGACTGAAATTAAATTGAAAATGAAAGGGGAAAGTTTTAATAGGCCTTAAGTTCATGCGTGAGTTATGTGGACTGCCTGTTGTGGTATGAGGGTTGTAACATGACAGGCAATATTAATAGTCTTTTTTTCTGAAGGACACATTCCTAGTAATCTAAGAAGGTACAGTCATAGATCAAGCAAATCAAGAGCCCCCCACCCACCTGTGTTGAAGATTTTTTTTTTAATGGTGGTTGTCATGGACACAGTTTTCATATTCATAATATTAGCCCCATATGTATTGAACTTGAAGAGAGGCTTAAATATATGCAGTGCTTTTAGATATGTGCCTCAGTATGGTTGTCTGTGCTTATGTGTGTATCATAATGTAGGCCTATGTGTGACTGTGTGGGCGTGTGTGAATACGTGGATGTGCATGTGTTTGCCTGTCCTCATGATTTGGCATGCATGTCAGCTTGTGTATTTTAGCACCTGTGTGCTAGGTTGGTATACATGGTTGTTGTTTTGTGTGTGTGTGTGTGTGTGTGTGTGTGTGCTTCTGCTTGTGTGTGTACAGGAGGCATTCCAGTGCAGTGCAGTGGAAGTGTGAGTAGAGGCTGTGTTGCGTAACGGGAGATGTCTGTGTGCTTCTGATAAGGACCACACTCTCTCTTTATTGCATAACTCAGCCTGTGTGGTGAGAGCCTGGACCGTGGAGTCACTAATGAAGGGGGAGCAGAAAGAGGCTGGAATAAAGCAGCTTTGGATGCTCAGACCTCCAACTCATTCCCAGAGATCATTAAAGATCATTAAAGTCTCTCTCTCTCTCTCGCTCTCTCTTTCTCTCTTTCCTTCTCTCACTCTCACACACTTTCTCTCTGACTCTCTTACTCACTCTCACTCTGAATATAACTCGGGTCAACAACCTGCTCTAACCAATTGTTACACATGACATGAATATTAATGAGTGCAGGAGACGCTCCCACCATGTCTTTATCTGCTTAGGTCATGGTAATCTATTGGTGTATTACTAGTTAATGGTTATAATTGGGTTAAAATCTTAAAAGAAATATTATGAAGAGGATCTGTTGTCACGTGAGGGGGAATATAATCACAATTTGAATCCAGTTTCCCAGACCTTTAACCTTCATAGAAACAATCGCTGAACTTTCACCTGTGCATCATCCCATAGAATTGTGATGTATTGAGTTGAGCATCCAACCACGCAGATGCATTTTTATCAATTCTTTAGTGGATTTTGCTTTCCCTACAGATTGGTTGCAAGCACTGTGACAAAGAAAGTGCTCTGAGACTGTGCTGTGAATAATGTCAGTTTCCTGTCAGTGTATGGAAGCATACACAGGCCGTGTTTGACTCCCATAGTACGTTATTTTTAGTGCTTGAAGAACAATGGTTTCCTCCAGTGTAGCAGAATGTCTTGTTTATGATAGCTGCTGCTTGAATATGAAGGCAGCATATAGACAGCTCCCTCTATATTCCCTCAGTGACTCATGTTTAAACGTTTAGCTGCTCTTTTCTGCAGTGTATCTTTTTGCCTGACTTGTGTTGTAGTGTGCGTTTGATTAACCTTCACTGTGTAAGAATCACAGCCCAGGCTGAAACAGAAAGGGAGCCCTGTGTGCTGCAATGAAGCCTGTTTCCCCTTTTGGATTTGAAGGGATCATTAGAAGAAAGAGGAGCTACCCCATGATTGGTTCTTTTATTACTTTTTTTCTTTTTTTTTTTATACAAATCTACTCTCACACATTCTAGCCCTGACCCATATTCATGCCTCAATGTCCATGGCAGTGTTTTTTTTTTTTTACATTGTCCATGCTAGAATTCTTATTATAAGTGGATTTTATGCTTTATACGGATATTTATTGTTTTTATTCTGTTTACCCATGTGAAAAAATAGTATGCTGAAGTATACCTGAAGTATACTATTTTATACTTAAAAATTCAAGCTTATAGCGAGTATGCTTAGTATACAGTCTTTTCACATGGGTATAGAAGCTCCTTAATTGAATAACAATAATGTGCGGTCAGCGCAGCATTGCCGCATGTTGCATTGCTGCATGTTTCAGTGCTGGACGTTACGAGCTTCAGCATGTCCCCCTTCTCTGTCAAGTCTTGCTTTTTTAATGTGTAAAATGTGTCCACTGAAGACGTGGGCTTTTAAATGGCAATTTTCCACATTTTTACTTGTGTTTCTCATTTCCACCCACCCACTCCCTGACCCCCCTGCATTGCATGTATTTTTCATGAATATTTTCTTTCAACTGATGAGATTTTTTTTCTACCCTCAGCTTGGTGAGTGATCACCAAAATGAGTTTGTGAAGGGAGGAAAAAAAAAACATCAGAACAAACACTGATTGAATCCAGGCAATTGAGTATCAGGCTTTGAGCTCTTTGAGGTCAGCTGGAATGTGTCCCCACCCATATAAAGACAGACAATGGTATCCCCATTCTCTTAGGTGTCCTGAAGCATGAGACAATTGACCTGGGATCAGAGATGCCGACTTCCATTGCCCTCTCTGGTCTAGCTTAGCATGCTAGTTCTGAGAAATGAATAAATAAAAAAATATATTAATGAAGCTACAGTGTGCACCCACCTGGGACATTTCCTTACACGTATACAGAGAGGGAGATACAGGCAGATTCTTAGTATTTTATTCCACATGATGCAAAGAGCTGGACTCATGGTAATTAGTTATTAGATTGCAAAGATGTACTGGTACATGCCTAATTAGGTCACTGTCTGGTAAAATGAAATATCTTAATGCACTCGCTCTCTCTGTTTACAGTAATGACTGATTCTGGCCAATCCGTCAGGGCGCAATGCTCGCTGCTTGGCCTTTCCTCAGAAAGGAGCACTCAGTTTCCAGGTCCCGTTAATTATGAGGCCGAGCCCATAATTATCACAACTGCCTCCACGCTTACATTTTGATGACAGGAACTTGGATAATGGCATCGGCCAATTTTGCATGATGTGTGCTTAGACTGCGCTGCAGCACTTTTCACTTCTGAGAGCAACTGGCTTGCATATGATGGGGCTATGAATTCATTCTCCAGGACTACGCACGTACACACACTCATACACACACACACACACACACACAAGGTGGTCTTAACAGTCTTTACACCTACAGTATATTTTAACGTAGTGCACCTCCTACATTTGATGTTGTGAACATTCAAAAATTTACTTTCCTTTTATCTTGATCTAAACCTGGCTGGGGAATCTCTGGAGATTTGGAGATAATGGTGCTGATTGCTTCATCGTCCCCTGGTGTACAGTCCACATTAAAAGGCCCATTATGCCTTTCTTCAAAATACAGGAGGCCTGTGGAGATGATGCAGACTGAACACAACACGCTTAATTAGCTTTATGGATAACTCTTTGAACCTCCTAAAATCTTACTGCATAGTCTGAGTAGGATATACTGTGTAATAAAGTGTGAAGTGGTTATGTTGTAAATATTATTGGAAAGCCTTTAAGAATAAAAGATAATCCCTCTATCCAGTGGCATGGTGTTGACATTTTAAGTGCAGGCAAAACCTTTCATGTTTTTGGTGTAGATACTATGTAGCTGCTAGGAGATGTCAAATCAGACCGTTCCTGCGCGAATGACTCAGTGTTTTAGATAGAAAGGCACTAACTGGCCATAGCACCAAAACGCTGAGTGCTTATTGATTTTCACATGCAGAAAGGAGAAACTATGACTCTTCTTACGGTTTCATGCTCACAGCGGTCTGAGGTAATTGCCTTTTAAGACCTAGACATCCTGGCTTGGTGCATTTTTAATGATTTCCACCTTGCCGTGTGTTTTATGTTAGACTATTATGCATAAGAAGAAAAAATAAAACGAGTTGTTTTTTTTTGTTCACCAACTGTTATGTGAATTGTAAGGAAAGCTATGTATGAAATTTAATGAGGTTAAGTGATAATTAAAGACCTAAATAAACACTGCAATTTCCATACGAAGATGTAGTTTTCTTCTGTCAGCTGGCTAGGTGTGATTAACTTCTAGAGGAATGGTGCTCCTGCTAGCAGGGATCAGGGAAATGGGTGGGCTGGACATTTCCGGCCTTTCAAAGTGGTCTTGTTTGGGGCGGGGGTGGGGGGGTTGTGGAGAAGAAAATCAATTCATAAATTCCTTGTCTGATTGCATCACCCAAATCCAAACAAAACTGTAGCCTTTTACACAATGTCCTAATTGAAATTGTATAACAATTGGTCAAAGAGACAGCTGGGGGAGAAAGAAAAAACAGCTTCTTTGAATACGGCAATGGAAGCTGCTGTTCTCAGATTCGTTGACACTTTTTGACTGGTCCGTCCCTCTTGATATTTGAGCAGCTTAAAGCGAGTTAAAGTGTTGAGTCTCCCCTGCACACGGTGTGAAATGAGGGGCTGCGCTAACTGGTAAATGGCGTCGGTGGAGACGGGACGGGGGTGCGGCGCGCCGTGACTGTCGGAGGCAGGTGTGTAATTGGCAGTCGGTGGCGCCGCGTGGCCCGTGAAATGTGGGAGAGGAGAGAGGAGGGGTCTCTAATTAAGGCCCCTTCAGATGGGGCTCTCCCTGCGGACCCTGGCCCCCCGGCGCGGGTGCCCTCGTCCCCGCATCGAATGATTACACCGGCTGGGGAGGAGCTGGGAATTTGCATGGATTTGACATGCAAGCTGACAGACGTGAACCTCTCCACCAGGTCAATCCATGGCTGAACATGTGCCCTCACGTAGACAGGGGTGGAAGCCAGACGACACGCATGGATTTAAACTTTATAAATCACTCCTGGCTTTGATTAATCATTTTTTGAAACGTAATATGGTTCACTTTTTTTAAAATATACTTGATTTGGCTAAATGTTGACTGTTTGAGTGTGCTGTGAGGATGTACAGAAAGAAAATTTGAAATTAAGATTTTTCAGCTTGCAGAATTTCTTTTTGCTTTATGTTATTTTGAAACACTACAAAATGCAGACAGTGCATTCCCCAACTGGAATTTTTATTCACATAAGAATGCAATACAATACAATATACAATATTTGCTGTGCACAGGGAGAGGTACACATTTAAGAACTACTGTGTATCTGCTGGTGTGAAGATTCATAATGTGTTTCAATGCTGTATTTTCATGCAGTCAGAAATGTTACTCATTCTTTTACTGTGTATAAATAATAACTCCAAACCCTTGATTTCCTCAAAGAGCAAATTTTAAAGGAAGCCTTGTATGAACATGAACTGAAATTTCAGCATGACTGTGGTAATCATCAAAGAGAAATTCCTTCTAAAGTGGAAGTAGACTAACATTCTATTGGAGGTAGTGTCCTTGTTTCAGTGTTTTGTCTTAAACATACTGTTCCATAATGTTTGGGACAAAGACATATTTCTTCTTGATTTGAATGATCTAATCAGAAACACCAGTGAAGCCGTTTGTCCCATACATTTTGGTGCACTGTAATAGGAGGACTGTGTATAAACAATGCTGTAATTTAGGCTATAGATCCAAAAATACCCTTTAATAAAGCTGAGAATGTGCGATTTAACCACGTGTGAATTGTTTGATTCCAAATCTATAATTGTAGAGTACAGATCCGAATCAAGAAGAAATATGTCTTTGCCCCAAACATTATGTAGCTCACTGTACAAGTGGTATGCACACAAATCCACCGGCACTATTTACTGTTAATTAGCTGAATTGTGGTACTATTGGAATGGGTGGACTGGCATACCTGTCAAGACAAAGAAAGAAAAAACAAACTGTAGACAGTAGACCATCAGCCATGGTGAGGTGTACTGTAACCAGTGAGATGGAAGCAGTGGAATATCGTGGAGAAAAAGTAGCTCACCCATGGCCTCGAAAACAATTAGCTACTCAACACTGTGGGCAAGCGGAAGGGAGCATGCAAGGAACAGCTGGCTTCTCAGCTCGGTTTATCACACATCTGCTGAGATTAGGAACCTCCTTTGGTGTTTTCATTTATTACTGAACTTTTCCTGTTGATGCGAATTTGCCCTTATTTAATGTTTATTTGCATAGCATCCTGTGCACCAGGCAGAGGCACATCAGGAATACTTAGGACTAAACTGTAATCTCAGGAAAATTTATCCTTGTCTTTGACTGTGTGCTTCTACAGTCATCTGCAGTTCAAGTGTGTGTGTGTGTGTGTGTGTGTGTGTGTGTCTGTGTCTGTGTCTGTGTCTGCGCGTGCGTGTGTGCGTGTGTGTGTGTGTGTGTGTGTGTGTGTGTGTGTATTCATGTTTGTATCGCATGTGTGATTGTCCACTTGGGCTTGCATACATGTGCACATTTTATATGGGCCTGTGTGACCATGTACTGGCGTGTTTATTTGCTTCCTTTGTCTTAGCTGTAGATCTGTAGATCCTGTAATAAGGGGTGTATGCATGCGTAGGTGTGTGTGCGTGCGTGTTTATACATTATTTTGCTTTGTTTGCCTTGGGCTTAGTTGCATGACTGGTGTGTGGAGTGGCTCTTTCTCCTCCTCTCCACCCCCCTTTTCAAAGAAAGTGGGATTTGAGTGTGCAGGCCCCTGAGGCTGGCTTGTGTCCTTCTGCCTCTTTGTTGGCCTATTTTCAGATGGGCTGAGTCCCAAAGCACTGTTTTTAATTGATAATTGCAGACACTAAGTTTTATGAATGCCAAAAAATATGCACTGACATCACTGGGCTAAAAAACTGAAGGGTAATGCTGCACTCGAAACAACGTCACCCCTGTCCTTTTGGAAAGGCACGCTTTTGATTGAATTAGCAGATTCACCGAATGCGATGTTAAATGAGCCTCTTGGCTAATGAGGACAGGAGTAAATTATTCACTGTCTTGAGCTTGGCATGAGACCTTGGTAACGGTCACCTCGTTCAGCTAGGCGTGGGGAGTCTGACACTTCTGAGAGTTTGTCGTTTGTGTCTGCATTGTCGGAATGGCAGATTGGACACTTCTGTCTCATGACCAGCCAATGGTCGTCTTCCGCAAGCAGTCACATGACTACAAACTCTGCTTTGCTGGACCACTGCCACCTTCGTAGAGATTGAATTATCCACCCTCATACGACAGTATGCTGTAGCTCTCCTTCTCCGAATGAAAAAAAGGAGTGAGCTTGCAAGTATGCTTACAGTGCAAGAGATTCCTGCAGCCACAGCTGGAATATTACTGAGAATATCGGCACTAAGATTGCCAGAAAGGTGCGTGTGCACATCAGTCTGGTTGTAAATGCATAATCATCCACTACTTTGTATCAGTGTTTAAAAAAATAAATAAATAAATAAAAATCTATTAAGTGTGCCCACATTGCAGCAGTCTTTTATGGCATAAATGCTGACAGCAGTCTTTTGAGTGAGTGATGGTTTTTGAATGAGGGATTTTAATGTCTGATATGTCACCATTGACACAGTTTTTGAACTGCACAGGAATGGGTGGAGAAAATTGTACAGATGTAGCAATGCATAGATATTCTTGTCGGAAAAGTGTACGAAATATATTCAGAGAAATAAATAAAAAGTTAATCTTTTCTGGATTTTTAAAATTACTCTGTACTTTGCCGTGGTCCAGTTCATTGCCCTGCCACTGTGATGTTTGGCTCAGAGGTCAAATGCATTACTCGTTAGATCTAGCGATAGTGGAATGATTAAACAGTTTGGTTATTAGGAGTGATATCCTGATCATCCCTCTTCTTCAGCACTAAGAGAGGTGTAATGGGAAATTTCTTGTCATAGGAGGACCACTGCGTTTCACTGATTTGACAGCCCTGATTCTTGCCAAGGGGCGACAGCACTGCATCATAGCGAATCGTGGTTGGGTGGGAGTGGAGATAGAGTAGTTTGTCAGAAACGTGGCAGGACACTGATTTTGGTGTTGTTTTTCCTGAAAGTCAAAGTTTTGGGGAGTTGATTGTGTCGACGGAAGTCCTGTGCGTGCGGTAGCGGCGGGTCACATTTGCAAAGCTGGGGCGCTCCAGACCTGGAGCGAGCTGGGAGCGACGTGCGGTATCTGAGGCGGCTGCTGAAGGCTGGCTGAAACTAGCGCTGTCTGTAGCAGGGCCTGGAGGGAAACAGGAGACGAGGCAGCATCACTCACTCTCCAGGTGAAAGCACTGTCATAGCAGCACAATGCCACAGGCAGAGCCGGTGACGGATTGCGTGTCAGGAATGTCCCCGCTCATATGACAAAGCTTAGCGGGGGTGTTAAAGTGTTCTTCTGCAGTGTTTCCCTAACCAATCTCACTGTCAGCACTATCGTGTGTGAGTGTGTGCCTGTGATTTAAATCCACTCTAGTATAAAGTTTTACTGAGCAAAGTAATAACTTGTGTGTTTTTCTTCCATCAAATCAACCCTGCCTGTTCCCTGGAATAATCAGCAATTGAAATCAGGGGCAAAAAAAGCTGAAGCGACAAAATGGGAAATGTCATAAGGCACAATAATAAAGGAATCAATGAGGTGCAATCCTTTCCGTTCCTTTGAATATTAAGAGAGAAGAAACAATGTCTTCACCATTGCCTCTGTGCTGCTCTCAGACAAAAGGACAATGGGGGGAAAGATCCTGTGAAGGATAGAGGCTGTATCCGAGCATGCAGGCACTGGCCAAAATTTAGAAAATCCACATTTTTCCTTGGAGAAGACGCAGGATTTCATGACCCAGTTCTGTTTTCGCTTCTTTCCGCAGCCCAGATGTTGCAATTGAGTTCATATGTAAATAATGCTCATTTAGAGCCACTTGAAACACTAAATATGTTTACCACCAGTTCTTAGAAGTTGTTTACGCTGAGTTTTCAACCAGAGAATTCACAGACCTATTTTTAATTTCTTTCTTCATCTGCTTACCTGCTGCCTTTATACCATAACACTGGATTTACAGTACGTTGGTTAATAGAGGTTTTTGGTTTGTGTTTTGGAACACTGCTTAGACACAGTTTTTCATGTTACTTACATAGTTATGTACTGTAGTTCAAAGTTATACTGTATTTTTTGAATATGTTTTGCTCCAGTTCAAGAATAATAACTATTTTAATAATTGCCTGGACCAATTTATTAAAAGAACAATCATCTAAACATCAGGGGTGATATCTGAAAAAGTATCATGACTGTTTATTATTTTACAGTGAGAATTTTACATCTATTACCAATAAAGACAGAAAAGTATTTTCAGTAAAGATGTATAGATGCTCATATTTTCCCACCAGAAATAAGTTTCACTGTAGAACACCCCTTTGGTGACTTTAATGGCCTTCCTGATCTGATGTACTTATTTATGTGCAGCCTGCGTACTTTCCTGAAAAGCAGCAGGTTTGACTGTTTTCTCCTGGAGAATTATGGCTGCAGAAATAATGCTTCGCACACTTGTTGCACATCTGTCTGTCAGAACACATTATTCATAACAACTGGAGCTCAAACCCAGTACATTCTTCAAAGGCTTGCCTGTCTTGGAGAGGGTTGGGCTTATCTAAACTCAGAGCTGCCTGAAAGCAATTGACTGACTCATCTTCACTGTCATCTGCGTCACACATAAATAATTGAAACTTCTGCACAATATTCTCAATGCTTGCTTAATCCTGTTTATTTGCTTGGACTATGCTACCCGCTACCATTCGTTAGCTTTCTCCGTGTTTGCTTTATTTCACATTTTCAGTTCCAGTCTATCCACATGACAAAAACAACATTGTATGTATTATTATTTCCAGACAGTTATAGTTTTATAAATGATTTCTATTCTGGATTTGAAATTGAAAAGACATTAATTTACATAATCATTTAACGGTTTACTGCATGTTGTAATCTGAATAAAGCATGCTGTATATATCACTCCTTATCTCTCGTTGTTTATGTTTAGGCGTCATGGCAAACATTTTAGTCCCAGTATTTTGCCTTTTGTTAATTGAATGTGCTGCTGGTTCAAAAGTCTCAGACTGCTTTAGGGGCCCTAAATGGAAAAAGAAAGAAGCATTTTAAAGTCGCTCAGTAGTCATGAGTTAAAACCCATTTTCTCTCACATGGTCAGTTTGGCAGTGAATGAGGCCCTGATTGACTGCAGGACAAGGAGGAGAGTTGGAGAGCCCTGAGTCTGGGTCTGAGGCGTGGTACCAGGCGGGTTCTCGCTTTGGAAGTCTGATAGTGGGGCGGGGGTCCATGGCTAAAATACACGCGGACATACACGCGCTCTGAACAAAATTTGACATCCCTGCTGCATGCTGCAGACTCTAGTGTTGCTCTGATACTCATTTTCTTTCAAAGTGCTGATAATAACAGCAAACTCTATGCAATGAACAGTATTTTTCCATACTCTTAACACAGCTTTTGTATGGATATTGTTTATATTTAACTGCGCTTACTACATGGTGACAGTGCGGTTTCATTAAAGAGTTGAGCCTCCAGCTAGAAGGTCATGGGTTCCATTCCCAAGTGTGACACGGCTGCTGCGCCCCCCTACCCCCCGCCCCAGGCAAGGCACTTAACCTGAATTGCTTCAGTAAATATCCAACTGCAGAAATGGATAATGTGTTGCATGTGCCAAGAAGATAGTTAAATCATGCAGTGATATGCTATCAACAGGTTATGAGGCCAACTTAAACTGGCGTTGCCCCTACATTAGTGTGTAGATATAAGGTATTCTGTCCCTGGTGGTTTTTAATGAAACATTAATTATCGTGAGCATTTTGAGGTTATTTAAATAATGCATCTTAATGCTGTCCTGCCACACTTTATGTTTGTTGGCTCGTGAAAGAAATGGTGCTGAAGAAAAGTGATTATTCGACTATCAAAGTTTACATTAAAAGTTAATTTCCTCACTCCGGATCAGACAAAATTCTGGGCAAAGAAAATTAAACTTAAATAAAAAGTTAATGACTGATCCTTGTATTTAACATTCAGTCTGGGGTTGGATCAGAGTAGTATCTGTCAAAAATACTTAAACATACTTACAAGTGTGTGCATTTCAATATACCATCTTTAAACCCATTTGTGGTGCAGTAATCTGGCCTGTAACTGTATGTCCAATCATCAGTGATCTGTGCACATCTCTACTCCAGTCATAGCTTCGCTTTGACTTGCTTCAGCATTTGAAGATACAAGATTCTTTTTGCATCTAAGTCTGCAAATGTAAATTTGTGTGAAGTGAGTTCATACTTGAAGGTGTCAGCCATTATTATTATTATTATTATTATTATTATTTAAAGTGGTCATTTTGAGCTAAATGAAGGAGTGAAACTCTTTTGTTAACATTGCTGCCTCTGCTCCTTTCGTCCTGGATGTCAGTTTATGATGCTTTGGCAGGTGCACACTGCTATTCGGCGCTCACCCGTTGAGGGAAGGAACGGGCTGCTGTAATTAGCACTTTACATGCACTAATTAATGATAGTTGCTGGGTGTTGCCAGTCTGACAGGAGAGCTGACATTTTCTGGGACTCCTCATTCTGTGAGAATAAATGCAGTTGTGAATGAATGGAGTCTTACTTTTCATGTGCGTTCTGTGTCCACCTTGGATTTATTCATAGGCTGTGGGTGGCATAGGCCAGTTTTGGAAAACGGCAAAGTCATCCAGATAAACTGCAGATAAGAAAAATAAAGTGTTATTCTAGAAACTGGACACGCTTTGGGGATAGTTGTGTTTTGACTGAAAACTATGATAAAAGTATAATGAAAATAAATTAATTTGGCTTCTCAATCATTGTTATAGCTTTAATTGCATAGTCATTCATTAGCACAAACATAATAGGATGTTCAGGTGTGGTATATGCCAAAGCCACCAGGTGAAAGTGGGAAATATCTGTCATGTTGTGCTTGAAACAGACTGTTACCTGCAGTGGACTAATGCTTGTCTTTATCGGACCTGAATTTGATTCTGCCCTTCTTCTCAAGCAGGTAACCTAAACAAATTAGTTTACATTCTACAGGTTGTCATGTAAATTAAAAAGCTGTGTACTTTTTATAGTCTTATTGTAGTATTTTAAATTATGCAAAATATGCTACGCTGCACATATTTGTCAATTGCAGAACTAAAGGTAGCAAATGACCATTTGTCACATCAGAGCTAAAACATTCAGAGCTAATTTTAATGTCTCCCAACATTCATCAGAAGGAAAACTGGCAAAATGAAAGCATGTCAATATATGAGTCAAGAGGTAAACACAATTACAGTTTGCCTATGTGAATAAGGTTAGCAGCATGATTACTCAAAAAAGAATGAGGAAATCCCATAGGAAGAAATAGGGAGGTAGAGAATTTTTTGACAGAGGATCACTGCCAGTGTTCACTGAAGTAAACTGATAGTAAATTACTTATAATTGCATTATTTAATATAATTATCTAATTATTTAACAATTGAATTATGTGGCTATTAGTGATTCAATTATTTAATTTATTTTTATTTGACATTCAATTTTAAACAGCTGGGAATGTGCTATTGTGTTTACTGTATGGTGTGGTGTAGGTGCTGTCATTTGAAGGGTAACAGGTCTGAATCTGTTGCTGTTGATTCCATAACTGGAGTAACTGGGGTCTAATATGGGTGTGTATATGGCATCGCATTATACTGAAAAACTTTTTTGTTGTTATACCAAAGTTATTTTTTTAATGATCAAGGCAGTTGATTCAAAATTATTTATCTTCCTGACTCAAGAACTGTTTAATTTAAATCTTATGAAAAATGTTCTATGAATATGTATGATTTAAATATTATATTCATAAAGTGACATGAATTTCCAGATTAAAATATTAGCATTTTAGTAATATAAATTGTAGATGTGTGTGTATGTCTGTGTTTGTGTATTCCCTCAGTATTATTATACCAGAAAACAATAATTGGAATTAACAACTTGTTGAAAGTGCCCATTAATGAAGCATATGAAAGGGTCTTTTCTCATTTGACTGAATGTATGCATAAGGTAAATGGCATGAAATAATGTCTAATTTGTTGCAAAAATACTTTCCCATTTTCTTGAGTGGATTGCGTGAGTTTTGTATAAAATATGATACGTAGATTCGTGGTAATGTGATAGAACCCATGTGACGGTAAGCTCTGAAGGATGTTCAGAGGAACTGGGCAATTAGTTCATTTTGCCATTCTCGTCTGTGAGCTCTATTCTAAGCTCTTCCACGTAACCATCTCTGGTACCCAGAATTGTTGTTGCCATTATTATTTATTTGGTTACAGACAAATTGAAATGGCCCCATACTCTGTTCAGTTCTCCCACTGTGGTCATTGCAGTAATTTCCTCTTGTTTTGATGATCAGCCTGAATGAAAATTGGTGATGAGTCAGTACGGCTAAAAAGTGCATTTACTGCGGCTAGTGCTACTGAGTCATCCACTGTGTCCAGCCCTGGGTCATGTTTATGACTCTGTGTGTGTGACGGGAGCACGATTGTCTCTCACCTTGCTGAAATTTGGTTTCGGCACCCGAGCTGTGCGCTGTTGTGCTTGTGTAATTTCATAGAAGGCTTCCTACATGTGACTCATTCAGTGGAAATTACATCCTGGAGCCCAGGATCACCAAGGTTACGGTGCGTTTCCTGAATGTCAATAGGAATGTGCTGCACATCCTCATTTGCATTGAGCATTCTAAAAACATTTTTTTTTCTTTCAATTTTGAGCTCATCAGCTGCTGTCTTCTCCAGGGTATCGACAGCTGTCTCTTGGTATGCATTGTTGTAAGTTATAGACAGCATACTACTGTCCTCGTAGCATCTTTTAAAATATTTTCTGTGTGGATGACATAGGTTTACTTTTCCGTTTTTAATTATTTCTTAATTAAACATATATTTAAAGGTTCATTATTCCTGCATGCTTTCTACCCTGACCTCAATTGCTGGACCAGTGAATTATTGCCTGAGCACTGCCCAATTACCCTTTAATGTCAGCTAAGTGGCTTTGTCAGAATGAATGATATATCCACCTTCACATGGCTGTGTTTGCTCTGCCTACCCTGGAGGACAGAAGCCTGCTAATTTTCAAAAGTTAATGATCACAGTCAAATGTTTCAAGAATCTCAATCTCAATCCCAGAATATGTATGTGTGAGTCTGTATGCTAGTGTATATGCCTGACCCTACTATTGAAGCAACAAAGAGTTTTTTCAAAGCAAAAAACTGGAATATTCTTGACTGGCTAAGTCATTCACCTGATCTGAATCCAATTGAACATGCGTTTCATATGCTGAAGAGGAACCTTAAGGCAAATAGCCCCTGTGAACAAGCCATAGCTGAAGGTGGGTACAGTACAGGCCTGGCAAGATACTCTGCACCTGGTGATGCCTGTGCAAACTTCCAGCAGTCATTGCATGCATTGTATTTTCTGAGACTAATAAAACTTTGTAGGAGATTTGGCCATTCCTTCATTCAAATTTTGAATTGTTCAGGTTTATATATCAGCGGTGTAATAATAATAATATTTTTTTAAATCCTATCATGTAACAGCTTATAAGGTTGGTTCAAAACCATCAGTTTTTTTCCAGTAAATTATTTTACCTTTGTTCAGGTTTGGTATATATCAATGGTGTAATAATAATATTTTAAAAATCCTATCATGAAAGAACTTAATTTTGGTTCAAAACCTACCATTATAGTTTTTTTATCCTTTTATTCCTTTTTTTCTGTCCTGCATATAATATTTTAATTTGCTGTATGAAATTCTCCTTACAAAATTCCAGTCAATAATGGAAAAAAGCTTTGTGTGCTTAATGGGGCCGATGAAGGATGGCGGTCACTGTTGCAATTGAAATTACAGCCTGTGTAATTAAATTGCAGGGCCTGTAGTTGTGTTGCAGCAGACATACATCCACATGCATAAAGGCTTTCTTTAATAAATCAATGAGTGATGTCTTCCATTTCACAGAGACTAAGTGCTTCCCTTAACCCTGTTTTAAAATCAGATGGATGGAGACCGATCCTTCTGAAGGTCACTTCAATGTTGAGCTGTGTGTGTGTGTGTGTGTGTGTGTGTGTAGGTATACATTTGATCTCTCTGTGTGTGGGCGTATTGTTCCATACTGAACATACTGAAGTGAAATCATTATACCTTCACACTTCCCAAGCATTGAGCAAGCTGCCATTTGCTAATCTCATTAAATTGTGTTCCTCATACCATAGATCTCATGTCAGTTTACTCTTTAAAGGAGTATTGTCTGGTGATCTGATCATGGTAGGGGAACTGGATGCGTGAGATTTTTTGCCCTGTTTTCAGGATTTGAGTGCATCTGATGAGGAACAGGTCCATGTGTCCATATCTTCTGTCCTCCACTTGCCACCTGGAATATGTGGTTCAGGGTGGAGGACATAGGGTGTCCCTGGTCCTACATCCTTATCAGTTCACAGCTATATATGAGTCTATCAGAAGTGTGCAGGGGACTAGCTCCTTTCTAGCCATGTATTGTGAAAGCCACCGTTGTATTTTTTTATTTTTTGAAACCATTCCCAGTTGTGGCAACACACTACAAATTCAGATTTTAATAGGAAATAAATAGCAGTTCACATATACGTTATTATTTATAGGTTTCTGTGGGGTTAGAGTGCATTTTCTTTCTTTAGACATCAAACATCAAACATCAAATGCCCCATCAAATGTATTGCCATTGAAAAGCAAGCAGGTCCTTAGAAGCTTCTGTTATGTCTAAAATATATTTCATTGCACATAAAACTGTCTAGGCCAATATACATTAGAACTGAAATAATGCCGTGAAAATATTCACTGAAACCGAACTATCACTTTACCACTGTAGCATAACATGACTGCATAATTAGTATATGCATTTCTGCTTTCCTTTTCCTTGTTGTACAGCTATTATTGCTCCTCTTAAGAAATCAGAGCGTGCTAAATTAAACCAATTAGCACTATGGCTAATTTGCTATGTTCTGTCAAGACATAAACTTAAGCTTTTGTGCATTCACCCTTGAAATCAGTGAAGGCATGTTGCATGTTGGGGCTGTGAACATCAGGGAGACCAGGGCAGCGTGAGGCTGAAGTGCTGTGTTCTCACTGAAGCAGCTTAATGGTTGGCAATGCCTTGAACTTGTTGGCTCTTCTCATTTGATAAAATGATTCTTCTTTGAAGGATTTTTTTTTTTTTTGTCCTCAGTATTTTGTGAAAGGATGGAAGGGTAGTTGCAGGCTTACATTTTATTAATAAAGCTGGTTAACCAAACAGTGTAATTAAAAAATATGTATCTTCACCTGCACACATAATGTACATTCAATTTTATTTATTTCTGTTGATTCTTGTTGTGGAATTCAAGTTTATTTCATTCACATTTTATAGGCGTAGGTTTTATTCCCAATGGCTGTGGTGCTATACTTAGCTAGATACTTGAAAGTAACACCCTATATTCTGAACTGCACACTGTCTTGGTAAGAAAAGTGCGAGGGAGGTTTCAGAATGGGGGGGGGGGGGGGCGATCACCAATAAACTACTGGGTGCTACATAATTGGGCTAACAGATGGATAAAGACATTAGTCTTTTTGATTTTATCATGATGGATGAAGTTATGTAGTCCATTCTTACCCTCAGGGCTCCAGTGGCTGGTTCTCATCTATCTTGTGGCAGTTATGGAATTGTTATTATTATTATTATTATTACTACTACTACTACTACTAATAATAATAATAATAACAATAACAACAGTAATAATAATAATAATAATAATTAATACGTATTATTATTATTATTATTATTATTATTATTATTATTATTATTATGGAAAAGTATCTATGAGTGTGTTCAAATTTGTACAGTTGCTTATATGATGACCTACAAATACGCCTAGATTCATTTTTCATATTTGAGAAATTATATTTTTAAATGAGAATAAAGAAATCTCAATGTGAATGTATATATATATATATATACTTACATATACTTCCTATGAATATAAATATGGGGAAATATAGATCCCGAAATAATATGTTTCATAATTAATACAGCTCAGTTTATCTATAATAGGACAGTTGGCTATTATAATAATCATTTATTTAAGAGAGTAAACTATTTTCAGCTGAGATAACGCCCTTCTGGTTCAGAACATATTACCTTTGGGGTTGGCTGAAACTGCACTGAAACAATTTTAATGCAGATGAGACTTAAAAATCATTATTTCCCCAGTTGCTGTTGTAATTACTCCGTTTCACTCAAAACACTAATTACCAGCAAGTGCTGGCCAATGGGTGATTTTAATTACAATGATTTCTGTGTTTAAGATGATTTATAGGAAATATTGTTGTGAGTTATGGGCCTGTGGAAAGGTGCTTGGTTTGAGGCCAGTGACTGTAGTGAAATATCCTGGTGTTGATGGAGGGGAGTTGTCTGGCTGTTAGATCGCAGTGCTGGAGTTGTACTACCTTTGCTTTTTACGTTTTTTTTTTGTTCTTCATTTACAGTACGTGCCCTTGTCTGGTACACTTGCATGACGTATATGTGCATGCCAGTTTTTATTTATTTATTTTTTAAATGCATGAATACCCATTAAGGCACTTAATGGCTTCGGATTCAGTCCGTTCTGTGCCAGTAGCTGCATAGGGTGATGTGCAATTAACAGTTGTTGGGCTCCTATGGGCTGCATGGCAAGGCCACATATGAAAGGTCTTCCTCTGACTCCGCTCTGTGTGAGCTTGGCTGCCGAGGTGTGGAAAGAAGCTGCTGGTGCCACCACATCTTTTGGAGGGAAACTTTGGTTGTCTACACACTCTCTTCATTAGGGTTTGCGCATGGACGCAGCTGTGGTTGCAGACTAAACGTTCCAAAACTGGGGTGGGATTTGGATATGGTCCACGTTAGGTACCAAATTTATTATTTTTTTAAAGCATAAAGGAAAGCAAATCTCAACTATCCTTGTATGCCTATTGAAGGAACAAACTGAAATATCAATCTGTACATCTGGAAGGAACAAAAACCTACACGCTTCCATTTACCATTAAACTACAAGTCTTTTTTATCTGTTTTGACTGTTTTTTAAGGCCATCAGTATCAAGTCAACTTGAGCAATAGGCTCCATTGAATAATAATCTCTCAAGTGCTGATATTATTGAATTCAGTTGAGTTATTAGTATTTAATACCAGCATTAAGCAATCAGAGCTGCGTAATTATACTTCTAGACTTAGATGCCCATACACATGCAAACATGAATGCATAAATTCTGAAAAAGAGTGCTTAAATTGTTCTCAACTGAACACGTGACCTGTCCTTGTCCTTGTAAATTGCTTTTGCGTGCTAGAAAGGTGTGGGTGGAAGATTCTCCTTGTGGTGGCTGCAATTCTGGGCGGCTGTCATCAATGGGAAAGAACGAGGCAGAAAATTAATTAATCTTCGACCGCTGATGGAAGTTATGCATTCTGTAACTAGCTCGTCACAGTCTGTTCCAGAGATGTGCTGGAAGCTGGGAGCTTTTTTTTTTTTTTCGCTGACGGAACCATAATGAAAGTGTCTGCTCCTCTTTTACTGGCTTGACTTTTTAAATGGGTTTTCAGCATGGGGGTCACTGGTACATAAAAGACTCCATTTAGGGCTTTGTGACAGTTGGAGGGTGGAGTGTTGAGAGGACCACTGGGAGAACATCGCTCATACCTCAAGGAGCCTGAACATTGTCCTGCAGAGGCAGCATTTGCATTGCTCTGCCGTCAGCTCCACACAATGTAGCTGTCATTTTCCATTGCTTCCATCCATCTCTCCATCTATATTAACCCATATTACCAATGAATGTACCTTTTCCTGCTGTCTCTCTCTTCTCTTCTTCTCTGCCTCCTTACCATCTCTCAGGAACACGCATGCACATACCGGAACACACACCCCACCCCCCCTCCCCACACACACCCACACACAAACACACACATGCACACCCACACCCACACACACACAGACACACACACACACTGCTACACATTCTATTTTGAACTCCATTTTCTTTTCATAGCCCATTTACACAGTTGGAAGTTTTTTCTTCAGTATTTACATCCGTTAAGAGGTGAAGCTTTCATAGCCGATCATATTTTATTTTTATTTTTCGCTCTCGTATACATGATGTGCTTGAATTATTTTGAATGCTCTTGGTGGAGCTGAAGCAGCAAAGAAGTGTGAGTGAAAACAATAGGTTACTGGAGTTCACGTGGTTATAAATTCCTTCTGGAGAGAAACCCGGGAAGTGACAAGAACATTATCTTTAAGCTTTATAATTTATAGGCCTGGGCTGAAAAAATCTTGTCAAAGGCAGGACTGCAGCAGGAACTGTCAGATATGGAGGTAAATTTGATCTGAATTGGCAAGCAGATTATGAATGTGGCGTTCGGGGTCCTGGCAGAGCCACATCTTGTCCATTTGACGGGCTTCCCTGGTCCCATTGTGTGTCAGGTATTTGAGCTCGCGTGATTGACATCGCAAAGACCCAAGGCGGTTTTTTAACTGACAGTCAAGCGTAATTTGTAGTTCAAATCCCACAGCCATTGTTTTTCCTTCTCCCTGTCTCTCTTCTGCTCCCTCTTTTCTCTCCTCCCTCTATTTCTCTTGTGCTTTCTCTTTTCCTATGTCTCCTGTCTGTCTCCATTTCTCCTGGTGTAGCCCTTCTTTTTTCATTGTTTTGTGACTCGTCTATGCACTTTTAAACACAAAGGACCCTGCCTGTCCTCTGTAGAGTTCGCTAAGTATATCATTTGCATGTGTTATTTCCTTGTGTTTTGTACAAGTGTATGAGAGAATGGGTGAAGAACGTCCGACTCTTTGTCACTGCGCGTTTGCGGGCCCTGGGAGTCCAGGGGATTGTGGGATGTATAAAGCTTGTGTCCTTGCCCCACTTTCTTTCATGTAAAGCCCCTCACACACACCCACACTCTATCTTTTTATCATCACAGAAGAACACCAAACCGATTGAAGGGATTGACAGTTGAGTTTCATCCAAATGACATTTTGACTGTAAGACATGGTGCAGGATTGCTGGCTGGGAACAGGCACAGTGAGGAGAATTCCTCCCGGAGAGAGCGAGAGGAAAGCATCACTTATGACATCCCCCCCCCCCATTTCAGGCCACAACTCGGAGCGTGAGTATGTTCGCACACATTGAAGGAGGTGTATGGGCAGGGCTGCTGGTTTGTTTCATTTGTTCCCTTTGGATCTGGAATTGGGCCTGCAAGACAAGGGACAGAACACTGGCCTGGTAAACACACCCAAATCTGACAGGACAGTGGATTATTAAAGGCAAGCTTGTTCCCTGCATTTATCACTGCTTGGCTCAGTGGTAAAAAAAAAAATATATATATATATATATATATACACACACACACACACACACACACAAAAATATATATACAAAAAAAAATGTCCGGTGAAAAATGGTCTGCATCGAATTCTGGGCAGGCACTCAGGGAGCAGGAAAGGGGAGCCAGAACCAGGCCGGACCTCAAGTCAACACGCGCTCAGTCTACCAGTACTTAACAAATCAAATGGAAGAGAGTGCCGTGAAGAGAAATCAATGGGACTGAAAAGACTGCATTCATCAGAGGTCGGCTTCAACGAGGCGCGGCGTGTCAGAGGAGTGGGAGGGGCCTGGCAGGGAACAATCCTAATGGCGGGGCCGAAAATGAAAGGCTGATCGATGGCAGGCAGCTTTGACCCGGCAATTCCATTCTAATGGATAGCATTGCAGCACCTTCAGACTGATGTAATTTTGCTCCATTTTTAGTCTGTTAAGAGCCTCCCAATTATTGAGCTGACGAGAATTTCCCTTCCCCTGTTGTCTTTCTCTGTCTCTCTCCCTCGTTTGGCCTCACATCTTTCTTTCGTGCCTCTTTCTCCCGGTCTCCCGTCCTTTAGCTGTTTCTGTAATGTTTCTTTCTTGCACATTTACTGTTTCTCTGTGCTTCCATCTCTCTCTCTCGCTCTCTCTCTCTCTCTCTCTCCTTTGTTTCATCATGGCCTTGAGCTCTCTGGTGGATGTGTAAATGAAGTGTTAATTTCTTTCCTCATCAATCTCATGGGCTCAGAAGCACCAGTTGTCCCTATGAAAATGATGACTGGCACTTTTACTTATTTTGAGAAATAAATATTGGCTAAATTGAATTTTAATGGATTGTGCATTCCCAGTGAAAGGTGCAATCCATTATTTGATGATTGTAATGTTGTCTGCTGCCCATTTTGATTTATAATGTGTGTTGTACTGGGGCAAAGGTGAGAGGATTTGAACGGAAATGAATTGGCTTGATGAAGTTTTAAGTATTGCACAGAAAAGCAGTGTTGGGTACTTCTGGCTGGTAAGAGAGAGGTTTAATTTTCATCTCACTCTATCTGTCAGGATACAGGAAGTATCCCATTAATTTCAGCTGCACTGAGGCTCAGCAGCCTTGCAGAAGAATTGAACATGATTTTCTGATCTTTCTTTGACACCTTTGTGCCTTTGTATGTCTGAGCAGATGCTTCTCATATTTGGTTTCCTGTTTATTTGATATTTGATTTTGATTATTAGCTGATGATTAGCTTGTCAATCTTCCCTCTACTTTTACAGTAAGCCTCATGCATATACTCACTCTCACACACGTTCAGTATGCTTATTTGCATGCGCGCATGCACGGCTGCATTTAGACGCTGTATCTCGTTGTTTCACATCTACAGTGCTTCTGAGAACACACGTTTGATGTTGACGTAGTGAGCCAGCTGTCATAACGGCAGTGGGAGCAGAGGTTTCTCTGCTCTAATATACAGCTGAGGTGAGCGAGAAGGAAACCAAGCCCTTGAAATGGAGGGCAGGGGTCATTCCTAAGGTGTCCCCAGTTTGTGTCCTTGTTTTGTCCTCTGGCAGCGGTTAGCTTATTTAGTTTTCAGTGTTCGGCTATAATTAACATTGTGACTCACTCCCCACCTGCTCAGGTCAGTGAGCTGTGCCTTACACAGGGGATCTCTTTGGAGGGCTCAGCCAATTAAAGGATTCCTGGACACAGCCTTCTGTAGCCACCACCACCCAGGCAAATAAGGACTTCATCCTTTAGCGGGCGGGTCCAGGAGGAAAGTGTGCTGTGAATTGCACGGGAATGCAGAGATAACCTGAGTACAGGGTCTGAGAGCATGCGGTGGGACGGCCAGTTAAGACAGACTGGCACTGACTTCCTCTCTGTGGAAACAGAGGACTGGTAACCATTTTTCTGCAAGAGGACAACTAATATTAAAATCAATATTTATCCCTGTTATTTTTAGGGAAGAAATCCAACAGCAGCCGTGAAAGGCAGCTGTTTTTGGTTTAGGACGGAGACAGAGGCCTGTCTCCCTTTAAAGTGTTTGTTTTGCCCGTAAATAAATCTCGGGGAGAAAAACGATTGGCTGAAAGGATTGGCCTTTAAGAGAGCGCATGTGTGTGCCTGCATGTTTATGCGTGTGTGTGTGAGGTGAGCCGAGGGGGAGCTGCAGGGCCGCAGGGCGCGGTGTTGGCGGAATGACTCCAGAATTTAAAGCAGCTTGTATCTTTTAATTAAAATCACTTTGAGTCAATCGGGACGTGGGCTGAGCCTTACGTCTGCTCCTGTCGGTTTGAAATATAGCCGTTGGTGTTCTTTAGGTGTGGGCTGTTGGTGTGAGGGGGCAGAGGGGCAGGGCTCCTGCAGGAGGTAGCTTTCCAGCCCCAATAAGAAGTACAGGAGAGGCAATTTCAGGCCCGGTCCACTCCGAGCTCCCACTCACTCAAATCTGACAGCCAAGAGCATTTGAGAAGGCAAATTAAAAGTGATTTCTCAAGGCTGGAAATCAACATAAATGTGGGTGGCATCGTACACCTTCTCCACATCTATTCAGCTTGGCGGTGGTGTGTGGGTGTATGAGGAGGGAGGGGCTGGAGCTGGGAAAAATGGGAAATCGGTCATTATGGCCAGTGCTTTTGTCTCTGTTCTTGGAACCTATTGTCACGCTCAGGTGCTCCACAGGCTATTCAGGGCGCATGTATGGAGAGCTTAAAAAGCCCTCTGAAATTATGTTAAAATTGCGGGACGTAGCCATGGTTGTCACTGGCCGTGCTGTTGCCATGGGGAAGATGGGTTATCCTGATACTGGGACAGAGAAGCAGGGCTGACTTGAGAGTGATTAACTATATTATAGCATCCTGCGGCATAAATTAGCCTTTCATATCCAATAGCTCCTTTCAGTCCGCTGCTCTGTGTTCAGCCCAGAGCTCTGGGGCAATTGCACACAAATCAGAGCTCTCACAATACAGCTCTTCTACTCTATTAATTGCTGGGTTTCTGCCAGCAAACAAAAACACTTATCTGACAGGAGGTGAATGGCCACAGCTATAGTGACCACCCTCTGACTTCAAAGTTTAGTTCTCCTCTGTCCAATATTGCATCATTATTTGTTGCTTAGTATGTGCCATCACAGCATGGCTTGAGTAGTGAAGCAATACAGGTTAAGTACATTGCCCAAGGGTACAGTAGGAATGCAGCATTTGTGAGTTGAAACTGCAGCTGTCTGGTTTAAGTCCACTTCTTTTTCCACTATGCAAAGCTAGTGAAGTAAGTAAAGTGGTCCATCAGCAAAAATTCTGAAAGCACTTTGACACCCCCCCCCTACCCCTGCCCCCAATACTGTGAATTTTCTAAAACTGTCTTTCCAGATTTAAATCGTGCAGACATTTTTAATATGATTTCAGTCATTTAAACTATATGTGTAGTTACAACAATCAGTTATCTAAGTAGTGTGAATTACTATATTTAGGATAGTATGACACAGTAGAATATTTTCCTTGAGACCGTCTGTTGAAGCTGAGATTTGGAGTGTGATGTAGTGCTGTGGGTGACTGGCTGTTTTAGGTGTTTGAGATGGGCTGATTAATTTGGGTGGATGACGTTGACTGTGTCTCTCTGGTGTCAGTAGTTGGGATGGGGGGAGGATGCCGGCTGCGCTAGAGGAAGTTAAGCCAACGGGAGCAATGCTGAGGGAGATGGATGGCCGTTTGAGGCATTAATCGACCGCTGAGCAATCCTCATTATCTGATTCCAGCTCTGGTCCTCCCTTTCTTTGTTCCCCTTTAATGGCTGGAATGATCCCTTTCCCAGTAAATGGAATGTAATCTATTTCTGAACGGAAAATTAACTGAGGACAAGAATTTGCCTGCGGTAACATTTGGGCGAAACTGACGTTTTTAACAAGAGGCATGAAATTAGAGCCATGTTTGCCATACATACTAAATACAGACACACTGAATATGTGTTCTGAATCATTTCCTTAGTCCCATTCCTTGGCATCCGTAAGAAGCTTGCCATTTGTTTTCCTAAATTTGAGATGCTGCAGGCAGAGATTGCACAGTTTCTTGGTGAGGGATTTTGTGGTGTGGCCTCTGATTCAGAGATTTCTGCTGCACAGTTAAGCTGAGGTGGGGGAAGAGGGTCTTCTTTCCAAGGGAGCAGCGTTTCTGCCCAGTCACTTTCCACAGACCAGTTTTCTCTCAGACTGCCATTTCCCCGCTCCCTTTAATCGCTCGCTCAGTTCTGCCATCTACTCTCCCGCCAAATCCAAATTGCTTTCCGGAGGGTTCTCCGCGTGCCATTAGTGGAGGAGAACCGCGCGGCTGTAATTCCGGTACCCTGGCACGGGGTCCCTGACCCTCCCCGGCTGCTGCCGGGACTGCTGCAGGAGCCGCGGGATCACATGACTCATCGCGCAGTGACTCCGGCCCTCTCCGGGCTCGCCGTCTGCAGGCTGCCAGGGGGAGAATCGGTAAACACACCGGCAGAGGTGCGTGCGCATATGAAATCAGGCCGGATTAACTGCGTGGTATGGTCCTGCCGACAATGCGCTCTCCCAAGGGTGGAGTTGAACCAATAACGGAAATATCGATTTCATCAGCAGAGTGCAGGACAGTGCTCGCCGTTTCTGTATCTGTAATACTGCGCGTATGGTTTTGACCATTGAGCACTGTGAATCCTCTCCGGAAGTTAATCCAACTTTCTGATAGCCATCCCCCAGATAACATGAGCTGGAATAGCTTCGAGAGGTAGGGTACACTTTGGTACTGTGCTTTTTTTAATTGTTCACTAAATAAGGAGCTTGCCGATGGCTCTGTATTGCACTGTTTTTTGGTGTATTGTTTTGTCCTTGTTCAATCCGGCGTGTTTTCCTTTCTTTCCAACTCGGTTAAATCCCTTTGAAGTATGACTGGAATTAGATTTCTACTTCTTTGCTCAAGGGATTTCATTATGGTTTATTTAACAGCAAAGTCGATGGGAAGACAACGGTTGTGCCACATCATAATTCCCAAACCTAAATCAGTTTATAAACAAGGTCAGAGGGGGATGAGCTACAACTTTACTCGCAGGGTATTTGTGCTCACAGTTTAGTGGATACAGTGCCCTCCAAAAGTATGGGAATAGTAGAGTGAATTTTTTAAAAATTTTGCTTATAATGTAATACTTAAGGCATTTGGATTTGAGATCAAAAGACGAACATGAGACAAAAGTAGACAACCAGCTTTTATTTCATGGTATTTACACTGGTATATGTTTCACCATTTTACAGAAACTGTTTTTATGTGGAGTCCCCCCATTTTTTGCGAAAGCGAGTTAATGGATGAACTTAGAAGTAAATCAGAGCAATAAAGTCTAATATTTGGATGCATAGCCCTTAAATGCAACAACTGCATCAAGTCTACAACCGAATGACATCACCATTCGTTTGGTATCTTCTCTGGAGTTGCCCTATTGAAGATCACAAGTACACATTCAAAGAAAGCAACCATGAGAAGCCAGCTCCTGAAAGTGGTTAGGTGCCACTGAGGATCAGGAAGCACTGGGTGCCCACTGTGGATTGACGGTATTATTTTCCTCTGAAGGGGGTTTGCAGTTCGGTAGTCTGATCTTTTAACCCCAGTGCCCCCTGCTGTCCCCTGATATGTGGCTTTGGAGTGGAGACTGATCTGTGTTCCCCTCAGGCGTGTGAACTCGATGCTCTGTGACAGCCCAAAATTGAATTGAACCCCTGTACAGATATGAAGGAAAGAACTTTGCACCTCCCCACCTGGCCCCATCACCTCCCAAAAAGCAGGCAAACTATGGCTGGAATATTTGTACAGGACATTGAAATCCCATGTGAAAAGGGACTCTTGACGCAAGTAATAGCAGTTGATTTTGGTTTTTGGAGTTATTGCTTCCGTACTTAATCCTCTTGAGCAATTCTGAAGTATGTACTGAATTGTAAATCATTTTTATTGTTAAACACGAACTGTGGAATTTTCATTTCACATTTCTGGAGCACACTCTGCCACTTATATCAAATGCTCTGCAAACATCCTTGTGACATAAGGTATACTGCAGTTGTGAAATCATGCATGTTCAATTGTTTATGAGAAAACCCACTGACTACTGTTACAGAGTGAGGAGAAAAAAAACATATTACAGTTATTTAATGTTTCTAAAAGAAGGAATATTGAAGTGGAGAAAATGTAGCTGTAAAACCCGGTGAGCAGATGCGTAAGCAGATAAACCGCACTATTTCTCATTCAAAGCAGAGCTGTCTGGGAGGAGAGGAAACAGCATCAGCTTAATGAGTCATGCCTACCCAGAGAGAAGCGGCATCAACCACTGTATGATCCACCATGAACACAGGTGGCTGTAATTAACGGATGTTTGCATTTCTATTTTCATATTAGTGTTGTAGTGATTTATTTATTTTATTTATGTATTTTGCGGGGGGGGGGGGGGTTGTTTCTGGTTTCTCTGACAACAGATTCAAATATTTTACACAGGCCAACAACCCAATTTGATCTCAATTTATAGATAGGTATTGAATTTTCATCACTGTTGGGTTCACAGTATGAGGGACAAGCTTGTGTAACAACTGTACCTGCAATGTTGGACTTGAAATGTTTTTAAAATAGCAGTTGATATCTATATTATGGGATACGTTTCCTTCTGAACATAGCAAGCTCATTTAACAAAATTTGTGTTTGCTCTTGTCTCATGTCATGATAGACAGGCACAATGTCATAGTTAATGCAAACATGGCTGAAAGTCTGTTATTTATTCAGTATTGTAGACAAAGCTGTCTATTATAGACAAAGTGGGCCTTGTTCTGGTATCATAGTCTCTGACATTTGGGCTAGAAAATTGCCAACCCTGGTTCTATAGTGCAAATTTTCTCTTTGCATTGAGCACTCTTTGAAATGGGCATGTATAATATTAGAAGTTGCATTTCACGTTTATTTATTTACTGTTGGAACATTACTGTAGTTGGAACACTCTGTAGAGAGATCACTTGGTAGAGCGTTTCGTTAAAAAAAGGGGGTGAGGTCAGTCTTGATGTGTTGGGGTGGTGATGAGGTGGGGTGCATTCAGCAGGGTACATACTGTAGGTGCAATGGGGATAGTATGGTAGGTAAGATTTCTGGTGCTTGTAGAGGAAGCAGAAAAGCAGCCCATCTGTTTGAGGTTTGAAGTTTTGTAATTAATACAAAATAACACATGAACAGGTATTATGTTTTTATTCCTCTTAGGACCTATTACAAATATGGAAGAAAATATTATTACTGTCAAGGTGAAATGAGTCTACATTGAAATATGGAGATATTGAAAGCCACTAGACAGACCTCCAAATTAATGTGGTAGAATCCTTGGCTGTTTCCCTTTAGTGTGTCTCCAGAAAATGCTAACAGGTGTGTAAGAGCCCTAACTCAAAGGTAGCTGTCAATCATCTTGGTAATATTGATGTGAAAGGTGTTGAAGCAATGTTTTAAATATTTGTTGTTTTTTGGCTATAGAATATTGGATGGTGACAAACCTGAATAAGACATTTTTTAAATGAGTAAAAATCATGAAATAAGTTATGAAAGTCAACTGAATGATAATGAACGGTTTGTTTACTGTTATCATATGCAGTCGGTGTTTTGGCCTGAAATCAGGTAGTATCACCGTCTCATCAGTTTTGGTTTTGATGATTGTTTTGCGTTTTACATAAGGCAGACCTATCCTTTTTTCTCCCATCTGTCATTTTCATTTTCAGTGTCTTCCGTCTCTTCAGATGAACCCAGACCAGCTGTCTGCAATCCATCAGCATAGCTTCACAGTTATTACATGTGGGGAGTACATTTAATATTCAGTGGGCAAAATGAAGATGCTCGTTTGACCAGAAAACTTCCTGTTTTTCAATGAGACGAGGACAAACCCGCCTGGCTCTTTGTCACTTGGCACAGGCATGGTCAGGATTTGATATGAGACCCTGGGGTGCATCTCCACGGTACACTCCCATGTGTTAGCACGATTTCTACTGTGTTCCTGGTAGGTTGTTACCTAAAATTAATTTGCCGACTTTTAAAAATATAATTGACTACTGTTCGTTTCTGGAAAGGCACGGTTCTGCTGGCATCCAGACCATCTGTATCATTGATTGCTGAGCCACGCGGCCAGTTTAGCTAATTAACCCTAACCATCGATCCAATTAGGAAGTTTGCATGAGATAAGACCGCGCAGACAAGGACAGGCCTGGAGCGGTCCGAACCTGTTCCAGCGCGATTAGCCGCTCAATGGCCACAGGGCTCGGAAATCTCCTGTGAAATCATGGCCTTTCAGCGGTGTCCTTGTCTCGCGCACAAACCAAAAGTGTCGGCCTTCTCCCCGTCCCAGTCCAGTTGTGAACTCCCTCCCGCTTGTTCGGACACAGGCCCGCATTGAGCTCTGCGATCTGTGGCGCTGGGACCTCCATCACAAAAGCATCTTTCTCTCCATGCCAGAAAATTCTGCCGGCACCATCAAAGCCTAATGGATGTGGGCACAATAAATCCTGGCCAGATTGGCCGTCTAATGGTGACTTCTCAGAGACGGAAAGCTCTAATGCATCGGTGTGTGTCCCAGGGAGGTCTCTCTCCTTGTGCTGACAGTGTCCCTGACCACAAACACTCATGCCTGCTGTTTTGCTGTGGATAATTTACTATCACCCAGACACTGCGCATCTCTGTCCTTTCATCTATACATTTTCCTCAATTCTTCGGTGACCTGTCAGTGGCTTGCTTACCCCTGGGATTGGGGTTATATGGGCAGTGATGTTGTTTGTTTGTAAAGTTTCTTTTTTTAATGAGATCAATATTTGTGGCTTTGTGTTTTCCACAGAAACAAATTGCAGTTTATAAATCTGAAGAGCTTTTCTCTTAGATCCAATGACGATCACCAGGGCTTAGCTTTGGTACTGTAGCACTTTTTTGGCTCTCAATGAGAACTGTGTTTCACAGTTCCCATGACAGTTATGCCATTTACCGATAGCACAGATTGAAGGAAAACGAATACTCAGAAATTCAGCTTTTTCCATTTTAACTCTTATATTATAGGAGAGTATGGGACTTACACTACCTTCTAGAGAATTTTTCACTTTTTGCTCCTCCGCAGATGAAATTCAACAGATAAGCAGTTTGACTGTGGTTTAAGACCATGTGCAATTTCAATTCTGGAGCGCACAATATTTGATAAATGAATGACGGACTCTGCATTTAAAAAGAAAATCTGTACGACTAGACGTTTCCCCTAATGCATCATGTGGACTGAGAATAAGAGTGCCCCGCTGGTGTCTGTGTGCTGAGATTAAATATTATACCTTGAGTGACTCAGTAGTGCTGCTCCAAGCTACCCAAGATCACTGAAATATCAACAGACTCTTCTCAACATTGATTTCTGCTGTTCCTGAGTAATCTTGATAGAAGTGTTACACTAAGAGTTGGCAATAAAATATCCTGAAAGAGGTTCATAGGTATGGTGTGAAGTATGGCACTAGTCCTTCGGGCCACTTCTGCACTATAACCATATCAGATTGTTTTATGATTGCTATTTTAGTGTTTTTAGTAGTCATTTTCTCTATGGAATTAGATTCCCCCCCCCCCCCCCCAAAGTACCCACTCAGATTTATTTTTTATGTTGTCAAGCTTACCTTAAGGCCTACACTCTGTAATTGGGGTGTTATTATAGACAAATTCTAATATTTTGTTTATGCTGTGAATCCAAGCTTTGTAGTCTTGTTAATTAATTGTGAAAGATCAAAGAATGCAATCTGTTGAATAACTTAATTGACTGTGGGGTAAAAAAAATGTCTTCCTTTTGGGAAAAGAAATGGTCCAATTGCCTAGCAAGTGATGACAACAAGGTTTATGTTCTCTACTATGAGATAGTATATGATCCTGTATCCAGCAATATTGTGATTTTTTCAATATCAATACATTTATGGAAAATATCCAAATAATATTATATATTCAATATTTTATTACAAATGTGGCATGCGATCATATCTATACTGGAAATAAAACACAACATGGTTTAGTAACAATTCACTTCATTATTTTTTCACAATTATGTTGTCCCTCCCGCTTTTTCAATTACCAGAAGGGTTAAAGGTCCAGGAAACTGAAATCTGTGAATTCTTTTCTGATGTGTTGTTTTAATACGTTTTTGCATTCACAAATGGCCTAGAGATATTTTTAAATGATTCTTACAAAAATAATAAATAAATAAATGTAGAAGAGCCTGTGCTGACATTGGCTTGCTTTCCCCCTTGGCTAAATGGCAGGATTTCTGTGGGCGCGGTTAGCAGGGTACAATAGGCATCACTGAAATGCTAAGACCGGTGAAATCCTTTCTATTTGTAATATTTATATGATGCTCTTGTCTCTTTAGTGCAGATAAGCTAAGTTGGAAATGCCTAAGCATTGCACCTTCTCTGGATGCTGAAAAACCAATGCACTTTTTTTCTCCAAAAAAAGAAGAGAACCACAAGAAATGGGCTTTATTTCTCGAGGACCACGGGCACTGCAATAACAGTTCATATTTGTTTTTTACATTTTTGCGAGGACCTCATCAACTATTTACAGAAACAATGTGGCTTTGCTAAATAGTGAGCGCTGGTGCATGGTTCTGTGCCTTCCCGCCCTTAACCTCCCCACCCCCATTTGTTGGAGAACAGACGCATGATGGATTGCTAAGTAGGCCTACCATTTGCTAGCAGTAATTAAATAGCTTTCAAGCTCAGATATGTGGAATCAAAGTCTTTCTTTATTCTGATGTAAAGTCTGGAGTTGGAAACTGCTGTCGAGAATGTCAGTGTACAGTAGCTCAGTGTTACCACATTATTACTCATTGAATAATCTACAGGTTTAACTATACGATGGTAAAGCCTAGCTTATGTTGCTTTCTTTTGTGTTTTCTAGTTGTCCAATGTTATTTATTTATTTATTTATTTAATGTTTATTTGATAGGGACAGATACATTTAAATATAGCGTATTGATAAACAATAACAAATGCAATGTATGACAGCATTTATAGCATATGCTAATTTCCGATGCTTGTCCCTAGCTGGGCTTTTCAAACACATACACATACACATACAGCACAAAATCATATAATCATAAAACACATACTACGAACTACTAGAGCATTATTAAATACATTAGAATTGAGTAAAGATATCATAAACTTTAATAAAAACATAGCAATTTACTGCACAGGCCAACCTGCTCTAACGTAGGGATGAGATTAGAGCACACAAGTATGACACACCCTCTAAATATTGACTGAATATTGAATATTGATGGGACATACCCTCCGAATATTCTCAGAAGTAAAACATATTCTGGTGGCTTATAAGATTTTTGTGGCTGTATTATTCTTCATGCCAACCCCTAAAAGAAAACATGCATCCTTTCTTTCATCGCAGTTATGCTCCACCTCACTCTTTCCCTATCTCTTTAATTTAGCCCGCCCACCATGTCGCCTCCATTCTTTGTCTGCCTGTAACGATTCCACCCCTCAGTCCTATCCGCACCAACATCCTGTTGTGGAGGGCCTCTTCCACTTCCTGCCCAGCCTGTCAGCGGGTCCTGGGTAAGGGGCGGGCGGAGACAGGGTGAAAAATGTTCTGTGCTGCTGATTCATAAGCAAAGCAAGAATGATAAAAATTAGTTTGTGCAGAAGTGCCCCACCTTCCATATGTTCATAGATAACTGGAATGTCTCTCAAATGTATTGTACCAGTTTAGATTGAACACCTGGAGTCTGCTCTGTTGTGTGTATGTGTGTGTGTGTGTGTGTGTGTGTGAGAGAGAGAGAGTGTGTGCGTGCATTTACTTACATGTGTATGTACACGTGCACTTGCGTGCATGTGTCTAACACTGATTTTTAATGTGGTCTGTAGAAATATGGGCACAGTGTTTGCATTACAAGAATTGTTATGCGTTCTTACAAGTTAAATGCTCTTACAAGAATAATTAAAAGCAGTGCTACACAAAAGAAATCACAAGAAGCCTAACAACATTTAGTTGAATGACAATTATCTCTTAATCGAAAGGGCATGTTGCTCCATTAAGGATATAATTAAGGAGGGCCTCTTTAATGTCAGTGGCTTCCTTGTTAAAGTCTCTATAACACATGGCCTACTGGCTGTTTACAGAGTTCAGGGATATGTTAGCACGTTAGCGCACTTGTGTAGTGTGGAGATTTACCAACTGTCCTGAATGTAAACAAGGAAATGGAAGGCTATTGATCTGGCGAAGGTGTTTTGTGGAGGTCAGAAGGAAACATGAACTGATCTGACCCTGTCCCTTCCTGCCTGTTTACCTTCCGTTGCTCTCAGTGTTGGACACTCTGGAAGAGTGCATGGACCACTACGTGCTGTTATACTGTGCATTTAATGAATATGATAATGTAAATACGCCGTGGCTTCCAAGATCGTATATTCAAATAAGCAGGCCCCGCTTAAAGTAGATCTGCATTCACACAGTTCCAATCAGATAAAAATAATACAATTCTAGTTGTGTTTAGGTGCTTATCCTAATTTTTATTTTTTGGTATTTTTCTGTAATTTATTCTTTTAATTATTTATTTTGGTAAGACCATGTTTCATTTTGCACATAATGACAAGAGCAAAACTTGTTTTCTTTTACTTAATAAACACTCATATATTGATTCAAGTAATCAGTTGGTGACCTTGCAGTCAAATTAAATTCAGATGGAGACAGTGATGTTGTCCCTCACCACTATCCCTTACAGGCCCATACTTCAGTTCAGGGACATGCACTGTAGTCCTCTGTGGGATAATTCCATGGTTTTTACTCCATTGCAATGGGTCTGCTTTGTTTTGGATAGTGGACAAGCTGACTGTCTGTCTCACACCAGCCCGGTGCTGCATTTGCAGCGGGACTCTCCTGCCCAGATCCATAAGACCTACTTTCATATGAAATCCAGACTGCTCTGGTCAATACCCCAGGGCTGCCAAGAGGAGTATGGAAAGAAGATGCTTCCTAATTGAATGAAGCAGACATTTTACGAACACTCCAGGGTGCACACAGGGCACAGGATGGGAGACAAATTAATTTCAGGAACCAGAGGTGAATATCACTTTCAATTAAGGGTGCATTTCAGCTGGAGCAGGCAATAGAGGTAATGTGAGATGGAGCAGAGAGTTATGCTTGGGAGACGGATGCTTCCAGAACCATGTTATGAGTGGAGGTATGAAATGATGTCAATTACTTGGTCTGAACCAACTGGCTCAGGAAAAATGAGCAACATGCTCGTTAATCTCCAATTCACCTTTTTCCTCATATTTTATTAAATTACAGTTAACACACTCAAATAATTGGCCATTTAATTATTTTTGTTTTATTTTATGAAGTTACAAAACTTTATTAACTTTAACCTTTTTGCTTTGAGACATTGCACACAACAGCAGTGCACTAAGATTGTTTCAAATCAATGAGTTGCTGACAGCCAGTTATAACTCCACCCAATTTGCAGCTCATGAAGTCTCGCATCGCTACTGCAAATCCCCCCTGAGTCCCCCTCTCCTCCCTCGTCTCGCAGCACCTTAATAATCTCACGAGTACCTGCAGGTCTCAGCTGCAGGTAATACACTTTCTGTCTTAGAAATGAATCCCACTCAAAATGTTACCTGATTCCACAGGCTTTATGTGGTAGAGTTCTGTTCCTGCAGGATCTACTGACGGAAATGAAAATAAGTTTGGAGAACAATGTGTGTCTTGTTTTATTATGATGTTAAGGATAGTTGACTATACTGGGCAAAAGACATGTAAGTTGGGCAGAAACATTTCATTAGGCCTGGTTCTTGGTTACACACCTTGTAAAATCTCAAGGGAATAGTTGAAAATAAGAGTTAAAGAAATCAGGAGCTGTGTAATTTATCTTGAAAGGACAGAGGAGCTGCTCTAAAGTCTGGTGAAAATTCCCCAAAAGAGCAGTTGATGATCCTCTCTTTGTACTTTTTTTTTCTTAGTTGACCTGGATAAGCTTTTTTGCAAAGCAAATACATCAAAAAGAGCGAGACTTTGTTCCTAGGAAGCAGACATTCTTATTAACCTGTGGCCAGTGGCACTAAATCAGAAATCTTCATCGCCTTGAACTTTCACTCACCCTAATGACCCGGAAATGGAAGAAGGGGCTGCTGACAAAAGTCTGCAGTCACCCCTTGAAATGTTAAGAACCACCATAGTGAAATATCACACTGTGTGATATGTGGATTGATTCATTTTCCAGTATACAAAATATCCCGTTTGAGATGTCTATATATCAGTGACAGTGACAATGACTGCAATGTCCAATATATATGTAAATTCTTGGTGAGTGACATCATCTGTGCATACATCTTGGCTGTGTATGTCACTTCCCTTGTGTACAGTTAAAAAATCTGAACGTGACATTTTTCCTGTGAACACTGAGTCCACACAAGCTCTCTGCGTTGTGTGATGGCACCGCCGAGCACTTGTGGGTGCAAATGCATTGTCTACATGTCACCCTTAAGGCATCTCTTGAACTGTATGGCTGCCCTCAATTCGCACCAGAAGGTTATTTTCAGATGAATGTTGGCACACCCAATCGTAGGTTCCTGAGGGCACTTTGCCATCATCCAAGGTGACAGGATGAGAATATTTTCTCTATGGTCTTTAATCCTAGAGTGAACAGTATGGATCTGGATGCTTTGCTGGGTCTTTTCTGTCTCTTTCACACGGCATTGATTGGTCCCCTCCAGGGCAGGGTTTCCTGGATGGGGAGGCCCATTAGAGCAGGCCTGAGATAATGTTCCAGAGGTGCCGCATAGTAGCGCCTGCAGGGCTCAATTCACGCTTCACGCACCCATGACCCCGGCAGATTTGCCAGGGTTTGCAGACTTTGGAACTTGCGCAGATCTAGAGCTGTCACAATTGTCTCAATTATGCCACAGCTGCCGTTGCGAACACGCTGACTTGGCGAGTCCAGGACGAGGTCCGGCGACGCGAGTGGGCCGCAGCCATAGTGACAACGCCAGTGGAAGAGGAGCTTGTGTGGCTGAGCACGTTCGCGCAGAACCGCGCTACGCTGGCGGACCAGCAAACGCGCTTTCGCTTCATCTGCAGAAATGGACGCTGGGAGGAAAAGCAGCGTGTGGTCACAGTGTAGCCTGCTGCGCGCGTACGCTTTGTGTGTGATGTGTCTGTGCTCTCTCAGATCACTGTGTCATATTACCAACCCTGAGGGTATTTTTCCTCTCATCCGAAAGGTCTCTTTCAGAGAATTGTTGTCGCACAAGAGAGCATTAAGGCCTGGCATTTCTTCCATGAACAAGATTAATAGCGTCTTTGCATTGAATGAATATGATCCCTAATCTTATGTTGACAAACTCATTCAGCTGTGAACAATTCAACAGTAGCTCAATGTTTTTCCTCCTCGATAAAGCCATTGATATCTCAAAGGAACTCAGTATCTTGACGGTGATAGCCCAGAGAGTGCTTCACTGTCTCGGCGTACTAATGATACTTTTTTTATTTTATTTCACCTTTCAGGGACATATGGGCCAGACAGCTGGACAACAGCCTATCCAGAATGCCGGGAGTCCAATCAATCCCCCATTGATATCCTCGATCACGATGCGAAAGTGTCCTTGGAGTACCAAGAGCTCACGCTGGATGGGTTTGAGACAGAATCATCCAACAAGACCTCCATGAAGAACACAGGAAAAACAGGTGAGACCAGGTTCCTGCATGTCCACACACAATAATATAGACCCATCGGCTTAAATGTGTCAAGCAATGGCAGCAGTCACACTTGCAGATGGATTTTCTTTCAAACTAGCAGCTCACATATACGTATTTCACAATGACATATTATTATATTATTATTATTATTATATTAGCTGTTTGGGATGATTTTAGACTGAATTAAAATGTTTCCGGGGAAGTATAATTGTTGGCAGCCAGGTTTCCTCCTGAATATCTTTCCCACTTTTCTGTTGGTGGCTTTTGTGAGGCTGTGTCATGACAGGAACGTTGGGTGACATTCACAGTGACGTCCCTCCAGATCAATTATGCCTGCACTCTCTCCCTAATCAGTTAATTGGGACATTGTTACGTTCTCCTTCGCACTGAACCAGGGTGTCAAATATAACCCTCATGGTGGGCCGTGTATGTCCTGGTTTTTGTTTTTGTTCCAACCAATCCCCCCGGCCTAAGTGGCCCTATTAGCAGCAGTATGCATTTTCAGCTACGTGTTCATCATAATACACTGCGGCAAATTGTAGGAAAATAAGAACCTGAATGCATGATTGAGTGAACAAAGTAATTATAAGCAGAGGCTTGAACAAAACCCCTCTGGGTTCCAACCTCAAATGGATGAAGACTGACATTGTGGGGAGGCTTTTTCTGTACAGCGTCAGGAAGGATGGTTTGCTCCATGATTGAAGGGTGTTGGCTCCAAAGAGCGTGGTTCATCTCACTGAGGCCCATTGATCTTTTCAGAGTGGCACGTACCTCAAATCTCAGCACAACGTGTTGCTGTTGCTTGCATCACATGGCTGGTGGGAAGGAGGAGGGAGGGGCAGTTGCCAGGACGAATTATACGTCCGTCCCCCCCCCCCCTTCCCCAGAGTGAGTGGAATTCTGCTGGCTACAGGTGCTGCTGAGGAATATGACAGTGGAACTGTGGTGTGCGGAAGGGACAGAGGAAAGGCTTGCTATCAGTCTGTGTGGCTTGGCCAGAAAAAAAAACAAAACTGTGATGAAGAGAACGGGAGAGATAAAGCGTATGAGAAAGTGAGAGATAATGGATGAAGCAACAGCTTCTCCAATACACAACAGCTGCAGCATCAAATTGTGTAGCCTCACACTTCTACTACCTAAATTATGCATGCAAAGCAAGAAAAAAATAACTTTTATAGTCCCATGAATTATTCATAAATTCTCTACTATTTATAAATGACAACAGAACATTGTATCAATGCTATATTCACCCCAACGAAGTCAGCTCGGAATGTGAAATGGACCCAGAAATGGATGGGTGCACACAATTCAATACTATACTGTTTGCTGGAGTAAATCCGTGTTTATTTTCACATTAACTCTGCTCTGAACTTTGACTCTTTTGCCCTGACTCTTAAATTACTTTGGCGATTTGTCAGAGTGTGAGTGTAAGCATGTGTGTGTTAGATTAGATTAGATTAAATTATAATTAAATTTGGTACTTCTTCTGCAGTGTTGGATGCAATCATAGAAATCACACAAGACATTAAAATATACATATTAATGCAAAAAGTGTATGTGTGTGTTGTTGAGTGCGTGTGTGGTGTGTGTGTTTGTGTGGGTAGGTGTTTAAGTGTGTTTGTGCGCTGTTGTAAACTGGACTGTGAGTGTGTGTTTCGAGAGGGGAGGGGGACTACTGATCAAGGCTTTATTTTCATGTGAGCTGTTGTTTTCAGGCTCTGCTGTCCAAGGTCTACCAGGCTTTGTGTCTAATCCCTGCTGGGTTGTTAATGTGCTGTAAACAGTGGCAGGCATCTCTATTGAAACGCCCAAGGCCAGAAGGTGGACAGAGGAAATTGTAAATACATGTAGTGGTAAAATTAAAATAATCTAAATACTGTGGTGGTATTTTCCTCAAGTCTACTGAGTTGTTCATACTTCCTGGTGATAACTTTTTTTAAAATATGACATGAATGTGTGGGCATGTATGGAATTGGCGAATGAACAGTTTTAAGTTCGTAATTGCTGGTCAATTCAAGTTTGCTTGTCAATATGGAAGCTTAAACTGAACTTACTATTGGAGCTGAAAAATAGTGCTCTCTATGTACTGTATGCATTGCTTCAAAAACACACACGCCTACTTTGGCATGTTCTGATAACAAAATGTTAATGATTTTGTCGACAAAATAATAATGCCATCTGTTTTACTGGGATATTAAGCACTTGAAAGTGAAAGAAAGTTTATTGCAGGTATGTGTCATGTTGTAATTTCATGTTGGTGTAATGTACCTAATTGTACCGTGTTGTGGTACAATTGTGAGCAATTTAAGTAACAAAACTTTGGAAAAAAATGTGATCTATCATACTACTGGTGTATGCAATTTGCAATGTAATGTTTTTCATGGCACTGTTATCATCACCTACCCCTAGTTTTGGCATCGAATGTATTGTTGTGTATTTCCTGTGTTCAAGACTCAGTCGGAGTTGTCGTGAAGCCAAACCAGGCAACTCAGTTAGCATGATTGGATATTATTATAATTATTATGGAGCAGAACTCTCATGTGAAAGAGATGAAATTCAATCAGAATAAGAAGTATGTTTGACAAAAGAGCGCATGTATTTAAGGTCAGTGGTTAATTAAAGACCAGTCCTGCCGAAACCCAATTTGGGAATCTGTACACTGTAAAATAAATCAGTTCCCCTTTATTTCAGGACGGTTTTTTGAAAAGACAAAAAAAGACTTTAAAAAGCTATTTGAAATGGTGGAGGAGATAGCTAGTACCAGCCAAATTAGCACTCCACTTTAGACCTTGCCTTTGAGGGCAGTAGGAACATTGTAGATGGAGCACATGTAATATTCTTTTCATCTTCCCACAGCATAAATAGATAAACTCTGAATACTGGCTCTGCCCTTAAATGGCCGTCCTTTTAAAAGGGTGACGTGCTCTATTTCTCTTAACCAGCTCTATGTAAGTGCAATATAGTGAGACATTTAGCAATAACAGGGGGTTTGAAGTAATAAAGTCGAATATGTGCCTTCCACAGTGTGAGCAGGAAAGTGCGCGCGTGGACACCTCTGATCTCCTCTCCCCTCCTCTCCTCTCCTCGCGCAGTGGCCATCCTGCTGAAGGATGATTACTTCATCAGGGGCGCGGGGTTGCCCGGGCGCTTCAGGGCGGAGAAGGTGGAGTTTCACTGGGGTCAGAGCAACGGCTCGGCCGGCTCTGAGCACAGCGTCAACGGCAGGAGGTTCCCGGTGGAGGTGAGCAGCCCGTCGTGCCTGAGCGGATTGATGGTAGGGGGGGGGGGGTTCGGGGTGGGGAGAGGGAGGCTGTGCGTTTCCCATGTCAGCGAGCCTGTTCCGCTCTGCACTCAAACAAGATGGAGTGGAGGCGGCCCCGCATCGATCGGACGGGGCATTATGCGGCGAGGCCCTTCCCAGTTTCTGATCAATGAGCAGGGCAGACAGGATGTTCTCACGTTTGAGACGTGATTTATAGTTGCGCGCGCGGTGCCGCTAATGCGGCCGAGGCACACCGAAACCTGTAAGACACGTTCTGGGATCCCGTTCAAGTTCCCGACCGATCCAGCGGCACGGAAGCCAAGTCTGATTTTTGCTTTTGCCATTTACCAGAAAATACATAGCATGAAGAACGCGCGCGATCCATTACAAAAAAAAGGTCAACATCATGCCAGAAGTGTACATTTTCAGATCACAGCTTCCGGAGATCTGACTCGCTGCCGACCTCTCCAACAAAAGACGCAAAAGAAATGAGCTGTGTATCCATGTTTCATTTTAAATATTCAAGGGTATGTATTTTAGTGGGATTGTAGAAAAATGAATTTTGAGAAGGCGGGTTTGTCACTTAGACCAAGGTCAGTGCCTCCGGTGCAGCATTTGTGCTCCTGGGATTGAGCAGGTCCTCCTCCAATGGCTTCTCTGGAGGACAGCCTTCATGGCAGTAATGCATGTCCCACATGAAAGTCTTTCTCAGGGATGATAAATAAAGACTTCTTTCCTCCCTAACGGGTTATTACAGCAAATGTCAAATACTATAGCTGGCAGATAGATTAATCTGACAAGCTAAACTAAACACCTATCCACTTTAAATTGCCTGTGTGACTATGATGTATTCAGTAAAACACATCAAGGCTTGGATGAACACCTGGGTGTGAAAGGCTTGCCATTTTTATATTAGCCAGCTTTTGTCCTGGCCAGTCAGCTGAATCGTGGGTTTTCTGGAAATTTTCCAGGTATATGTAAACTCACCGACAGATGTACGGATTTCCAAGAATGGGTAATTGCAGTGGTCCTTGCAGTTGCCAAGCAATGCTGTTTTTTTCCATATGCTGCAGTCACACACAGGTCTTCCTCGTTTACTTTCATCTGAGGCTTGTGCTCTCATGTTGGATGCTGAAATGCTGAGACGTATAGCGAGCTTACCATATCGCGCTTGCTTCTTCTTCAGGGCTTTTTGTGATGAGTACTGCCTTTGGGTCTCGCTAGGGAATATATAGCTGCAGCACAACTCCCACTTCAGACATTAAGCAAAAGAGAACAAAATTGTTGAAATAATGAAAATATGATCATGTGTAAAACACATGCACGCGTTCTCCTTCTCTCTCTCTCTCTCTCTCTCTCTCACACACACGCAAAGACACACACTCTCACAAACACATACACACACACACACATACACATATTTTGCTTCAGAATCAATTGCTCTACATACTTATGTAGGTCATTTCATCATCAGAGAACCTCAGAATTTGTACGGATGTTCTTAGTGTCAGTGAAGCACAACCGTAGTACTGTACACCAGAGGCTAGTGTTGCACAGAGCATCACCACTGCTGTTTAGACCTATAGGACTGGCTTTGTCATCTGAAAGAACTCATACCAGCCGCCCTTAAGGTAAGAAAGAGTTTTGATTCAGCAAAATGTCACGTGTTTTCATCAGCCTCACTCCGAGATGTTCACTGTTGTGAAGGCCTTTGAGCATTCAACTGTATTTATATCGCAGCCTGCCAGTGAAGGTGTTATTTGTAATAACGGATATCCAGGCGGAATTTATTTGCACTCAGTGTGTTTCCTCATTACGAAGTAGGACGCTTCGGCACTGCAAAGATTTCTTTTGTCTTTTCAATTTTTTAAAATTTATTTCTGAAGATGGTAATAATAATAATAATAACTTCAACTATTTGGAGAGTTAAAAAGGCTGTTAAACCAACACGGTATCTCTAAAACTTAAATGAATGTAGCAGGTACGTAGAGGGGTATTTGAATGCCCCATCTCTGCCACATGTCTTAGAATTTCATGAAAGCCATAGCTGCCACATTAAATTACATTTAGGTGTTGCCAGCAGTCTAGTTTTCTCAAAAGTTTTAATTTTTTTAATTTTTTATCCACTGCAGTGTTTTCTATTTCAAAGAAAATGTTACCATTTCAAAAATGCTATGATCCATGATCTAATCAAGTCCAAGCAATGATTTCCTCATTCTCATTACCCACTGGGCTGATTTACATAAAAATGTGTGTGAATAATCTAGAAACTGTCATCTTGTATTTGTAAAATTCGGGTTTTATCCATAACTGTAGGCCTGCCATAAGAAATATGGCTGCAGTGAAATGGAAGATTTTGCACATGTGCTTATGCAATGTGATTGCAATTGAGTTTAACATATAATAGTAGCTCAGAATGAAAATGTATCCTTATGTATAATTATATTAATTATATTTTGGGTTGTAGTTTATTATTATTATTATTATTATTATTCTTTAGGCTTTGGTTAAAATTAGCATTAGTTATTGGATGCAACAGCACAGGACAGGAGGCTATTCAGTCTTATGGGTCTGTTAAATGGACAGTGTCCCACAGAACAAGCATGGCTGAGACTACTCCTGTGGAGACTGCTCTTTAATATTACATACCTTCTAACAATGTATCTAGCAATGTCAATGGGTAATACAGTGCATAGAATATAAATATTTGACCATTTTAAGAAATCCAGGAATCCAGTCTTTTTTTGATAATAACTACTCTGTTGACAAGCGGTGCGGGTGCTGAGAATAACATAATGAATGTTTCCCTTCCAGATGTCCTTACCCAGGCTTAGATTTCTAATTTAATTTAAATTTTATCTCTTTGGATCATTTGCACAAATCAGCAGGCCTGCTCCATTTAGGACTCAAAACCAAATATTTCCCAGTCACATCCCATAATTAGTAAAACATTTTCTTTTAAACTCTAATTTGTCAAATGGCTAATGTAATGTTCGACCTGGGGTTTCGAAACCAATATTTGAATAGCACTTTTTGAATACCCAAAAATCTTTCACTGATGGTTTGTGCAGTGCTTGGCAGGACAAAGGGAAGTGATCAGAAAGCATTCGTCCTCTCGATGTGTAATGCCTGGAAGAATAAAGGGAAGTGATCAGAAAGCATTCGTCCTCTCGATGTGTAATGCCTGGGAGAATAAAGAGAGTTGAATGCAAGGCATTCGTCCTCTCAATGTGCAATTCCTGGCAGGATAAAGAGGCGATCACAAAGCATTCGTCCTCTCGATGTGTAATGCCTGGGAGGATAAAGAGAGGTGATCACAAAGCATTCGTCCTCTCGATGTGTAATGCCTGGCAGGATAAAGAGAGGTGATCACAAAGCATTTGTCCTCTTGATGTGTGAGCCCCGGTAGGGTGGAGAGGGGTGATCGCAAAATGCTTGCCCTCGATGAGCGATGCCTGGCAGGGTGGAGAGTGGTGATGGCAATGCGCTCTTCCTCTCGATGCGTGATGTCTGGCAGAGAGAAGGCTCCTGCGAGGTGAATGCTTTTCTCTGCTCCCTGAATCCTGTCTGGAGTTAATTAGCCGGGCGGATTCAGTGTGTGTCTTTGCAGTGTGTGTGCAGGCTCTGCCTGGGAGAATGCAGATGAGCCTGGTCTCTTGCCCACAGACCCTGCTCTGTACACCTAGCCAGAAAGGCCACGCACTCACAACACCAACCAGCTACAATTAGCTCTCAGTCCAGGAGGCTGAAAGAGCCTGAGAACTAATTAAAGATGTCAGTGACAGAGCAGCTCCTCCCTCCCTTCCCCCAATTCCCATACCTTAAATCCAGCTTTTTAGTGATGAAGATAGTAATACCCTTTTTAGGGGGGTAAATTAATCTTCTATTTTACAGTTATTAAAACATTAAAAGGGAGTGGTATCACTGGTTTGAGACAGTGATGGTGATTGGTGAGTGGAAGTGTATCAGGATCTGAACAGTAGATACCTGCATGTGCTGGATGTAACACACATTTTAAATGTGTTATGAGTACACAACTTTCTTTTAAAAGCTGTTGTGACTCCAGGTATATCAAGCAGCAAGGGACTGTATAGGGTGTTGTTCTTGGAATTATCTGGTACTGAATAACTAGTATTTGATTGTGTGATGTACATAATGTGTAAATATGTTGCGTGTTATGGCAAGAAAATGCTTTTTGCTGGAAAACTGGAGAAAACTACTTCAAAATTACAGGTGAGGTTATTTTTCACATTACAGACAGAAAGCTTTGGATTTGCACTACACCCTGATGGGTTAAGCTTGTTTTTTAAGAGCTTCAGCAAAATTACCACAGAACATGATAAAGCATGGAGGCTTGGCTTTTTATTAGTGGGGAGGGGGGGGGGGGGTTAAAGTGTTGAAAGAATTTATTTAAAGATAGTGTTTGCAGTCTGAGAACCGGAGTAGACTGCTAATGGATAAATGACCTCTTTGTGGAGTTTCCATGGACGGTACGTGATTGACAAGCCTATTGCCGTGGAGCTCGTGGGGAGGTGGGATTAGCGGCTCTTGGCTTCAATCTGAGAGCTGACCTTACTGTTAACATCAGCTAGAACACACATTCCCTGTCCTGACATTGAAGCAGTCCTCCACACCATGCAGCTAAGGTGTAATGAGAATACCCTTTTCAATATGCTGTTACTCTAATGTAAATGTGTGATCGTAAGTCGTTCTCAAACCATGTTCATGTGTAAAAACGTGCTGTACCTCAAATCAGAGACATTTACACTCAAACTAAACATAATATTAAATATTTTAGTGCACTTGCAGTGTGTGTGAGTGTGTGTTTCCTTGTTAGTCCATATTTTTATTGGGATGGGCCTCAAAAATGCTGTCCCTTCTTAAGAGGGTCCCAGGCTTTTGAGTCCCAGCTTTGTGAACCTTGCATTGGGCCGCATCTTTGTCTCTACCCAGAACCCAGCAACGAGGGATTTCCTCAAATTCCAGACCGTTTCTCTCTGCTCGTTTTAGCTGTGTCTCCCTGAGAACTAGGTGTAAGTAGTGGAGTAATGGTCTTCCACTGCGGGTGTCAGGGCTCCATTCCTTTGACATCCTTGAGGTAGAGCATCACACATATCTGAACTGGATGTCCGTGTGAGTGTTTTGTGACCTTTTTCACAGAGATTAGGAAGAGATGGAGAATGGATGCAGGATAGCTTTAATAATTCACAGTTTTGCCCTCACATTTACCCTTGGGTTGGCAGGGCTGAGACACTGTTGGTTTCAGGGGATATGTTGGTGGGAGGGGTGTCTAATGGAACGGAGAGACAGGGACATGGTTGTGCCGTGAGAGGGAACCCGTCTGCCTGGCTCTGAGGTGCATGCGCAGGGAGGTGTCGGCTCCTCGTCCCCCGGTCTGGAGGCGGAATGTGCCTGTCAGTGGTTCCCGAGGAAACCGGTGACCTGGTGGCAAAGGGACCCTGCCCGGCGACAGTCAGGTGACACAGCTGCTGTCCCTGCTTTGCGGTGACTGCTAGGACCACACTGGGAGCTCTCCTGCCTGAAAGTGGTCGCCAAGCTGCGGCTGCCATCCCTTTCAGCGGAGGACTGGCGGCCAACCAGGCGCCATCCCGGCAGTGGCAGTAGAGGAGCCAAGGCAGTCAGCTACTCTTGGGCACGCTCCGCTCTGAACTCATTTTAACACCTGCGGCTAGCCGCTAATGTTGCATCGCTGGCCGTTGTCGTCAGCCAATCGGAAGCCTGGGAGCGGGGCCGCTTGGATGATATCCGCAAAGCTTTCACTGTCAAAAAGTATGGCCACATCGCATGGATTTCTTCAGCTGATCAATGGGAATAGTGATAGAAGCAAAGCTGACAGCTCTTGTGAGGATGAGGCTGCATTCTGGGAAGAGACCTCAGAGCGCTTTCCTGTTAAGACCTTCCACCCACCAGCTTACCGCTGCCATGTCAGGACACACAGTGCTGTACATTGTTTATGTGCTTTGCCGGATACCATGGAAAATTTATATAGCTCACAGTTTAATGATCCATTGCTGAAGTAAATATATGTATTGAGGTTAAATAAACGCCCTGTGGGTTTTTTTTTACAAGAAGAATGTCACACCAAGGATTCAAACCTGCAACCTACTTATCACAGGTCTGGATCCCCAACCACTCTGAATTTTAAGTAGCAGGGAAAGTACACTCGGTAGACAGGTTCTTTCTCACTTTGAAGATGCTTTGCCCCAGGTTGGTAAAATGCAAGAAAAAAGTGGGAGCAGTCTCTGTTAAGAGGGGCCTTGCAGCATTGTGATCTGACAAGGTACTATTCTGCTCAGATAGGGACAATTCATTTAAAAAAAACATAATTATAAATTAGCAGTATGACTAAATTACCTTTTTTTTTTACATCTATGAGATTAATGATTTATGCTTTACCAACCATGCCATTTGCTAATTGTTCCACAATTAGCACTTGGAAATCATGACTGCATGATGGCCTGCTGTTTCAGGACCTGTGGTTTTAACTCCGCAAGGGTCGGTGATATTACATTACATTACATTATAGGCATTTAGCAGACGCTCTTATCCAGAGCGACTTACACAACTTTTTACATAGCACTTTACATTGTATCCATTTATACAGCTGGATATATACTGAAGCAACGCAGGTTAAGTACCTTGCTCAAGGGTACAACGGCAGTGTCCTTACCCGGGATTCGAACCTGCGACCTTTCGGTTACGAGCGCAGTTCCTTACCCACTGTGCCACACTCCGTCCCTATGATATGCTAAGTGCATTGTGTCAGTCGCACATACAGCTGTGAATCTGACATGTCTGCTATGTTCGGTTGTAAAGTCTCACATTTTTCCTTGACCTTTGTTTCACGGCAACCTCAGTATAAATCTTTATGTAGATTTCTTGCCCCTGTAATTGACTGTGAAGAAAGTGCATGAATGAATACAGTTATGTCTGAGACTGAGTCTTTTGCATGCTGGTAACCTCTCTCGCTGTTTGCATTGGCCTTGTCCTCATCACCATTGGCATCATTTATTTCCACTGTTCTTGGCAATGTTGAGTCTCGTCATTCGCAATCCTATAATCATAGCTCTGTCAGCTTCCCAGAGCACGCTCACTCTCAATGCACGCGTGAGATTGTTTGGGTGAGTGGAGATCAGCATTCGTCTCCCCCGCTGATTTCATCCCTCGCTAGCAACAACGGTGATGATGGCTATTTTAATTCTGTTACACTTCAGCGGGAAACGATTCCCGTTTATCGAACCCGGGCCCCAACCAACTCCTCCGAAGGAGCACAATAACTGTGTACATGGAGAATGGGTTATAGGGTCTTAGAAGTGCTTTGACAATCTTTATCCCATCAGATAAGAGGCACAAAGTAAATTAACACACGTGATGGGGGGCAAGGAAGGCATTGCCTCTTCCACAGTGTGCAGCCATGAGTACTGCAGATAAGGGCTGTCATTGATGAATTGGATTTTTTAGCCCATCAACATTTGCAGCCATAACAAAATGGAGAAAATAAAATAACATTCCAAAAAATTGAGATAGTCCTCTGGAATTGCTTGTAGGGAAATTGAATGTATTCGCCTTTGCGCGAGTGGAGTCTTTTTATCTAGATGTGTACTATTCACTGAAGTATTAGTCACGAACTGTCTCTGTTACATACACACACAAGTGTGGCTGTGTATATGCATGCATGTACAGTGTGTGTGTGTGTGTGTGTGTGTAATATCACTCAAGTGTTGTTTATGAATTCTCTATTGCTCACATACTGTACACATACACGCTTGACCACACCCATCAATACTGAAATGCATGATGATTATAGGAGAAGTAGGGGACACGTACAAATGAAATGTGAAGATGTTTAGCATCGGAAACTAAATGGTTTAATTGACAGCCAACTGTGAATTGTATTGTGCTACTCAGAAGGGTCTGTGTAGACTGCATTGTTGTTCAAGCGTTTACTTTGAACAACAAAACGGCTGGAGCGGTTCAGTGATGTGCTGAGAAATACACGTGTGTCCTTTTTTTGCCACACTTTGCACTGAAGGTAATAAAAAGCACTTCAGTACATTTTTTATCAATGATTTAATTTATATAGATTGATTGCAATAGGCATAGAAAGAATCACTGATCTATACAAAGGCACACACACAAACAAACACACACGGGCACGCAACGGGCGCACACGTATTGTATATGCAGTTGCGGTAGTGCTCGGCTGGAAGCTGCAGATCACCATAATCCTATAAGTATAGCAGTTCCCTATAACAACTGAGCTATGCTGCACTAGAGGGGGGAAATATTGAATAAAAACACTGCTGAAGCATTGATTCCCCATTCATATTAGCAGCCTTTGAGCTGGAAAGACATTCAGTTTCAGCTTGACTTGCCTTTGTTTGTGTGTTTTGAGGCTACGCAGAGTGAATTGTATGTTTGTTTTTTTTTTGGGGGGGGGAGATTGCCAAACAGCCATATACCAGCAGCCTACCATTGCGGAGGCTGGAGGCTGCACTCTTCTTCTGTGGTGATCCCTGTGGGAGATAGGTTGGTATGGGGCTCTGAGAGAGATTTACTCAATGTGCTCTCACTTTACCAGAATCACAGGAGGATGCAGAACTGAGAACTATTTTTTTTTTTCCTTACTGTTCACACTTTATAAATCCCAACTTTATGGCTGATCAGGGGAAGAGAACTCCATTTCCCCCTCCTCTGGCATTCGCCTGCAGTTGTTGACAACTCGTAGGCAACAGGCTGCACTGTACTGGGAAGTCTGGCAAACGGTCTTTCATAAAGGGGCGCTGCAAGGGCCGGTAAATTCTGTTTCAGGTGCCTTTGGAGACAATGAGCAAAGCAGCAAAGCTCTGCCAAGCCCTACACAACCCATATATTTCCTTGTTAAGCATCTAAAGCGTTTTTGGCAACGGCAGACCCCATATTTATGGTGCTGGTTTAGCACTGGGGCAAATACTAGTAAACACTGTGCAGGGATATTGGCGGGGGGGAGGGGTCTCAATAAAATGCCAGCAGGATTATAATGTAATGAGTAGTAGGCTAAGCAGAGAGTGGCTTGAAATGGTCTTGGGGAAAAAGGTCTGAAAAGGAAAGGAAAACAATGTAGATGTTGCTGAAGAAGTAGTTTATATGCATTGAAGCAGTGAGGGACAGCAAGCTGACCCCTTCTGTGCAGGTGGTAGACCTTTTAACTCGCTGCATTAATAGTTTCTTCTGGTTGGAGCTCAAATGCATTTGGTAAGATCACAGAAATGTGACCTATGAGATTGCAAGAGAAGATGTATTATACTGTAGCAGACAAAATAATAGTAAACTGCCTGAGAAGAGGCAGGCAAAAGTCGTACTTGAATAACGCTCAATATTGGATACACACACACACACGCACGCACACACACACGCATGCATACACACACCCTCTAATACGCCTGCACACACAGAGGCGCTCAAGCACATGCATGCATATGTATACACATCCCATCTCAGAATCAGATGTCGGACACATGCACACACATGCACACTAAGCTACTAACTCCATTGCACATGGGCAGATCAATATTTCTGTTGAATGTCCATGAGCATCCATGAAATGAGCTTCCACATTTGAGCTTCCTGTGTTTTGCTGAAAATTACATTTGCACAAAGACATAAATATATGAACATTTAACTGAATACGAACATGTGCCAGCAATGAGCTCAAGCCAAAAGCCTAATGCATAAACTGCAGAATGCGTAAGCATGCAGAAGTGTGTGCAGGATTGCCACTGTTATTGTTTGCTGTGCTTCACTTTCATAGTTGTTCACCCGGAAAAGCGTTGCGCCTTGAAGATGTCACATAACGTATCCGTGCTCTCTTCCTTCCTCAACCCCACCACCCCTTAAAAGGGGGAGAGAGAAAAAAATCCAGTCAGAAATCAAATTAATAACTTTAATGAATTTTTAAGTTGGAATGTTTCAGGACATTTAGTGCTTTTTGTGGCTGCTGAATGGGTAAAATGGGTCTTTATTGAGTGGATTAGTGCTGTCCTTTAAATGCATGATGCTGATGGCTTTGTGTCCTCCTTCCCCCAGCTGCATCCCATTAACGCCTCTGAGATAAGTGATGACTGCTGGGCCTCTGCCTTTTCTCTACCTTCCCTTTTATTTCTTATTCACCTTCCCATTCGAAGGGAGGGGGTTGAATTTGTAACGTAATGTCGTATTTCCTGTGCTGTCCTCAATGACACTGAAAACACATCCATTCTTTAAAGCGGCACACTATCATGCCTAGAGGGCAAATCGCTGCTGTCCCAGTTCTTCTGCGCCCTCATACCATTTTTAATAATCTCGTTTCTGCCATGGGCTCTTTTCTTTCTTCTCTCAAAAACAATATTGTTCTGGTTTTATGAAAAAAGTAATACCTGCAACATGGGAAAGGGGACATTTTTTATATCCTCGTGTATTCGAAAGCCGTGCTTCATCAAAGCAAAGCAGTCTATTTGTTTAACGCAAAATAAAAGGAAAATTGTTTAATTAATGAGTAGCCGTGGCTGATGGTGTAAAAGTGTCTGATGCTTTTAAGGAAAAGAAATGTATGAATTACAAATAAAATTGTACCATCGAGTTCATCGTGCTGTACATCTTTGATGTTATTCTGTGTGCAGGGACACCAAGTGAAGCACAACAGTCTGCAATGCCATCAAAAGCTACAGTGGATTCTGATTCGCCCTCTGATCTTAGTCTCTCTGGACACATACAGAGTCCTCCTATGTGCCTGCAATTCTCACATCGGGATGGGAGCGGGGGGTGCCAACGTCATGCCGTTTTTCCACTTGCAAGCAATACAGAAACCAGCCCCTGCCGCTCAAAGACAACCAAGAGGGAGAGGACTGCTCAGTGGTGTGCTTAGAGTCGTGAAGAAAATCCTTAACTGAGCATTACATTTTTTTTTTTTCTTTTGCGGCTTCCAGAGTTAGCCAATACGTCTACCGATAGCACTGTGAGCCTGCTCGACTGAATATGAGCTGCTCTTTCTGTTACTGGAATTTTTTTAAATGGCCTCCAAAAAACCTTAACTATAAACTATTGAACATAGTCTTAAAATATTCTAAAAGCATTGCCGCTGTGCCTCAAGCAGTTAATATATATTTATTTTCTTGACTTTGCTTAATTTTTCATTCAGCACTTCAGAACTAAGTGGCAAAGCAATGCTTTACGCAGTTGTGAATTCAAGGTTTAACGTAGATATATATCGTTTTTACTGGCAAATCTTTCTTTTGCCAACCATGGTAACATAACCACATTTGCTTTAAGGTTATTATCTTGTACCATTTATGCAATTAGTAAAGTTTGCTGTTCTATGAAAAGGCACATTTTCTGATGTTCTATAAATGTGTGAAATAGTGAGGTGCTTTGAATGAGACTGTTTCACTCCACCACTCACGTTTCAATCCCTCCTCTCCTCATTCCCTTTTCTTGCTATGTATTATCACTAGATTCATGAACCCCATTTACAAGACTGGATGTTTTGTTGTTATTATTGTCCAACATAAGTAGGTCACCAGTTCTCTCCAAATGATTTTCTGTACTGGCCTGAATATTATAGTTATGTCTTCCTAGAGGAAACGTGCGCACACACACACACATACATATTTTCTTTTTATACATTTTATAAACATGATGTGATGCTGAAGAATTGCCTTGTGTTCCTTGTGTAACACATGAGGTGTTACTGTCATTTCGATTCAGGCAAAATGTGCTCATTTCTAATGTTACACCTGAGCATGCAGTTCATTTTCTCTTGCCTCCTAACCTCCATGCAAACTCAATGTCTGGTTCCCTTCTGTGCGCACCATGCATCTGTGTGCTATTTAATGTGCCTCTCTTCACGACACGAAAAAGGTAGCAGTCAAGTCATCAGTGTCAACATTGGCATTGTGGTAACATTTGGGTTAGAGGTGGGGGGAGGGGGGGAGGGGGGGCTTCCATTTTGTACTCTCTTACACAGAGCTGTCTGACTTGCTCCACATAAAACAGCATCGCTCTTTGAAATTCTGTTAGTGCATGTTGTTATTACCATTTATATTAAGAGCACCCGGGACATATAGCTATGTCTGAAACATGCTCTACAAGGCGAAGGTACGTTTTTATTTCTTCAGAGAGGGGGCCGCAAAGTATATAAAAATGTTTTTGACATGTTCGTAAGTCAAGCCCCACGCTGGCGAACGCACAGGTAGAAATTGCCTTTGAGTAGTAAGAATGGATTTCATTCATATGCGGTGAGAAAAAAGGAAAAGAAAACAGTGTCGGTCAGGAAGAGGAAAAGAGGGAGGGGGGGGTGAGCAGGAACATGTTGGAGAAGAGAGGAGACGGGGAGGGGAGGGGAGGGGTGAGGAATCTTTGGGAACAGAGAGGGGATTTGCTTTGGCAGCGCGCTCGTTCATCTCCCCTCCGACATTGACGGCCGTTGTTTCAGAGGAATAAGTGGGCAAATCAATAAAGGGGCTTAGCTGCTCAGACCCAACATGATGAAAAATGGAGTGGAGTGCGATGCAGGTGTTCTGCCCCCTTTGAGGACGCTTAGAATATTTGTAATAATAATGCATTAGCGTGTCACCCGTTCATATGGCTACATAATACCCTCGTTTTTGTTTTTCTTCTCTTTAAATTTTTTCCCTCCCATACTGTGGCTATAATTAGACTCAAATCACGGCTGCCTCGGTGTGTAAAATATGCACATGTGTACACGTGTTTTAATTGGTTGCTACTCACACCCACATGCATTTAAGCCCAGTGTAGGGGAAAGTCCATTGAGAACGAGGGAGACATATGACTGTGTAATCGCACACGCCTAAGTTAATCTGAGAATTGGCTTGCGCTGGATCTTCGCAGTAATAATGTATGAGCACCGTGGGTTTTTACACACGCACGCAAACGGGGCTGAATTCTTAATGAGTCACGCGAAACAGCACAAATTAAAGCAGCCATTGCATATTTAAAACTCACAAGCAAGGATTATAAATCATTTAAATTGTGCAAAGGTATGAAGGCTACCAGTTTCAGTCTGCATTCATTGAACCTCAGCATTTTTATGTGAGATCCTCCAGCCGTTATCTGACCTTGTCCCATGTCCTTAAAGGCATACTATTCATGATTTTTTACTTTAAAACTATGATCAAATAACCATGCGTATCTATGGCATATGTATGATGCACTGGCAATCTCTGTCTTTATGCACTTTTGCCAAATTTGTGCACCTTTATCCGTATTTGTTATTTTTAAATTGTGTTTGGGATATTTCTGGGCAATCTCTTCTGTATGTTAACAAAACCGCTATGTTAGGTCGGGCACTCGGGGTGAGTGGGCGGGGTTAAACACAGAACCACAGCGTGGCTAAAACAATCCTGCACAGTATGCCTTTAAGTATCTGTTGTTGTTCCTTTTTTTCTGTTCTTTTGGACCCTCTTTTAAATTTACTCCACTCGTCTTTGTACGAGGTCGGTGTTGTGCTTGAATATATTGGGCAGAAGACAGATATGCAGTCAAAAGGTCTGGGTTATTTGTTCCGAGAACTCACCTGAGGATGAGTTTATTGTCCTGTTTTACAGTACTTACTCTTGGAGTCCTCTCTGTGGATGACCTAGTCTATAATACTTTCCTGTGTGTGTGTGTGTGTGTGTGTGTGTGTGTGTGTGTGTGCACATGTGGGTATACGTATGTGTTCTCCAAGTCCTTGGAACTTTATCATAATTGGCACAAGATTTATTGTAATAAGCTTGGATGAAGGACAAATTGGTCCAAGGAATTGTAGTTGTTGTTTCCCACGTTGAAGACTTGATTAAACTGTGCCCTTGTAATTGAGCATTTTCTGTGGAATATGGTCATTATTTTCTGTCGTTTTAAATCTGCTTGATTGTTGAGTAGCAGGTTTGTGTGAGTGCAGTCTAGTATAGATTGTCTGTGCCAAACACAATGAGTAAATTAAGCCTTAGAGACAGCTAATTGGCTAATGCAGTTAAGAGTGTTTGAATTGAGATAGATGGTCAATATGTTTATCCTTGAACACTTAGAAGAACGACAAATGATCACCCTTAGCCCCCTGTTAAAGGAACTCGGGAAACAGCTGATTAGTTTTAATTAGCAGATTGGGTGACTTCTCTTTGTGACTTTGATTTTAATGAGAGATGTTTATTGGTTTTTCACAATTGTTCAATTGCCAGTACAGCTGCCAGCTGGAATTGTGTCATTATTGGTTAAAGGAAGTCATATTTCTCAAAGGTGACCCTCGCTGAGTTAGAGCAAGGGTTCAAACCCAAGAAGCCTTGAGCAGATCGAATCAGTTGACAGGCAGGCATTTGACAGATTCGAAAACCATTCCTGAAAAACAACAAGCCACCATTTTCAAAGGCCCCCATCCACAGAAGATGCTGTGCTGCTGTGTAGATCCAAGAGATTTGGCAAGAGTCTCTCTGAAATCGCCCTCCTCTGAACTAAAGGAGCACGAGGAACGACAGATCCCCCAAGGCAGCGATGCATGTTTCTGTTTTAGCCGTTTTATGAGAGGAACGTTAGCGAAGCGCCCAGGGTCTTTGCTTCTCCCTCTTCTGCAGGCCTGTCTCTCTGTGTTTGGTGCAAGGGGAGGTCCTGTCTAATCTCCCTATTGGGACAGGCGGGTGCTCTGTCGCCCTTCACAAGGTCAGGATTTATTCTGAAGGCCACAGAGCCCCTCTCCCAGCAGTCTCCCAGAATGGGCCCTTGACCTCTGCCTCCGGGGCCCAACTTCACCAGTCTCTCATCATGCTCTCGTAGACATAGCCTGCAGTATGTGCATTCAGGGAGAGCAGGGAGCGGGAGGGAGCGGGGGGTAGACCGAAAGAGGACAGAGACAAAGAGAGAAGCTCTCTGTACAGTGCATTGCTTTATTGAAGTTGCTATATATGTTAATATCTTCTAAAATATTTATAACATACATACAACCTTGTGTTGTCATTCTTTTTATTATTGTTATTGCACTTTTTATTATTACAGATTATTTTTTACTGTTGCTGTTGCCATTCATTTAAAAAAAGCCCTTCACTGTTTTAGTGTATGCATTTTCTTTTTACTTTTTTGTTTGTTTGTTTTGACAAGTTATTTGCTGTTATTTGGCAGGACAGCATGCAGCCATGCCACTTAAGTATGCCTGGATGTGACGCAGAAGGAGGGAGGGTGAGAGCCAGAGAGCGCTGGCTGGAGCTTTACCGGAGCCATGCTAATGATGTCAATCCCTGACTCCGTTCATCTCAGGATTGAGATCTGTTGAAAAGGCCCATATTGAGGCTTTAGCGCGGGCTTGTGTTTGCTCTTTATTTGGAGGATGGGAATGTTGGCACCGCTCTACCCCTCCGCCAGCCCCAGGGGAGCTCGCGCACTGCTTTGTATGAAGTGCTGAGGGGCTGTGATCAGGCTGGGAGATCAGTGATAACTATGAGCGACCTGTTGTTAATAGCCCTCGCAGAGCCACGCACCCCCGGCAGGATTACAGCGTGCGCTTACAGACCTGATAGAAATCTGTTTGCTCCCGTAAGCCTATGCATATTTGTACAGGGTTTTCAAGCAGCTGGGAAAGACTTGGCATTTTAGCACATGTTTGTTTTCACGCATATCAATGAGATTCCCCAGTAAACTTGTTTTGGATTTTTGCCATTTTTTTTTTTCCAAACATGGCAAAGTGTCTTATTTGAAATTAACTTTTTTAAACACAACATTTGACATCGTTTGTTTCCTTAAAAGCTATCCTGAGTCTCTGTGACACAGGAGGTTTCATAAGCACTGTCTCGGAAGGCTTTTTTATATTAATGCACATCATAATGACCAGATTGCTTGGAGGTCAACACACTTGGAGATGACTGTTGAGTGAGAAAGCCCAGCCAATCCTTTCTGGTGGGCAAAATGATAATGTAGCCAGCTACAAGGCCTCATTAAGTGAAGATAATGTATTTTGGAATGGCTGTCAATGGCACGGGCACCTCTTTTTTTCCATGCGTCTGAATAAATTATCAGCACGTCTGGATGTGAATGCGCAAGTAATTTGCCACTTAGCATAATCTATTATCCACAGTATTGCAAGACCCTATGATTCATCCCATTATCCCTCCAAATACAGCCGCCCCGACGTGTTCCGCAGCACCTACTCGCAGGAGTAAAGTGAAGCGGGGGCCGCCGGAATCATTATCCGAGCCATCGCGGTGCCCGCGCTCTCCGAACAGGCCATTTTGCTCGCCGTGCTGCAGGAGGAGTTCTCCCCAGCAGCACGGCCTCAGTCACGAGCCCAGGGATGGGTTTTGCATTCCTTCTGCATCGCGGATCATTTTCCAGAATACAGATGAAGGATGCTGCGCTGCCTGTCATTCCTTCCTCGCCGCCGAATGCAATCTGACTGCCCAATCGCAGCCTTTTGGCGCGGAAGACGGCGTAAATATGCGAGACCTCGCGCCGCAACTCCGGCTTCGGCCTGTTTACCAAACGACGTCTAGACCGGCCCCGCTGACGCTTTGTGTGCTTCGCGTGCTTCCGCATTCATCGCAGGGATCTTATTATTATTATTTTCATTAATCATTGTCAGGGAGACGCCGGAGCCTTCCCTGAAAGCGTTTAGGTTCATTTTGTTCTGTTATAAATGCAAAAAAAAAATGCACGGTATGCCATACATATTAGGAGAACACAGAAGCGTTTACCGCAGAAATAGATCAAAGGAGCCGCAAATAAGGCTTTATGTAAGGATTAGGGTGGTGTGGAAAATGAAACTGGCACAATATTGACAATGTTTATCTAGAAATACATGTTTTTTTTTTCTTCTTTCGTTCCTTTTTTTTTCACTAGCACATATTGCGCTGCCTGACAGCTTCATTTTTTCCCCCCCCGCACGTCAGTGCATAAGTAGATCGGGAGAGGTTCTGTCATGCCTAATGTCGGACACAGTTTCAGAAATGAAAGGTGCTCGTTTGTTAAACTCAGCCACTGTCTGTGGCTCCACTGAGGCTTCACATTTCCTGCCTGGTTTTGGGCGAAGGAGAGAATTCTGCTTACGCCGCCGTCCTTCCCTCATCGCCTGCATCTGATGGGGGCTCGGAGAGCAGTGCGGGGGCCCCTGGGGGCCCTCAGGGGCTCGTGTGCCGTCGCTGTGATGCACATCCTGTGCGGCTCAGGCACTCTCACCTTCAGAGAATTGCGGGGCGAGTGTTTGCCGCGTGACGCAACGGAGGCTGTGCAGATCGCATGCCGCACGCGGCGCAAAGCGCTTCGTCGTGGGGCGGGTGTGAGCTGGAGTCCCTGTGACTCAGACTGCACGTCTCCATGACAACCGCTGGATGCAGAGGGCGGGTTTGCGCCAGCGAGAATCCGGAGAAACCGGAGCCGGTGCCTAACAAAGTACCTTGACCTCACTGTCTGCGATATTCAAACAGGGAAAGGCATTAGCACTGTGATGTGAAAAACATTCAAGGTCAGTGGCGCAGCCAGAGGGGCTAGCTCAGGGGTGGGAAAGCTCATTCCTGGACGGTTGGCGTGTATGTCGGCTTTTTCTCCTCCGCCAATTACCCCTCCTCAATTGGCTAATTAGCTGTATACTCCAATGCTGGTCCGTCTGAAGATTAGATTAAAGTGAAATATTTCATAAACACATGTAAACACATGGATATATATATATATATATATATATATATATATATACTCTAGCTAAAGAAAATGTAACATTTCAAACTTAATTTATATTTTACTTTGTGAGCCCTGGTATTTAAAAATTAGCACTAGGGCGTCTTCAATTTTTTTAAATTCTAAAACTGTAATGCATTCAGCAACCAAGTTCCTGCTTTCTTAACCAATGTTTTGCTGCTAAAACAAGCCCATTCTTTTTTTTCTGGACTGTCAGAAAAGGGTTTGGCTTTCTTTGTATGAACAGTGTTGAAATGGGACCTCATCCCAGTGATTTTCTTCTTCTTCCTTTTCGGCTGCCTCTGGGTGATTTCCATGCATTCTGCGGAACATTCTGGCTTTGTGATGTGTCATCTCCATCACTGCTCTCATTTTCATGTGGGACGGCGTCTGTATTCAACAGAGTGAACATGTTTTTCACTATTGTTGAGATGTCTGTTTGCATTTATCTCTGTCATAGGTTTTGTCATAATCACTTTGGCTTTCTGCGGTGTCTCTCTCTGAAGATGTTTTCCTGGAACTGCTCGAGATATCGTTTTGTCCTCTCTCTTTACACAAATTTTGAAATTGTGTATTGTCAGTTCTCCCTTCCTGTCTGGTTCAGTTCCGGAATAGCTCGCCCTGTTGCTTCTCTGGCTACTGTACACTGTTCACACCACGTAATTGAGGCATCTCCCAGACTAAACAGATCTCAAATTTCTAACAGAAACTGACGACTTGCATAAAGTGTTTGGTAAGGCAGCTAGCTCTATAAGCATTTTGCTATAACAAGCAATTCCTCCAGTCACTTCTGCTGGGACAATGAGCAGATAATTAGTTGCATTACTACATTGCTAAATTAGTTATACTGAATTTTATGTATAGAACCTAAAAAATGGTTGCTATCTTATCAGAATATTATTCATAATTTTGGGGATCCCATCCACACCCAATGCTGGCATGGTGAGGATTTGATGTTGACCTGTAGGCTACATTTTTGTAACATTTTTTGTAACATTTCAGCTAGCATATCACTCTGAACATTTATAAAGTGACACACAGTTAGAACACTGATAGATTTAAAGAGTATTTGTAGCCTACTATACATACTGCGCATAAGATATTGTGTAACTAAGCAGGCATTGGAACAGGCATTGTTAACCTTTTCCTCTCTTCCTTCCAGATGCAGATCTATATGTACAACTCAGATGATTTTGACAGCCTCCACGCAGCCATTCATGAAAACAGAATAATTGCTGCCATGGCAGTGTTCTTTCAGGTGAGATTTGAGTTTTATATACCTTTTTTTGTTTGTTTTGTAGATCACTGGGATTCTAATGAGCTCTCTCTTTTTCAAAATAATATATCTGTTATTAGGTATGTAAAAAAATTCCCTTTTGGGGAAAGCATTTATGTCATAGTGGCTACCACTGTTGTGCTTTGGCAAAGCACAGAGTACTGGCGCTGAAAAGCTTCTGTGGTAGCCCCTTTGACCTAAGTGTGTTTTAGTTTTTTGAAGGGCGTTTCTTGATTTTATGTCCATCTTCTTTTGGATATTACAGCTGATGATTTGTTGCATTACTTCTGATTCTTCACAGGCCTTGCTCCCAGGAGCACTCTTTTTGATACAAACTTTTGATGTTTTCATTCCAACAGCTTATTTATCCTCTCGTTAATAATGTATCACGTGTTTGTTTTTTCGTCTTGTTTGAATGGGATGTAAGTTGTCAGTGCTCTTGCAAACATCATATCAAAAGAAGGCGAAATCAGGAAAAAAGTGTGTCCTTTGAAGTGTACACGTTTCTCAGAAGGAGAGAGTTAAAGTGCCTTTTGTGTGGTTCAAGCAATGTAATGTAATGTAGAGGGATATTAACACAGTGTCATCTTTGTTGCTATGAATTGGCAGGATTAAGCTCATTTAGTAGATTTGATACGTTGGATTAGATACCTTGCCATCTCACTTGCTCAAAATTCTCCAGTTCAGATCCTTTTCCCACAGAATGGTAATGGTATTTTCTCAATAAAGAGGTAAAAGTGCAGTATTGGAATATGTCATGACAGTGCTGCTCCTGAGGCAGAATTATCATGTCAGCAGAGCATACATCTCTTGCAATATATAGTATTCTATCAGGATGGTCTCCTCTCTCATGACAGATGATGTCTCATCAGGATACCAGAGTCCCCAAACAAAGGATCATATATGCTGAGAGTGGAATGGCACCAGTGTCATTATCAGTATCATTTCATTCCCCTTTTGTTGGTCTCTGACCCTGTGACACTGTGTGTCAAATCATTCCACTCAAGGCCATTAAGAGGCTTCGGTACGAGGCTGTAAAGGACGGCTGTGCTTCTATGTGTACATTCACATGAATCTTTCATGGATTGATGTTCTGGTGATGAGATGTGGTTATGGTGGACATTTGCACATATATAGTTATGTAATGTCTGCATTTCTAATCTTTTTCTCCTTGTAGTATTTTATTTGTTTTGCTGCCTTAACATTATAACCTAGGAAATTTGATCAAAGGTACAATCAACAGCTTCAAGATACCAGACCATACCTTGGAGAGAAACTAACACTCGTATGCTAATGGAAATGATAGAGAAATGGTGATATAAAGTATTCTGTTTCGGTTTATGCTGCTTATGTTGTCACATATCGGTTGGCATTTTTTCTGGTTTATTGTGTGTTTTATATGGTCACATTTCACATATCATTTCAATGCGTTTTGCAACCTATAATGCACAAGTGATTGAGGTAAATCACATGCTTTTGGACAGCCAGACGGGGCGTCTGGTCTGGCTTTGGAGGCTGTGCTTTGTAGTGGCGCAGGTGAGTGAGCGAGTGAGCGTCTGGATACGGCGGAAGAAAGGAGGAGAAAGCTGAGGGGGAGCGAAGGCCGTTAAATATGAATGAAACCGATTGCCCTCACTTCTGCAGGCTTTGATGTAACACTGGCTCAGGGCAGGCCGTCGCGCAGAGCGCGTGTCGACAGCGACTGGATCCAGGGCCAGAGGACGCTGAGAGCGGATCGATGGCGGTGCTTTCTGTCAGCCGCGGTCCAGGGGAGCGTAGAGAACGGCGGCGCTTCTGAGCGTGCGCCGGCTGACTGTAGAGCGGCCGCAGGACCTGCCGGGTTAATGGTGGCAGCGGGCTCAGCGCATACAGCCTCTCTCGCACACGGCCAGCTCATGCACCGGACGCAGCGTACACACAGCGTTCCACTGTGCACAAAGGGAATGACGCTAATACATAACGCATACACACTTATACACTCACATGCCGACATACACACATAAAGATATAACGCACGGACATTAATTCCAAATGTGCACACAAGTAACAATGTGCACACATGCTCACACGCATACGCACACACACATGCACGCTCACAGACACACACAAACAGGCACATGTACACATTGTCACCTAAGTGACAGGGTATTCAGGGTATTCACTCAGACTGGTGTTGTTTGTCACAGCCTGGTGGCTGGAGTTAAGATTGAAAGCTGATGGGTCCTCAGAGGGCCATTATCGTGAAGAAGCAACAAGTGGGGAAGGAAGGTTTTCCTGTTTGGTGATAACCTTAAAGCTGTCCTTCTCCCTCCATCTGTTCACACATCCCCGGCTAGCTCTTTTCCTCACCACTCCAGCCTAACAAATCAATACAGGAGACCACAACAAGCAGGCTGGGTTCAAATACCACACGTATTCAAATCTCTCAGTGTATCTGTGTATGTGTGTTTGTGTCGGTGTGTGGGTGTGGGTGCGTGCGTGAGAGAGGGAGAGAATGCGAGAGTGCCGTGAGTGTGTCTATGTGTCAGTGTTTATGACTGTGTACATGTTTATAGATCATGATGCTGTGCATTAATTAAACCATTTCAGCTGCCAAGGAATAGTATGGCCCAATAGATCTAGTGTCTGTTCAGGCACACATCACATCCAGTTCTACCGTCCTCCCTTTCACTTATCTCACAAAATATCCATCATAGTTTCCTCCCCCCATTTATTTTACTGTCTGTCCAAATCCAAGTTCACTAGTCTCTCACTATGTGAATGCACCTGAGTTTATACTTAGTAAATAAAAAGTAGTCTGAGTCAGTTAAATCAAAGCACAAGAGGTACATGCGATGAGTATGTTATTCGTCTTTTAATATTGAAGCTATACTGAAGTATTAATACTTGTTCATTTTTAAATATATTTCTCCAGTAAACGCTGCCTTTTGTAGTGGAGAACAGTGTACATTTTCATAATAAGGGCAGGTCTGCTGTGTTTGCCTGTGTCTTTGTTCTCTATATTTAGTCCTCCAAATGCACATTCTTCTGCTTAATTGCTGTGTGCAGAAGTAATTACAGCTGCTATTTTCAATGTGCAAACATGGTGATTTGTAAATAGCATAAATACACGTCCAGAGGTGAGATGGTTATTCTTCAGCTCCCAGGCAGGCTGAAATGGGACACAGGTGCAACTACGGCAAGCGGGAAGAGACATGCATGAGTCATACTGCACTATATAGCGTCCCTGTATCGTGTTTACAAGAATTAAAGCCACACTGTGCAATGAGGTTCTTTTCTTTTAAGACACAATTTGATTTAGTGGACCCTCGTTGCAATGCTTCAGTTAATTAGTTAAAATATTCTCTCCCCTCAGGGGGGAAAGCCAGAGAACAGAGGGGGGAGAGGGGTTAATTGAACGTGGAATGATAAGTAGGTTGGCGTTCGGCGTTTCTCCTCTGGTTCTGGACGTCGGCTCTTTTGGGGACCGACGGCGGTGACCGTCGGCGCGGTATCAATCGGAAAGGGCGGGCGGGCGACCCCGGTTCCCGCTGAGGTTTGCGGGGAGACGCGCTTTAAAAGGCAAACATTAATAATGAAAGTGCGATTCCCCCGCCGCCGGCGTCGTCCTGAAGCAGGCAGATCTGGCACAGAGCTGCTAAAATAAGCCCCTTGCTGATTGGGCCTCCCAGTTCAGCGCAGTCTTTTCCCATCCGCGCGACGCTGCCCGCTAACTCCTGCAGCCCCAGAGCTCTGGGATCGGCCATTTGGTCCTGGGCAGCCGCCGTGCCTCCAATCAATCAGCTCCCTGCCTGCTCGCGGGCCCCTGTCTCTCCCGCCTCGGCCCTTCATCCGTCTCCCCGTTCAGCCGGGCGAGTGCCAGGCCGGCCCTGGGAGGCGGGGCGCGGGGAATCGCCACGGCCGCGACGAGGGAAGGGGGCGGGGAGAGCTGCAGCCGGAGAGGGAGAGGAAGCCGTTGTTCCTGCTCGCCGTCGATTGTCGCCGTTTCGTCACTCGCCGCCCCAGAGAACGCTGCTGCTGCGGCTCCCTTGGCCTCGCGGCCCCCTTTTGAATTCCGTTTCATGTCGGGAGCCGTTGAGAGCGGAGGCTCCAGCGCACCGCGCGGATCTCCCACAGGCCTTTGAAACTGCACCGCGCGCTGCGTCGGAGGAAGGAACAGAGGCCAGGGGGAAGCCGAGGGGCCGGTGGAAGCACGTAAACGCTTTCCTGTGCGGCCCCTGGGATGGCTGTGCTGCTGGGCCGGACTCAGGCCTGCTGCAGTTCCACTGCTCGGGCCCCAGAGCTCGCCTGGCCTGGGACCAGCAACAGGAAGCCCTATTTATATCCTGGAGTACTATCCTGCGCAGGGAAACTTCAGGCAAATAAAGTGCTTTGGAGTCGACCAAAATGGATGGCTTGGGGCTCCTATTTGTCATTTTTAGCCTGCAGGAAATGAATGTGGAGAAGCGTTCTCTTGTTTTACTCTGACAGTTTTGATGGTAGTGTACAAACAACCTCTGCGCAGGAAGCTTAGCAGTTATTCTGTTTGTTTTGTGTGTGTGTGTTTATGTGTGTGTGTGTGTGTGTGTGTGTGTGAGTGTGTGATCCCTGTGTGAACCCCCAACAACAGGCTGTTTTTCAAAATAATCTATAGCACTGTTTCCCTCGCTAGAGAATGGCAATATCTGCATGCCATTGCAAACAATCCCTCCTGCTGTTGCCAACCATCCTCCCCCCCATTAAAAAATAATCATAATAAAAAATAACTCTTTCTAATTTTGCCTTGGAATGAAAGGCTTATGATCATCAAGTGTTTTTTTCCCTCTCATGTGTGTACTGGTGAAAGCCCAACATGCACAAATCTACTCCCCACCACAGTGCCTTTTTCCTTCTCTTCCTTTAACTCACACCATTATTTACAGAGCTGTTGCATGGAGTGATTTATTGATTTATTTATGTATTTATTTTTAATCCCAAGTCCAGAGCTGTAACAGAATTGCCAATGATCATGTCTGTCCCCATTCCCCGCCCCAGCCACGGTACTGAACACCACTGGAGCTAGGATGTAGTAATCACCACATAATACGAGCATATGTGCTGCTCTCAATCCCTCCTGAAAAACCGCTTGATGAATAAAGCATGGCCGTTTCTGACACGAGCGTGTAACTGCATGCATAGTTAAATTCCGAAACTCAGCCTCCTATCAACAGTTTATGTCTCGTGCACGTCTTGAAAAACAAGACTATGAATAATAAAGAGTACGCACACAGCAAGAATCCCTGTTCCTCTGCTGCTTTGACATCAGTACGCACTCAAAAGGACGCAGAGGGGCTTTTGACTGGCCTCTGCGGTACAGTTGAGGCCCGTTGCGGTTTGCTGGGGTGTCTGGTGAGCGGGTGGCTTCTGCCCGCCGTCCCCTTGGGCGGGGCGCGTGTTCCGACTCGGAGATGGTCGTGTGAGACGAGAGCGATCCGCCGCCGCTGGGCGTAGAGGCCAGATCTGAGGTGCAGTCTCTTGTTCCTCCGCAGGTCGGGGTGAAGGACAACCCGGCCGTGGACCCCATCATTCATGGACTGAAGGGCGTGGTCCATCATGGTGAGTCCTTCTCCGCATGCTTACCGTTCACCTCTAGGCGTGGCATTAAATCCTGTACACTGGAGTCCAGCAAGCTACCCAGTTACATACATCAAGTACGTGTGTGTAAGTATATATAAAAGAGGAAAAAAGTATGCTTTGATAATATTGATATGTGATAAAAATGTGAATATTTTAGTGTTTGTGTGTAAAATATAAATTTTATCCGTACCAATACGGATGGTGCTAGATGCGTTTATCCTGTTCGTAAAACTAAATGACTAAAATAACATTTTTTTCAAGGCTTGTTGACGGGGGTAAAATAATGTTTGGGTAACCTCTGACTACCCATATTTATTACGTCTAAACAAACACAATTTAGTATTTAAACCAAAGTAAAGTAAATGTAGAAACCACTGACAACACTGGTTATTTTACTGTGTCCACTACAAGATATGCAGTAACAGACATAAACAGACGACTTCCTTCAAGACACCATTTGTGCTTGAATTACTTGCCTGGATATACTGTAGCCGCAACGTCAAATTACCACAGAAAGAATTCCACACTAACGGCGTAATGTGAAGTTTCCATGACGAGCCTTAGAGCTTCCTTTCTCCAATGCAGATATGTCCCAATTAACAAGTGTAATTGAAGGAGGTCTAATTTTGACATTTAATTGAACCAGTGTTAACACACGTGCGGTGGGTATGCTTGATGTATGTCTCTCATTGTCGTGGTTGTGGTGAGGAGGTCATCGTTCTAGATTTTGCTTAGGTTTGTGGCATGGCATATTGCATTGTAGGTGGCATAAATCAGTCAATGCCACTGTGTCCTTCATCTTTCAGAACTCATTCATTGTTATGGAAATTGATAGGAAGCTGCTGTTAGATGTACTCTATGCTGTGTGTGAATCTGGTCTGTTGTTTTTTTGTGTAAATGTAATACATTTAAAATTTGGCGGCACCCTGAGGGAGTCAAAAATAGATGTAAGTCCTGCCCTTTGAAATGGACAAAAGCATAAAACAATCTACTGAATGCAGAATCTCCCTGCTGTCTTTATCAGTTACCAGCCTTTTAAACCTTTTATCAGTACCAAAGCAGGAGTGAGTCACTGGGTGCGCAAACTGTGGATCTGTATTAGTTCCAACAAATCTGATGTGATGCTTTGTCTTTCTTGTTTAATTCAAACTTTCTGATATTTTAGGCCAGAGTAATTTTGATCTCCATTTTATTAATTTATTAATTTATTTATTTAAAGCAGCATGTGATTGAAAGTCTAATTGTATTTTTGAAGTAAACTCCAGATCAGAATTATTTGGATCACAAATGGTATCTCAAATTCCAGTTCATAATCCAGATCAATCTGAAATATCTGATTGAGTTTTGGAAATCCAGTCTGGTGTTCTGTTGGGATGTGGCTTGGAACTCATCTGACTTTGAGAGCACAAGGAAAGCATAGGCAATACGTACACACACTGCATGCTCTCTAAAATACATCCGCATTCAGGCATATTTCATGCAGATTTGTGTGTTTGTGTGTGTCTGCCTCTCTGCATGTGTTTGTGTATGTGTGTGTGTGTGTGTGTATTTGTGTGTGTACGTGTGTATGTGTGTATGTGTGTGTGTGTGTGTGTGTGTGTATTTGTGTGTGTGTACATGTGTGCGTGTGTATGTGTGTGTGTGTGCACACGCTTGTGTAAAATAAGGAATGACTTGTATCTTATGGTATGTAATGTGACTTCACTGCTTAAATGGCCATGGACTGTAGCCCTGTCTTTTGTTCTCAGCTTAGAAACCAAGTCATGTATGTGTGCTGGTGAATTATAATAGATTCTCTGTTATCAGTTTTGCCCTCGTTCATGCTGAAAATATAAGAGGGGTTTGTGAGGTAGTAAAAACTTCATTTGTCTTGACGATTTTGGGCTTTCGGGGAGATCTGAAGCCCCAGACTGACATCACTGTCTTTGTATCTCATGCCTTTTATGAAACCTTTGTCTAGCAAATTCCCTTAGACTAGCATACTTTGCAGTCTTCAACACCATGCAATCTCTGTACATCACCTTTTGGAATAGTGTTATTTGGACCTCACTGTACCCTGTTAAAAATGTATCTGTTTCTAAGAACAAATGCTTGTTTTATATTCTCATATATTCTCTTCTGTGTATGGTAATATAACCCTCAGTGAGACTGTTAATAAAATTAAGGTTGTTTGCATATTCTTTTCAGAAGTGTATTGTGTGTGTGCGTGTGCGTGTGCGTGTGCGTGTGCGTGTGTGTGTGTTCTGAGCCGCGCTGTGCTGCTGGCAGTAATGTAGCTAAATCGAGCAGAGCTAGCTTCCTCAGGCTGTAGGCTTAAAGGCTGTTGACAGGCTTAGATGAACACCTCAGTTTTGTAATGACTGCTCAGCTCTCCGGTGCATGGAGTGGAGCAGTTGATGTGAAAGACGGGTGTGAAAAATTGTAGCCTTGAGATCATTTTAAGGATAATAATATGCAAAGAGAAATAAATAGATACATTTAAAACACACAGACATATTCTCTCTGCTGGCAGGCACTGGGAAAGAAGGAAGGTGTAAGGTGTAAGTGTTTAAACACAGAATGCTGCTGAACCATGCTGCTGGTGTGTAAGGACAGTTGATCTGCTCATGTAATCATCCATTCACTACTTAATGTTACTCACACTTAAATATTAATCATACACTGAAGCAGGGACACAGTCTGAGTGCAAAGTCATATATTAAGTAACACAGCACAGCAAGATACTGCCGTAACTGTTCATGTCTGCTCGCTTTAGAGCTTTTTAAGATGTAGACAGATGTAGTGATCTGGTTTTAGCTCAGCTTATTCAAATGTACATGTACAATGCGTGACCCCATCCAGAAGATAAATTTACTATTAATAATTGATATTACAACCTACCAGGACTGTCTGTTGCACATATACAGTACTTGAAGTTTTAATAAACATCACAGTGTATTAGACTTATGGACTAAGCATCGATGCATACATACACGTTAGTTCATGTATTCCTTTGATAGTTTTGCATGATCAACCAACCATAAAGAAAATTAACATACTGCATTATTATAGCGTTGTCATGCGTGGCCAAACTTAAAAAAAAAAAATCATAAAAGTCAGCTGATGTAATCTTAGCCGCCTACATGTATTATCTATGCTACTGTATTGCCAACACGTTTCTCTCTCCATTGCTGTACATTTTAATTGCTGTGGAAAATGGTGTTAATTCTGGAGGCTCCAGGTGTTCTTGGTTGTGCAGTGAACATTGTCCGTGGTGGCATCAGTACAGGTGGTAAATGCAAAGCGGCGATCATTAACGTGCTATCATCCATCATGCGGGTGTTAAGGAGGCGATCCAGGTGGCGTATGTTCAGTGTCTTCAGAATGATGGCCTCTCGTATACTCAGACCGGTAGGCCTCTCTCAGGTGTGTGCCAGACTGATGCACCCACACTCTGAGTTTGGGCAGCCAAAAGGATAAGGTCCATTAAGGGAATTATCGGCAGGCGGGTCAGTAGAAGCAGCCATCTGGATAGGTTTTAATTTATCACTTCATAAAAGGAATCTGTCCACACTGGATACTCCCCTCCACATACACACTCACTGTTTGTATTGTTTATTGTTCAAAAGCTGTACAGGTCTTGTAGCAATCATTGATTTTGTTTTGATGATTGCTGATACATGAAATTCATGAAAAATACAATAACTGGAAAAGTATCTCATATATATATTCTAAATGTACTGTAAAATGCAGCATTAGTTATATGATGTTTTTTTTCCCCCTCATGATAAAAAACGGTACATTTGAATCACAGTATTTCTTATAGTCTGGCCAATATATGTGAATAAATGCCTGTCATAACTGAAACTTTCATGATCTACTGTGCCCATTGGCTATGATAAATTATGAATGATAATTTATGTGTTATCTGACAAAGCTCTCATTCTGTTCCTGAAAAGTGTTTAAAACTTTAGAGAGCAATTTACATTTACAAATGGAAAAAAAACTCATTGTAAGAGAGAGAACAAAAATTACACACAATTCATAAAATGAATATGCAAGTCGATACTGAGAGAACACAAATACACAGCAATGCATCTGACTTGTGCCACACCTCTCCTCAGCCTCCCTGGAGAACAGCGTTCACACGCGTCAGGCACACCTGTACAGGATATGAGCTCTGTAAACAGGTGCGAGACAATTAACTCATTAACAGTCATGTAACACCTTGGCTTCTGTGCGCACGACAACAACAATCAACCCTGTCAGGAGTTCGAGTAATGGCAGAACTAATGAATATTGACAGGGTTGGAAATTAATTGTGCGATTCTGTTCGGTAGGGTAAAAATTGCACATAAACAGCATCACGTTTAATGCAATTATTAATATACTTACTCCGGTGGTAGGCCTGAAATTACGTTACATATAGCTTTGGGGTAAAATGTATTTTGTCAATTATTGTATTTCATTTTCTTGTGAAGATATTCATAGTGCCCATGCTTTGCCTTGCATTATTAGTATTTCACATGCGCAGTGCTGTATTTCTTGCGAATTAAGTGTAGAGAAAATGAATGTGTGGTAATCAGCCCAATGAGTTCTGAGTGCTCCGGTGTTTCACCATTGAATTCTGCACTGTTTCCCCAATCACAGCTCTGACTGATTATTTTTAGAGGGATGAAATTGCATCTATGTGGTGTTAAATGCAAAGATGTCCTGTGACTACAACCCTTTTCATATTTTCATTTTTTGTCAGGATATTTCTATGGTCCTCTTGATCTGAAATCCGATGAGGCTTTTCTTGTGCTAAGCATTTTTTATTATGATTTTATCTTGTCCCACAGAATACACCATTAAGTTTCATTTTGAAAGAATGCATCAGTGGTTTTTACTTGGAATCTGTTCTGTTTTTTTATTCTCACTTTTTTCTTGGAAATCGGATCATGCAAATGATGAAATATTATAGAAATCAATTCAGCGGTTGACGGAATGGTCCGTTTGTTAGATCTGTTGGAGGATGGATGCCAGTGCTCTGTAGCCACTCATAGGGATTAAGTGACCGTAGAGACAGCAGCACTAGGCACACTGACTTTCTATGTGTTGTTCTTACCCGTGCAGAAAAGGAAACATTCCTGGAGCCCTTCATTCTGAGAGACCTGCTGCCATCATCTCTGGGAAGCTACTACCGCTACACCGGCTCCCTCACCACCCCCCCCTGCAGCAAGATTGTGGAGTGGATTATCTTCCACCGACCTGTGTACCTGTCTTACCAACAGGTGAGCCTGGCCCACCCAGACACTTGACCCACTGTCTAAAGTAAATTGCCTAAACTAACATCCTCTACCTATAATCTATCTATTAAATCACTGACTCGAGGTCAATTGTTATTTTTTTAAATCTTAGTGTATTAAATATAATATTGAAATGGCTGTTCATATGGCTTATTCATGAGGGTTGATGTACTGTAATTGCAGTAAACAGCAAGGCTAAAATGATGAATCATGCTAGACAGCATAGCATATAGGGTTATCAGGTCATGAGGGCACTAGGGCTGTCAAAAAATATTCAAATTTCGAAAACTATTTGAAAATCTTTCTTTTTTTAAAGTTCGAACCTAAATTTGAGCATTCGAATATTAGTTTTGGATCCCGCGTATTGTAATTAACATGCAGGCTTTAATTTCATGTGGCGAATCATGTTCATGCACGCATTTCCTGTGCTAACGTTACTTCTTCTGTCAACAAAAGACGTTCTGCCCTGGACCCCCTAAACAGGGATTTCCTATAGACAATCATTTCCCGATGATTAATAAATTCCGATGTGTGGCAAATTACATCCACGTGAAAGTGCTTTATTCATTTGCGAATTAGGTTATAGAAACTGCAGGGGGCTCATTTATAAAATGAACTTGCGTGCATACGTCAAGTGAAGACCTGACGTAGAGCGACGACTGTTTCCACGGTCAAATCGAGTCATGTTGAAATTTTTTAAATTACTACTTTGACGTGATTTTCTATGCACGCGCCACACAGTTGATCTAAAATATGTTTTGTAAACAAGGCCCCAGATGTAGTAACCTAGTATTGAAGTTCACTGATGTCCTCTATTCTACTGCTCGCTCATGGAAAATAACGCGTAGGCCAGTTTAGAGGGAGCGTCACGTGCATATTGCGCCCGACAATAAGCGGCTTATTTTTGTGAATTATTGGCAAATGATATTTGAATATATTCGAATTCTAACTAATTACAGAAGCTAATATTCAAACTCAATTTCATGGCACTTTTGACAGCCTTAGAGGGCACCATTTTCTTTTCCATAGGGTTCAAAATGTGGTGAAGTTAATTTTATAATATGCCTGAATGCGTTGACTCAGGTTTCATCGGGAGGGGGCCACATGCACATTACTGATTTTGTTTTTATTTTTATTTTTTTATTTTTTGGGCGAGGTGGGTGAGAGATGGCGCTGTGGCATGCCGTGTCACCTAGCTTTTATTACACCGAATTTCATATTTCTGCACTGAAGCAAGGAGAGAGCTTCCAGGAAGGTGTGATCCTTAGAATCCACCGCCAGTCTGCATTCGATGGCAAATCAGCCATTAGCATTTTCTCTGCGTTTCCTTCAATGCTTGGGTTTAGTCACTCTTTTATATGCAAATTTATACGGAGAGGGCATTTCCCTTTATATTTAAATGGGTTTTTGCACATGGTGTATTTTTTTGTCTTGACCCTGCTTCAGAGATGTATATCTGAACTGACTGAATTCATATTTCATAAGCAAAGCTGTATATTTGAATTAACAGAATGTATTCCTCAAGGTGCTAAAATTAATCTGACACAATGCTGTCAGTTTACCCCGGTGTCACAGAGCATACTGATCAAATGTCATCCTCACCGTCACCGTAAATAATAGTGGAAATTCAGCACACAGGAAATTTCATTTCTAATCTCTTCATTTAGCATGCACAAACTCCTCTTCCCTTAAATGAGGTTTCAGGAAATCTGGTCTTGATAACATAATTCAGGTTGCAGAAAAAATTGGAGTGTATCTCGTCATCATGTCATAATTTAGGTTACAAGAAATCATTACCTGATCTCATCCCAGCGTGATATCGGGGACACAAACACAATTTAAAAATCCATAGCACATGCTGTCCAGAGCTATTTCTCTGCAGCTCTCAAAATAGTCTCTCTTTTTTTCCTTTTTATAAAATCACGATTTCTGCATTGCACCAGATAAGTGCGGTCAGTGCACATTTTGATAGCTCACCTGATGAGCAGGGCCGAATGCTGCGGACACTCAGATCATTTCTCAGGAAATGAGTAAGCAATTAAACACGCTTCTCGCCTTCTGCAGTGTGCTCCTGAGACAAATGCGTACCTTTGCTGTAATTAAAGCTTGGCTTCTGCAATCCGAAATTACATATCTGATGAAAAACCGGTGGGCTCTCTTTTAGTTTCTTTTTGAGGATGTGTTGATATGTAAGGTGCTTGTTTTTCTATCTGTGTAATGAATCTGTAGATTTCATTGTGGTGACAGTGATTGAACAGTACATGCCTGAATAATGTTGAAAATGCAGATTGAAGAGAGAAACCTTGCTGACTACATGACCTCTAAATATGTGTGTTCCCATACCCCAACAGGAGAAGAATTCTTTTTTGAAATTGTTGGAAAATGGCCTGTTTGTTCATTCTGAACTATTAAACCGATCACCCCCAAGTTAGCTGCTATAAATACTGATCTCATTCTTCTGAAATTACCTGAACAAGACTATTATCAGGACAGATATAGAAAATATTCAGACTGGGTTATCATTATGAAAAGTACTGGCTGTTAATTCATAGGCATGATTTGTCCTTTATAATTGATTGATAAGGCAGTGCTTTGTAATGGCCTACAAGTTGTTCAGAGTGCTGCTGTATTCATGTGCCTTTCCATCCTGTTGGCCATCTGTTCGTAATAGTCTCTGATGGAATAACATACAGTATGTCAGACTTGTGGATCAAACCTGACACTAATATTGTCCTTGCTTGTCCCCAGAACACTGTCAGTTTTATAGTCACAAGGGCAAAGGCCACAAAGTCTCTTGAGGATGTTGATTCAGAGACTCTGACTTGGACTTGGATTGATTCACGTTCACAAAAATTGCCCTTGCTGAAAAATCCATGGTTCATGGTGGATCTTGAAGCTTTTATTTATTTATTTATTTATTTATTACCTCCTCCAACGGTCATTCTGTCTGTCCGTTTGTCTGTGTGTTAGCCAGATGTCACCAAATGTTATGAACAAGTTGCATGAAACTGAATAAGCTTTCATGATGATTGGCCAAAGGGGGCATGGCAGTAGGCGTGGCTTTCACAAAAAGGCATACAACTTTCAGACGGATTCACATGAAACCTTGTATGCCTGTCTGAGAGGCAAACCCTATATTATTGTCCCAATCAAACAAAATGGGGGTGCTGGGGAGCTAATTTCCAACCACTGAACAAATACAAGTATAGTGCTAATTGGCCACGTGGTATTGCCATAACAGACAAAATTGTTTAAGAGTAGCTAGAAATTAACATGGTATATTTCATGCCTGATTTGAGATGCAGTGATGAAAATGAATGCATCTCCTGAAGGGCATGGAAGAAATTATTACCTTTTGTTGAATATTGCATATGTGGAACTGGCATTTGACAAATGCATAGTATGGTGGAGGTACAGTATGAGTGCCATCTTCTAGTTTATTTATTAGATTTGCAACAACGAAATCGGCACTTTTTTTGTACATACATTTTTTTCTGTTTCCTATTGAGTTTAAAAAAAAAAGTATCAAGAATCCTAGCTAACATGAAAGGCTTCAAGAACACTGGATAACATTCCATTTGTTGTAACCTGATGGCACTATTGTCCAAAACCTTGCACAGACAACATGTATACACTGATAACATGGTACTTGTAGCTGATCCTTTGATAATTATCATTTAGTTGTGGAAAAATATTTTAGAAAGACAATCTAACATTAATGAAATAGTAATTAACAATAATTAAATAGTAAATACTAGGCTGACAATTGATACAAATAATGCAACTTTAAATAATAGAAGAACCTTTAAATATAAGTATTGAAGTGAAAGATTAATTTTGGATGAACCAAGTTTCTATACAATATTTATATGGATGACCGTGCCCAATTCAATTCCTTTTTAAATTGGCAGCAATATCGAATAACATTCTGCGAGTATCTGTGTCCTGTTCATTGTGATATTTACCCTAAATAATACCTTGTGGAAACTGTTAAATAAATTGTTAGTTGGGATCAAGGTTACTGTGTTTCCTGTTAATGTTTTTTTTCTTTTCCAAATTACAATTTTCATATTACTTTTACATTTGAAATGATCTCCACCTACCTTCTATATCTTGTCCATTAGACATTCATTAAACTTCTTTACATAATAATGACCTTATTACCTCAGTGGTATTGTAGCTGCAAGTATTCTAATTCCAATTTCTGTATGTTGCTTTTATTAGATATGTATAGAATATTCCACACTCCTTGTATCGAGTCTGTTATTTGCATTCAGGATGGTATCATCCCTCAACAAAGATGTTTTATTTCTAGTCTGACAGGAAATTGTGGCCTGTGGTGCCTGTTGTTTCAGTCTAACCAAGTTTTAACAGCCATTTTCCATCAAAGCGACATGTTTAAGTCTAAATAAATTCACAAAATCTTAAGAATCAATATATGAAAAAGGCAAGTAATATATTCAGTCTTTTAAATAATATTTATCGATGCTACATTAGCAGAGAAGACGCACAGGCATTTGTATTTTTTGTGGTTCGGCAAAATATGAATTTCCCACTGGAGGTGGCACTCCAATGAAATGATCCCACGTCCCCACCAGAGAGTGTGTAAGATAGCTTTATGTTAGTGATTTTGAACATCTCATTAATCTGCATGCGGAAATGAAGACTTCCAGACATGCGAATGAGTTTGAGGTTAACCAAAATGTGAATCTCTCTCTCTCTCTCTCTCTCTCTCTCTCTCTCTCTCACTCTCTCTCTCTCTCTCTCCCCCTCTCTCTCCCTCCCTCCCTCCCTCCCTCTCCCTCAGTTCAGGCTTTTGTTCTTGATCAGTCTAGGAAGTAGGTCATTGATAGTGACAGACATAGCTTTCGGGGGGCTTTTAGAGTAGATCGATGTTCATCTACTCTGCCATGACAACCAGCTGAAAATGGTTCCATTTGTAACACCTGGAACGTTCTGACATCTCCCACCAAATTGTATGCGTTAGTCTGTTCTTTTGTTTGCTTTCTGTTTTTCGTTAAAACACTGAAGCACTGAACATCCTGTGCATATAACACAAAGAGAGAATTCCCTTATTCACATCGAGAAAGATTTCACTTAGAATAAGCATTATATTTTTAATGGGGGTGGTGGAGGCGTTTACCCTGGAGGGGACTAACACATTTGGTTCTGATTTAGATTTTATTTATTTCTTTTTTTTAAACCCCACACCATGATTGAAATTCACTGTTGATAAAACATTGGCAGACATTGGACAGGCTTGTTTGAGGCAATGTTGATAGTTTTTATGTTTAATGTTCAATTGAATATTGGGAAAGAGTATGCATAGTTCTTTATCCAGGTGTTAATGGGTTCTAATCCCAGATGGGGCATTGCCATGGGACATTAAGCAAGGTGTTTAACCCGTAGGTCTTCTGCAAAGTGTCCAGCTGTACCCATGAATTCACCCAAATCTCATGGTTCTCGTATGCTGGAGCTTTTCAGTCTCATTAAAAATTCAGCCTTTTGAAGAAGTGGTTACCTGGTGCTGACATCTCTGAGAGTAGCTGCTCTTTTCTTTTACAAATTTGTTTCTTTAAAAATTCTAAAATTACTTGTGTGGTGCCAGGCTGCACAAGTGGCAATTCCTCAGAGCGACTTGCAGGATTTTGGCCTTGATTTTAAATCAAGATTTGTCCTGAAAACTCATGATTATATTCAATTGATAGTTCGTGTAATTGTGTTTGTGAACTACAGGGATGAACACTTCAATTTCTTTTTAAATCAAAGGTAAATTTTTGATTGAGTCAAGGTGTATGTCTTGTAATAAGGTGATGCAACAGTACATTACCTGAATATATTGAACAAATGGATCTCATTGCATATGCTTAGGATATAAATAATACACTAAGGTAGTGTCTGATGCACTGAATCCAAAGCAAAAATATGATTAAGCTTGAGTCAAATGCTGATCCAAGAACAAACAAGAGTTTAAAAAAAAGATGAGCACTGTTTAGTTATAAGGTTGCCATGGCACTTGAAAGATGACACACAGTCACTATTTATAGGAGTGCAATGAAAATATGTTTTTAGAAATGCCTTTATATTAAAGTGTGTGCATGGTTACAGGAGTATTGATGACCAGCAACATCTGGGCGCATCTTTATACGTATGTTCCTCCCAGTGTGGTATTTTTTAGGATAAGGGACAGTGTTGCTGTCTTGTCATACATCCTAGCTTCTGACCAAATCAGAACACACATACTAAACAGAATATGAATCACACATACAGAATGCAGAAGTAGCATGATGGGAGACGGGTGAAATTTTGGTAAATTCATAAAAACATGAATTTACATGAATTTAAATTGATAACAGGTAAAAAATAAATAAAGAAATACATAAAAAAACACAAGCTGTTGTTCACACTTCTAGAAGAGTGGCTCCCTAGCACAACATTGGACATTCAGCTGGAGATAGTGTCCACGGCCTGCAGTAGTGTTTCAGCAAGCTGAGTCTGTCCCCGCTATCAGAAAGACAATACACATACATGTGGACACACGCACGACCGCACGCACCCACACACACACGCACACGCATGCACGCGCACACGCTCACCGGAGGACCTGTGAAACTATTACAACTTTGAGTGTCCTCAATAAGCCAGCTCTGCAGCCTGCAGAAATGGACAGTGAAGTGTTTTCACCAGTAACCATGCAAACTGCTCATCTGGTCTCAAACACAAACAACAAAGGAAAAACACTCTCAGACAACTCATTTTGCTGTGGGCACTTTTCACCACACCTATCTATATATTTGTTTTTCAATTAAGTTTGTTGTCATCCAGTTTTTTTTTCCAGTTAAGTTATTCTTTCATCTGTGGGCAATACAAATTCTGACAATACAGATATTCATGAAACACTCCTGAACTTACATTTGGGGACATTTGTTGCCATCAGCTCTGCATTGTCTTCATTGTTGTTTGCCCTCATCCAGTTTTTCTATTCATTTTTCTACAAAAATGTGGAGAGTACAACCATGGTCATGGAAGGCTTGTATTTTTTGTATTCAGACCTTCAGATAGCTCATTTCTGTGATGGAGTGCAAAACAGCTGTTCTTGTTTTTGTATTGCCCTTGTGCACATTCTGATTAGTTTGGATTTGGATCACTGTGATTTATCCACGGCAGGTCATTGCAGGTACACTTATATATTCACGTATTTACTCCATTAAATCTCATGTCATGTTTTGTTCATATTGTTTGGTCCAGTATTCTCTGTTTGACAATAGATAGACTGGTACTGTAGATAGATAGATAGATAGATAGATAGATAGGTAGATAGTGGTGCAGCCTCTCTTCCTCTTCTTAGGAGGATTGCTGGGTACGGTACAGGTATAGTAGTTGTGTGGGGACTTCCTGTTCCTCTGGCTTCCTGACATGGGCGTGGCTCTCTCTCCTTCTCCCCTCAGCTGGAGGCCTTCTACTCCATCTTCACCACAGAGCAGCAGGACCACGTCAAATCGGTGGAGTACCTCAGAAACAACTTCCGCCCGCAGCAGAGCCTGGACGACAGGGTGGTCTTCAAATCCGCCGTCAAGGACGCCTGGATCCCAGATTTCACCGATAGCCTGGGGAATCCCTACGGCACGGAGTCATCCAAAGGTGCCTTTCACATACCTGTCTATTCCCTCTGAGAAGTTCTAAGCATATCTGTGCCTTTTGTCGGTCTTAGCAGTGGATGCATGGACGGGCTGTTGGGCCCTGGAGTATCGGTGTGGGCTGCAGTAGGGAGTGTCAATCACAGAGACAGACATGTGTCTAGAAGATTGTTTGCGTTGATCTCGGTGGGGGCAGTATTATTGTAAAACATGAGCTAAATGAAGGCATTCTAACAAGCCTCAATGTCTGCTAAACAAAATGAGTCACTGTTGATAGGGACGATAACACGTCATTCCTCACCGTGTATACTCTGTACCTTGACACTGCGTATACACTGTGTTATCCCACGCTGCATATACTGTTATCACACTGTGTATACTCTACGCATTTAAATACTGTATACACTGTGTAATCCTGTACTCTATGTCAATCCGCACTGTGTGTGTTGAAATGTCATGCTGTGCCTCTCATGAAGACCGCATGGTGTGCTGTGCTTTTGAGTGTAGCCTTTGCACAGTACAAAGAACAAATTGAAAATTAAAAATGAAATGTGATAAAGGGGGAGTGCAAGGGATGCCCGTGAAAAGCTGGAGGCACATTTCCTGTGAGAGGGACTGTCAGGTAGGCAGGCGTATGGGATGGATGAGCGGGAAAATAACAAGCTGGAGACAGGCGCCATAATGACAGGCTTTCAGGGACAGCTTGTCATACCTCCTCACTCCACGCACCCCTCTCACACCTCCGCCTACCCCTCCGCACACCTCGGCTTTGCGTCCGGTGATGTCATCATTACGGGACGAATCTCTGCACCAGTGTTGACAGCATCGCCGTTTCATTCACCGTTCAAAAACACGTCGGGCGCAGACGAGAGATCCGCCGCTGCCGTCGCCCATTTCAGCGGGGCGGCGAACGCGAACGCCGCTGGAATCACCATAGCGACACCGGAAAGCCGCGCTCTGCTCGCAGGCCTGCTTATGCAACGCTCCAGCGTCACACTTGACAAATGATACAATTCCATCAAATCAAGCGCGTGCGCCTTTGTGTAAGAAAGCCCTGCTGGAAAAGGCAAGGCTGCTTTTACATACCGTTACCCACTCCGCAGGAATTAATTGCGCTCTGCTCTCAGCTCACCCCCTGTAACCTTGAGAGAAAAGGGGGGGAAAAAGACAAAAAGGCATAACCGATGACTGCCTTTGCCCAGGCCTCTCAGATCATAAATTACAATTATTGTTGCTCTGGTCTCAAAGGTTGACCGAATAATAGAAGCCAAATCTAAACAATCAGTGTGACGTGGGTAATGAAGTCCTGCAGGAGATCTCCCCCTCGCCATTAGAATTAATACCAGCCACCCTGTGTTAACCGAGTGAGCCAAAATAAAATGCTGATGAGATCATGTTTTTCTGTACATTGAATGATAGTTTTAATTTTAGCTAAAAGAATTGATTGGTAGATACAGTACATAGACAATGTTCCAAGCCTCCCCCCCCCCCCCCCGAACAGTGATGAAGCAGGATCAACGTAAATTGAGAGCAAAGGGTGTAATCATTAATATTCCTTCTAAAAATAGGCCAATATAAATGAAGCCGGCGGGGTGAAATTGCTTTTGTGGCATTTGCTGGTGTGGATTAGACCATAACTGATATGGTTACAGAACTGTTTGAAAAACAAAGCCGGCAGAAGTGGGGGGTGAGGAGCCAGCGAGTGGGCGTGGGCGTGGCCTGTGGGTGGCAGGAGTTGCTTAGAGGGATTGCAGTCTGTCCCCAGATTAATTGAAGCCTACAATACAAAACATTAGGTTGCCGTGCCTTGGGCTCGTTCCACACAAGGGGAAGCATTCCAGAACAAAAGTTACCTATGGGCATGCATAGCGCCTTATGATTATTGTCATTATGGCTTTTAATAGCCGTAATTATGATTTGCCTGCCTGAGCCATATCCTAAATTAAGCCTGGACTTTCCACAGTTATAGTAGCAGGGACACGTTTTTTCACGGGCAGTAAATAGTCTACCAAACCCCCCGATTTCAGGACTTTTGAAGGAGCAAAACATTACTCTATTGCAAGGTTCCTGATCCCATTAACATATTGTCCTCTGGCTTTGACAAATGAACAAATTACACACGTAATTCGTATTACAATGGAAATTATCAGGCTATGCTGACATTGTAGCTGGAAGGTGGTCACAGTAAATTCCGGTTTATTGGAAACAAGAAAAAAGAGGCCGTTCTTATTCAATGCCCAGTGAAGTCGTTGTGAGAGTGTGACGGCGTGTTTGGGCGCCACGGCGATTAAATGGACTGCTATTAAAACGGTCTTAATTCTCCGGGAGAAGGCTCGCACGTCCCCCAGCTAAACAGTGTGCACAGGTGGCTCTCTCTCTCTCTCTCTCTCTCTCTCTCTCTCTCACCCACGCGCGCCCCCTCTCCTCCGCTTCCTCTCTGTTCTCTTTAACGTGGCGCTGTGTTAAGGTAGCCTGGGGCCGGCGGCTCTTTAATACAAAGTGCCTCATCTCTGAAGAGCCCGGCGCTCTTCGGCCCCTGAACCCGCGGCGCACGGCGGGAGGATTACGCCCTCCTCGGTCACGTGCGCTCTCAGTGTCACCCCCCCCCGCGCCGCCGCCCGCCCGCCCCCCAGCCCCAGCCCCAGCCCCAGCCCCAGCCCACCCCCCAGCCCCAGCCCCAGCCCCAGCCCCACCCCTGCTCTGTTCTATCGCTCACCGCCTCTGTCCCCGGGCTCCCAGGCGGCCGCGGCGTCCCCAGGCCGGGCCCGCTGCGAGAGCCAGCCGATGGCGGGAATGAATGGGCCGTGTGTAGTTTTCTGAAAGTTGCCACAACCCATCCATCACCGTGAGGGGGCTGAGGGGGCTGCTGGGTGGAAGGAGCTTATTTAGAGCTCGGGCAGAGGAAATGCCCGTGCCTGCTGGGAGTGGGGACGTCCTAAACCGGGCGCCGACTGTTCCGTATGATCAGCGTCTGTCGCACCTGCTCACTCTCTCTTTTTCCCGCTCTCTCCCACTCCTCGTCTCGCTCTCCCTTTCCCTCGCACTCTCTCTTGCCGTCCCTCCTTCCGTTTCACTTTCTCCGTCTCCCACCCGTTTTCTCTTATGGCCACTGCGCCTCCTCTGTATTCCTGTCCTTCCCCCCCACCCTTACTCTCTCCATCCCTATTTTATTCATTACTTCTTTCTCCACTCCTCCGTCCCTTCATTCTCCTAGCTCATTCCTTATTTCTGAGATTGGGGCACAGGTCATATCATGCCCTCCATCTCAGAGACTGCGTTATCAATATATATTCGCTGAGGAAGGAGCTAGACGCAGCATTTTTAATGCAGAAGCAATGTCCATAATATTAATGTAGTTATTCTGTTTTTCAAATTGTTATTTGTATTGCTGGACCTACTGTAGAACAAAATGAGATGCTGGCATTGTTGTAGTTGACACTAAAGTAGCAAGAAAAGTGATGCATCCCATTGTTTCGGGTGCTGGGAAGAGACTTATGCTTATGAGGGGTGAAAGGATTTCAATCTGACTTCCTGTAAAATTAAACCGGGTTAAGATTCCAGCAGTTTATTTGCATTACTGACATGCTCAATGATTAAACACCTTCTGCTTTTGAGATTACCGAGGGCTTGGAAGCAGCCGTGTATGGAAATGATGTAATGCTAACTGGAGCGCAAAGCTGCCCTTGCCTGGAGTTACAGGGCCATCTAGTGTCCGTGTACGTTACTGCAACGGCTGTCTCCTGAGAATATACTGGAGCTCAGATACCAACTCGCTGAAATGAACCAAAACAGCTTAATGAAAGGCCCAAAGGCAGAAATATATGAGCTAATACATTATTTTATCCCCTGTGATAAGTCAGCATCAGGTGCTATGACATAAAATCAATTTTTTCCACAGTTTGCGATCCGCACGGTGCCTTATTCGGGATCAAACACTCCGGGCGAGAATCGTAGAGCTTGTCCGCAGCAATAATGCCGGTATTCTCTTTGTTTACATGCGCGGTCTCTGAGCATTTGAGTGAATGCCTTTGAATCCATCACTGCTGCTGCTTGTTATGGATGAGCCTGGGAGCTTTAAGCAGTGTTTGTGTGCTGTGATATTTTGATATTCTTACTAATGAAGGGTGGGAGGGGTGGGGGAAGAGCTGGGCTTGCATATCGAGGAGTGTTGTTTCACACACTTGCAGGTTAGGCACTGCATTTGTGCCCTTGAGCAAGGTTTTCAAACCAATTTTTATTTATGTATTTATTTATTTATTTAATTATTTATTTATTTTTCAGTAAATATCTGTATAAACCATGAAATATGAACTCTGTAATTCACTCTGAATTTGGGTGTTGGTGAATCCTCAATGCTGCTGCAAAGCCTTATCATCATAGTTGTGATGCCTCCTTATTTTCCCATAATTCTCCTCTCCAGTATGCAGCAGTGCTCCGTTCAACATGAAGGTGCAGCCCCTGAACAGGACAGCGTTGGTGGTGAGGTGGACCAGGCCTGACGTCATTTACCATCCTCCCATCATCAACTTCATGATCTCCTACAGCTGGACCAAGAACGAAGAGTCCTACGAAAAGACTTTCATCAAAGACAGCAACCAGGAACTGGTGAGGCCCTGCCCACTCACTGTTCCAGACACTCTGATTGGTTCTGGTGTCCATCGCTCAGACCCACTCACAACTGTCCAGGCCCTTTTATATCTGGTTGTGCACTGAATGGGTCCAATGATGGCAGCATTGCCAGACACATTTGCTGGTAACAGGCTTGTTGACTCATTGAGCACCTGTTTCTGAGAGTATCAGCAGTTTCCTTGCTCCGATACTAAACACATTCAGAAGGAACGGGTTGTGAAGCCGCGAAGAAAGGGCTGGCTGGCTGCTCCTCGGGGTAAAAGCATTTCATTTGGAAGCAAAGTGACCTTTCATACCGCAGGCAGTTTTTCTACCCAAACTTGGTGTTAGCATTATAATATCTGTCTGAGGCAACACCGGCCCCTCGCTGTTTAAAAGGGGAGATGAAACTTTAAATACCCAAGGTTCCCTCCTGCATATGTATTCAACGGAGGCCCTGGAGTTGATGAGGTGCATAATTCCAGATTCGGGGGAAGACCCGGGAGGCCAGGGAGCCGCTTCCCCGCGACTCACCTCCCCTCCCTGTCCCTCCCGCGCGCGGGCCTGCCTCCCGCGCAATCAGTAATGGAATCACATTTCTCCTCCACGCTGCGTGGGGAGCTGCGTTCTTCTTCCTCGTCACCCCCCCACCCCCCCACCCCCCTCCCCCTTTTTCTTTTGTCACTTCATTTCCATTTTTATTTTCAATTTCCTCCCAAGGCATTGTTATCTGGGTCACATTAGGGACTGGCAGGCTTTATGAAATCACCGCCGCATCGATGGGGAAGGCAACGCAGACCTCCATGTTCCACAGCCTCCCTCTTGTAATAACTGGCCGTTCTTGGAAAGATCCTTAACGAAATTAAACCGAATGGAACTTGCATAAATCAGAGAGGGGGACAGCAGACACAGAACTAATGCCATTACTTAATGTAAGATTTACTTGTGCTCCAGGCCTCGCCGATGAATGGATTCCCTGGATGTAAATTATGATAATAGCATTTCTTCATGCATTTAGTATTGTACTGAATCTCGGCGGTGCCACAGAGGGATAATTCATCGGGCTTGAGATGCATCATCCGTAAAAAGACAAGGAAAAAGGAGACATTAAAACAGACAAGTGATGCGTTTCGGTAACTGATTCAAACGAGTGAAGATGCGGGTGACATCTTAACGACAGACATTTTTATGCGTCACACCTGTTTGTACTCCAGTAAAACCCAGAGAGAGCCAATATAACATTTTCTCAGCAGAATGTAAGGCACCGTTTGCATCAGTGAGCCTGTGAATATGAGGCGCCTGTGCAGAAATGCTCTTGTAAAATCTGTAGTATTGTAGTATTAAAAGCGGTGTTCCAGTTTTTCATTGAATAACCCACATTTTGGATAATGTGAATGCATGCATATTATTTTCATAAAATGACAAAGAAATGAAGCCGGGTTGATATGTACCATCTGCTACTCCCGATGTGCTGTGCAACACATCACTTATATCGCACCTCTGCTTCTCTGAAATCTGGTGTGACCTCCAACCACACGGTATGGGGAAAATGAGCTTGCACTGAGATGCTAATTAGCTGCAGGAGAGCGTCGGAGGGTGTGAAAGCAAGAGGTTGGGTGATCTCTTCGCTCCCGCCGCTCTCCGACCTTTGACCTCTGTGGGGGCGGTCAGCCTGTCGGAGTTATCTGATTTCTGAGTTTTATCCCCTGCACGGTCCCAGGGGCACCTCCCACCTCCCGTAGGGTGGCATGGATCGATGTGCAGCCGGCTGCGTGTCTGCGAGCGGCTAATTTCTGTCACGCAATAGCAACGCCGATGGCACAGAGAAAGCCTCAGCTCCGCCCCCCCCCCCCGGCCCCCGTTTTTCCCCTGATCCCAGCTGGGCGTGGTCGATAAGGAAGGCAGGAGAGACAGCCCTCTGCGGGGGGCTGTGAAACAGATGCAGGGCCCTAACGCTGCACTTCTCCCCCAGGAGGCCGTCATCACGCCCGTGTCTCCCGACGTCCTCTACCTGTTCAGGGTCCAGGCCGTGTGCCGCAGCGACATGCGCAGTGACTTCAGCCAGAGCATGCTCTTCAGGGGTGAGTCTCTGTCCCCTCCCTCGCCCTCTTTCCTTCTCCCCCTCCCCCATTCTCTCCCCCCCCCCCCTTACTTTATTATCCCTCCTCTCTGTCTCTCGATCGCTCTCTCTCTCTTTGACTCAACCTCCCTCTCTCTCTCGCTCTGTTTCTCTTGCTCTTTCTGGCTCTCTCGCTGTTGCTCTCTCTGTCTCTCCTTCTACGAGGTGGAGAACCAAATTTTCAGAACTAACAAACAGAGTAGAGGGCCAGCAAATCCGTCCCCGCAGAAATAGGAGCACTACCATTTACATTTGGTAATGCGCTGCAGAAAATGAATGGGGCTGTTTATCACACATGGACCAAGTATTTTCTAATAATCCCTCTCTCCCTGGCCGTGCATACACTGTCACCATGCTTACTGTACAAAGTAGGCGAGGTAATTTACCCAGCAGGGTGAAAAATAATCATTACATTTGACACGGTGGGGTGCAAATAAATATAGGAAAATTGCCCTGGTTTTTACCTTTGCTTCAGGTTTAATGGTTTTCATTTACCGGGACTGCTGTGAGACCACGGTATTATTTGACTTTATATAGATTTCCCTGCTCCACCTCTTGCATTTGATCGTTTTTTTTTTTATTCCTTAAATGGCTCTTAATTTAAATGGTGTGCTTTCATCACAATTTAACTGCAAGTGAAAATGTGGTTTGTTATTACAGCGAACACCACCAGGATATTCGAGGGAACAAGAATAGTGAAAACTGGAATGGTATGCCGATTCACATGTAATACTCCTAGTGGCCAACAGATGACAGTATTATTACTTTTGCTATCACAGTAGCTGAAAACACAATTTTTTAGACACCAAAATGTCATCAGCGAGTGTCCATAACTTTTGCATTTCAGTGTTTTTTTAATTATATTTTGTACATAATATGATATTTTCACCTTCAGTTGCACAATACGATGACTAAAATCGTATCAGCTGTATTACAAATTGATTGAACATACTGAATAGTTCTGTAATTATTGTTTTTATGGTGTTTTGCAAGAATATTTTTAGAAAAAATTAAGAGAAAGCAATTTAAAGGTCTCATTAGGCTCAGTGTACATATATCATCAACATTTTTTTTTTCAAACATGTGACTAAATTACAATGCAGCATGTCTAAATAAAAAATATTTAAAATATATTTTTAAATTAAATCCATAACATTTTCCCAGTACAGGCAGTCTTATTTTTCTGATTCATCATTTAATATATTTTAGACATGATGTCCTAATGTAAGACAAATACTTATGTCTCTCATTATCATTCAAAGAAGGAAGTTGGATGCAGCATGATAAGAACCGAGTTCTGTCTCCTACAGCCCACAGCATCTCCTGCGTCCTCAGCAGACATGGCTCCCATCAGCTCAGGCTCCTCCACATGGACGTCCTCCGGCCTCCCTTTCTCCTTTGTCTCCATGGCGACGGGCATCGGGCCGTCCTCCAGCGGCAGCCAGGCCACGGTGGCGTCTGTGGTAACCAGCACCCTCCTGGCGGGACTGGGGTTCAGCGGGGGGGTCATCTCCTCCTTCCCCAGCTCCGTATGGCCCACGCGGACCCCCCCCTCCAGCTCCGCCTCCACCCGTCAGCCGGCCAAGCCCGTGGCCCCCACGGCCGAGCCCGCCACCGCCCAGGGCTCTGAGGGTGACGCCGTCCCCAAAGACAGCGAGGGTGCGGAGGACGGCGAGAAGGGCGGCAAAGGCGAGGGAGAGGAGGGGGAGAGAGAGGGAGATGAGGAAGAGGAAGAGGAAGAGGGAGAGGAGGTGAAAGAGAAAAAAGCCACTCCGGATGAAGTGGAAACTCAGGACAACAGCACGGTGGCCAAAGAGCCACCAACTGCAGCCCCAGACTCCACGGCTAAAGAGAAAGGACAAGAAAACGACAAGCCGGAACCCAGAACAACGCCCTCTAGTGCCACGGAGGACCAACTGATCACGGGCTCAACGGAGTTGGGCACAGTGGTCCCTACTCGGGATTTGGGGAATGACACTTTGGAGATACAGGCTCCAGGCAGCCCCACCCTGACTACCAAACTCAGCGGAGAGGAAAAGAGCCACTGGCCTTTCTCCATCCACACAGGTGAGGAGACGTCCTGCGCATGTCACATTGCGATAAAGAGCTTGTCACAGCACCACTGTCACCGCACCGTGTCAGGAAATGGAAGATAAGTGACTTGCCGATTTGACCTTACACGGGCGGCTTAACTCTCCCCGTTTCGCCCCCACTTTGTGGTATTATGGGTCATGAAGCTTTTCCTCTCTTCTGTCCCGGGCCATTAGCTTCCGTGCGGCATCGTGACGGCTGGATTAAAATTAGGTCGCCGCCAAAGTGGAGGCGCTACTCTCCCCTGCCTCCGTGCTGCAGTATCGTTCTCAATAGGGTTTTTACGTCCCGGTACTTCAGATTACATCACCTTACGGGGGAAAAACTCATTTTATTTCTCTCAACCCCTTTGATGGCGATCTTATTCAGGTGACTTAAACGCCACCCTCTGGAACCCCTGTTTACTCAGCTCTGTAGGAAGGCTGTCTGAAGCTGGGTCATTGATTGGCTGTTATCACCTCACTGGGTGATAATTGCCTCTCTCCCTGCAGGCCTCTGGGCTCTTCAATGAGTCCACTACAGTCTGTGCCTTGACATACTCATTTATCTGCATTATATCTAATCAGGCCCTTGCTCTCCAATCAATAGATAGGCTCACGCTGTATGACTGGGGAAGCAAAATACAAAAGTGCTGGCATTGTCCCCACGCTGTTATTTACTGAGTAGTGCATGTTATACCAAAACTGAAGGAGAACGGGGCTTGGCTGTACATGGCGCGTCCTTCACAGGGTAAGTTGTTAGTCTCTCTCACTCACACTGGCAGTTTCTGGAGTGAGCAGTTTGCTACCAGGCAGATGTTAGGTGTAGGGTGCTGGAATAAAAAGAACCCTAACAAAACATAAATTTGGAACTGTCAATGGTTATCAGTCAGAAATATGGCCGTTCACTGGCCCTCATGATAAATAAAAGGGATTCAATATGTTGCTAATGTTATTAATAATGTAATGTAAGTAATATCTCAGCATTAAGGAAATCTTTTCATATTTGCAAATTAAAGGAATTATAATGAATAAGTTCTAACTGAATAATGCAGGAAAAACAAATGATATTGATTCAGTCCTAGTCAGCAGTCACATCAGTCTTAAATAATACAAAAAGTACTAAACAAATCAAACAAAGACCTAGACAGAGAGACAACATGGGTGACAACTGGAAAATTTCTAAACTTCGCAATGACAGAAACTAGAGAAAAGACAGTTCATATTCATAAATGATTTAAATGTGAAATACACAGTGATTCTATGCTGTCCCAGACAGGCTTTTTGAGTATGTGACGATATAAACAGCCTTTGAAAGAAATTTGAGGTTATCAACAGACTTGATCAAAGATAGTGCTTTCCCCCTCTTTGTGCCCCTTACTAGTCTCTGAGAAGGTTTCTAATAACACCTGTCAATAACACCTGTTTAAAATAATTTATAGAGAAAAGGAGAAATAAGAATGCCAGAAGCAGGTGCCAAAGCAAAAGTGGTCAAATGTAATGTAATATAGCAGTATCCTTTATGGCTTCTAGTAGGTTGCTTGTTGCTTTTTAAAAGCAATGGCAACGATTGTGTTATTTACTAGGGGGTACTTTGTCACTGATGCCATTGCCATTTACGTACTTCCTTAGGGCACACAAAGGAAGCAAACATTCTTTGTATTGAGAATAACTTCAGTAAAGAGCTGTTGCTATCTACGTTGACAACTCAGCTGGCTCGTGTAGCCTTTCTTACTTGTTATTTAGCTGAATATTGATTTCCAGATTGTTCCAGGTTGATTTTTACACACAGGCATTATCCTGGAGAGGGAAAATGTGGTTTTAAGTGCAGTTTGAACCTAAGATACAGTGGCCACGGCTATGGCTTCTTAGTGGGCTTGACATGCATTTTCTGAGCCATCTTAAACCAGAACAAATGACAAAGCAGCTCATATTTGCAGGGTGGAGGAAAGAGAGGGGGAGACAATCAGAGCAATATGGCTCAGTAGAGCAGTTCTTCAGTCACACACCTCCAGACAGAAGCACTGTCTCATTCACACAGCTACTGACTGGAGCACTGTCTCATTCACACAGCTACAGACTGGAGCACTGTGTCATTCACACAGCTACAGCCTGGAGCACTGTGTCAATAGCACAGCTACCGACTGGAGCACTGTGTCAATAGCACAGCTACCGACTGGAGCACTGTGTCATTCACACAGCTACAGACTTGAGTACTGTGTCATTTGCACAGCTGGAGCATTGTCTCATTCACACAGCTACAGACTGGAGCACTGTGTCATTCACACAGCTGCAGCCTGGCGCACTGTGTCAATAGCACAGCTACAGCCTGGAGCACTGTGTCATACACACAGCTACTGACTGGAGCACTGTGTCATTCACACAGCTACAGACTTGAGTACTGTGTCATTTGCACAGCTGGAGCACTGTGTCGTTTGCACAGCCAGAGATTGGAGTACTACCTCCCTCACACTCACTCACCATTAGCCTGAGGTCTGAAGCTTAAAAAGCACTTAGCAAGACAGAAGCGGTGTGGTCATAAATATAATGTTAGAGAAGAGCCAACAGGCTGCAGAAGTCTGGCTGTGTGTGCAGAGCTGGGTGCGAGCCAGCAGCGCTCCAGGACCACCTGCACCGTCAGGCTGTGCTGCGCGGCAACGGGAGCCGACTGGCAGAGGACACCCTCGCCCTGTCAGGTCACAGGTCATACCCGAAGCCCACCCGTCCTTGTCCAGTGAAATCCCTGAAACGCACCTTAGCTCACTGCTGGTTCAGTTTAGCGTGAGCTAAAGTTCAGTTCGGTTTCTCTCATTTCGCGTCTGTCACGTTGAGTGACGGCCACACCAGCATGGCCGTATTAACAGTCCAGGAGGCATATATTATTTATGATAAATCAGATGAATGCACAGTGATGTAAGACATTGGCCCAGGCCACAGCGGACCACTTTCGCAAAATTCACTCAGTCTTTCAACTGTGAATGTCGATAGAGTGCCTGTGGTTTGCAGTCTCTTGCTTGAATGAAATATGCCCTAATAAGTCTCCCTATGTGTCTCCGTAGTCCGGAGTAATAAATCAGTACTGTTTTTGCCGATTTGTGTTTTTGGTGCTGAGTTTCAAATATTAAAGGAGCAAAGGAATGCTGTAAGATAATTTGTGAAGACACTTTTTACGTAGACCATAGTTGTTATTAACCTTGTAGAATTATTTGTCTAATCTTTTTGACAAGTTTAGCCGTATTGTATTATGTTATATATTTCATAAACTAGAAAATGAAATATATGTAGATGCTTTGAAGATGAATCTGGCCTGTTGCTGTTGATTTTTCTTCATGCAGTAAAACGTTTTTGAGAGAATTATTTATCCAGTAAAAAGGTTTTTGGGATATTTATTTATTTTCATATATATTTTTTTTTCACATGTGATAAACTGGCCATTCCATCTGTTATTTAAAAAATGCATCAAGGGTATCAGCGTACGTGGAAACATTTTACGATCAAACATTGTGATTTTGGAAATTTATGTTCGGAGATGTGGCTTAAAGTCATAAAAGACATGGAGTCATCAGTTTTCCAAATATTTATGTTTCTAAGGGTTTCCAATATAGTGTTTTTAAAGATGTGAAGCTACCCGTGCACCTTAAATACTTTATAGATTTACTACAAGAAAAAATAAAATGGTGGGTAAGGATGAAGTATTAATGTTTGGTTATGTGTGCGGTGTCTTGGCTTATTTATTTATTTATTTATTTATTATTTCCCCATGAACAGGCCAATGTTCAAATTCACTATATGTAGTTGGGGAGTGCAACAGTAGTTAGTTTGTGTTCTTTTCTTTCTTCTTTCATTTGATTCTCTGCCTATTCCTTGGGTCTCCAAAATGTGAATTTCTTATAGTCGGTTCACCATTTCCCCCTAGAAAATAGTGAGCGGAGGGGAAAGTGCCTCAGAGCAGTGGTGGTGTGAAGTGGCAAGCGGTAGTATTCACATGGTATCGCCTGCTCCTGCCCGGGTGAACACATAACTACACAACGGCAGTTTTGGCAGATAGCACCACCGTGCCTTTTTCCCCTTCCATGGAGATCTGAGTCTGAGGTTTTATTGATTTTTCTCTGATGCTTGCGGAGGTGCTGGTGAATTCAGTGCAGGTGCAGCGCCTACGCTATTAATACCTGGGGGAGCCCTGCAGTTGGCTGACGTTAGAAGGCTGATTAGTAAGGAACTCATTGTTTAAATGTTGTATTGATATTCTACAGTATCTGCCCCCCTCTGTAACCCAACCCAGCCTAGTCCATGTATCAAAGACTGTTAAGTACGACTCAGTCCCCTCTCATTCCTCCCTTATCCCTTTTCCATCCCTCCTTCCCTCCATCCGCTGATTCTGCCTCCTTCCTCCTATCCCTCATTCCCGCGTGCTCTGTTCCTCAGCGGACCGCTGGCCTACTTTCAGACCCAGAGAGACGAGTGCAGAGCAGAGGCGCAGCTGCAGGGAGAGTTCTGCTCCATTTATAGCTGTGCGTGTGTGTGTGTGTGTGTGTGTGTGTGTGTGTGTGTGTGTGCGGGTGTGTGTGTGTGTGTGTGTGTGTGTGTGTGTGTGTGTGTGTGTGTGTGCGGGTGTGCGTGTGTATGTGTGTGCGTGTGTGTGTGTGTGTGTGTGTGCGGGTGTGCGTGTGTATGTGTGTGCGTGTGTGTGTGTGTATGCACATGTGTGTGCGGGTGTGTGTGTGTGTGTGTGTGTGTGTGTGTATGTTTGTGTGTGTGTGTGTGTGTGTATGCGCATGTGTGTGCGGGTGTGTGTGTGTGTGTGTGTGTGATTGGGTGTGTGTGTGCACGTGTGTGTACATGTGTATGTATGCGCGTGTGCGTGCGGGTGTGTGTGTGTGTATGCGTGTGTGTGTGTGTGTGTGCGCGCGTGCATGTGTCTGTGTGTATGTGTGTGTATGTGCACGTCTGTGCATGTGTCAGTGTGTTAGGCGTGTATTTGCGTGCATGCCTGAGCCCCCATGCTTCCGGTCACATTTCAGTGGTGCGAGACAGAGAGACGGCTAGGCTCTGAGAGGGCGCCGCGGCTGCACGCGCTGCTTTAGCGCTCCGTTAGCGCTCCCGCACCGCGGGCGTCAGCTGGCCAGTCATGCGGGCGTCCGCTTCGTAGCGCGGCACTATGGCGGGAACCTGGACGCCTGGCACCGGGACGCCGGGCTGGGGTAGGTGCAGCGGTGGTCATGGCCAGATCGGAACGCGCACCGATTAAGCGCGCCCGCCAGTCACTCCAAATTTTTGAAGGATTGCTGTCTGCTGTGTGGTCTTATGAAATCTTGTTTTCAAATTGTCAAATAAATTCATTCGTCCGTTCATCCGCTTGAATGACAGCACAGCTGCTTCTGTCTTCTTCAAGTGTGGCCTTTAAGCTGTGGTAAAGTGGCGTGTGTATTTAAAATGGAACAGACACAGGCGGCTGTGCAGTCCTGTGATATGATCTAATAATATGACTATTTATTATTTATATATGGCCTGCCGCACGCTCTTTCAGACCCACGAGCCCCGGGGCCAGACTAAACAGGAACAGCCTCTTCTGGCTGCAGGTAGGCTTATGGGAGGAGAGAACACATTTATTTGATGATTGTCATTTAATTGCTTCCTGGGAGAATAACACAAACTGCGCTCGAGGCGTCTGCTTTAGTTTACAGTCAAACAAAAAAAAAAAAGAAGAAATCTCTGCTTCTCTCAGACGCGTCAGTGTTTTTTTTTTTCACTTCTCGCTGCCGCTCGGGGTCCTGAGGGTTTTACGGCGGAGAATGGCGGGGTTTGGGCAGCCCGCCGCCGATTTTGATCGCGGTCTCCCGTCCCGCCCCGACCTGACCCTCCTGGTGTCTGCCCGCCCCGACAGAGAGAAACAGCGTCTCCAACATGACGAGGAACCCCGCGCACGGCTCCAGCAAGGTGGAGTGGATCATCCCCCTGGTGGTGGTGTCGGCCCTGACGTTCGTCTGCCTCGTCCTGCTGCTGGCCGTGCTGGTGTACTGGAGGTGAGCGTCGCACCCCGATCACAACGCTGGCCCGCGCGGCTCTTTTCTTCACTGATTCGTTTGCTTCCGTGTCCGTGAAAGGGCATTAGCAGGAGGCATACAGAGGGGGCCATATGTTCAGCGATGTGTAGTGAGGAGTGACTTTTTTTTGGGGAATTGAGGGCACATAAAGTAAACTGGGTTGAATAATCACATTTTTTATGGGGCTTATAAAACTGTGGGCATAGCTAGTGAAATACTGAAACGGGGTGTTTTATTTGCCCCATACACACCCGCCCACTCAGACTTAAATCCACGAAATGAAGTTATTTATCTGTTACGCGTTTAGCTGTGGTCTCGTGTTCGTTAGTTTGTGTGCCGTATTTAGTGACGTGCGACGCGATCGGGCCGCGTGCGTTTCCAGTGCCTCTCCTGTGGCTGGGGCTCCAGTCTGCAGCCGCGCACAGAGCGGAAGACCCTCTGGGAGGTGGATGACAGCAGGTTAGAGATGTGAGATTATATTCCGGTGACAGTAAGTGAGACAGAGTACGGTGGCTGCCGTCCCCAAGGGACACCTTATTTAGCCATTAGTGTCAGGGTGGCTGTAAAGGTCTGTTTCCATGGCTATGTCTCCCGTCGCCCACGTCTGTCCGCCCCGCCAGCGCCCACTTCACAAGATTTACCGCCACCGGAAATACTCGGCGCACGAGTGCGGGAGCCGGGGTGAGGGAGCGGGAGAAGGTTGCGCTCGCTGCTGCGTTTGAAGTCAAGGACTGCCTTTCAAAGCCCCGCCCACTCCCCAAATGCTCCTTTCAAGACCACCAATGCACAACTGCCAATTAAGACTGGCCGTGACTAAACCCTTCAACACCCCCCCCTCACCCCCCCCCCCCCCCCCACACACACACACACACACACATCTCTCTCTCACACACACACACCCCTTTCTCTCTCTCACACACACATACACACACACACCTATCTCTCTCTCTCTCTCTCTCTCTCTCTCTCTCTCACACACACACACACACCTTTCTCTCTCTCACACACACATACACACACACCTATCTCTCTCTCTCTCTCTCTCTCTCTCTCTCTCTCTCACACACACACACACACACATATCTCACTCTCTCTCTCACACACACTTTTCTCTCTCACACACACACACACACACATCTTTCTCTCTCTCTCTCTCTCTCTCTCTCTCTCACACACACATACACACACACACACACACACACACACACACGCACACTGCAAACCCCTGGGGAAGAGACAGCCCATCTGTCAGCCTTCGTGGTGCTCTGCTGCATCACCGGAGTGATGGGCTGGGTGAAGGCCAGCTACACCCCTCCCCCACCCTCCCTTCTTCCACCAGCTCCATATTGCGCTGGGGCCCCTGAGGGCCACACTGATTTAGGGATCTCCCTGCTATCTGTTCTATGTGCCATAATGCTGGCCATGCAGATCAGCCATGCAGATAATTCAGGTGCAAAACACATGGTGGATAACACAGGGTCATTATCAATCAGTGTTGCTTATTTAGGACTTGTTTATTTACTTATTTACCAAATTGAGTTGTGGTATTGTGTGCAATGTGTTACTGTCTCGTTTGTGCATCCCCGGGTTTTCTGTTGTGGCAGAGGGGCCTGTGGCGTGCAGGAAATGTGAAATGGGTGCAGCCGCGGTGGTAGGGCTGAGCCCGATCTCTTGTGTGGTGTGATGTGAGGGCTGCATGACTGACCCAGCTGTTCTCTTTAACCGCTGGCACGGGCTCCCCCCGCCTCACCTCCAGGCCGCAAGGCTGGCGCCTACGTGGGGGATCTCAGAATTCTGGAGTTGTGTGTTGCCATGGTAGCCACAGCCCCCCTGCTTGCCTCTCCCTCCTGGCAGTGGAGCAGAATGGACTAGAATGGCCTGCCCTCATTATCCGTAGAAACAGGAGCTGTTACTGCATCTCCAAGTGCCACGCACCTCCCTCTCACAGGCAGGAGACACACACATCACTCATACACACACTGTATTTTACCAGTCCCCACATTAACACCACAGTGTCTTTTCACCCATGAACTACCCCTCTCTCTCTGATGCACCCCGCAATACTGTATGCACCCCTCCCCCACACACTCTCTTCTTCCCTTTTTACACCCAGGAGGAACCCACATCTCTCATCCTATGCCACCCACCCCCTCCCAGAATGCATAGCACTCTTTCACTGTAAGCTGCAGAACTTTGGGGATTCTCGTTACAGTTGTTACAGGATTAGACTGAACAGTCACTGGCATGAAAAAGGGACTTCCTCTGGTTGATTAAAACCCAGGACCCCCATGCCCTTTCTCTTACACCGTTTAAAGTGGAAACAGTGGGGATGAAGCACACCATTTTAGTCCCTGCAGGAAGTCGGCTTTACTGGTTAGGGGACTGAACGTATAACTCGAAGGTTGCAGCTCTAATTCCCAGGTGTGCTGTAGTATCCATGAGTGAGATACTTAACCTTATTTCCTTCAGTAAGTACCTTGCTGTGTAAAAGTGTAAGCTCTGTAAGTGATTTAGTGAGGGTGTCTGTCACAAATAAATCATTTTAAGAATAAAATGTATGCTTCCCTGACTGGTGGGTGATAACAACAGTGCACACTATGCCAAGAACGTCAAAGAAACAGGTTAAACAAGCTTTCAGGTTGCAGTCAATGACTTATTGACATCTCTGTCCTCCTCTCATTCAGCATAGTCTGAGATTTTGTCATGGAAGCCTGAATTACATCACATTTTTGTAATTCAGGCTTTGGCACTAATAGGATACTTCATCTAGGTTCTGACACACATACCCAAGTACACACACACACACACACACACACACACACACACTTAAGCTAATCATTCTCCAATGGGCACTGTCATGCAGACAATTATGTTGATGATAATTAAATCACAGATACTATTTAAAGACTGGGTTGTTTTCTTTAAACATAAAGATATGGTTCTGATACCAAGGTTCGGCTGTACGACTCTTTCCTCAAAGCACTGAGGTTCCTCTCACTGTAAAGACTTCAGTGCGAGGGAAGATCGTTTGCAGTCAGGCACCTTGGCTTTCTTTTTTTCTTATTTTCCCCTGCCTTCCGGATTTCCAAAGGTCAGTGCGCTGCATTGATTAGTTTCCCATTGTTTATGGCAAGCGCGAAACCCAAAGAGGCTTATACAAGCCCTGAGACTCTGGGCCCTTACAGGGGGGCTGCCCCTCTAATTACACGACTAGACATGGGGCAGATTAGCCCCCTGCGCTAAGCTAACGCTCAGGTCCGCTTGCGTCGACGGGCTGACCTGAGGGCAGCCAGGCTTTTTGTCCTCGCACTGTCCGCCCTGCGTGGGGTTTCCCCTTCCCGCTGATCCGCGGGCGATCCCCAGCATTCCAGTCCCCCGCGGCCCGCTCCTTTACCCCCCGAAGTCTATATCTCAATGAGATGATCCTGCTTCGCTACTGTGCTGCGCAAAAAGCAGATGGTCTCCAACCTTGTGTGCTAAGTGCACGCGTTTGTGTCGCGGGTTGCAGGTTGTGCGTAAAGCCTGCAGTATACAGCTGAGCAGTGATGTGTGGATGAGGTGTGGGGGTGGGGAGTGCAGGTGCGGGAGTGAAAGGAGAGCGTTGATCAATGGTAATCTTATTTGGGGGCTGGCTCCACCCCCGGCCGGGGCAGTGGCGCCAGGACTGGTCCAGGATCAGCACGCCACGCTGTAATCCTTCGCTCCGGCCACTGCGAGTACAAAGCAGGAGCTGATGTGGGATCAGTGCACATTGCGCTATTGGCCCACGCCGAGGCAGCGGGAGAGGAGAGGCAGGAGGGAGGGAGGGAGGGAGGGAGGCTCGTTATCCCTGAAGCGCCAGCCCCCGACAGGTCATTAGCGGCAGCGGGGGGAGGGGGCCCGTGACGCGCTACAGGAAGGCCCACGCCTCCCTCCCCTCCCCTCCCCTTCCCTCGCTCTCAGCTGCACCATGTAAACGCGGCTCTCTCCTCTCTTCTGCTCCTGTGTCTCTCCGGGATGGCCAGCCTCTGCTCCCTGCTCTGCATTAAGTACAGGTAGGAGCTGCATAGAGACACACTGGCAGGCAGGGAGTCCTCCTTTAAATGTTTAACCTGGAATGTGACCAGCTGCGAGAAGGCAGGCTCTCTCTCTCTCCCTCTCTCTCTCTCTCCTTCTGCACTCTTACCTATTGATTTTCCCTTTCCCCGCACTTACTGAGCCCGCCTTTCACTTTTCGTTTGCCGTGCGTCTTACAAGACAAACAGGTGCTGATTTAATCTCAGTGGTTGCGCAATCCTGAATTTGCGGAGAGGAGGCAATTTCAAGTGTTTTCCCATTGGTCTGTTTTCGCTTTTTCTCTGGCTGTTGTTTATCTACAAATGAGAGGATGAGAACACACTGATGTATTTCCCTCAGAACTTGACTTCCAGGGGACCCGTGGCTGTGTTTGTCTGTCAAATGTGTCCCCGCTGGGCTGAAGCGTGTGTGTGTGTGTGTGTGTGTGTACTTGCGTGCATGTGTGTGTGTGTGACAGAGAGAGAGATAAAGAAAGAACGAGACTGCAAACCTGGTTTGAAATGGTGAGATTCAGGAAGCTGTTACTTATAGATATAGAATCTAATATCTGTGGGAGTGAAATGTACACGCATGTCCGTATGTTTATGTGTGCAGTGAGCAGAACTAAACCTGCTCCAAGGGTCCAGAGTACACTCTGAGTCAATCATGAGTCTGCAGGCCATCTGTGTTTACTTTTAGGAGGATTATCACCTGTGAGGCTGGTGCATTTTTTCATTATTTACATGATCTCTGCTTCCTTTCCCCCTGCCTCTACAGGAGGTGTTTCCAGACGGCCCATTTCTACGTTGAGGACAGCAGCTCCCCCAGAGTGGTCCCCAATGAGAGTATTCCCATCATCCCCATCCCAGGTGAGCCCACCCGTTACACCCAGGACAGAGATGAGGCTGGGGGACGGGTCAGAGAACAAGCCAAACCTGAGGAGAGACCATGGTGGTGAAGCAGGGTCACAGCCGAGACAGAAACTTGGGTCACAGCACAAGAGGTGGGCTGCAGCCGGGGTGGGACCGGGGGTTGGGTCAGGGGCAGAGGAGTGGGTAGGATCACAGGTTAAGGATCACGGTCAAGGGAGGGGCCTGGGCCAGGATCGAGAAAAGGGGCAAAGTCCAGGGGAGTGGCTAGCACCGCCAGGGAAAAGCCAACCGAGTGATGAGTGGTCGAGCCGAGGAATGGGCGGTTAAGGGAGGAGCTAATGGAAGGATCCGGAGTCATGAGGATTGGAGTCGTGGGTGGGGCCAAAGTTACGGCAGAAGGTGGGACCAGGGTCAGGGTGTGGCTACCTTTCTTAGTTTCCTTTCTCATGAAAAGCCAGTGACTATCAGTAATGGACACAGCCTTGACATTTAGAGCACTCAAGTGAATCTGCATTTGCTCTTAGACCTTATCTATGCTTGTGAGTGTGCATTTTATTTTATGTATATGTGCATGATCTATAGCAAAGTCTAGCTTAGTGTTTTTAATTTATTTACATGTTTTGTAAATTCTAAGTTAGCGTTCTGGTTAGTGAAACACGGTGTTAAACTGAAAAGAGAATTACAATAAAGGGGCTGTATTGCCTTGATAGTGCTGTAATGCTAGCTGTCTAGTGATGTTTTTCACTTGTGTTTTCAGTGGCGTTTGTCTGTACCTTATAACTACAATCAGTATTTTAAATCAATAAGTGCAGCTCAGCAAAAGAAAGTCAATATCTGGCCGCTACAGAAATTTAGCCTGTATTGATTCTACTATCACTGAAATTAATTACTTAACTTCACTACATTCACTTATATAAACCATTATTTCAGTATTATTCAATACATATCCAGAACATACTGTAAGTTACTAATTAATTAGTTTTATTGCTCTGTAATCAAAACATAAAGGCATAATAGTTATTTTAGTACATTTTACTTCTTCTTGTTCCTTGCACTATAGCTAATGCAGTTTTCCCTGTGTTCCAGCTAACATTTTATTCTTGTGTGCATTCGTGTGTGTAGAAATAGACTCCATGTATCTGTTGAGCTTTCCAATCCCCTAAGGCTCCTTTAGAGTTTTTTTTCTGAATGCTGGGTCAATTCTTTATGTTGTGTGTAGTCAATGTAGTAGTGTCGGCCTGTCTACAACACCAAATCAATTGGTCCAAATTAAATATAATAAATCAACTGATCTACTAGTACCTGCTTTCAAGTAGTTGTTTGAAAAAATAGGTGTTTTTTTTTTCTTTTAAATTAGTGACAACATGATGGCGCAGTGAAGTCCCCCCTCATCTCCAGCCATTTGCACATTTTATCTAAAGGTTATTGAAAGAAGGACCTTTGTGTAAAATTTGACCGTCGAGCATGCAGTCTGACACAAACAGAATATTTCTTTGAGAATGATGCACTTTTCAGATTAATGAGCAGCTTACTGGCAAGTTTATTAGTTGTGTGATGAATAATATTGACATAATGGGTCAGATATGCTAATGTTATGAGCATGCACTTCACTAGTATGCTAATCTGTGCTGTGTGCTAATTGGAGGATTACAGAGTTCGTTAGTTGTGACATTAACTGAAGCTGAGGGCAATATAAGAAGCCTGTTGTTCAATTTAGTGAACATTTTGATGAAAAGTGCGTAATATCAAAAATTACAGCTTATATTGAAATAGTTCTGAATACATCTGTCTAATGACTTTTTCGGTGGATATTAATTCTGAAAATCTGTTTAAGTGCTTCGTAAAGATATTTAGGCTATGACACCACTCCATTTAAGTGCCTTTTATAATATCTAAGACCATAAAAAGAAGAACTGTATAATTGAAAAATTAAACCAGTAAAATTGATTGGCTGTGGCAGCCCCTGTTTAAGATTGGTGATTGCCTGTTTTATGGCATTGCTTAAGCTTTTTTCTGTTGCTGTAGTTAAAAGGCAGTCGTCGTCATTATCGACTATCCATCTGAGGTTTTATTTCATTGTACTTTGCACAGCGTTTCTCCCCTTAGAAACAATTGGCCATGACTTGACTGGTGAAAAGTGTTGATATTAGCAGTGGGAGGGGAGCACCGGAGAAGCTCTTAATGCTTCTTATGTTGTATGGCCATTTCTGCCTTTTTGATGCTCTTGTAATGATTTCTAGAAAGGGAGGATCCATCGTCAAACTGACATCATCACATTGACATTCTCCTTTGAGAATCTCAGCTGGTGGCAAAACTGCATGTTCAATACCAGAAAAAACTTCAATGTCAGTTAAAAAAAAGAAAACATATCAACGCTTAGCCATTTTCTGCCTACAAAGTAGCATTATTCAATTTTAATGTGCACATGGATCTAGTCTGTTAGCCACTGTAGTTACTGATTGTACATTTTTATCATTTGTACTGGTGAGGTTTACCGAGGTATAAATTGTTTTTAGCAAGAATACAAAGCATAAGACGGCTTGTGAAACATTAATTGACCTCCACCTCTTCCCATAGCAACTTCTGCCAGCCAAAGGCTAATTTTTGAAAGAAATGTTGTTGCAGTCAACAAAATGTTGTGCATTAAGTCAACTCAATGCTGACTTAGCAAAATGCTGCACATTAATAGCACATTTTATATCCGATGGACACAGGTACACGTCAGAGCTGAATTAGCGCTGGTTATTTGTGTACACTGTGCACTTCTCAGCTGCGGTGCTCTTGGTTTGTAGGTGCAGGGAGGAGAGAAGTAACTTAATAGGTAAAACTAGTGATTCAAAATTGGGAAGCAAAATGGAAAAATGTTAAGAAAGAAGACTTACAGCTCCTCAGTAAGTCGTATATAAGGGTAGGATAGATAGCAGTGTGAGACTGCCTTGGTGAATAGGTTTCTTTCTTCATGCTGCACCCGTTTGTTTATGGGCGAGCTGTGCAGCACGCTGTGTGTCCGGTCACCGCCCCGGCCTCAGCTGGTGTTCTTACCGGGACTCTCCAGCCATGTGCGTGAGCGCGGGAGGCTCTTCGCGTGTGCGCTCGCCGCCCGTGTCCCTCTCACGGCGAGGTTCCGGAACACGCTCCAGCTCTGCACGTGCAGAGCGGCCGTTCTGAGGGCCGCGCCTGCGTGCCTGGCCCATTCCCAGACTCTCTCGCGCTGACCGTTAGCCACCGCTCACATCTGCAGCAGACAGATGTGGCACCATGCCGGGAAGACGTGGCGCGGAGCCAGTGCACATGGTTACGGGCTGTGGTTGGACAGTTAGAGCTGATGGGTTTGGTATTGAGCAACGTCTCCTCGAAGGACCCTGTTTACCGACTCTGTTCGGTCTCCTATTCTAAATCATCCTTCAGCCCAGCAGTCTCATCTGAGTGTGAGACACCACATGCCAGCGATTGTACAACAAATGTTGTGCTTATTTATACAGAGAAGAAAAAAAACCTGTGAAACAACTATAAAAAAAAATTTGATCTTGATAAGAGGAAAATCTGGAAATTGCGAAAATGAGAAACAATTCACTGTGGCATCTTGTGCAATAAAAGTGAAATGTCTCCTTTATGTGTGGCTGCCAGGGCATAATCAAACTGGTCACAGTCTGTGCAGTGAAAAACAGGAGGAATTGTAATGTTGTTCTAACTTCCCAGCCAAGGACATAAGGGATGTGGACAAAATCTCATCTCTTTTTGTTTGTTTTCCATCTCATACATACGTAATGTTAATTCATCACACTGTATGCAATAAATGCTGGCTTGGCATTAATATTCAGCCCTAGTTTTTAAATTTTTTTGGATGGTGTTGAGCTTTTCAATATCTCTGTGTGCTTTTGTGTGTATGTGTGTGTGGTTGTATTTATGTGTGTGTGTGGGTGTATTTATGTGTGTGTGTGTGTGTAGCATTTCATAGCGCAGAGCAATATATTATAGGCATTGAGGAAAGACAATAAAGCTACGTTCTCGCACTCACAGATTTAGCCAATGCTTTTTTCAGCCGGTGTGTTTAGGATCAGAATGAGGATGCTCAAAGCAGCAGACTGAGGTATGAAGAGCTGCAAGGGAGAGCAGCTTCATGCCTGGCATATGTGACTATAATGAATCTACCGACAGAGCTGCTAATTGTCTCACCAGGCCCTCCATAATCTCCTGTTGAATTGCCCTGTCGGTTTGGAGCCTCCCAGTAATGCCTGTGCCAGCACCTTCATCTGTCAGTTTGAATTTTACAATGTTGCTGGGTTTGTGGATGTGGCTGAATTGGGGGAAGAAAGTGACAGTTTGTTTAACAGGGCATGGATAGCACTGTAAGCTACAAGGGACCTTATTTATTTGGTAGCTTTTCACACTTCATGGAAATTGCACTAGTGACCACTTGGCAAAGCCTCTCTTATTGATATTGCCCTTTTTTGCGAGATTTTACCATGTGTGTATTTCTGTATAAACAAATGTGCTTCCATATTATTTCCATGAGAGGTATTGATGTTCATGCAGTCACTGCTGTACAATGTGGCTATTGTATGCCAACTAGAATATTTTTTTCCATCAAGTCTTGAGGGGTTTAATTAACATGAAAGCATTTATAGTTATTTTATTTTCTATTGAATTGTTGAATCAGTGATACTGATTTAGGGTATGCTGGGTATATGTTTAGAATTTTGTTGTTTAGGACCTTTTAAGGATAGCTGAACAAAGGTTGTGGTTTGTGATTGTGTTTGTGTTTGTGAGTTTTCGGCATAATTAATTAAGTTTGCAGATACGTCCAGTATATTCCCCTTTTCTAACTGTACCCATCGTAACACACCCAGTTGAACAAATACAGACATACATAAGAAAAAAATGATGAATGCCAAAATGTTTTTGGAAACGTTTGCACACACAGTTTTCTATCAAATGTGATCGTACACATGTTTTGTGAATGACGCCCATTGTTTTTGTGCTACTTTTCAACCATGTGTGCTGTGTTCAGTATTGTCAGTGGAGAAGGAAGTGCTTTAACAGGACTGAAGATAGCTCTCCCGTGGGTCCATATAGTTAAACCGTAAAACCGAATTTACACTGAAAAGTCTCTGAAAAGTCACTGAAAAGATACACTCAAGATGTGCAGCTGGGAGATTTGTTCTCTTCCTTAAATTCTTAAAGCCCAATGGCCATGAAATTAGACTCTGGTGTCTAACAATAACATTGTCTTAAATTACTCCTTTTATCTGCCACTGATTCAAGGTGCATCGCTATAACCCGCATAACGTTGTATAGCTTAGACTCTGCATTTTGATGCACAAACCCCCATCTCAATCAGCAAAACCACTATAGATGAAAACAGGATTGACAAGGCAGTCCCTTTCCCCAAAGGAGGGCTGACATTGACATCCCAGGTTGATGATTGTGTACCTTATAATCCAATAACTGTCCAAAACAAATCAAACAACTGCTAGTACTACAGGTCAACTGTTATTGTAGAGAGCACTGCCTGCTCACATATGTCTGTGTGTATGTTTGTCTGCGTGTGAGACTGTTGGTGAAAGAGTTCCCGTACTTCACTCTTCCCCTTGAAACTCCTTTGTAAGCTTTGATAACTAATAAAAGGGGTGTTGGGAGACTCTGCCTCATGTCATACAGTCACTGTTTGGATATGCAAACTAGAGCAGCCTGCTTACTACTTACAGGCCAGACTTACAGCAGCCTGACAGCTGAGTGCAGTTCAGAGCACACAGCACGGTTAAAGCACGTGGTCTGATTGTTTCTAAGTGAATTTAGTATGTGATAAGTAACCATTGTGAACACATTTTGTACATAGACGCTCTCCAAAAGGTCATCTTTTTACTGAAATGCAGGACTTAGCCAAAAAGAGAGAATGGGTAAATAGAGAATATTTGTTTTGTGGGGTTCCAGAGGGCACCACCCTCAACTGAATTCACTTCTGGAAGTGGAGTGTGGCAGGGAAATAAGATATGCACAATATTCTAATTTGGTGAAGTTTGGTGCCATGTGGAGAGGTTTTAGGGATACTTGGGCCCACCTTTGGGAAAACACATGAGATTTTACTGCTTTGTTCAATCCACTCCAATCCACATGTATCTTGGTGTTGCGTACATCTTGGGGAATTCTTACAAAAAGCCCCAGGTTTTAAGTGGGTTTTAAGGGGTTAAGATGTGGATCCTCAGCAGTTCTCCCACTTGTGAAATATGAAATGGGTGCAGACAGTCTATATCTGAATCATTTATGACATACCACATGATGAAAGCTCTGAACTTATATTACCCATAAGAAACACAAGCTCCCAGACAGGAATAATGCAGTGCTCTCATCTCTTTTTCTGAAACATGTACGTTGCTATATGAATGAGCATGTAGACCAGGGTCTAGGTTTCCACGTGAAGCCTGATATGTTTTTTAGAACCCTCATTTCCTCATGTTGGTATAACAGTAGGCACGTGTCTCCTTTTCAGATGACATGGAGGCCATTCCTGTCAAGCAGTTTATCAAACACATCACAGAGCTGTACTCCAACAACCAGCACGGCTTCTCGGAAGATTTCGAGGTAAGGGTTTGTGTATTTTTTCTTTTTTCATGCTTTTTTCTCCTTTTGTGTGTTTTAATCTTCTGTTAAACATTAATTTGGATTTTCCTGCACATTCCAGGATGGGGGGGAGGGGGTGAAATGGGCAGGGGGGTGTCTGCTACAGGAGACTTCAGCTACCATAGTGAGACAGACCCACTTTGTTTGACTTAGCACCATCTTGGAGGGTAATGTTGATGGGAGCACGCCCTGGGCGTAAAAGTGGGGCGAGGCCTCCGCGGGACTGATGGCTCTCTCGCTCACTCCTGCATGCGCACGGGCCTGGTGGTACAATTCCCACTGGTGGAGGAAGCAGATGGCTAGGGAAGGAGGCCATTCGGGCTCATTTAGAGCAGTTTTCCTCGCTGGTTGCTTGGACAGGAACGTGGAGTGACACACGGCCACGGTCTATGTGAAAAACAAATATTTACCTCTGGAGGCTGCGTGCTGATTGGGCAGATCAGAAGCAGAGCAGCAGTATCAATAATTCATGGGATCCACGCTCCACACTATTGATCACAGCTGCCTCTGGCACCATCAAACAAGAAATAATGATCTGGTGACGGCCATTATCTTCAGAGACTGTCTGAGGCCAAGCATGGCTGGTTTTCAGATGCCATTTAACAGAGACTTCAATCAGTACCCTCAGATGACCGTCTGAACACCAGAAGGAGTAATTTTAATTACTTTAGTTATGAGACCAAAAGATTATATCATTCACTTTTTGCTCTCTCATTTATGCCATTGCTTTTTCAGAACAGGGCTCAATAGGTTGATCTCTTTTGCTTTTTCGGTCTTCAAACGCTCTCCCCTCAATATCTAGCGATTCACCTTGGCGTCCATGTTATGCAAGAGCTCAGTCTTGGGCCAGTGAAAAGCGGATGGGTGGGGGGAATGGCTCCAAAGGAGCCAGGGCTGGGTTGGGACGTGTCCCTCCTGGCGTTGTCCGGTGCCCCTGCTGAATTCCTGAGCTCCCTGGCGGCAGCGCTGGGGAGAGGAGCGTGTTAATGAGCTTCCTCATCGGAGTGGCAGGCCCCTGGCTTTGTCCTGGCCCTTGATGGACACGGGGAAGTGGCTTAAGTGCTCGCGGAGAAGGGGCCACTCTCTCTCAATGGAGCGCTCTGTCTGCTCCAAAGCCCTTTATTCGCCCCAGAGAGGGAAGAAAAGGGGAGGTAGGAACGGGGGAGCAGCAGAGCAAAGCCCTGTTGGCTGGAGCTCCAGTGATCCCCGAGGAGAGCCTTTGTGAAGCCGGGCCCAGTGGGAATGGGGGTGGAGGGTAGGGGGGTGTAATCGGCTCCGGCTGGGCCAAGTGAAATGCGGTCGGGATTGGAAGGATGGAGAAACCAGAGAGAAATGTTTGCAGCTCAGAAAGAGCACTGTCAGGTTACACTGCACAGAGAAAACTTCAGCAGAAAGACACCCAACAACAAACAACAAACCTAAACGACCTGGAAGGTGCGTCGGTCTGTGCAGTTTTTGGGGCTGTTGTATATGGTGGCCAGTTAAAGAGAACGGTGTTCAAACGATCTGTGTACGTTTGTTTTCCCCCCTGTTATGGGCAGTACTGAAGCATCTGCTTCAGCTTCACAGGATGGCCATAGTCCTCAATCCTCGAGAAAGATTTCTTCCAGCTCCATGAGAAAAAGCATCTTTTCAGTCATCTTTAGGAGGAGCAATGGAATTTAGAACTACAGGAGTGTAACTGTCTTGTACCAAGCTGCTGTTCGGTAGTCATGGTGCAAAGCCTTCCATCTCACGTGATCCCACAGCAAATTGAGATTAGTATGCATGGTCACTGCTGAACTTGAGGACACATACTTAGTCTCCAGCACACTAACTGGTACTTTAGAAATGTTCTCAATTGATGCATTATTCAGTTCTTCTGTTCAGGTTTATGGCCCCTGTCTTTGTCAGAGCAGTTGTGTACAGAGTCCTGCATGTTGTAGAGGAACAGCATCAACCCACAAGCATGGCCTCACAGGGTGCCTTCTGATGGACAGCAGTTGTATCAGAAATAAGTTTTTCTATTCTGTAATTATATATATACATATATATATATGCATACATACATATATATACACTGTTTGAGTGTATTCATAATTCATGCACAGTGGGTGATCATTCTGTGGGCATATTTAGTACAGAGGCCCGGATAACACTGTTAGTACAGGGCTTCTCGTGAGCAGTGATGTAAGTCTCATTTTAAATGGTTGTGAAATCCCATGTATTTCCCAGGCGTACAGGACACCCATGCCAGTAAGGGGCAGGTCCAGTGTGATGAGCTATTCTCTGCACTGTGGGTAACAGTAGCCAGGGTGCAGCTGTGCCTCATGGGTAAATAGAGCCACTGCCATCTGGTGAGGGCATTGGCAAGTGGGTTTATAACCTGTGTCCTTACCAGCTACTCTTACAGACGGGATCTGATCACCCCTTCCTTCCACTGACAAGTTTGGTTCAATCCCAGACCACTGAAACGTTTTCAGTTCTGCCCTTCCTAAATATACACCTGCTTCCATACTTCCATGCTGGGAAAATACAGATTTTTTTTTAATTTTTTTTTTTTATAAGCATGGAAACGTGTTTGCTTATTTGTAAATCCATTCAGCAAGCAATCCCCAGTTCAGACTAAAGTAAGCGCTCTCTACACTTTGGATGGTAGCATGCAAATGAGCCGTAATCATGTTTATATTATACCGCAAACATGTGTTTTCTGGACACAGATACAAAAGAAGGAAATGTAATAAACGGTTTTGGAGCAGTCGGATTCATGTGCAGCGGTCCTCCAGGGGCCCGTAAATAGACCCCGAGCCACATCTGCGGGGTGAGGCTGCGCTCCCTTCGTCAGAAACACAGCTGCCCAGCGCGCTGGAGGGTGACCAGGGGGAAGCGTCGTGGCGCCAGAGGGGAAAAGGAACAGATGGCACTGGAAAGCCTATCCTCCCCTGACAACCAAAGCGTGCGTGGCACTGCCTCCACTGGCATGGGGCATTCGGCAGCCATTTCAAAAGGGAAATTTGGCATTTTCACCAGTACGCACCAGCGCATTTTCTTTAAAACAATCACTAAGGTGTGCAGTAGGTCTAATAGGAGCTTGACATTTCATCTTATGGTTTGAGGCAAAAGTAAAGGAGGGCAAGTAATTCACAGATATGTGTGAAAGCTGGGTGTTCCTGGCCCAAGTAGTTGGGCTATAAAATGCGTAGCTCTTTCAACCAAATACTTGCTCTGAGTTTAATTATGTCTCAGAACAATCTTATATGTCTTCTAAGCTGAAGAGTGTGGGGGTAAGCCTATAACTTTTGTTCCTTATCAGAGAAAATATATCTCCAAATATTTTAAAAAATACTGCAATAATACATTCTGTTGGTAATATTAAGATACATCCCACTGATACCAATATATTTTGCACTATATTTCATAATATAAATGACAAAATATTGCACATTTCAAGTAAGAATTTCTTATTTCACAAATAGGTCATTGTTATGCATTGATATCTTTGGTATGTGTAATTAAATGCTGAACATGTTATCAGGGCAGCCTTCCATTGTCAAAAAGAAAGATCAAAAAGGGCAATTTAGTGTATCCCCATACGGTATATGAACAACCACATCTTTGTTGCTTAAGGGTTACCATACAAACAGTAGGAAAAGGTAAATCCAGTGTATTTTGTTTCAAGACGTTGTTGTCATTTTGAGCAAATGCAGTGGCCTTGCAGTCCTTATCAGTTTTATATTCTTTATCTGTTTTATGTTGTTTTCCATTATAAAAACGCACTGAAAGCAAATTTGGGTACGATGAAGAGTGTCATTGTATCCCGCGGTGCCTCGGAGATGTCTGGTTTTCAGCGGGGCGATCATCCCCATCTGTGTGCTTCTCCGCAGGAGGTGCAGAGATGCACAGCGGACATGAAGATCACGTCGGAACACTCCAATCACCCCGACAACAAGCACAAGAACAGATACATAAACATCGTTGCCTGTGAGTGCGCGTCCGTGCTGTGGAATACCGGGGCCTTGATCTCTGAGCCTTCGCTCCCAGACAGTGTTTACCGGGAGCCAAAGTGTTTTTGCCGCAGATGAGCGCGATTAACGTTCTACCACACTTCCCGCTTGTTCCGCAGACGATCACAGCAGGGTGAAGTTACGGCCTTTGGCGGGAAAGGATGCCAAACACAGCGACTACATCAATGCTAACTACGTGGATGTGAGTGGACGGAACCTTTCCTTTTCCTATACTTGTGTGTGTGTGTGTGTGTGTGTGTGTGTGTGTGTGTGTGGAGGGGGGTGTGTGTGTGAGGAGGGGTGTGTTTGTGTGTGTGCGTGCATGAGCGTGTGTGTCTGTGTGTGTGTTTGTGTGTGCGGAGGGGTGTATGTGTGTGTGCATGTGTCTGAGTGTGAGTGTGTGTGTGTACGTGCGTGTGTGCGTGCATGTGTGTGTACATGCGTGTGTGTGTGTGTGTGTGTGTATGTGTGCATGCGTGTGTGCATGCATGTGTGTGTACGTGCGTGCGTGTGTGTGGGAATATGTTTGTGTGTACATGCGTGTGTGTGAGAATATGTTTGTGTGTACATGTTTGTGTAGTGCTTCACAGTGTTCCCTATGTCCATTAGGGATATAACAAGCCCAAGGCTTACATCGCCGCTCAGGGTCCTCTGAAGTCCACCTTTGAGGACTTCTGGAGGATGATCTGGGAACAGAACACTGGAATCATCGTAATGATCACAAACCTGGTGGAGAAAGGAAGGGTACGTTCTGAACAGCAGCCTGCACCCAGGTCATTTCAGTTAACGGCCATTGCCAGCCACTGCAGAAACAACAAGTCTCATTTAAACAGGTCACTATCAGGTTTCCCATCATGTGGTGTGCTGAAAGGGCAGGCAGCTGAGACTGGGCTTCTCCTCGTTTGTCCTTTGCAGAGAAAGTGCGATCAGTACTGGCCGACTGAGAACAGCGAGGAGTACGGGAACATCGTGGTGACGCTAAAGAGCACAAAAGTACACGCCTGCTACACGCTGCGACGCTTCACAGTACGGAACACGAAAGTAAAAAAGGTGAGAGACGGGCACTCCAGCCAGCCCCTGCACACCCTCACCTTCGTCATCATTTACTTACTTCTTAAAGTCTAATCCATGGTAATCCATAACATGTACACCTTTAAGAACTGAATTACTGATCAAAGTGGTTTAGTTCAGTATTTTTAATATGCCATCACTGTTGTCTGCGAAGTTTAATATGGTTGCTGTGATAGGTGCTGTGATTCCAGCACTTCTTATTGCAAGTTTTTGCACTGGAATAGAGTGCCTGTCAAATAGTTGTAGTGTATGCAATGTAATGTATCCTGTTCAAATTGTTAATATTCTTAAATGGGTCAACATCTGCTACTCCAACAGTCTTCCGGAATTCACAGCTGGTTTGTGTCCCCACCTGCATGGGCGTCACCTCTTGATTCCCCCCCCCCCCCCCCCCCCCCCCCCCCCAACCCCTCTTTCCCTCATTTCATTTCCTCTCATTTCAGGGTCAGAAGGGGAACCCAAAGGGGCGGCAGAACGAGCGCACAGTGATCCAGTATCACTACACACAGTGGCCTGACATGGGCGTGCCGGAGTACACCCTGCCCGTCCTCACCTTCGTGCGGCGGTCCTCCGCAGCCCAGACACCGGACATGGGTCCCCTGGTAGTACACTGCAGGTACAGTAGGGGGGCGCTGCGGTGACAAGGGTGCCGTATTCATATGCTGCAAGTTCAAGAGGAGGCATTATGGAGACATGGGTATTGTGTTTGTACAGTTTGGGAACAACAGGGGGCAGCTTAGGGATATGAGCCAATACACTGTCTGTACAGGAGGACTGCCATGGAGACATGGGATCAGAATTTTTATATTATACATATGTATAGGAGGCAATAAGGGAAATTAACAGGAAAGGAATATATCAGACATACTCATATGTCTATGGGGGTGTCAGCCCACTACTGGTACTCAGAACACTAGGGGGCAGTGCTGCTCCCAGACCTCATAAACTTCAGGCACTATAATGGGCATTTTAATAATAATAATAATAAGCAAAGTTGAGTCGTGTGTACTGCTAAAACACTGGTTTTCAATGTTGTGATGCTTCCTACGGTCTAGCACCATGAGTGTGGCCAGTGGCCCTAATGGACATTGTTGTTATTTAAGTTGTATAGTTAAATCATGGATATGTTTTTTTATGTTCATATTTACTTAACATGTAAGTGTTTTCAGAGCTATAATTTACAACAGTTGATTGTTCTAATTAGTATATTTGTGACGATGGTGTTGTATTGCATCTATTATTATTATTATTATTATTTTTTTTTTTTTTACACATTACATTTATATAGCACTTTTCCAAATGCTCAAAGTGCTTTACAGTGAAGGGGAACTCACCTCACCCACCACCAATGTGCATCTGTGTATTTTCAAAAGTTACATGTGGTTTTGTTGAGCTTTAGTATTCATTCCTCTAGAATCCCGTATTGCCTTAATTGCTCTTTTTGTCAGTATGTGGCATCTCTGTCACCTAAGGGACAGAGGCCTCACAAATAATGATCTAACCAATCGCAAGCTGTGCCTTCTCGTGCACTACTGTTGCACCATTAAAAAAAAAAGAGACTGTAATTGCCTGCAGAAAATTCCCTATAATGAGTGTAATGGCTCTAATGTCACCTGTCCGGGGTACTTAGATAATGACCCCTCACAGTGAAAGCGCCACTGTTTCCACAGTCAATTACTGCACAGGCCTCAGCAGACATCTCACTCCCCACACCGAGGTTCATTACTCACAGACTGTAACCCCAGGCGACCCCTCTGCACGTTAGTGCCTCCGCCCGCTCTCCAGTTGGGCCTGTTAATCATTAAATTAAACCTTTGCTCTCTCTGCTTATTAACTCGTAGGATGTGCAGAGGAACTCAGAGCGATATAATGCAATAATGTGGGGATTATGTAGCCTCTCAGGCCGCGCTGTATACTTGGCTGTGTTCTTAGCGTAAGCGAAAGCCGCAGGTAAGAGGGAAGGGCGGAGCGCGGTTTGTTTTAGCCTCTCTGTCTGTTTGCTCGTCCCCTCTGCAGTGCGGGCGTGGGCAGAACTGGAACATACATTGTGATCGACAGCATGCTGCAGCAGATAAAGGAGAAGACCACAGTCAACGTGCTGGGATTCCTCAAACACATCAGGACACAACGCAACTACCTGGTCCAGACGGAGGTTAGCCTTCACCTCAGTGTCAGCACAGCACTCTCAGTGTGTGTGCGTGTGTGTGTGTGTGTGTGTCTGTGTGTGTGCATATGTTTGTGTGTGTATTATTCTGTATGTGTGTCATCAGAACCTTTGCACTAAGCATGCCACCCCCTTACATCACCAATCAGATTTAATTCAACATTACTGTCACATGATCTCCTTTTTACTCTCATTTAGTAATACCATACCTTGTTTGTCCAGCAGGGGTTGCATCCTTTGAAATGTATATTCACATGTCATGTTTGAGTTAAAAAAGGTCAAATGAGAAGGATTTGTCGCCAGTCTACTGCAGGCCCAGACCAAAGGCACTGCGGTTCTTCTTTGCATGACATAATTCACTCCCCTATTCAAATGCACTTAATCCACATTCAATATGTGCTGTGCTCTCAAAGTTGGCTGACGACTGTGTTTTTAAGCATTAAGTATTTATATGTCTTATATACAGTTAAACCTATATATATATATATATATGTGTGTAACACAGTCTCCACTAAACCGGCTGGATATTTACTGAAATAAGCCAGGTAAATTGCCCAGTTAGTAGCCGGCTCACTTTGCTGAGCCGACCCACAGCCATAATGGCACATAGTACTGTAAGGAAGGGGCAGGAATAAACATGTAGAAAGGGTGACCTGTCCATGTTCAGCAACTGAGGCATTTCCCATGGTCCTCTTACACAGGAGCAGTACATTTTCATCCACGATGCCTTGATGGAAGCCATCCTTGGCCAGGAGACAGAAGTCCTGGCTAGTCAGCTCCACAGCTACGTCAACAGCATCCTTACCCCTGGCCCAGGGGGCAAGACGCGCCTGGAGAAACAGTTTAAGGTATGTTCCTCCCCTGTTAAATGTCCTTTTAACATGTTCATTACAGTCATTGCATGTATCACTGCATACATTTTTAAAGATGGTATTTTTCTCATATTGAGCATGCCCCCACATGTTGTTATGTTGTTTATTCAGGCCTGCTCTTTGTGAGGAAACGTGAATGCAGTGGAAATGTGGGGGGAAAATCCCCTAAAAAATCCCTTGCCCCCTTTTTCCTTGTTAATATTCTGCTCGGCTGCAGTTGTCACGACGACGCTACCCTCTTATCTCAGTAGGGGTTCCAAGGCATTGCCGAGGTCGACAGCATGCTCGGGACTTAATTGACTCGCTTTATTCATATAGTGAATGCGATCTGGCGCTTGGTTACGTCAGACCGAACAGTTTCTCATGAAGCCATCATTTCCATTTTGTTTCAATTTAATTAACCTTCAGCAGAAGGTAACAACACACATTAGATTTATTTTATACTTAAATTTTCCGCAAATTTTCTGCAGCACATTTTGAATGTTGGACTTTCTTCTTGCGATAAAAATGGACATTGCAATAGAATTCAATTTAATTTGTTTGAAAGTAACCCATTTTTTCCAATCAATAGAAAGGTAATGAAAGAAAAAAAATTATGATAGCAAAAAGCATAAGGCTAAGTTACAACTATAGGATAAGATAGAAGCAGGAAACAGTTACATTTGCGTGTTGAATTTGTATAATAGTTCAGGAGAGCTCCCACCTTTGACGTACTCATTAAAGCTTGTGAATAAAACTGTCCATTTAAACCAAATGAAACAAATCCCTCAACTTGCTAATATGTGAAAATGCCAGCCTCAAAGTTAAACCCACATTGCAACCAACAATGAAAACATCACTAAAATGGACTCCGAGGTCTGGATTCAATCAACTTTTGTATTTAACTTGGACGTACAAACAGCTCGGCCGGTTTAACAACCACCAAAATAATATCTCTTAGATGTGTTAAAAATGAAACGAACGGACGCCTGCATTTATTTGTCACCGTTGAGGACAAATGCTGATTAAATCCAGCGGAGTGTGAGCACACCGGTCCATCTGCTGAAGCTGAGGGCTCTCCCCTTTTGAACTGTTCAGATTCGTCCTTGCTTTCAAGCCCTGGAGTTGAACCGAAGTCGGTGAATGTGAAAATTGCGCAAAGAGCCACTCTGTGGTCGCAAATTCCACATCTCTCTGCGAACATTAGCAGTTTCTCAGTGGCTCCAACTCCAAGCCTCATGGTTCATAACCTGACAGCGGATCCTGTGGCAGCCACGCTCTCGACTGGGATAATGCATGCGCATAGGCAGAGCAATCGAAAGCAGTTGGCAATTCAACCGCTCAATCACTGCACAGCAGGCCTTTCTCATTACATAAGGAATGAGTGGGTATCAAGCAGCACTTCTCCCTGAAAACAGGGGCGGTCTGTGTATACTTATCTCAGTTAAACATGCCAGTGTGCACAGATGTATTTAAAGTTGGCTGAATAAGGCAGGCCCGACTCGGGCCTGGTAAGCACAGCTGCATAATCATACCATCAAAAATAGAAAGGAACACGGTTTCACTTTCATAAGAAGTCTAAGTAATATCCTGAAATTCTACACTTATTAGAGGGTAAATCTTAATGTACTGTACATAGAAATGTAAACTGATTTTATAGACATGCGGTTGCTTACTGTAACTGCAGCTGTGCAAGGTGAGGAGCAGACAGCCATCTTGTACTTGAAGAGGTGATCATGCATTTCCTGGCGAAAAGCTTCATAGAGTTTATCAAAGCAAAAGAGAAGACAGAAAACAAAGTTGTTATGGCCTGCACTCAGACTCAAATGAATACAACGGCTGCTTCAGGCAACCGAGCCTGCTCTCTCGTATTACTGTCAGTAGGATTTTTACCACATATTACTTTTGATTGAGCTTCTCTTTAGAAGTGAAGTTATTGAACTGGGAAGTGGAGGCCCCTGCATGCAGTAGGTGGCACAGGAGAGGAATCGCTCTCTTTAAGCACGTGGTCACCTGTCTGGGCTCAGGGGTGCAGCATACTTTTAACTGTAGGTATCCTGAGGGGTGCAGCATACATTTACTGTAGGTGTCCTGGTGGCTCTATCACTAACACAGCAGGGCTCACTGCAGCTTTTCCTGCGTTTTCTTTTGCAGTTGGTGACGCAGTGCAACGCCAGGTTTGTGGAGTGCTTCAGTGCACAGAAAGAATGCAACAAGGAGAAGAACCGTAACTCCTCTGTGGTGCCCTGTGAGTTCACGCACGCATTGTGCACACACACAACCATTCTCTGTCTTTCTCTCTTGCGTGCACAGACACACACACACACACACGCACACACACACAGAGTACAAACATGAACACACACACACCTCCTTTAAAAGTTTCCTTTCATGTTAATCCACTTTACATAAAATAATGACAAATATTTCTGTGTATTTAGACTTCCATCTTCATACTGGCTGTATATGCTTCATTCAGACTGCAGGCCTTAATGCTTAATTCTAATTTTTTTTAGACTGACTGTTCATATTCATTTCTAAGTTACCCAACTATACAATACTGCCAATGCATTGTTATGATGACATTAACCTGCTGCATGGAGAGTGATGTAAAGATCACTTCACTGGTGTATGTCCGGTTGGGCCGGGAATGCCCTTCTGAACCAATCTTGTCTTTGCCTGAGGGCACAATCTGGCCAGCTGGCATGCACTGGCATACTAAGAGCTTGTGTAGGCTGAAGAATTCTGATTTTAGCATCCACACAGGCCACATGGCTACGTATCCGATTTGTTTCCGCATACAAATGTGGCACACAATCAGAACTGAAAAAGTGCGCCTCCATGTGGTTTCTTACTGTTTACACTGTTCTAAAAGCATCGAAACCGTGTCACATATGAAGGGGAAAAAATCTGAATTGGGCCACTTTTACCTGCAATCTGAATCTAGCCAATGTCTGTGAGTCTCAGAGCCAGGATGCTTTTTCTTTTGCTGTAATTTGAGGTGATTTGTGATTCGATATTTTCCATGCATTTCTCCTCATAGCGGAGCGGGCCAGGGTGGGTCTGGCTCCACTTCCTGGAATGAAAGGCACCGATTACATCAACGCCTCTTACATAATGGTGAGCACATATTTGTCTGCCATTAATCACTAGTCACCCTAGAATTGAATTGAGAGGTAAGGGACTGCACACTGAAGACTGAAGTAGCGCTTCCTTAGTGGGTCCTGAGTGTTTATAACTGCACAATTTAAACTATGAGTTTCCTCTCTTTTATCGCAATCGCACAACCTCTGATTTCGCTGTCTGTCTCAACACAGGGCTATTACCGGAGCAATGAGTTCATTATTACCCAGCACCCCTTGCCTCACACCACAAAAGACTTCTGGAGGATGATCTGGGACCATAACGCACAAATTATCGTCATGTTGCCGGACAACCAGGGCTTGGTGGGTACAGAGCCAGTCCCAGGAACTGTGACCACTCCCTCAAATTATGCAGTACTGTTAAAATTCAGCATTTTAAATCCGGTTTGCTTCTGCTTTTCTTAGCTCCCAGGCTAAGAATTTCCATTCAGAAAACAAGAAATGAAAATAACATGAACATAACATATTTCTAAGAGAGGAGCATTAAAGTGCGCAAATTTCTCTGTTGAGAGATTTCGATGAACATGTTTTATGTAAATTACTCTCACAGATCACATTCTACTCAAAATGAATGAGGTTTGGATGGAGGTTGAAAGAGTTGATACTGGAACATTGAAGGGATAGTTCACTTTTTGGCATTTTTATATTATTTCTATTGTAGAGTATCATTTTCAGTTGGCCTATTGTATATTCAGTTGGACATTTTAAATGCAAATCTAATAGTAGCAGCATCAGGGCATTTAGGGATTCCCGGTATAAAGCAAGAAAACACCCTCCAGAAAGTGAACTAGCTCTTTCATTTTCAGAGATATCGAGGCCAGTTTTACATTGCCTCATGGATAGTCAGCACATCATTTACGCGTGTTCTTGAATTTGTGAGAACAGGACTTTGAAAGGACTCGAAAAGCCCTTGAAATGGAGGCGTATAGGAACTGTTTCTGTGTCTCTGAAGTGATTTTATTTTTTATTTTTTTAAATACTCGCTTTGCTGCGGCTCGGTGGGGATATGGCACATTACCTCTAGCTGTTGCTCCCTCATGTTGCTTTCACACGTGCACATCTGAGCCTAATGAAGCTGTCAGCTGGTAAACTGTGGGCACCGGGGAGCTGCGCTGGGGCGCGCCGCCGCTCTCTGACCTGCTCCGATCCGATCCGTTCTCTCCGCTCCGCGCAGGCGGAGGACGAGTTTGTTTACTGGCCGAGCCGAGAGGAGGCCATGAACTGCGAGGCCTTCACCGTCACACTCATCAGTAAGGACAGACTGTGCCTCTCCAACGAGGAGCAGATCATCATCCATGACTTCATTCTAGAGGCCACGCAGGTACTGTGAACTATTACAGCAACCTTATTATTAGTTCTAATTACAAAACATACTGTCATTATTGTTATTATTACTACAGATTTCCTTTTCAGAGCAATGTATATGGTGATGTATTATGCATTTAATTAACCCCATAACACCTGTGTATTGATTGGATAAATACTCTTTGGGGGGGACTAAACGTTCTGATCGAATTGATAAGGCAGGATTTTGTTTTCATGTTTTGTATTTCTCTGTGCATACAAACTGAGTTGCTCTTTTACAAGAGTGGAACTTATTTTCTTTTTTCAGTCAGATTCATTTATAGCTTCAGGAGATTTCTTTGCCCCTGGTCTCTGTGGATGCATTGTGTGTGTGTGTGTGTGTGTGTGTGCCTGTGTGTGCGCGTATGTATGTTTTCATGCACCTACAGGGATGTGTGTGTGTGTGTCCAGTCCTGTGTGCGTTTGTAACATGCAGCTTTCTGTCTCAGGATGATTATGTGCTGGAAGTGCGTCACTTCCAGTGTCCAAAATGGCCCAACCCCGATGCTCCAATCAGCAGCACCTTTGAGCTCATCAATGTCATCAAGGAGGAGGCCATGACGAGAGATGGACCAACCATAGTGCACGACGAGTGAGTGACCGCCTCCCACATTCTCCGATTTCTGGTTTTAGCCAATTGTTTTGGAGGATGAGTGCAAGACAGTTTGATGGAGTAGAATAGATGGAGCCTCCAACCATTTCTCATCTTTTAGAAATGTTGCATTGTGCATAAACACACATACATATGCGTTTACACAAAGAGAAGGTTTGGGTTTCAATTTCTCATACAGTTCTGATATTTATAATCCCCTTGTTCTCTCAGAAGCTTCCAAATTAAAACAATTATCAAGTTTAATATCAACAGGCATTTACTGAAAGGAACAATGCACACAATTACCTAATAGAGGCTTTCTAATGTTTATTCATTTTAATCATTAAAATTACTCATCATCAACAAAAAAAAAACAAAAGCACAAATTGTGCATTTTTATCTTGAAAGTCTTAGCTTTACCCCTAAGTGCCAGATTGGCATCTTAATTTGTTACATATTCATTAGCTGGAAAGGCTGCATTGTTAAGCAGCCTGTATCCACTTCAGATCTCTCAATGCAGCCCATGAAAACAAGTGGCTTCCATTGCAGGAGCCTCCTGCCTCAAGGGGGCTCTACAGGCCCAGAAGTTCCCTTGGTGGGACTTTTGTCTGTATAATTGTGATTCATTTCTCCATTTGATTCCATGCTGCACCAAAGATATTCTAATGAAACAGAGATGTTGGGTGTTCACCTATTTGGTGAACAGGATGTCAGCTAACATATGTTTTAGAGTGTGGCACAGTGGGTAAGGAACTGCGCTTGTAACCGAAAGGTCGCAGGTTCGATTCCCGGGTAAGGACACTGCCGTTGTACCCTTGAGCAAGGTACTTAACCTGCATTGCTTCAGTATATGTCCAGCTGTATAAATGGATACAATGTAAAGTGCTATGTAAAAAGTTGTGTACGTCGCTCTGGATAAGAGCGTCTGCTAAATGCCTGTAATGTAATGTAATGTAGAGAGAATGTGAGAAAGAAACTCTGCCACAGCTGTCTTGTGATATTCTCAGCTGTAGGTCATGTGCCTCCCAGCATTCAGCCCGGCACAGACAGACACAAAGTGGAGTATCTTGGACAGTCTCCTAAGATGACAGTGTCTCAGAGTGCACAGGAGTAAGTGCGCTGGTGTCTCCCCCCTTGGCAGGTTTGGGGCTGTGTCGGCCGGTATGCTGTGCGCCCTCACCACCCTGTCTCAGCAGCTGGAGAGTGAGAATGCAGTGGGCATATATCAGGTGGCCAAAATGATCAACCTCATGAGACCTGGAGTCTTCACCGACATTGTGAGTAGGACAGCAGTGAAACGGACATAATGCACAAAAATGGCAACAACAAAAAAATGCACTTGCTGCACACCACTTCATACAACACACACAAAAAACGAAATACATTATAAATCTGTGACATTATCACGTGATAATTGATATGTCGAAATACTAATTTAAAAAAAAAAAATTATTTTAATACTTTATGATTGCAGTTGGTGCTCATCATAAATAAGTTGTATCTTTTAGTGAATATTGGAGCACCGAAGTGAGAAATCAACTTTTGCTTTAAACAAGTTAAATAATAAAAGCTAAATATGAATTGAATGGAATAAACCGTTCAAACACTTATTTTCTCCACCGTGTCTCCCTCTCTCCAGGATCAGTACCAGTACCTTTACAAAGCTATGCTCAGCCTTGTGAGCACCAAGGAGAACGGGATTGGACCTACATCTATGGACAGAAACGGCACTTTGGTGATCACGGACGAGTCCGACCCTGCTGAAAGCATGGAGTCGCTCGTTTGAAGACGGTGGAGGAGAGTAAAGAGGCACTTAATTTGTAAACCTTCAAGGACTAGACAGACTTTTTTGAGGCCTTTTTTGCCAGACTCTTGGTTAAATAAAATAACCTGATTACTTTTTTACACTGATAAAAAGTTTTTGATATTTATTTTTGCCATTTTATGTCTTAATGTTATCCTACTGAGCATTTGCACCTATGTTTAAGTTCACACAATGAAACACAGTTCTTTCTAGTTTGCACTATAATGTCAATGTTACTGCCTATAACTACCCGATCGACAATATCACCAAGCCCCGACTCCACATTCCACGGCGACGCTTCACTTGCTTGTTCTTAGCTACCTGAAAATAAAAGGTATCGTCCATGCATACTCTCTAGGTCGCTGAGAGGAAGAGGACAGAGGAAGAGCAAGCTGTTTGTGTGTGTGGTACATGAACTGCATCACCCAAATCCCAGTCCCCTACAATACAGGTCTCAATGTGTTCTGTACAGGAAAGCTTCCTATACATACTTTGCTTTGAAATTTACCAGGCTAATTTATATTAAACCTATAAGCAATAGGGTTATTATTTTGCGTCATAGTTTTATTTTACTTCCATAATCCCTTTTATTAGCAAGTCAAACCCATATTTTAATTTTTGAAGGTGGTATTATAATAGCTACTGTGAACTTTCATTCTTTTGTAAGATTTCTATTCTGCTTTTTAATATATATGAATATACCCTTAATCAGTATAACTTGTGATTTTGTAAATGTCTGCACCCATGGCCAGCCCCGTCACTATTTCCTTTTTGGATTGGTGGAAGTTTAACAGGACAGAGATGCTTTTTCTCCTGACCTTTCGTCTCGCCTGTCTGTCTTAGCTTGGCTGGTCAGTCCGTCGGCTCCATTATGCTGCTAGCTGCCAATGAGATGACCTTCAGTGTCTGAGTCTAAGCAAAACTGAGCAACCTCCATATCCCATAGATCACGTCCTGTGCTCGGAGAAACTTGCCGTTAGCTGGATTGTCTGTTGGTATCATTTTTTAAGAGGTTGATGGTTGAGGTTTTTGAAGTCCTTTTAACCCGGAAATTTTGTTTTGTTTTTGAGAAGGGATGTGTATCGGCGATGGTATGTCTCGCCTCTTGTACAGTTTTGAACCTTTTTCCTCCATTTCAGCTCAGCTCTGGGATGACTCTACATCCTGTAGGATGTATGTTAAATGTAAACAAGATTTTGATTTAAGGAAGAAGGCAGGAATTGTACTCAGTTCTAAAACCCCCATACCCTACCCCCAAGCCACCCTGGTATTTTTTTAAATGTGTTTTATTATATTTTATTGTCTCTATTTTGTTTACCGCTCCAAGTACCTCCAAGTTCATTTTTAATGCCGTACCTGATACCTGATTTTCCTTCTCTGCCTCCAAAACAACACACGCTTGGTATAAACATGCCTCCTCTTAGGCCAAATGGGACATTTCAACAGAAGTGGAGAAAACTGTTACCCTGTCATTACACAGCACAGCTGCCTTGCTATTAGAGTTTTTGAGTTGTGTTTCTGTCGTAAATAAACATTAAACTGGGGGACATCTAATCTTATCAACTTTACCAAAGATATAAACTCATTTCAGCCAGAAAAAGAGCTTTTTTTCTTTAGCCAATGCGTGTTTTCTTTTCCCCATCCCACCATGACTTGACTGAAATTAAAATGTACATTTCAGGTTTGCTTGGCACCTGTTTGTTTCAGGCAGACATTTTTGATAAGTTTAAACATTTTTTTAGTGTAACAACTATATAATACGGCACATGTTGGCTAATGCATTTTCTGTTGCACTGACAGATTGGCCATAGTATAATACAGTTCACTTACTGCTTACCTTGCTCTTTGAATTGTCATTGAAAAGCTGTGGGTCCATAATTTAAACAGCAACAGACAAGGGGAATGGCACTTTTTCCCTTATCTATATTATCTCATGGGTGACCTATAGTGAAGTTTATTCTGTATGAAAGGGAGTCTGATATCTGAAATAACTCTTGCAACCAGAAAATTCTGTAGAAATGCACTCATTTTTTCTTAGCTTTTTTGTCTCCTCACAAAGGAGGCTATTAAATAATTGCAACTCTCCAACATTTGGGGTAAAGACCTGACTTTTGATCGCATACCACTTCAGGCATTTTAAGTGATGAGTTTATATTTGGTTCCTTTGTTCTTGTTTTTGCCAATTCAGCACCTCAGCTGCTCAACTCAAGCATTCCTTTGTGTTGCATTTTAAACAAATACTAGTGTATATCATGAAATTTAAAAATGTACATATTTTGTTTCTTCAGTAACCATCTTCTGGAAATGTTGTATCTATGGTATATAATCATAGAATTCTATATTTTCATATAAAGCTATTTTTTTTTCTAGTTTCAACTCCTTCATTGTTTTTTGTGGTGCATATGTGGAAAAGAAGTCTGTGCGTTGAGGTAGTAATTCATCACATTCCAAACAAATGACACACCTACTATTACTTTTTGGGCAGTGATTGTGTTTTTTTTTTATTCCTTTTTACATTTTTGTTTTTAATTAAAATTCTCAGTGTGTGCAATAGACTAGATCCAGTAAGTCACTGAATAAGTTTGTCTCATTGGCCCATGTGGAAAAATATGGGTGGTCCTCCTCTTTTGTAACCTGACAAAAATTGCTTTGTTTTGTTGAAAGCTATATCAAATCATTCTATTATAGTGTTATTTAATATGTAAATTGTATTGCTATACATAAAATAAAATATGGGTTTTGATGTAGTTTGTGGTGGTTCTGGTGTGCTCTGTAAACCATAGTGCTGGTAAATTTGTTTTTATTTTGTTTCCGATAAAAAAGGTCTCTGTGAAGAGGTCTCATCATATTTTGGCCCATATTCATGCGATATTAAAAAAAGGTGGTTATTTATATTGGGTCGTCTTAAAATGAGATTTTTTTAGCTTATGCCTTGCGCTGTCATGTGTAATCAATCTCAAGAAAGAAAATATCTTGTACCATGATGTGGGGGGAAATGGCCACAATGCAGAACCCTTCATATCTTCCTCGACATCTCGCACAGTTGCTGTACTCCATGGTGTAACTCCCTGTTCTAAGTTCAGACATAATTATGTAAACATCAAACTGGTCCATTGGCCTCCACTACTAAACCATCAATATTGACATGAATTTCCTTGGAAATTAATGGATATACAGCAGAGGTCTTAGGGTTGAGTTCACATTTGCTCTGTGTGGTACTGCTGTATCATTGCTGTCAAATGTAAATGGGTGTTCTGTCTAGCTGGTGTGGTGTTTTGGCCTGATATATTTATTTAGATATGTATTTTATCCATACATGTGATATATGCAGCTATACACATATCATAATATCATGTTTGATGGTCATCAAAATCCAAATTTGGTACAGATATACACAATAGTCACCACTATCATCATACTTGCATAAATTGATTGTTCAATATTAAGAACAAGGCACATTTAATGAGGTCTTAGAGAGAAAAAAACTTATTTAAAAAAAATAAATATATCAGATGAATTACCAGATCAGTTATCTAATTAATAATGAATATTTTCAGTTCACAAACATGCACTCAATGGATGTGATCTCTTCAATATTAGAGCACCACTGGCCATAAATGTAGTCAAGTTTGGCAGCAAGCATCTCCAACATTGCTGGAGTCTGTACCTGCCTGCCTTCCATGTTGACTGTTTATATGTAAAGTCATTTGAGGTGGCACTGAATGATCTCACTGGTAAATGTTCTGTTTTGCTTTTAAGATCTTTCGAAACAGAACATCTTACAAAAGACGAAGTAAAATGCAATAATTAATGAAGATGCCTATTCTTCTTCCTATTAATATTATTATTTTCAGGCCTTTTACATTATTGTGAAAGCTATAACAGTAGGTACAGAGCATGCACACACATTTTATTTTCAAAATTTTGAAAATGTCCTGATCTTTAATATTTTAAAAGCCTTTTATTTAAAAACAGCATTTTAAATGTTATACACCACTGCCCCCTGCTGGAAATATTATGGCATCACTACCATGATGAGCTTCACTTCTTTCTACCCTCCTGTATCTTTCATTATGAGCCAGGAAATCTGATTAATCTTCTGCAGGCAAATCACAGATATTGTCACCAATATCATTATCAGCTTTGTCTTGTGCTTGAATATTTACATCATTTTCTTCTTGCTTCAAGGGGAGGTGTTTAGTTTGGGTTACAATTCTTTCTTTGCAATTAAACAGATCCCAAACACCCGTTACATTCTAACCTGACAGATACATTTCTAATTACGCCAAAATTACAAATGCTGGAAACATAAGACCAGCCAACATATGAAAAAAGTTGTCAGTGAAAGAGTGTGTGAGGGAGAGATGGACTTTCAGGGAAAATGGAAACTGTTCTGCACTGAATATTTTACACAACAATGCAGAATCACAGGTGTTTGAAGGAAGACAATTGCTCTAGATTAGAATTACAATGAGATAAAATAGTTTGTTGTGGTGGGCTTGGCTGTGAACATGAAGAGTTGTCTTTAATGACAGTGGAACCAGACTCCTTCATTTTACAGGCGATCCATGAATGGTTGAAATCATAGCTAGGGTGAATGCATGTCACATTTAGAAACAAATATTTTAACTGAGTGTACTTTGAAAAACAAACATGCAGTAAAGTCCACAACAAATGAACATGTTTGACCAGCTGAACCAGAGGACTTTTGATGGAAAGGTTTGACAGCCATATCCTAACGTAGCCACGTAACCTTAAAAATGAGCCTTGGTTTTGAGATGTGCGGGTGCCCTGTGCTGTATGCCTGCAGCCAGTGTGAACTATTTGATTCTAAATAATTCACTTTAAAATCACATTCACTCCGCACAGCAAATGTGAGAAATGTGTTGCTCCTATTTGATGTGAATGTGCCTTGGGTGTGAGGGGGGAGGGTTGTCCAAGTTTAGGCATGAGCTCTTTGGCTATCAAAAATATAAAAGTTATTTACAGGGCAACATAATACAGCATTCCAGTTTCTCTTATTACATGCTCAGGTGCCTAACTGACAGATTTTATTAGAGCATTTTTTTCATTGCTCTTAAATATAAGGCTGCCAACATGTTCATCAGACCTCAGTTCACCAGCTTCATAAATAAACTGTCAGTACTCATGCATCTCGCACCAAACTGTCGTTCACACCCTAGAAGCTTTTAACGAGCGACTGAAAATAAAACTTCCAGTGTAGTGTAACTTTCCCTCAGCCTTTGCTTAACGCATCCATGGCTGATATTCTGGAACGTGCAGCGGTTTCTGAGCAGGGGTGTGATCGACAGCTGCGAAAGAGCTGGGGCAATGATTCACCTATGCATCACAGTGCTAAAATGCATGGGGATCCAGATTAAACATGGTGTCCAATTATAACCAATCAGTCTCATTAGCCATGTCTACTCTGGAATAAAAATGTTAGCAAACTACATTTTAAAAAATTATGTTTCTGACAAGACTGTTTTTTCTTATTTTGAATGTGCAACTACAATACAGACTCTCACTTCATGCTCATCCTCCTGTGTAGGTGTTCATGGGGTGCTCTTGTGTTTGCATGTGTGTATGTACATTTTGTGCATGTGTGGAAAAAATATATATTGTACTTAAATGTAAAGCGAAATATCAATGTAGTCCATAGAACTAACTGTAAACTGATAAAGATGATATTTTAAAAGGTATTCTGGGTTTATTAGCTACTTAGTTTTTGTAATCTCATTCTATTCTCTAGATTACATATAACCAATCAATACTAACACTACAACACTGTTTATTTATTTATTTATTTATTTATTTATTTATTTATTTAACCACACTAATGCTCAGACAATGGCTCAAAATAGATAACATTATCAAAACAGCGGTCAAATGAGGACACAAATACAGTTCATATAGCAATAATCTCAAGATAAAGCCTATCATCTTTTACAGGAACTAATACTATCATCTTCATTACCTATATCGATATACTGTTGTTAAAAGCCATATATGAGTAATTCAGAAGAAAAAGATTTCAAAGGTATTGTGAGCGATGGACATCATGATAATGTTCCAGACAGAAATTATTCTCTACAATAAATTTTCCGCGCAATTGCATTCGCATAATACCAAGCATTCTGAATGTAATGAACTTCAGTAGACTGCATAGTCTTTATGCATTGCAATTTGGGTGATGCATTTTATCTCACAGTTATGGTACAGTAGAATTGTCAGCTTAATTGTATTTATGTTCCTGATCCCATGGATACAAACAAATACCTTGTGCTTTCAGTTTGGAAGTTGTACAGTCTGTGTTTCCATGACAGGTCTGTCGGTTAACCGCCCAAATTAGGCTTCTCTAAAGATGAAACAGTGGCGGGGGAAAAAAAATAAATCAAAGTCGAGGGTTGTTATTTTGCGGACCAGTTTTAAAATGTAGCGCAAGTTCAATCAGACCACTGAACTCAATGGGTCAGACACAGCGTATAGCGCAAGAGTTTGTGTGTCTACCTACTCGTTAAACTTGAAAAGTTTCCATGCAGAACCCCAGTTTCACAGTCCGTCACCCCGGTCGACAATTTCGTTTTGGGATTGTTTCTGACCACTGGGCTGAAACTATCTCTGTTCTCATGTCTTTCTGATTGTGCTTTGCAGCTACAGCAGGGATAGCAAGAAGCCGATCCAACCACCATAGCTTGCAAGAAAACGCCGAACAGTGTTTCTGCATGTATTGAACTTGGAGCCTCAACCTTATAACCAGAAACCTACAAAGACAATGTATGGGTGTCATTGTTACACCCAATCACACTGACGTTAGGGGATATTTACACTCACCGGTCACTTTATTAAGTACATCTGTTCAACTGCACGTTAACGCAAATAACTAATCAGCCAATCACTTGGCAGCAACTCAATGCATTAAGGCATGTAGACATGGTCAAGAAGTTCAAACCAAGCATTTGAACGTGGTATGGTTGTTCGTGCCAGACGGGCTAGTTTGAGTATTTCAGAAACTGCCGATCTACTGGAATTTTCACGCACAACCATCTCTAGGATTTAGAGAGAATGGTACGAAAAACAGAAAATATCCAGTGAGCGGCAGTTCTCTGGGCGAAAATGCCTTGTTGATGGCAGAGTTCAGGGGAGAATGGCCAGACTGGTTCGAGCTAATAGAAAGGCAACAGTAGGCCTAACTCAAATAACTACTCGTTACAACCGAGGTATGCAGAAGAGCATCTCTGAACGCACAACAAGTCGAACCTCGAAGCAGGTGGGCTACAGCAGCAGAAGCCAACCCGGTACTAGCAATACCTAATAAAGTGGCCGGTGAGTGTATAAAGTGCTTTTGGAGATCACACGAAGACACAACACTGAACTCCATGATACGACCCATGGGGCAGTGATACTAGATACTAGTGATACGTGTACTAGACATGAACCCACGCCCTAAGCCAACCAAAGCGGTGAAGCACCCACAATTTGGGCTGCGCGTGTGCCCCAGCCTTCTGAAAGTTCCCCGACATTATTTTGAAATTTGATTAACGATCATTAGGTTTCGTATGAAAATCATACTGTGAAAACGGGGCAAATGTTTGGCTCAAAAAAGTTTTGAAAATCTACCGTAAATGAATAATTTGGGTATAATATAAAGTGTTTGGAGTGGGCTTAGAATAGCACTTCCCATCATGGCCGAACTTCTTTGTAAGAAAACATTCCGTTGCCCTAATTGATCAGCTGAGCTGAACTGGCGAAGTTGACTACGAATGCAATGAAATATCCCCCTTCGCGCCGTATTTCATTGTATTATAGATAGGTGTTTGGCAGAGCAGGGAGAGCTAGCCAGCTTTAAAAAAAGCGTTTGTTTACGGCATGCAACTGCACAAATGGCAGCTGATACGCTATATAGCTAGGGACACCAGTCTTCCCTTGTTTTCTCGCATGGTACTTCAGTCTTCTGCCTGCTAGAGGTCGTGATAGCCTCTTTGTCAAGCCTCTTTAAAAAAACAAAAACAAAATTAAATCCGATTTGCACCATCTCAGTAATCTAAGTAGATTGGACAGCCCTGCTTTATACTGTTTCATTTTTTTCATGTATCCTCTCCTCCACTGTCACCACGTCTCCCCCATGCACCATGCACTGTCCCAATATTGGAAGAGATTAGGCTTCAAACTCCCCCTCTCCTCTCAGTGATTGGTACATTAGTCTTTTCACATTTCTAGGTGACATCATCATGCACAGATATTGTAAGACCATCCCACAGAATCTGTCACCAAACTTGATAAAGTGGAGATTGCTGAGAACTTGAATTTCCCTAATTATTCACAGTATTAAGCCTAATTTGTGTGTGCTTGAATCTACCTGAATGCTAGATTGTTTACAATGAATAACAAAATGTCAGTTAATTTGTGTGGCTTGTATCCTACTGATAAAGTTGGCAATTTAAGCAATTTAAGATGGGGAAATAGGTTTATTTGCTTGTACATGAATGTTGCTTAAATAAACATAAATAAGCATGGCAGCTACCATTATTTCAGTATGTGAATATGCATAAATTAACTTATTCAACCAACCATTTACAAAGGATGTATTTATTACCAACAAATTTGATTTCAGATGTTACTGTGGGAAATAGTTTTTCAATGTGAATACTGAACACTTAATATGAAGCAACATATCCAGAAATGTTTCTGAATTTGCCTTAGTCAGATGCAGTGAACTGGCAATAGAATGTAGGCTGTCACAGTATAGCTACAGTATACAGTATGAGGTGAATTAATGCTCTGTGTGTTCAGACATTGCTCACATCTGGATTCTGGAATTACAGTAAACTGTTATGTTTCTACAGCCAACAATGAGATTTTTACTTTGATCTGATGTTGCTGATTACATATTAAATAGTGTCTGTATGTAATGTAATGTAATGTCTCAATTCAAAGTGCAATGTCAGGTTCATATTTCCACGGGCTACTGTAGCCTACATGCAACTAATTCTACTTGAAACTTACATATTTTGAAGCTTCAAATGGGCTGACCAAATGTAAGATCTGTGATTGGCTATGGTGCTATTTGTGGACTCGACAAAATATAACCATTATGATAGTGCTGTTTTGTCAATAGTAAACGTCGAATTTGATGACAAGCAGATAAGCTGTCCCAGTTTTTTTCATGCCTCCTCATTCTCTCCTTTCCTCCACTTGTCTCCTTCCTTCCTTTCCTCCACATACTTCCGGGTAGGAGACGACTGGTAGTGGGGGAGTGGAGGAAAGGTGAGGAGTGAAAAGTAATGGAACGCAGCCAACCTTCTGTGAATATAGCAGAATGCATCAACACCCTGCTCTGGCCCTGAGAATGACTTCTGGCACACATGGTGCTTTCTGGCACGGAAAGTTCTTACCTGTTCCTAACTACAATGAGAGCTTATTTGGTAATGTGCTAGCATTAGCTGCCTAATTATGGAAAAGAATGCCCAGATTAATGTTGCTGCAAACGTGCTATGAACTTTGCGAATTATATTTTATTGCAGGCCTATATTATAACAAGGTCATACACGCCAATCATTTTCTATGACTGTTGCCTTTTGGACACCTGCAGTGTGTATGTTTTTGTGTGCCCCCTACAGAAAAGAGGTAATGATAATACATAATTAAAGATTTGTAAAAAATCACATGCCCTACAGCCCTAGTCCCAGAGAGCCTCGGGGAATGTTGGTTTTGGTTACTCAGGGGTTAATTGATCAATCAATGCAGCTGATTACACAGAACAGAATGGGAAGTTGTTTTGATAGTATGCAAAGCATTTAACTACACATACAAAGACATAAGGCTTTTTTATACATAAAACTTGTTGAAGTCTGCAATATATTCAATGATAATTCGCTTGGATATTAAAAAGCTTAGCAAAATATACAAATTATTCCCATTTTGATCTCAGTGGGGTGTTTGAATATAGAATGTAATATTAGGCATAACTTCAATATATTAGCATATATTGTAAATATATGAAGTGTCTCCATATAGTCAAATGTATTATTCATATTAAAGTATGCTTTTCAATATATGGCAATATTTATTTTCATTGTATAAGCATTACCATGGGAATGTATATACTGAAGGGAAAGGAAACGTTGCTATTTTGTTAAGGATATCTTATCTGATCTGATGAATGAAAGGTAATGTGCAGATCCTCTGCTAAAGTACTGCTTGTGTGGCACTCAAAATGAGCTTGTGTGGAACTCAGAATGAAAATAGAGAGTAAAATGCATGTGAGGCCTCCTCGTCATGCTTATGGTGCGCTCCTGCAGGGAAAAAAAAAAACAGTTTCTTTCCTTTTTCAAACAAGACCGATACAGAATATCGGGCGAAATGGAAATGATGTAAATGCGGAAGTGTTTTTTCGTTTTGTTTTTTTTTAAGGCTTTATATGGTTTTCATGCTGACATCAACAAATAGCAACCACAGTTAAAATTACGGCTGTGAGGTACATGCACTGTGAAATCATTTTGCAACCTCATTTATCTCTGTGCCTGTTTTTTTTTCATAGTGCTGTTTCACAACAAATACAACGTAACACTTTCATGTTTGTGTTGGGTTTGTGATAAGTGTATGAGTCACAGTTTTGATGTAATTCAGTCTGGTGTCTTGTTACAGAGACGACGGTGAGCATGTGTGGAGGGAAATATCCCACAGTTGGAGTGTTGCGTCTGGTAAAGTGGCAATAGATGTTCACCTAGGAGACAAAGAAGAGAAAGGTAAGATATATCTTTGCCCAGTTTCCATATGCCTAATAGGTCTATTTGTATTCAATTCAGCATGAGATTTGTTTATATGCAATGGTGTTTTATAATATTATATGAAGCATATGTTGTGTAGGTGTTGAGTTTGGCAGGCTCCCCAACTATATTGACAGGCTTCTGTCTATCTTTGTAGGATGTCCACAAGCTCTTTTAACTAATGCCTTTGAAAAATGGATCTGTATAGGATGATGTCAGAAGTTGTTTATAATCCGCCAAACTCAGTTTATGTGTTTTGTAGACATATTTATCCCATCCTACATGTTATGGGGATAGTTCTCTTTCGGGAGTTTTGTGATATTTCAGGTTTAGAGTTTGCTTTCAAACAGCCTTGACATTTTTGTGTGCATTCAAGGATAGATGGCTGGTGTATGGGGCACTGGGGTGTATGCACATGAAAAACAAACTTAATGTATCTCTAAAGCAGCTTGTGCAGTGATATTATGCCTTTAGAGTTTGTACATGTGTATATTACCTGATTATTCTTCAGAAAATCAGGTTTAGTCTTATTGTCAGTTGTAACTATTTCCTATGGTGCATGTATCCTGAAGCCACTGCAGTAAAAGCAAAGAAGCACTGCTGATATTTACTGTATGTTTATCACTGTGAATAAATACAGTGAAATGAATTAAGTCATATACATACGTATTGCATCACTGAATAATTGGAAGTATATGTTCTTGCTTCAGGCCATGAACCCCTGAATGCACCTACACCAGCCACAATTACAATTACAATTTGCTTTTTCACACAGACACACAGACACACACACACACACACACGCACGCACACATACAGACATAGTCACTCACACACACACAGTATCACACACATACACACACAGTCACACAGAAACACACATGCACGCGCACACACACACGCACACAGTCACACACATGCACACACACAAGTAGTGACAAGTACAATAGTACAGTCCACCCATTGTAAAGCCAGCTGGTCTTCTGAAACTTGCTTACAAATTTTATATATTTTTTTTCTATATAAAACTTTCTGGGCCTATCAAAACCATATACTATAACTGAAACAATATTATCATGGATATTAAATGGGTATTTAATTATCCATTTAAAACTCAATTGGTGACTTAATATGTATAAATATGAAATAAAAACCTCTTCACAGCCATATGGATCAATATTTTTAAGATAAGACTATTCAACTCCTTATTCTGTTAGGTGAGCTGTAGTGGAAAAACTTCCGAATGCTGTAATACATCATTTTTACCACAAGGTGGAGATAATGGCTTAAATGTAAAAATAAAGGATTCCCCATGAAACCATATTTTGGGGATTTCTTGTTTAGCATTTATTTCAGCTTCATAACATCGTTTTACTGTATTAATATAAAGCAACATTAATGTGGAATGTTTTTCTATTTTTTAAATAATGCATACATTCATATGTGTACACATTTTCAGATTTATTTTGCTTTATTGTAGGCTAGATTTAATCTGTTTAGCATATTGCATTAGTCATGGTGAAAGTTTGAAATCATGGTTATATTAATTATTCTAATGATATAATAATGTAATCCTGGAGGGATTAAAAACTAACTACTAATATTCAGACCTGGAGCCCACAGCCACTAAGCATTATTTTTGTTTGTGTTGAAACGCAAATCAAAAGCTGTACATATGTATTAGCTCTAGCTGTAAAGTTTTTATATTGTATCATTTATGAGAATCAGTCTATTGTATCTGTAGTTTTTATGCTTAATGCTTGAAAGTGGGTATAGGAACTGTCATTAAGATGGACTTTTTTATGGTGGCGAGATTCATGTGACAGCAGTTCTGCGCTTGCTCATGTGTGCTTTAAGTTATTGATCATGCTTTCAGTGCCCAGGTTCCGGTCAGACAGTTGTTATTGAATTATATTTCCGTAGCATGTCCAGATACACTGTATGACCAAAGGTATTTGGGCACCCCTTGTTCTGGGGCTGTTTTTAATGGTTTTGGCTAAGCCTGTGAAGGCAATTTTTAATGCTACAGCATACAATCACATTCTAGATATTTCTGTCCTTCCCCAACAGTTTGGGGAAGGCCCTTTCCTGTTTCAGCATGACAATGCCCCCAGGCACACAGTGAGGTCCATATAGAAATGGTTTTCTTGAGAACAGTGTGGAAGAACTTGACTGGCCTGCACAGAGCCCTGACCTCAACCCCATTCAACACCTTTGAGATCAATTGTAAAGCCAACTGCGAGCCAGGCCTAATTGCCCAATCAGTGCCCGACCTCACTATTGCTGTTCTGGCTGAATGGAAGCAAATCCCTGCAGAAATGCTCCAATCTAGTATAAAGCCTTCTCAGAAGAATGGAGGTTGTTATAGCAGTGAAGGGTGGACAAACTCCATAGTAATGCCCATAATTTTGGATGAGATTTTGGATGTCAGGTGTCCACATACTTTTGGCCATGTAGTGTATTTTATGAGATCGCACTTTATACCTGGAGAGCTACCGCATCCAGGCCTCTATCACAGGGTACCTCCAGAAGCACTTTTTCTTTTGGTAACAGTAACGTATTGTGTCCCTATTCAGCTGTATCCAAGGTCAGCCAGGTAACATATGTCAATAATATATGTATGTTTGTGGTGGGAAAAGCCCCTTTTTGTGTCCATCGTTTAGAGTATTCCACATAAGTTTACTCATTCTAAAGACATTGTATTTACAATTTATTTGTAACGTATTTTAACGTGCATCGTGCTTTGGACTACTGGAACCATTAGTTTCACTACAGACAACAGTAAGTTGTTTAAAACGTCCCTCATTCGTTTGCTGTGAGCCATGTTGGATTCAGGCGGGCATGGCGCTTGGTGACGACGCTGGCAGACCCCTTCCAACGCGACGATACGCACAACCTAACGCGAGGGCTGATTAAGGTGGGCACTGTACGGTAACGGGACGAGTAACGCGAGGGAGCTCTCCCACCTGCTTCCTGACTCTCGCGCGGTGGCCTCGCCCCGCGCGCCCCGCTCGCGCTCGCTGCCGGAGATGGCATCCCTGATCACCCTAATTGCGATGATCAAACCGCGCTGCGTGACACGGAGTGGCGGGTTGACAAACGCGATCATCCGGATGGCCGGGGTTGAAGTGGCGGTGGTTGGCAGCTGCCCTTGTTCCTCAGCTGGGACCCGCTCATACCCTGGAGGTCAGGCACCAGTCAGAGGAGGGGGTGGGGGGGGGGGGTGGGTGCGACGAATTATCTAAAAGGCTTTTGAAGACCACGATCTGGAGCCCTTCCAAATGACTAGCTTTACATTATGTATTCTAATGGAGAACACCCTGAGGTGGATTAGCCACAGACACCACAGTCCCATCATGCTACTGGCAGAAGCCCCAGTCCTGTTAGCTGCATGCCTGCCCCGACAATGTTCCTCTTGTCCTTCATTGCCTCAAATGGCGCCTTGTTTTTTAAATCTCTGGCTCAGAATAACTACCAGAACTGGACCATCCCAACGTGGGGGTCAATCATCCACACTTAAGAGATGTTAATGTCTTAACATATGTACTGTACAAGTGAAATTAAGCACTGAATATAGACACAGAATACTATATATACCAGAAAGGAAAGTCTAGTAATCATACACTTGGGCAGGTTGTAGTTTTAGATTTGACACAACTCATCTAAAGGACGCTGCGGTGTCTGGTGCATACTGAAGGTGCATAAACCAAATAAAACCAAGATGACCCAAGTTTACGTCATCATAACCATATGCATCAGTGCTCTTCAGTAGCCTTTGCCTAGTACTTTATACATTTTTGTGCCAATTTACCAATAGCAAGGCAACTTTCCTGGTAATTCCTAGCAAGTTAACTGTTCTTTTCTGTTTTTATGACTATTATTGGCCTGAAATTTAGGTGTTATTTTAATATGACTTTGTCGCGTTTTGATATCTGTTCAATCTTCCAAATCGCTTCTTAGTTAAAGAATTAAGTCTCATTCTATATTTGTATTATTATTATTTTATTGACCATTCAAGATGCAGTTGTGTGTTTTTCAATAGCCTTTTGTCACCGCATATTTTAAGCCTTGATGGGATGTGTGTGTATATGCAGATCTTCCCCGACCCCCTCCTCATCTTAAACCTCAGACTTTACATATGGATCCACTGTGGATCTGTTCTGAGCCTCACTCATTTTCCACAGTAGAGACCTGGGTGCCTTCTTTACACTCTTCGTGTGAGCTCCAGTTTTCACTAGCAGAAGTGAATAGCTTTGGAGCATACCTTTGACATTTTTTTTGTGGGAATCATGTTCAAACCCAGTGCCAGGCCTTGCTTTGTTTATATTGTGGTGTGTCTGTGGCAAGAAACTAACACCAAAAGCCCCATGTTAGACATCACAGTAGAGAATAACTTGTCTCAGGCCAAAATGATTTATCCAGAGTAACTGAGGATTACTGATTCATCCAAACAATGGGAATCAAGGAATCCTTGAGTTTGTAAACGTTGGGCAGGTTTTTTGGAGGTCATGGCTTCAGCTGTTCTGAATGACTGTGGTTAGGACTGGGCACAAGGACAGACGGTCCCCTTCAGCTTCTTACCCCCTAGCTGTAAAGACTTACTCTGAATGGAGGTCATGTTGGAGTCTGACATTGATGTAATTCCAGCAGGGCAGACCATACCCGGCTCCCACAGGGGTGCCTAAAGACCTTTAAGCCACAAAGCACCTTCTCAGACTGTGCCCTTGAAGAGGAAGGCAACCTAAGGGAGAGGTCTATACTGTGTAGCTCTCCTTTTCATGTGAGGGATGTGTGTGCTGACCAGTACATGGTCATGGCTTTTTAGTCATTTTCAGACTTGAACATCTCTCTCTCTCTCTTTCTCTCTCTCTCTCTCTCTCTCTCAGTCTATATGTGAATCTTATATTGCTTATACATATATGGTTGGATTTTCATGTTTTAAATGAATAATTTCCTTAATTTTGTTTTAGTTCATTTATTTATTCATTAATTCATTTAAAACTAATGTCTCTAGGAAGTATTTCTGCTTTGTAGGACCAATGGTATAAGTTTGCATTCATTTAACTAATAATTTTGGAGGGCTTAAACAGCAGTCACAATATTAAATAAGTAACTGGGAACACTGTTTTAAACATATTGCATGTCTCTTCAAAGGCATTTCTGATGTTTATTTCACAATTGCATATTCGGTGCATATTTTTAAAAGACTTGAACAATATTATTGTAGATTGCCTTTTTTGAAAATTTGGGCATAAAGAACAGTGTACAGAACACCATACAGCCTGCTGGCTGATTCCATCTTTTCAACACCAATCTCCAGGAATAGATCCAACGAGTTCGCCTGATGCTCATTAACTTCCCCTTGGCATTTTACAATGTGCCTCGCGAGCGCTTTGTGCCAAGAACTAACGCTTCTCCTAACAAGTAATACAACTCGCTCGTTCTACTCCAGCAGGGAGAGAAATTGCTTTCCAAAACCATCGCTAGGGATGGTTTAATTAGAATTTCATTTGGACTAAACGGAGGGAAAGCGATTTAGTTAACATTTGGTGGACTTAATTGGGCTTTTTTTCTCCCTCACCCCTTAAAAATGCGGAGCTACCCCGTTAATCTTTCATTTATAATCAATTGAGTTGACTAAACAAAAGTCCAGGTCCTCTTTTCTTCCTGTCTGAAAGGCGATCCTTTGTCGCTGGTAAATGCCGCGTTTTTGAGTGATCCTGGTCGTGTAGATATACTCGATTGTTGACAGTTCATTACTGCGCTTTTGTCCTTGTAATCTTTCTTGCTGCGTTACATGTGGATGCTGTAATGAGCTCCGTTGTCAATTAACATGTTTCTAGGAGCAAAGCTGGTTGCTCAGATGTTGAAGAGGTAAGTGCAGAGAAAAGGGCAACGCGTCTGTCTTTAGGTTGTTTACTTCCCACCACTTTTTATTCGGCGTTGGGCAAGATGGGCACCCCTGCACATTACGCACAAAGCACGTCGCTGTTGTAAACCACCCGTACACACACACACACACCCACACACACACACACGCACACACACTTGCTCACACACACACACACAGAGCGAGAGAGAGAGATGGGGGGGGGGGGGGGGAGAGAGAGAGCATTTGTACATAAAATGTGTTTACAACATACAGTAAAATGTTTTTTGAATTAAATAGGTCAAAAAGAAATGAAACGGCTCTGGAGACACTTAAAATAATAAATTGTCTAACACCTTAATTCAGCGAGGTCCAATAAGAGCATAGGTATAGACACATACCAATGTGGCCTGACGTCAGGAGTGAGGAATAACAACTTAATAGCGTAGTTATTGTTTAATTGGGCATATCAAGCGCAGTAGTATCATGTCTGATATGTTTGCACTGGCATTTAATCGTGACCTTAACAGTGGAAGCCCTTCCGTATTCAACGAACCAATTGATCTGTAATTATCGAAATAAAAGTGAAACTGACTGAAGTGATAAAAATTAAATATTATGATATGATATATACATTTCGAAGTCATTTCTACATTTTAAGTTCGTTTCCTATATTACAAAATAAGGGACAAATTAACAACTAAACGATATTTTATGGCTCTGTCAATATTTAGCTAATCTTGGTCGAAATTGTTATATTAACACATTGTCCAGGCTTCAAGAACGGTTTCACAATGAAATAAATACATTTGAAATATCAAATAAATCAGGTAGGCTAATGTAAAAAAAATTTGGATTTGGAAGGAATTGCATGTTTATTCAAACAATATTTTTATGTAGGCTATATGTGCTCGTTCCATTTAAAATTAAAAAAAAAAATCAGTTTCACTGAATGTTCTTGCTCCCTTGCAAAGCAGCTATCACATAGTCGGTAGTATAGTTTGCTATACAGATTGTGGAAATTCAAACCGTAAACAAATAGGACAGTTGTCAGCATAATGCGTACACAGTTAATTTACCTGTGAAGGAATTCCGAAAGCGAGTTTCTTTGAATCAGTCTATTAGCCAATCACATTTCCACACGTATAGGAAACGTACAATTACCTCTTTAACTCAATGTTTAGTTTTAAAAAGTGATTTATAAAACCTTATATTTCGTAGGAATAAATACTTTTTACTGCGAAATGTAATGGCCACCCTGCGTAAAACCTCTCTAATAGCTGCTTGCCTGTAATTTGTACTCACTGTACTTCAGTTAGATGTAATTTATGTAATTATAACATCTTATGAGCTTTTTTTATCTGACCATTAATTCTACTTCTCCTTGGCGAGTTCATTTAAAACTGAATAACTTTGCAATGGTTAAACCTTTTCTTGGTGGCTAAAATGTACTGTTTTTTATTTTTTATTTTTTTACCCATGTTGAAGTTTTGCAGAGGTTCGAGATGTTGTGCAACTTGATAAATGCATAAACACTTGACATTTGCATAACATTAAAATAATGTTAGTGAAGTGGAAACATTGATGAATAAAACCGCTTCAAAATGGTGGAAAGCCACCTGTTTGGATCTCTTTCTCTTGAGCAGCATTTATGTGCACTAACTGGAAAAAAAGTGAACAGGCCATTCAGCTAGCATTATTAGCTTTCTGCTCAGTCCCTTGGCAAGGCACGTAATTGCTAATTGCGTTGTAATTGGGAGACTAAGATTTGGTAGCACGCGCCTGTCTCATCAGAATTTCTTTTAGCGTGCAAGGATAATATTGTTCCAGGAGTTGTGTGGAGAATACATTATTCTATATTAAAGTCGGAAAGACGAGGAAAGGTATAGTTGATGTAGTCCAAGTGTTTTATTATCCATATTCTGATGAAGACAGCCTGATGTGGTGAAGCTTCCCCTTGAGGGAATTTAGCTGATTAATGTAATGGGCTCTGAAGAGTCCATGTTTTATCTGATAATTTGTTTCATTACACGGAAGTCAAGTGTAAGATTGCATCACTAGAGTCGTGTATTTTACGAAAATTGTTCAAATATACTTTCAGGCACCAGCCTTTCAGGCACCAGCCATTCAATGTATGTGGCTGCAAGAATCAATACGTCGACTGAATTTGAGGCAGTACTGCTTCTGTCGTTCATCACAAACTATTGCGATATTTCAGCTAAAATAATAATAATGGCAATAATAATAATAATAATAATAGTTATTATTATTATTATTATTATTATTACAACAATAGGTACTGTTAACTTGCAGGGAAAGTGCGTAGGCCTATATATGGTTTATTGTCCCGTATTAGCATTGTGGGATGTGGGCGTAGTTGTTTCCAATTACAGTAACACCGTGGAAAACATTTTATTTTACGGTATATATACCGTTATCTTAAAAGATTGCGTAAACCTATGTACCTAGTACATACTATTCTAATTTTTGTCTGTGAATATTTTTAAGTTTCATAACGTGGTTTGTAAGAGAATAAATTCACAATTGTTTTGGTTACTTTAGTTTACTGTTCAAGTATTTTTTATTTTATTTTTATACATTTTTTTTTTCGATTTTTCATCCCGCATGATTTTGAGGTGACAGTAGGCCTACTGCCTGGACTTGGCTCTAGTCCTATTAAGTGAAGGTACAATACTTTTAGCTATTTTTTCAAAGTTCAAAGCTAATGTTTCGTTCAGTTTTTGCTTTTAACTGAACTGTTTCGGCATCATTATTTTGAATATTCGAATATTAAGTTGTGGAACTTCCTTCAAGTAAAGGAACGGTGTAAAAAATAATAATATTTGTATCGAAACTAATCGAATACCAATCTTTACCAAAGATAAAATATGAATATAACTGACCTTTATTTTTTTTTTAGTTAGCAGCTTTATCTAAAATGGCACTAACCTCGTGATGGTATTTTTAAAATAAATTGTACCTGTAATGAATTTTCATCCCATTTTCATTTTTTTTTATTAAGGGTTAAAGATTATTTCTCAAATGTTTTCATAAATGTCAACACCTCATGCTCTTAAACATTCATTTGTTTACATATAACTTACGCTTTCACGTAGCCTATAAAACGTCTACGATTCACGTATTACAATAGTTGCTGTGAACAAGTTCTACATTACAAAACATAAAAATGCGTCCATGGAAAACATTTAAATAACATTTTATTAATCATATTATTTACAATGTAGTCCTTAAACTGTCATCAACACTTATTTTGATCGAAAGAAAAATAGATGATCTTAATTCCATAGGAGTGTAGGAGTGTTGTAGCCTAATTATTATCTGTATATAATAAATGTTCGTTAGTTATATACAGCAACACTAGGCATATTTGCGATTGTCCAAATCCAACGGAAAAAGAAATATTGCTCAGCTCTGGAGTCCTCTGGAAGAGTCGTTCGAAGCAGACAAGCAGGAATTGCTGTCGTGCAGTTTCCTTATGTGTTTCTTCAAGTCAAAGTTCCGGCAGAATCCTTTCCCGCAAGTTCCACAAGTGAACGGCTTTTTGTCATTGTGCGTGTGCATGTGGAAGGTCAGGTTGTAAATCTGGTGGAAGGCTTTGTTGCAGATTGAGCATTTGTACTGCTTTTCGCCACTGTGCGTAAGCTTGTGGTTCTTGTAGTTTCCTGAAATTACATAAGCAAATATAAACATGAGCACACAATTAATAATCTGCAACGTGCAAGGAAACAGTCACTTTCTCTTTTTTTCTTAAGGTCAGCGGTTCACAATTAAGTTACTTCAGACAAAGGAGTTCCATCCTCCAGCCTTCATTAATCAGCGCTTTGGATGTCGAAGTCAAGAAGTTGTCAAACTTTGTAAAAATCAAGAACGGCAACAACCCAAAACTGTCGGATTATGCATGAGTGAAAGGTCTGTTTCCTGACCCAGAGAGAATTTAAGAATCTTGTAAGGAGAGTTAGTTAAGGTAAAGTGACACATCATATTTAGAAAGATCTTTAAAACGCTGTCAGTGTATATTGCCAAAAACATATGTAGAAAAATTACATTTAATATATTTCAATAACAGTTTCTGTCACAACAATGCCAACTTTGACAACACTGACTATGACCGATATATAGGCTAGTATGCATTGTACTGCTGAATTATGACATTACAGTCTTTCTCGTTGCATATTTCTGTGTGTGTGTGTTATATATAACTTCAAGATAGTTTTTTTATGATAAAACTGTGACACTTTACCTTTTTGGTGGAAACCTTTTCCACAAAATTCGCAGACGAACGGTTTGTATCCAGCATGAATCCGTATGTGAGTGTTTAGTGTCGAACTCCTGTTGAAGGCCTTTCCACACTGATTACATTTATGAGGCTTTTCCTAATAAGAAAATACATTTCCGTTTGTTTCCAGCTTTTGGAGTGAAATATGAAATATATAACAATATAATAATATATAATAAATTATTTGATGTACACGAAGATGAAAATATGACTTACCTGTGTATGAATGATTTTGTGTCGGCATAACGTGCTGGCTTGACGGAAACCTTTCCCACACACTTTGCACACGAACGGTCTGGCGCCTGTGTGCACCGGCATGTGACGAGTTAAGTTATAATGCGCGTTGAACACCTGCAACAGAGAAACATTTATGCTATTTCCCCTATGTGCCTCTAATGGAGTTTAAAATTAATGGAAGCAAAGCGACCATTTTTGTTGAGTATTTTTGCTTCAAATTAAAATGTTTCGATTGTAAATATATATTTATAAATGATGTAATTGCCTTTAATTGAACCATGACAATATTTAAATAATATACCGCACGAAGATGAACATTAAAATAACTTAACAAACGAATAAATAATAATTTAATTATTTTCTTATTTTACCTTTCCACACACTTCACACGTGAAGTTCTTCGGTTTTCCATCTGTTGCGGTGTTGCTTAATTTATTGTGCGCTTTCACGCCATTTTTCTCCGAAGTTAGGCTGTGATTTTCCTTTACGATCTGGTCCAGTTGTCCGGGAAGATGTTCCTTGTGTGGATATTGCGGTGTAGGAAACTTTTCGGCTGTGGAACTGGCAAGTTTAGCATTTTCGAGCAAAAGTAATCTCTGATGTGCATTGAGGGACGCGTGCGCTTGAGAATTCGCAATGCTCGAAGAAAATAAATGTCCACTGAGTAAATCAGGATGATATGCAGAGTCCAAATAGTTGAAATAATATAGCGAGCCGTTTGTCGGCACCGCCACTGTTTGATGAATTACTTGGGGCTTTATCACTCTCGTTCCTGGCAATAGCGAATGCTTAAACCCGGAGTCCGTTTTCGTGCACACCCCACAATTGGCTTTGCACATCGCCGCAGAAGTACATATTGTCCCCCTAAAATTAGCTTTCCAAAATTCGGAGTAGTTCATCAAGGCTTTCGCTTGAAGGTCGTAGCTGAAAGGTTGAATCGGGATCATGCAAGGAATAGGTGAGCATAAGCTAAGCATCTTCTTGCTGTCTGAAATTTCCACTCCACGGCGGTCCTCAAATGCGTTTTTTGGTTCCGAAGTCTTGGACATGATTCTGTCAATGGAGAAGGCCAGCGCTTTCGGGGCGGCGGGGGTTCCATTCCTGGTCTCGTGTCTTGGGCAGGACATCACTGCTTCCAAAGGAAGAGAACTCGCCATTTTTACCGAACTTGGTGTGAGCAGCAGTTGTCTAGCCGCCCTGTCTTCTCCTGTATTCCAGAAAATGCAGGACACACATCAGTTTAATAAGCACCTTGGTTTTACAATGTCAGGCATTTACATTCAAATTGACATCTCCTTAACAATAGCATCCAGGGGTACCAGATTATTGCTCATTAACTACTACACACAAATTAACAGGACATTACAGAGCTTGTTAGAAAAAGAAAAACCCTCTAAGTTCATTCCTATTCAGCGCGTCTGAATTAAAAATCTGATAGCAAACTTGCAGCCCAAGCTGTTATGGTTTACCTTTTCTAAAGCGAAGACGGATGTATTCAAGGGTAGCTGCGTGACTACACTGTCACATTTTGGTAGCAGGCAACCTAATCAGCGCGAGATCACTGTCTCTTGTATTTAGCTGACATCACATGTACTCACTTGTATCAGGGTGACAAGGAAACGCCATCACCAGTCCAGTCCCTTCTCCCACCGCCCATTTATACGCAGCCACGGGGGTGGTATACATGACAGTTATTACAGATTATTGTTTATGTTTCTCTCCTCGAGTCCGCTTCCTCTCACCAAAGGCCAGGATTTGATCGAATATGTGTGATTTAATCCTTCAAAACATGTTTTGAACAGTATGATATGTATGCGGTATTCAGGTTCCCAAGTCATTAAAAGAAAATGTATAAGCTATAAATATGATACCCGAAAAAAGAAAATATGAAAACATGAACACATATTCAAAAATGTGATTATGATTATTGTTATTATTGTTAATAATACTAATAATAATAATAATAACAATAATAACAATAATAATAATAACTACATAGTTAATAGCTTAATATATTAATTTCGTTGCGCATAGAAGTAACCAGTTTCACTGGAAAAGTTTCAACTCGTTGTGCAGTTTAGTCTACGAAAAGGGAAAACATTGTTTTTCCTTTTGACTGTCGTTGTTATTTCGTTCTTAGGTTTAACACTGATTTAATTTTTTTCCTCCGAAATAATACAACGTTGGGTCCTTCGAAGTGTGTTTGACATTCTTAACGATGCGGATTTGGATCCTCCGGTTTGACTAGTTCCAATTTCCATTGTTAATCCTTAGGGGTGAAAATAGCTTTTCCATCCTGGTTTATACTTACTATTTGTATTATTGAGAAGGTCCAATTTCCACCTGTTTAAGGAGCAGATTGCAAGAGCAGAACCTCCCTCGTATCCTATTAAACGTTTTTCCTCCTTCACCTATTCAGAAGAACCAATTTTCCAGAGCGATTCAGAGAGCTGAGCTCCGAAAAAAAGCAGCTCTTTCACTTTTAGCCACTAAAGCACGGCGTGGAACCTGTTTTTGTGTTTTTCTGAAATAAAGGGCCGGATTAAAAAGGAAAGAAAAGACTTAGCCTGGCCAGAGGTATACCAAGCAATGAAAAGAGCCCTTTTTAAAAGAAGCATAAAAGTTTGTTGGAATCCAGAGTTTTGTGTTCTTGCTACAATGACTAGTCGCCCTCTCGGCTTTCTTCGTTTGGGGCAGCTTGAATTCATTTGTTTGCAGACAATTTCACCTGAGACGCGCAACAATTTATTTCAAAAACATTCTAAAAGATTTTTTTTCTGTCATATATAGCGCACTTCTTCATAATTCGTGTTTCCCAATTGGTTCGTAACGCTTTATGGAAGTCGGTATTCGACTTGCATGTCAATACGAACTTTCATCCCATTTTCCCAGTGGAATTTATTAAATTGAGTGCCTATTCACTTTCGACAAATACCCTACTCAGCTGAATTGAGTGTTATGTTATTAATGTAATCGTGTTGTTAATAAGATAAATCTAAAATGTACAGTGATGTGAACGACTACCCTATTCAGCTTCTTGAGAATGTACTTTTGCTACTTTGTGAGATCTGTTTTATGTAGTCCACTCAAACGAATGTGACTTAAATCAAATTGTGAGAAAAATACTAGCCTACTTGTAAAATGTATTTTTTACTCTTATTGAACTGGCGAGACACATTTTTACATGACTACTTGAATAGGTTTCTCTTTAAATTGTATTTAAAACCTGAATGTGCAATTATATTTAAAATCCCGATACACACCTGCAGTCCTAGCGACGAAGGGTTTAAAAGCCTCTCACTAATTCCACTCATATGTAAATGATCTAACTCTAATTTGAGTTTATTCAAGAATAATTACCGACTCGCCCAGACAATAAACATTGATCCTATTGCTATAACCTCACTATGGTCAGCATTTACACGTACAGCAATTAACTCAAGAAGCGATTTAAGAGTCGAGTCTGTAGTTTCCAAAGACAGGATGCAGACATAACCTGGGGATTTTCTTTTTAGATTTGCATGAAAAATGTGTTTTGTTTACAATGGTGTTTTATTCCGTTATTTTGGCTAGGTTATATACCGCCAGACGGCAATTCGATTTAGGAGTGAGATTAAACCACACTATTAACTTTGTATTTACCTTTCTTTATTTATTTGTGTGTGTGTGTGTGTGAGGGCGTGTGTGGCAACATGTAACCGGTGTATAATAGATTTTTTCTCAGTAGCCTAATATAATAGGCGAAAAACGTATATTTTAAAGCTAAATATGCTAAATGAGGGCAGACTAGTGGTGCACTATTTTCAGTTTATCAATAAATAGTTCCACCAATTTTCAGCCTAGTAGGCTACTTAACCTAAAATTTATACATCGCATTTTCTAGGCTTTCTTAAAATGTAGCCTATCAGGTAATTGAAACGACTAAATGGCCCCCTGATTTCACAGAAAAACGAAACGATACACATGTATTTAAATCATTTGATTATAACTGAAGGTTCCATTCTATCAAGTAGCTTTCTATTAGCATGTGCCTGCGCGACGTTTGTTTTTGTAATTGTTTAATCGTTACAGATGTATAACGGGTATTTGTATACTGTGATTCGGTTAAGTTAATATCAGAATCGATTTCTTAACCCCGTTCACTTAATTAGTCTGGATATGCATACTCTTCTCGTTTTTATCTCTTGCGAAATATGTTTGGGTGTGCAGGCCTGAGGTGTTTACGGTCTTTCAGTTCGTCATCATTAACAAAAACCGAGTACACCGCTAAGATTAACATTCCGTAATTTTACTTTATTAACAATTGTTAATTGATAATAATTGTCTATTAATACCCTATAATTAAACGAGCTTAGAACACACCACAGAAGTCAGAGCAGATCCGTTATAAATCCTGCCAAAATACGAAAATAAAAAAGGGAGAACCACAAACATTCCCTTGGTTTTTGGAGGTCTTTTCGTGAAGTGTGGGTGTGAGAAGCCTGCCTTACAGCTGACTCTACAGGAAGCAGGAAGTAAAGTTAACTGCGTGACCGAAGGATGGCCCTGGTGCCACAAGTGATCGCTGAGCTGTAGATGTCGGCACACCAGCCGGGTCAGACAGGCTACGAACACAGAGATAAACACACACTACAGTAGGCTCCAGATCCTGACAAGTACACCGTGCTGAAGGAAGTGGCGGGACTGCGGCAGCCAGCTGGAAAACAGACAAGAACGTCAAGATGCCATCAAGTCTGTAATCCCCTTAGCTGGTTGTTTCCATCCCTGTTCTCTCATGTATTCATTTTCAGGCAAATGATAATTTGTATTTGTGAGTTTATGAGTTTGCTTAAGGCTGGAGCACAGTGGACGCAGATGCTTTTGCTCTCTAAAGCCCAAGGAAGACATCACCCCAAATGTTCCCTTCAGCTTTGTCAAAGCCTTGAATTATGCCAATGAATGAATCGGTTTTCTTATGAAGTACCAATAAAGTACCTACTGGGGTGGACTTCAGTAAACCTTAGAATTATGAGTAAAGTTAAAGTTTGGGTAATTTGGAGGGAATGTGTCTGGACTCCCTTTAATCCTGCAATAATGGCAAGGTCTCATATCTGGGTATAATGCCACCACAGACTGAGGGAATATGCAATGTAAGTATTATTTGTGGGTTCCTTGCTTCTTTCACTGTGGTATAACAGTAATTGTCCTCTGCATTGCACCGAGTGACAATATTTCTGAATCCAAAGGAATGGCAATAAATTGATACAATTGCGTAAAACGGGAAAGTGTAAGGTACAAAATGTCTTAATGAGGTTATCAAGACAGAGAATGTGGGAAGACACATTCTATGTATCTAACACCTATACTGTAAGAAACAACTGCACACCTTTTGGCACACTTTCTTCCACACTTTGGGGCTGCTTTTCTCCCTGGAGCGTATTTAGGCATAGGTTCAATAAAGACATCAGCCCATCTGCTATCAGGTGACAAAACCAAGGTTATTGGCAGGTACTCATAGAGCAGAGGTTGATTTCTCCTGCAGTGCGTATTGAATTTGCTTACAGTCTCATTCTTATTCTGAATTTGCTAAAATCCCCCATAATTCCCCTCTTCTCCACAGATTTCAAGTTGGAACACATGGGAAAGGATGAAAACAGACTATTGCTGTGCTCTGTTTTTTATGTCTGTGGTATAATTGAAGCAGCTTTCAGGTTATTTAAAGGCAAGACCTCAATTTGGAATGTAATAGTTGAAGTCTGGAGATGAAAAATAGTTTTCCCACACTTTATTCATAATTTCGCTTGAATTTGCTGTGTTTATGTACTTCAGTGTGTGATGTGTCTGCATGGGGGGACGATACTGTGTTTTGTGTAAACAGAACCTTTCGTATTGTTAAAGGACCAGATAATTATCATTTCCGAGGAGGTGGCAACAGCCTCTGTCATAATACAGGGTGAGCCTGGTGGGTTTGTGCGCCGTTCGCTGGTGGAGGCTGAGAGCACGCCAGGCCAGCTTGCTGCAGTTGGCAGTAGCTCTGACAACTTGATATGGACTAATTGTCTTTGTCAATAGGCGTGATGCTGGCCAGCATCTCACGCTGCAGCGATACCAGTCCCCATGCTTTGCATTAGCGGTAAAGCGGCTAGTGGTGGGCTCTCACCGGCATCTGCACACGTGCAGAGGCGAGTGGGGAAGAGAGACCACGAGGGAAGTGTCGCAATTCCACGGTTGCCACTAAAAGCATTCGTCTTATTCTTTGGGGATGTGGCACTTGCTACAGTGAACCAGAGAGGAGCACTGACGGCTGAGGGCTTCTGTGCCACGCTGCCACCTCCTCGCCCCATGTCGCCAGTTGAACCAGTGTTTTGTAGTTGTCCATGACCATGAAATGCACTTTTGTACGTCACTTTGGATAAAAGCGTCTGCTAAATGAATGTAATGTAATGCCAGTTTCTGATGGAGCCAGACTGGGGTTTCTACTGAACAAAAATATGTAAATAACATTTTTGAAATGTTGAGGATGAAACTTTTCTCCTCACTGAACATTGTTTATGCACACACACACACACACACACACACACACACACACACACACACACTCCAAGAAATACATTTAAGCTTTGATTTAATTTTTCATCAGGTTTGCATCATCTGAGGAAAAGAAAAAAGTAGGTTAGAAAAGTTTAGTGGAGTAAATGGCAGTGAGGAGGAAAATCCTCCATGCCAAAGTGATGCAGCATTGCGCTGCTGTGGACAGCAGAGTTGGCTGTTTTAATGTATTCCTGAGTGGACCTTTTTGTCAGCCAGCATTTTCATCCCCAAGCTTTGTCTGAAAAAAACCTTGCTGAATTCCCTTAAACTGTCAGATCCCCTGCCTCTCACCTGTCTCTCATCACCACCTCTGCCATGCAGCCTGTCCCATTATTTCTCTTCACTTTACCTCCCTACAAGCACAGGACTCTTAGACATTTTCCACATTTCCGCATGTGTATATGTGCATTTGAAGATGTTTGTGTGCATCAGTATGTGTGTGTGTGTGTGCATGTGTTTGTGTACATATTCATTTGTGTGTCTGTTTTACGAGTGCATGTTAGAGCACCATTAATTAGTTCTGCCTGGTATGCCATGTCCAGACATGCTATTATCAGGTATTTTCCAACCCTCTTTTTCCATTTTCCCTGCTTTTCTTTGATGTCCTACTGGTGCCATTTTTAGTCCAAGCCTTTTAAACCCCCGTCTATTTTTCTGACCTTCCAAGTGCTGGAGGTTCTCCATACAGTTATTTCTGAATGGATGTGCCTTTTCAAAGAGAGGCCAGACTGTGTCTTTGATGGTGAGAACAGGAGAGTGAATGGCAGAGCGACAATAGTAAGAGGGTTGTGTGAAAGGCATAGTTATGGCGACCTCAAGACTTTTTTCCCATGTTTCCTGCCTTTAGTGCAAACAGCCCACATTTTCACCAAAGCAATGTGATCTACCAAACGGCAAGCGACTCTTCCCTAACCCCCGGTTCAGTCATGAGTCAAGTAGACTTGGGTGCTCAGACACATACATAAGGACTGCCGTTCTGTTTGAATGTGACTGCAGTACAGGTGTATCAAACTGGAACTTTGAACACGTAGACCCAATTATCGCTATGGTTCTGTTAATTCCCATTTGCCATCGTCTATTTTAAACAACCAGCTGTTGCTGTTTATGTGAGTTCTGTGCACACAATTTAAATGGGTTGTAAACTGTAGCTTTTTATAGACTATCTGCTGCTTAATAGTGTCTACTGAATAACTTGCAATAATGATTGAGGCTTTCACTAACCATCCATCCACTGCTTGTAATGTCTAAATGTAACATTTTTGATGAGAGTTAAAACATTATACCACTCAAATCAACACAGGCATCTGTAGGTGTCACTTTATACATCATATTCTATTCCTTGAATGTCCATTGGCTAAAATATATTATTTTTAAATGGCTCACCTTCAACAGTATTTGAGTGAAATCACGTTGAGTGGCCTAATAAAAAAAGATTAGATAGTAGATAGTTTTAGTATGGATACTGCAACATCGTATGGGTGTGATGCAGTGATTCTGATTTCCGAGGCTTTTCAAATAAGAGGTGAAGCTTCTGTGATTTCTCTGTAATGCCAAATAGAGATGTTACAGTCAAATATTTGTGTGAGATTGCTTACAATCGTAAGCTATTCTTTTCATGGAAATGATCTGAAATTAATCAGTCTGGTTGCATTTTGTTCTTAAGGCTAAGATAAGAAGGATGTGGAAAAGCAGAAAAAAAAACATAAGAGGCTTTTGGCTGGCTTTATTAAAAAGGTTTGACATACCTGCTTTGTTAAATAAGAGGTAATTCTGACACTTTTGTCACGCAAAGCAACAAGCTGAAATCTGGAAACCTGAGCTTCTTGTGTTCACTTACGTTTGCTGCATGCACTTAAAAATATGCTTATGTGTTCACCCCATGTTGTGAATGTCATTTTGGAGTTGAAAAGGAGCGATAAACTAGAAGTTTATGATAAATGAATGCACCGACCAGCCGGCCATTGGTATTCTTTATTTGTCCAGTTTTCTGTCTCCTCCTTTGTACACCCGTCTTTAAAGTAGCATGCTGCTTTTGATATGGGAATATAACACTTCCTCACTTTAACCCCTGATTGCATAAATATGAGTGTTAGGCTGAGGCCAGCTCTGGCTGTGTCAGTCAATTGAAGAATCTTCTATTTGGATACTGTTATCATTCCTATTTCCCAGCCTGATTGAGGCTTAAAACCCAAAGCAGCTCAGATCGTGCTAGAATAAATCTCTTCTTCCATTAATCTGTTGCTGTACCCTCTCTCTTGCAAAATTGTTGCATCGTGGCTGGGTTTATAAGGAAATTAAATATATGATATCTGAGCCACACATGTCGGATTGGATGTTGAGATATCCTTATTTTTGATTGTCTATAAATCAGTGAGAAATGCCACCATGGCAGAAAGTACATGCTGACAATTAGGGCCCGATCGTCTTCCTGAGTAACACATTTTCAACTGTGGAGCGCTCTCGTTTGTCTGAACACGGAAGGAAGAAATGGTATCGGGCTTGATTTGAAAATATCTGTAGAAGAAAGTATATCCTTTGCCCTTTATTGTATCTGTCCAGGTCTCAAATACACTTGATGTCTGTAAAAAATAAATAAATAAATCTGTAAATTGTGTGGTGCGACAAGAACCAACTTTCCTTTAATTAATTGCATAAAGGCCTCCTGAAGCCATATTTAATTCATTTATAATTCTTATATCTGAATGTAGCTTCAACTCATAATATAATGCAAATTTCATACCGGAGGGAAATTGATTTGTTCCGACCTACTTCATTGACATTGAATAGCAGAAGGAAAACAGCTTTAGACGTCAGTTAACAATACAATATAACCCTGAATAAGTCCTGGGCGCTGTGACAACGCTATTGTAAGGGGAGCTCCAAACAATACTTGATTGAATTTGATGAATTCAATGGAAAGGATTGATTCTGTGCTGTGAATAAAAATGTTAGATTAGTGTTACAAAGAACTCATCGATACAAGCATAATGCCCGGTAACGTGCTATCTGCATCTGTCCTGCGTTACCCTACCATAAACCCCAACGTGAGTAAGGCATAGGCACCATTACAATAACAACATTTCAGCTCGCCAGAAGCCTTATTCTCATGGAGTCGTCAGCTCATCACAACGCTAACTTTAGTGACCACCCCTTCTCTGAAATTGGATTTAACACTAGAATACCAAATCATCGTTCTTTTCCCACATTTGTGTAAAACAACATTTTTTTTTTTAATTTTCCCCTCTTGAACCAATGTAAAACAACATTTTTTTTTTTAAATTTTCCCCTCTTGAACCAATGAAAATATCCCCTCTTCATATAATTTGTGACTTTATTATATGTAATCCCCTGACATTGCTGGTATCTTTGTCTTAGGCTGATTTGTTTTTGAGATCTTTGAATAATTTTAATCTGCTTGGGGCGTCTCTGGATATCATCTCTAACCATTCTTCCAATCTCCTTCTGTCCTGTAATATAACCTCAAAAGATAAGCTATGTTTTAATCCAGTGCTGTAATCCTTGCTTTTTCTTGAAGAAATGTTTTCTTTTTTTGTTTTCTTTTGGGGTGGGGGGGGTGTGGGGGGTTCACAGTGGGAAAGACATTGTAAAGCAGGAATGATTATTTCTCCTTACACACACACACACACACACACGTATGTATGTATATATATATACATATATATAAGTACAAACATTTTTCACAATTCCTACCTACAATAACACAAAGAGATGAGTTTTACTTAAAAATAATTTTAGACACAACTTTCCTCAAAATAGCCTCCTTTGGCTTTAATTACAATTAAATGATTTCCAAGTCTATCCAATCATTTTGCAAAGTGGAGGGAGATGGAGGGGTATTTAAATTGAATGAAATCTTTTTTTTTTTTAAATTGCAAAGAAGCGTAAGATTTCCAAGTGCAGTGTTTCATACACACTCAAAAGCATCCAGCTGATGGGCAGTAAAGATCAAGAGGCAGAAGACAAATAGCTTGTGTTGTCTAGCAAAAGAAGCCGTCATAAAACTGCACCACAACTATCGTAAGAAATCAGTGCAACTAAAGAGAAGCAGTTTCCCCTAATGACAGTGAAATGGCTATTACGATCTGTTGGTTAAAAGTATGTGTATCTGCCCCTGAAAATCTTAAGCTTCTTTGCAATTTCTTGCTGGGAATAACCTTGCCACAAATATGTTAACTTGGCTTCACATCTAGACTCCTCCTCCTTTGCCATATTTCTATAGTGCATATTTTACACTACAGGCCAATGGTATTTGGCTGTGGTTTAAAAAAACTTAAGCTAGATAACATTTCAGTTAATTTAACTACCCATCCACCTTCCTCCAACCCCTCTACCTCCTGCTTTGCAAAATGATTGGATAGACTTAACAATAATTAGTTTCATTGTAATTAAAGCCAAACAAAGTTTGAGAAAAGTAACGTGTAAGATTATTTTAAAGTAAAACTCGTGTTTGTGTTACTGAAATTGAAAAAAAAAAAAGTTTAAAAAACCATATGGCCTAATAATTTTGGCATGTACAATACCGTGAGCTCCATAATGTTTGGGACAAAAACGTTTTTTCTTCATTTGTCTCTGTACTCCACAATTTTTATTATTTTAATGAAACAGTTCACAGGTAGTTAAAGTGCTCATTCTCAGCTTTTATTTAAGGGTGTTTGGTTTCACAATGTAGAATTTACAGTGCTTTTTATGCATAGCCCCCCCCCCCTCTCCCACATTTCAGGGCATCATATTGTCTGGGTCATATTAATATTATGTAAATTAAACAAGTCATGTTTAATGTTTAGTACTTTATCACATGCAAATGTCCTTTGACTGCTTGAAGTCTATGACCCATAGATATCACCAGGTGTATCTCTGGTGATGCTCTGCCAGGCCTGTATGCAGCAATCTTTAGCTATTGCTTGTTTTGGGGGCTTGTTGCTTTAAGCATATAGGCAGCAGTGTAGCACAGTGGGTAAGGAACTTGGCTTGTGACCGAAAGGTTCGATTTCTGGGTAGGTCACTGCCGTTGTACCCTTGAGCAAGGTAGTTAACCTGAATTGCTTCAGTATACAGTATATCCAGATGTATAAATGGATACAATTTTTAAAAAAATGCTATGTAAATGTTGTGTAAGTCACTCTGGATAAGAGCATCTGCTAAATGCCTGTAATGTAATGTAATGCATATGAAATATCTGTTCATTTGGATTCAGATCGGGTGAATGACTTAGCCAGTTTAGAATTTTCTAGTTTTTAGCTCTGAAAAACTTTATTGCTTTAGCAGTATGTTAGGGGTCGTTGTCTTGCTGTAGGATGAAGTGCCATCCAATGTATTTGGTTGAACTTGAGCAGATAAGAAGCTTCTGTACACTTAAAAAATTAATTCTGCTACTGCCATCAGCATTTACATCATCAATTAAGGCAAGTGAGCCAGTATCTGTGGCAGCCATACGTGCCCAAACCATTATGCCCCCCCACCACCATGTTTTGCAAATGGGGGGGGGGTGTCATTTGGCTCTTAGCCAGTTCCTTTTGGTCTCCACACTTTGCTCTGAAATCACTCTGATACAAGTGAGTCTTCATTTCATCTGTCCAGAAGACCTTTTTCCAGAACTCTGCAGGCTCTTTTAGGTACTTCTTAGCAAATGGTAAGCTGGCCATCCTGTTTTTGTGGCTAACTAGTGGTTTTTCAGTGGCTTTCAGTGTAGCCTCTGCAGTTCTGTTTGTGAAGTCTTCTGTGGACATTAGGCACTGACACATCCTGGCCTGCCTCCTGAAGAGTGTTTCTGATCTGTTGGGCAGGTGTTTGGGGTTTTTCTTCATTATGGTGGGAATTCTTCAGTAGAGGTCATCCTTGGCCCACCAGGTCCTTTGTGATTACTGAACTCACCAGTGTTCTTTCTTTTCAGTGATGTTCCAAACAGTTGATTTTGGCACGCCTGTGTTCCTGACTGTTCATTTTTCTTATTTCTCAGCCTAATGATGGCTCCCCTGACTTTCATTAGCACAGCTCTGGTCCTCATGTTGGAAAATGCCAATAACAGACTCCAAAGGCAATTAAAAGGCTAAAATCAAAACTGAAAGCTCTTATACCTTACCCCAAGGAAGCTACTGAACACACCTGACTAATGAGAAACGACTGTGATGTCATTTGTCCCAAACATTATGATGTCCTGAAATGGGGGGACAATGTATAAAAACTGCTGAAATTTCTACATGCCAAAAGCATGTTGAAATTGTATTTAAAAAAATATGTATGTATAAAAATATTCTTAAATAAAAGTTGAGTATGTGCACTTTACCCATGTGTGAATTGTCTCATTACAAATCTAAAATTGGGAAGTACAGAGCCAAATCAAGAAAAAAAAATGTATTTGTATATAGTAGATTGTGGTTTGTGCAATGATAATGTGCTTTTACCATTTCTATGCTTATTTCCTTTTTCCTTTAGAAATGAAAACTGGCATATTAATTAACTTCCACAGTTATAGTATACAAATTATGTTTCCTTCTTTTATTTGCATCTGATGATCATTTTTCCATTTCCAAAAGCAGTGCTCAATGAAACAATTTGTTTTAGAATTACAGTGAATTTCAGTCTCAAAACAGGAAATGGCACAATCCCATCATGTATCCATAAACAATGCAAACCATCAGAATGTTTTGCGTATGTTAAAATTCAAAAAGTGGTATAATTCTGTTAAATAAATAAATAAATAATCGTCCTTAAACAAAGAACATGCATGCAATGCATTGCTGCTTGTATTGTTTCCTAAAGACCTGATTATGCATTCACTTAGTTAAAGCCAGATTTTATGGATTCTGGGGGTAAAATAATACATATTTGCTCAAATTTAGAGAAACAAGTACAAGGTGATTTTTGGCTATTTTGGCTATGCTTATGGCTAGAGTAGCTATTGAATCCATTATGGCATAATTACTGATTAATTGAATTGAACTTCTGGTAATAATAACCATTTGGCATGCCAGTAGAATCAATCTTGTGGATGAGACTCTTCATAGCAAACAAGACACAAATGGAAAGGTTGATATTTGTACAGTTATTTTTATTCAGAGGCCACAGTTCTTGCATATTACAACTGTAGGCTTTCATAAGGCAGAAGCAAGATGAATCCACCAGCTACTTTAACAGAAAGGAAAGCTTTTAGAGAGGGTGGGGTGTCTGTGACATGCAGATACTTCTCAGAAGGCAATGTACAGCATTGTATGTACAAAACAATAGTGGGACAGACCGGAGTTCCAGACATCGCATACTACCCATATACAAAATAATAATAATTAAAAAAATCAGAAACATACAATAATTTCCAGGAATGGCTAAAACGAGACATAAATAAGATACAGGAACATGTATATATATTTTTTTTGTTTACCTTTGTATAGGTTATGTAAAAGTGCTACTTAACTAAAAAAAAATGTAATAATTTAGAAATTGAAAAAAGTTCTAAACCATAAAAAATGTCACGGATGATGTCCAACGAGATATCACAATGGAGCCATGAATATATTGCATTTCTAAAAATACCAACTCATTTCAATAAAAAAATTGTCTTGACAACGTGTTTGAGAACAGTGATTCCAGAGAATGTCGACTTGAGTAATGACATAAACTGTGAAAGGTACAAGAACGCTCGAAGTGTGCAGGTGATGAACACAGTCATTTTACCATTTCATAAACTTAAGTACAGTGGGTGTTTTGTATTTTCAGCAGGAGGCATCCACTTAAAAACAAATGATACAAACAAAAATGTATACACTTATCTCCACAACAATGTACCATCAACGTATGTACAGTACATTAAAGAAGCGCCATATAGGTTTGCATTTAACAGGGACACACCTAGCAGAATTCCTAAGTATCTCACTCAACATTGTCAAACAAATGGTACTCCATATTGCTTAGGAACATATAGAAACAAATTTCGAAATCACTTATTCAAAGATTGGCGCTAACCTTATAACACCTAAAATGTTGATCTTTTTTGCCATTATTATTATTATTATTATTGTTGTTGTTGTTGTTGTTGTTGCCATTTATTAATTTATTTTTTTACTATTCTTTTATTGTTTATTGTTCCTTCATGGGCATTTAGACCTGACCGAAAAAATAAATAAATGAAAATTCTAGAGTGGCTAACTGAACAACGGAGTTGGTATACATGCATTGGTTACGAGGCTAAGTCGAAGGTGGGCACCGGTAGTGATGCGCTAGTCATCGTCCTCGTCCTCCTCATCGCTGTCCCTCATGGATATCCCTTGCATGCCACCTTCTCTGACCGAGGCGGTGGCCTCCTCAAGCGTCAGGCGGTTTCGCACCGTATCGTACATCTTACTGTTCAGAGTGGAGTCCAGCACACCTTGCAGCCGGAAGTCCCGGTACTTTTTCTGAATGTAAAATTCACATAAAATACAAAGTGTAAAAATGAGCACACTGACATGGAACATAAACCGTATGACACTGTTCATTTAAATGTTCTAATGGGAGATTAGCCGCAGCGTCATTCCCCGTTACCTGTAAAACCAATGGGAACAGTACAGCTGGCTAAAGCTGCATGACCATTCCATGACTGGTTCCGTTTTCATTTACAGCTTTTAGTTTTTTTTTATCAGGAAAACTACTGCGGACTTCGAACCCACGCTTTGCTCCATCCGTTCTGGACTCGGTAGCACCCAGTAATATTTTAATAGCTTTTTAAAGCTACAGGAACCAGTGCAGCGATGTGGATCCAACTCCTCAATCAAATGAACAAAAAATAAACAGATGACGCAATACTTCCCGGGCCTGCTCCAGCTCGCACAACAACAAGATCACACTGAAATATTTATCATGTCGCAGGGTATGAAAACGAGGGTTTTCGGGGCATGTGAAGCCACCTCCCTGACCCTGCTTAGCAAGTGTACGCGGTACTCCTTCCAGGAATAATTTGGATCTGCATCCGGTAAATGATTTTGGAGCATCATGGCACCTTGACAGCTGGGAGGAGACATGTTCATTTTGCAGAGAGAGGCTCCACAGGATCTACGGGGGTATATTCACACCTGGGGGGTGGATGAGCAGTTACAGCAGGGTCTACTCAGTTTCAGCCCAGACTCGCTCTTTACCCGACTGACAAGTCGGCTATTTGAACAGTGTAACGCGGCTATTGTGCTATGCTAGTACCAGACATTATAGTCTGCTTAGTTGTACATGCTTTTTTATTTGTAGTAAATTCACCAGGTGCCTTGACTTATTATAATTATATGGAACAGTCTTACGTTCCCAGATGACTTCATCTACCTCCATTGATCCAGTAAGGCTCACTTTCTTATATGAACCTGGATCCAAATACCAGAGTGCATCTACTGCATCTAAAGGAAATGTATATCTTCTGGGGTCATATCCTTCTAAAGCCCATTTACATAGCAGAGCTGCTAGAATTTAATGAAAGAAACTGAGATTTAAGGCTCATTTGTTCAAGTATGCTAGAGCAGTCCCCACTGAAGATGGGAACATCTCAGGCTCCAGGTTCAGGGTATCAGACCCTGAGACCATTACTCCATTCAGTGGCCCTCATAGGAGGGGCCATCTCTGTGTTACCTTTACAATCCTGATGAGAATTTTCAGCTGGTAGACATGGAGCTGTAGGTCCATGCGGTCAGTGAGCCAGGTGCCCAGTAGATTCATGGTGCTGGTGTACCATTGCTGAAACACAGATAAACAGGGTTCTCCAGAAAAACAAACAGGCACACACAAATGCAGACCGCTTCCGGCAAAGCAGCACATCTGTGGAAAAAGGCAGTAGACCGTGAGGTTTTCTTTGAACAAATTTTTCATGAGGACATAAAAAAACAGACAAACAAACAAAAACATTTAACAACAGAACTGTACCAAGCTGTTTACGGTTTAACATTCTGCAGCAATACAACAGATGGAGAAATTGAGCAAATTATTTTTAAATGTGGTTGTCTGCTTCATAGGCACTGGAGACAAACAGCCATCCAATTTCCACAGAAAATCTGTGTTGTGATTAAACTGATCTTGTGGTGGGGGGGGGGGGGGGGATTATTTTGAGTTTTTGAATTTGCGCTAGACAATATTTGGAAGGGCCGTCATGAGGCAATAGTGATGGGACTTCAAAGGAGAACGCTGTTATGCATTTTATTAACTTTTATTTCCACCAGTGACATTGGTGCACAAGGGAATTGGTTGTGTCCTGTCAGGACTGGTGTGGGAGTTTGGCACAGGAAATGGAGGATAAGGGTCCTCTCCCTCAGCATTGTGCACCTCTCAGGCAGCTTCCTGTCACCAAAACAATCATCTCAACAGTTACCAGGCATCACGGTCCTCCATGGCCCGGTTAATTGTCAGAACTGAATCCGATCAAACACTCTCATGGCTACGAGATGCTGTCCTGTAGAGCTGTTCGCTAGCAGCCTGCAGTACTCCAGGATCAGTCTCCGCAAACATCCCCCAAAGACAGCATGTCTGAGCAGTGGCCCCGCTAAGTTTGGTTGTGTAACTTCACGCTACAGGAAGCGCATTAAATCTGCCCTGCTGATGGCCATGTTGCCTTTGCTGCAGCCTTCATGAGCTTGCAAATGACAGGCGCTTCAGACACTGGCATTTTTAGGTCTGCCTGCTGCACCGTGACACACTCCCAACACAGAATCCTTCAGCTGAAGATATCTGAAGATATGAGGGAGCATCAAAGTCCATATTTAAATCACACGTACAGCCTCCTGTTTTTCATATATTATCCTATTAGAGATGAAGAGGTTTCATGGTACTACTATATATGATGATTTTAATGTAGGGGCCATGGGCCAGCCTGTTTAACCGTTTTATGTAATACTATGATTAATACTGTTATCTACTGATTATTTACGTCATTTATACATGAAAAAGTCATGTCCCTTTGTATATATAGGCTGCGATTGTGTGTAATGAGGCTCCCATACTGTATGTACACAGTATTGCTGGAGACGGGGACGACTGGTGGATATGCCGCTGCCGTAGCGACGGGCTGCAATGCGAGGGCTCTCTGGCGGTACCGACGGGGTGACTCATGATCTGATTTGGAGCGGGCGGGCGGGCGGGGAGGCGAGCGGGTGAGCTCGGCGCTTTCCTCGCCCCCTGTGCCTGTGAAAGTGCCTACAGCAGTGCTGCGAGACCCCCATGGCGAGGCCAGACCTGGAGCGGCTGCACTCTCTCACACATTCTCCCAGATCTCAGGAGAGCACAGCGCAGCGCTAACCTCTAATGGCCTAGTAGCACAAGCCTCTCCAGAGAGGAGGGAAATGACACAGCGGCCTGCTTTGGCCCAAGCACCAACTGACGCCAGTCTGCTTTTTTTCAACACAGTGGTTCAAGCACACACATTTTCGTTTTACTTAATAGTATTTCATACTGGCATATTCTTTTGCAATATTCCAGAATCACAGGTCAACAGTTATTTACAGTAGTAAAATAAAAAAATGCACTGTATCCAAAATAATAATGGTATAAAAATGGTGGCTGTTGTGAATAACCTTTCATTCTCATTAAAATTTTGAATATTCATTACAACATATTTTTCCTTGAATAAAAGTAGGTATTTTATGAATCAAAGAAAAAGATACTATCTGTCTTCAAGTAAAAATGCTATCATTGACAAATCTTTACTTGCTTATACAGTAGTGCTTGTCTTTGTTCAGGTTCTTCTGCAGAAAAGACATCAACATAAGTGTTTAAAAGCAATTTTGCCACATTTGGTTTGCTTAAAAACTTTAAGTTTTAATATTAATTTATATCCTTAATATCCAATTCCTTTCAGTTTTGAGAATTACAATCCTGATTTTGCTTGATTAGTAAGACAGGCCTGTAAATAAACTGAGCACTGAAATTTCTGAGATGTTGAGGTTGATTTCAGGTCTTTGCCTTGGTATTTTGTTTTTGATACTTTGGCGCAATTACATTAGCAAAATTAAAAATGTTCTAGCACACATTAAAGCTTAATTGCACAGCTTTTATCCAGTATTAAAAAAACAAACACTCATTGTCTTCATTGAACTTCTGCAACGCAGGCGGGAGAACTTTTTTTCCATAAAATATTGATAATTTTCCACAACAATTCCCCATTGCCTGTTGTGTATTATCATTCAGCCTATTATTCAGCTTATTATCATTGTCCTATTTCTTGATTTCCTGTGAAAAGTGTGATACAAATTGAATGTAATATTCCCATAAATCTTTATTTTTATTATACATTTCTGAATTCTTAATTTCAATACTTTTATATTTTTATGAACTTTGCCATAATTTAGAAATTACTAGCTAAAATTTGCATTTCAACATTTTGCACATGATATTTGTATCAAAATGCACAGTGTATTTTGCTCAGAAAAATAATGTGTACACATTTTAAACCCTTGTCTAGTGAACACATGCACTTTCCCATGTTAACTTAAGAAATACAAATGTCCACGAGTGTAATACATGCAGTAACACATGTAGCAGCATGTAGTCTGCAAAGCCTATTGGGCCTTGCTGTGTTGCTCTTAATCCACCCCATACATTTCCTTGTACACACAGGAAACAATCCACCAGATGCCACTTCCTCTGTATCAGGAATATTTGACAACTGTGTAAATATGTGGATTTTGGTTAGTTGTATATTAAAAAAGTAGAATACAATCACCAGCATTGAAAACTGCATTAGAAATTGTGAGGGGAAAAAAGATATTGAACAGTCAGAGTATTGTCAACATTTAGCAAAATAAAAAATGTGCATCATAGTCAGAACACCAAATCAAAAAAATTCTTTGTCAGCCAGGAATCGAGAAATAGATTATATTTGGCTTGCTAGCTGGCACTACTAACATTATTGACAGCTAACATTTCAGGACCTCTCCTGAGACTACATTTTTTCTTCTTATCACACGTTGTGGATTTGAGTCTCTCGTTTCAGTGCAACACTCTCCGCTATCACAGCAGCTCCTGAGAGGCATCAAACGGAGCTGGGATCACATCCCTCTGAGGAAAGGTTTACGTGGACGGCAACGTGCGGCTTGTCAAATGAACAGTGGTGGAACCTGAGCTTTGTGTTTTGGAGCAAATTACAAAGTAGGATTACTTGCCAATTGAGTTATTTTTTCTTTTCTTTTTTTTTTTTTGTAATATAGACTAGCAAGAGTCGTGCTGTAGCTGTCAGCCAAACAGGCGTAATATAGCTCTGAATATATAATGCAATAAACCCATGTGAATAATTCTGTGATAATTTAACGAGTTGTGTCTGATATTAGTTGTAAAATGGTTGGGTTCCTGTGTGTGTAGGTGGAGGGAGGCTGCAGTGTCATGACACGCACACACATGAACATCTGCAGCCCACCCCCCTTTGTAGCGAGAGCTGAGAGGCTCTGCGACCTCCTGCCCCCCCGCCTTGAACCCGGTGTTCGCACTCATATCTGACATGTTACAGGAAGCCACAGCGCCTGGCAGGGGGGCAACAAACAGAATTCAGCGCAACTCTGCACCCCCCTCAACACACACACACGCACACACGTACATGCATGCATACATGCGCACGCACAAATACCCACGTTTACACGGACACATGCATGCGCACACACACACAACCACACATGCACGCACACGCGCGCGCACACACACTACTATTCCTTGGCTTTGGAACACCTGAAGGTGTTGCGCTCCTCTTTCAGGAGCTGGGCGGTGAGGGGTCAGCCGTGGGCTTTTGTGTGGGCAAAAAAAAAAACAAAAAAAAAAAACAAAAGCAGGAATGCCGGAGAAGGGGCGGAGCCGTTGGTGGGGGAGACGGGGATTACAAGCAACCTGTGACTCTGCCTCTTTCTGCCCTCGCTGGTAGTTTTTTGTGTGCAAGTCAGCGCTACACAACAGATTGGGACTGGTTGGTAAGGCCTGAGACTGTGCAAGAGTGTCCTGCTGAGACCCAGCTGTGCTTGCAATTAGCAGGAGGCACGGAATGATGATTGTTGTAGAGGCTGATGGAAATGAGAAGTGACAAGCTCTATAAGGGAGGCCACTGTGGCAGGGATCCAGTGCTGCAATACTTTTCCTTTCTTTTTCCTCCTCCCTCTTCTTATTTATTTATTTATCTTTTTAACATCCAGTACTCAGTAACCATTACAGAGTTGGGCCATTTTTTGGCCGGTGACTGAAGGCACTTTTGGTACCTTTCTTGGAAAACCGCAAAGGAGCGGTTTGTGTGTATTTTGTCTTTCTTTGAAAGGCTTTCCCTTTTCTCCCGTCTCCTCGGTTTTTTTTGTTTTTTTTTTTTAGGTGAGAAGGCTCGCCCCGCTATTTAGCAGCAAAACGGGCCCTGCGTGTCCTGCTGGCTGCCGGGCCGCGGTGCAGAGGGGCAGATTAGGCCCCAGCGGGAGTCCCCGCGGAGGACCCAGGGGTTGAGAAGTCTTTAAATCTGAGTACAAGACATTTTACACATCTGACAAAGGGACGGAGTAATCCTACCTGCCAGCTTTTCACTGCTGCTGTTTGTCTATTATTACGTGCTTTATTGCTCATGAGAGGAAGCCCATTGATGACGGAACTCAATTACCATAGTAACTCACACCGGTGACCCTAGTCCTGCGTCCATCTCCGTTCTGCAAGGGACCATCCACGCAGAGGAAATCTTTTAACGGCGAATCAATCCTACACTTGTACCCACACTGCATACCCTCCTGTTTTCTCCCTCTGAACCAGTACTGTTTAGAACAGGGCTTCTGAATAGAGGTACTGAATTAAAGTTTCAGGCCCAGCAAGACTATGGGGCTTCAAACTGCTTTGATTGCACTACTGGGACAAAGGAGGCTTTCACACGGTTCAGTAGGAAAAATCCTCATTTAACTGCCAAATCAACAGCCTTAAAGCGAATGATAAAATCTTAAAATTATTTATCTTGCATTTATGACTATAAAACAAAATAAGCCTATAACACAAACCAAAAAAGACAAATATTCCTTATTTTTGGACAAACTATAAAGATGGTTACATTAAGAATATTGTTTGTGGATATTATTGTGTGCACGTGCATTTGTTGAACTGATCACAGCGTCCCAACTAACACCATACAAAAACACAGACAAAAGACAAAACAAAGACAAAAAAAAAAGAAAAAGGAAAAAAAAAAACTGGTTGTGAGAAACTACACCACAGAAATAGTGGTCAGCACCGTGTCATTGAGGGAACACACAATGACAAAAAAAAGCTTACTAAAAATGAATTAGCGCTCAGCGAAGTGAGCTATTCTCTTCACAATAAAACGCTTGCAGCCGGATTCAGACGCGCAGAATAAGAAATAAAACACTTGTGGGTTAAGGCTATAGAGTGGAGCAAAATGAAATAAGCCAGCGAGCACTTGAGATTCACACTGAGTGCGTGAATGGGGCGACCTCAAAAGGTGAATGGCTTGCCTTTTGGGACCAATTTGTCTCTTTTCACTCTTTCTTCCTGCTTCTCCGCTGACAGATGTACAAAGGCGGAGCCGCGCTGAGTCGCTCATCTACATGCGCCGGCGGCAGCTGTCACTTTTGTCAGACAAGTTAATCAAACAAATGCCACCATACCTCCCTTTCCATAGGGAGAGAAGCACATTACTGGGCGGCCCACAGAGCAGCTAAACTTCACCTCGCCGGGCCCACAGACCTCACCTCTTCCACCGCCAACAGGGGAGGTGCTTAAAATTTGAGTGAGGACTTCATTTAACACAACCACCCCCCCCCCCCCCAAATCCCAAAATTTAGTCATCTGTCTTTTTAGTAATATGTATATATTTTTCCTACAGCACTTATTTCTTTGCCTTGATGTTTGTGTTTTTATATAAATGTCTCAGGTCACTGAGAGGCACGATATAGATTTTTATGTGTTTCTTTTTCCTCAGTAATTATTGAAAACTTAAGCAGCTTAAAATGCCCAGGAGCTTTATTAGAAGAAAACAAAAGCTTTAATATGTACTGAAAGAACGCAGTTGATGTACCTGTTTTTATCTTTAGTCTTTTTTTCTGACCTACTACCAAGCAGATTATTTGTCCAAAGCCTCTTTTGACTATTGGTTTATTTCCACCTAAAGAGATTATTAAATGGCAAGAAAGAAAATAAGAGGGCATCAATGTACACTATTTCAGAAATAATGTGACATATAATGGTTTTATATAGGCTCCTATTTTTGCTTTAGAAAAAAAAATTGATTTTAAAGATTACAATGCCATGCACCAGATGTTATTTTTTTCACTGAGCTAAAAAGTGTTTTACACAAATATTCCCAAAGGTGTTGTCCTTTCAGATTATAATTCCTTCAGACTGGTTTAAAAAATAATTCTTGAAAAGAGATTGTCTTTGAAAACAGGCATATCTATAATGCTTTTGTTATTTACTGCACTTGTAGAATAATGCAAATCAATAAATATATAAAATGAAAATAATTACTTTTTAATACTAATGTTAATGTCCATTCAACAACAAGGTGTGGAGTGAGAGAGAGTAAATAGACATCTTTTTGATGTCCATCTTGTTAGACAAGTGAATCAATAGGAAATGAATGATAATAAAAATGTTTTTGAATTTTAGGATAATTTTATGAAATTAAACTTAATTGCAGGTGGTGAAATGTGGTTTCGTTTTGGTACCAAGAACTTTTTATTCGTTTGATGTCTCTACGGCTCTCCTGACCCAGCACATCCAAACCCAGAGCTGCAGCTCGGATGAGTATATATAGCACCCAGCACAGTACCCTTCTGCTTTAGAGACATATAAATGGGGAATCAAAATCAATTTACTTGTCTAAGCAAGCCAGAGAAACTCGGTCTACAAATCATTCCAACTGAGCAGGGGGACTCTCAAGCCGGGGTTTAAGTTTTAAATGAACAGTCAACCACAGGGAGAAAAGAAGTGAATCGATACTCTTATTCAGTGACTAAAAGGTACGTTCTTGAGCACACTTAGTGAGGATTGAAAATCCGAGGCACAGGGAAAAGCGGTGCATTGATATACAGCCGCGCCTCTGTTCGTGGCAGAGTCTTGGAGAGAGAAGTCTGGGCACGGCGCGATTCAGAGACAAAGGCGTACCTTCAAGTGCTGGTCACTTTAAAACCTCACAGCGGGCGTCCAAAAGCGACCGCGGCGGAAAGAGCAGATATGTATTTACAGCTCCTGCTCGGAGGAGCCTGTGTGGGAGAGCCGGCATTAAAAGCTGAGCGGCTTGCGAGCGAAGCTAACTCCGCGGACGGGCGTTTCAGGCTGACCCGCGGCCGCCGGCCTGCGAGCGTCAACTTTGCATGTGGGCTGAAGTTGATTAAACTGTTCACTTGGGTTTGGCGGCTGCGCGGCTAAGTGTCTGAGACAGTGAAGTGGTATTGCAGGTCTGGGGCTGTGCAGACCCCCTCACACCCCCCCTTCCCCCCCCCCAGATCACGGGAGGGAACCAGCTCGCCGGCGCCCGGCCCGCACCGCCACCCGATTAAACGCTCCCTCCGTCACGAGCGCAATCCCGCCAACCTGATCACCGCCAAGGTCAACGGAAATGCTTCAAATCAATCAATGAGCGCTTAATCCCCGGGAGGCAGATTAAGTGTATAATTGACCCGCGTAATCCCTGCGTCCGCGGCCCGGCGGCTCGCCTTGGCGCACTGCCTCGACAGAAAGCCCTGCGTATCGCCGCCGCGCCGGGTCTGACCGCGGCCACAGAGACGGCTTTTTTAATCACTGATCTCCGGGCTGCCTGCTCTAAGGAGATGAGCCTGTGTTAAGCACAGCTGTTTTAATCCTCATCTCCTCGGCTGTTCTTTCAAGAACTACAAGGGAGGGGAAAAAATAAATTAATTTTGTTCCCCGCCCCCCCCCCCCTTGCCTGCCCTGAACTTAACAAACTTAGTCCCATCTCCGACAGTACAGTTTTGTGTTCTTAAGGCTAGCCAGCGCAGTTCAAATTGGTTGTCCGTAAAACCTACATAACAAAAGCCATCTGCACTTTGGGAGCAGTCTTGTGGCGCTAATAATCGCAGTAACGCGACCCCTCCTCCCCCCGCCCCCTGCCCCGAAAGTGTTATGAGCTTAAAAAAATTAAAAATAGAAAAAGTTAAGTTGAAGGTGTGCTGTGGGGCCCACAGGCAGAACAACTAGAGCAGACTTATTGTATCACCAATGAGTTTCCACTGTGCTGTGAAATAAATACCTATAAAATATCACACATCAAGAGTAAAAATTCCGTTAATTCAAGAGTGAGGAATAAGATCCTTACTGTCACTTAAAGTAGTGGTATAATCTTTTTTTCCCCCTTTGTCACTGCAGTAAACCAAAATAATGTGCACGGTATTATTTCCTTAGTCTGGCTACTTATCTATTCGTACTAGGCCATTTATGTTTATTTATTCAAATGCACTGAAAATAAGTTTAATCCTTAAATGGATGCAGTTTGCAAAACACCCACTTTAGTTTATGACATAGAAAGGGATTATTATTATTTAATATGTCTCATTAAAATTAATCAGCATGTATAATGCCAAGTTTTTCATACCGAGGTCCATATTGGCAGTCTAATTTATTTTAGCACAGTTACACATATAGTGCTCAGACATATTTAAAATTAGTGAACCGTAGAAATGTAATCTTCTTACTGCGGCTGATATGCTGTCTATGATCTTGAGATGAGAAATCTTTCATTTGACCTCTATAAGAGAGGAGTCATTTAAATACTATTATTTTAATACCAATGTTTTTTTAACATCACATCGGTCCCTCCAATTACCTCAGCCTTCGCATTGCCCGTATGGTTTGTTATGATATTACAACATGTCGTAAATTGATATGCATTTGTGCCAAATTGCTGAATTTCATCATGGCAGAGGATTAAAAGACTAGAAATATGATAAAAGGCGATAATCTTCCCGGAGCAATAACATCTATTGTGAGGATAGATATTAAAGCAAAGATGAGGGCTTGTTCTTTGGTCCTGCAGTACCACCTATTTTGTCCCCTCTACATCAGTACACTAAACTCCGCGCAAAAGCAGGAAGAGAAGATATTGAGACATATTAAAATCCACAGGATCATATCCCTCCCTCAACAAAGGCACATTTTGAAGGTGTATCGAAATGGTTATAAGTTTAAATTTTTTTTTCTTTTTTTTCAAATTTAGGAACAAATCAGTGACTCAAATTTGAAATGAGGAAGTGATTCAATGGATTAAGCAAGCGAGGAATAGATGTGCTGTTATCTTAAACCTTTTCATTAACCAAATGTGAATTTTCATTATGTAGTGTAAAAGGAAAATGTATATTTTCAGAATCCCAGAGCTCTGATTGGCTCGATATGTATTTTTTGGTTGCCAGGAGACTCCAGTTTTAAAGATAACAGCACGCATTATGATTAGTGAGGAGAATGTTGCCATCGGTCAAATTATATTAAGGAAGAAACCAACGTGAAATCAAAAGAATGTGCATATCAGATCTGTTCATGTGGAGTGATTAGGCAAGACTGGAAGTGGGTTTTCTAGACCGGACCGGGATTATGGGGGAAGCATTGTTCCACCTCCGGCAGAATCGCGTTTTTGGTTTTTTGGCAGGGTGATCGGGTGCCTGTCCACTTCACACGTCTGAGGTTGGGGGGGGGCGCAGTGCATGCGGTATGAGGGGTGGGGGATGCTGGAGAGCTGTATGCATGTATGAGGCAAATCTCTGAGGAGCTGGGCCATGCTAGTAGATGTACACAGGAAGATTATTTGACTCTAAATCATGCCACTTGACATAATGTGAAAAAACAGCTGGACATGAGAGATAAGTTCCATTTTAATCTGCTCAGGTGGAAGGAGGTGAGAGCAGTGGGGAATTGAAAGTAAGAAAAAAGAAAAAACAGGTGGGTTGGAATGAGAGAGTGAAAGAAAGTGTGAGAGAAAAGAGGAAAGGGGGAACACACACAAGCAAAACCAAGGATAGCTTTTTTTTGCAGTCATTTGTGCGAATGGGAGCAAATGTGCAAAGGACCAGAGAAGAAGCCACACACCTTGGTTTGGAAGGAGAAAATAAAAAGATTGAATGAAAAGAAAAACAAAGGGAGACGAGTAATAATCCCATAGCAAGACTCTTTAACAAGAGACACCACTGTGAGAGGGAGGACAAATGTGAGTGCAGAGTAGTCAAACACCATTAACAAGAGAAACAGTTCCTATTGCTATATAGAAATGCCCTCTGAACAGCGAGAAACACATCGCAAACAGCACTGGGTCAAAAGCAGTACGAGAACAAAACGTGAAATATAGGCTTAAACTGAGGAGAAAGGGACCAGCCAAAGTTGGCCCCAAAGACGCAAGCAAACAGACAAAGCTGTACCCAACAGAATGGAGGACAAATTAGTTGACACGCATCACAAAGGATTATAATCCAGCTGATGTTCCTGGCTGTTACTTAAGACAGTGCTCTCTCTCTCTCTTTATCTGTCTTAAACCCTCATCACTGTAAGCCCCCAGGGCTCAATGTGCTCCACTCTATTTACATTTCCTTAGCAGATTTACTTTAAGAAACCTGCCATCAGTTTCAAAATGGGACAGTTTCCCATGACAATGAAACTAATATATAAATATATAGTCAATATATCAAGTCAATAAATACAATGATATGTTCTTTGTAGAGGCTTGAATTGTCCATGTGAATATAATCAGTTAAAACAAGCCCCATCTACAGACACAACACTGAAATGTTCTAAAAAATTAAATTAAATTAAAAAAATTATATATATATATATATAATTGACATTTGACAGCCTCTTTATAATATTCTTACTTTTCACTTTTCTACATGTTGTTCTAAAAGTGTCCATTTGGTTTACAAGCACTTTACTGGAGAAAACTTAATTAAATTTGTCAAAAATAAAAGTATTTTCTGAGCATTGTTCAAATACAAATTACAAATAAGTTTTAATACACTTTTGATTCTGGTAATGAGATCTCTTTCGGCTGGTAAGGTAAGCTTGTAAAATCATGATGAGTAATTTCTTTGTCACTTTAAATTGTGGATTTTAGCTACTGTGGTTTATGTACATTGATTAAGTCATGTTTACTGACCTGGTGAGAGAACACTGCTTAAGATAATCCTTATTACGAATCCTGAACATGTTGCTTATGAACAAAAACATTGAAACAAAGTTCTGAAATACTGTGGTACACACAGACCAGAGCTGAGTACAGTATACTGCAGCAAGGAGTTCAGAGAGAAGCAAAAGGAGAGATAGAGAGAGAGAAAGGGAGAGTGAGAGAGATAAACTTCTGCAGCAGAAGCAGTAAAAGTGAAGTGGCTGGTCTCAAAATGTGACTTATCCCTCTCTGCTCATTTGTTTTGTCACATTTTGGAAGGCCTCCTCCCTACTCAGGAGGAGAAGACATTTTACTTACATCAAATAACCTTTCTATATACATCTCCTCATTGACCTTATCCCGCAGAATGTCCTGAGAGTGCCGCACAAAGGTCACGTATCCGTCGGCCACGTCCATCCCCGGCTTCTGCAAGATACAAACCGCACACACAGAGGGTTAAAATACCGAGGGTGCGGAGGGCAGTGTGACCGCTGAGCACATAGAGATTAGCCGCGGCGTTGCAGTGCTGCTGAACACGGATACCCCATCGCACTGCGTTCCGATAAATCAAGACTAACGAAACTATAAAGCTGTTCTGACACCTCTGTCTCTTTCACTTTATTGTAGAGGGCAAAAACCCCTAAAACTTTACTGTTTGAAGTATGATCAGATTTCGACAAATATGAGCTTCAAAGATTAAAAAAAATTTAAAAAAACCTGTCCACATAACAGCTATGGAAAAAAAGTGTTTTGTTTTAATGAATTAATTTTTTTATGAAAACAAATTGCTGGTTTTCCTCTATGAAAATAATATTGAGTGAAATTTAATCCTGTACATTTTTATTTTGCAATTTAAACCTTGAAAGGTGTTTAATTTTCAGCATTTCCAGACCTTCATTGCTTTTCTCATGTATGTTGACATGGGAAAAAAAAAATCTATCTGTTTTGACATTTTTCATTTATACCACTCTGTTATGGAGAGAGCGAACAACACTGTCAGAAACTCATTAGCGAACCAGAGAGCAGGTTGTTAAATGTGCTGCCATTTAAACGTCTGAAATATTCACTAAAGACAATGCGTTTGCAAATAAGCCATTTGATTTCCTATTCTCTCAGTAAATTAAACGCATCCTAGACCAACAGATCAGGTCAGGATTCGTAATTGTCAGTCACTGCAAATTGAACTTAGTTAACACATCTGAACAGTTTCAAGGGGTGCAAATGAGCAGGTTTTTGCAAATGGTATTTTATTTTGTGCATTAAGCAAACAATTATTGCAGAAAGGCAGGGTATTTGACCTTCAGGACATAAGATGCACATCACAGATTCATTGACAAGGCATTAATTTAAAACCAATGCATTCAGCAGAGATGTGTTAGCAGTTAAGTGATACCCTTTGAAGTCATTTTGAAGGCAAAATAAATAAATAAATAAATAATGAGGAGCCAGCCTTACCATACGTGGCTTTAAAACTACCGCAGAGAATTTCCCCGCGCGAGCTGGGGGACAGCCACACGTTTGGGCGTTTTTAACATAACCATATGAATGGACATTTGTGAAAAAAGGGCCATCTGTAATTTTCGCATGCAAATTCTGGCCAATTATTTGTGGACTGATGAAAACAAATAGACAAGTGCCACCTGTTATTCATCAGAGCACACGTCTCTGGAATGCTCTGTGGATGTTCGGCTCGATCGATTAAAAAAAAATAACGAGGGAGACCGCGCTCGTCTGCAAATTCTGAGGCGGCGAGTGTAGCCGCCGTCAGATCCAAACAGACATGCCTCTGAATTCTATGGTGCACAGTAGACTGTGAGAGAGATACCACACACACAGACACACGGGAAACACAAAACACAATGATATTAACTGTATTCTCACTTACAGGAACATCCACATACTTTGAGGCTGCTTTCACCTTTGATGAAAGAAATTAGGAGAAAAGGGTAAGACTTAAGCTTGGTTACTGCAGTAACACCCTCTAAACAGTGCCACCCATTAAAGCAATGGCTGCATTATGAAAAAAACAATATAGCACCCTGTTGATATGCTTCATGCAAGTGTTTCATGCTAAGCACAGCAAAAAAACGCAATAAATTAATAAACTGGATCATATTTTACCTGGGCATATATTTAGGATTTGCGAATCCTAAACACAATGGAGTGCGTATAACTATTCACCTGTAGGCACCCCGGGGTCATTGAGCAGTATTGTGACCTAAGGTGTACTGGTTCTAACTGACGGAATGTCATGGCAGCTGTGCTGATTTATGTAGAGTTGCAGAGGTTTGAGGAGCGTGGTTCACCCTTACTGTGAAAGAGAGGAAGGAGGAAAAGAGAGTTCCCTCGTCGTATCGGGACAGCTTGGCTAGGACACTCTCTAGAATGACCACAAACTGTAGGGGTGAGTAAAACAAGCAGCTCGGTTAGCGGACATCCTGCAGACAACCTAATTCGTAATGAAATTTTAATTTCCACCACCAAATACAATCAACCTCTCTGGGCTAGTTTGGTCACAGCTGTCTTTGCTAGGACTGTGGAGACCATGGATTCAACCTTTGACCTTGGAACAAACATGGACATTTACCTTTGCCACCAGGAGAGTGATCATCTCTTTGACGGTTTCTTCAATGAGGCTATCAATTTGGGAATGGTACTGTCTCTACAATGAAAAAAAGCACACATTTATCAGCCAAACAGAGGAAATATATTTTCAAGACTGTGCGGTGCACTGTGACTTCACTTTGTGAAATGATTAGATTATTTTTTTCTCTCTTACCTTGTAGAGGAATTCAGAGCAATTAATTCTTTTTTATATCTACCTCTTGTCTCTAGACACCACAGATATGACATCTCTCACGCTCACCTGGTATATATTCAGTATCTTCTATTATATATGTTAATGAAATCAAAACAAGGGAAGTGTTGGAAGAACAGGGAAAACTGCTACAGATGCTAATTATACATTTGGGATATGGGGGTGAGATTTCAATTGAATTGTTAGCAACACTTACCCATTTTTTAACAAACTTTCACAAGATTGAAAAAAGAAAAGATAGAGGAGACATGGTAATGGTGAAAATTCTTAAGCTCGGCAAAAATGTGACAAACAAAGCATTTTCCAAGCAAAATTAAATGCAAGCAACGTAGCACTTGTGAAAAAAGCAACATCTGACAAACGACTGCATTTGCACACTATTAATGTACACGTGCAAATATAACCCACATGTACATATACAAACAGAAAAAAAAACATCACACTATTAATGAAACATGAATCCGTAAATAATGATTCCTATTAAAAAAAAAAGAAAACAATGCTGGCAAAAATGACGAAAATAGCCGAGAAGTCGCCCAGGATTTTACCAATTCAGAATTGGTACGAGAGCAATCCTGGATGAAGCTGACCTTTCACATGTACCATGTTGTATGAGAAAACAATTATTCACACGTTTTTCCAGTGGCAGTGGAGACAGGCAGCACTGGAGAGAAGCTACGCGATGAGGCGTGGAGCTGAGAAAAGGCGGCTGACTGCGCTACCTCTTGGCCGAGCTCCATGGCACACAGCTTGGCAGTCTGGGCCTTGGCGTCCACCATCACGTTGAACATGGTGCATATTGACTGCGGGACGCGGAAATCTGTTGTCCGACTGCTTTTCTGAAGCTTCGACTCGAAAGCAACCCTGGTTCTGTAAACAAGGGAGGCAGAGAGAGGGGGAAGGAGAGGTGAAAATGGCTCCGTGTGGCACGCCTGTCTGTTCATCAGCGTTTCTGCTGGACGGATATCGTCTGTGGTGCCTGGGCTAACGATAATAAATAAAGTTTATTCCAGCCTTTTCGCGAAGTGTAAATAGCACGTGTAAAAAATAAAATAAATATATTTATAATGTGATTACTACTTATTTTATTTGTGGTGCATATTATGCACTAAGACAACAAGAACAGTAACAACAACAAATACAACAATAAATAAATAAATAATAAGTAACAGGCAATGTATTCAAATAAATACGCAGTAGACTTCACAAATCAATTCACAGCCCAGCTACCGTGAAATATTTGCTGTATTCTTTCCCAGCCAGTGGCTGTGATGGACGTACGGTGCGTGCCCCCTGCCTGAACGGCATCGATACTCCTGCTTTCTCACCGTTTGACACAAGACTCGATCATGTCACTGGACATGAGTTTCAGACGACTCTCCAGGTGCTTGGCGAACTCCTCTTCGGGCCAATGCAGATCCCGGATGAAGGTCTGCAGGGCGTCCAACTTCCAGAAGAGGTCCTCTGAGGTCCCAGAGCCATTACTGGACAGCAGAAGACATGTAGAGGTCAGGGTACAGCGCCCCCCAGTGGCTACTACACCTATATGCCCACATGGAGAGACTATGGGCTTGTTTGTTTTTTTCACTTGGACCAATGCTGTGCAGACACTGCAGATTCACTCATATTTATAGCATGTGAACTGGCTGATAAGCAGGCTGAGACATTCTATGACCCAGAGCTCATAAATATCAGTTCATCTGCACTGCGTCTGCAAAGCGCTTATCCAAAAAAAGTCCTACTGTACGTGAGGTAGGAGAGGGGGTCAGCACGGAGGTGAATGCTGTACCTCTTTCAAATTCAGACCTTAGGGTTTATTTGTTTTTCTTTATTTTTACCATTTACTGATTGCTTATTTTCATGTTTCCCCCCATAAGTATGACTGACCTATACAAGCTCACCACAACCAAAGTGGTGTGATTGGTTATTATAATCAATGTCAACAGATGTCAATCAATCAATGGTAAAAATAACTGGACGCAAGATTGTCCTTAACAAATCAATAACTATGCATAGAGCTGCATAGTTATTGGAACTGGGAAGGAGGGTTGAGGGTCATGCACACTGCAGTTCAGTTGTATATCACAGCACTCGCTGGGAAACAGTCTATAGGTGGGGCTGAGTATGAAGCGGTGAGTGAGACCATTTCTGATTGTGGAACGTCTCCCGACGCCTGCTCTTCCTGCACAGGCTCAATGTCATAGACAGGCCAGAGCAGGGCAGCCATCTTTAGACACTACAAGCCTTCGTCGGCCAAAGAGACGTCTCCTTCATCGTTTCTTAGACAAGGAGGAGAGCTGAACATTTGAAGGACAGAGAGACGTATCCTGTTCGCCGGGGCGGATTTGCGCCCGACACTGTTGGAATATAAAGAAAAAAAAGGCCTAAAAAAATAAAAAAATAAAATGAACAAAAAATAAAAAAGGCTCTCACACCACTCATTCCAGCTGAGTAATCAAGTACTGCAGACGTTAACACACCATGCACCGTCAGAGGGGTACTGCCATCCTCAGAAGTAACAGCGGACACTTCTGCTACTTTGGATGCCAGCTGCACTGAAGGACTGGCCGCTTCAGAGCACAAGGTAATAATGCACAGGTAGCTAATACCAGGAGGGGCCCCGGCCATTGGCATGCTGGTGCCGAACCCAGGCGAGGACTGTCCTACCCTCACCACCGCTCAGAGAGACGGCTACAGTACAGGGAGCACTCAAGGCTTACGTCTGCTCTATGCAGGGACACCGGAGGACGCCAGAAGATGTTGGAAAGATACAAAGTCACCTCCCGTCTATTCAACATTGTTCATGTTTTCCGATTGTTTCGTAAACCTTTCATAAATATTTCAAAAATGAAATTTGCCTGCTTTTCCTTATTTTATTTATTTATTTGTGGTGCTTGATGAAGGCCCACACAGGCAGTGGACTTGACAGGAAATGTATTCAAAATAATAATATGTGTACAAACGCTATATAGGGCAAAGCAGAAGACACACAGTACTTGCATTGTAAGTAAGGATGGAATGGATGATGGAGTTGTAAACCATATTGAACTTTTCTTTTTTTAATATGTTTTTGAAAGAAGTTCTGGATTTGTATCTTTCCACCCTATGGGTCAACAACATGCAAGGAGGAGAAAATGAAAAGCCATAAGGTTCTCCATTTTAAAACACTGTCTAATCCAGCTAATCTTCCAGTGCTGTGAACTTGGCATGAGAATGACTTCAAGGTGAGGAACATTGCATTTGTGGCCCAGCCTCATAATGTTTCTGCCAGCTCTCGACTCAAGATTTCAGCTCTTGGCTGGATACATATTTAATTATTAGGAATTCCATGCTGCTAGGTTTATTTTTTTAGTTTTACAGTAAGCTGTTTTGTTTTGAAAGAAGGGGTTAGCTGTGAGTCCTTTGGCTGCCAGATTTTCTAAAATGCATTTTGAAAATGCATTTCAGTGCCCTTCTAAAATGGCATGTGATCTTGGCATGTGTAATCACCAACGTAAAACTACAGAATCTCACCCAGCATGAGCCTCCACTTCTTAATTTATTTATTTGTTTATTTTTGGTCTATTGTGCTGAAGTTATTTCATTTTCCTTTTGAAAGAGAAATAAAGAAGTGTGGTGGGAAAACTTAATTACATGCTGGAACTCAGTCTAAAAATAATTGCACTTACCTTCCAAAAATGTCTGATATGTCTGATACATGTATTCATATCGGGGAACTGGATGGTGATATTTAAAAAACAGAACTGTATCAAATAGCAGAAATGTTTTAAAATAAAAAGCACTGGCATCATTTGAGAGACAAAAATATACTGTGTTAATGTAGAAACAACAGCCATATGAACAACTCTGTTGCGAATCCAGGATGAGAATGGTGATGTTCGGTCAACATGGCTGTCATTGCCAGATCTTATATCATTACGAGGGGCCAATAGCATTCTGTACCTGGATTAGGAAATTGGTCTCTTTACAAATTGCTGGTCCTTCCTTATTATTATTATTTTATTATATATATTATTATTATGTTTTTTTTTCTTTTTCGATTGAGTCTTGATTAAACCAAGGACAATATTTTTGAGACTTAAAAGACAACAGAAGACATTTTCATGCCAAGGTCACTCATTAACAAGTTAGATCTAATGCGAACTCAATACACACTCAGAGTCATAAATAGCGGCCATCCATGATGGAGTGGAAAAGCTAGGCATTTGTGGGAGGTTAACTGGTACTGGTAGATTTGGTACTTTTGGAATTTGTAGGTTGACATTTGGAAGATTCACATTTGGCAGATTACTTGTTAAACTCCTGTAGAAAAGAAACAGACAGAAAGAAAACACTATAACAGTGATAATGCAGAAATGACAGAAGCAAAATGTAACACTCAGCTAATTAAGGTAAAAATAAGTGAAAGAAAACTTCCAAACTGCAAAAAAGTTGACTGCAGAGAAAGCACATCAATCAGCAGCAGCAGTTAAAAAGGAGCATGTGTCCTTTTCTTAAGAAAGGTGGAGCATGAGAGAGATTAAAAGTTTGACTTATTTAAAAGTCGCACATAAAAACGGGTAAAGACAGAAGTTTGTCACATTCTGAATTGCCAAAATAAAGCAAACGAAAACACGTAGCATGCACTGAGCACTTACAGTATCTGGAGACAATGAAAGCACGATATGAGGGTTAGCCCATAAAACAAAAGGATGGGTCTTACAGTTACGCACTGGCTCATAATGAATGACTGTGCTTGCAAGAAAAACATGTTCACACAGGAGACACAGACCATACTACTGGGCCACACTGTAGCACATATCCCATGGCTATGAATAAGAGACTGTATGAACACTGAAAAATACTTGGGGAACACAATGGGGGAATTGCCCTTTTTTTTTTTTTTTGTTTTTTAGTTGAGACAAATAATGAAACAACAGAATAAAGCTGGACGGACAAAACATAACCCTCTGAGTTACTCACAGTGTTTTTCCTGACAAGACTATCGATAAAAGATATGCATCTTCTTGTCTGCATTTAGTGTAAACACGTGGAGCACACACAAACACATTAATGATGAATAACTGATTGAACAATGGCTTTAGGTATTCAAAATGGCTACATTGAATGAAACAGTTTTTAAAAAAAAATAAATATAACTGCATATTCTGTGTAAACCGAACAGTGTAGCTGTCCTTTTAAAGATGAAAGAGAAACTGGCAATCTAAAAAAGTTCAATATTTCATATTGATCCATTATTATTATAAACCTCAAAAGCATAGATTTGATTTTGCAGTCTGAAAACCAAGCCATCTTTCTTCAGCCATCCAAGGGCAAAGTGAATCAAAAGAAGTCCCCTTACTTTACGGGCTCCCATGACTCCCGTTCAAAGCCCCTATGTATTGACTGCGCGATGGATGACTCCATCAGGTCCACATATCTAACCACGAGTGGAGCATAGAGGTCCTGCAGGTGTTTGTGGAATTTCCCATTACACAGGTTATCTGAAACAGCGAGAGAGAATAGAAAAGAAACGAACATTTATAACTTTTACTCTGTGGGCTGTCGTTCTCCAGTTCTGCCTTTTTCAAGCGGTAGTCCCACGCTTTCTTTATTTTAGTGATTTCACCACCTGCAGACCAGTCACATTCGGCAGCCCAATTCCCACAAAACGCAGTACTCCAATTTTAAAACTCTCCTCACGATTAAAAATGAGTGGGAGGATAACGTTAAGACATGACGGAAGGGATGCTAATGATCTGTCAGCTTGCAAAAGCAGAGAGGGTGTCGTGTTTGCGTGTTTATTAAGTGACTGTACACCACCGTCACGCTCAAGGTCGCTGTGTGCAGTAGGTGAGATGTGTTTTTTTTTGTCCTGTGATTGCTTTGCTCCAATTAGCCACTTCAGCGGCTGTTGTACATTTTGATTTATTTGTCCAGGAGGGTGGACAGGGGGCTTCTTCGACTCGCAGGCATCTCTGCTTTAGACCTCATTAACTGCTTGAATGGTGTCAGAAATTGGTGCCTGTCTAGTGCTAAGGCTATTTCCTGCCAGATACGCTGAGTGCCGCTGAAAGGCAAAGCTAATGACCTTTAGTTTGAAAATGCCCTGTGCTGGCTGGTGTGTGCATGTGGTCTGCCCTACTTCTCCGTGCTTACTCATGCTTTCTTCAACCTGTACATCTGCAGCTGGAATTCTCTGGTTCAGTGTTACCCTTTTTGTCATTTATCTGATACTTATAGCATTGGTTACTTTTACTATCAGGTCACCATTAAGGCAAGCCTATCACTGTGTGACTAGTGAATGAATAACGTTATAATTGCTGAAGCAGCTTACGGCATCTCTGCTAAGTGTTTCTACCCCTTTAATTTAAAAACTCTGATTAGCACTGAAAGGTAACTGCTACTCAGCAAGATCATTAGCCTGAATGGCTCATAACCACTCAGGAAGTATATATGGCATCGGCTATTCTGGTTTTAGAAAACATGGCAGTGGCTGGTCTACAGGAACTCACAGTCGGTCCGGAGGAAGTCATTGAGCAGCTGGAAGAGAGGGAAGCTATCCCAGCTGTCCGGGGGCTGGACCTCAAGTGCGGCATCCATGTCTACGGCGTACAGGGACAGGAAGGTCTCTGCGTGCTCCACCATGAGGTCTGACCACCAGGCAAAGGCCTGGCCATTCATGGAGAAGGAAGGAGAGTGGGTGGAAGAGAGACAGAGGTAGGGGCAGAGGAAGAGGAGAAGAACAGAGGACGGATTGGGAGAGGAAAATTGAATTGAAGTAGAGAGAAAGGAGTGAGATAAGAGGGAGGACGGTAGGCAAAAGGGAGAGAGAAGGGAGAGGAGAAGGGAGGGAGGGAGGATGGAGGAAAGAACGACAGAGGAAGAGGGACAAGGATGAGACAGAAGAGAACGATGTGACAGTCTGATGCTGAATAGGCGGGAAGTGAACTGATAATGTTCATTATAATGGCTGAGTCTTTAAATACTTTAACCCTTTAGGCTGCAGTAAAATTGATGCAGATCAATGCCAGCTTTAAAAGTATTTGCTATTTTGAGCAAAATTTAGAACAATATTTCACATGATTGTATGTTTTGGTTGGTAACAGGTTTTATTGAAAACTCTCAGAAACCTGCAGATATTACGACCATCTAAATAGTTAAAGTATTTCAAATATATTTTAACTCAGGCCTGGTCTAGACTTTTCCAAGTTCAAAAAATGGTCTTTACCCTAAGCAGCAATGGTTCAAAGCAATTGCATTTTGTAAAGAAACATTACAGCACAGTAGACTCTTCCTGAAAGCCTACCATGAAAGAAAAGTATTTATTTTCTTTCATCGACAGATTATGAAGTCTTTTTAAACATTAAAAGTTATAACTGACAATGATACATTCATATTAAATAATACATCCCACGAATCGAGAGAAACAACTGGAATTCTGTATGCATAATATGGCACGTCCACCAACTGCTGCAGGCCAGCAGCGTGTGCCATAAGGCTGGCATACAGAAGGACAGTAGCTATGCATGAGGGGGGGCATGGGCATAGCCAGGGCATTCCGTCTGAAATGTGCCAGGTCGATGGGGGTGGGGGGGGGGGGGGGGGCAGTGTGCGCGCATGCGGTGTCCCGCCACACTCAGCCATTCACATCCCGGACGTCTCCGATGTGAATGATTCATGTGTTCATGCACCCCGGCACCCTTTCATTCCCCATGGACGGGACCGTGGGCATGCGGCAGCAACGCGGGTCTGGCGAACACAGAGCCGCCGGGGGCCTCCTCTCCCCTCGTTAGGGTTCGTTAGGACTCTCCGCGTGCCGCTGTGATGCTCGGCAAAGAAGGAAGCGAGTCACGACTGTTGCTGCTAAATCCCGAAATGCTCGCAGTCCCAGTCACTCAATATTATGACTTTTTAAATTTTATTTTAAAAAAAACATTTTGTCCATGGAGAATTAACAGGAAAAAATATTGGTAAAATGCACGCGTATCAACAAAAGAATGCTGGATCTCCTCAATAAGAAGCATGCCGTTCATACCGAGAGCTCCAAAAAAAAACCTGCATGGACATCCCGGTTCTGCCAGTCCTTACCGGTTCTGCCAGTTCTTACCTCGTCTCACTTACCTGGGCCGGAATAGACAGTACAGGCGCTACATTCGTTATATTTACAGAAAACATACAGCGTACCCTGAAGTTCCCAAATGCAACAACTTTGCAGAGTCGGACAGGTAAGTACAAACAGAGCGGTGAGATTGTAGGGAAGATAAGGGAGTTCAGGGAGGTGGGGGAGGTTAAAAATAAGGGGTAAAAAAAACGAGAGGGTCACTACCCAAGTGCTTGTGCAGTTTGTTTCTCCACTGCTAAAGCACAGTCACATGACCCCAGAGGAGCATGTGGGAGGGTCACAGTGTCTGCAGGTGACATGCACAAACTATGACAGAAGGTGACTCGTCTCATTTAGAGACACGTACCTCTTTCCCCTGCCCGGATCGTCCCGTATTGAGTGAACAGTGAGAAAACAGGAAGATTTCAAGGGGGTGAATCAGGCATTCTTTTGGAAACTGCTGTTCCAAAAACTACATTTTACTATCTTTCCCAGCACAAGAGAGATGGCAATGATGCCAAAATGGATAAAATCAAATGGCAATAACAGAGTTAGCTCTGTATAAAGTAAGCACAATTCAGATGGGCAAATTCTGAATTAATTTTTTTTCTGCTGCAAAAAGAGATGCAGGTTTATTTATATGGCTTTTCTGGTGTTTAATGCCAACACCTTTTTTTAGTGAAAAGAACAAATACAACTACCATGGATTTTTAACAATCTGGTATAGGCTTGTCCAGCCTCAGCACAGGAAGACACTTCCTGTAGAAATCACTACCAGCTGACACACTGGAGAGGTAAAGGCCCAGGTTCCAGAAGAGACTGAGGAGTCAAATCCACATCTTAATCATGCCTGCTTTTTAGGGCAATTTTTACACAGACATTGCAGTGTGGAGTCTCACTTACTGCAGCCATCTAATGTCTACAGATGGCATCTAACATGTGGATATACCACACCAGACACATGCCCACTGTCTCAGTTTTCCATCATGTCAGATAATGGGCCCTGAAACAGTGGTATGAAGATCAGAATGATGTTGCTTGGCTCTGGCAAGGATTGTGCTATTTTTATTTTTTTGTGATGAAACCACAAATAAAAATGTGCACTGCTCAAAGAATGGCATAGAGGTACGAATGTCTGGGGTTCTGGCTCGCCTTGGTCCTTGCAGTCTATTTCAAGGATGAGACCCCTGTACCATAACCTTTGACCTTTCTCCATGACCGCTGCCCACCCCCCACCCCCCACCCCCCACCCCGCCCACCGAAGGAAAGCCCGAACCGCAGCATCGCGCTCGCATGCATTGGAAAAGAGTGTGTGACATGACTAAAGAAAGAGACAGAAACGTATATACTGTACCGCTTGATCTCCTGTACTTGTGACTGCAGCCTGTTGGGCATATTCAAAAACATGATGTAAATCCCCTTTATCGAAGATCGGTTTCGCATCTATAATCTCGATCTGCATGTCTACAAACCCGCGTATGCATTTTGATAGCGCAGTAAGATAGGACTGTATTGGATCAGCATCAAGCTCTTCATGTCTCATGCCATACATTCATTCATGGGCTAAACAGTTAAAATATTTTAAGATGTGCACAATATTTACTGAATATTTTTAAAATAATAATTTTTTAATATTTACATGTAGGATTGACAGGATTCGTTTGGTTCACGTTTTTGCCATATATGCCATATATTGGCATATATTCTCAATATTTTAGAATGGTCATGCAAAATACTGCCATCTGCACAGCTTATTTAGTTAGCTCTGTTAAAATTAATTGGCAAGAGAAAGAAGAGTCACTGTTACTTTGAACCTTTCATCATGCTACCCAGTTAAGCTGGTTGACAATTCAGTATTTAGCTAGCTACATCACTGTTCAGCAATGATCATATTTTTCAGTGCAGTGCTTAGTTTCTCTTTCTATGTTAAATTCATTCTAATCACCTTCCTTTTATATATCTACATGTTAGCTGTCATTTGTTTCTTCTCCTAAATAGGAAATCATAATTGTATTTGTAGGCCCATCCCATCTTTGCAACGTCCTTATTAGTTTCCAGCCACAGATTAACTGAGAACAGCAGTGCCTGCTCCTGCTTGCAAACAGACTGCCAGAAGAGTGTCTCTTGCACAGTGAAGTGGGAGCTACCAGCCGCAGTCTCAGTACAGAAACCATATGATGTGTTTCAGCGCTGAGAAGCAGTAAAATGTCCTCTCTTTGCAAGCTATCGCTTGCTTGTGTCCTGTAGTCCTCAGGACCCTTGTCTGTTACTCAGGGACATTAAATCCAATGATTTTATTTTGATAGAAAAACTTTTAAAAAACTTGATGCAACCAAATTGATTCCAAATTGATTTTATGTTACATGACTAATGTTTAATTGTGATATTCACAGGAACTAAATCACACCAGTTTGTGTGGGCTGTCCTAGTAAAATGTCTGCAGTTTGACCTGTGGTTTACCACACCTCAAGAAAAACAACATAATTTCAGGCATCATATCGCAGTTGCCATTCAAGCTATACTTTATTTTTCTGTCTAGTGAAAATTAAGTTCTGTGAAATACAAGATCATTGTTTAAGGATAAATACAGTATCCTGGCAGGCATATGCATATGTGTGATGTGAAAATAAATAGATCATTCTCACTACAGAGATACTGCTACATGGTGTGTCCACTGAATCAACACCATTACCCACCATTACTATGTTTTTAAAATGTATTTATTTATAGGCATTTATTCATTTGTGTATTGTCCTGTCATAAAGACACTTTCAGGGTAATTTCCTTGAACCGTAAGAGCTTATTCATTGTCCTTTCCCCAAAGTTTATATAAAATAATTATTGCTCTCCATTCTATCTGTAGTTTCAATATATATATTTTTAAAAACTACTAATATCTTTAATTATTATCAAATACTGGACTGCTCAACCTTGTTCCTGGAGAGCTATGTTTTCATTTCAACTCTAATTTGGCACACCTAATTCAATTAATTAGCCGCTCAATGAGCTCTCTAGCTATGGAATGAGGTGTGCTTTGTTAGGGTTGGAGTAAAAACCTACAGGACAGTAGATCTCCAGGAACAGGGTTGGGCGACCCTAATCTATCACATGCCATTCTCGGGTTTTATAAACTATAAATATTTCCATATTACAAAACTGAGGAATCCATATTTTTTATGAATCTCTTGCCTGCTGATGTGGCATGCCATTTACCCATAATATGTAATTGTGTTTCATTTCTTTGAGAACATGCCATTTTTAGGTTTTAAAGAAATGTTGTGATTATCTGAGATCAGTTCCCCCCTACAGTGATTCTTTAGAATCAGTTCCCCTCTACAATGATTCTCTGGGATCAGTTCCCCTCTATACTGATTCTCTGGGATCAGTTCCCCTCTACAGTGATTCCCTGGGATCAGTTCCCCTCTACAATCATTCTCTGGGATCAGTTCCCCTCCACAGTGATTCCCGGGGATCAGTTCCCCTCTACAGTGATTCCCTGGGATCAGTTCCCCTCTTCAGTGATTCCCTGGGATCAGTTCCCCTCTACACTGATTCCCTGGGGTCAGTTCCCCTCTACAGTGATTCTCCAAGCTAGACATATTTAGTGTCCCTCCTGTAGCTTACATAAAAGAGCACAAGACTTTCAGACTGCAGTATTATATGTACATTCCTTGGCAAAAAAGGGGTTTGTGCTAAAATGAATTCCATAATATATACATTGCATATATATTCAAAAGTATTGTAAAATAATATATATAAATACGGTATATATACAAATACAGGCAATTTCCTCATAGTAAAAACAACAGCGCTTTGGTAAGTTTTGATACAGCCAGTGCGTGGAGAGGACAGTGGCAGGAGGGAGCAGTGTGACTCGGGGGGAGAGCTCCCTGCACTCACCTCCGCATGGTGCTCCTCGTTCTGCTGCAGCACCTCGATGACCAGCTCGGCCAGGCGAATCGTGTCCTCCAGCTTTTTGGCAGGGGTGATTAAGCGCCCTACGTTCTCTGAAGCGGAAGGGAAGCGTTAATGAAGCAGAAAGGAGGCCTGCCTGTTCTGTGAACGTCTCAGCAGGTGCTAGTGCTCAGGATGGGGGTCTTGCCATTTTGCATGCACAGAAAACTTATCAAATATATATATGCTTTTAAATGAAAAGGTTAAAGGTGAGTGCTCCAGCTAAAATACAGATCTTTCTTTCCGGAAACAAGCAAGGTGCACATGTATCTTTGCTTGTCAAAGGTATCAAGCAACATTTGGAAGAGCAAAGATAGAGCTCATCCACTAAATGCAATATACAGAGAATATGGCAGGCATTACTATTATGTCTTTATCTGCATAAACTTTTAAAATCTACCCCACAATTAATTTGGCATGGGAAAGTTTTATCAGCATAACTTGCAGCATGCACAGTTTCATTAATCTAAGAGCTGGAGCACAGATTTCAGAAAGGGAATGCCATCTCCAAATCGAAGCGGTCAGTAACAAAGTATAAAGTTAAAGTATGTACAATGGGTCAAATTAAAAAGAAAACAACAAATGTTACAGTTATCATGCGACATGTGTTCAATGTGCAGCATTCATATCATTTTCTGCTGAAATCCGGACTCAGATGTTGCATACAGCATGTGAGACAGTATTAAACATGGTGGTCGCAAAAAAGGCTCTTAAATCTAACACATTTGCAGAAATGCCTCCTAAGTCTAACATATTTCTACCACTATGTGCTATAATTCTGAAAAAAATGATTTTTTTTTTAAAAGACAAGAGTTGTAAAAAGAGGTGGTAAGGATTTTAAACAAAATTAACTGAAATCAATGAGGAAATAAAATACTTTGCAAAAACATACTCTCAAACATCCTTTTCTTTTCTATCTGACTAAACACATGCCATTGGACAAAAGACAGGAACGGGAAACAATCATGTGATCATGTGACCAATGAGGTGCGGATGAGAGTGCAAAGGAAACACACACACCAATGAAATTGGGAAGAGGAACCAGGGGGACATCTTGTCCCCCATACTAAAATATTGACTGAGAAGGTATTTTATTCTCAAAAAAGTTGACAAAAGATGGGAATATAATATTCGCAATCAAACTATTTTCGTTCTTATAAAATATCCTGTCTGATTTATTTACAGGAAAAATTACATTAATTTACACTATATTGAACATTTTGTAAAGAGATTAATTTTGTGAACATACTATGGCTGTAAATCTACAATTTCCTTTCAGATGTATGGATTCAAAACCAATTTATTTGTACAGCACTGAACCACCTGCCTGCAAGATTATAGTGTATTCTACTGAGTTCAGTGCATCTTGCTCTGTGCATTTTGAGGTCAGATTTATCTATCTGTCTGTCTATCTATCTATCTATTTTGTGAACAGTTCCTAGTAATCTGGTGTAGCATCCTTGAGATTTTTACCTCAACCGATTGATTGTTAGGGGTGGGGGCACAAGTGCTGCATTGGGAGAGGATTATAGAAAAGTCCACTTGACACATCATATCAACACACCTTCTCAGCCAATAACACTGTACCACATTCACAGTGAACACCTGCTTTTTAAAAAATTCACATTAACCCTTTATCTTTTTTTAACATACAGATGTGCCCTAATCATCATACCCCAGTAATAAAGTCAAGTCTATGTAGATATTTTATTCAAAATATATAAATATATTTGTGTATTCAAAAAGTTAAAGGGTTAAAAACATGCAGGGCTTATTGCTTGTCTGCAGTATATCTCTAATGGAAAAACAGGTCTCTAATTATGCTTTTTAAAGATTGACAGGAGAAATGTGTGGTTGAGCTAAATCAGGTATTTCCTTAACTCATGACAGATGAGTCCAAAGAGAAGGCACATATTTTCCTGTGCTGCTGTAATTTGCCACATGTGCTGTTGGTATGACAGGCATCAGTGCATGTTTGAAATACCTGATTTAAGGCACATTTCATACACATCTAAGGCATATACATATATAGATTTATATATAATATATATGTGTGTGTGTGTGTGCGTGTATGTATGTATGTGTATATATACAGTGTGTGTGTGTATATATATATATATATATGAATTAATCTAAATATATTTGTGTATATGCACACACACTGTATTTATGTATACATATGTATGTGTGTGTGAGTGAAATTGCATGATAAGCTTTTGCTTGTGGGGGTCTGGGATGTGTGACTGGCTAGCAGCTCCTTAGGGTGGCGCGTAATTGGCGACTGCGTTGCCCTGGGTACGGGAGGGTTCATTCGGTTAGCGGTCAAGGGTTCATTGCTATTGACCGAATGTGAAAGCCGGTTATGAGATGTCTTCCTTTGACTCTACTCTACGCAAGCTCAGCTGTGGGCAGCGGTGCAGAAAGAATCAGGCTGGTGACACGTGTTTCGACTTCACTCTCCGCCATCGCAAGTGGAGATCGTGCGTGAACGCGGCTACAAGTAGTCCATTGGATATTCCATATTAGGGCGGGAACTGGACACGGACATGTTCAGCCCCGCAAATGTATATTTAAAAAAATAAATAAATGACTAAAACTGTTGCTTAAAGCTCATTTTTCTGACTGCAGGTGACTCTGCAGGTGACCCGATAGCGTCTTGGCGGGGTTTTTCAGTGGGGCAGGGGAAGGAGGTGCTCGTTGGCCCTCATTGGCTGTGCCTAGATTAGCATGCTCCTCAATATACTCTATCTGTATACATTTTACTTCCTAATTTTTTTTTTAAAACTTGTGCGCTGCTAACTGCAGCAGGAGTCTAATGGGCTGGGGAAGCGAAGGCCACACAGTAATGCATACCGTCCAATTAAAGCACAGCGTGTCTCTGCAGTACCACACGTATGTGCCGATAGCTTCACTCATTAAAAGGGAAAGTCGCGTTCTGGTAACTGCTCTCTAGAGCCTGCTCCGTTTCGGAGGCTGCCTGACTAGCAGGTCAGCTTTTCCTCCAAAGAGGTGATTTTCCCTAAATCCTTGCTTTATTTTACATTGGTTACAGATATGTGCATCGGATGTGTCCGTAAACTCAGCTGAAGGTATCTACACCAGGAAAACAATGGGGATAGTCAATCGCACTATTTAGTTCAGTTAGATGCCATGGCATTTTATATTGAGCATGGATTGAAGGATATAAAAGTAAATGCCCTGACACTGTCAGTTTATTTTCTATTTGATGGCAGACCAAGCTTGTGAAACAAGTTGTGGCAATGATGATAATAATACCTTATTATCATCGGTGAAGCAATCACACTTCACCTCTTTCCAGTGCATTAAAATGAACAAAATGATATTGCAATACAAATGGGATAATGCCATTGCACAGAATAATTGACTGGTAATAGTGTATTTGGTTCATCAAATAATCCAACAATTCAGTGAAAATTTTACTTATTCTTGTATTGCAATACATATTTGCATTTTAATACATTGGAGTTGTTGTAGGTGTATTCATTGAGAGAGTATCACTTTATTGGCAAACTCAATATATAATCGAGAATGTTTAGTTGCCTGAATATCATAAAACGGATTCTTTAATATGGTATACAAGATTTCATCAGAAACTGAATCCGGTTTGCAATAAAGACATACTACCTCAGCAAATTTATATGATGGGAATATTACAATACTTAAATAATTGATATAATTAAACTGCTGAACACGCCTACACACAGCGTCTGACAGCACAAGCTAACTCACGGCAGGTGCACCTCCATCTCTGGAGTGCAGTGCACGGGGGCAACATAACTTATTCGCAATGTTTATGCAGCGTTGCAGCAGCGGCATACTATACATCACTGCAGCAACATTGTGAACTGGTTATGGGTTAGCTGTGTCAGAGAAAAACACCAGGATGACGGTGCGTTCTAATGAGTTCAGGCTACAAGTCAGGTAGAGGGTATCACCTGGATCCTTCTGATCCTTCTGAGATTTCTCAACTTCAGAGAGAGAGAGAGAAAGAGAGAGGGAGGAGGAGAAAAGAGAGAGAGAGAAACAAGAGATATTCAGTATCCATGAGTGGGGAGAGTGTATGCGCTCTTAATGTGGGTGATGGGCCATCAACAGCCCCCTCCACACCCAGCCCTCCACCCTGCAACGGAATCTCCGCGGGACCCGCACAGAGGCAAAAAAAAGTGTCATTGTAAAGCCAGGCAATGGACATACATCGACAGGTCCGTACAGTCGAACAGATGTTGAGACGGTAGCTTGAACTGGAAAAACACAACGAAAAACAACAAACAAACAGAAAAACGAGCAAAACAAGATATACAGTACAAATAAAGGTTGAAAGGTAACAATCAAGACATATAAATGCTGTAAAGACAATAAGACTTATTCATGACTCGAATTGAAACGAGGACAAGAACTGGAAACACATAAAGACACAATATTCTCCTCCTCACGTCTCGCAGCTCCTGTAGCCTAAAGTCTCACTCCCAGAAAAATAGCACTGTCATATCTGCCGCGTTTTGTGGAGCAGTGACATGTGGTCAAACAACTGAGGGATACACAGAAGCAAAGTAAAAATGCATTCAAGTCACAGACATGAACAGTAACTTAAAAGCTTACAGATATTTCATGTTCGTCACAAACACATGGCCCACTCGTAAATCCTGAGTGTAGTCAACAAGAACTGGCTGAATCTCTCACACTGGGTTTCACAGACAAAAGCAACAGATAAAAGGGGGAAAACATTTTGAAGCAAGAAAGCAATATTTGTTGAGAGCTGTTTGGGGCATGTTTTCTGAAGGATGGGAACAGAAAAAAGTGAGGGAGTGAGAGACGGAGAGGATGAGGTAGGTACTCACGAATGGTTAAATCCATCACTTGAGACGCCAAGCAGAAGACAGGATGTTCATACATTTCTCTCTTTTTCCCTATAAAAGAGGATTTTGGCATGCAAGAGGCTCAGGTCAGAGATTAAAGGTCAGAGGAAAACTGCATGTCAGGTAAGCAGGAGATCTGCAGTGGCAGTATTAGTGTTTGGTGAGGAGCAGGTGAGGAGAGGAGAGCAGTAGGGGAAGTGTTAGTGACTGGTGAGGAGCAGGTAAGGAGAGGAGAGCAGCCGTTGGGGTGTTAGTGAGTGGAGAGGAGCAGGTAAGGAGAGGAGAGCAGCAGTGGGAGTGTTAGTGACAGGAGTGGAGCAGGTAAGGAGAGGAGAGCAGCAGTGGGGGTGTTAGTGACTGGTGAGGAGCAGGTACGCTGAGGAGAACAGCAGTGGGGGTGTTAGTGTTTGGTGAGGAGCAGGTAAGGAGAGGAGAGCAGCAGTGGGGGTGTTAGTGACAGGAGAAGAGCAGGTAAGGAGAAAAGAGCAGCAGTGGGGGTGTTAGTGTTTAGTGAGGAGCAGGTGAGGAGAGGAGAGCAGCAGTGGGGGTGTTAGGGCCTGAGAGGAGCAGGTAAGGAGAGGAGAGCAGTAAGGGAAGTGTTAGTGAGTGGAGAGGAGCAGGTAAGGAGAGGAGCAGGCTAGAGGTGGGGAGGGGTAGGGGTGAGCTGGAGCTGGATAGTTTGCTGGATGTTTGAGTGAAGGTGTCAGGGAGCTTTTGGTCGATTTGATTTAACCATTCAACATGTCCAAGGATCACTTTATGAGCGCTCGCTACAATGACAAACAAACAAAGAAACAAACAAATAAATAAATAAATAAATCCAAGTAAAAATGGTTTATTAGATTTGGCTCCAAGATACAAAAGGAGGAAGCCCTCAGTATTGACGCCCCCTGGTGTTTCTTTATACATACTGAAAGCAACAGGGAGCAGTCTGAGGAAGTACTGAGCATCTGTACCAATGCATGGCCGTGTATACTTATAGGTAAATGTTTATGTAAATATAGACACCCATAAGCCATGTACATGTGGGTGAAGCACAAATATAGATGGCAAACTCTGTCTGCCAGAAATGTCAGATAGTTTGAAACACAATTTGACAGGGCGATGAGAGTCACACTAAGTCTATGCCTATCAAAGCAAAGAGTGCACATGCAGTTGACAGATGCTGGCTAGCTTGAGCAGGCAGGCCCAGCATGTGTGGTGGTGTATTGGCTTGCTGGACACTTTTTGCACAAGGCTATAAATAAGTGAGGAAGCCAGTAAAAAAAAGTAGAGGAGAAAAGAGGAGAGACCAGGAGGAGAGTGTCAGGGATGTGAGAGGATGGAGTAGAAATCTGAACAGGAAAGGACTGGAAACAAAGAAACATAAAAAGAAAGCATTCGTCTCAAAAGTATTCCCACACCTGGAATTCACCAACGTGAAAGACGTCAGATCGGCAGGTGCCCACAGGGACAGAGGCACAGCAGAAACCCACATACAGTGTGAGATTCTTCAGGTTTCGGAATTGAATGCATTTTTACTTACACGTCGTCTACAGAGTGCGAGTCTGTCTGTGCCACGCGACCTACAGTACACTGCATTTAAAACACACCTGGAATAAAAGGCACAGTTTATGTCCAAACCTGACGCAGCGTTGCCTTTGCTTCGCACAGTCAGAGACACAGAGATCCGTTTCCCCACGTACAGTCAGGAGCCTGGCGCTATCTCGACGCAAACTTGAAATTGGCGTCTGCGACACTGGTGCCAATCACGCTGTTGATGGTCGTTAACCGCAGACAGTCGCACTGATTTCAGATTCGAGAGTCTGATGTCAGTACATACAATGTAACATAATTGTTTGTGGACGTTCATTGGTTTGATGACAATGTCTGGATTACTTAGACCTTTTATCACAAAGACTGATTAATTTTGATAGATTTTAGTAATTGAAAGATATCTTTCTGTGTATTTAAATATGCATTTAAATATAATTATATTTAAATGCAGTTATTCACTTTTGGTGCAATGACGGCTTTCTGAACTCTCCCCTACCACCTGGGAGGTGTGCAGTGATTGACCTGCAGGGGGCGCTGCGGTAAAGCACTGATTTTCAGAAGGCAGATTCAAAAGCAGAGTTCACAGGCATCTCCTTGCTGATTTCAAATGTAGTCTAATACTCATCAAGGAAAGCAGGGAAATATGCAGTGAGGAATTCTGGTCTCAAAGAGTTGTCAGACACTGTCACCAGCAACACAAGAATACAAAACACTAATAAACACTGATAAAGACTGGAGATGATTCTGTATCCCTGTAAAAAAAAATGCATTTAGTTATTAAATCAAAAAAGGGTTAATGCATGATAGCCAAAGCAATTTGCGCGTGGGTACATTCTATTTTCCTATGATGAAATGGCACCGAACGGTCCGAGCAATGCACGTGGTTTGTGGGGAAAGAAGTAACAGCTTTTACCTTCCACTTTGGCATACTCAGAGAGCCGCTGGTAGTTGACCAGTGCTGCTTGCTCCAGACATTTGCGGATCACAGCTTTGACGTCCTCTTGCGGAACAGGGGTTACTATATCTTTCATTAGGACCTGCGCACAGATTCACAAAATATGCACACACTTTCCAAGTTACTGTACCTGTTTGACCTGAAGTCCAATGCACTGGAATTCAGTTAGCTGTTTATATGTACAATGTACAACATATTTTATTTTGTCTCAAAAAAGAATAATCCTACGATTATGCAAAGTACAATTTACTGATGTGACCCAAAGAGAATTTAAAGAAATGCATGTGTGCAAAGCTTGTAGCCTTTGGAAAAATTCAGAGTGGGCATCTATGCTTCAGTGGTTTAAATAAAATGTCATCGCATTATATGGCTTTGGGCACATAAAAAAATGACATGAATATTTTATCTATAAATAACTAGAGGTAAGGGACATGAATTAATTCTTTTGAAATCTGAGTTACATGTCACCTACAATGCTCTTTTTTAAATTTGTGGACAAGCTTGTTGCGTACATTGTGGACAAGAACCCAGATATAAAGCAGATACTAAAATATATGGATCTATGCAAAACTGATAACAGCATATTATAGTACGAGTAAAAGTTACTTACCCTTTCTAGTAAAGATAAAGTGGCTTTTAATGCTCCTTCTGGACGACCAAATGGAAAACAGTACCTGGAAATTTAAGCCAAACCAAAACGCCGGGTTTTTATTACTCTTAATATAATGTGACAATATGTAAATTAATTATTATACCACGCGCAGTATTTTAAATAGTATTAACTTCAGAAAAAATTAAATAAATCAAAACCACCTTGCAATTTTTTTAGTTGAAATGTGTAGAAAGGGAAACTAAGCTACACAACTGTGTGACTAAATAACAATATATATAGTATATAAAATATATCCTACTGCGTGGAATAACGTGGCAGGCATAAAACATACGATAATGCAAGCGTTGAGCTGTTATTGTTCGAAGCGGTTATGCGGTGCGGGGGCCAGGACGCACCTGAAGTGCGTGATCTGATTCTCCAGAAGCACACGCAACCGCTCCTTGATCTCTTCGAAGCGCTCTTTCTCCTCCACGGTAACCGTGCCTATTCCGTCCGGCCTGAAAAGGACACGCACGCAACGTCAGCGGCACAGCCCCCCGGAGCACTGAGCAGGTCTGGGAGTAACAGAGGCAACGCAGCCGAGCCCCACGCTTTCAAGGTCAAAATCTGACACAGAGGAGTACATTACCAGTTACTCTTCACCCCAATAAAAATAGCAGACATTAAAGAGGTTTTGGTGGGTTAATGAACACAAATAATATATCTAGTAAATATATAATCAGCGTTTTGTGTCTGTTATATTCTATGTATATGGACACACAAAACTGATGGACAGCAGAACTCTGAAGTACACAGGACTGTAACAGTATTAACCTCCAAATCGATTTAAATGCAGAAATTCAGAAAGGAACATTCCAGGTTGCCTTTATTCTGAAGTACCGTGCCCCTTACAGTTTTATATCTACGATACAATGAAGGCCCATATGGACCAATTAGGCTTCCGGCAATTTCCATTTGTGTGACAGTAAAACCCGAGGGTTTTTTTGTAAAATGGAGGGTTAGAAGGTGAATAAGAATGATTGTCCATACAGCAGCAGAAACATATTGGAAGCCCTGATATATTCACACCTGCCCTCCAGAGGACCACAGACCAGGGAAACTGCAGGGTGGCCAGTGAGACAGGGAGGGGGTCCGGCCATTGAGTTCCTGTCCTTACGGTGTCTCTCTGTGCCATAAGCCCCTCTTTCAGCTGAGCAAACCCTGCCCTTACAACTGGAGCCCCTTCAGAAGGTAACTGCAGCCCCCCCTTTGCACCCTTCATAAAAGCCTGGGTCACAGGAGCACAAAAGCTCAAGCAAAGGGGGTTAATGGGCTGGCTCTACACACCACCCCCACGGTAAGCCAATCTCTACCTGAGGGCAGTCGGGGAGAGGGGGGGGCTGAATAATCAGAAATTACCACTGTGGTGCGTCTGCCACCTTTGTGCAGGAAGAGACGTCTTAAAATGCCAGGGACTGATCCCACTTAAGGAAAACTTGACAAAAAGATGACAACAGATGTATTGCTCTCATTTAATTAGAGAATGTCAGTCACGTACAAGCACCAGCATGTGCTCCACCTCAATGCACAATAGCTATATATGGCTACTTTAATAATGAATAAAAACACACAGTCAAAACATTAAAACTGCGGAGCCAATAAATAATGCTGCCGTCAATAAATAGCACTATGTAGTCAAAAAATAATACTACAGCCAAATGCTCGGCTTGGTAGCTTGGCTTCTATCAGACATCACATACAGCTAATATGAAAAATGAAAAACATTATAACTAATTGGTAAGACATGACATAAATACCCATGAAAAAGGCAGTCGTGGGTTGTGCCTTCATACTGTCAAAACCTCCAATGTTTTCCTTCAACATAATGTTCATAAATATTGTTTTTTTGCAGTTCCTCACAGGAGGTGTATGTGCATGGCACTGTGTGTGTGTGTGTGTGTGTGTGTGCTGAGAGATATCACTATGGCCTGAACAGTCTCTCTCTCTCTCTCTGCCTCTCACTCTCTCACCCAGCTGCAGAATGTGTCTCATCTGACACAACGCGTATCCTTCCCCTCTACCTTTCACGTCCTCACCCTGGCGCCTTCTCACTGTCCTTCACGGAGATGACATGTTCCGCAGCGCGACGAGAAACATGTCAGCTTTTTGTCACCGCGGTTAGCGTCGCTTATGTCAAACGTGCTCTGCTCACATCCGTCCACATTCAGCCATGTCACAAATGATAAAGCTGGATTGGGTTTTTGGTCATGTTCCATATATATGGAGGCGCTGGAGGTTTCAGTGTTTGAAAATTTCCCTTTGTGTGTGTGTGTGTGCGTGTGTGTGTGTGGCTGTGGAGTGTGTCTCGTGGTGGGGGTTAGGGGCCTGCAGAACAGAAATGGAATTTCTTCATTTCTGCTTCTGACACAGTGGTTATAAAAATGAATTTGAACATTTCACACTAATTAAAAACAACCTTTTTTTTCATTGAACACAATCTGTTCCAACTGAGCTTTGTTATTCCCAAACCCATACAACCCATCATGCATATTCATTTAAATTAGGTTTCATTTAATGCGCTGTGCTATGATAAAACATGTATATTTTTAATTTTTTTTTTAGTTTACCCGTGCAATTGAAGTAAGCGTGATTTTAAGGCCTGTAAAATATATATATATTTCTCATAACGTGCACCTTGTACCCGTTTGGTCGTTGGGTTATGGGATGCATCCGAGGTTAAAATTTGGCTAAAGAAGCGTTTTGCACTCGGCAGGGTTGCATTGGGAGCCCGGGCTGGGCTGGTAGCAGCAGGGCCTTGGACAGGGGCGGGAGAGTCCCGTTCCCCGTCCCCGTGACGGACTGTCATCCTGTCATGCCTGGACCTCCGGGCGCGCCCGCGCACCCGGTCCCCGCGTGTCCCCTCGCTGACTCGGAGCTACGCGCCTTCCTGTCTGACCTGATCATAACACGACGCGAGCGGACAGCCCACCTCAGCTCCGTCGCGGGCTGTCAGGGCGACGGGCGGCGGACCGTGACCTTCCTCCGTTCTGACACAGACAGATGGCTTGTTTGTTTCGCGAGGGAGGGGAGACGGCCATGTTTGGCGGAGCCACCAGCGGGAGTGACGTGGGGGGTGGGTGTTGTAACCAGTGCACTGAGGGGCCACATGCTGGGGGGAATCACACAGGTCACAGCGCTGTCTGTGTCTCATTTCCCTTTGTTGCTTCGTAGTGGGAGGGTGGAGGGGGGGGGGGGGGGCAGCTTACACTCTACATCTCAACTACTGTACCTTTTATTTACCATTCAAAACAAATGTGATCCAATTTTCAACAAACCTTTTGTTTGTCTCTGGCCTGACGAACAGAATGTGTCACTAAGCCACACGGCCATCGTTACGTTACAGTACTGTTTTCCCTTCCTTGGGTGTGAGCTGCAGCTATTTGACCGATAGCTCTGTCCTTTGTGTCACGGTGTCCCTTCCAATTACTACACAGCTGCAGTCTCTGGGGTCAGACCCTGGAAGTAAAGCAACAGAGCGGGATGCACCAGGAGCGGGCAGAGGCTCGGGAAGCTCTTACCTTTTGGACTCGGAGGAAGGCTGCGATTTGGAATCCTTTTTTTTTTTGGACTCCTTTTTTAGTTCCTTTTTGGAGAGGGATTGAGGCTCAGGGACTGAGGGGCTGGGGGTTCTGCCCCCCTCAGCCTCTGCCTGCTGCCCCCCAAGTAACTCTGGCAGTTTCTGACTTTTGGTTATGCATGCGGTGAGTGGAATTGACATTATGAGATTAAGCAAAAGAAGAAAAAAAAAAAGAAAAAAGAAAGAAGGAAAAAAGAAACAGAAGAAAAGTAAGGAACAGAACAAAAAAATCACACCTGACAGAAAAACAATGAGAAACAATAACAGATCTTTTTGTTCAACGGATGAGGAACAGAAAAGGTCATAAATTCAACACAATACAAAGCAAGGTTTTAAAGGAAACGATAAAGCGATGGGCGAAGATGAGACAAGCAGATTTCCCTTCTGATCGTACCCGTGCCGCGGCGACGGCTGAGTGGCCCGTTTCGACCGCATGGGGTCCCGTGTGCCGGGGTCTGCCGCGAGCAAGCGGGGGGCGGGGCTTACCTGTTTCCGTGGACGTGAGACGCGCAGAAGGCGAAGCTGTAGTGGAGCAGGGTGGGGTCTATCATGGCTCCGTTCTCCGCTCGCTCCAGCAGGTCGCTGAGGTAGCACAGGTGCCTGTGACAACCCCTCACCCCATTTCGGGCGCAGTACTCGTCCAGGACGAACACCTGGCCGGGACTGAACCAGCCCTGTTCGTACGAAAGGGGAAGGAGAATTAGCATGTGGTGCTTTGCTCTAATACAGGGGACTCTAATCACAATGTGTGCGGTACCGATCGGTTAAAGGGGACAGTTTAGTATAGGTTCACAATTGGCCCAGACATTTTTTGTGCAACCAAGAACATAATGTACGTAAAACTACCTAAGATATTCTTCATCACGCAGAAACTAACTGAGTAAATCCAGAACATACACTAAAAGTGAAATCCTCAGGTACAAAGGATTATAAAGCTAATGTAGAGTAGTGGTAAATTAAGTGGAATTTGGGAGCGGGGCGGGGGGTAGTCAGGCTCGGTCAAATCGCTAACGCGCTCTCCTCACCAAGCACGAGTACGAATCGTTGAGCCTGTGGTCCAGGGTGAGGCGCTGCACCATCTCGAAGAGCGAGGCGTGGTCAAAGCTGCACGGGTTCGCCGAGATGAACTCATCCATCCCATGCTTCTGCGCTCTGTCTGCATCTGTGCGGTCCGTGTGGCACATGGAAAAGGACACGGTGTGGAGAGGACACAGCGTCAGCGCGGGAAAGGGAGGGCTCGTCACAGGCATCTCTAAAAACCCAGCATGGTGGCTCTCAATGGAGAACGGCTGCTCTAACTCTGGCAGATAACGCAGAGTCACGGTTTCATTGTCAACTTGCATCTCAACAGAGACAACGGCGGTGGAACTTGAGTGAGGAACGATTTTGGGGATCCTTGAGTGCAGCACAATCAGCATGGACATGTCATTCCTGCATTCATGCATGAGGCATTGGGGGCATCGCATGTGGCTATTCCTGTCTTTCCTGCCAAAACCGGGCATCGTGTGTAGGTATAAGATATGCCCTGAGACAGAGGCGAGGGGGGTGGGGGGGGGCGGGTGGACAACGTAGTGGAACTCAATGGATTCTCTGTCACACTTGTACAATAGATTCTGCCATTCGCTGTTTGTGAATTTCATTCGTTTCCTGACAAATGATGAATTGCGTGCTGAAAGAAAAGAAAAAAGTTTAATTTTTTATTTTATTTTTTTTTTCCCTCCGACAGAAGGAGAGCAAATTTAGCCAAAAAGAGATGTCCCAGGATTAGGGAAAAAAAAGGATATTAGTTTGACGTTGCGCCTGCCCTGCTAATCATCTCAAAAGAGAAACAGAATTGACACAGTGAGGGTTACATTCTGCCGTTTCTGATGAATTAATAGCCCGAGTGCGTTCTCACTTCCCCATTCAGCGCAGCGCCTGCGGGCAGCGCCTCCTGGGGCCGCACTAATTAAGCCCACCCCGTGTGACTAAAACACGGCTCCCAAGCACTCAATGCGGTCTGGGAGTGGTCAAGAGGAGCCCCCTACCGCCGCACCTTTGTTCATTAAGGGCTAAATAAATTAAACAACAAATTTTCACTTTTCATTACAGTTAGTGGGCTCAGCCTTACATTGAGTCCTGCGCCCATAAGTCTGCACTTAATCCTCGCTGCGGCTACCGCCGGTTCTATTCTCACCCTAATGCCTCTTTCACTCTCCCGGTTTTAAAGCCCATATTGGATACCGGCCTCCATTTGTCTGAGCCATTTTAAGCTGAGGCTAAACAAATACGCATGTATTATGATAAGTGGAATAATCCCAATGAAATCAAGTTAACGAAGCTAAAGCAAACAAGTATTAAAATGTATTTTCTTAAAAGACTAATTGGCATGCTGGTGCTGAAATTCTCTCTCTCTCTCGTTCCCAATGTTGGAATGTTGTAATAAGCGGTCCATACAATAAAAGCTTAAAAATAATCTAAAGCAATTTGCAATGATGTGGCGTGTATGAGATGGAAGCACAAATAAAAAGGTGACCGTGTCCCTTGCACTCAGTTAAACGTGAGCTTGTCATGTCTGTTTGATGTTAGCAGAATGAAAGAGGGGGTTTGGACAGTAACAGACAATGACACTAGTCAGCCCTGTCTACTGAAAGGACGAAAAGAAATGACAATGATTGATGGCTGCTATTCATTTATAGATCTCTTGCTAGGAGAGTCTGGAGTGGAACATTTGGTGCTGTCTCTCTAGCACATGATTTTTTGAAGGACTAGTTTGCCCTCTGTCACAGGGGCGGATGGAGAGAGTGGGAGTCCTGGGCCTTGCTCTGGGCACCACATGCTACAAGCAGGACCTGACACGGCAGGTCTCCTTTCACACAGAGAAAGAGAGGGAGGATGAAACGGGAGGGCAAAAAGAGCGGGAGAGAGGAAATAAATGGAGAGAGACAGGGAGTCCGAGAGTGAAAGAGGGAGAGGAAGGGATAGAGGGAGAAAAAAGAGAGACAGATACAGAAAGGGGGCGGGCAACCCGAGCACCTAAAGCAGTGGAGTTTCCTGTACATGAACCTCAGCTCCACAGTGCACTAAACCTTCCCATTTTGTAATCTGTCGAACCCCCCACCCCTTGTTTCTCAAAAAAGCAATCTGTTCTCTTTTGAGCTCATTAAATACCCCTGCTTTATGGACAAATGATCTGAAGCCATTCTCTGACATTAGATATAGTGCCCAGACCGGATGCACTTGCTTTTGTTTTGCAAATGAGTTTGATTCCACGTGATTTGCTCGTTCACAGCAATGATTTCAATGATGTAGACCTGTCCCCACTCCCATAACATGGCTAAATGATTGATGGAGCCATAAATTCACATGCTTCTCAGAGTAGAGGCTAGAGTGGGGTCACACTGTGCTTTCAAGATGTCATGCAAAACTGAGAGTATTTCCAAAGAATCATCATGTATGGCATTTCTGCATTCCCTTTCAGCATTTGCAAGTTGACAATACTTCAGTATGCTGCAGAGAATTTAGGATTTGCAGGGACACTTGATGCATCCTTCTACTCTATCACAACGTAAATGCATACTGGTGCAAATGAACAGGCTCAGGATGAGCCTAGCCGTATCTTTTCATTGTAATGAATTTGTAAAATAAGTACAATTCTTTTTTCCCCCCACCAACAAATGTAAAACATCACACTAGCAATAGCCTAGTCAGGCAATCAAAAAAGAAAACAAATAAGAAAGCTAAAGAATAAAAACTGAAGAAGATTAAAAAATAAAAATTAAAAAATTAAAAACTCCCTGGTAATACAGGTCTATCTTGTATCCAAAATGTCCATCTCTAGAAGAAAACTGGAGTATCACATGGTAAGGAGGGAAGGCATCACCTACTCCTTGTCATTGGCATTCAGAATACTCCAAGTACATATTTGCCAACTCTCATAAAGAAAGATTAAAAATGAAATAAAATAACAGAGATTGTGCCCTCCAAGTAAAGCATGGATAATAAAGTATTATGAGTACCCGTCACATTCTTAATACTGTTATTTTAGTACATCCCAATCAAATCCCATGAGTATTAGGCTATGTATGGTTCTATACTAGGATTCTATACTGGAATCTGCAGTTACATAACATCTATTTGTTCATCTATTTAATTCTTTCTAACATCTATTTGTTCTTTCAACAAAATTATCTTACCACATAATTGTCCCATCACATGATATTCCTGTTGTAAAACATTTGTTTCTGTTTTAATTTGCATGGTGCATGTTATGCTCAAAAATATGCTACGAATACTTGCTATGTACAATAGAAAAAAACCCTGAAACATACTATTCCCACAATGCGTGCAGGAAAAGTGTGCAGGAACTTGGCATGTAAATAATTTTGTTGCCTGTAACTCAGTGGTAAATTATGGTTGTATCCAGGATCAACCATGCAGCCACCACACTGTTTTATTAATGACATTGCACTTTTAATGTGGTAATTACGAGCTGCTACAAGTAATTACTTCCCGATGATTCATAGTTATTACTTGAAAACAAAATTCAGCTACTATAAAATCATCAATACATCATTAATAAACCAGTACCTTAAGTTATATCATGCTATCCTTACTCTCTAAAACATCAATAACATTTTACATAACGCCTACAACAATTTAGCTTGACTGTGACCTACATAAAAACACTGTATGTTTTCTATTTGCTTTTCTTTTGTCAATACAATCTCGTATTCTATTATTGATGTGCCAGCTTGTACACAGAGGGCCCTGAATGCTGTGGTATGCTAATGTCGCATGGCACACTGCCAGTAAGCTGCTTTACCTAGAGGAGCCTTAAACCCTAATGCAATTGTGGAGAGAGAAGGCAATTATGCAAAAAACATAACTATTCAAAACCCAAAGTAACAAAAATTATAGTCACATGCAGCCTAAACTGGCAAGAATGGAGGCTTGAGTTTTAAACCTAAAACTAAGAAATAAAAGTTTACTACTAAAGGCTAAGATATGAAGAGAGGTTCGAGAAGGAGAAAAAGCACATTGCATTTGTCAGATAATCTTAGGGGATTATCTGAGCTGTGCCAACTATAGGGAAGCACTTACCCTTGAGTCCAGCTAGAAGATAGCAGGGTAAGAAGGAACAAACCAGAATAACATAAAGACTAGCAACAAGGCTGAGGAAAGCAGACAGGAGCCTTAACCTATCAGCTGGAGTAGTAAAGGGTACAAGCAACGCATGGAAAAGAAAAGACAAAAAACACAACCTGGACCAAAGACAGAAAGACACAGAGAGACAGAGTGAGAGAGAAAGAGAGACAGAGAGAGAGAGAGAGTAAGACAGAGAGAAAGAGAGAGGTACACTTTCTTTTCCTCAGCACTGTGCTGCAGATGATTTGCTTAGGGTTCTGGGATTGATTTAATCCTACATGCCAGTGTACAGAAGCTCTGTTGTGCAATGTAAAGCAGTGCCTTTCTCCTTCCTTGACAATGAATAAATGGGAAGCAAGAGAAAATACTGATACTGGTGCACACACTTACCTCAGGAGCCCAATATCATCACTTAATGTAGCTCTAAGCCTGTGCATGCTACACTAAATGTTGCAAGTGTGGCCATGGTTAACTATTTATAACATCTTTACATCAATTCTCAAGCATTCTTTTTTAATGAGTAATAAAGGTTTGCACTTTTTTTAATTAGTGAAGGTGTTACTTCAGCTGAATAATCGTAAAATAGCAAATCCCTTTACAACTGTTTTCTGAGGTAAAATTATGTGTTAGCATTAGCATTGTTTTTTCCCCTCCCCTTCCTGGGATGCAGATTGCCCTGGAAACCCTGTGCTGATGACTGGTGGACAGTACTTTGTTCTTAAGATGTTCTTAAGGAGGGTGCCATTATACCTGTACGTTGATCAACCTGTGCTTAGTTAGTTAGTTAGTTAGGTGGACATGTACTTAGTTCGTTAGGATGACCTGTACTTAGTTCGTCAGTTAGGTGGACCTGTGCCTAGTTAGTTAGTTAGGTGGACCTGTACTTAATTAGTCAGTTAGGTAGACCTGTAATTAGTTAGTTCGGTGGAACCTGACAAATCTTCTGCAGCAGAGGTCTGAGGCAGGTTCCTTCCTCCCTACCCCATATCCTTTAAGACCGCCAGTAACTGGAACCAGACGTGTGTTTTACAAGGGGAGAACAGGGGTGCTGTGTTAGTAAGCTGTGAATGGCATCAGTCAGATTTGGAAATCCATTGATTACCAAAAGTCTGACTTTCAAACACTGTGCACAGAGAAATTAGTGAAAAAAAAAAACATAATACGTTTATAGATTATGTTTATAGATTTGGCACAGCAGTGTATGCTTTGTCCTTTGCGAAGAAACAAATGCAATTAAAGTATTTAATCGAAATGCACCATACATTAGCATGCTGACTTATTTTAAAAGTATATAACCAGTATATAACGTTCTAGTATCCTATGCATGAACTGGGATGAGAATAATGTTGCAAAGGATTGTAGTTGCTGTAGTTGTAGTTGTAGAATTGTAGTCTCTCTTTTTGCCATCTATATTTTGGTGTTCCGGAGAAAAGGGCAATGCAGATATCACTGTGAACATATATTTTCTCTACAACCCATTTATTTTGAACGAAAAGTTTACACAGTAAGTAAGTAGCAAATGAAAACTGCAGTTAATGTGTATAAAATCCAGCACTGGAGGAATGCCCACCAAAAGACATTGATTTGATCATGAATAGCAGGATCTATTATGGCAGTCATGTAATTGTATGCACAGTGATTTCATATGGAAAAGCCTTCCCTAAAGACTCATAAGATGCCATATGGTATTCACTGGAACAGAAATAAAATTCACACTGTTGTCTTTTGTCAAATGTCAAGTAGCAAAACACAACAGAGGGGGTGGTTAGAGAGAGGTTTTTTTTAAAAAAAGACCATTACAAGTGAATGAGCCAGGGGTGTTTGCATTGCTTTAAACAGGCTTACCTTCGCTTGAAAATCAGTTCGGTAGGCTGCTTAAAGGTGCAATGGTAAAACCGGCAGAGGTGATCAGAATAATTTGGACTCTGAAGGGAGGTGGTGGTATGATGTGCTTGCCCATTAGGACATGGGGGAGGGGCTGCAGAGGCGAGGGGGGGGGGGTGGGGGGGTAGTCTGTCTTGTTGTTCGAAGAGTACCAGGCTGTTCTATAGGGGGGGATAGTCTGTCTTGTCGTTCGAAGAGTACCAGGCTGTTCTCTACGTAGCATCAGTGAGGTGAGCATGTTTTAAACTGCTGTTTGAGGGGTGGAGGTTGGGGGTAAGAGCCACACTGCTAACCGGACACAGGTAAACAACGCTGAGGTGACAGCGTGTGACAGCGTGTAACAGCGACCCCCCTGTCGGGAGGCTGGGTGGGTGCAGAGGCGTGGGCCGTGCAGCGGGGGCTACTTACAGAACTGGGAGATGGGCGCGTCCAGCTGGGGTGCGGTCCCTCCCTTGGCGTTGAGCTTCTGGACCTGGGTGGGGGGCACGGGCTTGTGAGACTGACCGGTGGCCCGGTACATGGCCTGCACCCACAGGATGCGGTCCTGCTCGTCATCGCTGGCGAAGATCACAGTGTCCCCCTCCTTCACAGCGTTGAAGAAAGCCCTGCCTCCATCCAGACCTGTGAGGCGTGGGCCACCAAAAATCAACCTCACACAACCACCTCACACTCCATTATGGCCACGTCATTTACGGTGTCTTATATCTCATCCTCACTGTTCATATGCACCAGTGACATATTTACACCAAGGTTTAATTTTAAAAACCAGTTTTGCATGCAGCCTAATTGTGTTCCCCTTGGCAGAAGTTGATCGTTAATTTTCTTGTAATATTGCAGTATGTAAAACAGATAACCAACGAAGCAATAATTGTGACATAGTGACATTGTGACAGATTACCAACTAAGAAATAATTAACATGAAAGGATTTTTCAATTGCCTGTGTTTGTTTTGTGACAATTAGATTTGTCGATTTATTATTTTCGAGGGATTTTGCCTTAGTCAAACACCACCTTGTGGCTATTTGCCTGTCAGCTGGCAGCCAGCATATTTGTCTTTTACAGGCAGTATGTCTATCCTGGACTCATTAAATTGAATCAAGTGTTACTATCGTTCTTCGAAAATATAGTTTGTGAGACCAGCAACCGCCAACAACTGATTATCCAACACTTGCATTTATTTGCAAGTGAAAACAAATGGGATTGCTGGACAAGTGTCGATTGAATCCAGGCCTCAGTCATTATCCCTGCATTACTATTGCCAATTCTAAAAGTTTCAAATAAAACATAATGATCAGATTCATCATTTTTAAAACATATATTCATATATTGAACATTGCTCTTGAAGCCCTGATCACTCATCAGTGTGCTATGGACAGTGGGTGTTGTAGTTCTGCTTGGACTGTACCTGGCTGGGGGTCGGTGTAGTCCACAGTGTACCCGTCCAGCTGTAGCAGCTCCTGTGGCTCCGCCTTCTTCTCCCTGTAACTGCACATGGCAAAGGTGTACTGACTGACCTGTAACAGAGCAGAAGGATGGCCACGTCACTCACTCATCACTGCCCTCACCTGTACCACAGGGCTCAACTTCACAAATCAGCTTGTGCTGGATTCTGCGCACTACGACTTTGATGCTTCTTTATTGGAGTATATTATATTGTATATTTATTACACTAGAATAAAGATAAAAATAAAATAAAAACACAATTGAAACGACTGTCAATACACACAGTATCAAACCAAAAACATCAAAAAAGGAAAAAACAATAAATTAACCCATGTCACAAATAGTCAACACAATTCTTTTGAGAGAGCGAGAGGGAGAGAGAGAGAAAGATAGACAGATAGAGAGCACAACAGAGAAAGGGTGACTAATTATATTTGGCAGAGTGAGAGAGTGGCTTTGTTAAGCTGTGTTTAAGAGACAGTGGCTGTGTTCAGCTGGGAGAGGGGGAAGACTGTTTGACTGTGTTTGAGAGTGGGAGAGGAGGAGACTGTGTTTGACTGTGTTTGAGAGCGGGAGAGGGGAAACTGTGTTTGGCTGGGTTGGGAGTAAGTGAAAGATGTAGACTGTGTTTGGCTGGATTGGGAGTAAGTGAAAGATGTAGACTGTGTTTGACTGGATTGGGAGTAAGTGAAAGATGTAGACTGTGTTTGGCTGGATTGGGAGTAAGTGAAAGATGTAGACTGTGTTTGGCTGGATTGGGAGTAAGTGAAAGATGTAGACTGTGTTTGGCTGGATTGGGAGTAAGTGGAAGATGTAGACTGTGTTTGACTGGGTTGGACAGCAGGAGAGGAGGTCACTGTGCTTGGCTGCTACAGGGAGAAGGGGGGCTTTGGGGCTGTTGCCGGGGCGGCTGCCAGAGTTGGTGCGGTGGACGCGGGACGGGCTCTGTCACTCAGAGCAGACGTGTACGGGAGTGACACTCTGTCACAAACAATGTGAGCCGGATTGCTAGGTGCCAGTCATATCAAGGCAATCCCGAGATCCCAGCGAGCAATGCAATTGTCACCTCTGCTGCAAGTGGCAGCTTTCAGTCGCCGCGCCCCGCCCCTGGATGACACGATAAATTCAATGTCATGCTTCTGATGAGCGTGGGGCCAGCTGCGGGGCGAGAACCCGCCCGCCACCGCCGCCGCGCCGCCGGGATGCCATCGGGGCACGTCACAAGCCCCCCGACAGGACCCGGCGTTAAAGTTCGGGATCGCCGAGGACTAAAAAGCTGTTGTGGTAAATCAGAGGGTTCCATGTCCCACGGGCTGGTGACCCGCTGTCAAACTGACTGTTAAAGGATTTTAAATGACTTTGCTCCTGATTACCCTACATGCTTTGCTCTTTTAAATAACCTTGTTATTGTCGCCAGTCCATAAACTGCGTCGGGGGAGCGGCGGTTTGCGGCGGCGCCAATCGATGCAGCACTCGGCTGCTTTTTTTCCGCGCCCAGTTGTGACTGCTTGCCCCCCACCCCCCCCCCTCCCCAACAAACCCCCCAAACCATGCAGGACATTACCATATTCAGCTGCTTAAGACTTCACCGCAGAGCCAACGAACGAAAGGGAGGGAAAGAGAATCGTGTCTGTGGGCTGCTTTTGAGGCTATCCCCCGGACCCCTGAATAATTACACTTCACTTTGCATCATAAATATTTGGTTTATGGTTCCAAGTTTCTCGGTCCAACGGTGACATGTAGTGGCATCATGCTAGAACTACAGGCTACAGTGCAGTGTTGTGAGCTCGGCGCATGCTGTGGTTTGGGAGGGGGGGGGGGGGGGGGTTAAAATATGAGTCATCAGCACCATTGATTGGAGCACTGTTTCACAGTTTATCAAATTGTCTACTTAACATCTATATGCAATTTGACATTTCAACTTGCCAGGTGTTGCCATTTCTATTTATTATGAAACAGGAGCCTGGGTAACGAGAACTGCGTAAGGATACGTTTACAGCACGGCAGTCATCTGCCCAGGCTTCACGGCTGCTTCTAATAGGCTCATAAGATGAAGCTTAAATTGATGAGTACGTTTATTTATGTATAATGGATAAGTAATTTCAATGTATAAATACCCCCGCAATAATGGAGGATATTTATGTTTAAGAGGTGTCAGCTAAACAAATCAGATGCTCATTACCTATCATAACAGATTTGTCATTTGGTGATATCCCATAGCAGATATTTTATCTTGAATGTCACACATATTCATGCATCAGCAATTTAGAGAAGATTGTGGAGCAGCACAGAAATAGTACGTCATACCAAAAGAGCATATTCTGTGCATATCAAAGAAACTATAACACTATGCAAGTGTTTATTAACCAATTGTGTACGTGGTCAGAAAATCTGTAGACAATTATTTACTTCTATAAAAATTCATATATTACCAATAATATTACTGTTACAGATAAAACAGAGAGACAGCTTCTCTATGGGCATCATAACCAAGTGTAAATACTGCCCATATGAACTGTAATTCTGATACAAAGCAATATATTTCATAAGGGTTTTCAGTCACTCCAAGCAAATAATGTAGACAATGCATGCTGTTATGTTATTTTTTTGTGAATGGCATTCATTCTGAAAGCACATGTAATAGCACCAGCAGTGTCAATAAATTTCAATTGCACAGATCACACACACACACACACACACACACACACAGATATATATATATATATGCAATCTGAAGATCCTTAAATGTACACCATGAGGAAAAAACGTGTGAATATAAGTATTTTAAATACACTGAGTAGGGCAATGCGAGAGCGATTTACAGTGGAATATTTTTAGTCACCTTTCCCACAATTTATCAACACAGACACTAAAATATTTTCCTACTGTTTAGAATGAATAAATACATTTGAAAATACATATTTCTTTTGTGGCTGTTCATCCAGCAGGATAAACAGTACTGGGGAACCTAACACACAGTGAATAAAAGACTTAGCTCACATTTTACATTATTAAAACAGAAGAAAAAGGAAATAGAGCATGAGAAACTAAAATAAACACACATTCACCCACACGAATATACATGCTCGCGCACACACAGTAATCAAAATGGACAGACCACACTGTATTATTAAAACAGAACAGGCAGAAATAGGAAACAAATAGAGCATGTGAAGCAACACACACACACACACACACACACACACACACAGTGGCAGACTATTGACCAGTATTTGTCACTTGCTGTATGTGTAGCTGGAAGCGAGAGTGAATCTGTGGGATCATTTAGCTGGGAGTGCTGAACCACAGTACACTTCGGTTTGTCAGTGCCCTGTCAACTCTTAGCTCTCGGACATATTTTACCCACGACTGAGGATACAGTGTGCAGAGAATTAACTGCAGAGTAAAATGGCTTCTGCAAAGATCCTACGTGGCATTTTAGTACCACATCCTTTTGTTCCTACATCTTTCTTGAGAAGAGAATTATGTAAACACTGCCTCAAGATTGGGAACATGACTTGCTTTGTTTTATGCAGTGATCGATGTGCTAATGACAGCACGACAAGTTAAGTGACATGTTCATCTGCAATGACAGGGACACAGTATAGCATCCAGACATACCTGCACCAAGACAAAGAATCTCTTCTTCCACCTCTTCCATACGTTTTTTCCAATCGCCCACAGATACCTACACAATAAAACAAGCCTTTATTGGATTCTGGACTGATTTACACATCTGAGCTGTTCATGAACAAACATGTCAGTATGTTATTCATCTGCAGATAACGTCATGATTAACTTAGCTGATCTGACTGCTAATTGAGCAGCACTAGGGGTTTGTAATGTTGGCCTCTCAGAGGGGAAAACATATCAGATTTTCTCTGTAGGATTCATTAGTCTTTTACTGTAAAATTGAATTTATTTTAAATGTGTTCAATCCTGTGTGGTTTTGTTTTTGAAAATTAAAACTATTTCAGTAGCTGTAAGACAAAAGACAACGTGAAATGAACACCATGCTTTGTGCAGAAAGTCTTTTCTGCCCCCTAGTGGTCAATATAGAACATTACTCTGAGAGAAGAGGCAATTTTCACGAAGCATTAACAGATGTGTTTATTGAGCCTTTTGGAGATTTTCTCCCACTATTGTACAGGAGAAAATGAATGGACACAAGAGTGCCCCGTTAGTCAAGTTAAAACCTGGACAAGGCTTATATATTTGGCTAATAGGTTGTCAAGCTGAACTTCAAAGGTTAATTGGCCATTAGTCTGAAGGAAAAAGAGTTGGAATTTCTAAGCCATGGAAATGTTGCGTGACAGAGACACAGATTTGAAGTTGCTAAGGAAAATTAAACCAATCTCTCAGATACACGGCCTGCAGCACATTCTGTGTGATAATGAGCTGCCGAGCCCTGTTCAGCAGTGCCGTCCACGCTGGCGGCAAAGCTGTGCGGAGAAAAGCGGTCGAGCAGCAGGCACGGGGGCGACCATTTTACCCAGCGCACGCTAGCCTGACAGAGGAGCCCTAACAGAGCAGCCTGCCAGCGCAGTAAGGTCTGAAGGCAGGGGGCATCTCAAAAGAACAGCGAGGCTCAGGAGCCAGTCTTACAGCTCCGCCTCGTGGTACGGTTTGGGGCGGCGGCCTTGTCGCTCTGAATAAAGCAGAGCCGGGGGAACCCCAGGCCCGGGGAACGCTGGGAGACTGACCCGGCCCTTGTGCCACCCTGGTACAGAGATGTTCCCCCAGCACCAGGGCACCCAGAGCCCGTACACAAAGCATATGTGGGAGTGACAGAGGTCCTTCCCGTCTCCTGGGCAGAAAGGCACTGTGCTCCTGGCACTGCTGCGCTGGGGTTACTGGACCATGGGCAATGACATTAGCAAGTCATTACGCACTTCAGCCCTCACTACTGCACTGCTCATTTATTTCATCTCTTTTACCATACGACGATGATGACAGTGACGATTATTATTATTATTATTATTATTAGAATGCAGTATCTCATCCATCCTTAATCCTGTTTTACCATGAGCCACCTTTGAATTTGTGACGATTCTTGTATATTTCCGTGGCTATAATACGTTCTTGATATCAGCGGAGGTATTTGACAACTGAACTAAACCTGAATTGGCTGGGAAAAGATTTGTAAACCGTCATATACAAGATACCCACAAGATGGAGCTAAATGATTTCCCTGTACATGCCGGGAATGCCTATCGAGCTCGAGACATCTGAATCCAGAGCAATGCGGCTTTCGTAATGTGCCTTTTCAGAAAGTGCAATCGTGTGAAATGTCAGAGTGCACAGAGTGGCAGACTGTGCTTGCCAGGTGGTTCAAATGGAAGTGTATAGCGGTCTGACAAACGACATATTCAACACAGTCACTACTGAATGACCAAATAACAATACGGTGCTCCAAAAACTTTAATATATCTACAAACTTCACTATTCCTGGTGAAATGTCTGGTTTTGTATTGAATATGTAAAAGTTTATCCTCAGATTCGCCTGCTGAAAATTGACATCATAGTAAGGCAGAAGATTTGTTTGTTTGAAAGTGTTCAAACTCGACTGCTGGACATAGTAGTAAAAAATTGCCAGTTGGGAGGCTACTGTGTGGTTCATCTTGTTCATCTACAGGTTGCGATGAGCGTAGCAGTGTGAGCATGACTGGGCTTTCCAAACTGGGGAGACAAGCGGGCAAAAGCATTAAAACAAATTGCCCATCTGTTTCCTTTCTCCACCTCAGTGACAATGCTGTGTATGGTTACTCTCGCTGTGAATTCCATCTGCCGTCGCCCTGTGTGCCTAACAGTAATGCGCAGACTGCAGGGTAACTGAGCTCCGTCCATCAGCATGTAGAGCCACCTGGACAAAGTACGGCGGCTGGAGCTTACCCACAGTGCTTCATGTTTTGCGGCTTGTCCATTCGGATGGCCAGCTTGATCTTCAGGTCGTGGTCAGGGCAGGCTTTGGATACCTGCATCTTGTGCATTTCGGATTGCTTGGGGCTGTTGGGGGTGGGGTGCAGGACAACCTGAGAATGCAACGAAACAGGACAATAGCAGTGAACACACCCAACATTCATTCACAAAAGAGATGGATAAGAAGCAGACAAGCTGTCTCACGCAAGTCCCCTGGTCTATCTGCAGGAATGTTAGTTTCACCACAGGTGTAACTGTCCTGTTTTCAAAGACAGGCTCACACGCTTATTTTACCCTGGGGCAACGACATCACCTCACAGTGTCCTTCATGAGTTGCCTAACAGCTTAGGTTATTCATATCTTTAAATAGACATTTATCTTATTTGCAAGGATTCATTTGTGAGGATTAATACAAACTAATCAGCCATTCATTCATTTACATTTTTTCAGTGTCAATGTAAAGACCTATTCTAGATAGGAGGCGGTTCTTAGTATTGCCCTTCTACAGAAGCTGCAATGAAAGGCAGACAGAAGCCGAAGAGCTTATAGAAACTTGCTCCTATTGAAAGGGATTTATATCCAAGGTCAACACAGCAAGGGGAATTTTGCATATTCAACTGCTTTTCCATTGTGGGCCAGAGGTTGAAGCTTTGGTAAATTTTTTGCTGTATGTGTGCGTGCGTGCTTGTGTGCTTGTGTGCATTTGCATGTGTGTGTGTGTGTGTGTGTGTGTGCGCGCGTGCGTGTGTGCGTTTACGTGTGCGTGTTTGCATGTGCGCCTGTGTGTGTGCATGTGTGTATTTGTGTGTGTGTGTGTGTGTGCGCGTGCGTGTGTGCGTTTGCATGTGCGTGTTTGCATGTGCGTGTGTGTGTGTGTGCATGTGTGCGTTTGCGTGTGTGTGTGTGCATGTGCGCGTGTGTGTGCGTGTGTGTGTGTGTGCATGTGTGCGTGTGTGCGTTTGCGTGTGTGTGTGAGCATGTGCGCGTGTGTGTGCGTTTGCGTGTGTGTGTGTGCATGTGCGTGTGTGTGTGTGCGCGTTTGCGTGTGTGTGTGTGCATGTGCGTGTGTGTGCATGTGTGCATGTGTGCGTGTGTGCGTTTGCATGTGTGCGTGTTTGCATGTGCGCCTGTGTGTGTGTGCATGTGCGTGTGTGTGTGTGCATGTGCGTGTGTGCATTTGCGTGTGTGTGTGCGTTTGCGTGTGTGTGTGTGCATGTGCGTGTGTGTGCGTGTGTGCGTTTGCGTGTGCGTGCACGTGCGTGTGTGCGTGTACTACTTTGAGAGACTCCGAATGTGTGTGCCAGGTCCTACCCTGCCCAGCTCCTTGTCCTCCAGCGCCAGGACGCCTGTGCTCTCAGTGAACAGCTTCACTTTGACAGCAGGAAGGGGGTGAGTCGTGGTGAAATCCCCCTGAGTTCCCCAACTGTAGGACAGACAGCACAGCAGAGTCAGGAACAGCAATGCCTAAAGCCTGCCATTAACCAGCCCACAGTGTGTACCTTCAGCAACTCCCATGTCCTACAATAAAGCCCATACAGTATGTACCATACCCCACTATAAACCAGTCCATACAGTACATACCATACCCCACTATAAACCAGTCCATACAGTACATACCATACCCCACTATAAATCAGTCTATACAGTATGTACCATACCCCATTATAAACCAGTCCATACAGTATGTACCATACCCCACTATAAACCAGTCCATACAGTATGTAAAATGCCCCACTATAAATCAGTCTATACAGTATGTACCATACCCCATTATAAACCAGTCCATACAGTATGTACCATACCCCACTGTAAACCAGTCCATACAGTACATACCATACCCCACTATAAACCAGACCATACAGTATGTACCATACCCCACTATAAACCAGTCCATACAGTATGTACCATACCCCACTATAAACCAGCCCATATAGTATGTACCATACCCCACTATAAACCAGCCCATATAGTATGTACCATACCCCACTATAAACCAGTGCATACAGTGTGCACTATACCCCACTGTAAACCAGTGCAGACAGTGTGCACCATACCCCAGAGTAAACTAGTCCATACAGTATGTACCATACCCCAGAGTAAACTAGTCCATACAGTATGAACCATACCCCAGAGTAAACTAGTCCATACAGTATGAACCATACCCCAGAGTAAACTAGTCCATACAGTATGTACCATACCCCAGAGTAAACTAGTCCATACAGTATGAACCATACCCCAGAGTAAACTAGTCCATACAGTATGTACCATACCCCAGAGTAAACTAGTCCATACAGTATGAACCATACCCCAGAGTAAACTAGTCCATACAGTATGAACCATACCCCAGAGTAAACTAGTCCATACAGTATGAACCATACCCCAGAGTAAACTAGTCCATACAGTATGTACCATACCCCACTATAAACCAGACCATACAGTATGTACCATACCCCACTATAAACCAGTCCATACAGTATGTACCATACCCCACTGTAAACCAGTGCAGACAGTGTGCACCATACCCCAGAGTAAACTAGTCCATACAGTATGAACCATACCCCAGAGTAAACTAGTCCATACAGTATGAACCATACCCCACTGTAAACCAGTCCATACAGTACGCACCATGCAGCTGAGTTCTGGAATGAAACTATTTCACAGTGATTGGACCAGGCAAATCAGGACCATCATGTGCACCTGTCAACTGGCCTTAGTATCAGCAGTTACACAGAATGAAAATTAGAATATCAGTGATACCTCTCGGACTTATCATAGCATTGACCTTTAAAATTGTGACAAATCCTGAAGTAAAAGGTCTCGGAAGAAGCTAAATCAGCACAAAGAAAGCAGCAGCATGAGTCTGACAATCCGCCTGCCCTTTGCAGCCATATTTACTACCCGGTATCAAAATTGCGACTGACATTTCATTTATCGCAGAAGCGGGGAGCGGGCCTCGTGTGGGACTGATATTAAATGTTTGGACCTGTGCCGGATTATGCGGCGCTAACATCTGAAGTTATTATAAAAAACGGAATTGAGTGGAATTTAGAGGGATTGCAGCTCCACAGTCTCAGCCCGGGGGGAGGGGGAGGCTCTAGCTCGAGAGAGAGAGAGAGAGAGAGAGGAACGCTGTAGCCGCTCACTCGTACCATTATCAAACCTCCACAGTCTCTCACTGGTGACAGCTTCAGCCCCGAGCTCTCAGCGTCTACTCACACAAACAATGGCTGGGGAAGCAGAACACGGGCCGCCATTTAAACAGGGAGCGTTCCTGCTCGCCGCAGCCGGAGAATAAAGAGCTATGAATGACACGGCGGGCACCTCCAGTGTTACCGGAGGACAGGGTTTTAGCAGGCAGCGGTTTCGGGGAGGGGTGGAATGGTGCGTGATGTCATCGGCTGCCATGACAACAGCCAGTGCATATCGGTACTAACAGTCAGAGAGGTGATTAATATTCATGTGTGCTGCACGTGGACTAAATACGTGGAGTGAATTTCAGAGGAGTAGGGTGGATAAATTTAGCCACAGGGACCAGCGAGGGACATTAGTCTGCGAGGAGGGGGTGGAGATAATGCAGCCGGAATAAAGAAGCAGATGATTAGAGCTGAAATTCACTGAAGTCCCAGCAGGGGCCGCTCTACCCTCCCAGAAATTATCCAGCCTTTGTGACCAACAGCATCACTGTGGTCTGGGACAACAGAATAGGAAGGTCTGTGAATGGAACATAGATGGTAAACTGCGTGACTGTAACTGGTCGCCCTTCACGAGACCATGTCCTATATTTATGTCCCATGAAATTGGATTTGGATGGTGGCTGAACTGGATGGTGGCTGCAATGAAATTTGTCATGCATTGTTTTCCTAATTTTGTCATTCAGAGTTCGTTGCTCAAAGACACTGTCGTTATGTTGAGCGCAGTTTGGAGGCTCAGACGTACAGTGCGATTGCAATCTGTCAGAGAGCGTAAGAAAAATGGCGTCTGAAGATTCATCTGAGGTACTGCATCTGGTGAGATCTCCCCTGATTGCCGTGGCATCAATCACGGTGACACGCACATCACTTCAGGAATCGCATCAATACAGAAGTGAGTACGCTAGCGAGTGCTCGCTGGCGTTAGCAACGCCGCGCGGTCAATCTGGCCTGACGGTCCTGCTGACAGTGACGAACTGCTAATGTCCACGTCCATACCTTCCCGCGTGCCTGTCTACGTGATGTACAACGCCTCTCGTTTGAAAAAAAGCACAACGGCCTCTTTCTTTCACGGTGTGCGTCTTCCTGCCGTTTTCGCCCTGAGATATCTGTGTTCCTCTGCCGTGGCAGTGGCGAGAGAGCTCGACAGCCTTATCCAGGCCGGCGGTTTGATATTATAAAACCCAGACAGAAACCAACAGAGCGTTAGAAAGAATGACTAACCGCAGTACGTGAGGGGCGAAGGCTGTGTGCTGGATAAACTTTGGGCACCCTTTTGTCTGCCCCTGTGGTCTGGACTGATTACATTTTCTCATTCTCCGTTTTGTTCATGCTCATTTGTACCTTTTCTAAGATGAGGCCTGCTTGGTTTGACGTGTCTGGCCGCAGTGAGGAAGACTCTTATTTAAAGTGAAGCAGAAAAAGAGCAACACTAAAACGCGGTGACCTGGTTTCAGCTGCAGCAGTGGATTTATAGTAATGCAATCAATGCAAAATTTGATGTATTTCTTATGTCACCTTCAGAAGATCCATTGCTTGTATGCATGTGTGCACATGTGACTGCCTGTGTAATTCCATGGAGATGTCTGTACATATCTAGCAGCACGTGCACTCGTCTGAAGATAAATGTATTTAGTTATGTACTGCCCATACACATTCAGAGGATGGCAGAGAACAAGAATTCTCATGTCTTCTTTGCTGCTTGACAAAAAATTCTTATTCTTTTAGTCTTAAATAGCTAATTTTACATTATGTTCACGGGGCTGGAAATGTGCTTTAGCAATTAAAGTTTTATGACCTGCTAAGGGCACAAAAGCAGCTCCTGAATTAGCATGCCCAACGCCAAATCAAGATAGCTGCTACTGGTAAGTCGAGCACTTGGTGTTGTGTAAACCTTGTGTCATTTAGGCAAAGCTGCGAGAGGAATTCGATTAGATGCAGGAATCATAAACCTGAGTGCTCCTGGGCGTGTAAATCAGATTCATACTTTGTCACACCTCTAGATGGCAGTGCAGGAATTTCCTTCCATTTAAACATGTCACTGGCACGAGCCAGACACGTTTACATTATGGAATACGTGAAATCCTTTGAAAGGGTGTGAGCTGAGGAATACGATGGGGCGTGTGACACCTTTTTGGTCACAGTCTCTGGGGTGAGCTGTGTATTTTGGTTGGCACTGAGCCCTGGTGATGTGAGTCCTGTAGGTAGAGTACAGGTAGGTGAAGAAGCTGAAGACAGGAATGTACAGTACCAATAGGGCCCGGTCAATTCAGCCCAATAGTTGCAGGTCTACCCTATCACCTATTTATTCATATATTTATTCAATACTTATCTAATTACATTAGATCTAGCCTCATTCTGAAAAACAAGTTTTTTAAGCCACAAGTAAGTACCATGCCATAGCTTATGTACAGATAAAGCAGACAGATTAAAGAGAATCAGGCTTTAGCTAAGAGATACAGGTATTTATAAAAGCTGATTGTTTATTGCAATATTTTTATTCATTACGAAAGCCTATTTGTCTGAGTGTTTCAATTTTACTTCACATTCAAACCATGGTGAAACCATTTCCTTTCTGGATAATGTTTATACAGCAAGTATCTTTTCTGCCAGCAGGGTTTCTGTAGGAGGAAAATTCAGTGAGGGACAGGAAGAAACAGCGTGGTTGAGTACAACACAGGAAATAAAAATACTGTACGAGTGGGCAGGAGCCATTAGAAACCCAATTGAAGGCTTTGTACTGGGCTCTTTTAGGTCTGCTGGTAACAGAGCTAATGCACTGGATTTCTGTTGCCTATGCAAAGGCCACCATACTGCAGAGAGGTGCTGTCGCAGGCACACCTGGGATGTGCCAAATAACTGTGTAGTTTAACGTCCACAAACCTTCAAACAAAATAAAATGAGCCCTCGTCTGTAGCAAAAGCAAACCAATTGCGCAGCAAGGCTATACAACAGGACCCACTGTGGAATAAAACAGTTAACAAGCTGTGTTATTAAACAACAGGCAGCATTAATTTATGTTTTAATGCAGAGCTTTATCACTGTAGCACTGGTGTTGAATTTGTAATTATTACTGATCACACCTGTATTTTATCAGAAAAATTAGGTTCAGCTGGCAGTGTGGTAATGATGCCATCTATGTGACTGACTGGCAGCTGTATGCAGATCTCTAAAGGACTTGTTTAAAGGATTCAAAAATGTTTTTATTTGGATCGAAACTGGCCTTGGCATTAAAACAGGTCTATTATAATAGATAGGTAGCACTGTATGTGCCTGTGCACTACAAATGTGTATATTCTTAGCACATTTGTGTATGAGAAATTCGAAAAGTTTGCCAAGGAAAGGTAATTACCCTCAATGTACCAAAACAAAATGAGTTTTAACAAGGGAGAGCAGTTGCTGTAAAGACTATCATTTTAAAAATATCCAAAGTGCCTCATCATTCCGAGATGACCTCATCACATGTAGGTCACAAAAAAAAAAGGAAAGGACAAGCAGACAGCCCAGGGGAGCCTGCTCGTACCCGCGGTGGCCATTTGGCATGCACTTAAATTAAAGCAGCAGAGCAGGACTGCCGCTGCGCGCAGTCAGGCGTCTGATCTCACGGAACACGGGGAGCTGCGGCGTTCCGCCCTCCGCCACCCTGCTGCGGATTTACTCTGCACATCACATGCAGCGCGACCCCTGCCGTCTGCAAGGCTGCAGGATTACAACACTGCCGCAGAGGAGCGCACCCCTGTGTGCGCGTGCGTGTGTGTGTGAGTGTGAGTGTGTGTGTGTGAGTGTGTGTGCGTGTGTGTGTGTGTGTGTGTGAGTGTGTGCGTGTGTGAGTGTGTGTGCGTGTGTGCGTGTGTGTGTGTGTGTGTGAGTGTGTGTGCATAAGAGAGAGAGAGAGGGAGAGAGACTGCATATGATTTGTTGCTAAGGGTCCTGGGATTGATTAAATTGCACAATTTTGTGTGAGGAAATGGTTTCTGAAAAACAAGATTAGTGGCTGCACTTTAAGCTGGTGCACTGACTGACTCCATTACCTGTGCAACACATTCCTTTCAAATCATGTTTTGTGCATCATTTCAAAGTGGTGGAAAGAGCCTCTGTTTATCATGTAACAGCATAATATCCTGCTCAGCTAACTGAGAGAGTGGAAAGGCTATGGCCAGGAGTTGACAGTGGCAGGATTAGAATATGTTCTGGTATTCATACAGACGATGGACACTTACGTGGGTTTGGAAGCCTCTGCCTGGTCAGTCTGGAGCTTCTGTCCACCCTCCACCTCCATCGTACAGTAAACTATGCGGTTGGGAGCCAAAGACTTTAATCCTTGCACCTCCATAATCACAACCTGGGACAGAACAAAAAGAACCAAATACCCACCCCAGCTGTCAATCACAGTGTACCATGCCCCAAACACAGCCCTGTTTCTCAGGTCCATTACCAAAGGCCATAACGTAATAGCAATCTCTGCACATCACTTTGTATTCTAGCCAAGCCAGGCTCAAATAGATATATTGGACAGCTTGGGGAGTAAATATCCCTTAAATTCACATAAGGGAAACTGTAAGAAATCCTTTTTGAATCTGTATTCACCAAAGCTATCCATCCTGGGATGGGGTTACACTCTCTTAATGGAATTTGTCAGAAATGATCTATGCATGATTTCAGTAGTACAGGTTCTTTGCAATTTGCAGCTATATAGTCATGTGATACACTTGACTCCAGTGTGAGGTCATTTCTTTTCATCAGCTTTGCAGTTTCGTATGTCAAATCACAGACATATGGAAGTGCGCTGATAATATTAGTTACAGACCAGCTTAGTCCACTAGTGTCATGCTCTAAACAGATAATAAAGAAGCTCTGAATATATAACTAATATATTTATTATTTACTAATTTATTCTTCAGAAAGTCCACCGTAATCATTTAATGTGCAACTTTCATTATACATCAGGTTGATCGGCGCCCCTGCATCTGTGTCTATTGATTGGGTCAAACGTTTAACAAAATTAACATAAAATCTATATTCATTGAATTGCAAATCAGCAGTTGTGGTATGTTAAAACATAAAATGGTTAACAAAATGGCACCAGATAGCACAATAAATTGTGTCCTAAACTGAAGCACATAAACTACACCTCCAGGGACTCTTTTTTACTTTGCGGCTAAAAATATATCCAGACTGCTACGAGCAGAGGAGCGGGGGATAAGACCAGGGAAAGATAATTTAGCAAAGCTTTGGCTGTTTGCACTTCACCTGACAGGGAAAACCATAAGATGAAGTGCTCACTGTTTAAATAAATTCAGTCCAATCCCCGAAATTCAGAGGACACACTATCATCATTGTTATTTATGTCCCTAGCAGATGTCCAGACAAAATAACACTGCTTACATTGAACACATCCTCCATTTATACAGCTTGATATATGGCAAAGAAACATATTAGTAACATTCTATTATCAAGGGTACAAAAATAATGCTCCACCTGGGATTTAAACCTGCAACATTCTGGTGACAAGAAGGACTGCCTAATCACTTTCCATGCTGTCAGCCATGATGAGCAATGAGGTTACCGTACCTCCAGAGTGAAGGAGAGCACGACATCAGACTTTGAGAGCTGGTTCTCGTCCTCCTGTCCCATGTCGATGATGGAGGTGTTGTGGCCTCTCTTCTGCAGCTTCTGCAGTTTGAAGTCTCCACCCTTGGACACTGGCATGCTCTCCAAGTTGGCCATCAGCAGGTTGACTGAGGACTTGAGCTCCTCGATATACATGGCTTCCATTTCTTTGGACACAAATTTAGGAAACTTGCCCCCCTTTGCAAAAAGAAGAAATAAAGGCACATTTGGTACTCAACATAGACAAGACGGTTTATTATACCACAAGTTGCATAACAACTCCAGGAAATCAGGAGGATAATTTAAAATGAATGTGTTTATTTCTTTAGTAAATGTCCTCAGGGCAACTTACAAAGCATATTTTATTATATTTTTTATTTATGCAAATATATTTACTCAAGGAATTCGGGCTTGCCTGGGGGTATAACAGCAGGGTCTAACATAGGAGGCAGACTTTTGACAGCTGAAGGGATCCACAAAAAGACTGTGATGCTTTTGTGTCAGTGAAACCATTGCAAGAAGGTACGAGTAAAAAAAATGTAATGATGTAATGATGTGTTTGATTCATAAAAATGATAGCAAATTACCACTACAAAACGCATGTTTTTTTTTTGGACAACCTGCAATCCGGTCATAATGCAGAACTTCTGAACAAGGGTTGACACATAACACAAGTTATTTGCCATTACACGCAAGACATATTTACTTCATTACATTGATTACTTTATTACAAGAGGACACTGAACTTGTCCCTGTAAGTTTGTACTGCTATAATGTAGTAAGCAGGCTATATAATTATAAGGACACAAACTTGTAAACTGCACTCGCTGTTTGGGTGTGGTTGTGCTGTTACTTAATTTGCATCATTCCTTCAATGAATCAGTGCAATCGTCTGCAGCTGTCCGGATATCAACAGCACAAACCGCATTCAGTTTAAAGTGGATCTTCCTTTTTATTCTTTACCAACAATAGTAGAGCCAAGCTTTGAAAACCTTGCATCTGTGTAATTAAGTAATTAATATGAATACAGTAGGCCTACAGCGGACAATGAAGCAAAAACAAAAGCAAAAAATGTAAATTCATTTAAATATAGAAAAAAACCATCCATGTGGGTTTTAAATAAAAGCCTCTGAAGCCTTTTCACACATTTTAATTCCCCAGTCTATATAATATGCAGTAGCTGCGTTGTTTTTCTAAATTTTTCTATTTAAAAATGGACTAAGAAAAGTGCAGCAGAGACGTCGCCATCAGGCATTGTTTGTGGTGGATGATGAAAATGTGTGGTGGATGATGAAAAACGTACTCTAGCAATCTGTTCGGCCATCTGAAGTCGTCCATCCAGCTCTCTTCTGATCTGGGCTGCCTGTTCGTCTGGGTTATCCAGCTGAAAGTCAACAGGACAGGCATGGCTACACGAGTGTTGCATTTTCCCTGTAAGACGTCGATAATTTTGGCTGATTGACAATCGATAATAATTTGTTGTTTGGGTAGCATCTGTGCATTCCAATATTGCAACCACGTTGATCTAAATCACTGCACGAAATTGCAGTGCACACTAAACACAAATTTGCGAATGTGGTCTCAGATTTATTTTCACCTATTCCGCCAGATCAGGTCAAAGTACCTTTTTATAAAATAAAAAAGCCTCATGGAAGAATTGTGCAATTATACTCCGCAAAACAACAATTTATGAAAAAATGTATATTTGTTGGATTACCTGTACAATAGTTACATATGCGTAGTCTCACTAGGCATCAGATGCATAGCACAAATAACTTTAATTGGGAATCGAGTGGCATTCCGTAATTTGTCAAGATGCTTACAATCAGACAGATGGAGAAAATAGATCTGTTTCCAGGACTGTGGTTGTATAGGAGATTGGAACAATGAAAGCAAATTACAACAGGTATGGATTCAATCATAACTTGCAATATTCAAGCACCACACATACAAGGTCATGCTTTAAGAGTGGCGCTCCATCAAATGTAAAGCCTTTAAGAGGTAAATACTATTGGCTCAAACTGCTAACACTGGTATTTAGAAAGCCAGCTCAATCAGAATTAAACATACGAAACAAGCAGACATTTCACGTAAGTTAATCTTCTTCTTCACTGTTGGAACACATAACTCTAAATTACATCTGTTGAAGCAGGAGTATGTAGGAACCACTCTCTGGCTGTTTAAGGTACCTTATCAAGTAGCTGAAGAAGATTTATGGCAGTCTGTGACATTAAGAGTGGAGGGACTGAGGCTATGAGGCCTGGCTTGAGCTACGTACTTAAACACACATTAAATCACAAGACAATCGCTTTGATTTCTTTCTTAGCTCAAAAGCTGCAAGGCACTGTAAAACCAGGGAAAGCCACAGAAAATGCAATAAATAAGATGAAACGCATCAGTTTAAAGCAATATTATGGAATGATCTGATGAGGTACGAGCACATCTTTTACCCTGTTCCTGTAAATGGGTGGATGAATTCTGTAAGTCACACCCTGTATGCTGACTGTATGCTGCTGCTAAGGGAGCACTAAGATAGCAGGGCTATGGCTTGTTTGATCGCCAGTGAGCATCACGGTTGGTTAGCTCACCATCTGCACTCATGGAAGGCAGTAGTGTCGCAGTGTCCCCTTTCCTGTCACCAGCTGTCCCTGTTAGATCTGACCTAACTATGAACACTTTCTATACCCCCACACACACACACGCACACACACACATGAACAAACACAAGAAAGTCACACTTGTCCTTCAAAATCACAACCAGTGAGCCAAATTGAACCTCCTTTCCCACTCTTAAAAGTCAATTCAGTCCATCAACCAAATATGGCTGACAATCTCATGTTAGCAGGTCTACTCCCCCTGGGACTTTCACTCTGAGTGATGGTTTAATACTGGATTCCTACAGTGGCAGGGATAAGCACACAGAGAAGCAGATTACAGAAGAGAGGTAGAAAAGATGCGAGGAAGAGCCATGTCGAAAACCCTGTTTCTCTTAGTCTTCCTCTCTGTTCACATACAGTTTCCAGTGGTCTTTACACTTTGTTTCCAATAAATTCAGCCTGTACTCTAAAACTAAAACACATATGCTCTCATTTCCACATTTTCACTGTCTATGAACAGGATTATAGAAGGATATCTCTCTGTCTCAAAAACACACACACACACACACACACACACAGTCCCAACGGTATTGCAATCACTTACTCCCATCATACTGTATCTATTCTAGCCAGGAATTCTGGCTAACAGAACTGCAGGTCTCCCCAGCAAATCCTCCAGCTCTAAATCTCATCGAAAGACATTGAGCTGCGGTACATTCCTTGACCATTTTCCACTATAATGACACTCACTGAGAAGCCAGCGAAATTACATCATGAGTGGCCATTATGATTGGCTGTGCTCAAGAGGAGTATTGATAAAACAAGTGAGGCATGCTCATCCTCATCTTGGTTAATCTGCTGAGTGCACGCAGAGACATGTGAGGTGTTGAGCAACTGGGGAAACCTTCTCATTGTTATTTAACACAGTAATGAGAGGGCAACACTATGTCACTGCCACTGCGACAGATACAGTGTAATCAGATTTCGTGTAAGCAAGGCTCAAACTAATTAGATTCATTAAATCTGGCTAATCTCTCCTGGCGAAGGCAGAGCTGTCGGCCTGACGCAGCCCCTGTGAAACCCATCAGTTGCTCAGGGACCCCATCCCCGTGAGTCACATGAGCACCGTGTCACTGTTCATGGCCAGAGCTGTCTGGCCAGCCATTAACACTGTTCAACGAGTCTCCTAATGCGGTAACAGTGGTGCGGTCGCTGTTGCAATGGGCCACAAACCAGCGTTAAGTACCCTTCACTTAGTGAACTTCTGGGCCTGGTTGTGTTTATTGGGACTTAACCACAAGAGGTGGAGAAAGTGGATGCATGCAGAAATCTATTTGCACAATATTTACTCTGTTCAATGAGGTGTCAGAGAGAGCAGAGACACTGCAGAGAATGTAATTGGAGTGGGTGTAGGTGCTGTTTGATACAGGCACAGGAAGTGCCATGCAGTCAAACTAAAAAAAAGATATCCTCGCCTCTCTCTCCCCTCTCTATCATCCACATTGTTAGCTGTAGATTAAAGAAAATGAGTCATTACTGATTTTAATAAATCCTGTTCCAAACCGTCATGCGTATTCGGTCCATTCACAAAAGATGTCCTATGTTTGGCATTAAATGGAACATTCTAGATGTGGGTCATGCTGATTTCCCAGCATGCTATTGTGCAAGCTTTCATCTTCTAGTGATGGTTCCTAATGGTTCCTCCTGAGCATTGCACATCATTGCCACTATGTACTTTCCTCTTTCAGGGAAACAAAGACACTGAGCTTTACCAGTGTGATACAGTTCACTTGTCAACTAATTTGGCAACTTCTGGTCACCCTGCCATTCCTGTCAGCCTGAGCCATGTGATCAAACTCGTCTCCTTCAATGGGAGAATAAGCTCAAAATCCGCCAGTTCAGTCTGCACAAGGTTGGATATGATCTAATGACAGTACCATGACAGAGGCTGGCATACACGTGCCAGTCTGTTGCCAGCTGCCAAACCTCTTTGTGGGCTTTCTCTTTCAGGCAGTATATGACCCATGCAGGGTTTTACCAGGTCAGTAGGACACAGCCTCAGTACACTGAAACCCATTTCATGCCTGCAATAACTACTCGTTCTTTGGGGAGTTCAGCAATCACCAAAATTTGCTTCTCAAACAGTGTTTCTGAAGAAGAAAAGTAGAAATTATTTGCAAGTCAACGGATAAATGTTGATCAAATCTGCATGTCAGTTATAGTCAGGTGGTGCTGTATCACAAAAGACCACAGTTCTCACCCTCACCTGACAGGCGTGTACAATCTGAAACAGAACCCAAAGCTAATACTGAACTCCAGTACAGAATACAGTCAATAACAGACAAGAAGAGATGCAATTAGTCCAGCCTTGTTCCCAGCGTGCATCTAATTGCCTTTTGGCTCTGGAACAAATCAATATCTGAAGAATAAGTAAGATGAAATTAGTCATAATCTGCACTGAAACATTGCCTGGCGACACTGGAGAGAAAAAAAGAAAAGAAAAGAAAAAGGTGCTCTACAGCTCCCAACATCTGTTAGCCTACTTTCTGCCTGGGAGTAACAAAATGCAGAAACTTTTGCGAGTATTCTCACATAAATAATGCATGCAGAGACTAGTGCATGTCAGTAATTTACAGTTGCTGAAATAGCAGAGAGGACAGCAGACAGAAAAATCCCTCTGCACTCATTTATCTTATCGTGGCATTAGAATGTTTCCCGACCCCCCAGACAATAGTACCCCAGAGCAGTGTTGCGTTTAAATTAGGCTCCATCACTGCCACCGTAAGTCCCATAAGGCATGAGGGATGAGGCAAAACAAGAGGACAGTCTTGGAAAGAACTGATGTTGGGTTATGCTGTGGGCCACTCCCTGCATTCAAGAAAGATATGAAGATTTTCCATGCAAAAGCCTGCAGTACAGCATTGCTTATTAAAAAAAAAAAGATAATCTTGTGAAAGCAAAAGCACTGTCAAGTTGAAAAAAGTAAGCTCTCCCAAAGCATGTCTGGCAAATACCAACTGCTGAAAAAAAGCTATAATAGTGTACCTTAGCTGTAAGGCCTGGTCTAGCAGAAAGAAAAGCAGGTTGATTTTGATTGGACAGAGTATTAGAGGTCTGCTATATTGATCTTCCCTGTAGTAGCATAAGGCATCTCCAGTATGGGACTAAGAGAGGCTTCCTGCACTATTTAAAAGAAGGGCAGCAGTTCTGGCAGGCTGAGGGCTGTATCCTAAATAATTAAAAACCCATTTATAGTTCACATAGAGAGGTTGCAGCCACCTGAGATTATCATAAAAAAACAACAACATCAAGAGTAGGGGGTGAATGAATAAATAAAGTGTGTCCAGTGGATGGGCTTCCGGGCTTGAAGTCCAAGGTCAGGGCAGAATGAAAATGACGGGCTTGTGCTGTATAAAACTATATTTTTTATATCTATCTATATATATATAAACTGTTAAAAAAGTTAATAGTATAAAAAGTTAACTTTTTTAACAGTTTTAAAGTTAAAAGTTGAAAGGGACAGTGCACTCTGCACACAGATGTCTTTGTTTCTGACCATAAAGTTTCCTGACAACCCAAGAACAGAGAACCCTGCGTTTCTGACAAGAGAGTTCTGAATCAACCAAAGAATAGAGAACCCAGCATTTCTGACTGTCAAGTTCCATTAGAACCCAAGAATATGGATCTGTACCATGACATCATTGTAGCTGCAGACTGGACAGTGTCCAGGGCTTTGGATTTACTTAAAGGAAAATGAATGAAGGACTGATGACAAAATTGAGCTCACTGAAAGTGCAAGAAAATTACAGTAGAATGAGTTTGTAGTAGTGTGCGAAAACCCTGGCTTTCAAAAGAGTAGTGCAATGTACAGCATGTTCATACAGCACTTTCAAGCAGACACTCAAGGAAGGAATCAGTTACTGCAGTGACAAAATTTATTTGACTTTATATAAATATTCTGAGGCCTCATTTTTATGCTTGCATACTCTCGTCACTTTTCAAGGATTTTTGAAGGCATCCGGGGGAAAATTAAAAATAAAGTTAGGCCGACATTAAAGATGGTCCACCTTTGAGCTAGAGGCAAAGTTTAATTTTATCCCTCCTATCTCCACAAATCAAGAAGAAGCATTAGTGGGTAGCAGTCCTTGAATTATTTAGTTTTAATGTTCGATGATGACTAACTGAGAAATTGTCTGAACCAGAAAAAGGGCTGTCATCTTACTAAATTTACCCATTGAAATGACACCGCGGTGCAATAAAAACAATTGAAGTTTGAAGCTGTGAAGGCATAGCTTTCACTACAGACAGACGGGGCTTTGCATGCAATGAAATATGTGTGTGGGTATGTTTTTTCTGGATATATTCATTTAATTTATAAAATGTTTATATAACAATCAAGACTGGTCTTGAGAATGATGGTGTGCACATTCGCCAACTGGGAAATAGACTGAGAGTTCCTCACATGAGGACTCACAAGCCCGATTCTTAACGTCTTGTCTCAAACTTCCCAAGATCTTGTGGAAACATGACAGTTCAAAAAGGATTGTGGTTTTATAATAATTTTTTATAATATTTTTTATTAATATTTATAATAAAATATCTGAATGTATTGGTAACATATAGAGCAAATAAACAATCTTATGTTTTCTTTCTTAATTGTTGCTTTAAAAAAAAAAGTTAAACTTTAAAAATTGACTATCCAAATCAGAATCGACTATTTTGGCTTCAAAAAAACCATAAGAATTAATGACCGGTGAACCCCTAATAAGTATATAAATACAGTATATACTCTATAATGTTTGGGAGCAGGACAAACCACAACAGTTGATGACTGTGATGAAATAATTCTTACCATGAAGAAAAGCCCCCAAACACATGTCCTATTGGATCTTTGTCAGTTCCACTTAGCCTCCACACTTTGCTCTCTTCTTTGCCATCACTTTGCCATACAAGTGAATCTTGGTCTCATTTGTCCACAATACCTTTTTCCAGAACTCTGCAGGCTCTTTTAGGTACTTCTTAGCAAACTAACTTGGCCATCCTGTTTTTACAGAGAGCTAGTTGTTTGCATCTTGCAGTGCACCCTTTGTAGTCCTGTTCATTAAGCCTACCGCAGACAGTAGTAACTGACACATCCATGCCTGCTTACAGAAGAGTGTTTCTGATCTGTCAGTCAGGTGTTTCTTTATTATGGTGAGAATTTTTCAGTAATAGAGTTCTTCCTTAGCCTACCAGGCCCTTTACGATTACTGAGGTCACCAGTGCTCTTTTTCTTCTTAATGATGTTCCAAATGGTTGATTTTGGTAAGCCACTTCGCCTATGCCTTTGACTGCATATTTCTCAGCCTCATAATGGCCTCCTTGACTTTCATTGGTACAACTCAGGTCCTTATGCTGACAAACACCAATACCAGACTCGAAAGACAATCAAAAGCCTAGAATCAAGATTAGATACTGAGAGCTCTCTTATACTTGCACTAAAGAAGCACTTTGATACACCTGACTATTCAGAAACACCTGCGAAGCCATTTGTCCCAAACATTATGGTGTCCTGAAATGAGGGGGGGGGGGGGGGGGGCTATGTATAAAAAATGTTGTAATTTCTATATGGTGAAACCAAAATGTTTTAAAATACCCTTTAATAAAAATTGAGAATCTGTGGTTTAAGCACACTTTGCTTTGTTAGATTTTTTTTTGTAAATTTAAATTGTGAAGTACAGAGCCAAATCAAGTAAATTGGTCATTTTTAATCCTTTTGGTTTTGGTTTCGTGAGGTTTTAATAAACAGAGAGCAGCCATCTGGTTTCCCCAAAAAAATAAAACGCTGCAAAAGAGATTCTAGGTTCTGCAGGAAACATCAAGCTGAGAACATTTACACTTCAGTGGCCGGTGCCTGCAGCAAGAGAAAGGCATCACAATGGCATCATTGTGAAATCGTTTTGTGTGAGCCGGGGACAGAATGCCCCCCAGCGAGGACAGGGTTGTCGGCTGAGACTGTTTTATAGGGACAGTAACGTGCCGAGTGTCCCGTGCGTCACGTGACCGCTCTCCTGGGTCTGCAACACACGTCCTCGGGCCTCACCACAAGCTGCAACAGACTGTCAGACACAGTTTCATTCATCACACAGTTTCTCCCCTTTCGGTACTGCAGAGCTGCTCAACATACAGATGCAGAAGAAACTTGGTGACGGAAATGTAACTGGCCATTGATGGTAGGATGGTAAGTCATCTAGGTAGCTAGCATGTACTATTAACATAGCAGTAATGCACCAAGTTATGGTATTAAGGAGACAAGTACTGATTTTATGACTTCCCATCCAGCTCATCTGCAGTGTAGGCCTAGTAGTAGGGCACAAGAATGAAATAGCCACTATATTCTTACAACATCCATACTTTTCAGGAGTCAGTACTATACATTAGTATATAAATGAAAAATAGGAAAGCAGCGAGTAAGTACATTTTAAAGAATAGCACGGCTATTGATTGTGCCCAGCATGTCTGATTCAATGCCTCAAACGTGTTTCTGACCATTCTGTTTTAACCCTGTTGGGAAAATTTGCATTCAGAGATCAATTTCAATGCTGCCAGAGACAGGAAATGGTCCATCTCCCTGTGTCTGATGTTGCATTGCTGCAAGAGCCTGTTTTATGTTTCGTAAACATAACAAAATTTTCTCTTTTGTTTTTTTCAATATGCGTAATGGAAAACTCTACATTTTCAGAGAGCAGTTACAGTATAGTCATGCAAGTACTCATAGTGCAGTGTTACTTATACTCTCAGCAGAAGGACCCGTAGTAGCCTAACCCCAGACAAACTGTGTGGAACTTTACTCTTTCACAGTATAAATCATAATCATTAATACTAAATGAGCATTATAACTAATCTAGGACTTTGTACTGTCAATGTAGAAATAAAATGCTGTTTTACTTGAATGTCTTCTGTCAAATAAATGGAATAGAAATGCCACCAAGGGTAAGAACAACAGCAATAATAATAAATTAATCCGGCCTTCCGCCTCGTGAACATGCCGAAGACAGGGAGCCACCTGAACTGAAGAGCTCGGAGCCAAGGAGCAATCTGGTGTTGGGCTATTAATAGTGCGGCCATGTGATGAGTACACCAGGGCACACAGCTGTCTCCCGTAACCTGGCAGGCTTTGCCCGCAGCACAGACTACACACTGGCAGGTCACCCCCCCCCCCCCCCCCCCCCCCCCCGCACCCCCCACCGCCTGGAGGTGCGGCAGAAGTTTCATTAGCCATTCAATCAAATGGCTCTGTATGTGCCAGGAGGGTGGAGTCACATGATGTCACTGCACATTTCACACCTCCTGCTCAGTCAATCAGTCAGATAGTTAGGCATCTACCTCCCCCAGGTCTTTCTCTAGTGTATTCCAAATCTAACCAAGTTCATACACTCACACACTCAATGGTACTCACCAGTATGCTTGGCAGTGTGTACTACTGTAAGTACACGTGGATACAGAATGCTGGGAGTATTCTGAAACAGTCTTCTGCTATCTGAACTCTGCGGCACACAGCAGAATTGTGCTCAGAATGTAAATATTTCAGAGGCCAGTCTGGGCTCACTGAATTTTTAATCCTGTTTTCCCGAATGGAAAGACGCTAATGCCACATCCTTGAGTGCTTTTCTGAGTTATCACGCAAAAAACTGTGACTGATAAAATAAAGACCCTCTGGAAGATTTCCTCCATCCATTATGCTTTTTGAATCCAGGCCATGTGAGTATATATGGAAAAGCAACTAGCGTCTAAGTAGTGTATACAGTACACTGAATAGCTATATTTAACCATTTACATCAACTCTGGGGCTCCAGTTCGCTCCCATGAAAATAATTCTGCTTGCAATCTCCTTTATGAGGTTTCAGCAGAGAAATCTGGATGCAAATTTAAAATAATGCTCGAGTTCAGAAGTATAAATGGTGATTTATCCGTGCTCTTTTAAGAGCTATGCACGTCTGCAATGCAGCAGCTTTGCTTTAATAGCTTCGCTGGTTCAATCCCTATGTTCGTCATGCCTAGTACTTAAAATGGACCCGAGATGGGCTGGGGAAACGGCCGATGACATCATGAGCTGTTCGGTGGGGGGTGGGGGGGGGGGGGGGAGGGGGCGAGCCATAAGCTGCTGATTGCAGGGACCTGCAGAAATGTCCTCAACAATCACTGTCAGAAGTGTTCCTGTCAGCACAGCTTAAAGTGAGAAGGGGGCTCTATCGGTGTGCTTGCTAGTGAGGGGCGAGCACGGCTCCACGAACCCCATAATGGATTAAGCTTGCAAATATCTGCTGTCAACCACTGACTCATAACATCAATGGCTCTTCTGAACCAATCAGAACACCTTCCTGTTCATATTAAGACACTATCATTTGTTTTCAATGAGTCACTGGTAACATATGACGCTCCAGTCATATTATAAAACAGAGTGAGACCAAGAAGGATCATCTGAGGGTGTTAAAATAAAAAGCTAAATATTTATGCTTATGGGATATGATACATACTTTACTTATCTGTATCCATCTGTATTGTTTTTGTATTTGTACGCAGGGGTTATTTGCACCTTTTGATAGGGTGTGACAGTGCTTCAGCCTATGATGGGACCTAATATAGGCATTTTACTAAAACACCTCCAGCAACAGCACCATGTGTTGATTTCAGAAAAAAACAGCGACAGCATATCTAAATTGAATTTACTTCCCGCGATTGATTAGGAGACAAACTGATTTAATTATGTGAATACCAATTACACTGTCTGTCCATAATGTATTCGTAGTGAACTAGCTGATGCAGGAGCAAGCTGGGTTTCTGCAAACTGTTTACAGTTGCCATGGCAGCACAGAACTGATACAGTCAACCAGTGGGGAACATTTGTGACCAACAAGAGGCAGATTTTCTCCATGTTCACTACAAACCCTGTCCATCTTACAGTGTCCAAAGCAAGAAACCATGCAGTTCAATCAGCAAGGTGGCAGCTGCCCTGACGATGAAACTCAGAGTTTAAGAGTGGCTACGAGGCTTTGTGACATTATATGGACATGTATGACAAATTCATGTATGACAGTAAGGCACTTTATGTGACCATTGTCATACTGACTTTAGGAGCATATTCAATAATTATAAAAACATTCTAAAAGTTCTTTTTTTAGGATCAGGTACAAAATGTATATACATATATATATATATATATATATACAGTATATTTCTTCACAAGGATGCATTTTTCATGCATGCCCATGCTAACAGTTAAATTCTTAATTCAGATAGAATAATTTATGGTGGGGAGAGCATGTGGTACAGTTCATAGGACGACCGAATCTAAACCCATATAAAAATCCTGCTGTGCGGCCTGGGGCTTGATCCTTTATCACAGCGCGTTCTGTACTGCGATCCCATCTCTATCTGTGACCCTCTCAGCTCCGCCTGCTCTGAATAAAGTCATAAAAATACAATAAGAAGGACAGACTATCTGGTCTCCTATTTATTTTATTATTTTTTTAAAAAGGAAAGTAATTTATGGTAACACTGTAATCACAACTTTCAATTATGTCATAGACAAGAACTCTTCAACGGCCAATGAATTCAAGCCAAGAAAGAAACTGTGAGCAGTGAGAAGTGCTCAATAGGCATTTACTGGAATTATTATTTTAACAAAAAATACCATTCACAAGAGGCAGGTGCACGCTCAACCATGTTGTGGTTGCTGATGCCAGTTCATCATAAGGAATAAAGGGCTGAGGGAGTAGAAGACAAGTACAATGAGCAGCCAATAAAATCGCAAACAGCTTGGGGAGAAAAATGATTCAAATACCAGGAAAAAGCCTTGACAGCATACCAGAGCACTCAGCAGTTATCCCTGCTGTCTGTTCAAAAATTCCCACAATGCAATGAAAAACACATCGATTTAGATTAAAGAATGTCTGAATGCACAATCATGGAATGGAACACAAGAATGAAACACAGTTTCCTTGTGTTTACAAACTAAGAGTAAAAAAAAATTGAAAGTATACCCCACATTTTAGCCAGTGAATAAATATGGTTTCAATCTTTTTTGGTGTGATTGTAACTTAGCAGTTACACCAGCTGGCTGTGTAATTTGTTAAATTGCTCGGTGTGTATATATGCGTGTGAATATGCATGTGTGCCTGCATTCGGGTGTGTGTGTGTGTGTGTGTGTGTGTGTTGGGAGAATAACAGCCATACACACGGCATGCCTCTACAGCAGGGTAGTCCAGCCCAGTTCCTGATGATCTACTGTCCTCTAGGTTTTCATTACAACCATAATTTGGCACACCTGATTCTACTAATTAGAGGCTAAACAAGATCTCTAGCTGTTGAATGAGGTGTGCTTTAAGGTTGGAGTGAAAACCTACAGGACGGTAGATCTCCAGGAACAGGGTTGGGCAGTCCTGCTCTACAGTGTCCTCCAGGCCTCTCTGTCCATTGCACCAATAACGAGACACAACAAACTACAGTTTACACAGCCCGGATGATGTGCAATATAATATTCTCTCAATCATGCAAGCAAATTTGCATAAAATGTTAAAGTAAAAACATAGTTAAAATATGACCATGATGACACGTTATTAAACATTGAGAGAATGATCCCGGTCAGAATATCAGCCATTTGAAATATAGTGATGAGTCATTAGCTCCTGCTAAATTACACGGTGCGAGGCCTTTGTGTGCTGCAGACCCAAACACAGAGATATTGGCCATGCGGGTGCCCAAGGTCAGGAAGGCATGCTCATTCAAAGTCAGGAACAGCAGGAGCCGGGTTCACACTGTTTCTTTTCAGCACCAGATGCCTCCCAGATAAAGCTGTGAAAGGCAAGGCTAGGCCAAATCCTGACTCTGCTTGGAATCATTTGTCATGGGGAGCTTTGTTTCATTCAATTAATTGCATTTGGGGAGTTTATGGAATTAGAAAAATGGTTTTGACAGTGCATTTTGCATTGCATTATTTTTATGGTGAGCAGCTCTTATCCTGGGTGACCTCACCAGCTGACTTGTTATGTTACAAGTATTCGTTCACAAAGACAGATTTTGACTGAAGCGCTTCCGGTTGAGTACATGGTCCAGGGTACCACAGCGGTACCCATCTGCCAATCGGTTCTGTGACCTTTGGGCTCAGGTCCTGAGCAACTACACCACACTTACACTTAGGGCTACATCTGTTCTGGTTAATCATGAATTACTGCAATTCATTCTGGTTACCAAAGGCATAAACACTGAATTTACATGCTAGTACCAAGCTCGTTAATGCATTAACTGACGAGCAAATGCAATGTCTCTCAGCTCCAGCCTGCGCCATGCCCAGAATTTTAATAAAGCACAAAGTCCTCGAGGAATACATTCCGACAGCTCTCTGTTTGAGCAGCGTAACGTGAAGTCCTCTCATCTCCTTGTGTTAAACACAGGCAAAGTTCTCACTAATTACTACAGACTATCCCACAGTGTGAAAGTCCGCTTAGTTATTTTTCATAACCTAAAATTACGGACTTCTCCAAAAAGGTATCATTTTGTGAAGAAGCAGAACCAGTATTTGTATTGTCTTAAAGTTTATTTTAAAGTTAAAAGCTGAGTTTAAAAGGCTGCTGGGTGGCTAATCTCTTCACACATGCACAGATATAGGTTCATATTGAAACGGCCACAGATTATTTAAGACGCATGATATGCAACCAGTATTAACTTCCTTGACCACAAACAGTTCTGTCCCTGGCAGACTCAAAATGAGTGTGAGATGGGGAGTTCCTGCGCAGTGGTGGTAACCACCCCAGGGGGCCTCACCTGACAGGCATTGTAGAGAAGCTGGTGCTCAAACTTCTTGATGCCCAGGATCTGTTGGAACATCTCGTACAGCTGGTCCTTGCTGAGGATGAGCTCGGAAGCAGCGCTGGCCGTCATCCTCTGCTGGTGCTTGCGCGGGTCCTCCTCGCCCCGGTAGATGGTGTCAAACTTGGCCATCCAGGAGCTGAGGACTGTCTCCTTGCTCAGGCCGTCGATCTCCGGCAGGCTGCGCACTCGCTTCTCAATGTGCTTCTTGAAGACCTCGCGGGAGTCGCTGGCAGAGCAACCCCCACTCTGAACCATCCTAGACACACGGTCGCTCTTCAGGAACACCTGCGCTCACAGAGACCGAAAATGCCTCTTATTCAGTCATACTGTTAAACAGGTTTGTCTAAGAGGGCCACTTGCTCCTCATACATTGCAGAAACACCTGGGGTCACAGAAAGAACTGTGCTTTTTAACACAGAGACCAGTTACACTTCATGTAGAGAAAGCAATTTCACAGATGACATCACTGATACTCCCTGCTCTTGCAGGAAATAAAAATGTTTATGCCTTAAACATGCAGTCATTAGTCCTTAAGCTTATATTTATTATTGTCTTCATTGTCACCAATGGTAGAAAAAGTAAAACAATTACTACTGGGGTGATAACCATGTGATCTTGTGTGATGTCAAGCCAGAGCTATTGTTTCAGAATGATAATGCACAAACACTGGGTCTTCCTGGGCTGGTGCTGAAGTTTCTCTTCCTGGTCCTGTGGCTCCAAGTAAATAAGCAACTTCTGAGTACTAACTTTAATTTATTGAACCTTTAACAACAACACATGCACTTTAGAATGTCATGGAGGAGCTGCTTGTAGGTTACACTGATGACTGGGATGACCATCCATTATGCTGCTTTATTGAAAACTCAAGCCTCATCTTCAATCCAAATAAACCTTACCAATGATCACAACTTGCCAAGGTACATCTACTGAAAGACGCAACTGCTGCGTATGCCAACATGGCAAAGACAGATAGTTTCCCCCCTCCAGCTGAAAGACTGAAATTTGTTCAATCAAAAATTTTAGAATCAGCAGTTGCCGTGCCACCTGCAGATGAAGCAGGTGAGGCACTGAGGCGCTCACATGCAAGCTTGTGACTGTTGAAAAACTGCACGATCCACACAGTGCTACAGGAGAATTCATTCTGAGCCGAGGGGAAATAAATGCTATCGCAGCAACATGAGCAGAACATGAGTGAGTGCAGCAGGGGAACCACACGTTATACATCCCAATTTAAAGCCTGTTAACCTACAGTACATTTAACAAGGGAAAGACAGAAATATCCATAGCGGTACCAGGCACTTCAGTTTATTTCCCATTCTCATTCTCCCTTTAAATTGTTCACGCTCCACCAGGAAGAAATGCGCTCGAAGGTAGCACATTTTACGGGGAGCTTGGCAGAGAACAGGATGGCTATTGGGCAAACGTCAAAACGAAGCAGGAGGCCTCTGAAACACTGACGTTTCCTTCCCCGCATTCCTTTACCGCCGCACTTTTTCACAGAGTTGGGAAAAGTCATTTATGTCGTTTCTGTTCCATCGGAAGTTTTGGCACATTCTATTCAAAGACCTCTCCCCAGCCCAACACTTCCTGTGTCTCTGAGAGACAGGTATTCTCAATACTGCGGTTTGGAACAAATCACAGAAAGTTTCACAGAGGCCTCCTTTATTTTAATGTGACATCCAGCACTGGCACAAACAATCTGTTCCAGGCCAATGACTTCCTCTCAATAAGCCTTATGGCTGGAAGGGAATGCTCTATATGCTTTATATGTTCTTGCTTCAGTAGAAAGAGTGTCATTAAATACTCTGGACTCCTTGCATGGTGCCATTTTATGGATCTATGGATTTTTTTAAATACTTTGTCCATATATATATCCATAACTTTACTGTGGTTCTTACATCGAGTAGAAGGGATGTGTGGTAAATTGGTAACCGTCCAACCCAGAGAAAAGTGTGTTAGGGTTTAATTGAATTGAAAGTCTGGCTTTAGGAGGTATAAATAATGCAACATTTAAATCACCACATTGATTTAGTGCACTGTGCAAAGTTCTCTTTTCATTATTCCTCTTCTCTCTATTTGTATTAATGAGAGTTGAGATTGAGCCATCAGGAACAGTTTTTCTCTCTATCCTTCCCAACTCAGAGTCAGATGAGGAATGAACAGGAAGGGGTTTTACAAAGGGATTGGTCTGCTAATATCAGAGAATATCAAGCATGCCATCCGAATCAGCACATAGAAGGAAAACATGGCAAAATGCAATGGTGTGATTCCTCCAGAATAATGAAGGAAAGTTTAGGAAAATGTTTTGTTTTTTTTGATGGAACATTGCTCATTGAACTCATGATGGTCTGCAAAAAAAAAAACTAGTTTGACAAAGCACACTACACCTTCATTGATTAAGGGCATCAGCTGCAATTCTGCACTTTACTGTGATACAAAATGGGGGAAGGTGCAATACAGAACAAGGCCTCTGTGTGGCGTCTTACTGGATGGATATGGCTTTAATGTCAGTTCTGTGACAGCCATTCTGTATAAACAGAAGGGAGACAATCGTCAGCATGAGCAATCTGGTCTTAATCATCATTCAATTGCCAAACTGTAGCTGGTCTGAAACAAAAGCATAGAGCTCAGGAGATTCCTTCATTATCTGAATCCCATTTTCATTGAATAAAATCTACCCATGACAAATAATAAGAAAAGATGAGGAATCAATCTAAACATAGCATCAGACCAGGTTAGTTCTGTTCTCAACCTATTTTTCTGCCAGTTTATTGTCATCTTTTCACCAATGTCTGATTCCTCATTGAGGCTCTTAAACTCCCTGGAAAGACTGGAAAATTAAAAGGAAAATCATTTGTCTGATGCAACTGTCAGACATTTCACCATTGCTGCCAGATTTAGTATATTTTTCACCTTTATTTTCTATGAGCCAATGTGAACCCTTTGAATTATCAGGCCCTAAATAACCATTCTGAAAAATGAAAGATCAATTAAAAGTCTTATTGCTTTTGTTCATCAGTGTAGTAATGTAGGTGTATAATTAATTGTATGTTAACTGCATATATAATGGCCAGATACATGAATTAACTACAGAATCTATAGATGGATTTAAACTTCTATCATATACCGTAGGTTACTTCATATTGCAGTGTTACGTGTGTTTGTTGTGTGTAGATTTGTCCCGTTGCTTTTTTTGCCATGCTTACTTGCCTGCAATACATATTACCTTTGAAGGAAAATGATTAATACATTTAAAATTATTTTCTTTAATTAATACGAGAATATTACCAAATTGCTGTTCAACAGTCTTCCATAAAGAATTATATTTCAAAGATATTTAAGAAATTCCAAAGACCTGTCAATCAATAACCTGATTTTACTGTACTTTTGTTAGTAACGAAAACATTTTCAGCCACAATGAGAAGACAAAAGTTACCTCGTAGTAGCTCTGGACAGCATTGATGAAGGCCTCATCAGCCACAATCTGGGTTTCTCCATTGAGGAAAGCCTGGAAGCGTTCCTTCACTGTCTGCAGCTGCTGCTTGCTTATCTGCGGAAAAGAGAAAGAAGAACATTTCAGTGATACTGACTGGCATTAGTTTATAGTTTCAATAAAACAATGATTAGAGTGACAATAATGAGGCATGGAATTGGGAGAATGGGTTTGTCTTTTTTTCTACAATGTCATGTGATGTTTTTAAGTCTGAGGTAGGTGGGGGAGGGCAAGCAACCTGAAGCTGGAAGGGGTCACCCACATAAATGTTCAAATGTTAAATGTATCAATACAGTTGACCTCCCAGGTGGGGCTTGGCGGGGAGGGGGGTGGTAGGTTGGTTACTGTTTGATAAAGAGAAAAACAAAGTGGCTAGGTTGCTTTCAAGTGCATCTTTGAAAGAACAGCCGCATAGGAGTATCATGGCTAGTGTGACGGGCCCTGTGGAGCACGCGATTAACTGATGCTCCGTAGAGAGTTGAGAGTATCCACACGATTATTCGCTGCATGCAAAACCCTAAAGTCAGAGCAGAGCAGCCCAGTAGCTTAAAATCCTCTAACTTAAACATACTCTGTCACTTTAACTCAGTAGTTTCCCTTTATGTCCCTGTTGCCAACTAAAACAACAAACTAAAACAAACACCGGACCAGCTCCTCCCACTTGGCAAGGCCTGTTTACATTCTCAGTCATGTTCAAAGAAACAAAACTGACATTAAATGAAACTAAACAAAACCGGTCTCGGCCCTGAGCTGTGGAGAGCAACACACCCTTAAGCACCTGGGCTGATTAGCTAACGCAACCCAGGTGCCATGCTCTCTCCACCAGCTGGTGCAGCCGAGACCAATCTTTGGAAAACCGAAACCGGATGCATATGAACACACCTATTTCACCCTAACAACTCCCACTGGACATTTTGTAACACACTTTTTAGGGGGCCGCTTCCACTTTAGTGGGCACAATTTCCAACACACTAGATAAACAAAATATAGTGTTAAGTTATTTTATTCCATCACATTTCTCCAAACTAATCTGGAGCATAAATATAATATGGAACAGAATAAATGCAGCATGTGGTGCAAGGATCCTTGATAAGGAATTGGGAGTGCAGAACTGTGGAACAGCAATGCCTGCAGTCACAGTGTTGGGTAATGAGTGGATCCAAATGCAGTCAACAAAGCCCTGGCTGAACTGGCCAACAGCCATTTTAATTCCCTTTTTCTAAGGTAAGCAAACAATGTAGAAAAAAGTACTCAGGGAAGGCAACAAATAAGAGCTATTCTAAAACTCATTAAATACTTTTTTCTCTCTCTTCTTGAAGGCTGAAGGCTGGGCCTTTGTGAAGGGCTTGACACTGTAACTAGAAACACCTGAGGCCGAACACCTCATGCACTACCTGGATTACTATTATTATCCCAATACCTGGATTTTCTCTCTGAGCAAACTGCCACAGTATACATGTGTTCTGTTTAGAATGTGAGTTAATGGAAGGCTTTCATTCTTTTTGAATTAATCTTTTTTGGTGTGCCCCATGTATTGATTCCATGTAATTTATGGAGAGAGCTACTTGGAGTAGTTACATTCTACTCTGCCAATACTCAGCCTAAACACAAACAGCTAGCCCGCTATTCTGGCTGTTTTGGTCATTGTCCTTTAAACATGATAAACAATGGCATGAAATAAACTTAATTTGTTGCCATTGAAACACCACACACACCAAACACCCGCAGTATGTATAATCAGACGCAGACAATACTTCTGACTAGTAATAATTCCCCAGTATGCAGATATTTTTGTGCATAACTCTCATAGCTCTACTAAACTCTATACAGTAAGTATACTTATAAGAAAATATACTGATCAGATTAGAAGCAGAAGGAAACAAAAAAAATAAAAAATTAGAAAGAAAAAAGTATTCAATCTGAGAGCTAATGCTTTGGGGATGAGCACACACTGACATCAGTCAGATAGGAAGAGTAGCAGCATTCTCTGCTATTCTCTCAACCCTCTTAGTCTCAAAAGAGTTTTGATGTGTTCTGGCTGAGTTACATGAATTCTGTCAATCATTTAATTTAGAGGCTTGTATTTCAAGGCAAAACTCTTGATAATGGTTCAGCAGATTTGGGGGTGAGGATGTCTGCCATGAAGCTGTAAAGTGGAGAGATTAATCATTATTATAGACCCAGCGTTTGGCACCTTCCCTCTACAGTGATCGATTGGCGGAATGCTCCTAGGATGGATGTGTCCTACCCGCAGTCGCATGTGCTGTGTGTGTCATGCTATAGGCTAAGCAGTGAAAACACAAACATGGCTCTTTTCTCTCAAAATCTGTGAGCATTTCTCACAATAAATAGTCCCAAAAGAAAATTGACACTTTAAAAGTAAAGACGTGTTTCATACAGTATATACACATGTGTGTGCGTGCGCACATGTGCATACCTGTATGTATATGTGTGCATGAATGTGTGTCTGTCCTTGTGGGGGGGGGGGGGGGGGGGGGGGGGGGTTCCTAAATCGGTTAGAACAAAATAAAAAAAATTTGTCCCTTTTCTACCACCTCCAAAACATTAAAGCCAGCCTAGTCTGTCTTAAAACCTATTATGTTTTTGACCATGTTTCATAAAATAATAATAAACAAGGTAAGTGAAGAGTTATGGCTTTTGACTGTTATATTAATCACGAGTGCCTACATGAAGTCCCGCACCCCATCACCACCTGCCCCAGTTAAGAAAAAGAAACGCATCCTATGGATAATGAAAAACATAGAGGGCAGACGATATCAGAAGTGCTTTGATATGATGGGGGAACTCCCATCGGAAGAGATGCAACTCTCAAATCTTACAGCAGCACAAGCAAATAATCAGATCAACTCCAGGCATTTAAAATGCGTAGGGTAGCAGCAGCTACAGAGGTCACTGAAATACAGGCTTTATAAACTGCATAATTCCCATTCAACAATTGACTTGAATATAAATGGATGGTAACTTCAATCCCTGCTGAGAGATACGAATCAACATCATTCAAACAAATCCATTTAGATAACTTTAACAGTATCCTAACGTTAAAAATGGCCTGAACTTATTGCAATAACATGCACTAACTGGCCTATTCATAAAAGTAAACCACATGCATAGTCAAAACATGTGCATAACAATATATTAGTCCATGCAAAATACCACCACCATGATATAAATAAAATGTGTCTCAGCTATCACGATAGGCTATCCTCAAATTCCAGCTTCCTGACAAGGTCTGACTCAGCTATCAATAAACTAATGCGCACCCAGACATTGCTGTCTCATTGTGGGGTGTGTAGAGGCCTACTAGTTGGCAAGCTACTCGCAGAAGTGGTGTAGTGTTAGCAGGTAGCAGCAGTAAATAAAAAAATAACTGATGCAAGGTCTTCTAACCATCTGCAGAAGTGCTGCTGAGCCAAACTTCTCTGTTTCTTAAATTTACACTCTGCAGATCCACTTGGATGAAAACAATCCATTGTGTCCAGCAAGCCAGAAAGTTACTCTCGCCAAATCAAACTGCCTAGCAATCTAGAAATTAAACATTTCTGCCGCCGGCACAATTTTACGCCGCCATGTAGGGAGACATGATGTAAGCATTTGTGAAATTGCATGGAACAAAACAACCTGAATTACCAAAATGTTTAACTTTTTTTAACAGTAATGTTGATTTTGTTTCGGCTTTTGTTTGTTTTGTTTGTTCCTGCAAAAATGCCTTTCGTTTCTGGTTTTCATTTTTGTTTCCATTTTCGGTTTCAAGCCCTGCGTGTAACCGATTGCCTCAGAGAGTCTCGGGCCATCTGGATATTCTTCCATGCGCCCCTGGTCTCCTTCCTCACACAACACATTACTGCGCCTCAGTGTGAGAGAACTCAGCCACCTCATTACCCTCCTTAAGCCTGGGGTCAGAAAGGCACTGTGCAGGAGAGGGGCATGACCTCTCCATCACCTACCACTGATTCACTGCCCACAGCTCGAATGCCCCGTTACAACAGAGCACATTCACAGCAGCGATGGGGCTGAAAGTTACAGTGCCAGCGCAACATATTATGTGACTGGGTGGAATTCATTTTCATAAAACAAATGTTCATTTGAAATGTGCTTCACAGAGACTGCATTGCATTTGGAACATCACTGATGAATCTGCTATTGGGCTTGCAGTTATTTTATCTTTGTTTTAAACTCCGGTAATGGTATCATCACTGGATTTAATTGGTTATCTGTCAGGATTAAATTGAATAATCCACTAATCACAGACCAAATCGACAGCAAACATTGCATAGATGTCTACAATGAACACTGATGAGGAAGAAGCCATACAGGATTTCCTTGATTGCCAAGATGCTGCTGAAGGGCTAAAGGGTCAAAAGGTATGGAGATGTTCATTTTGCTTTAATTAAGGTTCAAATAGCTTTTTTTGCCTGTATCACAATTAAACTTCATTGAAACAGGAGCAAAATCTACCTTTCAAAAAGGCATGTGAAAAGTATGAAAGATGCATACATTTATTTTCTGATGTGGAAAATATACAAAGCTGAATGGTGTTTTTAAAAAAAACAATTAAAATTAGCATTGTGAACCGTTGACATTTAACCTGTGCTATCCATGCCTGGAGGCCTGTAAATCTTAGCCGCGGTAGGAGAACAGCTGGCTTAGCTGGGCAATAAGCTTAATAGTTTAATGGAGACTTAAAGTCAGTCCTGGCCGCGGATGCCGCCATTACGTAATGAGACGCTGAAGCCGCCCTGGCTGCAGCTTCGGAGTGACCTCGCCACTTGAAAGCTGCTGAAGAGCTGCTGAGCATTCCTCATTTCACCACTTCCATCCTGGATCTTTCCTTCAATTTGTCTCTCCTGCCCTGGCCGTACCCACCCTCCTCCCCCCCAAATCCCCATCCATCACTGCATTAACAGGCACACGGGTCCTTCTGCCACACGCGCATGGCGTTCCAGCACAGTTTTATAGCCCATGGGATTAGACTGCATTGCCCAGCACGGTGGGCTACAAATAAATACAAGGTAACGGTTAACAAGGGACTCACTTCACTTCGGCGTCCACGCTAGGCTAAATATTTTTTATTTCACTTTCATTTTTCCTTTTAAATGTAAACTCAGAATTATCTTCATGGGAGAGATTTCAGAATAAAAAAACAACATGCAGGTTTGTAGAAGAGGAATGTTTCCCGGCAGTGCAACAAAACCAGAAACACACATCAGAATAACAACAGATAAGCAATGTGCATTTTTCAAAGTTGACATTTCTTGCTCTCAATGATATAGCGAACAGAAAGGGGTAGTATCTCTGAGACCGGACATAACAATATAATCATATAACTGAAGTGGTGCCCTAAAAAAACTTTTAAAAAACTTTAAGAAATGGCCAGATCCTCAGCTTTGTGTTAAATTATGGTGTCCATACTGATTCTGCTCTGAATGGCTTCCATGCACAGTATATTGTAGCACTATCACGATTCATGAATTCTGCAAAGAAATTCAGACACTTTTTCATGTTCCACACCATCCATTCACTGAGTACACTGCATTCTGCAAGCTCCCAGCCCCCCTAAAGATCCAGCAGACAGTTTATGTAATGCGATAATTTAATAGATTAAACCTAATAATCCCCTGTGCAGGGGGTTGACTATTCCTTCAAATGAGTGTTTTTTTTCACAGCCAGCAGGTTACACACAGCAGTGGGAAGTAAATGTCTGTGTTCTGCTGGTAAAAACAGGCAGATCATAGCTTTGCGTTTTTGATAAAACCTCTCCCTTCTTGGGCTACACAAAGACCATCGCTCAGTGGGCAGTCAGGAGTTGATAGCTGACCAATGGGTGCATCACTGCACTGTGAACTAGTGTTTAGCTGAATGTGCCACTCAGGAGCTTTTTATCCATGTTTAAGGAGTAGAATTATATCGCAGCATTTCTTTTTTGACCATATCCCACAGTCTGACAAGGTGTTAAGTCTCATATTTGCAGCCAATGCTGGGGTTACAGGTGACCAGACTGCAAAGATAGGGCTCTGAATAAACCTGAACAGAAATCCACCATGGATTTATAACATCAGCAAGTCTCTGTGATCCTGATCAAACCCAGTCTCATTTTCTGCACAAATTGATATTTATTCACTGGGCAAAATACCACACTTACTAGGTAATTTGCATTCAGAAGAAGACAAAGGAACCATTGATCTTTTCATTTGGCAAGGATATCACATACACACAAGAACAGAAGTGCACAATCACACACACTCACACACACAATTACATGCCCCCCTTCCCACACACTCACACACACACACGCACACACACACACGTACATTTGTGTGTGTGTGTATGTGGCTCTGGGGAAAAGGGATGTAATTGTGTGCGTGTGTGTGTGTACGCGCATATGTGTGTGTGTGTGTGTGTTTGTTTGTGCTTGAGTGTGTACATGTGTGTGCCTCTTCTGTCCTCACTTACTCACAGCAGTAAGTGGTAAGTGAGGAGACAACAGACCCTGTGTGACTGTTTTGTAACAACACAGAAAGAGAGAGAGAGAGAGAGAGAGAGAGGAGACTATGTGCTGGCTCCCATCTGGTGTCACAGGGTGTGGACTGAGCAGCTGCCATCTGCAAGCTGTCCAGCAAGTGCCAGTGATGATCAAGCCTCATATGCATGTTGCAACTGACCCAGGCAGTTTTGCACAAATGTACATAGAAACAGAGACGGTGTGTGTGTGTGTGCACTCGTGTACATATGTGTGTATGCGTCTGTGTGTGTGTGTGTGTGTGTGTGTGTGTGCATATAAAATTGTCTAATTGTACATTGCACTGATCTACACTGCATTAATCTAAGTATTGTAGAAAAAAACGTATTTAAATCCTTTGTAATTCTGCTTTGCCTCTGCAGCCCCCCATTTTTAATTTTTAAAAAACCAATACTACTGTAAATAGTGCTTATCATGTTGATCTCCAATTTCCAAGGGATAAATTTAACATTATAAATTCAGTTCTTACATAGTAGAACACAGCAAATAAGATCCATCTAAACAGAATTTACAATCACAAATCAGGTATGCTTTCAAACCAAAACATCCAAAAAGTAAATGGAAGCAATATTTTACACTATCTAGCCACAGCTTTACATGGTGAAAAATAAAGGCCTAATGCTTATCTGACAGGATTAATGATCCAGTCTGATGATGCATATGGTTTAGACACACCCACCCCTGGGTGAGTGATGACACAAGCATTCAGAGGGCCAGTGACGTGTGTGCGCTGCCACAGTCCACTGTCCACGCCCAGTCAGGCAGGCAGTCCAGTTTGACTGCGCGGCATGTAATTGCATTTGAGAAGCGGTGGGTACACTCAGAATGGTGAATTTCAGCGGAGGCTGCATGTTTCTTAATCTGCCTAATCGCCTCACAGATGATTTCACTGGGGGAGAGGAAAAAAGCAATTACCAATTCATTTACAAAAGGGTGCCTTTCCCAGGTCTCCAATCATGAAGAATATGGGCCCTGAAATAGAGTTAGGACGCTGCACACAGTCTGTGCCCTTCTTTCTGCCTTCCTCCCTCTCCCTCACTCAAACTGGCACAGGGACTGGCTCTCGCGGGTTGGTTACATAACTGATGAGAAAAAGCAAATGGATGCGTAATCCCAGATTAAAGATGGTTGACAAAGAGAAGAGATAGTGTTCAGCTGCTAGCTGGCATTGTCCACTGCAAACACACAAACACACACACACACACATCTCTCTCTCTCTCTCTCTCTCTCTCTCTCTCTTATCACCAAACAGTCACACAGACTCTCTTCCCTCTTCATTTACTGCTTTGAGCTGTCTGTTAGCACTGATGGGTGTGGGTGTCTGTTTTTCAAAAGAATTGCAGAGAATAAGAGCAGGACCAAGAATGCAATGCAAAATTTCAGCATCACAGCATTATCTGTATTCACAACACACTGTCGCTGCTCGCACATGCAGAAAATACTATTAGTATATAATGTATATGCGAGCAGCGACAGTGTGTTCAGTGCCTGAATTCCTCCTCAGCATACAGCATGCTCAATGCTCTGTGAAGCACTCTCCCCTCAGCTCTTACATAACCACAAGGGAGGAAGACATCACTATCTATTAGCGTGGATGCTTTAATGTGAAAGATAACCTTGACCAAAAGATATACTGTATAGAAAAGTAGGTTGGGTCTCCATTTGTCTGGCTATTTGAAATGCAGGACACCCTGACGCGATCCTTTTATAGATGGTTCCTTGTGTTGATGTGACAGGGCTGTGAAGATGATTCTGATGTCTTGTTCTCAGGATCACAGGGTTTTATATGCAATGGGATTTTTTTAGCAAATGTTGACAGATCCAGATAACAAATATCTGGACTGATCCAGCAGTTTAACCAAAAATTCCAATCAAAACATCACAGATATAGTGCAATAAACACAATCAGCAGGTGTACTGAAACACTGAAACAGCAGGCTGTATTTCTACAGCGAGCTGCAGGTTAAAGCTGTGTACTTTCCAAATAAGAACAAAGCAGCAGAGCCAGGAAGTGCTTTTCAGTTTCAGTCACCATGCAATGTAAATACCGCGAGGTCTATGGTCCCCACACAAAGCACAGTCCGTCGCTCACCGTGACAACGACAGTGGCGCTGCAAGGCAGGTCTGGGTAAACACAGCAACAATGGAGGGCAGCTGCATCTCCTCTCTCTCTGTCATCTAATCCAGCGTCAGTTCACAGACCCTGGGGCACAACCCACCCCCCCAGAGATGAACCAACAGTGACACTGTACCAGGTACCTCCCGTAAAGGGTAACACCGCATCTGTTCTCCACCAAAAGGCACACAATGGCCACAAAGCAGTTGTTCATCACGGCTGTTTTGTTTCAAAGCTCTCTCTCTGCCGGTTTTCAGCATCTGCTCCACTCGCTGGGCAGTACAATGGCCTAGCGCTGGCTCTGTCTGTGTTTATCATACGCTGTGAAATGCCAGAAAGCTGATGAAATCCCAAATGAAGAACCAAGTATTGTAACTTAGTCTCACAAATGGCCAATGCCTTTGAAATAAATAAAAGAAATACAAATAAGAAGTGTGGGGGTAGATTAGAAATATATGAACTGGTTGGGTGGGATTTAGTTCTTGGATGTAGTTGCCGTGCATCACATGTTCATTGTTCCAGAAGTGGGTCTACTGTCCTTTGAGACAAACGCATACTGTTGGAAAACAAAGACTGGCCCATTTATGGGGCTAAATGCAGATAGATTATCTTTCAAAAATATACCCAGTCGTACAGTAAAATAGTGCTATGCTTACCTTTCCCTTTTGGTGGCTAAATATAAATCATGCTCTATATTTCCATTTAGGAAACTTCATACCTTGCCAAATGTGAGACTTTGGTAAATAAAGGCCAGCAAAATGCCTGCTGTTACAGTAGATGTTCAGCTGATAATACGTTGCAATCTAAGCACAGGACCACATTAAAGAGACTGTATCCATGAAGAAGCCAAAATATGCAAGGCTTCATTTGTATGTTTAACAAAAATCGAATGAAAATGGGAGGTTACGTGATAATCTGTGTGTACAAAAGCATTTCTGTGGGATTGTCATAACTGTGTGCAGAAAACAGGGGCAGGTAATCGGCTGCTTTAAAATGGCTCCCTGAGCGAAAACACTGCCCTGAATAATTAATAGCATACGCTCTGGCACGTGGCGTATGTTTTAAATGGAACCTTATTGGCAGTGAACTTTCCATGCACAAAAAAGGGAGATTCATAATATGTTGTCACATACAGCGTCATTTCAGGCATTAGAAAAACAACTCACTCTTGCATCTTGTTACCTGTATATACTAATGCATGTTCCCTTGCTTTGAGAAATAGGGAAATCAATGCATCCACAAATCATTGAACAAAGTGAACAAAAGACACTGCGTTGAAAGTGCTCCACTAATTATGGAGATTTTACTATGCAGTTATGCAATCACAAAGAGATATATTCTAAAGAAAGATCCTGTACCTACTGAGATACAGAGACCATATGGCCAAATAAAAAGGTTGAGATAGCAAAACTCGTGATACTATCTGTTTACTACAGCAAACTGAAAGGTCAAAGGTCAGAGGATGGGAGAGGCTGGTGTCGGTAAAGAGTAAATATAGAGAAGGGATCCTGTTAACACAAACAGTAAGGTGTCAAGGTAACTGCAGACTGATACTGAGGTGAAGGAGGTCCCAGTCATCCCAGGGGTAGTCCAGTTAAGAGTTGTTAATTCCCATGATGCAGTGCTGTTCTTCCAGAGCTGTCAGAGAACAATAATAGTCCCTCTATGGGATTTGTGCTCATACTACAGTGATGTCTCGATGGCTAGTGTTTACTCATGAAAACACATAAGAGCAATTGTTTATCGAGAGTCAATTTTTCAAGCCAGCTTTTATAGCTAAACTAGCCAATATCCACATATGCTTTTATTCTGTCAACCAATCATTTCTCTTTCCACTCTTACAGTCTGACAATAGGAAGTAAATTGCATGTAATCTACCTTATATCTTTATATTAGTTGACCAACTGTCGATGTTACCATAATGAGCTTGCATCGTATGCAAAATCTGTATCGCAGTAGATCTGTAAATGACATTCTAATAAGTTTATCCTCCATATCTTTCATTATCAGCTTTGTCAAATGCATGTGCCTAAGGTCTTTTGTAAGTAGATGGTCAGGTGGACTGCATTTGCATTTAATTAATTAATGAAGTATTTTCCTCTGTATGTGTGTAGTTCCCATTGCTTCTCTAATTGGTCGGGCTTTGTGTTGTGTAGCTGTACTGCATGTGCGCTCAGTGTGATCAAATCACCTGATTGGGATTTTATTTCTGTATGAGTACGCACGCGTGTCTGAAATGACTCATTCCCATGACTGAGCTCTCATTTTCTGTAGGTACCCATTCACAGCTTCGCTGGAGTCCACTGAGAAGCCATAAAAATTCAACCCAAGTCTCCCTCATCGTTTAGCGCGTACACCTTGTTTTCATGAATTATGCAGGCCGGGCTTGGCCCTTTTGTAGCATAAACAGCAGCTGCAGGGACTCCAATGGTGATAGCAGCAACGCGCTCTGGAGCAGAATCCTAATGGATTTGCATATCACAGCATCTCTCTATCGCGTAGGTGCTCACACACTCAGGTTTTCAAAGGCACCTTGGACAGGCTTCCCAGCCACTAGGGTGACCTGACGCTTTGCCTTGGTCCTGATCGTTATCAGTTTATACACTTTATATTTAGAGAGAACAGACCGAAACACCTTTGACAAATGTGTCCCAGGTTGCGTTGCCCGGACAGAGTTTTATTGGTTTGAGGTCACACAGATACAGAACCTATTACTACTGATTTACGACACCATTTCTCATGCCTCTTCCACATTTCCATTGACACAAATAAAAGAGGGGCTTAATGCAGCTCAGCCTGTGTTGGCAGTAAAGTCATTAATAATAAAGCCTTGTGAAGTGGTCCGTTTTGTCTGCCATGAGGAGCTCATGAGAGTTGGGAGATGATGCAGTTCAACATGTGGACACATAATTGAAGATTAGGGTCCAGAACAAGAGTACAGCATGTATTTCACCATCATGTACAGTCATTCACCACTTATAACCATCATTATAATTCAACACCATTTCCTGCTATTCAGCACTGTCCATCATTATTCACATATATGCATTCACCATAATTCACCACCATTTGCCATCATTCAAATTCAGTAGCTAGCATTTGCCATAATTAGTCATTATCCGCCTATTGACAATTCACATCATCATTTACAACTAATCACCATTATTTTCAGTCATGTACACCATTAACCTTCACCCAGCATCATGCGCCACCATTTGAGACCATGCATGACGATGCATAATCCTTCACCATTCACTGTTCTCAACAAGATTAGCCATCATTCACCATCAGTCACCATCTTATCCAGAAAGACGCAGCCCATAAGTGGCATAAAGACTATTGAAATACTGACCCCATCTCCATTGAAAGAATGTTTCTCTTAACGTGGATCAAATGAAGTCAGTGTCCAGCTCACCCTTATGGTTTGATTCCTGGAAGTGGTTGTCCAGACAAAGGAGGGCCACAGAGACGCCTTGGCTAATTTCATCAGGTCAATTGTGAAAGGAACTAGCAAACAGATGGTGTGATTGTTTTACCTCATCACCTCTGCTCAGACATAGAGCAGATCTGGTTTTATACAATAAATATTATAAATTATTAAAGAAAGGCACAAGGCTCTTTCAATTTTTTTTTTTTCGAATTGGAGCACTGCTGCTACTATGAGGTAGGTATACCGTAATACAAAACAATACTCTGAAATATTCTGAGAGGACAATAGCTCTAATCTGCATATATTATGAAAAAAACGCAAAAAGGTTCACTGACAACAAGAGTCTTTCAAAATCAGCTTAGAAAAAAAAAGATTAATTGTGCATCAGGATCAGGATGATTCACATTCATTAATGGATGGGCAATATCACTCAAGAACCCAAAATTTAAATGAGAATTAATTTTGGTCCGGCAGACTAATTGAAACGGTTAAAAGGGACTGCAGACACATGCAGGGAAGCAGCCAGTGCATAAATGACAATTATAAAAAAATAAATAAAAGAATGCCAAACACATTTGCATCCACCCCATTATCAGGCCATTGATTAAGATTTACAGAAAACCAATTTCCCATGCACCACCATGGAATATGAAGCGAGCATTAGCCATTGATCCTAACGGTCACTTTCACTGGAGCCGAACAGGCAAACAACCTTTGATTCTGCTTCATGAGCACAGCTGCAGGGACCCAATGAATATTTTAACATAAAAAAATATGGTGGATGTGACAATGGCAGACAGTCACATGAGCTTGTGGGTTTCGGTGTTTTCAGGGATGCTTGATTAATCATAAGCCAAAGGGATTCACTCTCAAATGCTGGTATTTGTGTCTTTTAATAAATTTGTCTTTAAAAGTTTTTCAGGTCAAACAATGACCCATCATTAAACAGCCATCAAGGCTGAACTCAGTTCTAGTTATCCTGCATGCAGTATTCCCACACTCTGCACCCGTTCTCCACTGACCACAGGCAGCTGCTCTAGTGGCTATGCCCAGCCACAGCCAGCTGTGACACCCTGGACACAGCTGGCCGGAGGCAGACACGTCTGACACTCACACAAACAGCCGCCTGTACATGCTCTCTCTGTCTCTATTCCCTCCCCCCCCCTCTCTCTGTCCCTCTCTTTCTCTAGTGACTGTGAGAATCAAGCTCTCCACTTCTTGTGTTGAGATACAATATTTAAAAGAAAACATCTGCTTACTGATGCATTGAAAGAATTTAGATCAATTTGCAGAGTTGATGTATGACGCTGGCCATTTCTTGTTTAAGTGAAAGAATAGCCACTTTTTGTGCTTTGAGACAGCCATACTTTGTTACAGGGGCAGCACTTAGAGCTTCAAGGAGAAACAGCTAAATTATGTTAAACCTCATTTTACACTATATTATTAGCAAACAACCTGATGCGTATCATGTTTATAGTAAAATATATGAGGACTATTTACCTCAGTAGACAGTACTGAAATTATAACCTGTAACTTTGTTTATAAGTTGAATACACTGATCTTTGCAGCATGCCCACTAAAACATTACACATATATTGTAACGAAAATACAATATAAATGTCTTATATTGCGTGTCATCTATTATTCTTCAATGTTTAATGCAAAGCTTGTGCTTAGTCTCAATGTTGTGCCTGGTCTAGATACAAAACTATTTACTGATGCTGAGTCTTCAGTACTCGATGATGACTCCTTGTCTATTTCATGCGACCTGACAGAGCAGTTAGAAAAGTGACATAGGGCCGATGTAGGTGCTCTGTTGCTTTCCCTCTGTGGGAGGTAGTCTCATAGCGTGAAGGCAGTATGCCGATTGGGAAGGTATCGCGGCTGTGTTGCTTACCATTGCTCTGCTATAGAATCGGATTTCTGTCAGCAGTATCAAACAAAACATTGTATCAGGTACCAAACAAAACAGATAGTTTGCACAGGCATAGAAAAAATTTCTCGCTATATTTTACCTTTTTTTCCGAACTCAAAAGTTTCACTTTTTTTTCATTTTTCTTTGCAATATTTATTTCTTTGCTCTCAATCAGAAATATTTTGCTTGATAATCATAAATCTGATTTCGCAGATGGTAACATAGCTGCGACATTTTCCCAATGGGTAAGCTACGCTGCGGCTACCTCCCATGGACGGAGCATGACAAAGTGCCTACATCAGTCTTACGTCACTGCGCTGTCAGCTTCTCCACCCTAGCTCCCTATCCTTCTACAAACCACTCAGTCACTGCCAATTCTCCGCTGTGGTCTGATGACACATCTGGTCAGACTGTACCTTGACTAACTCTAGCACTACTCGTCCTATCCAGTAGACCCAGTCTCTCTCATGTGACACTTGTATCTAGGTCTTCTAGCACTTTCATGATGCCCCTGGTTCTTCATCTATCACTTTCATGTTACACTACCTTCATCTTGATGTTGTATCTCTTTATCATATCTCTTGTAATCATACCTCACTTCTAGTTTATGACTTACCATAACTTTACTGACTCAGCCAATGCTTACTGTGTGAACTAGCCTTGACTAGAACATGGCAATAGATAACTCATACTTTATGAGAACTGTACCCTATTCCGCCTGTGTTCCGTAGTTGTTCCAACCACCTTCGGTATGCACTTCGGTATGCACTTATTGTAAGTCATTTTGGATAAAATCTGCCAAATAAAATGTAATGTAATCTGGTCACTTATTTGAGCCTAATTAACTAGACATAAACATTTCCTACTATTGACTATTTTTGGTCAATGTACAACTATGGAAGCATGGGGTCATCAGCCTTTTTTCACATCCGTAGACAATCATTGAATATTTTAAACTATATTCAGTACTATGCTCATATAATTAATTGAACAAAAAGGTATATGGTGGTACATATACTGTACATAACATGAAGAGATTCATAGGACTATTTAACACTTGCACCAGCAAAAATGACTTCTGACTTCGCATGGATCAGCTTTATATTACCTTGTGAGTTTTCGTTACAAAGCTCTGACTATGCCATGGTGATATGTGTCTGGAGAAAACCAAGAAATTTATAATAATTATAATTTTATAGACTAAAGACAAAAATAAGTGCCACATATCAATATGTTTCAGTCAGTTCAGCAGTTGTGCAGTCTGTATAAATGGGATGCTTGTCCCCACAATTGAGTGCTACACAGTTCAGGTTAACTCTATGTTTTCTATTGCTTTATTGCAGCAGCAGACAGGATACGTTCAATTTAGATACAGTTTTAGCGATAGAGATGTTTACATTTTAAACATAAACTGGGCTATTGGCTATGTTGCCACTATTCACATTCTAGCTCATATTTTTTTCACGCCCCTTGTTCCAGCCAGTACTGCCCCAGATTGACCCTCCCCCATTTGGTCACGCTGAACAGACTGCAGAGGAGTCAAGGGGCCATTGTTTCTGGCACCCTCAGGGATGTATCTGTGCAAGATTCATCCTTGTACTCCTATTGACCCATCTGGCCATTGCTGGGTCTTCACCCTTCAAGCAGATACTCTTTACATACAATAATGTCATCTCCACTGAATGCATGAACACACAAAATTAATTAAATGTCATTGTTCATGCATGACCTCAACTGTGTATTCATGCTGTGAATATTTGGAGACTTTTTACTTCAACAGGTGAGAACATGGAAATGAAGTGCTCTTTGTTTTACATTTTTTTTACGAAGCTTTCTGCAGGTAAATGTGAAGATTGTGTGACTGCCAGACATAATTCATTGGAGTGTTCCCAGGCATTGCTGTTCCTAAGACAACTTGATGGATGGTGTCCGTAAATTTGCTTATTTTGTTTAATGCACAAGCCATCTGAATGAGATTTGTATTGTATTGACTGGATAGTAACCACCTCTTTGGCTGCGTGTTAAAACACATTTTACAAAACAGTTGTACATTATAACGGACTTACAGATATATATTACACAACTCATAGTACCAAACAACTATCGGCACCCTTTTCTTGGGTCAATCTGAGGGCCTCGAAAAATGCAGTTTCAGATGTATGGAGAAGTGTGGTGAACATGTTGGTAGGCTAAAAATAAAAGTGACCTTGGCAGTTTCCTAAAGCAACATACAGTATACAGCAAGTGGGGACAATGCTTTTATCAGTCCTGCATTTCACCAAATCAAAAGCTGCCACTTCCTCAAATCACTGCTTAAATCCTCCATCCATGACTTTGCATTATGGTGACATATTGATACACAGCTAATGTAAAATGAGTGCATTTGCAAATGTCACACAGCAAGTGCCCTTGTGAATTACATCTGGACATTTGATGACCATTTACCTCCACTGCAGTTGACTATGCATTTCACAGTCACAAACCACATTTCCCATCTACGTTGTTTTGTCAAAATCAGGCTCTGCCTGAAGGAAAGTAAGCATTGTTCAAATTGAAAGCATAGACCAGTCTAAAGTAGTGGTATCATCACATAATAATAAAGCTATAACAACTATTCTATTTATAATGATTATACTAATCACAACAACAAGAATAACGATTAGAAATGTTTCTGCCAGACACACAACTCTCGTCAGGGTGTAAGATGTTCAACTGCCTAATGGAATACTTCAGCAAGCGCCAACAAATGGGTACCACTGCACAGGCTACTAATGAGATGCATGAACATGAAAAAAGATAGGTCTTATACACTTTATTGCAACATAGCATCAGAAATATGAATATACAAAGGGTTTTGTCATATACTGTTCAATGTGCTTCCCCACAATCTGACCTGTAATGAACAAAAATTCACGCGCATTTCACAGCTGCTGTGCTCATTTAGTGAATTATGAAACATACTGCATTATGCCTGGCAGTGAAAGGGTAGAACGGCCTGGTTCTGTCTATTTCACTTGTCAAATTACACTTTAGTATATTAACATTAAAGTCAAGATGCTAAATTCAAATAATCTTGTCATATACATTGCAAAAAGGAATGGGAAATACGGTATTTTGTAACCTGATGCGGTCTGTGTGTGTGCATTTATGCGGTAACAGCACACATTAGATTTCAATCTATAAACCACATGACTTTGGTGAAGTCTACAGTTAACGACGCTCCTTTCTTTTCGTCATTTTTATTCATCGCCCTCCCTGGAACCACCTGCAAATTATCTATAAAAATGCGCGGCGAAAACCACGGGATGTGACAACTGTATATATTTTTCGACTATGTACTTCTGTTTTATGGACATCTGAGCACTGATGTATTACGGTCATCAGCTAGCACAGCTTGGGTCTTTCCAGCAAAAGCTTCTCTTTGCAACTCCTCAAATATGCATGAATCTCTTCTGAACGGAATTACTGCGACCTGATTTCTCCAGTTTTTACTATCCATATAGATTTTTGATACAAGGGAAATAAAACGAAGAGTTGTGTATCCAACATGTAATATTGGCTTTATATATATATATATATATATATATATATATATATATATATATATATATATATATATATATATATATATATAGCTTAAACACAAATATCACAAGTCTGAAATTACAATTCATTTTGCTTTTTTTTGGAGGGAGGGAGGGGGTGGAGGGAGTCTTTCACCTTTTTACAGTGGTCTTACCTTCTGCTGTCGTCTCGCCATATCAGTCGGCTGCTTTGCATTGAACGGATAGGCAATGCATCTCATGACGAATACATAGAGCTGAAGCTTCCTCTTTCGTTCCTCTTCCTCTCGGTGCATTTTTTCCACCTCTTCTTTTTCCTTCTCACTAACTACCGAAGGACTTGGGCTGGACGGACGGGCACTACTGCTCCGGCTACTGGGCTGTAGCCCACCGGAGCTGTCGCTAGTGCGACTCGGAGACAGCCTAGCCCCGGCCTGTGGTGCCATCGCTTCTCTGCTCTCCTCTTCCACAATCTCATCCCCTTCCTCTTCGCTGGACGATGGATCCAACATTTTGTACTAGAAGCTATTCAGGCTGCAATAAAATTATGTCGATGGTTTGCAAATTATAGCCGAAAACACCAGTCTGAATCAAAATAACCAACACGTCCTGCAATGGTGTTATGGTGACGCCCGTAAAATGAGAACAAAAATTCCCGGTACAAATGCAATCCGTGCCTATCCGTTAAGGTGCAGAAATAAGAGGAAGCGATACTGATGCTGGGAGAGCCTGGTAGAGCTGTTCACACAGACACAGCTACCCCCCCTACCGAAAGAGATTGTTGCTGCTGACGTATTTTCTGTGTTTTAACTCTCCAGTCACCGTCAGGGATCTGTTAGGGGAAGATAGTATAGAAAGGGGAGGGTGTAGGAGGAGTGAACGATTTCCAGGACTCTGGCTTGTCCATTGACTTGCTCTCCTTCCTGGCACGATCTGGAAATTGCGAGCGATCGATGGCCGCTTCCTGTTCGCTGGCCTTTTAAATGAAAGGGGCGTCAGGAGCTGGCCATAGTACTGAACCTCCACCCTGCGTTATATCCACGAGATTGAGTTTACGTCGCATGAACAAGTTCTTACTCCACTTGCAGTCATTATAATTCTCAAGTATATTCTGTACATCCCCCACCCCAAATAAATAAACCAATAAATTCAACTCTTAACGGCACCACTGGTCTTTACGGAAAATAAGCAAATTTCAGAACAAGCTTCGTCCTATGGTTTCATTAAGAAGCGCTACGCTGAATGTATTGTTAACCTCTTTTTAGTACAATTCGTGGGTTTCATTATTTCATCTGAAATATATGCGAATAAACCAATCATACCTACGTATAACATAATGCATACTATACATAGGTACATACATACAGCATACATACATAGCCTACCGACAGGCATGCCGCATGCATACATACATACATAAATACAGTGAGCTCCCTGACATATCAGACCCTTTGTGATTACTGAGCTCACCAGTGCTCTTTTGCCTCTTCTTATTAATAATAATAATAATAATAATAATAATAATGATAATAATAATAATGACTTTATCTGTATAGCACCTTTCATACAGATTGCAGCTCAACGTGCTTAACAGGAAAAATAAAAACAAAGTGTTTAAAACATAAAAGAATAAAAACATTGTATATTGAAATGGAAACATGAATAAAATAAAATATTTAATATGAAAGAGTCAATGAGTAATTAGTAAAATAAATTAGTAAAAATGATGTAAATGATGAAGAAATAATGATGTTCCAAACTGTTGTTTTTGGTAAGCCTAAGGTTTGGCTTATGTCTCTGACATTTTTTTCTTATTTGTCAGCCTCACAATGTTATCCTTGACTTTCAAAAGCAACAACTCAGGTCCTGAAGTTGACATACGCCAGTAACAGACTCCAAAGGCATCAAAAGCCTTGAATCAAGATTAAATACTGAAAGCTCTCTTATACCTGTGCTAAGGAAGCAACTGAACACACCTTACTATAATCAGAAACACCTGTGAAGCCATTTGTCCCAAAGATTATGGTGCCCTGAAATGGGGCAACTATGGATAAAAAGTGTCGTTGTTTTTACATGGTGAAACTAAATTAAAATGACCCTTTAATAAAAGCTAAGAATCTGCACTTTAATCACATGTGAATCATTTGATTATAAATCTAAAATCATGCAGCACTGTGCCAAATCAAGAAAAAATATGTATTTGTCCCAAATATTATGGAACTCACTCTACTGTACATACGTACAAACATACATAAATACATACATACATATATACATACCAAATTGTTGAATTGAAAGATAAGGCTAAATTCAGTCTAACAGCAATGTTATTTATACATAGTTTTGAATGAAAACATGAAATAAATAAATAAATAAATATGTCTGTGTTAATTTAAAAAATGAATGAATGAAACACTGCATTATGTAACACTTCAAAGTGCTTTACAGTGATGAGGGGGATCTCACCTCACCCACCACCAATATGTAGCACCCACCTGGATGATGCACAGCAGCCATTTTGCACCAGAACGCTCACCACACATTAACTAAGGTGGAGAGGGAGAGAACAATTTTAGCGTATTAAATCACGGGGTGATTAGGTGGCAGGTTGAGAGAGCTAGGTTGGGAATTTAGCCAGGACACCAGGGAACCCCCTACTCTTTGCGACAAGTTTCGTGGGGTCTTTAATGACCACAGTGAGTCTGGACCTTGGTTTAACGTCTCATCCAAAAGACTGCATCTCCTACAGCACAGCATCCCCATTCCTGCACTGGGGCATTGGGGTTTATTTGACCAGTGGGAAGATTGCCCCCTGCTGGCCCACCAACACCACTTTCAGCAGCAACTTTGCTTTTTCCAGGAGGTCTCCCATCTAAGTGCCCACCAAGCCCACACTTTCTTAACTTCAGCCATATGGCAGGAGCAGGGTGTATGATGGTATGGCTGCTGGCAAAATGAATGGTTGCTTGCAAATCAATATGAAACAAAATTTGAAAATACAGTAAATACTTTCTCAAAAAATAACTTGTGAAACATGAGAGCTATGTTACATTCAAAAAAGACTATCTCAATATTCCACGATTGTACAGACTATATACATTTATAACAGTAAACCAATAGTGTTCTTTCTTAAATATTAAGGTGGAGGATCAGTTGAAGATACTAATATGTAACAAAAATAAATGTGTATCTGATTGTCTGAGAACACATCCTATGTGATGTGTCACTTTTTTTTTAAATATCATAATTTCAGCATTTCTTTTTAAACCAATGTCTTAAAATAAATGAGTAACTGTAAAACAAGTCATTCTTTTTTTTAAATAATGAGATGTAGCTACAGTATATTTGAAGTGTGAATACACAGTGTAGGGTCAACATTGAGCTATAAATCAAGCTTGTTCAAACAAAATATGAAAACAGATTATGCAACCACTATCTTTTCAAAATGATTGACCAAAATGAACCAGAAACTTTTTTTCTTTCGAATTTCTGTGACAATAGACTTATATGAGTTACTGTCATACAGCCAGCAGATGTCACTGTAGCTGCTAGAGCATTGTTTGCAAAAGTACTCAGCATGAATCACAGGGAGGACATGATTTAATCCAGGATTAATTCATTTGATGACTAATTGATAACCTGATTAATGTATTACAGCTGTGATAATTATTATCTACAGGTCAGTAATAAAGGCTTGAGTCCTTGAACCTATGGTCCTGTTTTACATTTTTCATATAAACACCATAAGCCTCATCCTATTAATTTCTTACATGCGCTAGAAACCAATTTGGTTAAAAACAACATGTGTGTGATCATGTTATTAATATAATCAAGCAACAAATGGAATAAAACAAAACCAAAACATGGATAGGCTACATTGCCAGTCCAACAGCTAAAATGCATACAGGGCCATGCTCAGACTATTTGGAGGGCATACACTCAAAATATAATTAGTAATTTTGACAGTTCATGAGATAACTGGCAGTTTACTTATGTTATGAGTATTGTGTAGCCTCCAAAAACTACATGAGATGAAGTAACTTACTCAAATCCATTTTTTAATGAAAGGGTTTGAGTGCAGTTTGGAATGTACATTGTGGGCCTATAGGTCTATAATGGAATCAGGAAAAAACACAGACATTCATCTTCTTAAAAAACATAGTGTTAAACAAAGTATATCACTTGCTGTTAGTTTTCAAAAATAATGTGCCATACCCTTTACTCTGATGCTGTTCTCCAGCTCTGGGTTCCAGTCCTTAAAATATTATATTTTAGCAATAATAACAAAAATGATCCAATGAAAGTCAATTTCATGTCCAATGTATACTTTAATATGGTATCCCATAAGTTACTCGTGACATAAGCTAGAGAGTGCTATGGGAAGGGGAACCTATTGTGCCCACTAACATGATTGGAATGTGATTACACCCATTCATAAGAAAAAGAAAGAAAAACATCATCTTAGTCAATGTAGTAGAATTCTTGCCTAACTTGGATTACAGGCTGTTCTGGTGTCACAATTCAGTAATCATGATTTTTACACCCAGAATTGAATACGTCGGAAATTCATTTATAAATACCTAAAATATTTTTGAAAACCTTTGAACTTATTTTGTAAGCATTATTGGTTCACACACACACACACACACAGACACACACACACTAAGAACGCCAAATGCCACTTGTTTTCCATTAAAAGAGAATGAGTAGCCTAACAAATATGAATCCACTAATGTTGTCACAGTTTGCGAGTGAACAGACTACAATGACAAAAGTGCTTCGTATTCGTCACAACAATTTTACGTTTTCTGGGGCATTGGTTGGTTTTTTCTGCCTCTAAAAATTGTAATCATGCAGAAAATGTTGTCACCATGCGCAAAATATGTATATAATAAACGATAAGGCTTAGACAGGCTTTTACAACGAAGCATAAACTAATTACGTGTCTGGCAATTAATATTATTCAAAGTCATGAGCGTTTTAAAATCCAGGAAAACCCTGCAACAAGACAGGAATCGAAACTTACATGGCAAATCTCCACCCCTAAATGTATTTTACTACGGCATCAACGGCGAACCCCTCCCCCACTCCACCCCTACTCCGTGAACTGAACTAAACCCAACCAGTCGAATATAACAGGGTGGTGGATTACAAGAACTAGATACCGCCCACACTGTGGAATTGACTGTGAATGTATTCAAGGTTGACATTCCCATTCTCCGCCCCTCAAATCACGTTTTCGTTTTGAAAACTATAAATACCAGAGCGGTAAACTGCATTTAGCGTTTGACAAGTTAACAGACAGACATGGCAGCACAGGATTTTAATTTTTTGCTTGCGACAGATTCATACAAGGTAAGCTATCGTACCTAGCCTATCTATTGTTAGCGTGTTGACGCATACGAATGCGAACAGAACCGGTGACTTTGTTGGCTTCGTGTGCTTCATTAGCCTCAAAGTGCAGTTAGATGTCTAGATAGCTACCCAACGTCAATGCAATCTGACAATGTCCGATGTCTTCCAGGGCAGCTAACTAGCTAAGTTAGATAATGTTTGATACCTAAAGTGTCGAGTGCTTTTTGACATTGAGTGATGATGGCTGTTGAATAGATAGGAGCAATCTAGCGAACTTTATTTAGGTTAACTTGTCATTGAAAAAGAAGGATTGTGGGTGGAGCTTCGTTGGGTAATGACAATTCTGAGAAACCGAAATTGAAATTAAGACTACAGCTAACATTAGCTTGTTAGCTAGCTATTTCATTGTAGTGTGCGTTATCATTAAATTGGATAACGTTGGACAGTTGGAGAGTTGCTCAGGTTCTAGTTAGCCAACAAACTCCAGTTAGCCAACAAACTTAGACTATGATTAAACTATGATTGCTAACGTTTGATCTTCATAATAAACAACCGTAGCGTTTCATGTAACTGTTTGGCGTTACCCGGTTGGCTAACATCAGTTAATAGTGACTTCAACAAAGAAATGAGAACAGACGTGACGTTGCTTGGGTGCAAAGTAACTTTGCTAGCTAGTTAGCTGGCTAAATTGGGTAGCTGACTTTAGCTAGCTAGGTCCAACTAGCTAGTTTAGCCACTCGCTGAGATGTAATTCATACGGTCTCAACAGATATTATGAGACAACAAAAATGGAATGCTGCCGTCAGCTAAGATTCGCATGTTTAGGGCAGCTGGACGTTAGAGCACGATGCTATAGCTAGCATGCGTTAACTAGCTAGTTGGTTATGGATGTAATAATGAAATGAATGAGCCAGATGGCTAACGTCCAATTGCATGTTCTCAGACTACACGTATCACTGAGAATGATACACTAACAGTCAGTATCGATTGCTCCATTTGAAACATGGCTAGCTAACTCTCATCATAGTTGTCATAAAGGTTACATGACTGTATGACAGATACAAAGACTGTTCCCCTTTCAACTGTAACGTCACTGTATTACAAAACAACACAGGTGGTGTGTATGGCGCATTGCACGTAGTTAACGTTATTGGCACCAACCATATCTACAGCATCATCTACTTAAGTGTCAAATTGACCTCGTATCATATTTTTTTCCGCGGGATAGCAGCGAATGTTTTTTTTTTTTTTTTTTGCAGAAAATTATCATATGATCTTGTTTCTGACATTTTTTACGTTCACCACATTAGCAAAAACAGTGTTGGACTTAGTAACTTATTTGAGGTGAAATATTGAAGACAGAACTGTGATAAAATGTGTCACTTACCTCCTCGGGACTATTTGTACACACACACACGGGCAGCACGTGCATACATTATATAATTTCTGCATCCAGGATTAGGCTAAGTTTTGTCTGATCTGGATAAGATGACTTAATGCAATGCTGAGCGTACAGGAAAGTTCAGGGAATTCCAGTCTTTGTTCTCTTAATTCCTTTGCCAATCAGCTGTTACTTAAAACCACTAATTGCCACGGCTCTTATGAGAAGATAATGTAATGACGTAGGCTGTTGGAACTGTTTATTTCAGTAATTGATCTATGATCTTGGTTCTTGGCAAATATTGCCTAGTTTCACTTCACATGTTTTGGGAGAGAGTAAAATGGTTGTTAATTAAACCGATGGACGTTTGGATAGTTTAAATATATATATTTTTTATTATTGTAATTATTGTTTATTAGGTGGCAAGGTGCCACTAGTGTGTAGGCAACAGGTGCGATTGTGTTAACCTTTTTTCTTTTTCGCTTCAGTGCTATAGAAAGAAAACCCATACACCTTTTCTGTATTCAGTGGGAGTATTCTGGCAACCTACAATAGTGTGCCACTGATTTGGCTGAATCACTATAATGAGCCCTGTGTACACCGCAGATGTCTTAATCTTAATATTTCCTGGTATCTCCTCATGTTGAGCATTTTGGACATTTGGACTTGCATTTTTTATTTCTATAAAACTTCTACACGTCAAGACTGTTCATTGTACTGACATGAAGTTTTTACGCGAAAAATATTGCCACCACCGGGCACCGGCTTGCCTGTTGAACTTTTAAAAAAGCAAAACTCTGGGGCAACAACAGGGCTGTGACAAGCCATTCCGTCATTCTTCATTATACCTTCAACTGCAAAAAGAAATAAAAATAAATTCCTGTTTTCAGTCGATGGAGCCGGGTTACCTTTTTTACAGTATGTTCCTGGATGGCTTTACAGTGTTCAACTTTTCACTAGGCAGAATGATGTGTGTATGTCATATTTGTTCCTTTAACTTGTATTTATCCTCATTATTTACATTTTGGAGCACCTACATTGTGTTTGTAGGTCCATCCCCAATATCCTCCATCGATGCAGATGAGCCCAGAGTATCGCCAATCAGCCAGTACAAATACAGTCCAGATTAGGTTTTGGACCATGGGTACACATGCTGTCAATTATGAAAAATAGTTTGTATTTAGAGATTTTTCCCTGACTATTGGAAAATTTAAAAAATAATAATTTAACATCCAGTTCTGATCATTGTAAATGTGCATGTTATGTCATTGTACTGATTTAAATGTCAGAGGATTTCCATTGTAACAGATGGCTGAAGCCTACATTTGAGTCTTTACTTTGGATATCATCTCATTTGTCCGCTCTCTTTTGGAGCTGGATGCTATTCCTTCCAGGAAATTGTGCAATTTGAGGAAGAGGGCTTTTGAGTGTCCTTAACATGTTGGTATTGGTCATCAGCTATGAATAAATGGCCAAGGATGGCTGTGTAAAATGAAATATTCCTACATTTCCTAATTTGAGAATAAGAAAGGAGGTTTTGGAACAGATGGTGTTTACCCAGGTGCATGCATGCATTTTCACGTATTCCCAGTAAAATGTGCAGAAGAGATAGTCCAGGCATTGCTTGTATGTTCTTTGCAGGATAGTTGTGAAGAATCAGTTGCCACAATCCTAAAATTGAATGGTACAGCCTGCAGTAACCATAAACATTTAAATACTGTAACATATGGAGCAATGCTCTGGTATTGACATTTCCCACTCCTGATTATAATTTTTTTTTTTTAAGATATGGAGTGGGCTTGCAAATCTGTACTCTACAAAATCCATTATTGGAAAGGGTCATAACTGGGCTAACCTTGGGTGGTGATTCTAATTTGTTATGTGCACAGATATTTCAGTTATTGTCCAAGTCTACATACAGAAACATTCTTGCTTGGACTAGCCTATACCAACTGCAATTAAAAATAACTAAATTAGGCCTAATTAATTTTTTTATGTAGGCTGACTGCTGTTCATGCTTAACTGTATCTTGTCATTGATCTTGGTTAAGTCATAGAAATAGCCTTTGGGCTCTGCACTGTCTAAGCTGCTGATGGATGCGTCTAAGGATTCTACTTCAGTAACAGTTTGTGAGATACTGTGACGTGGAGCAGTATTTATTGCCTTAGTTAACCATAGTATTTTCTGAAAGCTTTTAAAAAAGTTTTGCTTTCCCCATAATTTGGAAGACACATGCTGCTCTGTCCAGTGAGCGATGTGCTTCTCTTCCAGTCAGCCCTAGCCTGTTGTCCTGTGTGGCCTGCTTCTCAGAAAATGTTTACTGGCTCGGGGCCAGTGTAGCGGTTCTATGAATGTGTTTCAGTTGCAGTGGCACCTGCAGGGAATGCAGGGGGCACACGAGTTACCCCAGATGCACCGGTCTGCCAATTCCAGGTCATAATGCATTTACAAAATTTCTCTTAAATGTAGCCTATAGATCCATACCCACATTTGAGCTTGAAGAGCTGCCAGTATCCTCTCAAATTCCATCTCTCTCCTATAACTTGGCCAAGCCTAATACAGTGCCCTGCATGGATAATTGTCTCGGGGACGCTACCAGCAATTTGTACACTTTTACCGCTAACCACAAAGCATTATTATATTTCTGTCTGTAATGCTAATCTTAGGCTATATCCAAGGTAACTCATATTTTGGTGGTTCAAATGGGGTTTATTTTGTAGGCTTATGCCTGAGTTTTGAACTGCGTGTTGTGTGTTGGACAGCAGCGTGTTAGGAACAGCCAGTTTATTTAGCCTTCTTAAATGCTGTAATTTGATACGCTTACATATTGCCCTTGTGTTGTAACAGACAGGGCCTGACCTGGGGGGCCCACAGACAGGGTTTTCACTTTTAATAACCACAAGGCCTCCAGCTTATTTCTTGCAGAGAGACTTGTTCACTCGCATGAAAAAAGTCTGGCCGGTCATCTGTCCAGCCTTGTGGCATTGCTGTTTTTTAATGGCATGGCCGTTGTCAATGTTGATGCTTTTTCGAGTGCTACCTTTTCATAGACCATGGCATTATTTAAACATTCTTTGTGTGTGTATTGAGAGCTCTGTAACATCCGAATGCTTTGGCATTAAGGACAGAGGAGGCCCATGCATTATGTCCACACCGCATATGGCAGGGGAGAAGAGTCATGCTAACGTGCTAGTCTGACAGAATCTTGTTTTCAGAGCTAGCTCTAATTTGCCTGGTTGCTATGGATCCCTTTGCCACCCGTTGTTGATTTGATAAAGGCAAAGTCTAGGATTCCTGATGTTTGCTGCAGGCGCTGTGTGTCACTCATTATCCAGTAGATAGCGACACAATGTCCCCGCACTTTGTGCTGTGCCCTTGAATGTTTGTAAAACATGTGAAATGTTGCTCCACAGAACAGAATTCTTATGACTTCAAGCACAGCTGAAGGGTCCGAGGGGCCAAAGGCAGTTAGAGTAGATGTCTGTTTCAAAAAATGTTTGGGCAGGAGCGCTTCCTGGACTCAATTTGAGTTTGTTTGAGGTGCTCTTTTGATGGGATAAGTATAGACATCAAAATCAAAGAAAACTCCAAGGCACTCTTTTTTTTAACAATTAAAATGCCATTTTGTTGTGGTATGGTCATATTAAACCTTTAAAAACAAGTTCCGATGCGTTTTAGCATCAAGCTTTCGTCAGGGAGTCAAAACATAGGCTAGGCCTACTCCCTGACGAAAGCTTGATGCTGAAACACGTCAGAGTTTGTTTTTAAAGGTTTAATATGACCATGCCACAACAATAAAGGCATTTTAATTGTTAAAGAGTGCCTTGGAGTTTTCTTTGATTTAGATGTCTGTTTCACTTTAATGCAAAGCAGATTGTTGTACATTACCAAATGCAAGGTAGTTGCTCTTTAATTTTTAATTTTTTTTTTCCTGGAAAAGAAAGGAAGGTCTGTACTTATTATGTGACTGATGTGTGTTACCCCCTTCGCCCCCCCCCCCCCCCCCCCCCCCCCCCCCCCCCCCCCCACCCCCAAAAAAATAAAAACATCATGTGGGTCTGTAATCCCTGTACACGTTAACCAGTAAGCTGTTTATGCACTGGTCTGTTAAGATTTATCCTCTAACACAGTGCACCATACGCATTAATGGCACCTCCATGTGGTCAACATTAGAATCAAAGCAATAAAAAAGTACTTTAAGTACTTGATGAAATGTCTTTTGCTGTCTGAACAAGCCTCTGGCAAGCTTTTTATTTGTTTATTTTTATCACAGCAATCCTGGGCACAGGGGCAGGGTGGCGGGGCAGTGTGCTAGTGTCCAGTGGCTAGACTCATCTGTACCAACTGGCTTTCAGTTAAAGTTCCTGCCTGGCCTCTGTATATGTATGTATACATACATTTGTGTGTGTGTATGTGTATATATATTCACCCAAACCTCTCTCTTCAGATCACACACTACAAGCAGTACCCGCCGAACGTGAACAAGGTGTACTCCTACTTCGAATGTCGCCGCAGGAAGGAGGGCCAGTTCAACGAAGTGGTGTTTTTTGGCCTGCAATACCTCCTGAAGAAATACCTGTCAGGTACACTATCCCATCATGCACTTGCTTTGAATGGATCAGAATCAATTGATAATGGTCACAGCATCAGAGCCTGTGATTTATTTAATGTGTGATTTTCTCCATATTATCTGCATCATTGTGCACTGAAATGTGATCTGCATCTTTGTACTGTACGTTTGTAATTACTTTTTTCGAAATGTCTTAAAATGTCTTGAATGTCTTAAAAAAAATCTTTAACATCATCAAAAGTAATGCCACAGTTGTGTAACGTATTTTGTTGTTGGTTTGCTTTCTGCTAAATGGTTAAATAAGGGGTACAGTCATTCATTGTTTAGATTACTTATTTGTGAACCTCTTGCATGAAAATTAGTTTTAAATGATGAATGCTCTGAACATAAATTTATCTATAATGTTCACTACTATGGTGTGTTTTTACTGTTAAGGCACTGTTGTAGTGCATGGTTGGGCCCCGTGGTCTGGTGTCAGATCCAGATCACGCCAGTGCCGTCACGTTCGTAGGAGAGCGCGCGCTAGCCTGCGCTGTCCTGAATCGCTGCAGCGAGCACTGCGACATGAGCGTGATTGGGCTTTACAAACTGCGGAGAAAAAGGAGGAAAGGCATTAACACTTATCTGGGCTGTAAGAGCGCTAGCCAGAATATTCCCTTTCCTTCCTCTTGCAGTGACCTGCTGATCACATGACTCCTGCAAAAAAAAAAAAAAAAAAAACTTAATCGAGTCTCCCACAGGCCTTTGTACACATTGCAAGTGTTTGCAATGTGGAATATTCAAGGTTGTGCAAGAGAATTTTTCTTAAATGTTTATTTAATTATTTATTTTTGCTATTTATTTAGATTGTATAATACTGTCTTTTCTATAGTAATTTAATTTCCATATGGTGTAATGGTGGGTTTAAAATGTATATTTTACAAAGATCTGTTAAGGTCATTGATTTAGAAATGAAGTCCTTGAAAATTACCTTTGCAGGTCCTTGGCAAGTGAATGAATTTAGCTAGACGCTAACTATAATACTCTTATATGGCCCATATAAAGACCTCCCTTCACACAAAATAATGGCCGGGCCCTGCCCTTGTGTTTCCTCTTTGGGGAAAACTGCATGTGGGCCGTGTGTGTGTTTGTAGCACTGACTCCAGACGCGTGTGGAATGTGGGCACGCTAACCTCATCCACACCAGTGTCTGCCTCTGATCTGCTCTGTGACACAGCTGGTTCAGTGGGGGTTTGAGCGTTTCGGTCCGCCACCCTTTGATTGGCTGATTACCCCCAGGCCTGCAGGGATGACCTTTTACGGGCCTGGCCAGCAGCAGCGCTGCTGTTTGTTACTTTGGTGTGCGGCCAGTGTTTCATGGGTTGGGCTGTACACAAGCGCCTGGCCTTCCTGTGGGCACAGGCTGTGTCAACAGCTCAGGTGTTGGGCTGGAGTTAGCTGGCAGGAGGCTGTGGAGGATGTTTGACTGCCCCAGCACTCCCAACAGCTACCGTTCAGCTAAGGTGCATGCTTGTGTGATAATATTGGGATTGGATCAGTATCTGCTGACAATTGCTTGCATTGATCTTATCTGTATCGACCCAGTGATGGCCCAGAATGATGATTCATACACCCGCAATGGCAATGCATTGGATGCGATACTGATTCTTTAAATTAAGTGAAATTGTCGTACTCTAGAATTATCCTGATTCTAGTCATCTGAACCTCTCATTTATTTTTAATACATCATTTTTCGTAACCAACTTCACAAGCAAAGCCATACAGAGACTCCATAGTCTGGCTTTCAATAACCGGGTTGAAATATTTCGTTATACAAATAAAATCTGTTGCATTTTTCCTTCTCTGGTTGATGTCTTTCCTCATCTCCTTCTCTCATTAATGTGTCAACTTGGCTGCTTTGTGCATTTGAGCTCCAATATAGGAGTGTGCTATTTGTATTGACCAGTACAACCAATTAAATATTGGTTTTTGATCCCATATTGTGCTTCCCTAGTTTCTCATGCATTAGCCTACTAAATGTGTCTCTTGCTCTCTCCCTATGTCAATCCCAGGACGAGTCATCACAGAGGAGAAGATTCAAGAGGCAAAATTCTTCTACCAGCTACACTTCAGACAGTCAGTCTTTGATGAGGAGGGATGGAGAAAAGTATTGGAGGTAAACATCTGGAATTCCTCAAAATTAAAGCTGTCCTGTTATATTCTTCTGAAATATGTAGTGCTGTGTACTCTGTGCAAACCTGGTTCATGGTGGATTTCCTGGTTGTCTTTAGAAGTATGATGGTCGACTTCCCATCCGGATCAAAGCAGTTCCAGAAGGGAAGATTATTCCCAGGGGAAACGTTCTCTTCACAGTGGAAAACACGGACCCGGATTTCTTCTGGCTCACAAACTACATTGAGGTAAAAATTTATTTTTAAGGCCTGCTTGTCAAAGATATATTATTTATTTCAAACTGTCTTGCTTTTTATGTATTATGGGGAGAATACAGGCTGTTTTAGTTATGTAAACGGTGTTGTCTGGGGTAATACAGCTGACCTGCTTGGGGACTCTGTAGAATACTCATGCCTGGATGTGTATATGGGGAGAGTGTAGAACACTGATTTATGGAGGGTGTACAACACTGAGGCAGAGAGGGTGTACAACACTGCTTTATGGAGGGTGTGCAACACTGAGGCAGAGAGGGTGTAGAAGACATGAGTATGACCCACGTGTGATTTATTTCTTCCCGCAGACCATGCTGGTCCAGATGTGGTATCCCATCACCGTGGCGACCATCTCTCGGGAGTTCAAAAAGATTCTGGCCAAGCACCTGAAGGCAACGTCAGGGAGCCTAGAGGGGCTGGAATTCAAGCTGCACGACTTTGGCTACAGAGGTGTTTCGTCACAAGAGGTAGGATCCAGCTGTGCCCCTTTCTCCTGGTCTCTGTACTCCCATCCTCTTGGGGGGCCAGCTTTGTATATTATCTGGATGTGACAGTGTGCCACTCCCTCACACTGAGTTAAATCCATTGTGTATAAAATCAAATGGTCATTCCTCGCAAGATTAATTTAATTCTGCGTGACCACTGTCAATACTTTACCATGGAACGTAATTTCAATAATGTGTAATTAATCAATTTGTGTTTTTTTATTTCTTACCTATTCATAATGTAGTACTACATCTAAATCAATATATTTGATTTTTGAATCAATTTGACCAAGAGGGAGGATTTTAACTTTGGTCCAGGTATCACAGATCAAAATGTATTCAAATATAATTGCATTGGTGCTGATATTGCTATCTATGCGAACCTAATCCTCACGCAAGTCAAACAAATATAGTATTTTATCTCATTAATATACCTTGGGTAAATTCTTATATACACTAAGAATTCAGTGGTCTTGCACTATTTTACAAATGAATGGTCTTATCGACCAAAATACCTATTTATTTCACATTAATGCTACTGCATCGCCAAAAAGTACTGGAGTCGAAGGCAGCTGGGGAAAAGCTATAGTATTATTTCCTGGCTTGGGGAGCAGCCAGCTGGCAGAAGCTGATTTCATATGAGGAGTATCAGACGTGTTTGCTCTGATGAGTCTTAAACAGGTGTGAGAAACTGCTGAAAGGACTCCACAAATAAGAGGAGCACGTACTGTAGGTACCGTGGTCCGTTAATCCCCAGGGTGGCAGGGCGGTAGGGCGGTGCTTTTTCTCCCTGCTGGCGATCTGGAAGGGAATCTTATAGCTTCAGTGGTGTTTTTTGAATGGAAAAGGTCAGAACCGCCCCCTGTGACTGCTGCAGGGTGGACGGGCGTGGCTGACCTTAAAGCACCGTAGCACACGAAAGCGGTGAGTTTTGCAAGGTGCAACCCGGCTGGCCCACTCGCAGTGCTGTTCTGCAGCATGTGCAGGAAACCATGCAATGTGGGAGTGACGGTTTTCCCTGGAAGTAGATATGTCAGTTATAGATTTGATTTGTTCTGGGTGACTTCACTGGATTAGTGAAGTGGGCGGGAGACTGTTGCCTTCAGCACATTGTTTCCTGCTCTGGCTTGCAAAGGGTGTGCTGTTATCACAAGGCTTTTCATTGGGGAGAAAGCCCGTAAGTCCTAGTTGACCAACACTTTGATCTTCTAAGGCCACAGCCCTGATCTGTAGAGATTTGGTACCCTGTAATCTGTTTGCAAGCTTTAACTTGGCACACGTGTGCGTGTGTGCATGCGCATGTTGGTTTGTACACACGCATTGTCTGTGTCTGTACAAGCTTTAGTGTTGGTTTATTACCTGGAATGGAGGTAGAGATTATTAGATGTTTATAAAACCTAGCCAATTTTCAATGCTGAGGCCTACTGACCAGAAACATTTATGACAGCGCTGGCCTCATCTCTTGCAACTAAAGTCACAAGAACAGTTCTTAGGCTGTGCCAAGTACATTCAGTACTTTCAGTACTTATCTTAGGGTTTAATGCAATCTGTGCTTAATCCATCAGCAGAGATTTTACATGCAAATTATAAAATCTGTGGGAAAAGCAGATTAGGGTTAAATATTGAAATGGAGACTTGCCGTTTTGATTAACATTCTCCTAATTCACTTTGAAACTGGGTGGCAGTACTGGAGTATGGTAATAAGAGCCTTGTATAAAGGGCAAGCCTGTCCTCGGGCTGTACTAATTTTGGGGTACATCGAGTTCATGCTGGACACGTGGAAGCAGTCATGCACCGGGCAGCAGTAAAATTGCGAAATGTCTTTGAATCCCATTTATGTCTTTATAAACATTTTGCTTGTGATTAAAAATAAAGGAAAGGGAATACCAGTTTTTGGCATACCTCCTATTACACACAGCGTTCATTTCCTGTTGTAACTGGTATTATATTATACACTTACAATAAAAGTGTATAAATGTGCATAAAAGTAGTTTGTGTGTTTACAAAAAAAAAATGAATATGAGGCTTGCATTGAGCTAAGAGTATACATGTAAATGTAGGTTTTAGTTTGTGACAGTGTTCTGCTTTGGGGTCGGAACAAGTTGTAACATAACATCAGTGGACGTGACGGGCAGAGGGACAGCGTTCGCCAGATGGAGCCCTCTGGCTGGCAGAACAGAACAGGTGCCAGAACATCACAACATTGTAGCCTGAGGTACTGCAGTGCATTACGGTAGTGTAGCCTGAGGTACTGCAGCGCATTACGGTAGTGTAGCCTGAGGTACTGCAGCGCATTACGGTAGTGTAGCCTGAGGTACTGCAGCGCATTACGGTAGTGTAGCCTGAGGTACTCCAGTGCATTACGGTAGTGTAGCCTGAGGTACTGCAGCACATTACGGTAGTGTAGCCTGAGGTACTGCAGCGCATTACGGTAGTGTAGCCTGAGGTACTGCAGCGCATTATGGTAGTGTAGCCTGAGGTACTGCAGCGCATTACGGTAGTGTAGCCTGAGATACTCCAGCGCATTACGGTAGTGTAGCCTGAGGTACTGCAGCGCATTACGGTAGTGTAGCCTGAGGTACTGCAGCGCATTACGGTAGTGTAGCCTGAGGTACTCGAGTGCATTACGGTAGTGTAGCCTGAGATACTCCAGCGCATTACGGTAGTGTAGCCTGAGGTACTGCAGCGCATTACGGTAGTGTAGCCTGAGGTACTCCAGTGCATTACGGTAGTGTAGCCTGAGGTACTGCAGCGCATTACGGTAGTGTAGCCTGAGGTACTGCAGCGCATTACGGTAGTGTAGCCTGAGGTACTGCAGCGCATTACGGTAGTGTAGCCTGAGGTACTGCAGCGCATTACGGTAGTGTAGCCTGAGATACTCCAGCGCATTACGGTAGTGTAGCCTGAGGTACTGCAGCGCATTACGGTAGTGTAGCCTGAGGTACTGCAGCGCATTACGGTAGTGTAGCCTGAGATACTCCAGCGCATTATGGTAGTGTAGCCTGAGGTACTGCAGCGCATTACGGTAGTGTAGCCTGAGGTACTGCAGCGCATTACGGTAGTGTAGCCTGAGGTACTCCAGTGCATTACAGTAGTGTAGCCTGAGGTACTGCAGCGCATTACGGTAGTGTAGCCTGAGGTACTGCAGCGCATTACGGTAGTGTAGCCTGAGGTACTGCAGCGCATTACGGTAGTGTAGCCTGAGGTACTGCAGCGCATTACGGTAGTGTAGCCTGAGGTACTCCAGTGCATTACGGTAGTGTAGCCTGAGATACTCCAGCGCATTACGGTAGTGTAGCCTGAGGTACTGCAGCGCATTACGGTAGTGTAGCCTGAGGTACTGCAGCGCATTACGGTAGTGTAGCCTGAGGTACTCCAGTGCATTACGGTAGTGTAGCCTGAGGTACTCCAGCGCATTACGGTAGTGTAGCCTGAGGTACTGCAGCGCATTACGGTAGTGTAGCCTGAGGTACTGCAGCGCATTACGGTAGTGTAGCCTGAGGTACTGCAGCGCATTACGGTAGTGTAGCCTGAGGTACTCCAGTGCATTACGGTAGTGTAGCCTGAGGTACTGCAGCGCATTACGGTAGTGTAGCCTGAGGTACTGCAGCACATTACGGTAGTGTAGCCTGAGGTACTCCAGTGCATTACGGTAGTGTAGCCTGAGGTACTGCAGCGCATTACGGTAGTGTAGCCTGAGATACTCCAGCGCATTACGGTAGTGTAGCCTGAGGTACTGCAGCGCATTACGGTAGTGTAGCCTGAGGTACTGCAGCGCATTACGGTAGTGTAGCCTGAGGTACTGCAGCATGTCATATCAGGGGATGGGGAGTGATGGAAAGGGGGAGGCTTTGTGAGGGAGGGAGTGAGTGAAAGTGAGTGAGAGAGGGTGCATCTGAGTTTTGAGGTGAATAATAGATGAAAATTCTCTCTCCTCTCCCTCTGTCTGTTGAGTGATTCATGCATTTCGATCGCCTGCTGTGATGAATTACTTTGCACTGTGGCTGGGAAGCTTATTCCTGTGCACTGCAAGAGGGGGAGCGGTGGGGATGGGATTTCAGAGACCAAAGGCACAAAGACAACGGGTCTGTCTTTTTTTCTGCGTCTTTTGTAGGGCCATTTTAATGGCTGGGATCCTGCATGTAGACAGAGTGAGCGCTAATCCTTGAGTCTAAAGGGGGAAGCCACACTTGTCTGCAGTAGCTGCTGCCTGGCTAATGACCACGCCCGCTCGCGCTGCGCTGGCTGGAACGCCGTGCTCCGAACGGTGACGACGTTGCTAAAGGTGGGGCGGCGTTTGGTCTTGGCTGCGGTGTGGAGGGGACTCCGGGTTATCAGGTGTTCTTGGGGGGGGGGGGGGGGGCTGCAGCAGATTGAGAAAATAGGTCACCGTGTAGCTGCTAGTGCCAGCTGCAGTGGCTGGGACTCACAGACGCACAGTACACATGGCTTGCGCTGCCAAAGGGCAAGGGGCACTTTGGTGACTGGAAGGCTATTTGTGTGCATTCTAAAGGCGGTAGCCCTTGAAGCTTCATAATGACCTTTATAAATCATTCACAGGGAACGCAGCTCACGATCTCATTCCCTCTCACAAAGTTCTACATTTTGTAATTTATTTTTTTATTTTTTTATATCCATTACCTGATTTGTGTAGGTCCCAAATATCAGTCTCTTCTGAGGTGAAAACTATTTGGTTTTCCCCTTGGTGATGAATGACTAATTTTAGATGTGCGACTTCATATTTATTCCCAAGTGAAACGGGAAATGGTGAAAGGCAACAATACTGTTTCTGGAGACAAATAATGAAAAAATTGAAAGAGATAAATAAGAATTTCATCTCAGTGATCACTTTGTTTTTAAGTAATGCTGTTACTCAAAAAAATGTTTCATGAGAGTAATTTTTATTAGAGTGAGAGTATGTAGTTTCCTCAAATATTTGAGCAGAAAAATTAAAGCATTTTGTGTATTGTTTTGTTATGCAATGAGTTTTTCTCATTTTAAAAAAAGATGCTAATTCTGGAGTTGAGTAGCCTATATACACAACACTGTCAATGAAGTGCACATGACCGACCTGACCAACCACACAAACTGGAAATTGTTCTGTGCAACCTTGCTAACCTCCAAAGCGAAAGTTCTGAGGAAGTGTGATGAACACACTTTGCATGTAATTAGGGGGCTCTGCCCTAACCTGCAGGATACATCTCTTTGAAGTCGAACTTAGCAAAAAGACATCCTAATAAAAGGCATTTGTCTAGGCCTGATAAGTGTAAGTGTGGTGTGAATCCTCCCCAAGTGTGAAGGGCCTCGGGGTTGTGACTGGTAACACACAAATGGCAAAGTGTGCTTAACCCCATAACCGAGTTCTCACAACAGCACGAATGTACCGACCTCGCACTGACAGCAAATTGTCATCAGGCACTAGCTGGACCCTGTGTACAGATTTTTAAATTCATTAAAACGGTGAGCTAAATCATTACAGGGTGGAAAAAATATTTTCGGACGTGCCAGAACTGAACCGTACCGTTCATGTGTACTTTCATAATTGTACACAAATATGCGTTTAACACAAATGGTCTTAACCACAAAAAAAAGAAACAACTTGGAGTGAGTGACATGGCACAGTAGTGACATGGCACAGTTTCAGATTCAGAGTTCCGCTGAGTGAAATTCTACAATAGATTTTTTATTCATTACACAAATTAGTACCTAAATGTTCCAGTCTTTCCAATATTGGCTCAAATGTAGCTTTTTTATTTTTTATTTTTTAAACTCCTTTTGGAAAATTTCCACTGAGAACCAGTGTGACAAGATGATTGTATATGGGAAATGCATAGACTGACTGAATGGCACAGGTACAGGTGAGTTTTTGCTCCAGCAGCACTGTGTCCATGGCGATGTGATGGAGGGGTGCTGTCTGACCCGTGAATGAAGCTCTTGTGTCCTGCTGTTTGCAGTCTGCGGCGCTGGGCGGGGCCGCTCACCTGGTCAACTTCTGCAGCACAGACACTGTGGCGGGCCTTCTGATGGCCCAGCGCTACTACAGCTGCCCCATGGCCGGCTTCTCTATCCCTGCAGCGGAGCACAGGTGAGCTGACCCACCTGAACACTCTGCTTCCTGAACTGAGAGTTCCAACTCAAACACTGCCCTCTCTGTATCAGTAATGCACTGAACTGTGATTTACAACTCAAACACTGCCCTTTCTGTATCAGTAACGTGCTGAGCTGAGACTTCCAACTCAAACACTGCCCTTTCTGTATCAGTAACGCACTGAACTGTGATTTCCAACTCAAACACTGCCCTTTCTGTATCAGTAACGCACTGAACTGTGATTTCCAACTCAAACACTGCCCTTTCTGTATCAGTAACGCACTGAACTGTGATTTCCAACTCAAACACTGCCCTTTCTGTATCAGTAACACACTGAACTGTGATTTCCAACTCAAACACTGCCCTCTCTGTATCAGTAATGCACTGAACTGAGAGTTCCAACTCAAACACTGCCCTTTCTGTATCAGTAACACACTGAACTGTGATTTCCAACTCAAACACTGCCCTCTCTGTATCAGTAATGCACTGAACTGTGATTTCCAACTCAAACACTGCCCTCTCTGTATCAGTAACGCACTGAACTGTGATTTCCAACTCCTCTCTCTCGTGCTTTGGTGTGCAGCACTATCATCTCCTGGGGGCGGAGCCGGGAGAAGGACGCCTTTGAGAGCCTGCTGGACCAGTTCCCCTCAGGGCCCTTGTCCGTGGTGAGTGACAGCTACGACATCTTCAAGGCGTGCAGGCACATCTGGGGGGACAAGCTGAAGGAGCGCGTGATGGAGCGCAGCGAGGACTCCACCCTGGTGATCCGGCCCGACTCCGGAGATCCCGCCGAGACCATCATTGAGGTGAGTCTCTGGGCCTGAATCTGTCCCTTTCCCTGCTCTGCTTCCCCTCTCCCTCATATTTAGGAATTGGTCACTTTCCTCTTCATTTGATGCAATGGAGAAAGTAGTCATCTTCAAAAATGAATTGAATAAATGATTGTTTTTAATGCAAAATAAGAAAATGATTTGTCAATCACAATACGCGTTTGTATTTTCTTGCGTTCCCACTGCACTGCACTTAAGTCACCAGCCCAAGTTTACACTGAGCATGTGCAGTTACTGCTCTAATCATTTTTTATGGGCCTGGCTCATTTCAGGTGATAAAGATTTTGGAGGACTGTTTCGGGAGCTCGGTGAACTCCGCTGGCTACAAACTGCTCCCGTCCTACCTGCGCATCATCCAGGGGGACGGGATCGACCTGCAGTCTGTGGAGGAGGTGAGGAGCTCCCTCCCACTCGCAGCATGGGACAGGCGTGAAGTCACGTGATGTTTCTGCTGGTTACTCTTCCATCTTTGCCTGCGGACATTGCCGTGGAGATGGTTGATGGTCTTCCTCTTTCCTGTTCAGATTCTGATGAAGCTGAGCGATGAAGGGTGGAGCGCGGAGAACGTGTTCTTTGGCTGCGGCAGCGCCCTCCTGCAGAAGCTGAACAGAGACACCCTGAACTGCGCCTTCAAATGCAGCTACGTGGAGACCAACGGCAAGGGGGTAGGTGCATCCATCCCATTCTCTACTCTTTAAAACCTTATCTGCTCTTAGACCCCTATAGCTCCTAAACCAAAACAGGCTGCAAGAAGTGTGCTTGATTGTTAATTATGACATATTGCATCTGTGAGCTTTTAATTGTCTCTAGTCTTTGTTGCAGTTGATTGGGACCTTTTACAAACCCTGAGGTAAAAAAAAAATGCTGAGGCTGCAATTAATCGCTACAAGAATCTCATTTGAATATTCATTGTCTGACCCTCTAAAGAGAATTTTAGGTTCTTAATTTTCATATATGCCTGAAATAAGTATTATACATTTTCCTGAGCTATTTCTCATTTAATTAAGGACCTACTTGAGCTTTATTTAAGTTATGTTTACTATTATTATTTTTATAGAACTACAAAAATCTTATTTTATTGTGCGATTGTTTCATACATTGTTTTTTAATGATGTGATTCATTTTATGCGATCCAATTTAAATTTACGAATACACCTCTCCATACTATAGTTTTACAATTTGTCTTAAGGGGAAATATTTAAATTGAAACCATGAAAGACATACAAGATGTGCTGTTTTAATCTCATACAAATGAGTCAATGTACACTCTTTATTTTAAATTATTATCACAAGGTTATTTTCCTTTTCTGTGGTCTTGCGCTATATACACTGTAGGGGAAGCTATATAAATGGTGCTTTCAAATAGACTTCCCCTTTTAGAATGCTTAGCGTGGGTCCTAGAGTGATAAAGAACATGCTTGGCTGGCCTTGTGGATTTACGTCAAATCATGTGTCCGTATATGGATGTGTGGATATATTATAGATACGAGCTGTAGAAGGGTTTCTGGTCTGCTGATCGCCTGTGTAATGGTTCCTCTGTGACTACAAAGAAAATAAGCGCAGCAGGGTGTGCTCTTCGAGCTCTTGATGTGATTCAGACTGGCCGTCCTGGCTCAGCTCTGATAAACCCGTAATGCCGGCCTTCAACCATTCTGTGTTTCCCCGTTTCTGTAGATGGATGTGTACAAACAGCCCGTTACGGACCCGTCCAAGGGTTCAAAGCGAGGTCGCCTGTCTCTGAGGAGGAACTCCGATGGATTCATTGAGACAGTGGAGCGAGGTGTGGGCAAGCCTGAGGAGGTGAGCTTTCGGGAATGCTTTAACGGTCTGAAGGAGGGGGGGGTTTAGGGGCGGTCCTCCTCCACAAGACGGACAGAATGGGCTTAGTGTCAGCAGGGATCTCGTGCGGTGCTGGCCTGCCCATTAGCCACTGGCAAGTCACCCGTCCATTTCATCCAGCTGATTGGATTTTCACCATGAGTGATGTTCAGTTTTTATTTGTGGGGGCGGGTGGTAGGTGTGTGCGTTGTCTATTTATTTGTTTGTGCCAATTGGATTTTAATCTGTGCGTCATAACTGAAATGACTGTGCACATGATCATCACTGACCAAATACTCGCTCTTTGCTCATTGCTCCCCCTGGAGCACGGAAGAATACTGAAAACTCCAAAGGCTGGGGGCTGATCCTGCAGTCATTCGGTCTGAGCAGGATGTGTTGGTTTCTCCTTACAGGACATGCTGGTGACCGTGTTTGAAAACGGATCCATCCTGCTGGAGTACACTCTGGAGGAGATTCGGAAGAATGCCAGACTGCGCGAGGACGACCTGAGCCCCTCCCAGCACAACCGGGACAGCCCCAATGCAGAGGTGCTTCACCAAAAACACATCATGAACGGAGTGCACTGACCAGCTAGGATTCACATCAACACTAACCGTGGGGGACCAATCAGCAGCCTTTACTTCAGCCTCGCAGAGCTCCAGTCCCCGACACTAATTTATTAAAGCCTTAAAACTGCCTCTTCATCGTAATTATAATGTTGGGAATGTGTAAGGTGAAAGTGAGAATTAAGAGTGGCCGTTGGATGATATTGATGATGGTGCTGCTGATGATGATGATGACGATGACGATGATGCTGGTGGTCCTGGTGATCTTGTTCTTTGGTGTCTGGGATAGGGTGTCTTTTCTTTGTTTCCAGTGTGCAGAGCTGAAGTTCATTTAGTTGTGGTTCTGAACTCTGAACCGAACTAAATCTGCAGCAAGGCATAGCTGTTCACATTTTCACAGGGGCTTATTCAGTCCAAAATGACCTGCCTTAAAAAAGGGTGGGAAATGTTGCCCCACATGCTCCCTGTCCCACCAGCACATGGTCTTCAACATTGCCCATCTATCCAAAAATAAGTCTAGTTTAGTGAAGTCCCTGGCCCATCATAATACCTAGACTGGTATCACCACATATGAGGCAGTTTGATTTTAAGCGGTCAAAAGTGGAAATACAGCAGCTGAAGGTTTCCCAGCATAAACTGGTCAAGTATGGTTGCATTTTTGCATATGCATCACTGCACTGAAAACTGACTGAATTATAAGCTGATTATTATAAGTTTACTGGTGCCTTTCGATCTGACCACCGCCTCAGACCAGAATATTAACACTGGTTGACACACTTTTTTGCTTATTAAAATGCATCCCTAAGGTATTTTGGTTTTAGATTGGCTTTTTATTATGTTTAACCATTCTGTATGTACTGATTTAATTCTATTTTAATCACTCTGCAAGTTTTCTGGTGTTACGTTTGACACTTTGACAAAGTCGCAGACTGCTGCAAATGTACTTCTCATACCCTGGATAGATAGAAATGGTAGTTTTGCAGTATGCAGTATGATGAAATCTTCCTTGATACAAACGACTAATCTTCAATATTTAAATGAAACTTTGGACAAGAAGCAATTAATTCTACCTCTTTTTCTATTATACCTAATACTGTATGTTAATACAATACTAATAATACACAGGCAAAAGTGTTGTATATTATGCTGTTGTGTAAATATTGAAAATATAATCATTTTTAGCATGCCAGTGGCAGAAAATTTGTCTTTGTTTTGTTTTTAAAAAAGAGTGATATTTTGTATGACAACAAAATAAATTGATCTTCAACCGAAACTTCCATATGAACAGTCGCTGAAACTTCCTTCATTCATTTTTACCTTAGTCTTATTCTGTCATAATGGACCCAAGGCTCTATGATTTATCTCTATTTCTACTGCAATTATAGTTGACTTGAGAATCACCGTAATAATTTATTTTTATTTTTTTTAACCTTGCGCTGTTTTTAATTATGCAATGTTAAAAAAAAAAAATTATTTTTAAAATCTGATGAGATCATTGTGGAATGAACAGGCTAATGGCTGAAAATAGCCTGGGGTGCACATTTAGCATGATCAGTCCTCACTACCCTGAACACTTAATTGTGTATAAATAGAAAGTGCCCTTTTGGTTAACCCATCAACACCCCATAGCTGTCATAGCTGAGGGAGCATGGAGAAACAACTGCAGTTCAAATGTCAGACTGGACACTGCTTGAGCCAAGAGACTGCTGCATGGATTTATTTTTCATTTATAAATGTATCGCTGTATAGTGACTCCAGTTAGTTGTGTTCCCTGCTGGATTGCTAATCATTCCATCAGGACACTATCTTGTTATTTTGCTTTGTTATTTTTTTCTTTGTTATGTTTGAAGGCTCCCTAATACTATGTCATTGGTTGGCATAAAACCTAATTGTGCTACATGCAGAGCATATATTAGAAATTGATGAAAACTGGAGACATGCTGTGCTTCTGACATGTTGCCATGCAGGTGGGAATCTGCAGCCGGGCAGAGCAGTAGACCACATGTGTGCAGATTTTCTCCTCTGCTACTGCTCTATCTGTTCTCAGCATCTAATGTTTAAATTGACATGCTACTACATGTCCAAGCATTATATAAAACAACCTGTCAAACCCAAAATATGGCGCATTGAGTACTGCAAGAGTAAAATGCAAGCTCACACCTCGCCTGGTTCTTAGCATTTCCAGCTTAGTAATTCCTAGAGGGCTTGACGCTTTCATATATTTTTTTTGTGTCCAACCAAAATATAGTGTCTTTGTGTGCATGTTGAGAGTTATGAGATGGCTCATTTCTCATATTGGGAAAAGGCTATCTGTAATGGAGTTAATGCTCTGGATCTTGTTAAATAAATTTATATGATAGAAAACTGGCTCGGTCAACATGTGCTCCACATGTTCCAACATTTTAATTTAGGCTAAACAAGGTGTTGTATCTCCCAGAACTCAAGTGTTGTTTCGGAGAGGGTACATACTTCCAGTGTTGTTTAGACACTTGGAGTTGACGTCATGTTCTCTGGGTACATTGCCATAGGAGATCCATCTGTACACACACGTAGGCACACATGCAGTAGGCATACCCACACACACACGCACAAACACATAAACACATGAACAAAGTCATACACACACGGTATATGCTTTCATACAGTACAGCTTTAATGTTCAATAATGTAGCTCATGGTGCTGGCAAATTCCCAGATTTGATTTAATTTTGGACCTGATGATGGAAGTACTTTCAAAAGTCTTCATTTGCTGGAAATGTACATCAGTGTTTTGTTTTGATTCTAGTTTTTTTCTTTTTTAAATAACATCTTGAGGCCAATGACCGCAATAAAAAAAACAATTGTAAATAAATTTGCTGAATTAATACTTTGTCTGACCGTTTTATTGGCAAGGAGTCATGTTTCTGTATTAATTCCATTAGAATTGAGATACTTTATCAGATCTTTCATTTGCCACTGCACCTAGGGACATTTCTAGTGCGCTGTCATTACTATAAATAAGAATTGTATCATACCCAAGGCCCTGCCTCGTCCACTTCACAGATATTAAGGGGAAAGGGACTTGATGCGCACGTCTATCCTTCTTTCTTCGTGATGAGTTCTAGATTTTATTGACTTTTATTGAGCAGATTTCAGGAAAGAGGCTGTGCCTTGATAGTCGGAGCGATACTAAGAGGCAGCACATCAATCATACTAGCTGAGCCAGCTTTTTCACACAAGCACTGTAAAATGCCGTCCCAGGCAGACAGTAAAGTGTGTCCTCTGGGCAGCGTCACTGAAAATCCATATATATTTCTCAGAAAGAATGCCAATTGCGTTCAGTTGCAATGCTGTGGGTGCCTGCTCATTTTGCAGCTGCAGCCACATTGAGGTGAACTAGGAGTGGAAATTGTGCAAGATGGTCAATAGAAAGGTAATACCTCCAGCCTGGTGCTGTGAAGCTGCTTCCATCTTTCAGAAGTCTTCAGTGTTGTCGAATACAGGAAACACCGGGCCTGCTCCCCCTCTCTCACGCTGCTCCACGGAGTTGCAGCAGGTACATGTTGAGTAATGAGATGGAGCCCCCTGCTGGTCTGTTTTCTGACATATCATTGATGGGCTACTTTTTGAGACCAGACCAGATTTGTTCTTGCCCTTGGTGAGCCGGGGTGGTTCCCCACATCCCAAAGTCTAAACTTGGGGGGGTTGGTTAGGCTGTGGGGTGTGGGTGGGCCACAAATTATTTGCAGTGTGCTTCATGCTCACTCAGGGGCCAGTGCATTATTATTTTAGGACACCCAGAATTCCTGGCTACTCCCATGCCTTGAGCCCTGAACACTTCGTTGAAGCACTCACTCACTGATGATTATATGTTTCTGGGTTATTGTCTCCGAATGCACTAGAGCTTCAGTGTGCATCTCTTCAACATTATACTGTAATGGGACAGACTATATGACATCATATAGCAGCTCAACACGCTTTTAAAAACGCGGCAGTGCCGACATCATTGAAATCAAGAAATTTCTCCGTTGTGAGGGGTTATGAGTTATGCTGCACTGTTCTATTTAATGTCCTAGGAAACATTAAACAAAGACATGTTGGGCTAATTGGAGACACTAAATTGCCCTAAATAGGTATGGACATGTGAGTGTCCTGTCCAGGGTGTATTCCTGCCTCTCGCCCAATGTATACTGGGATAGGCTCCGGCCACCAAATACCTTTGATTAATGGTATTCCCCTCAATGATTAAGGTCACTATGTTGCCATTTGATTTAAAACACCATCTGCTATGATATTTTTTTTCAATTAAACATTAGTTAAGCAATCAGTTCTCCCCCTAATTTCACAACTGAGGCTAGTTTTTCTGTTGTCACATAATTATTGTCCTATTAAGTGCATTAGCATATCTGATCTGTGAGAGTGCACCGAAATGAGTACCGTTTTATTACCTAGGTGCTTAATCTGTGGGCCCTGGCCCAGGGGAATTTTTTAAGGTTTGGAACACTAAACGCTTCTGATTCAAGTCTCTGTCTTGTTACGACCATGGGCAGTTCTCGACAGAGAAGAACAGCTTCTGTTAGTCATGCTGTGTGATGTGAGAACCCAGTGACGGCAGGGACAGATAGTTATTGCAGGGAGTAAACAGCAGAGGGCGCTGTATGCTATTTCTCAGCTAAACAAAAGGAGTGCTCTTTTGCCCCCAACGAGCACTGTGTCTTTGGCCATGATTGACCATGATTATATGGTTTTAGTTTATTTGAACACCAACAACATTTTAGACATTTGGACTTGTGGGCACCTCAAAGCCGTTTTCAGGGCATTGCTACAGTAGGCTATATCCTCCAGAAAGAAGTCACAGTCACAGTGGTTTCATGCCTGTACCATGGTGAATGACAGCTTATGGTTATTTTGATTTCAGCAGAGAGACCAATGACTGATGTGTGATCTGAGGTAAATGGTAAATGGTAAATGGACTGCATTTATATAGCGCTTTTATCCAAAGCGCTTTACAATTGATGCCTCTCATTCGCCAGAGCAGTTAGGGATTAGGTGTCTTGCTTAGGTGTCTTGAGGCCACTAACACATGGGGAAGCTGATGTGCTTCAGGTAGAGGTAGAATGTTTTGACTGAGTCCTAAATAGAGATAACTCAAGTAATTACCTAATGAAATCAGTCACAGGGAATTATGGGGTGTTTTTCTTTTAGCTCAAATACTCATTTAAAGAGTACTCAGTCCTTGAACTATGTAAATCATATTTTATATACCCAACGCCCAAGAAAAGCCACTCCACTGTTCCTAATGACTTCAGCACTAACACCTGCTGCTATGAAATCCTTTGAACAGCTAGTACGTTCACATATTCAAAGTTCAGGGCATAGTCGACTTTTTGCAGTTTGCTCAAAAGAAACAGCAAGGTGTTGATGGTGCTGTTGTTTGCCTGTTGAACCAGGTACAATCTAACCAATGTCAGAATGGTGTTTGTGGACTTAACATGTAATGGGTAGGAAATTGTTACGTATGAATGTGTATCCCAATCACATTTTGTGGATCATTTCTTTTTAATCGATAGATTTAAATTGGGCAGATGTAAAGGTCAGTGTAGCACCCTGGCAACTGTTTAAACAGGGGCACACCAAGATTTAATTCTCTGTTTTGTTTACGCTTTATACAGATGACTGCTGGAGTTGATTTCCTGAAATGGTTTCTATTACACATACTCAGATAACACTGTCATTCTGGACACATGCTAGATTCCAGAAGCGCATAGAACACCCTACAGGACATAATATTTGGCAAAGAAATAATGCTGCGGTGGAGCATTAGACATATCTGGGGACTGTAGTTGATTGGCAGCTTAGATTTGGGGCTAACTCTGAAGGTGTTCTCTACAAATGGCAATCATTGCTGTTGATGTGCTGCAGGCCTTGTTACCTGCCCACGGACAGCTGATGAAAGTTTACTCGATTTATAATTCTGGGACAGTCTACTGTCCATGTCAAAGAAATAAATAAATAGCATTCATCATTTATTGTCTTCCATTTCAGTGTTGCGTGCCTGCTTTGAAACTTTGTCCATCTTCCTTAAATGTTTATGGCCATAGTGAATTTGACTGCCCCATAAATGGCTTCCAGCCATTAAATGTACACATAAGTACTGCTATACAATGTCTAGCCCACAGGCTTTTCACCGAAGCTCTTTTTCTCATTATGTCTAAGTGATAGCAATGTCAGAACATATTGGCAGAACAATTGCTTATTTTTCAATGATAAATGGGTCTACATAACCTCATGATGATCTTGGCATAGACCACAGTGACGTATTACACGGAGTACATGCATTGCGCAATTCAGCAGTCTCTGCTGCGCATGAATTATACATATACTGTATGGCCGTAGGATATATGTGTAAACAAGAATGCCCAAAGAGCGTAGAAGATTAAGGATCATAAATTATACAATCAGTTACACAAAGAAAGAAAAAAAAAACATCTTGTCAATATGATAGATATATAAATGTATTATGTTGTGTAAATATTCTGGGTGTTTATAGGATTGTACTGTCATCTCATAGACAGACACACTATGGGGTATCCAGTATTTCAATCTGGGGACATGAGATAATCATCTATTTTTGAGTGACAAATCATTTCAATGAGTCATCATTTGAGGATGGTGAAATACATGGATAGAGATTCATATCATGTGTGGACATGCAGCAATGCCATGGTCTTAAAGGTGTACCTACACAATAACAGTACCACCCTATATGACTGCATTCATTGTGCTCTGTTTGACTGGCTGCATTCGATTCTAATGTTGCCTGATGTAGTTGACAGGTGAAGATACCCACATATCATTCAGAGCTTTGCATCTTCTTCACCACCTTTTGAGATATAATTTCTTTGAGGCACTGGCACAATTATTTGTTGGTCTAATGGGCTGCCAGAAACAGCTGGAATTGATCGAACATGGTCAGGATTCAAACTGTGGGGTGCATTGCGACAAGAAGAACCACCCCTGAGCCCGGAAGTTAATCTTTTGTATTTTTGAGTAATTTCAGCAACAAATAGAAGTAATGTGTAATGAGTATTTTTAAAAATCTTAACCTCAGCTTTCAGTTCAGAGCGTCACGTCTTATTACTTACTTTACTATGAACAGTAAATATGACAACAATAATTTAATTCTCTCAGTTTATCCCTCAATGCTAATGGCGAGTATAAAAATGTTCAAAGCATATTAGTCCTTTTATGTACCAGCATTTTAATAGTCCTCATTAAATGGCAGCAAATGGTTTCCCAAAAACAAATGTCTTTTAAAATATAAGAGGCTGATAATGGCCCACATTGTCACAACACCCTGTCCAATTCTTTGTGGACTGGATTAGTTGCTTAGCAACCCATTGGATAAGCCTGTTGTCATGGTGTTGATTTTCCTGATGCCTATAGAAATGATGTGGATGTAGAAATGTTGCAATAAATGTTAGGGTCCGAAGAATGATTGCTTTGTGTCAGTCAATTTTGAAAATTTTGAGGGTAAATTTATGTATAATCTTCAGCCAAAATACAGGTTTTACTGAATTTCTTCTATTCAGAAGGGCCCTACTGTTGGGGTTTGAACATCTGGATTAATGCGAAGGAGAAAATAAATCCCACAATCCTTTACCATTGGCAGTTACTATGCAAACCTTCACATTTCAATGAGTCAACCAGTCAAAAAAAAATGAAATAAAATAAAAATAAAAAATTTGGACACCTAAATCCATTGAAAAGAAATATGGGTCAGGGATTATGTCTGAAAGAGAGGCCATTTTTGTACATTATTTTTGCACCATGTTTTCATTAGGCTTGCGTGAAAGCTTAGGAGCGCAAGAAACACCATGATTTCTGACTGCGTTTGTTCAGTTTAACAGGCTTGTTTTTAACCATGCTAATTTAATCCTGATTATTTCCGCTGCATTACCGCAGCAGAGGCCCTTAATATTCAGCAAACACATTTCCAAAGGCTTGCCTTTTGTTTCAGTATATAATCATTTTTACTTCTTTGTGTTTGAAAGACATGTGATTATTGATTTTGCAACCAACCATGGAGCGAAAATGTGATATCCCATTTAAACAGAATTCCCTTTACAAATGCTTTTCTTAGAAAGTTGTAGCATTTTGCTTCACAAATTCAGTTGTTCATATGATTGCCCATCATATAAGAAGAACATGTAAAAGAGAAACTCATTGTTGATCGATAAATTCACGCTGTAGTTAGCTTTTTAGGGGTTTTTCAAACAGCATAATGTGGTTTGTTTACACCACTTGTTTTTACTGTTACAACTACACACAGTGTAAATAAGTCTGGGAAAGGGCATCCAGCATTTACTGTACAGTAATGGTTGGGTTGAAGCTGTCCTGTGTTAATACTGTTTAGTGATGAAACAAGCAGTTTCGTTTAGTTCAGAAGACCTTATTTTTACTTTACAGTGGGTGAAGCAATAAGCAATCACACCATAACAAGACGCTTCTGGAATAAAAGTACTTTGGGAATTGTGTTTTACCAATAAATCTGTCCAACAGGGCAATAATGGCTCAACCTGGTGACAAACTGTTGTCCACATCACAAGATAAGCCTTAGGGTCAGGTGAGGATGCAGGTTACAAACAGCACATCAGCCTTTCCTGTTCCCAAGCCCCAGAGAGAATTTGGGGTTATTTCTGCATAAGAGAGAATCTTTGGCTTGAAGTGTGGTATTCACATTTTAATGAGCACCTGCAAAGATTTTGCTCATTTGATCTGACACATATGAGGACAGTGGGCCGAGAAATTAGACGTCTGGGCACAGATGGAGAAACATTTAAAAATAAATGCATTTAAAAATGAAAGAAAATCTACACAATGCAGCAGTCATCAGATATTTCGTAATCCTAGTTATGCGCACAGTTCTCAGGGAGAGAAAAGACTCAACCCTTGAAAATGTGGAAATTGAGCTCCCACTAAGAAAATACTCACATATTAGCATACATTTGACTTGTTTTTAAAATAAGTACCAACTATGCTGTATAAGACTTAGCTGTACCCTAATACTACAGTACGGGCATTCCAAGTGAAAGCTGTGCTTTGGGAAAATTGTCAGAGGCACAATCATTGCTTTGAGTGCTCAGCTGACTGCTTTGAGGTAGATAAGTGACCAGCAAGCCCACTCAGGGGCTGTGATACCTCCACATGAGAGCAGCTGAACAGGAGCAGGCTATCATTAACTTTTCCCCCGTTGGTTTTTTCTTGATTTCATCCCATGAGAACTCCTTGTACTCACAGCTACATGGGGATACTGGAACATCATCTTTCATCACATCACTCACACTGTGTCTACAGATTTAAACTGGAGTTTATACTAAATATTGCCTCAATTTGTAAGTAAACATCATGGAGACTTACAAGCGATTTTAAATCCCTTGTGGACAGCATCTTACTACCTCTGTACATTTTGTGTAATTGTAATTTACAACACTCAGATTGTGCAATTAGCCGTGCACAAAGCAAAATGCTCAAAAAAGCATCATATTCATGGCAAAACAGTGTCTTGTCTGAATTCTCAGCTACATGTGAGATATTTTATTATATATTTTATGCATTTATTATTATTATTATTATTATTATTATTATTATTTATTTATTTATTTATTTATTTTATTTTTTATTTTTTTACTAGAGCGAGCACAAAGTGCAAATCATCTGTAAGATATATCCTGGAAACAAATCAGGTATTGTGTATTGCTTACAAAGGGAGGACAAGATCTATACAAGGATACATGTTGGTGAAGCATTCTACAAGAATTTGGTAAGGTTAGCAGCGTTCAGTGCAACATTAAACTGCCACCTAGTGGCTATAAATGCAAACTGGTCAAATGCCCTCTCATGCAATTAACAGTAAAAATGTATGTGAATTTGCCACGCACACACGCACTACAGGCGATATTAAAGCATACTGGTAAATATTAAATATTTTATTCCCTGATTTTATCTGCATCTACTGTAGATTAATGAAGCCTGATCAGGAAAAAACACAAGCATGTGGGAAACAGAAATGTTTGTTACAGACCTGTAGCTATAGTATGATAATATGAACTCAAAAAATGCTTCTTTTTTTTTTTTTTTAATTAACCATGTCAGAAATGTTAGGAATACAGTCACCCCATTTAAACCATCATGCAGATGAAATTATGGTATTTTTAGATAAGATGGATGGTTAGAAGATTGATAGAGACTGAAAATCAGAATTTAAGCCAAACGATGAGACATCAAACGATGTCTCAAGATGGTAGAGGCCAGGAAAGAGACACTTTTTAAAATATATATTTGATGTCATAATATTTTATTCTCTACTCTTGAACATTTTTATTAATATTTTTTTTTTTTTGGAAAGGGGGAGGAGATAGAGCTGTGAGACACAAGTGCAGGCCTCAGGCTGTGATCTGTATCTGACTGACTAGGCAACACATAGGACAAGTGATTCCAGCAATTTCACCCACAGCACCACCTGACGAGACTCAAACAGACTGCATTTGGTCACACAACGCAGCATCATGTGAGAGTACACCCTATTGAACTTCCTGTCAGTTGTTTACCGTGACAATCCACTCAGTTGTAAGTAAAAGTCCAGACCCTTCTTTCAAAAGGACAGCCACATGCATGCCCCATGTTCATGTTTGTTCAGGAAGATCAGGATAATTGAATCTCGAACTGCAGTAACTATAGCAACAGAAGTCTAATTACTGGGGTAATAAAATCATCCAAAGAACATGGCCATTGCCAAAGATCTGAAATGGTCAATTAGTTATGATTTTATTACATAATAACTTTCAACAATATTAATTACACCCAGCATGCCATGTGCTTGATGTCAGTGTATGTCATGCCTATATGACATTTGATTGTTTATAGAAAGACATTTTTAGATGCTTGTATGTTTTAATGCTTATGGCTGTATACATCAATGACTTTGACTAAAGCACAGCTACTGCTAGGCTGACCTTCGGTGACCTTGTATGAGAGAAAATTATATTATAAATATGACGGCTGAAAATTAACAAATCACACGACTGCAAAGCTCCAGCGTGCAGTTTATCTGAGTGGAAGGTTCTGAAATTGCCCAGAGATGTGTGTGGTGGTGGAATCTGCCCCCGGGTTCTTCAAATAACATGTGCATGTGCCATTTCATAATGTACACCACAGCGAATCGGCTGCCTTCAAATTACATTACATTCTGATGCTAATGTTTGTTTTTTATTTTTTAATTTTTTGTTAGTCCTTGATAATTTTACTGCTGGGGGTGAAAACATTACAGCAGAGGAAATGCAAACACATTTAAGCAGAATGTTACAAAAATATCCAATTTGTTGAGAAAATGTGCAGATGGGCTTTATTACCCTGCATGAGTGCTATTTCAAATTCAAGCCAGTTTACGCAGCACGCACACACATTTCCCACTCCTTAAAAAAATATTTCACCTCTTCAAGTGTTTGACCCCTTTATCAGCATTTGCATAACTTAAGATATAAACTATTAAATATATTTTTAAATTGTGTGGAAAGATCATGCAGTCAATCAGTCTAGCTGATGAATTCTGTTGAGACAGAATGTCTGACATACAATACATAAATATCCAGTAGGGAAAATGCAACAACATACAGTACAATATATATTTATTTTTATATATACAATCCTTTGGGTTCAAATGTATTTATTCAACCAAGGGATGTTGATGGTTGATTTTGGACGTCTTGTTCTTTTACAAAGATTGTCATAGTTCTACATTGCATTTATTTTCTTTAAAGTTGAAATATTTCCGCACTCGTTTTGGGAAACCATAAAAAGGTTTGTTGCTGTTGAAGTGAATGTTGCTTTATCCGCATGCAGTAATGGCTGTGACTGCTCTAATCAGAGCTGGAGCCAGATGCTGCTGATAATCATCTACAGTAGACTTGTTTCCCTGATCACCGTTCAGTGTCTTTGTTATGAAACTGAAGTCTTTCTGCTCAGTGTGACTGATGGAACTGCACCCAGGTGCAGTTTTGGGCTTGACATTGCCAGCATGCGTCCTTGCCTCTGTGATCTGATTGGATGGCTGCCAGCGTGCTCGGCATATGCGACGAACATGGTGTACGCCCGAGGAGCTGATTTTGTGAGAGGGAGCCTCATCCAGACCTCTGTGTCTGGTCCTGGTGCACTGAGTGCATACATACATGCACACACATGCTCACACATTCATATAGTACTGTAAATACACCTAATGCAAAATTCTAACTTTTGTGTGCTTTGTGAATTTTAACATTTCCCTTTTGCAGTTTGTGCTCTTGATCTGTGAAGAGGAAAACATGCCCTGAGTGATGATTGGCTACAGCTGAGACCCCTGCAGGTGCGTGTCTAGTTGAAGACTTTCTGTCAGACACAAGGGTGAAGGGGGCAGAGGTGACCTTGTCGGCATATACAGCCCTCGTCAAAATGAACAGTATTTCCAAGGGGTAACAAAGAACCATTTCCCCTTGAGTAGTCCAGAAGATATCTGAAGGGCTGTCATTGGACAATGTAAATGATTGACAGGTGTTTGAGTAAAAAGACTGATCTAAAACAGCATGCTACTTTCTGAACAGTATGAAAATTATATTTATCATTAGACTAGCTATTACTATTACATTTATAATATTCAGTATATGACATTGTTCAAGGTCATCAGAGCCTTCTTATAAAAGCATTCATGTACATCATAACAACAAGATGAAGGGTGTTTTTAACATCTGTCTACAGAGATAACACCACCTGGAGGTGACATGTACATTATACGACATGACCTTTGCCCCTTGTGTGTCAGTGTCTCTGAGTGGTTGAGTGTGCCAAGTGGCCTATGGGCATGTATGTGATCTCCCTGTCTGTTCAAGATCACAGTGCGCTCACATGGTGGGTCTGTAATCTCCAGCAGCGTGTGAACTTGAGGTTGCAAATGTGGATGAATGCAGTCATTCGCAACAGTGACTTTTTATGGAAGAAGACAATTGTTTTGTGTGAGGACCAGTAATATACAACATAGAGTCCTCTCCTTTATTTTTAATTGACTATTAATTCGCATTGCTGGAACCCCCATTCAGTGGTTTTTAGTATAATTATCATCACTTTTTACCATTTCATAACTTACAATTTTTTATGTTGCCAATTTATACAGATAAATATTTTATATTTCACCCTGACAAAATGGTCATTCAGTTTGAATAGCCGTATTATTAAAACTGAAGAAAAGAGACTGAGTGCATGCTGTTTAATGTGTCGTGTGTCATAAAGACAAATGGAGACAAACAAAACAATGTGCTAAACGACAGGGGACTTAGGGGATTGTGTGGAGATCATGAGAGAGCCGATCCTATTATGCGGATAAATTATGCATGAGCCGCTCCTCTTTAGGTTGTCAGTCTTTTTGATTTCATGTGATGAGATGATTTGCTGATCAGATTGTGCTGTTTCCTAATCGCTGCCTTGATTGGGACGGAGAATTCGAGGCAGGAGGGGGATGGGAGAGTAAGAAGAGATGTAAAATTAGCCCTGCTGTCAGCCTAGTTTTCACTTATTTGTATTCAAATTGTCATCACTTTAGCAGACTCAGGACGCTTTCTTTACTCGCAATTACTACGCCTGAAGAGAATTTACAGTTCAGCTCGCATTGCAGCGCTTCCGCTGGCTAATTAGATGACAGATTCCTTAACCTCCACAGGACTGGCTATGAATAGCAAAAGCTCCACAAAAAAGGATAGTTATTTTTGCTATTTTATTAATATTATCAAAATCATATTAAATTATACAAGAAATACTTTTAAATAATGGAATGGCAAAGGAAAAATGTTAGAAACAGAAAGGGGGAAAAAATCTGTTCCAGTCTAGTAGTGGAGCTCAGCTCAGTGTTTCACACAGTTCCCTCTTCACATTAACATTATGGTTTCAGTGATTCACATTTGCCATAATCTTTTCTTGGAGTCCAGGCTGACATCAGACCTAAAGTGTTTTTTTGTTTGTTTTTGTTTGGTGTACTGTGTTGAGTATCCATGTGTCTATATGCACATATACATCGAAGTACTATATACACATGCATATGTTAAGGTGGAAAAAAGTAGCATACTTTTATTGGTAGGTCAAAGGTTATCTCAGCATTATCTACAGACTAGTGACAGTGCCTCCAATACCCTCAGAAAGATCCAGCAGTTGGGTGGCTCATGGGCAGTGATTGCACACCCGTTGGAGAACACAGAAGCCTTCAACCCTCATTCACAATACGCTTCAACTGTATTGCGCGTTTCTTATGCTGCAAAGATTATGAACATCTGAAATAACCTCTTCTTGTGGAACTGACCTTGCATATCATATGATTATGATTTACATTTATGTATGGCGTATTTAATTGGTGGGTGTCATTAAAAATGGTATGAAAATACATTTCAGTAATACAAAAAAACAGTTTAAAACGAACATACAGCAGAAACATAACAGCCAATTAGCCTCTGTCCAAACGCAAAGGAGTCCCTGTTATGTAACGCTTTGGACATGCGCGAGGTTTTACGATGCTTCATTCACACGTGAGTGCGCTTAATAGCCTTTAGGTGTTGTAGCGTTTAGCCAGCCTGAATTGTACATCACAAATATATTATCAGTAACAGTGATGTGTATCTATATTCAAAGTAAACCTATTTTTCTCTCTCGTGTACAAAAAGTAGCTATTTCTCTACATGCACCCAGCATACCTGGCCAGTGGGCTTTGTTTGTTCAAAATATTGAGAAAACTTGTAAATACAGGAACAAAGTAAAATGGATCTTTGGTCGATGGTCTGCAAAGTACTGTTCGATTGTAGCCTACCTGATATGCAACTAATTTTATTTACCAAATCATTACTTTGTTTTCAACTATGCAAATTCAAAAGTAAATGCCAGAGAATGCAAATTTAAAGCGTCGCTGAAGTTGGTGCGAAAGGGACATGCAGCGATTCCTCTTTTCAGGCTATCCGATTACAGCTCTGGTAGCCTATATTTCTCTGATGAACGTCCTGTACCGATTTCAAGAACAAATATTTGAGTTTACAGACGGCAATAAACTGAAAAATTGCTATCAATGTTATCCAATAGCAAAATGCCGAAACTATCGTTCATTTTCGGAAAGCCAATCCCAGTCTGTCTCCGTGCTGCTTTTTATTTTTCACCAAGCCGCGGGTGTTCGGCTTTTTCCGTATGTAGTAGTAATTAGAGCCGAGAGTCCTCGTTCCAGCGCGACACACTGGCACATCAATTTGATAGGTCAGCGTTGTAGTAGTGTTTACTCTATATATCGCGCAACCCGCAGTTAACCAATTGTTTAAAAATGGATACCGCTAACCAGGTAGGCAGAGAAAAACAAAGTGTTGTTGTACATTGTGAAAATGGGCTACTTCGAATGTCTACAAAGTGTAACGAAAATATTCAAATGAAGTAAACAGTGCCATCAAATACAATGCATTCTTCATTTTACCCGTAGATCGTGTCTGTTGGATCATTTGGAGTGCTAAAATTACCCCTTGGATTTATACGCGTCTTGGAATGGGTGAGTTAAGTGTTTTGAAGAAACACGTTTTCTTGTTTGTTTTGCATCATCAAAGGCGAACTTCAGGAACTGATCTTGCCAGATGACAGCCAGTATATAATAAAATATTGATTGTTTCTGCATTTAGGAAATATCGTCTCATTTTATCAATAGACAGGCTGCAACGTCTTCAAGTGGAATTCTGAACTAAGTGATGCTCTTGATTTTAAGGTTTTGACAATATAGAGCTTAATTCCCAGTCCTTATCTACACAGTTGCATCAGTACATGATGGTTGTATTTGTTCAAAGATACATGCCATTTTGATATTCTGTCTTTATTAATACATACATTTGTTTATTTATTTATTTATTTTGTTCCAGCGTCCTTGTTCAGAACTCGTCCCAGTACGTGTTCAATCATTGCATGAACAATCCGTGGCCAAATGTTTCAAGTTTATAGAATGAAATTCTTCGATCATAAATAGGACTATTAATTCCCAATACGAACATTACCGACACCATACATTGCCGTTTCCATATATATAGTACACATTATAAGCATGTGCAAATATTGTACATCTTGAATCTTTTGTAAGGCTATGGTTTTTGACTTCATAATTAAAATGAAATCTTAAATTAGACAGAAAAAGATGCACTGAATGGAACACAGGAATTAAGTTTTCAACTGCATTAAGATTGTTATGATTAATGTTGTATATAGTACCTCAAATTATGATGCAGTGCCCAATTTAATTATGACATCAAGGTCCTGCCCCTCTGAGCTTGTGTGCTTAATGTTTTTTCTGAGATGGATATAGCTCTAGGGGGGAAATATTAGCAGTTGTAAATAAAACACTGCCCTCTTAACATGGACATAGGTGACTGGACATGTGTTTGGTAAATCTGAGAGACTGCACAAAGGCTATGGGTCACACTCAGTGCAAACTGATTCTAGAATAGGAAGCTGTGCATAAAGGGTCAGTATGTTTTGTGTTAGGAACTGTGTTGCTGAATAGCATGGCAAGTGTATTATATGTTCGGAGATCATACAGCTTTGGTGAAAGGGAACTGATGTGTTTGTGTTTAGGTGCTGTGTATTGGGGTAAATATGCTAGTGCTATTGTTCGTTGAAACACTGGTGTACTGTGTTGGTGTGTTGTGTGGCACAGCAGAATGGTTGCTTGTGTTGCTTGATTAGTGGGCTATTTTTGTGGATTTCACTGTTGTGTCAAGCAGTCAGTGTTTCTATAAATGGTGTGCTGTTCTGAACAGTATTACTGAACAAATGGCTTGGTGTATTGTGTGCATTTATGAATCGTATTGATGGATAGAGAGTTCAGGCTTGTGTAGCACTGTTAAGGAGCTGGTATTTTGTTTGTTTGAAATCTTTTGGCTCATGGAGTACATGCAGTCTGCCCAGAACTACCCTTTTCTGATGTGGAACAGTGGATAATCAGGTTTCAGGGGCACCACTGTGGTTATTTTCTTGTGATAGGTATTCACATTGATATTTATGGGTCAGGGGACAAATGGCAAGTGCTGATCTGAGTTCCAGTCTGTATGTTAAAAGATAACCCTGAGACCATGGCATGCAAGTAAAATGACTAATTTGGACCAAGCACCACCATTGTCGTTAATTTTACAGATACCAGTAAATGCTAGCTCAGGTGTTGAGGTCATTCATTTTCTTTGCATTGTTTTTTCCTTGTATTTCAATGAATGCTTTTGTAAAATTATAGTGATTAATTCATGGTGTTGTCTGGGTAAGGGCTTTTAAGACGTGCACATGCAGTTTAAAAATCACTGACAATGTTATTATTAATTTAAAAAATAAAGGCATTTGATAATCAAAATTTGTAATTGAGGCAGTTGCTTCACAGTTGTAGGAAATTTTATTCTAGAACTTCATCTGACATTTAGGATGATATTTGTAATTTCTGTGTCCTTTATGTGTTTTAGTGGAATCTCTCCTTGTTCACTCTGTAAAACCTTTAAAGGTCACCAAGTCGTCTTCTCTAAAAAATTTTTAAAACCATAGGAAGTGTTTGGTTGGACCTAAAAATGTCTTCAGAAACCCTGTAAAGGCCATTTTTAGCCTCATATTTATTGAAAAATGTTGAGTGCTGACCTTCAACTGTACTGTACAGTAAGTAATGTTACTATATGAGAAATATGTTCACACACCAAAGAGAAACTACAACACTTAGCTGCTAGTGTGTAACTTTTCAATGCTGTTGCGAATCTATTAAGATTAAAGGTTCTGACTGAATGTTAAGTCTTATGGTTACAGTACAATTCACTGTCTGGTGCTTTATGCTTTTTATCCGATCTTTAGGCATCCATCCATCCTCACCACCTCCTCATTATCTGCTCTGCATCTTGAATTTTAGGATTTAATTCAGAGGTAAGACCAGCATGGTCTTCAGTTTAGTCAGCTGAGAAATTCATCGAGATGGTGCCTAGAAATTGTATGCGATGTCGAACAGCCCAGATATCTGCTGAATAATTACAGGACCTCCTGTTTTATTCTCGTACATATAGAATGTAGGCCTTGCCTTTTAGGGATTCTGTCAGCAATGATGTATAATTTGTGAGAATATCTGAGAACTACATAATCATTATGTCCCTCTTTTTCAACTGCTTGTCATATCTCACTCTTCAGCCATGCTAACAATGAAAGCAATTAGTGGGTTCAGGGAGCACATTGCTTATTTTGGGCATTTAATGCTTGGGGGAGGGCTGGGAGGGAGCGACACATTTGTCCTGCCTCCATTTATACCGGAGACTGAAAAATCAATGTCTCTCATGTGCTGGAAATTTCCATAATTTTTTTTATGCTGTACCATAGAAATGTATTTACTTGTTCACATTTTCAGGCTGTTAGAGAAATTGAAATCCCTTACATTTTCTACTTTCAAGGGAGGTAAAAATTCAGCTCCAGTCTATAGATGCCTAATGACTGGGGATGTCAGACGCACGTCTCCTTGACAACTATTATGAGATCAGTTTATTGAAATGCCTTTTTATTTTGTTGTTCAATCAGTATAAAGAGGGAACATCTGTACGAACAGTGCATGCCACTAATTAAAGTGACAAGATGGGTTTGCGTAACTCTGTGGGGCTTGACGTTTTTAAAGACTGTCATCATGTCTGTTCAGAGGAATCATTTTTACTGAGGTACTGCTTCCAGAACACTTTAATGTTTGTAGTTTGGTTTTTATGTGAGCCTGAAGATGATTTTTTTTTTTGTTCCATGAATTTATATTTGCTCTCAAATTATGAGAGACCACTGAGCAAATCATTTTTTTTTCCTCAGAATTGAAAAAATGACATAATATATGATGCACACTGTGTTTAACAAGCCTGGTTTAAAGCAGTGAGTTTGGTACGTGACCCGCTTATGTAATCTCCGTGTGGGTCAACTGCAACTCATTTCACATAGCCAATTCCATCTCTGGCACATTGTCAGTGTCTAGCAGTGAATTCTCCAAACAGCTGTGAGCTCCCATTCTGAAGTCACGCAGAAGCCGTCCCCAGAGACGGGCGCCACTGAGCGCGTGCAGATCGGAGACCGCTCACTCCACATTAGTCCTGCTTTGCTGAGGAGTGACTTTTGGTCATTCACAAGCATCAGCCGGAATAGAGGGGGCGTGCTCTTGCTGGGTCTCAAAACAAAATCCTTGATCATGAAAGAGTAGCTGTACGACTAACTAATGGACCACACTGTCCCACGTCTGTGCTACAAGTAAATTGAAAAATACTTTGCGGACAAAAGGAAGGGTCGGGAGTAATAAAGCTTTATTTTGAAACTGGAGGTGGGGTGGGGGGTTCTTCTTGGGGCTTTCTGGTTAGAGTATCTGTGATTTTGGTTGTCGGTGTGAGAACTATCCCTGTGATACCAAAGACTACAAAAATTTGCCCAACACTTGCTGTGTGACATTCAGTTTTATGTATATACATGGATCTCTTTCCATCTCTGTGTTGAGTGCTTGTGTGCGCGTGCGTGAGCACGCATGTGGATGCTTCATGTTGATGTTGATAAGCCCTGATGCTCAGAGCTATGAGCACTTGAACCTGGTCCCATTTTCAACATAGTGGGATTCATTTTCTGATGATCATGAATCATAATGCTCATTCTCTAAGAGCCAAGAGTGATGATGCTTATTCTGTGATAGTCCAAATCTTGTCTCAGTGATGTCACCTTGGTTTAAATAGAGAGGGTGCATTGCCAGGGGACATGCCTTGCCTCCACTGGTTTGTCTGTCAGCCTATTGCCATGTGCACTTATTTTTGGCCCTGGGGATTTAATAAGTGAACAAACAAAATGACTCAATACTGTAACAGTGATATAAATAAAAGTAGTGTAAAACATCCCATTGCTGATTATGTGTTAAAACAGCCCCAGAGTAAAGAAGTGGGTGTTTGGCTATTTCAGACAACACAAGGCACATTTCAGTATTACGTACTACAGGTAGACTTCTGTTGAATATATAAAATAAGGCTGTGCAAAAAAAAAAAAAAGAAAAAAGAAATTCCATACTTGTACTTGTCAGAAACAGAGAAGTAGTCTTGACATTCCCATTTGAAAGGAGGATAATCTTTCTGTGCCCCTGAAGACGAATTTGTCAGATGATGTTTTGCAAATGTTTTATATTTTACAGGGCAGAATAGTGCATACCGCAAGAAATGGACCATCAAACAGATTCCCCTGGAGTGTAGCCTGGCTTTGGTGACAGATTACCATTAGAGTAGACTTCAGAAAAGAAAAACGAAGGGGACGAATACATTCCTTTACAGCAAGTTATTTTGCTTCATGGCTATCTCAAGTACACCATGTTGCATATTTGTGGTCTTGTTTGCGAGCATGGCATGTTGAAATATTTCAGTAATTCAGATCTTATGGTATGTTTTTTTAATGCAGAGATATTAGGTGGAAGAGGTTTAATTTATAATCTCAGTTTCAATAATTGTAGGTCTCTTACCTAGAGTCCGCCTGTACATTTTACAGTTCTTTGATTTAGAAAGCCTCCTTTTTCTGGAACATGTAACTGAAGTAAAATCCATTGTTTTGTTTCTTAGTCATATTGCATTATTCTTAATGATCTAAAAAGCTATAGTGCAATAAACAATGGGGTATATGAATGAAGCAAGAATTAAATCAACTGTAATCTTCGTAGTGAGATGTACTCTGAAACCTCCTTCTGTGTGCTTGTTTATGAAAAGTGGAAATGTCATTGCAGATAATTATTGCTTTTGAAAGCCAGGGAATTGGTGAAAAGAGATGCAACTTCTCCTGGGAAAATTAATCTTTCCGCTTTCTATTTCAAGTGTCCTGTGGAAAAAGAGGGGCTTATCGCCCGGGAAACATATGGTCTAATCACATTCGGTTCGTCCGTTCTTTTGCTCACTTTAGGGACTCGTGGTCCTGTGTAAACACTGTCTTTTTCAACACTCTATACACACCACAAATGTATGTACACACAGGCTTCATGCAGTCCCGGTGAGAGAAAAACATTTCCCACTTAAAGGGGTATGTGAAAGAGGAAGCAAGAAAGAGGGATGGAAAAGAAATACAAAAGAGTGAGAAGGGTGAGCTCAGGGAGACAAACCCTGCTTTCTGGAGAGCCATTCTGCAAACAGAACAGTCTAGAACAGTCTAGTCTCACTATGTACAATCTGTTCTTGAAAAAAGATAAGCAATAACTACCTTATTTTTCCCTCGATTTTCATTCCTCCCTCTCTCTCTTTCATTCCTATTGGCGCCTCTTAAATAATCTGAAACATGGCAGCGAACCATTTACCCCACTGAGCTGCTAGTTGATGAACAACCGGAACTTTGATGGGAGATTGTGCACCCCTACTGAGCAGAGGGGTCTCTAGTGAACAATGAGGCTGGAGTTATTCTGGCGACTGTAGCTCACCCTCCCTCTCCTGAAAAATATCTGCTGCAATTGACACTGGTATGATCTGAATTAGCTCTGGGCAGTGGGACACTTCAGTGCATTATGCATGAGTGCCCTAACGGGATGAGCCACTTGGGAACCCATAAATACCTAATTCGTCCATAAACATGCTTTACTTCAATGCACTGCCTATTGAACCTTTATTTCACATTTCTGTGATGGGGTCACTAAGGGAATTAGGTCAGTAAGTTCATGATTGAGCCTAATATAGTGTAGCATGCAATTTCATTCACATTGAAATTGCCTTTTGATTTCCAAAAATCAAGAGATGCTAACCTAATGGCATAATTAAAATAACACAATATTACATTTTGAACCAAACATTAGTGAAGCAATACACCTCTTTGTTTTCATGTCTTCTTGCCAAGGATGTAAGTGTGTTTTAATACCAAAAAAAGGAAAACAATGTCTTGTCTTCAGTTGTCCTATGTATAGTTTGTATTTTATTCACAGATTACACAAGTCCTACACTGTATTGAACAGATATACCTGTAGATGACCCATAACAGTTTTGTGGCTTCTGCTGTTTTTGTGTTGCAGTCTGTGACTTAGTAAAGGTTGAATGTCAGTTCCTGTTCCTCGGTCCTAGAGCAGATTCTGTGGGTGAACCCAAGTATGTGCTCACTGTCACTGTCTTCCAAGTCACCTTGATAAGCTACAGAATAAAGGTAGCAGGGTCAAATCAGATCACATCCCATTTGGTAGGCTTTTTGGATGGACTGTTCCAAAGTTCATGTTGTTTTCAAACACAGCAGTGCTTTAAATTCAAACTGACATTTCTGAAAAGCAGTGGCATGTGGGTACATTTATTAGAAGCTGTTTCATGGAAAGGTTTAAGACCTTTCTATTGTATTGCCCTTTGTATTGTGGAATCATTGTTTTATTAAAAGAAAAATGTTTTCAAGAGTGAGCAAGGTGCTGAAGCTCAAATGGGGGAAATAATCAGATTGTGGAATTTATTGAGAAGCAGGAGGGTGTGTGGTCCTAATGCTACAATTCTCACAGCACATCTTCATGTGTTGGCAAGCTTAGTTTTCAGGGCATGTTGTCATGGAACATATCACTGAATTTTTTGAAGTTCAGTCAGATGTACGGCTCAGTATTGTTAATTTACCACAGGAGTGGGGGCACTACCACCCACCCCCCGACACACGCACACACACACACACACACACACACACACTTAATCTGCTTCTGAGATGCAGTCAGATCATGTCCCCTTTGGGTGGCCAAGCTGACTAACCACTGTGACAGCCACTGGAGGGCAGGGGATGGGCTCTGACTAGGTCACCTGACCAAGTAACCATGGAAACCCCAGCGGGGGGAAAACACTGTTATAAAAATAAATTGAGATTTTATGCTTGCGCATGGTTGCTGAAGCTTACAGAGAGGCTAGGCTTGCCTTGTCTGAGGCAGAGCAGAAAGCAGCCGGCATAGAGGGAGATGAACAGCCCTTCAGAATGTGCTTCTGTGTGCCACAGCGATTGAACGCTTCACCTATCATTGATTTCCACTTTTAATCAGATGGTTTCGTCTACTTCCCCATGTAAGCATCACTAGAAAAAGAGGAACTCACTGAAGGTGCCTTTCCATCCCTATGAAGAGTATCCCCATTCGATTTGAGGATACCTACAGTACCATCCAACCCCATTGAGGAGAGCATCTTAGTCCACTCAAGATCATGCCAGCAAGAACTGTACTGAAGGGCTCATCCTGAGAGTAATTTTAACGACTTACTGTATGTTCTTAGTCATGGCACACGTTTAAAATACGCCCCATGCTTTTCTTTCTTAACACTTTTTAAAGTGCTGATATTTACTTAAGACTGCTTTCCCAATATTTGCTTAATATAGCCTAGCACAAACACACGGACATGAACAGATTATGGATTATAAAATATATAAAATATCTGAGAAATGCATTCTAAAAAGACAACCCATTTAACACGCAGTAATGCTTAGTAAGCTTAGCAGATCATCCTGGGAGTGAGGAAATTTGGAGTTCACCTTTTGCTTAAATTTGGATGGGCGACATGGTGGTGCCGTGGGTAGCACTGTTGCCTCACCTCCTTGGCTGAAGTCCCAGCTGGGGCTATTCTGTGTAGAGTTTGCATGTTGTTCCTGCGTCCGCATAGGTTTCCTCTGGGTGCTCCAGATTCCTCCCACAGTTGAAAGACAATCAGGTTAGGTTAACTGGAGAGTCTGCATCGCCCATAAGTATACGGACCCTTTGATGGACTGCCGACCTGTCCAGGGTGTATTCCTGCCTCCTGCCCAATGCATGCTGGGATAGGCTCCAGCAACCCCCCGCACTCCTGAACAGGATAAGCGGGTTAGATAATGGATGGATGGGTGGATGGATGGATAAAATTTGGACATTAATAGGCATTATGTATTATATGTGTACTTTCGTTTCTCTGGTTAAGTAATAAATTAATTATGATGATTATAATGGCAATAATAATTGCTGTTGTTATCGTCATCGAGTTTTTCCTCAGAATCACTTTCAACCATCTACAAAACAAGATATGATTTAGAACATTTCAGCTAGATCCTTAGAGTCGGGTCAGGTTACAGTAGTGTGATGCCAAGCTGGCAAACAGCATTAATACTAAATACCCAATGAGTTCAGAGCAAACAGTCTCTGTCACTATGTGTTATATTATCTGTTCATGGGCATCAGTGTTTCTGCACCATGCTTTTGTTTCAGCCTCGACTCTTTTCTTCCTGCCTAAAAAAAAAGCACTGGGCTGTTGTGTTTTCCACATGCTTAGCGAGCGTAAAATCACAAATCAAAGTATTATGCCTCTGACGGTCCGGAAGTGGAAATTGTGGATTGTGGATAAAGCTTCTGCATCGGTGAAGAATAGGATATTTTTACACAGGACACTGAATATCACTGGAGAAACACCCTTCTTTGCAGGCTAGATCTGGTTTGTGATTTCCGGTAAAAACATTTATTATAGCTCTAGCTGCCAATAATTAGGAGGCGTCGAATGCACATGTCTGCTTTAAAAATATGTAGTCAAGCAAATGGACAAATGCCCTGTCAATGTGCTTTTTAATAAAGTTTCCGTTTAATGTTGCAGAAATTTTGTCCAAGTTCATAGCATGGGAGACTTAATTGGGTTTCTGGGATTTTTAATGAATACAAATGCTCTGGATGCGTTCTTTTTATAGATAAATCTATGTCTTGCTTATCAAAACAATTATCTGCCTATTTTGTCCTGAGAGAAATAGGACCTGGAATATAGGCCTTATTATTCTGATGTAATTTACTCTTTGGTTACTCTATATGGCAGGTAACCAGGAAATTCATGGGAACTCTTATTATCCTAGTAGGGCTGAGTGCATTAGACTGGGGGTTCTATCCGAGAGATTATGTGGTAGTTCCCATTGAGCCCTTGAAAGAAACCTAAAACCCTTTTTTACCTAATGAGTAATAGGCTTCGGTGAATTCAGTGAACAGCAATGGCTTTGCAGAGAAAACACCAAAACAAGATCCTGTTATACAAATTCACAGAATATGGTTCACTCAAACGTAATAAATAGATGTATAAGTATGTAAGTAAGTAAACATGGAAATGTGTGTGTGTGTGTGTGTACTGTATGTTTCTGCATGTTCAGTTTTGACTGGCCTAGTATGTGTTGAAATACTGCATATCAGGCAGTCACATTACATTATGTGGGTATGGTTGGTGAAGGAATTCATTGGCTCTCTCAGTTTTTGTTACTCTTTTTGCCTGGCTTTCTCTTTGTTTCCTTCCGCTGTCTCACTTATTTGTCTTTCTCTCTCTTTCTCTCTCTGTTGATATCGTGATATCTCTTACTTGCTCTAATTTCTCTAATTCTAGCTCTTCTCTCTCTCTCTCCCTCCCTCTCTCTGTCTCTCTCTATCTCTCCCCCCCCACTCCCTCTCTCTCTATGCTAATTGTGCTGGCTGTTGGGCCCCCCAGCCATGGGGTTGTATAATCCCTGCTCTTGCAGCCCAGGCCAAGGAGCCTTCATCTCAGCCCCACAGAACACAGCTGGGCGAGGCAGATAAACAAACAGGGCACAGGGCTTACAGGCTGGGCAAATACATCTATTTATAATGCACTATTGGTTTGTGCAGAGATTTTCACAACAAAGCACGAGTGAGAGAGAGAGAGAAAGAGAGAGAGAGAGGTAATCTAAAGGAATCGCAGTTGTAGGTAGGGACTGAAGTGGACAGTCTTGGGAGTATCCTTTTGACAGGGATTAGCATAGCATGTGTATCTGTGTATGCAGTTGTGTGTGTAAATGTGTGTGCACATGCATGTGTGTAATGACGTGCGTGTCATGACTGTTGATATGATGCACTCTGTGTGGATGGTGTCCCTGTGTTCTGTGGAGACTGGATAGAAAATGCTCAGTGTGGCAGTGAAGAGATCCCCATGGTGGGCACGGAGCAGAGAGGGGGGGATCCTGTGATCCCGTGGCTCATTGCAGCTGAGCACTGGCACTGCACAAGGCTGCTGTGTTCTGTACGCCTGTACTCTACTGAGCAACCCGTGCCTCCTGCAGCAGCTCCAGGCATATGGAGCCATTGCCAAAAAAGGCGGGGGCCATGATGGTGGAGGTGGGGGGGAGGGCAGAGGATAGGAGGAACACCCCCAGCACAGAGATGCCGGTGGTGGCTCTCCAAAGGTTTCAGTTGAACCCTAGATGCAATGGCCACAGGGCTGAGTGGTACTCAGGCCACTGTGTGTCTCACTTTTCCTCTCTGCCATAATGAGGTCTGGCTGGATAATTACAGAAGCGTAATTGCTATGCTCACAGCCTGATGGGATTGAACCTTTCCGTGGTATTTTAAGGCTGTTTTACACTGGAAGCGAGATCCATTCTGAACTGTGTGCTTTGGTTTGAATGGGGAATGGGGGGAGCGGGGCTTTATTTGCAAGCCTTTACACGACTTCCTGTTTCGGTTGAAGGTTGAATAGAGTGCAAGACCGGGAGAGAGAGAGAGAGAAAAGAAAGAGAGAGAGAGAGATTTGCACACATGCACAGCAGTACAAATGTCCCAGCTTAATTAAAGAAGAGAGAATTTAATAAACCACTTCTATCTCTCACTGTGGTAAAGAAGACTGAAAACAGTGAGGGACCACTAAAATGTTGAAATTTGTAAATCACGCATTAATTAATTAAAAACATACAATAAAGAAAGGCAATTGTGGCTTTGTGATGAAAATCATTTAAAACACAAGTCTACAGCTGTAGTTAAGCTTAAAGAAGTGTAAAAAGATATAGTCACTGAAATCACTATCTTCCTTTATGAAAATAATGACACTTGTCATTCTTTGAAAGCAAGTTTTTGGATACTGAATAGAATTGGAATTCATTGGATTAAAAAAAGAAACCGAGAATAGTGCATTTTACTGTGTTAGTGGCCAAGACTGAATCTCATTAGCATGACCACCTAACTTACCATAAACCAAATCTCATGTCACATCTTAAGCACAGCCCTCTGAATGCTTGGGACTCCAGTGTTAATGCTCTCACCCGGTTCTGCTCTGGCCTCAGTCCAGGGGAGACCATCCCTTCAGAACTCCAGAATGGACATTAGCTGGCCTCTGAGATATACCTCATTCATTTGGTCAAATAGCTACAGCCCCATAAAAACACTGCTATCAATTTGAGATCATTTTCAGAGATTAAAAACCCTTTACCAATCATCCCTTTCACATTGGTGAAAATCAGTCATCACGTACTCAGATTCCCCAAAATGTACATTGAAAGAAAGTTCTGTCTCATTGTGTACATTTGACATTGGGTAATACTTACGTACATTGCCATTTGTACTTTGTACTTGAACTTATTTAGTTATATAATATCCTAATGAAGACCGTTTAAAGTTATTGCCAGTGATATTAGGCAGAGCGTTAAAAATGTTACTGTTAAAATGCCATTTAAGCCAGTAGAAATGTGCCCCTACAGATGGTCCTGTATGCTCTGTCAGTTCCCATGGTACTCTGTTGAATGAGTTGGCCAGAGTGGGACTGCACCCCAGCAGGAGTAAGTGTTAGGATTTTCTTAGCAGTTAAGCATGTATGAGAATTCTCAATCTGAAGAGTGTAGCGTTTCTAAGAAATGAAACGCTGAGGTGAAATATGCTGTGCTGTGAATGTACATGGCTCCTTACAGAAAGCACTGGGAATAGTGTTGTACAGTGAGATGCAGGGTTGCACACATTGTTAGTTGTGCAGTGATTGGAGGAATGACCCCCTCACCCGCCTCCTCGTTGAAATGAGAGCAGTGAGCAGGATGAAAATTAGCAGGCCATTTAATCATTGGAGAAGATGAGATAAGCAGACCTCAGCCAAAGGCCTCACCAGAAACAAATTAAAATGTTATCATCACACAGTCAACCTCTTTTGCCTGTACCCCGCTGGTGCCTCTGCTTCTTACACTCTAACACATCCAATCCCCCTCCCCCTGAACCAACTTCTCTCCCAGCAGTCAGAGATGGCACAGCCATTACTGTCAGGGCTATTAAGGCATATGAGGTGCATTGTCTATCAGCCACGGCAGTTTGAATAAGACATATTATATGAAGCATTTGGGTTTTCATTATTAAATCTCGGCAAGGGTTCAGGCAGTGTTTTGTCAGACACTGCGTTACATGGGCAGCATTTGCTTTACCATGTTCCTACAATCCCTCCATTGCAGGCACTGTGCCTGGAAGCTGCCAGCTCTGTGTGGCTGTCTCTGTGCCACAGCCATCATTTCCTGGTTGTCATGTGTACTTTTTTCCATTGGCAAAGTGGCTGGACATTGCGAGCACAGCAGCATGCACTGGTTTGCTTGTTTCTGTACACAGGCAGACTCATGTCTCTGGATGCATTCAATGTTTTGTTTACTGTGGTCATCCCCTTCAGTGGTAGCTCTTGTCCCTATGTTTGTACGCTTTGAACATGTAATGGAAAGTCTATGCTTGGAATAACTGTATCAAGCATACTGCATTCTTTAAGGTCTGTAGTCACAGGTGTGGGACCTTGGGGGTGCATATACACTTTTCCTTGGTTTGATTTTCATATATTTTCCCTAACATCTTAAAAGACACTTAATGCCCATGCATGCACATTTTGAATGAAATATGTGAATCCGATGGTATTTTTTCAGAACAGTCATGCATTTTCACATGAATGGCTGTTCTCAAATTTAAAAAAAACTATGGTCAGTAGTCAGAACACATGCATCGCTGCCCAGAGAACATTCAACATGACAGCAGGGACAGTTTTGGCCTTTAAAAAATGCTTCCTGGCTTGCTGTCCATAACGAACCCAAATCTTACAGACAGAGTCACAATTCAGCACAATTATACCAGCTTTCGAAACCACAAATCCTTTAAAAAGCACCTGCATAGGCATACACTTGACAGCATAAACAAGCTGTCAAACCAACCTCACACTTAGTGGGTTCAACCAAAAACCAAAACAAGATGAATATCCTTCATGAATATCACTTTTAGGTCAACATCCCCACTTGTCTTTCAAGGTTTTGTTAAATTTCCTGTAGATTGTAGTTTCTTGTGAACTTCATTTAATAAGTGCAGTACATCTTTATGTTTTTTCTGTTTTTGCTTTTATGTCATTAACCATGATTACCAGTGTATTTCTTCTACTTATTCTGTAGTTTAATTTAAGTTTGATGTCTGAACTCATAATTAATGTCATAAGTCATGCACCTGGAGATTTAGTAAGTTGCTTAAATTTCATGGTCTAAATTAATGGAGCGAGTTCAGCTATTACACCTTAGTGGCGCCTGCATTCAGTTAGTAAATGGTGCCGTTGGTGCATAACTTTACTCCAGGTGTTTCTGAATATCGCCAGCAGATGGTGATGATTAGTTGGGTTCCATGGTCATTTAGTGGTGCATTATGTACTAATACTGTTGCTGTAGCTGATGTATGGATTTATAGGTATTTTCACAACACTTGTCTCATCTGCCTATTACTCCATTATTTTCAAAGCTTTTTGATCTTTTCTGTTTTCCCCAAAACAAACTTATGTTTGGAGCTTAATACCACTGTACATGCAGTATTATCCCTTTGTTTTTTTAACTTTAAATTTCATGTGACAGACATATCGACATGTTAAATACAACTGTAAAGGCTTCCTCTTGTAAAAGAATAAGCCTTAAGTAATCAGACCTTACATGATTTTATCAGTGTTTTGAACAAATGTTTTTGCAGATCTGATGACAACTGTTTGAAAATAGGCTGATAAGAGTTGAGGGAATGTTTTTTTTTTTCATTTCCTTGTTCAGCAAGGTTGGGAACAGTACCTGTTGTAGCCAGAGGGGGTCAGTAATGTAATTTGAGTAAGAGCACATGCTCACACATGATGACTCAGATTGTAATAACTGGTGAATCATGGGGGAATTTAGGAAAAACATTTTCTCACAGATGTTATGCATCATCACCTGTTAAGACACTGAAATTCTTCACTCAGCCTGTGTCTCCTATGCATGTCTGTTTCCTTTGAAAAGGCATGTTCTTACAGTATGATGGGCTGAAATTTTGTGTCACTATCCTTACTTCAGGCAAGGCCATTTATTTTAAATTCTGAAGGATTGAACAGTGGTTTAGACATTTACTGCGTTTAATCCATTAATGCTCCCAGAATAGTTGAGGGGAGCTAAATTGTTCGATCAAGGCTATCATTTGGCAGCTCAGTGACTTGGCTGGAATGAAGATTTCAGTCGCCTTGGCCCTCCAGGGTTGAGCAGTGCTTCTTTAAGCAATAGCATAGTTACATTCCTTAGTTACGTTCCTGAATTCCACACTGAAGGAATTGATAGGACCACTGAAGAAACTTCAGCGCAGGTGGGGCATCATTTTGTGTGGTAATTTTAATGAGAGAAAATTCAGAAGACTTTAATTCTTGAACCCACTGAGCACAAGCAGCCCCTCAGCTCAAATTAATATTCCTCTGAATTTTCCTCAAATGCAGCTTTATTTCATTTTATACTGTGAGCTGTGGATTACAGACCAAGAGGGAAATTGAATGGTGCAGAGCTCTACTTCTGGAGACTGAACAGGTGTTCCATAAAGAGCCCTTTTTCCAAATATTTGTTTTGAGTTCACTCCCTTGTTTCTCAGTGAGGAGTTGGGAGACTCATAATTGAGGATAAATGCTGCAGAGCATGATGCATCAAACCCCACATTGAGGTGGTTGTATAATAACTCAATTTTCTGTGTTTTTAATTTACAAATATACAGTATAACCCTTATAATACCCTTTGGTCCTCATGTAAAGCACTCAGAAGTCAGTCAGATGGTTAAATTAGAAAGTTGTAAAAATCTTGTTGTACTCCTGTGTGACAGAGTTGGCCACTGGGTGGCATGTGTGGGGCTGACCATATCTGACAGGATGCAGGCGTTACCGTCTGCAGAAGAGTATCTGCCTCTCCATGAGATGCGTGACCCAGTTCCTACTTTCACTTTGAAGCTAGTACCTGTACCTGCCAATATGGGGAAGGGAGTATTAGTTGAGGACTTGCTTGGAGATGAAAAGACAGCCCAGGAAAAAAACACCTCATGGTACGAGGAGAGCCGAGGGGAGCTTAGCTGATGCTCTGGTCACAAAGCAGACAGAAACTGAATCACAGCTTCCCTAGGACTGGAAACATAAGCAGCTCAGTTTTTATCTAAAATATGCAGATTTGAATAGATTATAGTGACAGATGGTAATAGCCTGGCAAACTGGCATGCTCATGTGTTGAAGCCAAACTTGTTCACTTACAATATGATAAAACCTAAAGCCCTGGTTCATTTCTGTGATTTAATATCATTGTACAAACTCTTTACTTTAGACAAATGATATCAGCCAAGGCGGCACTCTGTTTAGTTCAATACTGTAATACTTAAACCAAGCCAGACCTGACTACAAGCACACTGTTTAGGCCTCAAAAGTAAGTTGTATATTACGTCAGCACCATTAAATGTATTGTTGTTGTTATTGTCGTTCTTGTTCTGAATCTTCACCTCTGCATTCGTCTTCCAAGTCATCCCCTTTTTCTCTCCTTGCTCCCTCTCTGCCTCACAAAGGAATGCTCCTGTCATTGATGTTGGAGTCTGGAACTGAGTGTGCTTCATCAGTATAAAGCATGTGCAGCTAAACGTAAATGAGAAAATGAAAGGATGATCTTGTGCTCTCCAGAGTCTTTCTGAAGGATACAATTTGAGTGTGAAATTGGAGCCCTACCCAGGGACAGAATTTCAGTGTGTCATCTTGAAACTCTTCTCATAGAAGCAGATAGCCTATGTGCGGATGTCTTCTGTCTTGAAACTGAACAAAGCTTCACATATGATTCTGTCGATACATGATGATCTCTCCATGGGTTTAGTGCCATATTAAATATTCTTTCCTAATCAGGGCTGCTTCTCTGATAATGTGAATATGAACTTTCTGGATATGCGCTACACATTGATTTTAGTGAAGGAGTTCATTTTCTGTCTGTGTCAGAATTATGTTACCATGGTAATGTCATAGAGGACACAACAGTGATTTGGCTGGAGTATGTGTTGTACCTTTTTGGTCCAACATAAATGCATTAAAATACATTATAAACCAGCCCCAGTAATTTTATGTGAACTCTTTTTGTTGAAATTAAAGAATATCTCACCTCTCAAGGAATAGTGTGCTGATAAGGGCAACAAGGTTACTATAGAGTCATTATAACATCATAAACAGTTTTATTATTCATTATTTTTATATGATTTAGCTTTAGAATTCAGTGTTTATTTGATTGTGTATGCTTTCCTGTCTTGGATGGTGCTTCATCCTACAGCAAGACAATAATCCCAAAAATACTGCAAAAGTAACAAAGGAGTTGTTGAAGGGTGTGGACTCAAAACTGGAAAATTCTTTACTGGCCAAATAATTCACACAATCTTTATGGTGCCCTGAAATGGGGGGGGGGGGGGGGGGTATGTATAAAAAGTGCTCCAAGTTCTACATAGTGAAACCAAAGTGTATTAAAATGCTCTTGAATAAAAGCTGAGTATAAAAACTTTAACTACATGTGAGTTGTTTGACTGACAAATCTAAAATTGTGGAGTCCAAAGCAAAATCAAAAAAGAAATATATCTTTGTCCGAAACATGAGGGAACTCACTTTGCATGCATGTGTGTGATCTAGGTGAATGGTCCATCAGTGATGGGACACGTTGAATGAAGTGATCTCCTAAGAGTTCAGCCAGTAAAGAAAAACTAAAAGAAATGTTTCGCCTTCGGCAAGCTGGCCATCCAGCTGCAGTAAATGGCGGAAGGAAGTTGAATGCTAAGTAGATGTCAGCACTAATTATGGTGATCATGTCTTAGACCCACCAGTGGGGGAAGTGCTTTATATGGAAATGTGTTCTAAGAAGGGTTTACTGAAACAGGTTGATTGGACCACAGCATGTCCTCGGGGTGGGGAACATATAGGCTTTTATTTATTTATTTTTAATTCAGAAGGAAATCCAATGCAGCCAACCAGCCTCATTCATTTGCATATCTGTTCTGCTTGAATTGCTATGAACCAGGAGTTATCCTGGTAATAAGATGGCCCGTTTTTTTTTTTTTTTTTTGTGTGTATGCGTGTGTCTCCACCACGTTCATTAAGACTCTAAAAGCAAAAACGGGAACAATTGAAATGCCAGGGTGTATTAATTATGGATGTAGACTGAGTGCTCCCGTTTTAATATGCGTGTGCCCTTTGTAACTTTTTACATCTTTTATGTCTCTCCACAGTGTGCATTGATAATCCTGGGACCAGTAATTATGTGAGGTACAGGTGTGTAGATTATGAGGGTTCATAAAGAAAGGAAAGAGAACCTCAGATCTCTGCCTCTGTGGAGCCTTCTGATTGACACTGCAAAGGGAATTGTGGGAGCAGTCACTTGTGGCCCAGCGTGGGAGGTGTGCAAACAACAACTTTTGACTCAATTGTGCTTCTTTATTGAATGCCTGCAGTCAACCACCTATTTAAGATGTTCCTGTAAAAATGGTATGCTGTTGTTATCTGTTTAGTCACATTGGTTGAGTGTTCTTCGACCCGTTTGAAAACGTCATCGGTACATGCAGAGTGGATGCCTCTGTCATTCAGGCTGCAAGATGCACTTTTAAATCTTTATGCAGTCAAGTTGCTTCCTTATCATGTATTTCATTAATAAGGCAGAACATTCAGCGGTAAAAAGACAGCCTTTTTTCACAGTATGTGTGGACAAAATTTTGTGACTACGGTCTATGCCTGCTTGAACTGTGGAACTATTTGCATGGAACAGCCCATTTTAAATACACTGATGCTGTTATTTCACATGTGAGAAATGGCATATGAACTTATACTTAGCTCTTGCACAAGTCTTGCTATTATAGAACTTCATGCATTGCATAAGCCTGGCAAGATTTGCCAATGTTCTCCTCCTGTACCCCTCATACCTATACAGAGCATTCCCTCTGTCTCTAAAGACTAAATATGTGTATATTTCTAAGCTTGATATTATCTGCTGTCCTCTAGGGTTCTCTCTCTCTCTCTCTGTCTCACAAACACACGCACGCACACACACACACACGCACACACACACACACACACACACACACACACACACACTTTTTCCCCTCTCCCCATTGTCCAGTCATTAGTTCTGCAGGAGTAGTGCTCCTCTGTGGTTGTGTATATGAAACAGTTTCACAGCATTACATCATAATGACTGGACCTGTAGCTCATTGCCAAATGTCTGTCACACAAAGTAGGTTGTTATCACTGTGTGGGTATTGAACAGTACTTAGTGTCTATGGGAAGTCTAATCACATGGTCCTGTCTGTTTTTAACCTTTTATGTTATGAACAGCTTTATACAGGGAGATATGTACACAGCACAGTGTATTTGATGCAGTATTGTGCAATATTATCTCTTGAGAGTGCTCGATTCTGTGCAGTATGCAAGGAGTTTGCGTAATTATATTCATTAAACCCTTCGTTTTATGTTTGGGATTGATTTTACTTATATTTTTTCTTATTTTTATTCTAATTCGACTTATTAGTAGAGCTGTGTTCTCATCAGTTCAAACATAGATGCTTGCTCTTTCCAGCTTTTGGGCTATATTCTGAGCCAAAATCAGTTTTAAAAGCTTTAGCTGTAATATTCAGTGCTTTGGGGCACACAGGCCAAAAATGATGAATTTGCAATGAAACTGAGCCATGTAATTTCTTCTTTTGCCACACCGCTGCATCTGCTATGACAGCCAAAAATGACAGTTTTACTTTTGAAGATACGGCAAATGAATATTTACATGGTTTTCTATTTCAGAAATGCAGACTTGATTAATAGTGAAATAATAGTCTTGGTGGTAGGGAAAGCTTTCTGAGCTGCAATTAATCATTTAATTAATTAAGTGTTGACACACTCATAGTAACAAGACAGTGTAGCGTGTTGGCTATGCAAATGAGAAATGTGTCAAGTAAAATGTTTGTCCTTCATGTGCGTGCTGCATGAAGCTATTGTCTTTATACCGGATCATCTCCTCATACATAAATTGGATATCCACTGTTTTTACTTGATTATCACAAATTCTTTACTTTTCTCATTTATACTGTAATCACTAGTGGCTAAATTGTCAAATGTACTGGTGGCAGTGATTCGGTGTGCTGCTCTCTCTGGTGACAGTGCCTTACCTGTGCATGTTGTGAGGGGTAACATAAGCTTTTAATGTGATGAGGGTTTTCAGAGAGCGCAGAAGGGAAAGAGGCCTTGCGGTTGCGGGCGGTTTCTGTTGCGCTTAGCGATACGAGCGCTCTGACTGCTGCTCCGTGTACGAGGAGCGCTCGGGGTGGAGGCTGATAGGTGCGTCTCTTCACTTTCTCTCTGCATCGATTCCTACTCTTCCTTATTTACTCCGGGAAAGAGGGGAGCAGAGACACTCGCTCCTGCTCCATTCTTTGGCGGGTGAGATCTTCTTTTTTTCCACTTTCATCAATAGCATGAGAGCGCTGCTGGGATTCTTCTGTGCCCCAGGGCTGGATCCTATCTCCTGCTTTTAAATGTGTATGGTGATATTTGCGCCGGTAAGCTTCTGACTCTTAATTATCCTCTGCAGATTGTTGTGCGTTATGAGGTGGTGAGCCTGTTCTTCTTGACTGTTGGCTGAGATCTGTTTGCATTTATATTATGTATAGTAAACATACATAATATGCATGACATAATGTGTAAGAAAATCTTGCTGTTGTTGTTGAGCTCAGCTCCCAGCTGCTTGTGAGATGTAATGTAAGGACCAATCGTATTCATTTTTGCAGCACATTCAGGTACTGTACAGTACTTCTAATTTACTTTCACCATTTTAATTTGAGTTCATTTTCCCACTGAGCACCAGTCCCCAGTCTTCTACCGTGTCCCTTTGTTTAAATCATTGCATTTTTGCTGATCTTTCTCAACAGATAAACTGTTAAAAATCTTCTATCACTTCTTTAGTGTAAAAAAGCCATATTGCCTTTATTCTGATGGGTGCAGGGGGAGCGTATTTGTATCTTTGAAGGACATAACAGTTGGTTATACAGGGCCTATTCAGTCTTAAATGGTCTTGTTTCTCTCCAAGCATTTAATGTAATAATGTGGGACAGAGGGGAACATATCCAATTTCTCCTGGATTTATCATTTCAGGATCCCCCCCCCCCCCCCCGCCCTATTAGCACAGAGCAATGGGGGCACTCTAGTTTCCTTGGTCCCTCTATCCTGGCCCAAGGTTTGAGTCAAGTTCCTTGCGGTGTTTTCCCTGGGTTGGGGGGCCAGTTTGCAGGTTTACTGACCTGAAACCACACGAAAAGGCATTTGCTCCTCAGCGTGTTGGATGTTTTTTCGTAACTCCCACTGGTCTATCCCCTCCTTTCCCACTGCCGACATGTGAACTGCATCGCACGCCCACTGCCCTGCAGTGCCATTGAAATGCTTCAATTGTAACCTCTACAGACGCAGTACAGTGGTCTGGCTTTACAGTACGTTAAGTAAGCTGTGTAGCTGTATATTCCTTCTTACTTCGTTTGCTGCAACCATTCTGCATTAATAATAATGGTGTTATTGTAATGTTGTAATATTTTAATCTGTGGCATGTTATTTGAAATATTGTACATAACATGATGTTTAGGGTAGCTTCAGGGAAACTGAGACATATGGAAAGTTTTTTTTTTTTTTTTTTTTTTAAACCATGCCAAACTACTGAAATTGCATGTTGTTTCACAATATCTGTAAGCTGGAGTTTTCATTGCATTGGGATACCAAGAAGCCATTTACAGTACATAGAATGCATGCCATTTTCCAGGCAAAGAAAATGTGGTGAACCACTCCTACAGCTGTCTCTGTCTGTGTGTTTTCTTTCGATTATCTCTGTCTCTCTCTCTCTCTCAAACTCAAATTCAAATTCAAAGTGCTTTTATTAGCATGACAAAATTAGCTTTTTTATTGCATGGCAAGGACCATGTGAAACAACAGTCTTCCTGAGATCTTGCCTTTTTTTGCAAGATCATTATTACAGATTTTAGGGTTTAGACTGTCAGGGCCCAGTTCTGGCTGTGCTGCTTTAGCAGATGCTGTAGCCACTGTTCATTGGGTGACCGCAGCACCGGGTCATTGGCAAAGAGGAGGAATTTAACTTCTGTCTTGTTTAGTGTTAGGCCAGGGGCTGTAGGTTGATACAATAACTTCTTTATGTAGATTAAATAGAATATGGGACAAGTTACATCCTGCTTAACACTTCACCTTTGACTGAAGTGATCATCCATCCATCCATTATCTATCCACACTTATTCCTGGTCCGGGTCGCAGGAGGTGCTGGATCATATCCCAGCATGCATTGGGCGAGAGGCAGGAATACATCTTAGACAGTTGACCAGTCCATCTAGAAAGCCAGTTTGTCCTTTAGTCAAGACATTGTGTTCAGTATGGAAGGCCATTGTTTCGGGCATTAACAATACTACAGAAAACCTTCCACAGATTACTGTTTACACAAATGCCTCAATAGTTATCAGGGTCTAATTTATTTCCACTCTTGCGTATTTGGAAATAAGCCCCCAGCTCCAGTTCTCAGGGAAGAGCTCTATCTCTCTCTCTCTCTCTCTCTCTCTCTCCCTCCCCCTCCCTCCCTCCCTCCCTCCCTCCTAGTTCTTTGTTTTTAAGGAGGAACCTTAAGTGGGTTAGTCTAAAAGTGAAGGCCCTTTTGGGTGTGGAAGCGATCAATCAGAAAGAGTCCTGAGGAGATGCTTAGTATTGCTCCAAATTGTTTTCCAGCAAGCGCTCTCCTCCTCCAGTGTATAATAGAATCTGGCTTGGCAGGAGGGACACACAGGATCTGACTCTGATATATGTATATGTATATATATATATATATATATATATATATATATATATATATATATATATATATATATATATATGACTAAAGGTATTTGGACACCCCTTGGGGCTGTTTTCCATGATTTGGGCTAGGTCCCTTAGTTCCAGTGAAGGCAGTTCTTAATGCTACAGCATGCAATCACATTCTAGACGATTCTGTGCTTCCCCAAGAGTTTGGGGAAGGCCCTTTCCTAATCCTATAGCTTATATTTTTTTGTCAAATAAATTCTGTAACTTCATGAAGTCACATCCGAAAGTAAGGACATTTGGTGTGATATGAGTCATTACTGAAATGGAGATATGGGAGGGATGACCTGTTTGAGTGGGAGCTGTCTTTATTGAAACGGACCACCACCTCCTGCATATGTGGCCGCCTTCACTGAAAATAAACTTCAACAGATTAGGGGAATTATCCATCCTTGTTTGTCTGGTTTTTACAGTCCATGGATCCATTTTAATTGAGAATTGAATTGACAAACAATGGATTCCTGCTAATGTCCTGTAAAGAGCCAATCCTTTGTGTGATTACAGTGGTGCACTATAGGATTACTAAATTAATTTGTGTTTTTTTCTTCTTATTTAAATGCATTTTCATGTATAGTTACACATAAAAAATGCTCATCGTTAATTGGAGTTCAACAGAGTCCAGGATTTGTGTCAGAGGTGATTTATGATTGAACATTTTATGTAGCTATATATTGTGCAGGCTACTTTCATTAGGCCAGAGCATGTATACAATTTTCAGTGTCTGTATGCTCTGCAGTAGTATCTTCCCTCTTCTCTTCAGGTCTGGTGGACTGTATCTATTGCATAAAAGATTGAATAAAACTGTATTCAAGGGGGCAGCATCATATTAGTGTGTTTATCAGCAGGCAACATGTCTCGTTGGATCTGTCAGTTTAGCTTACTTTCCATGTCCTCCAGTGAACTTTGGGCATTTTTTTTTTCTTAATTACTACTGAACTGGGCTCAGCTGTAAAACTAGTCTTCAGAGTTCAGTTATCTTGTCTCTGACAAAAAAATAAAATAAAATCAGATAGAACTGAACTGATTTATTTATCAAGTCTTAACGGAATGTAGATGACAAACTAACATTATAAGACCTGTTCATAATCAGTGAATTGTTGGATTATCTGATGGGAGAATGGAGAAACTTCACAGGCCTTTTATTGATTTACGTGAAATATTAATTCTGAATATTGAATGGTTTAGAATTGCATTTATCTTTGCTGTTCTTCTTGGGATAATTCTCTGTTCTTTGGTGTTACCCAGAAGTTGCAGTCATTGAAAATTTCTGTATTTTAAGTGTTTCAGAAAAAATAGTCTCTTGGAATAGAACTTGATGTTTTCCAACTATGTCTGGTTCAATGTAAAATGGACCCTGAAGTATCAATTTAAACGAAAATGGTTAGGAACGCTCAGGTTGTCATCTGCTTTATACTATATGAGTGTCTTACACTCAGAGGCTTTAGAAAGGGATTTTATAATGAGTTTTCAAGCACAGTTGGCACCCAGTGAGATGCACTCTTTCGTTACATAAATTGAAAAGGAAAAATCTGTCTGATTGGGGTTCCAAGGTATCTAAGAAAAATGCCGTACTGTATATGAAGGGTCCTACATAAAGCACTGCATAGAATCCTCAGCCCTACATAAACATTCATAACCACTTATATCAGCAGACATAGAATGTCTTGAAGTGACTGTCATTGCATCACATTCCCAAACTTAATCAGAATGTCAAGGTAATGTCATTTACAGTATATGAATGAGGGCATCACATATTTGTGCATCTTTGTTGGTAGAATATTTCAAACATGAATGTTTAGGCATATATATTTCTTATGATAAATGTACTATGTATTATGAATACTTTATATACTGTAGTTCTCATGTAGGTTTCATCCACTAATACCTAAGGTGTCTCTCAAGGCCTGCATGGTAATAAATCATGTCCATAGAGAAAGAGGATACTGTGATGTAATTAAAACTACAATCTACAAATGTATTGTAGCACGGCAAAAATGTATTTTTAATTATCCACAGATATGAGTAAAATTATATATTTAATGCTAAATAATTTGGCAGAATCTACGTTGCACTTTTGATATGCTCCAATTTCCGCTCTCAGTTAATGTTTTATGTTTTAGAACCATCATGGAAATCTGCTGATGGCTGGTTTATAATTCAATTCAGGCTGATGGAATAAGAAATAGGTATTATTTGTGTCTGTCTCACGGCTGGTTTCCCTATGCTCCATCATTAGAGTTTTCACAGTATTACCCTTATTATTTGATGTCAGTGTTACTCATGAGAGAATAGGCAATGTTTGTCTTTAAAATGTTTATTACTGTGAAAAGAAAAGCCAATGCTAAAATGTACATGAGTCGTAAGGGTAGAGGTTGACTGAATATTTCAGGACTGATCAAGGGTGTCAACATCAGGAACTGACCTTCCTGATTTAAGAACAAGTACTAAAAATAAATAAGTGAGGCTCTAAGTGTGCATCAGAGCCTGAGTCATCTTCTCGGGGGGATAGGTTGAGTGGGTTTGATTTTTTGTTGATAGGTAATGGATAAACTCTAGAAAGAGCTACTTGCAAGGACTGAGAACTGTTATATGACATCACTATGAAGAAAAAACTGAAGCAATTATATTTAATTGGTATTTAAAATGAAGAATAATTGTTGATCACATCTAGGCCTTAAAACTGCCTATATTTGTTTGTTTTAGGCTGTAGTTCATTAAAGAAATTGTAGCATTTTGTGCAATAGTCTACAAACAAGGATCTCAAAATTCTCTGAGCCTTGAGAGGGCAAGTGTGTGTACTGATCTTTATGGTTCCCTTTCAATCAGTAGCTAATTGTGTGTGAACACAAAAAGCAGCAAACATTGTGAATCTCCAGACTAGACTGGACAACTAAATTGAAGAAAATGGACCTACAATGAAAATGCAGTGCAATGTCAGTGCTCAGGTCTTTATTGGAAACCACTATGGTTTATTCTGACCGAGGCTGTCCTGTTCCACCCATGGTTCTTCACCACCTCCTTCTGGATACTGTTTCAAGAGTGGTCATGTCCAGAAGCTTGAATTTGATGATGTGTAAATTTGACATGTGAATGTAACATTTTCACATGCAAATTAAAATAATCACGTAAAAAGAAAGTGTCATATATATACTGGACATTTGGATTCAAATTTCCACATGTGAAAAGAAAATAGGTCACATTGAGTCATTTGCGTCTTCGCATTTTCACATTACTGACTTTTTACAATGTGAACTACACAATCACGTGAAAATAAAACGTGACTTGAAATAGCATACAGTAGGTTATCTGCTCTCATCTTATAAGTGGGATTATTTTTATAGTTTACATGTGTACTCTTCACAAGTTGGGTGTTCACATGTGGTTTTTGAAAGCGAGTGGTTTTTCAACACGTGATTTGCTGTGTAAGGGAGGTTTCGAGTAAACACGCTGTCAGTTGACTGTATAGTCAAACCAAAGTTACACAGGCATTGTTTATGGTCCTTTCTGCATTAATCTATGTAATAAATAACTCATATTAGTTATCAAATATAGATGCTTAAATATATCAATTTCTGAAGTGTTTTGATGCTCTGTTTCCGGCCACAGGGTAGTGAATGTGACTGCATTTTTTATTTTCTGGGGTTATGCATTAGATGTCGTTGTTGGATAGAAGTCAGTGCAAATTTATTGACAGGAATCTTTTCGACCTCACCACCTGTCCATTTTGAGGTGCATGTGGATAAAATTTAGAAGGTGATAATCTTTCAAGTGGGAATAGACATGCTGTGAGTGGGAAGTCAAACATGTGGTCTGTAATACTTGTGCAGACAAGCATGTGAGCGTGCCAGGGAAGAACTGGTCACTCATCGCTCATTAAAAAGATTCATCACTCGACACACATTGCCCTGTGCAAGACTCATTATTGAAAGCCTGCCTGTGAGTATGGTCAGAATCTGGAGAATCCTTGTCTGGAGGCCCATTCAGAATAACAGGCGATGCAGCTCTTCCTTATCAGGGAATAAAATGAAGAACTCAAGATCATATTGCTGCAGCTGCAGTAAAGCACTGCTCTGGTGTTCTATCAAAGATGAAACCAAGCATACATCTGTCATGGCCACAGATCTTAAAATGTGCCCTGGTATTTTCCACCCATATTAATGTGACCCAGAAGTTATACTTAACCCCTGTTTAACCTGGGATAAAGATGAAATAAATTGACGCTTAATGTTTGTGTCTTCCCAGCTTTTTGCCATTTTTGCCTTTGCAACATGTGGAGGATACTCTGGTCAGCTGCGGGTTAGTGTGGACTGCGTCAACAAGACTGACAGCAACCTTAGCATTGGCATCAACTTTGCCTATCCATTCAGGTAAGGGCAAAGGCTCTTAAGTATAAATAATGTATAATCACAAAGGCCAAATGTGCTTGCCGAACAACGCTCATTTACTATATATGCTTTGCTATTAATGCTGTAGCATAAAATATTTAAAATGTTGTACCGTATTTATTGGAAAGATGGCAGTGAATGACCTTCTTTAAAATAGAGCACATTTACTCTTCATTGTTTTCCATTGTTTTTTTATAGGAAATCCCGCTTTGCTCATTAGCCATTAGTATTGGGACACATGTCCTGTACCTTAATGTAATGACTAAGGGAGATGAAAAGAGGAAGTGCATTTTCTGTGTCTAATTTCTTGCTGCAGGCTCTCAGATGTGGTCCTGTATGGCTGTGTTCTCCACAGTTTTAGAAAAAACCCATTCTAACTGTACTACCATATTTGCATGATTCAAATAATATTGGGAAACTTGAAAGAAAATCTGTTACCCAAAACAAAGTATTTCCAGATTTTTCTTGAATTTTAAACTTAAGTTGAAAGATTCTTTAAGAACAAACTGAAAAACGAATGTAACCTTTTTCCATTGCCATTTTTAGCATTCTTCCATTTCCCCATTGGAAAAAAATTTAACATGCTAAATAATTAATATCGTTTGATGAAGCATAAATAAAGCATCAGTGAAACAATTCATAAATAATACCCATGTTTGATTGGCCCTCTCTAGGGACCTGTCCCCTCCCAAACCTTCCATGAACTCAGTCTTCTTCATTGCACAGAGTATGTGGGGTAGTTTCAATGTACTGTCCACATCATTGCACATCACAAACACAAAGGAAATCGGCATGTTAAACTGAAATCCATAGTGCCTGGACAGGTTTCAAAATAAAGTAATCTCCAAGCAAATATGTTTGTACTGTATATGCTATGTAATTACAAATTATATTGGAGGATTAGGAACTCTCACAGGTGATTATGGATATACAGGTACTCCTAATAACAGAGCATATTCTCATAATTACATATCGGTCATCTTCACCCTGGAAAATTTGGACAAACATTTGCTGAGCACAATTAATTTTCCTTCTTCTAAAACTGGTCCTGCCTGTTTCAAAGAACCAGCCAGGTGTAAATGATGCATCATCACCCCACACATATGAATGCCTAATATCTTGCTGCTTCAACATCCTTAGAAATGTTGAATCACAATCTGAAGAGGACGCATTCTTTTCACAGACAGATATTTCTTAAAATCAGAAGAGATCCAGACAGACTTTGCTTTATTAACATATTGAATGAACAGTAACTGTTACTATTTTTAAGTGAAGCAATGCAATTCTATGAAAGTATTGATGTGATATCGTTGAGATCTCTTGAGGAACTGGCCGGGTGTGCATTTTACTTGTTATGCTGACAGTAACTACTCTCTGCTCTATTCAGTCCTCAGAAAAGTGATACAGAAGACAGCCTTGAGAAGAAAATGGCATTGGCATTGTCACAAAAGGAAACTTTTCAGTTCTTATTGTTCATGTGATTTAAAAGGGAATAGAGGATTTTCTCTCTTTGTGATCTGTGAAAATCTTGGTTGAATTTCGAGACCCATACAATTACCAGGGAAATCTACCAGAGAAAGTCTACTCTTTAATGAAGATGAGGATTATTCATAAGAGCAGAACATAATCAACATTATTCTAGCATTTCGTATTAATCAAATTATAAGTCTTTTGTTCCATCTTGTGACTGTTGAATGTGTTGTCTGTGGTAATCAACCCAACATAATTGTGTGACAGCTGTCACTGAAGTCCTGTATTGTCTTTAAAAATGGACATTTTCTCTGTGAAGGAATTGTGTTTATGATGTTATGCTGAGGATAGAGTTGTCTCTCTTGGATATCTCCTTTTTTCCTGCTGTTTGCCAGGTTGCACCAGGTGTACTTCGATGCCCCATCGTGTCAGGGGAAGAGGCATGAGCGGCTCTTCCTGATAGGCGACTACTCTTCTTCGGCCGAATTCTTTGTCACCATCGCAGTCTTCGCCTTTCTATATTCCCTTCTGGCCACTGTGGTCTACATCTTCTTCCAGAATAAGTACCGTGAGAACAACAGAGGGCCCCTCATCGTGAGTCTGCCTGCACCTCTGTCCGCCTGCACCTCTGAAGTTCTTATTCTGTCTCATTGTATGAGTTCTAACAATTGGATACCTCATGCCAGCAGACTGTGTATACCAACACTGAGTCAAACAGCCTTTTCAGATATTCTCTTTGTTAATCTTCGTTTTCAGTCATTTTTCAGAGATGTTGCTCACAACTTTTTCATCATCTTCAAACATTTGTTTTGTCATTTTCCTTTGTGCTGTAACTCATCCTCGTCCAGAATTTGACATCCAGTGCATATTTGTTGAATTTGTACATGTGGCAGAAGAAAGACCTTCTGCTAATTTTATATTATATATTCACACAGTGGCCCACAGTACCTGTCACTCACACCCATCAGCACTTACGCCCTGAGTACTCAGGCAAACATTTACAGTCTAACATTATTCTTTCCTCTGATTGCTAAAAGCGAAGTGCAGACAGGGCAGTTTGAGAGACCTTACCACAGCGCAGGCTTCAGTTCTCACCTTTTAGGACCCATACTGTGAGAATTACAGTAACTGGGTCACAGGTTTGGTTGCTCAGCCCCTGTCTACTGCTAGTGGTGATGAAAGCAGTGAGTAACGTCATCTCTCCGCTTCCCCCTCCCCAGGACTTCATTGTGACTGTGGTCTTCTCCTTCCTGTGGCTGGTCAGTTCATCAGCCTGGGCCAAGGGGCTGTCAGATGTCAAGGTGGCGACGGACCCAGATGAGGTTCAGCTACTGATGTCTGCCTGCAAGGTCCAGTCCAATAAATGCAGCTCTGTGTATGGGCCCATCTGGTCTGGCCTCAATACCTCTGTGGTGAGTCACTGTGTGACCCTTACAACAACCAACAGTATCGACGAGATCTAACTCTGGCGATTCCTATGGGTAGCACATGACACTGCTGTTATAAATGGGTTCTGTTTACTGACCTGGCACTTTGTCTACTGGATCTAATGGTGATTATAATGCATTATAAAATGATTATAGTGTATTACAACTATGAGAATTATAATACATATCCATGATCCTTGCCAAATAAATGTCAGTGAGTGACCATAATTACAAAGTATTATGATACTTGACCTTATAAGTCATTTTAAAATTCTTTATGTGTTATGATTACTGATATATAAAGCATTGTGAGTATTTATCAGTGTTTATAATCATAATTATACTGTATAAAAAAAATTATAATGCATCATAGTCATAGGCATCATAGAAAGTGGAACCAAACTATTATAGTTACCTCGTACTTTTAGAAATATCAGGAATATTTGATAAATAGTATTACCATTTCAGTAATGCTGTCAGGAAATGGTAATATTCTTTTTTGGATTTGCAGGGGTGGAGGCAGTAGGGATGTGGACAAGGTTACTAAAGAACTCGCAATTGTAAAGCTCTTGAATGTGTAAACTCTGATCTTTTAATCCTACTATGAAATGTATTTAATTGAGGTGGTTTTAATGCTGCACTTAACCCCAGGCTAGACTGAAAGTGCTTGCTTAATAAATATGTTAATCACCTAAAACAGGAATCAAGGTTCAACATGTTAAGCCACTAGATCTACTACAATTCCACTTCAGAACAGAGCAGGGAAACATCAGGGGGAAATTGTGTTAATGCTATAGTGGATTTGGTTTACATGCCAAAGAAAAAGCTCTTCACATCCAGTAATGAAAAGGAAATTGGAACACAGTTTTTAATGATACTCAGCAGTCAATGCTCAACATAATCATTATTGCTCTGGACCAAAAAAATGTATCTTCACTGTGCTGTTACAGAAGGTTTTTGCCTGTGAAGGTAGAAATGGGCAAGAGTCATGGCAGAACTAAAAACAAGCTTGGTAATTGCACAGAAGGTGAGAGGTCTGTAGCAAAGACAACGGAAGTAGTGATATAGAAAACATCATCGACTATACTGGAATCCACAAATTATATATGTTACATTTTCATAACTTATTTTGAAAAAATAACGTGTGTTCCAGCAGTGTAATAGGGCAGAGTAGAGTTAACGCACTATGCTAATGCTTTTGTCCTCATCATCCTTCCAGGTTTTTGGCTTCTTAAACTTTGTCCTGTGGGCTGGGAATATCTGGTTCGTCTTCAAAGAGACAGGATGGCACAAGTCAGGGCAAAGGTGCCCCTCCGGAACCTCTGAAAAACAGGCGGGCGGATTCAACCAGCAGCCCTACAACCAGGGCAGCTTCGACCAATCAGGGGGCCTGAGCGCTCAGGGTGATCTGGGTCAGCAGTCCAGCTATGGACAGGTGGGCGGGTACGCCCCCAGCGGACCGACCTCCTTCACTAATCAGATGTAGCCTTCACATCCCGGCCAGTGCCACATTCTAAAGGTCATGCTTAATGAGGGCACAGGGGCAGTAAGGGGCGGGCATCTTGATCCGGCTTCTCTGTGATTGGTGGGTGGCATTCCTAGCAGTCTTGTGACAAAAAGATAATTGTTCTAGATTGTCCCAGATCCTAGTATGTAGATTATAGGTAGAGAGACAGATTTATACAGGCACAGCAGGTGTCAGTATTTTACGTATCTTTTACTTTTTAACTTTAGGTTTGCTTTTCAGTTACCTGAATGTTGTATTGCCTGTGGTTTCAGCTATCTGTTAGCGGATTCCTCTTCTGTGATACCATAGGTTCTGTGCCACAGACTGTCTAACTGTAAGTATTTCTCAAAATGGTTTGCACTCTTGTGAAAGAAAATGTGGTCATTTGTACACTTATTGAAGATGATTATAATGTGTTGGTTAAGTGCATGGAATTGTGCTGTTTGAGTTGTTAATATGCCCATTAGTGTACATTTACATATTTTTTCTATAAAAATGATATGAAACTGGCAGGATTTGATTCACTCAAAGATTTTATTAATCTTATTTCCTTAAATTTATATTTAGATTTTTTTTTCAGATTACCCTTATATATTTTCCTAACACATAGATTGACTGTGAATAGCATGTTCTGTTATAATGCACTCCAACATGAATTATGCCTGTATATGGGATTCAAATATACTGTTTTATTGATCTTGTTATAGTACCTTTCTGCACAAAGGAGAATTCTGTCACTGTTTTGTGAAGATTTTGATGTGAGTGTCTATATATTTGTAAAAGGAGCAAATAACTGTCCTCATTGTTTACAAATGCTCTTATAAAAGATTTTAATAAGAACAATTGTTTTTATGTTGCACTTAAACTGGTATGAAATGACAAATACTTCCATAAAACCCATAGTATAGTTATAATCTAGGGTACCATGTATATGAACACTGGCAAATATTTGAATCTCAAGAAACAGACGTCTGTATATAACCTACCATTGAATAATCACACCCATTTGCATTTACACTTTACAAATAACAATCATGTTTATATGAGCTAAAGAAAAAAAAACAGAAAAAATACAAAAAAGTTTGTAACTGAATGTTTTCTTAATCGTGCAATCCTGTTTCTTGATCCCCAAAGCATGTGATTCAGGTTATCAAGGTAACTGTATTTGTTTAAGTGAAATTAATTCCATTCTTGTATTTGCTGTGGCCTCAGTGTTGCATTATAATGTGGAAAAAGTCAGAGTCTGTTTACTTGTTGTAATCTGTACATGATTACTGGATGTGAATGAAATTGTATAAGCCTCTTGAGTAACACTAATAAAGATGTTTCACACTCTTACATGTGGTAGTAGTTCCTGCGGAGGAGAGAGTGGGGACAGTGTCTGCAATGGAAGTCAATCCTTACACTAGTGTTTATTTTTTGTGTTGCAAAAAAAATACATAAAATGAAAATCGGTAGATATGTTAATAATAATAACGGCTGCCATAACAACCTTATTTTGCTATTGTTGACTCGATTGCTGCACATTCAGCAGGCAGAGAATTTTCAATACCAGAAAAAGTAAAATTCAATTTTTTGCATGACACTGACAGATTTGCACAGCAGTATTCACTCTTGCCCTGGCGTGCCATTTTTGTTTTCATCTGAAAATCAACATCCAATTCAGACCCAGGAAGTGAGTTACTGCTTCAATTCATCAGGGCAGGGCTACATGCATTTTAGGTCAATATTCTGTCATGCTTTTTTATTAAAATATCTGTTTCATAGTTGACGAAAAAAATATTTTATTAACTTGAAATTTTAGGATAGTTTTCATTGACACCTTGGTCAAGAATCTCTCCATGTTTATTGACCTATTACATTATTTAAATGCTATGCAGGGGAAAATATATTGCAGTGCAGAATTTTATTTTCATTATATGAAATTGAGTACTACTTACAGATATTTTACTTGCCTTTAACTCAAGCAAGCATAGCTCTCTAACCACTTCTGATTTTACTACGATAACAGAGATTTATCTGCATCACTATGACACAAACCATCTTTGTTGGGGAGGACCAGTTTTCCCCACTCCTAATCTTCATACATCCTAATGCTATCCACTTGCTATCAGCAGTTCAGAGGTAACATTGTGCCTCATAGAGGCTTAATGTACATTCAAATTGTAATTTAGGTGCAATTTAGGAAATAACAATCAGTGTTATCCATCCACACTAGGGGTTTCGTTCATTCGTGTAGCAAGCTGCCTAAGTAGCAATTATACACAAGACAGTGGGAGGAAAGCCCCTAAATTTCTGACAAATTTATGTCAGTCTTGGAGACAGTCAAAAAAGTTTGAAGGAATTGTAGTCAAAAAAGTTCAGAACAATCTTCAACTTTGAAAATCCACAGGGGTATACAGCTAATTTCATTCACAGCTGGGAGGAAGCTCAATAAAGAGTAGAAATACATATTAGATATTTGACAATGTGGAAATATATATTCAATATATCTCGTTTTTATTGCTATCTTGAGACCTGTTCTCCTGGCACACAGGATTTAAGGGCAGAATGACATTTTCACTCTGAAGAAAGCAACTGAGGCCCTTGACAGGGGGAGAGTGGAAAGGATGTATGAAATATGGCTTCATAAATTCTGCTCTTGGACTCAATGCCTGGTGGAGATATAGGAACATAGTATCCAATGTAGGATTTTAAACAGGGTGCGTGATCTACACGAATCTGAACAGCAGAATTAATGCAAACAATCGGACTCGGCCTGATGACAGAAGACTTGACATTTAATATACGAATCCTTGCTTCACTTCATCTCTGATGAGCTACCAACCATTAAGTTCTCCTCTCCTCTATTTAACAGGAAATCAAATAACAAATTAAAAACAAAAAGGCTGCTAATGATACAGAACTCTCAATCATTTCATAAGCCCGTTATTCTCATTACATTAATGCCTCACCATTTCAGTTCATGATGGCAGATTAAAATTTTGTCAGCTTTATCCCCACTCTCTGGTGCGAAATCAGTGACTGCGAGGATTTCTGTATCGCTGTCTTCTGAAATTGATTGCTGTGGACTGAGCAAACACTGAGATCCAGCTCCTGGATCACGCCATGCTCACAGCCAGCAGTCCAATAGAACGCCTGTTGCCAAGCGATTTGAGTCAACTGAAACTCAGTTCAAAATGGGGGGATCAGCCTTCAGCTCCGGGAAAAGAGACCAACCCAGGCCCAAAACGGACCCTAATTTGACCTCAAAGAAAATTCCAAAGAGGTACGGTGTGTGTGTTCTCTAGGCCAAAAATTTAATTTTTATTGACGTACATTGCAGCTCAGCAGAAGTAGCATAAACATTCTGAGGGGCTCCAGTTCTCTTAGCTTGAGAGAGGATGGCAAATACTCGCATCTTCTGCAGATTTATTTTTTTAGAAATATATTTTGAAGATTTTTAATCACAGGAATTTTCACCAAAAAGTTACGAAGGGAAGGAAATATAGCATAGTTGCAAGCTTTGTATTTGCTTGTGTCTGATTAATGACCCCCTTGTTGTTTAAACAGTGTGCCGATATCCAAACAGCTTTCCTCCATTAAAGGTAAGTCTATCAGCTCCAGAGAATGTGTCTAATTCACATGGTGCTCTCTACACATCAAATGTCTGGCTCCCACAGGCTAGCTTGGCTTAGATAGGATACAGATTTTACCTCACCTTACAAATTTTCACCATAATTTAATTACATACCCATTCTGTGCAGGCCCTGAACAGTCATGTGTCTTTCTTCCAGATTTTTCAAAGGAATGTCCCCACATGCAAATCCACTGTGGAAGCACTCTAGGGGAACAGATTTATTTTGCAGGCTGATGCAGCCCAAGTACTCCCACATGTCTGTTACATTCTCATTAGCATATTCTCCCCTGTTTTCTCTTCTCCTCTTGTCTCCCTTCCTTCCCTTCTCTCATCAGCACTGGCCAGAGGCACTGACCTGGAGAAGGCCATGGCGACAGCACTGCTGGTCTTTTATAACTCAGCGGGACCAGATGGCAGAGTCAGTAAAGGGGATGTGAGAGAACTCTTAGTGACACAGTTTCAGACTTTCATGCAGGTAAGACCTCTTTACAGGGACTGTTCCAGGACATGTCAGAAATCTTCACTCACAAGACAATGTGTTTCTGGGAAAGGGACGCCAGAGTGTGTGTGTGTGTGTGTCTCTCCTCTGCCCTGGTGCGCTCATTAAAAGTGACACGGGGGCCTGTCAAAGGGGTGCAGAAAAACAACGGCAGGAGGGATGTTGTGGTGTGACCCGTTCTGCAGCAGAGGAATGTCTGACTCAGGTTCTGTCATGTCCTCAATATCACACAACTCCTCCAACAAGGAACACTGCAGAGGGGGCACATTCATTTCAGCCGTACTGAACCTGGAATTTATTTAACGCTTACTCTGATCATAGGCATAGTACCTGAACTATACCAACATGCACCAGAGTTGAAAAATGTAGTGCTTTCTTAAATTTGTTATTGAACAGAAGACAAGCCATATAGATTAGATTGAACTCCCTCTGTAATGTGGGCAGACTATGAGATTTGAATGTGAGGATGATTTAACCAAAATTTACATGACCAACCAGCAAATGAGAGAAGAACAGCCTAATTTCCAAAAAAGGAATTTATTTTATTTAATAAAAATGCATTTGAGAGCTAATCACATGTGGCAGCTATGGCTTTCTGGTAGACTGTGTCTAGTGAATTCTGCCATAGAATCACACACATGCCGGCATGTCTTCCAGGGACAAGAGTCAAAGCCCAAATACAAAGAGACCATGGCAGACCTGAGGAAAGACGAGGACAAAAGAATAGCAGTGGAAGACTTCATGCTTTTCCTTCTCGGCCTGACAGTCTCTTCAGACCTCCTGACAGAAATTCAGGGAGCAGGAATGCAGTAAGGGGACCTCAGTACTCATTGGTGCATCTGATGGCTAAGCTAGGATGGGAGACAACATTATCTTCCGTATTTCACAAAGGATAAACCCAGCTCCCATTGAAGGCCCCCTTTACCACTCCAGTACAAAGGTTGGTTCATAGAGACTCTGGCAGATCATTATAATTAAGCCATGGACACATTTAGAAAAGACTGTGGTAGAAATAAATAAATATTGAAAGAAAACTCAACTTGTTTTATTTATTCAGTTCATGAGAGAGGTTCAGTCATGAAAATATTTACTTTTATCTTATTCAATCCACAGGAAAATAACTCATAGTCAAATAACTCTAGCTTTGCAGATGCATTACACCCACACTGTGTCACTGTACACAATTCACACCATTTTAATTAATGTGTTTTCCCATAAAAATGGCAACACAATAACTGTTTAATTACTTAATTATTATTTTATTTTTTTATGTGGTGTACCTCAATGTTACTGCACCCAGGGGAAAATTAAAACAAATAATTAACCTACCTTTCATTTAGTGAAATCTGAAGACCACAGAAGTAGAATTTATGAAGGATTCATTTGATAAGAAGTACCAAGCACCTGCTAGCAAAATCAATATTGTGTCTATAATTGGGTTTAAGAGTTGGAGGTAAGTGCAGTCTTAATTACCTGCCAGGGGTCTATTTCATTCACTCCATCACTTATGTGGGAGCTTCTTGTTAAAACATTGGCTGCAAATATAATATCCAATTTGGACTATTTACTTCACAAGTTACATTACAATCTAGGTCAAAAAACTGAAAGGTTTTATAAAATAATGTGGGCCAGACAAAGACTCAATCAATGGTACACGCCTCAGCTGTACTTCCTATAGGCTACTTTCATCTGGATCATTTTTAACTATAAACAGTCAAGGCTTGAGGATAGCCTACATTTTTGTATCCCATTTACATATTACCCTACTGAGGAGAACATGAACTGTGTAAGACATCTGCACATTCTATCTGGTATGCGTCATTAACTTCTCAATGTTCTTCTTCTTGTGAGACAATGGAAAGAAAGACAGAGAACGTGTCTACTGTGTATTAGAGTGTGACTGTACAGTTCTCAAAGTGAATAAGCGCAGACACAGAATTGCTGTTTTTTGCTTGGAAAGACCTTCTTTGTCTGGGGTTTGAACCTTGCCAAGCCTTCTCTGTTAATTTTCTCACAATTTAATGAGCTATTATTCTGTATGAGAAACAACAATATGTAGGCTGGTAATAATAATAGTAATAATAATAATAATAATAATTATAATAATAATAATAATAATAATAATAATAATAATACTGTAATCATGTATTTCGGGAAAAACTCAAATTCAGTCTCTAGCTATGTTTATGTTTTCCGTGGATCAGCCAAGCCTTATGAATTATTTCTTATTTCTCTAATAGTATTAAACAGGTTTTCACCCAGCTGCAGAGAATAGCCCCAAGACACACGCTACTCCTGAAACACAACATAAGACTTCCATGATCAATCACAGCACCAGCTTCAAAATCGATAAACCTGTTATGTCATTTTCATTGAGAAATCTCTGTACTAAGACTGGGATGGGACACTGCTTCATGTCTCAACACAGTTACAGCTTTTTTTCAAAAAATTTTTTTTTTTTCTTCCATTTTCTCCCCAATTTAGTCATTATACCAATTCCCTGTGTGTATCACAGTTCTGGTCGATGCGCTATCCTCTTTCGGTCTGGGGAGGGTGTAGACTACCACATGCCTGCTCTGATACAGTTGTAAGCAAATGTGACAAAACTAAAAATGTATCTTGACCACAATATCAAGCAGATACAGTACGGAGATCAGTGTTATATTTTCAAAGACATTGCAAGTATAGATGCGCAGGGATATCAAATTTTAGACTTGAAAATCACACTTTAGTCCCTTTACAAGGACGGCTGGAGAGGACTTGATAAAAGTAACAGTAATAAAAGGTATTAGTAATGTAAATGTTTGGCAGTTATTGGCAGTTAAGCTGTGAATGGAGCTAGAGTATATCAACGGCATATAAATAACTAAATCAGACCTACTCATTGTCTCATATTACTGATGCCTAGCTCTAGGCTGCCTGTCAATCATGAAGACATGAATAACACTACTGCCATCTGCTGGGGACACATTAGAAGGTGCCACATACAGCCATTTATGATCTTCAATCAACCTAAGTATATATTGCAGCTGCCAGCAGGAGATCAACACGTTAAGATGAACACTATATTATTATAACCGATACACTTTCAGTATCAAAGTGTAAGTGTCTGGGATGGCAGGTAAGCCATCCACCAAGTTGCCCCATATCTATTCAGCACCACGTTTGACACTTTCTAGGGTTTCCTACTGAGGTAACCACAATGACCACAGACTTATGTACCTTTTGACCTCATTTAAATTTGCACATAATTGAGATACAACTTCACACGTCCACACAATAAATTCTTGGGTTATTTCAAATTTTTCTCCTTTTTTATCCTGACGATTTCATCATTACAAATGTTGCAGTCCCACAGTCGATAATTCTCCCCATTTAGCCACACCTGCCTTAAAGTAGTCTAATGAAAGTAGCCAATTGCAGGATACTTGGATACACAGGCAAAATGGACAAATAAGAAAGTGCACATGTGTTGCTATTTCAGTCAATAGAACATGTTTTCAAAAACTTAATGTTTGCCATCTTTGTTTTTTTGTGGAAGCTGGCTTGTTTGCTATTGAAAACTATTGTTTTCACAGCTGTATAATCTTTGTGGAAAACAGCACAATTTTCAAAACAACAACAACAACAACAATAATAATAATAATAATAATAATAGTAATAATATTGCATTTTATTCGTGATGAGATGAATTGCAGATTATTTCCACTATAAATGATTGCCATTTGATACTTTCATGTGACACAATTTTAATGACAACATTCTGTTCAGATGGTAAGAAGAAAAACACAGGGTCAGTTATAAGTTATATGAAATAATTTAGGAAACATTGGTTAGCTTTGCTTTGGAATAGAGCTTGTTTAATTTGTGATAGCCAATACTATTATTTGTAACTAGATTTTGCAAGTTTTCATTAATGACTTATAGACAGTGCTTTATGTGCGTGAGTAACTTGGCATTTTTGTACGCTGAAAATGTGTTTTTGAGATTTATTTTTCAATAAAGAGCCGCATGGTTACACTCAGTGTTTTCCTCTCTGTGAAAATTCAGATTAGTATTTGATTCACCAGTGATTGCTGGCAGCATTAGGTATTTGTCACAAGAAGAGTTCTCATAACCATCTATGTGCAATTTTAGAGCAGTCACTTGAAGAGGCAGTTCAAGCCAGCAATCAAATTAAAGCAGAAGTTTGCCAGTTGGACAGAGCTCCAAAGCAAACATGATAGGCTATGAGTAGCTTTCTGAGGAAAGGGTATTTACAGAGCAGGGACAGAGTGTGTATAGAAGAGTGTGTCCATTTCACAATGCAGAAGGATCCAGTCCTCTCCCTGGGTACTGAGTGGGAAACATCGAGCTGGGAGACACAATCCAAGCGGCATAGCCCAACCTGAAGGGACAAAGATGGAAAGGTAATACACGCGCCAAATATTTCCACACTCAACAGAAACTATGTCAGTTAACACACGTGCTGTACATCATACGATAGATTCAACTAGCTATAGATCAGATATTGAAATACTGTATCTATTATGGCTGTGTTGTAGAAGTAAGGTAAGTATAGAATCCTTCTGTAAGTGTGATGTAACACAAACACAAATAAAAAATAAAAAAGTTAATTCTAATTCCATGACTCAGGATGTGTGTAAACAATAATCTTCATGCAGGTTGCAATACTCATGGTTGTATGTATTAAACGTGCAAAGCAAATTTGGGCTGACTTTTCGTACAACTGTTCTGTCCAAGGGCACAACAAATAATGAATTCTGTTTAGTAACATTCGTGACTGGCATTTCCCCCTGGAATAACTGGATTCATCCTATTTAGATTGACCTTTTTTTCCAGAACAGTACTGGATGGAAGCGTAAGGCGACGCTGATGCAGGACTGAAGTAACTACGACAACAGATGCAATCTGTGGATTACGAAGGACGCAGTGACAGAAGGGATAAGGGGACCACTCTAAACCCCCCAGCCAATGTGATGAGCGGAGCTCTGTGCCGAACTGAAGCACCACAGCAGTCTTGTTACAGCCGAACCGAAGCCGGTGTGGCTGTGGCTTCCCCACAGAGGGAGCAGAGGCACTCTAACTGTTTGCTGGCCAGGCACAATGAGGCGGCTGAGGAAATGGCTGGGGAGACTGCTCTCCACGCTGCACCCCAGCGACCGGCACCCACAGTGGGGTGTGTCTGACACTCGTAAAAGCGCTGCAGGTGGAACATGGTCCCAGAACACAACTTCTGCTGGCAGAAAGCTTTTGTGGCCAAAGCTGGACCGAGGGTCGAGCCGTTTGGGAGGGTCTTGCAAAAGGAGACTCATCCAAAAGGGGACATTGGACAAGACAAAAGAAGACACATTTGACCCACCAGGCTTTAACGGTGGGTTTTTAGGGAACAAGGTTCCCAGCAGGAAATATGGACTTATATGTTCAATGGTGGAATCTCTGTCATGCTTCTTTCTGAAATATCAGTAGTTGTGCAGACGATTAAACTAAAATGACTGCTTGTGTAAAGCACAGGCAAAAAATTAATGCTAATATGTCCATTGGTTTATAAAGCAAGTCTAAATACTGCAGTCTTCATGGAAATGGTTTGTAAATATTACCTTAAGGATTATATCCAAGGGAAAAATCAGTATTCAGGCATAGTTTATGGGTTAGCGTAAGAGTAGACAGCGCCATCTATTGGTTGGTATATATAAATACTATTTATTGTGCTTAAGATTCAAAAATCTAATAATAAGCCCTTCACAACATCTGATGTGAATTTCAAGCATAAGGGTGTGCACATAATCAGCATTTTTGTGTTGAGCGCACAGCTATCATCCAAGTGGACATGGAGGAGGCAAAAATGCAGACGACCCCCAAACCCAACGTTGTCCCGAGGGCTCAAAGGCGCAGTTCCCGAAGGGTATCGGTCGCGGCCACACCCACACGGCATAAGAAGGTAACATTCAAAAATTAAAGATCATAATCAATGGGTTTCAGCTATATGCTTGTTATTTTACCAGACCCATTCTCAAAAACATAATGTCTGCACCTGTTTTGTCTAGGTTTCCCATAGAAAGAAATGCAAGACTTTCAGTTTCCGGAAGAGAAAAAAACCAGTGGAACACAGGAGAAAACAGTCAGTTCTGACCATAGTGAAACTACAGAGCCAAGTGAGAATTGTGCCCTCTGATCTCCACTTTGCTCTAGAAGCCATATTTACATTTTTAAAAATCTCTGAAACAATGCACAGCCTGTTGTAAAATGATTTTCTCTGAATGAATGAGCTCATTGGGCCATGTAGTAGAATTAGATGGTCTCATCATGCATTTATGCAAATATTTTGGGTGGGCAGAGGCTATATTGGTATGTCATTACCTGGTGTACAACTATCCACTGATCAAAGCTAAATAAAAATACTCTCATCAAATTCTATAAATCTGTCCAGCATTAAAGTTGCCAGGGACAACACTTAACTTTACAATTACAATATAGTGCATGTAGCACAGACACATAATACAATTAAGCTTGAAATACAGACTGCAGACCTTAAGAAAAACATCCTTTCTCCCCTCAGATAGATGGTCTGGTGGAGACCATGGCAGACAGCTCCATGCAGCTACTGGCCAAAAGACAGGCGGAGCTGGAACACTGCGAGCGCATGGGAGAACGGATTCTGGATGCCAGCAAACAATTCCAGAGGGTAACTAGCAAGGGATCGCGAAGACACAGGTGGAGGAACGCCTGCGTCCTCTGCACATGCTGTTGCTAGAGGCATTATACTGCATGATAGAGCATGCAGTACTGTGCAAAAGTCAGGACCACTCTTTCAGTTATTCAGTCTCCATTGAAATTCAGAGCAATATTCTTTTTTTCCCAGTGTCAGACAATGCAGGAGACATATTTAACAGAAAACTGCAGAAAAGGCTGCACCATTACATGTATCAGATCTAGCAGTATTTGTCCACTCTTTCTTTTGTGCACTGTGACAACTTTTCTTCCATCCTTTTAAGTTACACCTGCACCCTCCCAACAACAGTTGTGACCAAACGGTCAATGACATCGTTAGAAAAACGCAAACACATCTCTGCTGCCTTGCATATTTCTTTGTCATGTGCATCTAAAATGACTACAGGACATATTCCTGATGAGATTATAATTAAGATAATTCAAAGGCATAAGCAAGGTGAAAATCAAAGGAAAATAAGCGAAACCATTTTAACATTTTATTTGTGCACAAATGTATTTTAAGCTAATAAAAAAACAAGTTCATATTTTCAGTATAAAAATGTTTTAAGAACACAAGAAAAAAAATTAACACCAACTGAAATTATTCTAGCATATGGTTGTACAGAAGGAACAGAGATTGTAGAAGAGTTCCCGCTCAGTTATCCATTGGACTTCCCTGGGACTCCTCATTTTCAGACTTCTCGTCATCTAACAAAAAAGGAAGACATTTTTATGGCAAAAGAAAAGACCACGAATAATAACATTGGTGTAAAATGATATATACGTATGTGTGTGTGTGTGTGCGTGTTTTCATCTGATGGCATTCATTTTAACATTTAAAACTCACATAATACATAAAACTAACAGAATACACAGGCTGTTTAACCCAATGAGATTCAGCGTGGCGGTGTAAACTGACGTACAGCTCAAACAGCTGGTGCAGTGGGACGTAGGAGCCGTACTTACTCTCCAGCGTCTGCTGAAGCTCCTGAATGGTACTCAGTAGCACGTGAAACTGCTTTTTCCTCAGTTCAAGCTGTGAAGGAACAGGATTTGCAGTCATTCACAAATCCCAAAAATCCAGGAGACAAAATGGGGGGAAAAAAGCCAGAAAACACAAGATACTCCCTTACTTTGTCCTCCACATTCTCCTTTATGTGAGAGAGTTGCTGCAGTTCTTTGTCAAGAGCCTCCAGTTGCCTGGGATTATAATACAAACGTCACTATTAGAGAAAGACCTGTACAATAACATCAGAGTGAACTGTTCACAATCTCATGCAAGCATTAGAATGTACATTAGAATTCCACCCCATGTAATGGTAAATGGTAAATGGACTGCATTTATATAGCGCTTTTATCCAAAGCGCTTTACAATTGATGCCTCTCATTCGCCAGAGCAGTTAGGGGTCAGGGGTTAGGTGTCTTGCTCAAGGACACTTCGACACGCCCAGGGCGGGGTTTGAACCGGCAACCCTCCGACTGCCAGACAATCAGTCTTACCTCCTGAGCTATGTCGCCCCATGTAAATCACAGAGCTGCTGATATTTAAAATCAATACATTACTTCCCATTTGGTTTGCATGGAAAGTATTCACAATGAAGATATTTATAAAAAATGCACTTAATTCCTTGCACAAATATTTCTCTGGGGATTGTCTCTGGTCAATAATTTTATGGACTCTTGTTCAGTCTACCTTAAAAATATTACATAATAGGCCTCCCTGGTGCAAACACTGCTAATCCTACAGTTATAGCAAGACAATTATGCTGCATTTTTCCAAATCATCTTCCTAATTTTTTGAATGCAAAGAAAACCTAGAACAAGAATACTTACTTCAGTGTTTCATGTCTGTCTGGATGTTGTTGGATTACCTTTGCAAGAGCATCATATTCTATTAAGAAAAATTAACATTCAGGCTTCAGAAAACTTACGTACAACACAGAAATACATTGTATTACTTCATTATACGTTGTCAAACAAATAATTTCCAAATCTAAATATCAGACACTCATTCAGTGATTCATCTTTAACAGGTTAAGTTTTACAGATTCTTATCTCACCTTGTCGATTCTTCCGTATTCTCTTGGCTCTCATTATTTCTTTTTTGCATTCAGATATTTTGTCATGTGCAGACATGATACTTTGCTCTGAAATGCAAATGAAGTATTACAACACAGCACAGTTAAAACCAAAATGAAGACTTTCTGTGATTAACACTTTTGTCATAACAATAGTGGAAATTTAGTGCTTTTTAGTGCTTTTCATATTTGCCACTTTGTCAATGTCAATGTACAGATTACAAATGTGTTTTTTGTTCTGGTAGCTTGAAACATCACATTTGGCAATAAATTTGTTAATAGGAAACATTTTTCTGAGTGCAGATTCTTCTCTTATTTTATCTAGCAAGTTGCATCCAACACCTGCTTTTCTCCACTATGTTGTGTGCACTTTCTATTTAGTATATTTCAGATTACAAATTCCTCACCAATATCATTGTATATTTTTTCATAGTTTTCCATTTCTCTTAGGTTCATGTCATACACCAGCAAAGTCTTTCCCATTGAGAATTCACACTGCGCCAGGGTGCCCAACATTCTCTGGTACTGTGTGAACCTGGTGGGATTGAGGAAAAAGGGTCAATTCAGAACATTTCTAAAACAATACATCCATGAATTCAGGGATAGGTTTAAACACGCTGTATATCAACACCTATACTGGCGGGAGCTTTCAGTTTCCATGCAAACGTGAAGACTCTTAGGGGTTCAGGATTTAAGAATTACGTTATTGTATATAAAGGGAAATTTGTGTTCAACACACTGGTACTGCATAGATATGTTAAAACATCCAGTTGAATGAAAGCCCAAAGAGATACTCAGTATACAGCGTGTTTTAACATGTGCTAGTTAAAGAACTAAAATTAAGAGATTTATTATCCTGAAAAATCTATGAAAATATTCATAACCAGTTTGTGTGCAACGTGAAAAACGTTTGCGTCTGAATAAAGTATATTTAGTAACTAATGAGGATCTTTCAGAGATGCTGCAAAAATCAGTGGATCAGGATGCTGCTGATGCTTTGAGGTAACAGTGTTAGTTATCACGTTGTCTGCACGCTAAGATAGCTCGTGACGTTCCCCAATAAGCCACGGTCAGTTTGTGGCTTCCTAAATTGGATTCTGCGAATCGTAAAATAGATGTTTCTACAGTAATTTACCCGTCCTCTGCTGATCCAGAATAACACCATTTTGTGAAGCTTTTCAGAAGCACATTGATGCGTCGGTCGTCACCGGCGCCGTCGCCATCAATCAGCAGGCGCTTCCGAATAACTTCATCTAGAGAAAATAACATATATAAAACACGACATGTGTGGTCTGCTGAGGACGAAATCACCTGGTTAGCTAGCTATAAAACGAACAAACACTAGTAGCCTCGAAAAGTTCTAATAAGTGCACTTTCAATGACTGAAGTTATAGAATTAGCCATCAAATCCTGGTTAGGCCTATAGTTTTTTTAACGGCCGTTTGGTAGTATGGATGTTTACGTACTCATCCTGGTATCCTTGTTAGCGCTATGTCTTGTTAGCCAAGTAAGGCCTGAAATTATAGCTAGTTAGCTAGGCTACAGGAAACAGTGTTATGGAAACTTTGAAAACGATTATTCACGGAAAGTAGCAAGCAGGCTAACAATTTGTCATTAAGGTTCGGTGCTAATTTAACAATTAGGTTAAACGCAGAAACTAATCAAACCAATTTACCATCGGTGACAGCCCCCATTCGGTCAAATTCTGTTCCTCTATCTTCAAATAAAACTTTATTGGTTGCACAGAAAATACAGCTTCAAGCTCAAAGGTCATTAGTTAATAAGTGCCCCGCCTCCAAAATAAGACGGCGCTGATTGGTCAAGGTAAAATTAATAGTCAGACAACAGTGAGAATCGACGCAACTGTGTACGGGTTGATCACCATCAAGGCTCTAATTCTAACTCACGCCATTTATATAAGCGTACTTTGATGATCCAAAATGGCGACAATTTCCTCATAAAGTTTAGTTAGGAAACCTCGTTCTATGACAGGCTAGCTGGAGGAACAGAAATGCGCATGCGTGCGCGAAAAGTGACGTCTATGTCCCAGAATGCCGTCTGGTAAACAGACATGGAAGCACCTGGTAAAGACCTCCACAGTCAGTGAACATTGCATTCGCTCTTAATTGACGATCTACATCTTTATATTTCACCTACATTCAACAGATTATAATCTCGTATGACCTAAATTTGGTTTTACAACGTTGTGGGATCAGGTAAGAGAAGAAAGGCGTTTTTCGATGGTAGCTGTTAATTACAGTTTTTGGCAGCCTCTCTATACTGGCTTGCTAGCTTGCTAGCCAGCCTGCCAGCCAGCCAATGTTTTCCCATCTATATTAGCTAGCTAGGTGGCTAGTTAATGACAATGAAATACTTTGGCTTGCTTGCAGGCTAACTGGTTTGCTGATATTTAAAATTAGTTGAACGTTACTACCCATCACTACCCAGCGGTTTTATAGGAAAATGTGTTCATGTTTCTCAGACTGTATTTGTTGAGCAAGAGAAAGAATCCAACAGCGATCCAAGTAATACTTCTGAACAATCTAGCAAATGCAGTTAGCAAGCACCGTCGATCAACTACTGTAAAAGAAATATTAAAATGTTATCTGATTTTCTAGTTAGTTAATTATCCAGGTTGTGCCTTTTCGGTGAGCTCAAGACTTTCTGAATTGCTGAAATGTACTGGAAAAGAATATGTCAAAATATTCCCAAGCAGTGATTTTATGCCATGTAGGTAACTTGTCGCTTTCTAGCTTTGAATGTAACTATATTTCCACATAGGTATAGCCAGCGTTAGCTAATCGTCATTTGTGCCTTTCCATCAGTAGTTGGCTTAATCCAAATCCATCAAAGTCAAACTTTTAATTTCATGGTCATAGATGGCTCGATTCAATTTAGTGTCACTGTTGGTCTGTTGACATTGAAAATGTATTTATTTAATTGTGCATTTATTTATTTGTTTATTTGTCTATTTATTTATTTTACTTATGTTTAACAACAAATTTTCATTTCTTAATGTACATGACTCATGTTTGAAAGGATTATAAATTGGCGATTAAAACATTTAGGAAGTATTTGATCCATGAAACATAAAAAGCGTATATTAACTTTGCATCTATTGTGTGCTTATTGGTGCTGTTTTAAAATGTCTTCTTAGCTTTTCAGTGACACGGTTTTCTTTTCAGTGAAGAGGGGGAAAATGCCCCTAAATATTCCAGTAGAATTTTGAGCCAGATTGCAGTTTTAATTTTGTTGGGTGATCTATGCAATACGCCCTATACACTGATTCGGTGTAATAAAAATAATTCAGAAGAAAACCATAAATGAAGCAGTAGTGGACATGTTGCGGATGACTTGACTTCATTGCTGCCAGTAGTTAATTGAGATTACATTACATTACTGTCATTTAGAAGATGCTGTTACCCAGTTGACTTCAACTTTGAGCATTTTTAAAAAACATAGTATGCATTCATATATTATATTTATACTGAAACAATTCAGGTTAAGTACCTTGTTCAAGGATAAAATGGTAGTAACCTACCTGGGAACAAACCAGCAACCTACGTATCAAGTTGAGCTCCCTAACCATTGTACTATGCTGCTGCCCAATAAGATGCATTGTTCCAACAGTAATGACAAAACCTTTGGTACAAGCATACCTAATAAAGACCGCTTTCTTCATTCTATGCAAAATCACTATAATCATACAGAGGAACTGTTTTCAGATCATGTTTCCGTTTATTTAGTAGCCTGGCTCTTATTTTATTTGTATTGTCCAAATGCAGTTAACTCTGTCATGCTTCCATTTCCCCCCGATCCAGGAAATGTATTGTGAATCAGTATTAGGTCAATTTTCTTTTGTGATTTAACACATCCATCGATCCATGTTCTCTATCTGAGATTAATGCAAGATTCAAGAGAGAGAATTTGTTCAGTCCTGTACTGTTATGTTGTGGCACATTCATTAGCAGGAGATTCTGAATGTCTTTAGAAGTCCAGTGGTTTATTGGATAGTGAATCGGCATAGCTGGTTTAATCACCACAAGATTTAAATGGATAATCCAAGAAAGATGTTGAGATGGGTTGGTGTTTTCAGTAATTTATCTGTCAAAGGGATTATTGAATTGTGACCTGTGAGACAATCAGGTGGTCAGCCAGGGATAGTACTTATTGGATTACTTGGCAGTGGCAGAGTTGTTCCATAAGTAGCTTCTGCACCAGCATGAAAGCTCCTGTTGAGAAATACAGAGAAGACTGTGGACACAAGCACTGCTGTCTTCCGTACAGTTAAACAGAATGACCGTTTCCTTCAATTGTACTGGCCCACGTTATTTTCTAGAAAGACAAATGGGCAATTCCCTGTATGATGTTCTTTTTCAGTTAGTGTTTCTGTGAGGGGGTGCTCTTTTCAGGTAAATTTGGGCAGAGTCCAATACATCTGATATGAATTCCTTTCAGATTCTCTGTCTTCGACTGGTGTGGTGGATGGTGATCACGCAAACTGATGAAGCTCGGTTGATCTAACTAATTGGATTCCTTTTTCACATCTGACAAGGTATGAGCTCAATAAATGCACACTGTTGCTCCCTGTAGCTATAGATTCTTCATTGATTCCCCTCCCCTCAAAGCATAGGTGGCCAGATACACCACACAGTTACACTGCTTCAAACCTGGGAAACTGTAGTGACCTGTTGTGACCTCTGATTTCCTGTTGAACTTGAGAAGTCTTTGTTCCACTCATGTTTAGTCCAAAGGGCAGACCAGTACAGACACTTATCCATAGCTATGATGTGATGTTTCAAACAATAATAATTTTTGTTATTAGTTTGTAAATGTTATTCACAGTCTTATGATTTTTTTAACATGACAGTATATCTCAGTTTGTCTGGGATGTAGGAGGAAACCTCAAGGTCTGTTATCCAGAGAGGGATCAAGTCATAATCTTGCGAATGAATCAATAATATTCATAATACTTGTCCAGTATAGTATATTTTTAAACGCAGTTAGGATTTGAATGATATTACACACTGAAATGCAGCACTGTCCACATTTATGTCAACATTCTTTTGTTATTTTAAATATAACTCACCTCTCAAAATGAGGTCGGTAAGACCCTATGCTGAATTAATGCTAAACTAATCTCCCTAAAAGAGTTTGGCATTGAGATGCAGGAAGCATCTGGTTATTGACTGGTACCATGCAGCATAAAAATATTCAAATGAGTGGAGCTCAGAATTATCAAGGGTGATGTGGGTGTTGGACAGTGTGACAGATTCACGATACTGCAGGCCCCATTGTAAGACTACGAGTGAGATGTGTTCCTTTTGGAGATTAGGTGGAAAGTCAGGTCTTCTTTTTTGGTTAAATATTATTGAAATTATTTTTCTTATTCTTACAATGATAAAGAGGTATATTAAATTCCACGCTGATGTAAGCTTGATAGATAGAGGGGAATATCTCTTGTTTGAAATTATTTGGAAGTAGACTTTTGTTTGGAATTCATTTGGAAGTAGGCTAAAGCCTCTGAAAATTGTCTTCTAAAACTGAAGTGGTTGCCCAGCCTGTATATTTAATGTTATTGTAAAGTATTTAAAAATGGCAAATCTCTTCATTACTTGTAAATAATACTGGGGACTGAAAAGGAATGCTAACAGTAAGAATTACTTGTGAAAGTCAAAGTGAACTGTATTATTTCTTTATGCACTGTTTTCTTGCGTCTGGAGTGTACTGTAACACAAGTGGAATGATTCCTTTGAAAGTGAATAAAAAAACTTTTATAACGTTTTATATTTTGGATATATAGACAGGCAGATGACAAATGTGACTAATGCATATGCAAATAAAATGATTGTCGTTACACATGGGATTATTGCATTTATGAGTTAATGATTTGTTTTTTTTAATAGTTTAAAAAAAAAGAGGGGGCCATGCGATGATGACTTAAAATGGGTCAATTTCATATGAGTGTAGTTATCTGGATCCTGGATCCAAGTTGAATATCTGTTACCTATTCTGTGATGTTTAAGATTCTTTTATAAATGACATTTTATTGTAACAGAGAGGTAAACATTAACATGATGCCATTTAAAACCTGTTTAGGAAAAATGATTGTTTCTATTCAAAAAGTAAAATAAGGGGGTTAGTTATGTTTGTTAGCAGGGATGCAACAAGGTTTGGTTTTTAATTATGTATATGAACCACATAATATGTAGATTATAATCATCTTAATCTTTCCACATTTGTTTTTTGAGTAAAGTCGCAATCATTTTATGTAGAATAGGCTTACAGACTCTGACTGTATTTTAATTTATTACCAGACGATGCACTACTTGGTGGTCTTGAAAGGTAAAAACATTTTAACTTACTCTGGGTATGCAAAGTGTTCCGAATTATTTGATTGATCTGCGTTCATTTAATCCTGTTCTGAGTTGTCTTCGCATAAAGCCACATTTTGTGGATAAACAAGAATCGACCTACTGGGCGGAAGTATAGTGCATAATTGAAAATCTCACCCAACAAGAGAGGCTTAATATTATTATTATTATTATTAAGGTACCTTTCTTTGAATTGTTTTGTTCTAATTAAGCCTGACCATTTCCTATTCACGAACTTTACCGTAAATGCGTTAATCACACTTCTACCAAAAGTCTGGATATCTTTCATTTATTAAATATATTTTTGATATTGACTACATCTGTAATGTACTATACAGACCAGGGTTTACATATTTGACCGCATATACTTATTTATTAACGCCTTTAAGTCCTGGAGGGAGTTTAGTTTGTTTTGCAATTATTGAATCGGAAGTGGTATGAGTCACGCCGATATTTATACTATTAGAATTAGCCTAGCTATCTAGTTAGCAAGCTATACGTCGATGTGTAACGTTTGAAAAAGGGCACTCGTGAAAATTAGTGTTATATCGGTAAATGACCCGGATTCCCCGTGTTAACTGTACACGTCGGTGAAGTTCCTCCTTAAAGTTTCATTTCAGAAATCTGCGATTACACCTCTCAAAATGTAGCTGTACCTTTTTATCGAAGGACGCTGTCGTTTATGTTTTATATTCCATTTATCAAAATAAGGGAGAGTCCGTCGATATTACAGTTCCATAAACAAAGCACCAGTAGGCGAGACATCGTAATCAATGGGAACGTGCAGTTTTACGGCGTAAATCAGTTAAGATTTCTGGTTTACCACCTTAAACGCTGACTCCTGTTTTGTTACATTTGTAGCGGAAAGAATGTCGGAAAGGGCCGATGATGACGTCAGGGGGGAACAGCGCAAAGCGGCCAGGCAGCCAAAGCAGCAACAGCAGCAGTTCCAGCAGGGAGAAGGCTGTACAGCAATGGCGACTGTAGGGGAGCGTAGATCTCTGCCCAGTCCAGAAATCATGTTGGGACAGCCGTGGAGCAACTGGGTCGATGCTGCTAAACTCCACGGGAACGACGGTGAGTGGCTGTATCAAAAAAGCCGACAGTCCGTTGAGATTTTAGAAAGCGGAATATCGCGAGCTTTTTGATTGCGTGCAGTTTTGGGGGAAACGAGAAACGCGACTGGTAAGCAACAGCAAGCAAGTGCAACTATTTATCTTCCTGTATGTGATCGCTTCTTTAGGTGCAGAATCAGAAGAAAGTTTGAAAGAGTGCGGAAAAAACCGAGAAGCTATGAGGCTCTGTAGAGATGGTATGTATTGTATTCTCCTTAAAATGTGTCTTTTTTTTTTGTTTGTGTGCTTAGCATAGAGTTAATGCACCAACAGAAACCTGATTTGTCTGTCAGGTGAGCTTATTTGTTAGTCTGGTAGTTAGAGGGCCTGAAAAAATCATGCAAATCAAATGTTGATACAAGGTAGAAAAGTTGCATTATTGAGGAATGGAGTTGTTTCTGTGCAACTCTTCCCGAGGGTGATGAACTTGAACAGGTAATGACTGTTGTGGCTGTTTATTGGCTGGGAGGGGCATATACTGTTGTGGTTGCAGTTTCAAAGTTTAAATGTGAGCGCTAAGGTTGTCATTAAGGCCGACTATTTGTTTCATCTGAAACATGGCACATGTATTGCATTGCAAGTTTGTTATTGCAGTTAGCAATTCGAGCTGAAACCTTGATTCGCCCTGTGACAGCAGAAGAATCACTGTGCACATTGTGACAACATACCTTCACATTAATACATATTTAAAAACTGTGATGATACATCACAATGTAGTAATTGGTCTTCATTTTCAAGAGAGGTGGCTTTTGGTGCATCTGTGCTTAAAAGGCCATTCGGGAATTTTGGCTCAGAAAACCTCCGGCAGGTCTTTATATGAAATCTACTAAATGCAGATACCAGCATCAGGGCACAGTTCATTCTACTGATGACTGTGCAATATAAATGACAAAGAATGAGGAGTGTGGAGAAAATTGCTGAATACCACTCTAAAGAGTCTCACTTCTCCTGAATGGACCCCTACTAAACACTGTCAACATACAGTAGTGTTTCTCAAGTGATATGGAGCTGTCTCTTTAGAGAGAATGTGAAGCATGTCTGTCTGCATGTTTGATTTAATATTAACATTTCCATTGATAAGCAAATTAGGCTTAGCTTGGGTCTAGTGAGTGCTAGGCTCATCTCAGTAAATGCGCAATTTGTCAGTGCACACCTTTCATTCTCACGTTTTCCCTCTATTTGCTCTTGAAAATGAAATGTCTGTCATCAATATTTAAACTTTGGCACTGAAGATACATGAAGAACATCTGTTTCCAACATTGGCACCTTCCCGTTTGGTTCGCAGTTTTGTTATTTTTCAGCATGCATTCAAAAGTGCAAGAGTAGAGACTTTTAGTTTGCATTAAATGCTACTGATACAGGTGATTTGCCACAGATTTACTTTCTTTATGAATTTGGAATGTATACAGTCATGGTCACTTTCAGACTGCTAGGTAGACCCAGTGCTCTTCTGTAGTGATCTGCCCACATGCAGAGAATGTACGTTGGTTGACAGAGGCGGCATCCTGCCAATTTCAATTGATTAGGGACAATAAATATATTTTATTGAGTCTACAGGTTGTAGAATGCAGTTGCTTTCTGCATTTAAGCCACAAGCTCAGTGAGACAGTTTTTGTGATGTCATCAGACTTTGTCATTAGGTGATTGCTGAAACGTAAGGGGTTACATATTGTAGTCATCAGAGCACTTATCGAATGGGTGCATATGCATTGGCAGACAATAAGGCCTGTGTGTGTGTGCTGTAACCACATTGCACAATTTAGAGCATATCCTAGGTTACGCCACATTGTTAGGAAACCTTTCTGCCACACTAAGGTTCAAAACATTTGAAAAAATAATGGGACCAATTTATAATTCTTTTTTTCTTTGTGTAAACAGAGACGGCTGAAAGTAAATCTGTTACATCACCTGCCAGTTGGTATAAATGGAATGCATTTACCCAATTTACCTGTAATTAGTGAAAGCATGACTATGAAGCTTAATTGTCTTGTGAGACTTTCACTGTTTTAGTGCTCGAGGAGATTTCAGAGCTCAATGTGATCTTGGGAGACTGAATAACTGCCGCCAACTTGGCAGCTATTTACTTTTGCGAGAGAAAGTCTCAGATGAGTCCGACAGCCCATTGTATAGTGCAGGGCTTTAACATACTGAAACGGAGGTGCACGTTGACTGAACCCCCGCTGCCTTTGCCAGTCAGCACTCAGCAGTGTTGGGGGGGGGGGGGTAGTTTTCTCATCGGGGTTTTGACGTTGTATCCAGAGCGGTCATGTGCCTTGCCTGGCACTCCCACTCCCAAATACCAGTAAACTGGGTCACGTCCAAACGCAGTGGAAGGTGAGAATAAGAACTTGTGTTTAAATGAAGCTGGGAGACAAATGTACATTCCCACACCCCCTTCCCAGGCATCACAGATCCAGAGTCATCGTGCGCCGCCCACACAGACATCATTTCCTGGCGCTCTCTCGTGATGATGGGGTACTTTGCTCCCCACTTGAGGAACGGTCCGTTCCTCCGGTTCAGTCGGCGATCGTTGCCGTGGGAAAGGTGCGCGGGGGAGGGGCGCTGCGTTGTCATTCGTCGACCCTCTGTGGGTGACTACGTGGCGGCTCTGACTCACCCCGCTGTGTGAAAGGAGTCGTCTCCCAAGCTTCCTCCGCACGGTGGGCACCTCCGCGCGGCCCCAGCGCGGAACGCGGCCCAGGCGGCCGGCCGTCTCCTCGGTCGCCTCGGCGACTCCGCGCCCAGCCGTCGGCGGTCTGTCAGCCGGGAGGAGAAGGGGAGCGTCGGCTCCTTTAGGAGTGCCGTGCTCCGAGCGCTGGCACACCTTGATTGCTTATTACCGACGACGGCGAGAAGAGCAGAATTAATAGAGCCTTGTCTCTAGTCCTTGTGACGGGAGTATGGAAGGAATATGACAGAGTCTGAGTATCAAAGCACCGTCTGACCTTTTTCTATCCCTCTGATGCCACTCCGTGAAGATGTGGTTTTTTTGCATAATTAGGCCTGCATGTCAGAATGCCCTCTAAAAACGGTGTTAACACCAGCCCACCAGTTCACATGAACGATGTTAACATTCTCATTGCTATGCAGAAAGAAAACTGGTGTAATGAGCACTAAAAATAATGCGATTTAAGGCGAGTGAATTTTCCGCGAGGTTAGAAAGTTATACAAGCGTTACGCACTGGAAAAAGGGGGTCCAATGTCTTACTCATTTCACACTGAAGCCTTCAAGTGGGCTGTTGTGGCAGTCATTTTGTAAAGTTTCTCAGGTATGGATGACAAATCTTTCGATGGCAGATTTTATCTTAAAAAGCACATGAAATGGCTGTACTGTGGGTGGGCCGTTTTCACGACAGGCGAGTGGGTTTTGTTTGTCGCAAAACTGGTTGTAAATTAGTTTGTTTTGAAGCCCTGGAGTGATGTTGGAAGTACAGAGTGCCGCTTGTTCTAAAGGGTGCTCTGTAAAGTTTTTTCTATTGTTATTATCATTGTTAATGTCTTGTTTGGATATGCAGATAGGCAGATTACAGCTACCTGAAACTACTGGCACTGAAAGAAATATGAAGTGGAAGTTGAACGACACAGTTTAGCATGTGTAATGGGACTCATGCACACTTTGGTTAGCGTATGTGTAAATTACAGTCACTCTTTAACAGTTGTGCGTTGATAGTAATAGTTTTAGTGCCATGTGTGCATGCATGTAACCTCCTGCATCAGTTCTGATCTCTGGTCTTAATTACTTAAAACACCAAGATCATTGGGAAAGGCATCCAACTTTCTATGGCCAAAAGATGTCATATTTTGAAGGTGAGTTGTCTGGTTTTAAAATAATGGCTTCAACTGCGGGCAGAATGAAGTGAATAAAGGTCAAAGTAACTTAATTGGTCAAGCTTCCTCACTCTCTCTGTTGGGCTATGAAGGAGTTCAGGTTAATATTGCACAGCACTTTGGGTGATCTCTTAATTAAAGGGATTAATTATCTCGTCCTGTGTGGTCATTTCCATCAGTACATTCTGATAACTTTCCAGTTCACATTATGACCTGATTTGATCATGATGTACAATTTGATAAATGTCTGTTAACTGGGAAGTTAGTAATGTGTACACCTTTTGAAGATCGGGACTCTGGATGTGAAATACTGCATAAATGTTTTTCACCTTTCACTTCTAGGCTTGAACTAGGCTATACGTTGCTAAAATGACATGTATTTTTAAAACGGCAAAGATTTGATTAGCGAACAGGTATTTGCTCCAAGATTTCTGCATGACTATATATGATTATATACATTCATATTCTTGGTTGGTCCAGATTTTTTGCTGTGACTTTGAATTCCCACCACCTTGTTCTTCAACAGTTTTTCCACTCATCCTTTGGAATTCTGGTGCCTTTTCCGTGTTTTCTTTTTTTTTTTCACACGCTCGTTTCCCCACTTCTGGAAGAGACCACCTAGGCATGCTCAGTGTGTGTTCTCCTCTTGTGGAGGTCAGACCTCTCCCTGAAAACATCCAAACCAAGGCATGCCCTCCACTCCGGACAGAAAAAGCCTGAAAGAACAACTACAGATGATTAGTGGAAACCCGTCTGTGTAGTTCTTCAAATTCCCTTTTGAAATGGATATTTTGGGCAATCAGTGCTTGTAGTTGCTTTTAAGAACTTGGGGGGGAAATGGCGATAAGAGTATAAAAATGAACCTTGGAGAAAGTAGATACAGATAAGCATACGAGGTGAATGGCCCTCAGTAGGCACATTCATGAGTGCTGTGGAAGTCCCACAGAACACAATTCCTGTCGTTCCTTTACTCCTAACCACTCTAATGGAAGCGCTGTGTGTCTGGTCCTCTTAGGCCTTTAGGATCATTACCCCATTTTGTCCTCTTAATGTAGAAAGCTAAGCAGAGGAATAGGGGGCAATTGCAAAAGTCTGCAGTCTGACTGAGTTTGAGATTGATCCCAAAAGCTTCCCTTCTTGGCCCAAGATGCCTAAAATTGACACCTAGTGATGATTTGCAAAAGACATGTTTGTAGTTTACCTCTGTATTACACCCTCACAGGAACATCTAGAACATAACAAGCCCTGAGCCATATCAGGATTTTGTGACTATTTGTGCTCATATTAGCTGAATCATATCTTGATCTGACGTTTGATTAAGCACCAGGTACGGCTGTAGACTTCAAGTGTATACTAAGGAATTGACTGTGCTGAAGTACAGGCGTGAACCAGTGTAGTTTATAGAGCTGTCAGAAAACTGAAACTAAAGTAATTGGTTGGAACAAAAACCAGCATGCAGACCAGCCCTCCAGGCCCAGAGTTCTGCACCCTTGATCTAGACCAATCAGTGCTAGTGTTTCTAGAAATTTAGGTCATGCTTGAATTTAAGAGTTCAGGCCCATACTCTGTGGATGGAATACAGAGGCATTCAAAATTCTCCCTGTGGAAACTGACTGCGCACACTTTCTCCACCTTTGTCATGAAAGCGGTAAGTGCACTGCATACGTCTCTGTTTGAGGCAGGCAAGGCCACAGTTGGCTGTGCACTGAACCGGTTTGCTGTGGGAGTGATTCGGGGGTCAGTCCATCAGCGGCCTGCATTTTGCAATCAACTATTAACACTGGAAGGACAGAGACACTGAATGAGCCGACATGATGAATTTATAGCAACTTAAAGCAGTAGGTGGTGTCGCTGTTGTGGAATTTCTGCATTTTGGATTCAGATAGTTTTGTATCCCGAACGTTAAAGGGCCTCAAGTGCTGCGATGAGGGCAACAAGGCTTCATGAATCTCGTGAGTGTTTCATGAGTGTTTGGAGCGAACATCTGCTGCAGCGTCTCTGACTGATTTGAACCTAATGTTATATTATTATATGCTCTTATATTTGGTAGCAAGGGACACAAGGGTTTAATATCAGTTGGTGATTCACTGCATAAGCTGAAATCACTGCTGGGTTCATGACGTTGCTTCTGTCATGTCTGGGGGGGGGGGGGGGAGGGGGTTTCTGGGAGCATATGGTGTTTTCTAGAAACTTGTGATCGTGATTGATTTCTTTACTCTGGTTTTCCACCCCCCCCATGCAGATATGCCCATATTTGGCCAGTGCCCCGCACAGGATGATTTCTACCTGGTGATGTGCAGCCACTGCAGCCAAGTAGTCAAGCCACAGGCCTTTCAAGCACACTATGGTAAGTCACTCTGCCTATAAATTAGTTTGGGTTTCTGTGCAGGGGATCATTGTGGACCAGTGCCACTCATTTTACCCAGAGTTCTTCAGTGTACACCTGTCCCTAGGAGGCAGTGTTGTGCTGAGCTGAGAGTGTGTTAGCTGTATACTGCGGTTAGATTAGCTGTCTTCCAGGGCGTGCCTGTGGTGATATGGTCATAGCAGTGCAGAAGCTGGGCTTACGGACGTGCCGTTTGGAAAGGCATTAGAGCAGATATTGACTTCAGCATGATTCTTCAAAAGCAGATTTTTAGCGGGTCTTGTTCACATTTTGAAGGATGGAAAGTGTCCTCTTTGTGAGCATTAAATCTTCTGAGGTAGGTAACTGAGGGGTGAGTCCCAGCTGGCTGTACTCGCCTTATAGAAGCAGGGCAGTGTTTCCATAAGGTTGTGTTGTTGAATCACAAGGCTGGCATGATGAGCGGTGTGCTAGTGTGATGAGAAAAGGTTTGGTTCTCACGTACACTCTGGTCCTGTCTGTACTCCTAGAGCATGCATGTGAGCAAAAATCTTTGATTTTCACAGCCCATGAGTTTCTGTTCTCATTTTACCAGTTAATATTTGACGCCTTTTGCGTTTAACATACCTCCCTGTATTTATTTTTTTTCTTATCAAGCAAGTAAATCATCCGTGAAACATCCAGACAGTCGTTTTATACGAATAGGATAGGATAAAAGAAGCAGGAAATTGATGGTGGTTTAAAATTAGAGGCGCAGGATACACCTTGACCCAGATGTTGAAGAGGCTTTCTGCGGCTGTGTATTAAGGACTGAGGGAACGTAGAGCACAGTATGTGAGAAAAGCGCCCTCTGTGTGTGACCAATTAAATGAGCCGATATTCTCACCTCCTGGAAAGCAGAGCCTCCAGACCTGCGAGAAACTGAAAATGGGCGGAGCCATCATGTACTCACCGGTGGGAACCAATCATTATTCTTTTCATTATTTCAAGGAAATGCACGATTGACAGCTTGTTGTATCATTCTGGGGCTTACAGACGTTGAACAGAGGTACCTATTAAGTGGATCTGAGTGCAGCAAAACGCGTCTTGCTGTTAAATGGGCGCACTCGTGGATTATGGGTGTTGTATTCTTATGGGAGTTGACGTGCCTCCTTGTCCACTGAGTGACAGTGGTTCTTTTACTTTTGGAGAGTTTGTAACCCAGTGTGAGATGCTGTGACATGCTCTCTCAGGCTTGGCAGTGAATACACGTACGTGATAATCATATGATTTGAGATGAAACGTTCGGTGCTCCAGGATGGTGGACAGTTCTAAAGTATTCAGTTTTCCTGAGCATCTCTGAAAGGCTGTCTCAACCAGAACCTTTTAACATTTTTTTAACCTTACCCTTTTTTTGTTAAAAAACAAGCTTTTTATGTTAATGTGTGCCCTTAATTAACATAATTTCTGTTTAGTCATTCATATTTTAATAGGCTACATATAAATTGTTATTAAATAATTATACTTGCTTACTGTGCAGTAAATTGGCACAGCTGGAAGTCTCTAGTTTTCCCCACTCTCTTTACCTTTAGAAGGAAGCTGAAATCCCATAGGGGGAGCTGGTATTCATTCCCTCCTACATTAAAGGACTTTTCCCCTTTTATGCTCTTAAGCTCTGAATTGTTTAACTGAACATGAATGTGCCCGGTTGAAAGATGTACACACCGTCTCATATGTGGACTGGGATTGCTGTATGTCACTTATACCAACAGGTGCCCGGTCCATTCCGTGTGGGTGAGGGTCGGTCAGTTGGCATGGACACTTGGACAGAGCAGGTGTCTGTTACATGCCCCTCAGCTCAGTGAAATGGGGCATACAAATCAATCTGGAGATTTTTGCTCTTATTAGTTGATAGAGTTATATTCAGATTTGTTTTCAAATAGGAGCGATCTGTGAGCCACATTTCCAGAACTGTGTATGATCTTGTACCAGGCCTGTCCAACAGGTGGAGATGGAGGGCTATTTTAGTCCTTTGGTGACATCTATTGCTGTTCTGGAGAACTGCATTAGAAATATCAAGGGTATGAAAGATGCTTGTTGTTGAGGCCTAGTTTTTCTGAATGCATTTCGGAATGAACAGTTCCTAAAATTGGGTCTGTGACCTACAGAGCTGTTTTTATGAATGTTATCCCATAGGGAATTTTGAACCTTCTAAGGGCTTCTTCATATTATTTAATATCCTCTCTTACTTTACATAGGGGAATTAAATTTATGTGATGTGTCCTGGAGATGTTTTAGTAAATATAAATATTATATCTAAAGAATGTAATGTAATGTGAAGAGATCCAGAGTAGGCTTTCACCCTTTCAGTATTTAGTCATTGATGAAATCATTGCTATGCTAATTTGCACAGCCAGCGTCAGATGAGGGATATAAATGGCATTCAGTATCTGACTGTATCACCTTTTGCAGCAGATCTTTCACAACTTGGTTGTATTTATCTATCTTTCCACCGGATCCTTTAATAGTCATAACTGTTGGATTCATTGCTAGAACCTTTGACTAGGTGCTTTTAGCTTTTATGCAGCTTACGTCTTTCCATCCATTTTTAGTACATACTGAAGTGAATCAGGCCCTTGTTTGATGGTGCAATGGCAGTGCCCCACCTGGGATGTGAACCCGTGACCTCAAATGTTACGAGCCCAGTTTCGCAGCCTCTTTTTTGCCACCCTCAAGAAATTTATGCGCCACTTGTCTCGTACCTTAGCACAGCTGCAGCTGATTCTGAGAGTTATTTATTTTGCACAGTTGGTTATGCTTTAGTAATGTGGTTTTGACAAAACGCATGTGAAAGCCAGGGTTAATTTACTCTACGAAGTGCTGCTTTGAAGGTGCTTGCGTTTCTGTTCAGACGCAAAAGGCCCTCGGAGTGCTGTAACACAAATAATCTGGCCCAGACACAACCCTGCCTCGCCTCTGGGTGTTTACCGCAACCGTTTAACGCATCAGACAGTCTGCTGTCTGTCGGCTTCAGAAAATCTCTCTTTCTCTGTCGCATTAGTGAGTAATACCAAAATTATAATGCATGCTGCCACGCCAGATCATTGGACATCATGCCGCATTCTGTCAAAATGGTTAACTAGCTACTTGTTTTACCAGCACCTTGCACATGCTGTAAATAAGTGGTTTTATTACGCAGTCAGTACCTAACGCTGCCTGGAAATGTAGCTTGCTAAATGATCTTTTAGCCAGGTACTGACATCATAAGCGTACATGTTGGAAATGGCAAGAACCGACTCAACTGTTTCTAATTGTATAACAGTTCATTTTAAAAACATGGATAAATCTGTGTTAAAATCACAGACGGCCCTTCACGCTCTCGCCCGTCCATTAATGTGCAAGCTCCACAGCAAAAGCATTAGCCCAGTACATGTGTGATGGATGTGGAATCTCTGCTTGTGTAAGCCCTGAACCCTTGGGATTGTTTTACAGTACTATACAGTTCTGCTTAATTTTGACTCATTGGTAAATCTTTGCTTTGAGTGAAGCTAACCTCCAGTGAAGCGGTAGCAGACAGTAATAAATAGTGAGAGTCTGAAAGGCAGTCTGGGTCCGTCTGCCCGGCGTGGGCTACGGGTTCTGGTTCTGTGGCCCGCCCTGCGTGGAGCGCTCCGCTGCTGCTCAGAGAGGGGTGGCCATTTCTTGCCCACCCACAAGGAGGATCCTCTCACGTTTTGCAGATTTGATTTATGAATAATGTAAACAAATAAGCTAATCTCCTGAAGTTTAGGGTTCACACTCATGTCTAACCAAGCATTTGCATATCGAAAAAGTTTCAGAAAAGCCTCAAACCAGTAGACATACCCACAAGATTAAGCAGTGCTGTTTCATTACTATTGACTATTTAGCTGACTCTTTACAAATGAGTGTTGACTAAAAATACTTGTTGTGCACAGTGTATGTGGATATTTCAAAGCTGGTATTAGCCTATATCAGAATAGATCTGTTGTGTTCTACAGAAAGCTTCAGGTAGGGTGACAAGCTCAAAAAATAAGTGCCTCACACTTCCCCCACACATTCTATATGAAATAGCTGGGGAAAAGGCGGAACTTCCAGGAGAAACATTGCTTCATAACTTCACAGCTCAGCAGTATTATTTTAAGATCCAGTGCGCACGGTGGGATGTTTTCTTTAGCGAGTCAGATTTGTTTGTGTTCATCAACCTCGACTAAAATTGCATGTGCTACAGCCCTCTGGCGCAGCTATTCATAATAGCACTTTGTGAAGTGCATGGCAGGAAGAGGGACGCTGCGGAGTGTTGAGGAATAATTGGGCTGTTGTCGACTCCCGGTTCCCGCGGCGTTAACCGCTCTGAGTTTGGCCTCCTGACGCCGTGCCAGACGCTCCTCTCCACAACCAGAGGGGCTCGTTTGCATAAACGGGGACTTCTCGTACGACAGGCACGAAACGAAAGGAGACTCCTCCCCCCCCGTTTGGCTGTGTGCGCGCCAGGACCTCTGTGACTGCTGCGCTCCGCGGCGCTAGCAGGAAAGGAAGGAGCGGCGCCCGTACGGGCCGTCTCGCGCTGGGGTGGGAGCGAGCGTGTCACGCTGAGGGGAGGGGCGGCGGGTGGAGGAAGAGGAGCAGGAGGAGGAGGAGTAGGAGGAAGGGGGCGCTTCTCAGAGAGGCCTGGCTGGTGCGTGGCGAGCGCAGGCTGAGAAGCTCGCCGCCCTCCCTCTGAGACTTGGCTTTGGCCCGGAGCCCAGATCTGCATGGAGTTCGCAGAAGGTTAGTGCAGTTGTGCATTAACTCTGAGCTGACTGAGTGGGACACGCAGCAACGCTTCTGTCTTTGCTTACTTTCCCTCTCCTTCTCTCTCTGTATCTCTGTGTATCTCTTCCTGTGTATCTCTCTTTAGCGCTCTCTCTCTGTATCTCTGTGTAGTTATCTCTGTCTCTGTGTCACCGTGTCTCTCTCTGTAGCTCTCTCTCTCTGTCTCTCTGTGTCTCTCTCTCTGCTAGCTTGTTTCCGCTGCGTCGCTGAATAGCGCTGTGTAGCCATGTGTTCGGGCTGCTGGCTGTGCGGAGCAGAAGTTGTTGTTTGCTGGCTCGGCTGGATAATCTGATAAGATTAGCTGCGGCTGTCGGCCTGCACTGGCCGTTCTGAAATGTCAGCGGAGTCATCTGGGCGAACCTCAGAGCCAAACAGGCTTTCCTCACGAGCTGCTGCACAGCCGCGCGCGCACGCAAACTTATTTTTTGCCTCGTCAAAAGCGATGCGAAGACGACGACTGGTTTTCACGCCGTAAACGTGTTTTTTCTTTCTGCCTGTGAGAAGGCGGGGCCGGCTTTGCCTCTGTGTCGTAAACGGGCAGGAAGGGCCGCCCCGGACAGGCCCCCTCTCTCCAGCCCGACGGCCGCCGTGAGCGGAGGTCAGAGCAGGAGGGTTTAGGAAGGCGCTTAAAAAGGTGTTTACGGCGGGGGGATCCTCTCCCCTGTGCTCCAGGCTTGTTTAAGCGCTTGGCGGGAGCACGGAGGGAGCCTTTTCGCTCCCTGCGAACGCCGCTCCCTCCTCGTACGGATTTGCATGCTCTGCGCGCTGTACGGATGCTAAGCGCAGGAAATTACCTCCTTGACCCGTAATACTGTTTTAAGAACTGCCGTGGATGGGCCTAATGGCTCTGCTCGAATAGCAAGGCCCCAGAGTGTTTTCCTGTTACACGCTGAGGTTTGTGCTGAAGAGGCAGATCGCGGAAGTCTCCTAATTGAGACTGTTTTCATGTTGGCATATCGTCCTGTACTTGATGCTTAGCTTGAATGGTACAGACAGCGCACAGTTGTATTCATAGATGGCCTAATAGACTGTGCAGTTGTGTAAAATGGTGCCCACAGAGCATATAAATATGAAAAAAGCAGGATTTATACCTCTTTATTTCTCTGGATGGAAAAATATGTGACTACCTTTTCACTTTAGAGCAGTGTCTGTTTCAGTTACAAATGCTGAAATGGTTGTGAAAGCTGACTAGACTCCAGTGAATGAGTTTGGTCAGGGCCTCACTGGAGAGCCATTTTGTTAGGTTCACTTCCAAGGTAACAGACCACAATCGTTTGCTTGTGATGGCCGTGTTTTTCCTGCTGTCATTTCTTTGCCCTTTGAAAGGCGCTTGGCTTGTCTTATTGTGCAAATGCTGGAGGGGCATTCATACTCTGTGGCTATTTACAGACTTTCTGCTGTACCCCAGCAAAGCCATTCCACAGTACAGTCCAAATATCCAGTCTTATTTTAGGTCTCCAGTCTTAAAGGAATAAGTGGAATTTTCTGGGTGGTTGTTCATCTGCCGCAGGCCAGCAGTTCTTTAATTCCCACGTAAAATTGCCTACATTCATGGCTGGCCATTGTTTTCACAAGTGTGGAGTAATGATACTTAATGGATTTAGGCTCTGTTGTAGGAGAGATCAATGTCTATAGTATTTAAAATACTAAAATTATGTCACCTTGTCATGAAGACGAAAAAAAACAGAAGGTCGCGTTTTTTATCAGGAATGTCCAGTCTGATGCTCCAGTAACTCTGATTTTGCATTATTGGAACTGTACGTGGCTTAATGGAAGAACTTAGATGAGCAAATACAATGCATGTCATACGTGTCCCACTTATGCCGATGTACGTGCCGTTCTGGTGGTCCTTCTTGTATTACTTTCTTTTTACACCAAAATACATTTTGACTGGTAAAAAAAAATAATTTCCCTGTGGATAATGAAGTTTATTGATCAGCACTCTGTGCACGTATGATGCTGAAACCGCTAAGGAGCATTTTGCATTGCTCCCTGGTCAGTTTGGGAGCCTGTCAAATAATGTACCTATCTAGATGTTTGGCGTGGCACGTGTAGACTACATGACAGTGAATGGGAGGAAGAGATACAATAGACAATGTTAAGGAAGTTTTGCAGTATGTCCTGGGGCGGGTCACTGATGACAGTGATATAAAAGGGGTTTCTGGGAATGGCAGAGTTGAGCAGGTTTGACCGATGTTCACCGCACCCCCACAGAGAGGAGACACGGCCCAATCAGCAAGCCCGCCCTGGCTGGCACGTCGTCCTCCGCCTACCCCCTGCCCACGCTGTCGTCCCGGGGCAAGGGCAGCGGGGGCGGGAGCTCTGGGCTCGGGGGCGGGGCCGGGGGCGGGGGAGTGGGTCGCTCCGCCGCTGGGAATGGCGCGTCCTCCAACTCCAGAATCCTAAAACCCAAAGAGAAGCTGCCTGTCCACGGAAGGCCCCAGTTCCCTATCAAGGTGCCTCACAACAAAATGTAAGTGAACGCATTCTCTAGCACAGGTTCACCCGTGTGATTCCAGTACCTGTTGCTTGACTCCAGCTATGCTGTCTGTACAGCCTCTCTAATGGCACCCTGTGTCTTCGTCTCTACCCGCCTTCGAGAGCTCTTGTTTTCACACATTTCCTGTTGTTTGAAAGTTTTTGTGATATGACTGTTCCCTTGTCTGCGGTAGATTTGATGATTAATTTGCAGTCGGGTGAAAAGTCCCATGAACACACAATTCTGTCCCTAATTTTGTATGATTAGTCATGCAGAAGCACGTGTCTTTTCCTTTCGCTAATCGAGGAGAAACATGTATCTTTGCTCTCTCTTGTAACAGTGGGACATGTATTTGTCGTCTCAACATGGACAGGTGTGTCTTTGCAATCTTGTTATGGAGAAACATGTCTTTGCTCTCCCACAATAGAGAGATGTGTTACTGTTCTTCAGTAATGCGATGTGTCTTTGCTCTTCCGTAAGGGCGAGACATGGCTTTGCTCTGTCATCATGGAGAGAAGTGTCTTTGGCCGATGTGTGCTTTCTCTTCTCATAGAGACACGTGTGGTCTCTCATCACAGTGACGCCTGTGTTTACTGTATCACAGAGAGGGTGTGCCTTTTCTGTCCGTACGGACGCGTGTTCTCACAGTCCCCTGTCCCCCTCCCTGCAGCTTGACTCCTGCGGTCACCATGGAGAAGATGCCCCTGAGGGTGGACGCGTCTGCCAAGCTGGTCCACGTCCCCACGTCCAGCACCACTGTGAGCTCGCCCATGAAGCCCGGCCTTAACTGTCCCTCCATACCAAAGGCGCCCCTGCTGGCCCCGGGACAGATCCCCAACGGGAAAAGCCTCCCGTCCCTGGACAAGAAGCAGGATGACAACGCCAGCACCAAGAGACAACTGCACAAGAGACCCTCTGGTGAGCGAGCCCAGTCCAGTCGGACTGCCTCAGCCCAGCAGCCGGTCCGCAGACTCAGAAGCCTGTCTGCTAATGAAAGCTAAAGAGAGGCTTCAAAGTTCTGTCCAAGCATGTGTGTCTGAATCCAGACTCTCTGCCCTCTTGTCTCATTTCGTTTTGCTGCGTCCAGCTCTAGTCGTTTGAAAGGAACACAGTGGACAGCACACTAGTTATAGTAGGGGGCTCCAACTCCAGTCCTGAAGAGCTGCAGTTTGTGCCAGTTTGTGTGACTTCTTTTCAGTCAGCAGCCAATCTAGGCCTTGGAAACAAGGTGTGCAGACTCTTTAGTCAAACAATGACTTAAATTGAGCAGGAACATAAAAAAAAACTAGCAGACACGGCAGCCTTCTAGGATTTGGGTTATAGACTACTATAAATGCGGTTACTTGAATAAAATTTCTTTCTAAAGCTAGATTTGCATTTAATGCTAAGCTTTGGCCTCTTTATGCATCAGAGTGGATGCTGAGTAGAAGTATAAGGCTTTTGCATAGCATTTTGCATTGCTTTAATGTTACTTCCATTGAGGATGAATGATCTTCTCGTGCTGTGACTGAAGGGAACAGGTTGTGAGACTCGCGGGGTTTTGCTGCTTCATTACTCACAGAGCGGGAGTTCAATCCTGATATCCACTGCGGGGTGGTGGACCTGGCGGCTCGGAAGCCATGCACGCGCTCTCTCACGTGTAAGGTAGGCGCGCTGCCCCCCCCCCCCTCCAGCTGCGCTTTCCCCAGCGTGTCACTGTTCCCGTCCGGTAAGGGGGTTTTGCGTATACGCTGAAGGACATTCATCGCTGAACTTGTTTCACTCCCATATTTCCCTGGGAAATTCTTCTGACTATCTAGCCTATGTTGTTACTACTACACATATGACAGATTTTCTTTTTTTTTTACTGAGCAGTTTTTAGGAAATGATGTGGAGTTGATTTTTGCCAGTTATTTTTAATGTATACTCAGGCTGCCAAAACCAGTAATTGCTGCCTTATAAGCATGTGTCAGGATTCCTTTTGACCGTAATGATGTGTTAAAGCTGAACAGTTACTAATACACATTAAGTGAGCCAGTTAAGGGTGATGCTTGGTCAGAGGAGAAAATGTTTAATGTTATGAGTAGCTGTGCCTTTATGATCAATGCTGGGATGATCTTCTCCTTGTACACCAGCAGAGGGTGATGCTGTGTCAGCAGAGGGAATATGGAATGTCATGAGTAACTCAGTGAGTAACGCCTGGTTCTGTCTTCCTCAGACACATTCCTTAAGCCAGCGGAGGGCGGTGTTGGGTCGGAGGAAGCGCTTCGACACTCTGTTGGCGGAGCATAAGAGTAAAGCCAGGGAGAAGGAACTGCTGCGTAGCTCGGAGTACCCCCAGCAGAACCCCGCTCTCAGGGACCCTCACCCGTCCCCCTCCCGCGTAATGCAGGACCCCCACCAGGTCCCCCACGGCAACAGCACCGCTGCCGACGGCAAGCCTTCAGCACCCAGCAAACCCAAACCTCACAATCTTGGTCTTCCACGGTGAGCGACCTCACCTTTTCTGTCCAGGTCATCTGCGGCGTGTTGGAACTGCCCGTGGCAGCACTGACGCTGCTATTGGAGATGTTCCGCATTGAATTTTGTTGCGAAATATTCACCCTTCGAGAGCTGTCACATACATTTAATTCCACTTCATCTTGCATTGCTTTGTTCAGGAAGCAGTTAAGACTTGCCAGTAATCAGAGCTGTTTTATACTGAAGACATGTTTAATTTGGCAGCCGTCTTCAGAAATGTTCCGCTGAATAAATTGAGTCGCCCTGTAAACAAAATAAATCTCTGGGTCAGCGCTGCTCAAACCTGTTCCTGGAGATCTATCGTCCTGCGGATTTTCATTTCAACGCTAGTACAGCACACCTGATTCTTAAAGTTAGCAGCTCAACATGATCTCTAGCTGTTGACTGCTTTGTTAGGGTTGGAGTGAAAACCTCCAGGATGGTAGATCTCCAGGCACAGGGTTGGGCAGCCCTGCTCTGGGTGATATCAAACCTGCTGGGACTGCTTACATGGCTCTTCACTTTTGACCAGGATCGTGCACGCTACTTCTTGGCAGCGCTGTGTGTAGAGCAATATGAAAAGAGCTATATGAAGCAAGGTGGTAGGGTCACATGATGAAGATGTTACTGGCTTGGGTTCCCCACTGCCTTGCTTCTTGTGCTGCTATTTTTCTCAATGAAATGAGGGAGAGCTAATGTATATACTGGCATTGCTCTGCAGGTGAAATGACCATGCTTCAGTATTCTCTAAAAACTGGAGCAGGCTGGTGTGAGGGTGTTGAAAATAATGCGAGCGTGTGTGTGTGTGAACGTGCAGAATGAACAGCAGTTCCTCGCATCCCAGTGGGAACCACCAGGGAGACCCCTCCCTGTTCCACGAGCTGCCCCACCACGCCGCGCCCACTGCGGACGGGGCGTCCCGCTTGTCCAGCGACGAGGGGGAGAATGAGGAGAAGGAGGAGGTCCCAGACAAACTGGACTGCCACTATTCAGCCCATCACCCCCGACCCGCAGCCGTGAGTCCAGCTTCACCCGTCTCCACCCAAAATCCTACTCACACCCATCAGAGAGGGAGCTTCCCTCCTCCAGAGCTCCGCTCCACTTAATGTTTTATTCTGTATTATTCCACACCTAGTCAAGGGGTCCAATCAGGAAAGTTTTTTTTTTTCTTCTTGTAGAAACGTTGAAACGTTGAAATCTAGTCTCTCTTTTTCTCTCTGGGCATTTTGAAACTTTGTTAATGTTATGTACCGTCAAGTGCATTGTAAATCAATTTGGCCTTCTGTGAAATGATTCGGTTAACTGTTGCACAGAAAAGCCAGTTGTTCTGTTTTTAAATGATTGAACCTGTTTCCCTGGCAGTCTGATTATTACCTGCAGTGAGTAATTCTGACTGATGGCCAAGCTGCCGAAAATGTCGGCGGTTCCAAAATCGCTGCTCTCGGCTGGGATGCTGCCGTTTTCCGTCGGAACATTTTGAACCTGTTGAAGCTCAGGAGTGTATTTTTTATTTTTAATGAGAACATACTGCAAACAGTAGAGATTGTAGCAGTGAAAACTCTTTTTATCGTCAGACGTGTACATTTTAATGTGATGGCATGGTAAGGTGTTGGCTGGAACAGTAGTCAAGCTGCAGAAGATAGGTCTCCAAAGATGGCATTAGAGATCGCAGTACTGTTGGGTAAGTCTAGTGTAGGCACTTCCCTGGAGTGCAGGCTAGGCCCTTTTGGCCCGACACTGCAGCCTTGAGCCAGGGCTGTCAGCAACCGGCTACAGCTGGGAATCTACGCAAGCGTAACACATCTGGCTTTCCTGCCAGGGTCACGGTGGGTTTCATTCAGCCAGGGTTGCTCCGGTTACCACTGCATGAGCTCCACCCAAACGCACAAGACACGGAGCCACTGGTTTGTGGATGTGTGCGTTGCACACACTTCAGCTGCAGGGCTTGTGCGCAGGTGCAAGTGACACAACAGGCACGACTGTGGCGAGGCCAAGTTGGGTTTAAAATTCAAGGAACTGGCAAGATGTGTGGCGCAGTCCGTAGGGCAGCCGGCGCTCGGCCATATGCGACCCCCCCCGCGCGCCGGCCGGGGGCCAGTCTCTGGCATGGCACTCATCTGTGGTGCCTTCTGCCTGAATGGAGCAAAGAAAAGGAGGGTGGACGGTCCAGTGTCCTATAAAATGCAATGAAAGAATGAACTGGGTAGCCCTGATTAAGATTAAACTCACTATACACAGGAGGGATATTTAGAGTCTTTTTATAGTTTGCTCCTGCAGAATAGTGCGTCACTAGTCTTTCCCTCAGACTGTGGAGTGAGCTCCTGGCTCTCCAGGCTATGGTTTTTAAAGCAGTGATGCATCTGAAAAATGACCCAGCTGAGCGCTTACCTGCAGGCGATTCTACACTCCTCCCACACCAGGAAGTGGAGATCCACACATTAATACAGGCCACGTTTTCCCACGCAGATTTGTTCGTTTGGGAGTCGACTGTTTGGGAGAAGCTGCTATGCGTTTGACCGACGTTGGGATCGAGTTCGGTGCGTGCTCAACGCCATGGTGGACAAGCACGTCAATTCTCAGATGTGGAAGTAAGTGGCTTTTGTTTCGAGGTTTGTTTTGTTTTGTTTTTTTGCTTGAACTTCATGTATTCTCCTTACAGATGTTTTCAAGTCTGTGTTTGTAGACTAATACAAACACAGGTCTGTGTGTTGTATACAGTGTGTATAGTGGCCTTAATGCTTAGAATCAGGGATTAGGAGCGTAGATCACTATCTGGAATGAAATACAATGCTATTAACTGGTTTATACATACTCTTAAAATATTGTTTTCCCTCCAGTACACTTAAGTGATTTTCTTTTTAATTTTTGTTCCATGAAAAATTTTGTTTTCGTTTATCGCTTTCGTTCACTAAACCGTTTCTAATCCCTGGCTTAGGTGCCTTACGCAAGTGTTCAGCAGGAAGTCCAGCACAAATAGGACCTCTGCTTATTTACATGCTTATTTCACCACAACTGTTTTTTATAACGGAGGTTCAACTGAGTCACTGAGGGGCTGTAACAGTTAAAAATGGTGGGAGGACATAATCAGTCCGGCTTTGCTTTTCTGCTTTCCCAGGAAAATTCCCCCAGCCTCAGAGATCTCCTCCTCCAATGCGCATCACAAGACAAGCACAAACTCCCTGCCCGCGTCCCACGCCAACGCCAACGCCACGGGGTTCCTCAGCCCGACCTCCGCCGTGTCCTCGCCCTCCTACACGCAGTCCCTGTCGTACGGGACCACGCTGAACGCCCGCGCCTCCCCGCTCAGCCCCGCCGAGCACCCAGCCTACAACTCACTGTCCAGACAAGTGTCTTCGTCGCCCCAGATGCCTTCGGGCCACTCGGCCGTCCCCTCCCCCCTTTCCAGCAGGGGCCCCAAGGCCCGGCCCAGCAGCAAGCCCTTCAGGTCCCGCGAGACCCCCGTCCCCATCGCCAACTCCAACAGCAGCGGCAGCATCAGCATGGGCAAGAAGAGGAAGAACAGCTCCCCGCTGCCCTCCCACGCCCCCTACTCCACCGAGTCGTCCTCCTCCTCCTCCTCATCCTTGTCCTTGAAGAGAAACTGCGTGATGAACTCGGGCGGCTCAGGGAGCGTGTTTCACCCGTCGCTCGCGTCCTCTTCCTCGTCCTCCTCCTCATCTCACAGCGGCGTCCACAGCGTGGGGCTCAACTGCGCCCCCGGCAGGACGAACTCTCTCAGCCTCAAGCAGGACCAATCAGGGAGGGGCCCCCCGTGCGGGACCCCGGCCGAGTCCATCAAGCGCATGAGCGTGGTGATGAACAGCAGCGACTCCACGCTGTCCCTGGGGCCCTTCGTGCACCAGGCCGCCGAGCAGCCCGGCTTCTCGCACGGGCACGGCCACGCTCCGCTGGACGGCCGGCTGGAGGGGAAGAGGCGCAAGGGCTCCCCCGGGTCCAGCGGCATCAACAGCGGCGGCGCCGGAGGAGGAGGGGGCGGCCCGGGACCCGGCCGGCCCAAAATGGCCAGGCCGCCCGTCGTCAACAACATCCACGGCAAGCACGGCCGGGCCATCCCAGGGACGCAAGGACTCCCCAACAACTCACTCATACAACAGGTGGGCTGCGCCGGTCCTCACAGCCTCACGGCTAAGCTGTGAGAGAGCCCACTCTGATCCTCAGGGGCATCTCACTGTGTCTTCTTCACTACGTCCCTTAACTTGTAATGACCACCATTCTGGCCCATGTTTGTGTGTGGCTTCAAAAGCCCCACCCCAAGACTGCAGGGCAATGCAGGTAATCCAGATTAGAAATTACCCACGTTCTGTTTTGGCCATATGTCAAAGTGTTTTAAACCAGTTTGACTAATTTTATGCTGTGATGTTTAGTAAGGTGTATAAAGGCAGTACATGCATTGCAGTGATTGAACATGGAACAGAGGTCATGCTGTGACAGTTTGTAACTATTCCACTTCATCAAGACTGTTAATTGGCAGAGCCATTTGTGGATGTCGGATGAAGAACTTGCAAGGGCCAACAGTAAGACAAGGTCACTTATAAAGTGCTGTTTGAGATCTTTATTAAACAAAGCATGTTCTTGTTTTCTGTCTCCTCCAGCCAAAGGCACGTCCCTGACAGTTGTATGGGCCTCTCTGCACAGAACCGGACAATGTAAGCAGAACAGTACCAGCTGTGTTACTCTGAACTGCACGAGGCCTTTTGTGTTAATCTCAGCTTCCCAAGATCCTCAGGGGTGGAGATCCCACCGGACAGTCGGTGACATCACGGAAATTCCCCGAAGCCGTGCTGGCACAGGGGACACCGTGTACACGGGAAGGGGCGGGGGTTGGGGGGGGGGGGGGTTTGATGGGTGGGGGTTGATGCTCCTATCAGTGTTACAGTGGACCGCTGGTCTGTGAGGTCTTCCTTTGGAGGACTCTGCTCAGTGACCTCACACAACGTTCTATGGTACAGATAAGGGCTGGTTCATGCAGCGCTGCACCCGCATCCAGATGTCGCGCTGGGGAAAATTACTTCAGTTGTTACCTTCGGTAAAACACGTGGGTTTCTACCAGTCTCTTCTTCGTAGTATGGATGCAAGTGCACATTGCATGTGTTCGTCAGGTCAGATTCTGCTAAACTACTGGGGGGAAAAAACCTAAGGTAGTGGTAAGAAACTTGTCAGGAGTTCCCACATTTCATACACAATCACTGACTTTTTTATTTTTTAACTTTTTATCATAACATGGGCACAGATGCTGTTTGTCCAAGATCGCCAAGCTGTTTAGACTCGGTTAATTGGGAGGTGTTTAAACCGTTGTGAAAGATTGCGCTTGGTTTAGTCGTGTCTGATGGGTGCCTGAGTAAGCGGAAAGTTGCCTGGGATCCATGCGGTTGGCAGCGTAGGGAGTAGTCCTTCAAATCTCAAGATTCATCCAACATGGTCCCTGGTGATTCCTCAAACGTGGGCTTATGCAAGGAGGGAAATTGGAAGCTATCACTGGCACTCACATTTCCTCTCTCTATGAATGCAATTAGACCTGTTTCATGGTTTGGTGACTAGTGTGTTAATTCCTTTGAAGACCAAATCTTAACTGCTGTTATCACAGAACAATGTTAGGGGGAGAATGACTCCTTTCCTCCAGAGGTTTAAAGGACAAGTCTGGTTAAAATCTGTATTCTTTTATTTTGTTAAATACGTAATGTGTGGACATATCTCGTGCACAAACTAGCAAAAAATTGGTGAATCTAGAAGCAACCGGTCCGATTAAATGACCATTAACCAGGGTGTAGATAGACTTCTGAGTATTTATATGAAGGAATTGACTGTGGGAACAATTTTCTATTGGAAATGAGTATCTTTTACAATCGTCATCACTGTAGACACTGGGAAGCAGTGTTGCATCATGGGAGGAGGGTAGGTTCTGGAGTTTGTGTGGCTTTGGCACCACACTTAATTAAGTCTTTGATACATGTTATAAAATATATAATAAGGTAGATTTTAACTGGACTTGTCCTTTAAGTCATTAGTTTTGGCAAAAATACTTTAACTTGGATAAAGAAGCAAATGCATTGCACTTTGATAATTAGCACAAACACTAATCATGTGACAAGAGTATAGAATAACTGGAATAAATTAACTCGATTTCCTTGAATGATATGTTCATATGTTCAGCCGCTTCTGTGTATTTAGGTCATGAAATACTGGATGGATTTTTTCTTCCTTTCCTTTTTTTATTAATGCAAAATGAGCACCCACATCACAAACTACAAGAGACTCCCAACTGTGAATGGTACTGACCAAACCGAAAGCCACTATTTATAAGTAGATAAAGATTATTTTTGTTCATTTTGCCCTCTTCAACTGGCCAGAAGTGGTAGGCATTTTAGAGGCAATGCCCCTTGCCCTGAGCCCAACACCACTACAGTTACCCTACACATCTGGGTATACTTGGCTTTACTATACTTCCACTTTCCAGTGACATTTCTTCACGATGAATTCTGTGATCTGAACTGAAAGCCAGTGGGATGGAAATTTTGGTCTTTTTATGGGTTCCTCATTACCCATGTTTTTGCTTGACTGGATTTTTTTCCAATAGTTTTTCGAACAAAATTTGAGTGAAACTTTTTGTTGGTAAACTGTTTTAAGAAGTCACTTGGGTGAGGTATTTTCACACTATGGCTACTATCTACTATTGTACCATTGTAACTCCTGTAGATTTCTTAACCCTATTGATGTCACACAGCAAAACGTAGCTGTAGAGCGGAGTCAATTTTGTATCTATTATTTTAGCTTTCTCGTATGTATTATACAGGTATTGAAGTATCCCGATTTCAGAATACATATTTTGTTAAAACAAATTGTACATATTTAAATATGTATTTTTGCACAGGCATTTTTTTCTTATACAATTTTGGTACAATTGAGATCATCATTATTTATTTATTTAGTAAATGAATAACAAGACTTTATTGTTTTGAAGTGGTTCACTGCCAAGCCAATAACGCAATATGCCTATAACAAACACATAGGACATCTCTTAAAACACGCACTTGGATCCTTGAAAGGTGAAGTGTTGTCACTGAAGTGCAGCTTATGGGATAGCAAATGCATTTTAATTGTGGAAGGTCTTTTTATCATGTTTGCATGTTGCTTCTGATACACTGAAATATTCGATCCAATGTGACCAACTCAGCCTCTGGAATGTCCTACTCGCAAGATATGTTGTACAAAATTTGGTTTCTAATAATTAGGAGAAATTGTATGGGTGGTGTCTTGAAATTTATTTTTTTGGCAACACTTTCCCTTTAAGGTCTTGGGAATAGGGCAATTACAAGATGGAGGAAAAAAATAACACTTTAAAATACCTTGCAGCTGCTTGAATCGTTGTTGCCAAAATTTTAATTTGAAACACTGCTTTTAACTGTATTTAATTTGCAGGTTTTAGGAAATTATGAAAAAAGTGCCTGAATTAGTTACACACTATGACTGTTTAAGGACCGCTCTTGGTTTGTTTTATGTGACTTGAATGTTTAAAATGGATTAGGAGCTTGCTTTTTACACTTGCAGTTGGGTCCTAGATTGTGGTAAAAATCTTGATGTCGGCTAGCTTAAATTACAGGCGCTTGTTGTACAGACCTGACTAGTCTAGTTCTGAGAAACCTGGGTAATATTCTTATTTCTTCTGTTAAATCTGGTATTGATATTGACTACTGTTGAACTGTAATCCAGGTTTCTTCCCAAATTGCTATACGTTACCCGAGTGTTTAAAGGTTCTCTGGTCTGTTGATTAGAACAAAATATTTGTAGGGAACAATGTGAAGACATTTGGTTTCCCCTTTACGGTCAAACTCCTGCGGCAATTCCGCGTACATTTCCACAAACTATACAAAGATACTGTTTAATTAAGCACTACAGGTGTGTAATGTGAATCAGAGACAGAAAGCAGCTTGCCTATGGGGAATGGTTATACATGCAAACTCCTTTGTAAAAGCGTGTAGTTTTTTTTTTTTGTATACATAATCAAATGCATTTGATCAGCTGGACTTTTTGTTGGCTGCTATGTAATTCATGAACAAATGTAGTAGGACATTAGGAAATTTACTTAATATTTAAAGAAAAAGATTGTATAGTCTATTTGTTTTGTAACAGGTTTCTGTAAATAAAAATAATTTATACAGTTATTTATACGGAAAACCTGCCTGGGCTTCTTCTCTGTACTGCGGTTTTTCTGTTCAAACTTGGTCCTCTCAGTTTCCGGGGCTAACACTGGCATGTCACCTTTTTTTAAATGACACCATAAAAGAAAGTAAACGCTTCGATCAGTCACGTTCAAGAACACTAATGTTTCCCAGCATTTAAAATGCCAGACCTCAGCCTACCACAGTATACTTATAACTATACTGAGGAAAAATTTCTGTTACGTCACGAATACATGATGATACATCCGTACAATCAGGGGTTCCTCTTGGCAATCTGATCTTTGTTTGCAGCAACAAAGTTATTGGCATTAAATACTCAAAATAATTGTGAAATGAATGCAGCGTATATGTTCTTTGCTTTTAAAGTCCACAGCTAAACTTCCCCCAAAAGGGCACTGTTCAGTTAATGTTAAAAATAACAATACAATTGATTTTATCTATGAAAAAGGTGGACACTTTGTGAAATGAACATTTATTATATACATATAAATGCTTAATTGGGAGAGTACATGTTCAGACAAACTAACATAACATTTCACTCGTTTGCATCTCAAAGGACGAAGAGGTTTTGATCACATGTTGATAACCCTGGACAGTTTCTGGACCCTGTTCAGGAGCAGATCTCCTTTCTTTATAGTTTCCTGGTACTGCCAATTCTTACTGTCAGGCCTGGTGATGAAAAAGGAAGGTGGGGAGAAAAAAAAAAAAAGATTTTAGTGAACAAACCTGAGCTTGACATGGCCATCTACTCTCATCCAGCACGTTTCAACAAAAAATGTTTGGTGACCATTGTACCTTTACTATTGTGGACATTTTGATTCAAGCTTGAGTAAATAAAATTATAAAACATCTAGACTAAACCTTCAACTGGACCTACATCAGCATAACTTCTGGAAAAAAAAATAGCGGAGTTACTTATTTCTTGTTTTTCACGCAGAGCAGGCTTAAAGGATAATTCTGTTTTTTTCAACCTGGGTCGTATTTTCCATCATTACTTACTATTGGTTCTAATATTATTTTACACATTTGCTTAATTGTTGAGTTTCTTTGTATTTTCAAAAAACCATGAAAATAAGACCCAGGTTGAAAAAAAAAAAACAAAAAAAAAAAAATTATCCTTTAACACTCGTACCATGTGCTGTACTACGAAGTTAGAAATTTTGGCTAACGTCACATTTCTGCATGCAAAATTCTTCCTATAAATGCATGAGCCTTTAGCCAGGTATCCCTTATAGTTACAGGAAGCAAAAAGGACATCCTATGGAACACTTGAGCATTTAATTATACTGAACCTGTTTGTTTCCACGATCTCGTTCACTTTATCAATCTTGCAGTGCAGTCGCCCGGCTGCAATGAAGCGCGAGAGTTCCCTTAAAAAAAGAAGAAAAAAGTTCATTAAAACTTTGATCCTTGATTGTCACTCCCAAAAAAATATATATTATAATAATTATATATATATATAAATCCTCCACTGAACACTACTTCACACTCCAGGTCACTTTGAGGGAGGGTGTTTTAGTGGATATTTGAATTTGCCAACAGAAGATTCTAGAACTTCTTGTTATACTGTTAAAGGATCCAAGTGTGTTAAGTCTCCTTTTCTTTATTAGTTGTGCTCTTATTAACTTACTCAATGTACTTTGTTTTCCAGGTTTCTGGATAAGAGCATCAGTTATAAAAGGGGTGTCAGTCTCTGCAGTGTCTGCTGGTTTTTTGTGCTTTTTAATCCTTATGCAATTCATCCAGTCACAATTCAGCTAAAGGTTTGCACATTTTTCCCCGAAGCCTAAACAGGCTGCAGATTGAAAGGAAACAAAAATAAAAACAAAAAAGCCTGCAGACACTGGTCCTCTTAAGACTGCGGTTTAGCACCCCTGTGCTACATGGACGTAGCATAATACGTTAATGTGGACAAGGGCACTCACTGGTCAATGAACTCTGTGCTGACGCCGAAGGCTTCTGCCATGTAGCCCAGGGTCAGGGAGCGGTAGGACTCCAGCAGCTGGCTGTAGGCCAGGATGCGCATCTCTCGCACGTAGTAGCGGTAGTGAGGAGCGAAAAGCCAGTCCTTCTTCATCTCCTGTTCTACAGCGGCTGCAAGAGAGAGGAGCTCTTAAGTGGGTGGAACACACACAGTTATCCAAATCATTCTAAAGTAAATGGTAAATGGACTGCATTTATATAGCGCTTTTATCCAAAGCGCTTTACAATTGATGCCTCTCATTCGCCAGAGCGGTTAGGGGTTAGGTGTCTTGCTCAAGGACACTTCGACATGCCCAGGGCGGGGTTTGAACCGGCAACCCTCCGACTGCCAGACAATCGGTCTTACCTCCTGAAGGACCTGGATAACTTCCCTGGGACTACCCCGAAATAAGGAAAGATGGAGCACACAGAGCTCAGAGCTGCAGACACTGCTTAATGTCATTAATATTCATTAAACAGTGTCTTTCACTCTGAGCTCTGTGTGCCCCAGCTTCCCTTGTTTCAGCCAAGTTCCAGTGTGTAGTCGTGTGGGTTAGGAGTCCTCTACTACAGTTTGTCTGGCTATTGAGCACTTATTTAGCCTAATCCTCTTTTTATATTGCTGGCTTGAAGCACTTTGTGCATCTTTGTCTTTCTGTCTAAGTGATTGTTTTACAGTGAAAACATGCAGCCGTGAGGGAGGGGCGACTCACCCAGGGACTGGAAGAACACAGAGTAGCGGCACTCGTACAGTGAGAACAGGTACTGGCGCACGGCCGGCAGGCTGTGCAACACCTCCAGGATCTCCGCCCCTTTGATCACCTGGGAAACCAGAGACAGACGGGAAGTCTCGGGCGTTACTGACAAAACCCAGCCACTAGAAATACACATACCAAATACAAACTTGTTAGACACCGTAGGTAAACGTGAGATACACAGGTGGTCCAATTAAAATCTAACCAATATCAGATACGACAGCTGGGTGGTACGAGCGCCCCTGCTCACCTTTTCCCTGAGGTCAGGCCGCTTCAGGGCGATCATGCTGACGTACACGGTGTACGTGACAAACGTTTTGTAGTCCATGAGCTCGTAGGAGGTGAAGGTGGACACTGTATCCAAGAAGAGCTCAGCTGCCTGTCTGAAGTCTCTGATGGCCACACAGTACAGACCCTGGTACACCTTCAGACGATTCCTTCGATCCCAGTCACCACCTTCTTCAATGAGGCTGCAGTGAGACAGATTATTAGCATGTGGTCAACAGCCACTTCCGATACAAATGTAAAATAAGTCATCCACAGTACGGCAGAGCCAAAAAAAAAAATGTAATTAAATCAGAAAATTCAGTAGCAGACCTAAAAGAATACTTAGTGTATAACTTATTGCATAATGGGTCATTTCAATGCAGTAAAACACTGGGATTTAAGCCAAGCAAACAGTGACTTAAAACTCCTTGCAGGAAAATCTCACATTACACTGTAATTACATTATAATGCACAAGCAAAACTATTTTTCAGTGCTGAAGGTGAATCATATAGGATTTCATGAAGAAGCTGTGGTGTTAAGTGCTATTGTTTAATTTACCTTTTTGCCTTTTCAGTGTTCCGGGTTATAAGGTCACTATCCATATAAAATAACCCGATCCTAAGCAGATAGAACACTATATCTAGTCGATGTCCCAGGGCAACAGTCTTGTCATAGGTTTTTCTGAAAGCAGTTAGGGCTCCTTCCTACGACACCACAGAAATGCATAGAAGGGGGGTTAATACAATGAATATCACATCGACGTAAAAGTAATATGCCTTTTGGCACGTCACCCATTTCATATTCGAAAAGGTTGAAATATTGATATTAACAGTACATTTATGCTACTACCATACAGCTTGTTGGGTAATATTCCATAAACGACGAAGAATGCATTTACTGAGCAGAAGTACCGATAGTTACCTTATCGCCGATACGGATGAGATATTCGGCTTTGGCCATCATAGCATCTCGAATTTCACTCTCCCCGAGGTTCTTTTCAGCGTCCTCCAAAACATCATCCAAGCGTTTCTGCACCTCCTCGTTCGCCTTCTTCATTTTGCTCAGCAGATCCGTGTCCACCTGCCATTTCAGCTCTTTGCAGAGGGCCTCGTAGTACGGTGCCATATCTACAAAACATACACGGATCAGCCACAATCATACTATGCCATCCAGTGACTGGTTAGCTTGCTATTGTTGTCTAGCTGCATTCAAATCGCTAGCAAAATGGTGCTGGCTAACTTGTAGCTAGCTAATTATAACCATTCAGACTTCATACCAACCATCAATCTGAGGAGCTGTGGTTGATCTTATAGTAATAGTTAAATAACACTATTTAAACGTTGAATGACAAAACTGTAAACTTAAGTGACCAGCGCATCTGTAGCGATAAACCTCCAAAGCATGTAGCCTTCGGCAGGATTCAAACTTAGCTGATTCATTCTCGTATGAACTGTCAACGGCGTCTGAGCGAACTAGCTAGCTAGTTTAATATCAGTCAACTACAATATATAAATCAAGCACGCTTCAAAAACTGAGCTGGGTTTTTCACTTAAGTGATATTTTCATCCTAATGCTCCGTTATCTTACTGAACTGAAGCCTCAATCCTATACCTAGGCCACGGCTGTGCGAGTTAATCGAGCCTCAGGATCAGTTTCGGGCCTGGTGACGATGCACATCTAGCTGTCGCTAACTAGCTGATAGCTAGCGCAAAATGAATGATTTTGTCAGTTATCTCTTCTACTCACTGTTCTCTTTGATTGCTTCCATGAGTTCCGTTTTAACTTTGGCATCTTGTCGGTGTTCATCTAAAGTGAGCAAAAACTTCAGTTGTGCTATCCTCAGGTCTGGGTTTTTGGGCAAACCCTCTTCTTCCAGATTTTCCAGCGGCATTTTCACGATCCTTCTTGTTTTGCAGCTAATGCTGTATGACCTGCGGAAACACAAGGGCCCCTGACGTATTCACACCAACGACCGCAAGAACAAGAAGACACTCTTGATGCAATACACATCTACTGCCATCCACCGGTTGAAAGAAAAAACATCCGCTATAATGCCTTGAAAATATCAACTTCGAACAGTGCACGTGGTCGCCCATTCCATGATATCTGCTCATAGTTAATAATGTGAATGTAGCATGAGCTAATCTCATTAATATATTCGAAGAAGTGCTGCGCATTCTGCGTAGATTGACAGAATCAGTTACCCAGTGTTGCTTTAATAATTCATCTTATTCCTTATAATGCCTAACAGAGCATTTTGCTTTGTCATCATACGTGAACTGTCTGACAGATGTGTGTGGAAGCACAAACAAAAATGGAAACTTCACTGAAGCAACTGGTAGGAAAATAAATTACTTTAATTATGTCAGATAGAGATTTACAGTATTTTGGGCCTTAATGGTAATACTTTTTCTAAAAATATAAAACTTTATGTATCTTTTACTGCAGTACGTAAATGCAAATGATAAAATATTAAACAGCATGATCATAGCATATTTGAACCTAATTACAAATTACCGTTCATTGCTGAGACATTGACAAAATAATAAATAATATAAAACAATTTTTTAGACTAAAAATAAACACTTTAATAAGCAGCCGCATTTATTTTCATTTTTAAATTTTGTAACATTTTTCTAGAATCCGTTCATAATAAAGAAAGGCTTGTATAATGTCATTTTATATTTAAAATTGTCTTGTTTATCATAACTTCCACTGGTGCTTTAGTGATGTTGCATCTTTACTCGCTAGTCTGAGGTTATGCTTCTCATGTTAAATCTCTCTGGTTAAGAGCATATGCAAAATGATTGTAATGAAATGCTGTGGTTTACAGGATCGTTAACCCTCAACCCGAAAACCGTAGCCCAATTCCATACATTTTGAACCAGTTGTTTCATTTTCAGGTCCGTGGGAGAGCATTAGCCTTCATAATAATTTTAGGAATTGGAGGATCCTTTCAAAATGGATTTCATGTTACAGTTACCAGTTCCCCTTCGCCGGTATGATAATCTTTGCTTTAAAAAAATGAAATAAAAATGGTTGACCTACGTCTTAAATATTGATCTGACCTAGCCTATACGTTTGGACCTATACGTTTAATCAAGTTATTTCCCTGCGGTTCTTATTTTGTGTGTTTATTGTTTACAGTACATTAAGAATTTCATCAATGAAAGTTGGTTTATTCGGCATGGAGAGACCATGGCGCCAGAGACCGTAACCTTCATTTGGTCAGCTATAGTGTCGCTTTATGCCGTGGGGGGCCTTTTGGGCTCAATCAGCGTTAGGCACGTTACTGGCAAATTTGGAAGGTGAGAGGCACGTGCATGTTTCTTCCGTGTTATTTATGTTTTTATCAATAATATTAGGCTACTATCCTAAAATATTGAATAATTTACTTTGGATTACATGTAAAATGCTGTGTGTACATAACATTTTTCATCAATAAAATACATTTTAATTTATTTATCAGAATAATCAACAGAGTTTCTAATAATAATAATAATAATAATAATAATGAACAAAAATCTTACAAATAAATTGACAAATATATAGCTTTGTCATTGAGTTATTTCACAGCGGTATGAGGTTGCATAATCATACAATGGACATCAATGCCAAAATTATTTAACACACTTAATTAAAAAGAGTACAGATTTTCTTTTTCTTGATTATAGAAAGAAAGCCATGATCTGGAATAACATGGTCAGTATTGTAGCTGCAGTAACCATGTTTACAAGCAAGAGTGCAAACTCTTTTGAAATGGTACTGGTTGCACGGTTCTTATTTGGATTTTCTTCAGGTTTGTATATTATTTACATTTAGTTTTATATTTGAATACACACTGCGGGATAATGTTGCATGCTGTTTCAAATATGTTACACATTTAGCTCATGCTGAACATAATGGTTTCACAAATGAACTTTTGACACCAGTGTTCACTGTTGCAAATCTAATTGTGACTTTTTAACTTCCTTTTCCCTTCGTATGTGCGCGTGTGCATGTGCGTGTGTGTTTGGTTGCGTGTGTGTGTGTGTGTGTTGGGGGCGGGGGCGGGGGGAGGCAGGGGTGGAGTGTGGCTTAATTCAATGAATGGGCAATGCTTATTATAAATTCTAACATAAAAACATACAAACTGTGAAAATTAAGACTCTGCTTTAAAACCGACGATGAACTTTACAGTATGTCCCATAATAGCTTTGATTGGATTGCACTTCTTGTCAGATAATTCACTAAATTGCACAAAAGATGAAACAGTTTCAAAAATGATTTCTAATCGTTTAATTTGTGTTCTGAATTACTGTTATTATTATTTGTAATCATGAGTGAATGAGCTCTTATTCTTTACCCTTGCCCCCCAGGTTTGGGTGCAAATATCCACAACATATACCTTGGTGAGAGTTCTCCTAAAAAACTGAGAGGAATGGTGACATTGACAGCAGCTACCTTTATCTCCATTGGTAAACTCACTGGTCAACTTGCTGGTCTGAGGTACTGTATAGTTTCAGATGTAATTTGTAATATTTTTTTTTTTACAAAAGAGAGTTAGAGTAGTGTTCACAATCAAATCGTAATTGAGGTGGATACCTTAGCTTCGTGAATTCGGAAGTAAGCTGTGCTGCTAATGGGAAGACTCCAAGATGGACTTACTATTTTAATTTGTGTCCCAGGGAAATTCTCGGGCATGAGGAGCTGTGGAATATCCTGCTTTGTGCCCCAGCATGTTTCTCTGTGGTTCAGCTGCTTGTGCTGCCGTCCTTTCCTGAGGCCCCAAGATATTTATTAATAGACAAACACAACGAGGCAATGTGCAGGGACGGTAAGGGCTGGTTTTATATTTACAGAGAAGCCTCTAACACAGAATAGATCACTACACATTCTCAAAGCGGTCAAGGAACACCAGTTATGTAGAATTTCTTATTTGCTTGGTTCTCAATATTGTGCTACACCAGATTGATGGCAAAGTGGTGGATTAGTTTCCTGTCACGTGGCACATGTGTATACATGTATGACCTATATCTGTACTACTAGTTACTAGCCTTGTACAAAAGTAAATGTGGTTTCTCATACAGCACGTAACACATTTTTATTTCTTGTTGTGTTTGGCTTGCAGCCCTTCAGACCCTGTGGGGTCAGGGGGACTTTAAGACGGAGATTGAGGAGATGTTGACGGAACAGGCCACTATAAAGAGGCAGCGCTCCCTGAGTCTCCTGGAGCTCCTGAGGGACAGATCTGTGCGCTGGCAGCTCATCACCATGGTGGCCATCAATATGGGCATCCAGTTCAGCGGCATCTCTGCTGTAATGCCCATGCTTCTGTTATTCTGACTGTGGAGAGGAGGGTGCACATACACACACACACGCACGCGCGCACGCACACACAAACACACACTATCACATACAGTATGTGTTCATGACAGTCACTTAGCAGATGCTGATATCCAGAGCGATATACAGAATTGGTGAACATCGGGGTTAGTCTCAGGAATACGAAAGTTTGATATCACCAAGAAGGCACTGATAAGTATGAAGTTAAATGAGCAAACCAACTATTATTATTGTAAACAAATGTACATGCCACTGCACTACTAACATATATTTACACAGCTATACCTATAAGAGGATGGGTATAGACAGGCAGGAGAGGTGGGTCTTCAGTCTGCATCAGAACACCATGGTAGGAAGCTCCTTCCACCAGTGAGGTGGGAGAGGGTTGCAGAAGAGACAGGCGACATGACCTGGCTTGAAGTGCAGGTACACAAGGGGGGAGGGGCCAGATTCCCAAAGTTAGCAGACTGTAGGGTCTGATGATTTTTTGAAGATGTACTGGAGTGTGCCTTCATTTTATCTTGTACTATTTTCTATTGGGCATATCCCGAACCAAGGTTCTGAATTTGATACAAGCTGATATAGGTAACCAGTGGTGAGAGATATACTAATCAGAGGGGTACCAATACTTGTGATATGTATTTTTTGAAATAACTGTATATGAAAAATGTGTTATTTTGTTTATTCCATTGAAGTGAAGTGAAGCATATTTACATTAAAAACATACAGAATCCAACGTACACATGCACACATCAGTCATACACATATACACGTGTGTAAACACAAACCTTTTTTGAACTCCTTACAGGAGCAGATTGGCTGAGTGAGTTCCTGCTTGTGTTTCTCCAGATAAGTGCCTTCTCCTTCAACATCTTCCAGGAAATGAACATTCCACTAGACAAAATCCGTTATGTGACACTGGGTGTGGGGGCTTCTGAGGTCCTCACCTCCATCACATGTGTGAGTCCTTTTATGTGTGTGTGTGTGTGTGTGTGTGTGTGTATGTGTGTGTATGTATGGTTTTGTATTTACAGGAGTGTTGTAAGTGATCTACAGTCTTTTTCTGAGAGGCTCTGTCCTCAGTAACACCAGCAATCTGTGTCTCCATAGGGACTCTTCATTGAGAATGTGGGGAGGAGAACCTTGCTGTGGGGAGGGTTTGGGGCCATGTCTGTAATAATGGCATTAATCACACTCTCACTGATCCTGAAGGTACAAGTCCTTGGCTTTTTCCCAATTAGAGTGCTGTGCTCTGTGCTTGAATCCACCATCAGAGGGAGAATTATCTGTCCATGCAGCACAGACTTTTGTTTGAAAAGGCTGTTCTTTTTAGGACAGACCTGGTCAGAGTTCTATTTCAGAACTATAATTAAATTCACACAGTTTGCCTCTGAGCTAGTATTTGTTCCTAGTAATTTGCATGCCCTGTAAAGATCATGTGACTTCCTTTGCCTATATACAGAAGATTGTGATAATACAAAACATTAGCAGGGCTGGTGGCTTGCATGATATTGGTAACTGATCTTATTGCATATATAAAGTACCTCATTCAGTTTTTTATTTTGATAATTCATGTGTATCAATACATTTTATATTTTTTAGGAAAGCAGCTATTGGATTCCATATAGCACACTTGGCCTGATATTTCTTTTTGTAATATTCTATGGTGGTGGACCAGGTTTGTATTGCAAGCTACTATATATGTGTATATGTAACTATTTATTCCCTTTTATCAGTAGATCAGTTTATCAGTAGATCATTTACTGCTTTCTTCTATTTCCCCACATTGTTCTTGCCAAAAAAAGAACAACTAAATAAAGTTTTACTTTCAGGTTCCATTGTTATTTGTGTAATTTTGACTTACTTAAGAGAGCTATACATAAGGTGAGTGGTCAGCTATGTTCTTGGCCCGTCATGGCGATGCATACTCTAATTGTTTTTTCCTCTGTCTCACAGCGGGTGTTCTGCCATCTATAACCCATGAGATATTTATCCAGTCCTCAAGACCTGCTGCTTTCGTATTTGCCGGCATACTGCGCTGGCTGGGGTTCTCTGTGATGGGAATGGCCTTCCCGTTTCTAATTGTGAGTTTTGCGTGCTCATGAAAAAACAGCTGTTGTTTTTTTTTTTTTTAGTTCTGGCAACTGCATAGGAGATATGAAGTTTCAAATGCATTGTTACATTTAAAACCGAGTCTATTGAAAAGACCCAAGCATTTTTAGAATGCACTGTTATGTAGCCAGTCTCTCATTATGTATTTTTGGATGACGGGTTAATATCCTCCTGTGAATGCCATATTGAGAAACTGTAATTAAAACTCCATTCTTTGTCAGCCCACTACGCTATTCAGTTTTACTCATTTGCATGAAACTCCTGTCATCCACCCTGTGAAACACCACAGAGCTCTAATTAACACAGCGCATTTCTCTAAGAATTAAAACAACACATTTCTCAAAATCTACAAAGTTTTTACCCCCCGGTAGAACAAAGGATAATCACACGCTTTCATAAACCTTTTATGTTGTTCGTCTGGTCGCTGTTCACCCTACTATTGTATTGAATACAAAAAACCTCATATTCTGTTCTGTCTTTTCATTCTCTTGCAGACATTATGGAAGTCCTACACTTTCGTGTTGTTTTCTGGGGTTCCTCTGGTGGCTGGACTGTTTGTCTTTTTCTTAGTACCTGAAACAAAGGGTAAAACGCTCTTGGAAATATCCGAGGAATTCAACAAAATCCAAATATGCAAGCCTTCATTAAGAAAAGACATTGTAGAAACAAGGCTATAAACCATAGTTTAATTAGTTCAGTACTTTTGTGACAGAGGAACAAGCCATCTGTTTGATCGTGTTACCCTGCATGAAGAAGTGGTTGATTTAAAGGGCCTTCTGGCATTAAAGACGTCAGTTAAAAGTCAAGTGTGTTGTAAGTTATGCAGGTTTTCTCAGGACTATTTTTCTTAGCTTATATGCCTGAACTCTCTGTTCATTCTCTTCAGAAATTGGAACACATCTAGTTTCCACTTTGAAATGGCTTCTGGCTAACCTTATGGACATGTCTTCTAACAATATCATATTAAATGACCCATAAACTATCACATTAAACGAACCTCTTGGTTACTGCTGTGTAGTTGTTGTTCATTAAATATTACTCTCGTGTGAAATTTATTTTGTCAGATAATAATGACTCGTTTACCTGCTTGATTTAAAATATTATCTTGCAATAATATTTCCTTAATAAAAATGCATGACTACCAGTATTTATAATGTAAAATAAATGAAAGATTAAATAAATCTCACTGAGATTAAATTAAAAAAACCATTATCAATTCTTCATTCCTTCATCACCTATGATTTTACTATTCATTCAGTGTAGACTGGATTCTTTGTTTCTTTGATTCTTTCTCCAGAATCACATTATGCTGTTTCAATTTTCTTTTTTCAGGGTGCGTGCTGGTGCTTGTGTGAGAGCGCAAACATGAGTGAGCCCCATTAACTTAGGGAATGTAACTGTACAGTGGGAAGCTCCCAGATGGCTAGAGTTGGGTCTTTGAGAGCTTCCTTATCAGTCCTCACCAGGCACAAGGCAGAAGTGCTTCATCCGCAGTTAACTGTGTCCCACGTGCAGTCTATATGCAGGGTAGAAGCAGAATGATTGACGTTATCTTGACTGAATGAGGTGCAGCATCACTCCCACGGCTCTTCATTATCTGATACTTTAAATTAACCATTAGAGACGAACAATAAATTCATTAGAAGTACTTTGGAAACATGCACAATCTCTTTGGATCAAGCCACTCAAACTGAACCTGCTCAATGAGCAATTATTGGTTTGCTGTTGAAGAGGGTGATGGTGGAATAAACAAATGGACATATGAGTAGATGTTGCATGACTGAGGGTCGATTTGTGAATACGTGTGTGTGGGTTCTGACTGATAGCTCTTCTCTGAGGGATAAGGGCTGGGTGATCTGTTGATGCCTTTGGAAAGAAGAGAAGTTCTCTGCATACACTTGTTTCATCAGAATCCCAGCTCTCAGTCCAGTCGCACTCATCATCCCCTGTCTGGACTCCTGCAACTCCCTCCTTGCTGGCCACCCTACCTCTGCAGCTCATCCAGAATTCTGCTGCTCGTCTGATCAGTAGACTCATCGGCTCACATCAAAGTAAAAACCTTGATGCTAGCCTATCAGACAGCGAGAGCCTACACACCTAACACACTGTATTATGTCACATCTGGGTGTGTGAAACCTGTCTGGTCTGGCCCCCTAGAATGAGCTTCCCACTGCAGTCAAAGCAGCAGAAACGCTGTCCATCTACAGACAAAGTGAAATATAATTCTGCACGTTATGGTTAATGATGTACAATTGAATACTATGTTGCAAATTGTAATATGTATGTAATATTGTAATATACCCTTTTAAGTTTTATAAAGAAGAAGTGTTTCTTCCAAAGACATGGTTTCATGTTTTTTGTTACACAGGTTACCACCCTGTGTCCCACTCTTACAGGCTATCCAGTCAAATATGATGAAAAACACTAGCTATTCAGTGATAGCATTCATTGGCTGATAGGGATGGTGTGCTTGAATAGTGTATGTGTGTGAACGCTTCTATCTTACTTTGTCTTCCTTACTCCCCAAATTGGGTCTTTTTAATGGCAATGCAATAACAGCAGATTATCACCAGATGGCAGTGCTAATCTATATCAGAATATACGTAGGCCTGTTACAAATGGACCAAGCATAAAATAAACTCAGAAAACCCTTACTTCTTGTAAAATGTCAGTAGATAAGATATCAAATATATGTATAATGTAAAACACTTAATATTTCCTTAGATGTCTTGCTTGCCACAAAGGCTACACCACAGTGACAGAAAGAGTAATTCGGTAATACCTTCACAAATAATATGTCTAATTCAGAGAAGCTTTCCAGAAGACGATGCATGCCTTTTCTATAAAACAGAAGTTAGAATAAAAATATGGCACACATATTTTCCATTCCATTCAGGCCATTCTGTCCTGAAACTGTTCCAGTACAGGTTGAAAGATATTTTGCATATAGGTGAGCAGCATTTTGACACTGCATTACAGATCTAGCGGATGTACCTTCTTGTGTACATACTGCAGAGATGGTGGATGACTCAGAGGTCTTTTGTGACAGAAAGATTTGGCTTGGAGCCAACCGCATGTAAGAAGCAGAAGCTCTGTCCATATATAGAAACACTGTAGTCAAATGTTGTGAGGCAGATTTGTAAATTGCAACCAATGTATTTTTTTTCATGTTTGTAGATTCTGTGAGCATTTATTTATTAATTTCCAGAATAGATATCAATAAAAAAAATAAACACCATGATTTACACTTGGAAATAAAATTGACTTGATTTTTTCCATAAAATGTAATGATCATGATTATTGTGTAGTCCACATTACACGTTATAGCTATCTGTGTTATCCAGCAACAACACATAATCCTCTTTCTAATCACTTATCATGTAAAACTCAATTCAATATGAGCATATGCAATCCACATACTGTTACCCATGAGCCAGTGAGTAGTTTTCCACACTACAAGCCAAAAAAATGTACTACAGGAGAAATAGTGCTGATTGCAGGAGAGGTACAAGTCTGACTGATGACAGCTTTTATCTGCCTGGCACTTGGTGAACAACCAGGGGTCACATTTGCAGCTGTAACCAGAAGAATTCTGGCTGACTTAACCCCAGCAGAATAAAGCCAATGAGTCTGCTAATGAGATAGTCTAGACTCGAACCTGAGCTTAAGGGTTCAGTCTGTGCTCAGAGACAGAACTTTTACAGTCTGAGCCACTCTGGAGGTCAAGCATAATTGCTTAAGCAAATGTGCCCCCAAATGGACTGTAGGGAAAAATACATACCTATAAAAATCTATTTGTGTTTGAAACCTGCTGTTGTTTGTGTTTCCACATATATCACATACCATACCACTGATAGACAAGTGAAATGTACATTGCCACTGCCAATGGGGGATGGGGTCGGAACACAGTCTTAATGACTATTTATTATCACCCTTGTTGTCCTCTGTCAGGTATTATATGACTAGGATTAAATGATATCTTTGATCCTGATTATAAGTTCCCAAACTGGAGTCATTAATGGTGTTTCCACTTGCCAGCAGACTGACTCTACTCCAGGCACAACCTGCCACAGCATTTACTTTGATTACTTTGATTGGATTGAAGGGATCTGGCCTCGACTGATCTTTACTTCCCAGACCCCACAGGTATTCTTAAGTCCTACTTATAAGAGTATTCTGAAAGTGTCACAGTATCCGGTGCTATTATGGGGTCATACGTACCAGGTCTAGTTGCACTGTAAACCATTTACCAGGGAAACATGGCATTCTTTTTTTTAAAAGTCAAACCTTTTAAATAAAAAACAATAATTGACTATTAACAAATTGCGTTTTTTAATAATAATTTTATGTTACTGAAAAATGTAATAAAGAATGCTTTTTTTTATTGCAAACCTTTAAGTAAGAATCATTCTTGATTACAATGTTCAGTAACAAAAAAAAACTATTATCAAATAACTACATGCTTCTGAAAAATATTTTATTTTTTATTTTTATGTAAGTCTGCACTATTATGATTTTTCTGGAGACAGAAATCACTGAGATGAACACTTCTCTACACAGCAGTGAAAATGTGCCTTAGGAACCTTTTCCTAATGGGTTTTTGGGGTGAAATGTGGGCCACGCTGCTCTTCTTGGTTGTTTTTCTTTCCTGTGTGTATGTGTGTATGTGTGTATGTGTGTGTGTGTATGTGTATGTATGCAGGCCATATATTAGTGGTTGATTTTGTTAAAATGATAAAATAAAGAAAACAGTGTTGAGGAAATCTGTGTTTTTCTTGTGTTGTGGGAAGGTGAAGACAGGAAGTACTTTGATTAAGTAGGGGTAAGAATGGGACAGATGGAAAGAGCATTACAGGGGAGATAATTAAAAGCTATGATAATTAGGGGGGTGTTGGATAGGCAACTCAAGCACTAAGCTGAATACAAGGTCATTTCCAGCATTTACTGGTGCTGATAATGTTTGCCTTTTAAGGCTTACAGTTACAATACAGTAGATACTGGGCCTCCATAGTGCCTCAGTCAGTAAAGAGGCTTTCTATGACAACAGGTTGAGCCATATAACTGATACAGCATGACCTGAGCCTGTGGCTATGACTGGGAACAAATTTAGCTTTGTCCCTTCATGGACCAATGGTGTTTAAGGCTGCGATGGTTCAGGCTACTGCTGCATTAGTTTCTTCTTCAACGCCCCTACGGGCTAACAGTATCCATCAGACACGGCTCCCCAGCCGGCACTAGCTCTCCTGCAGTACCTGTATTGTGAGTAAGGAGAAAGGTGCAAAAATACAGTGGTACTTCATTCTTAAAAATATTATATTTCTGCGTGCAGTATCATTTTTAATGCAGCACCTCAGCTCAATTTCCTGTACATAAATATTCCCATGTAACCTGTCATGAGTGTACTGAAGCTGTGCATATGCTTCAGTTCAATAATAATAATAATAATAATAATAATACACAAATCTTACAGTCTTCATTTCTACTTCTGCAGCTACACAAGTTAAAAGGATTGTGCCAGCCAGCAGAATAGTTTTTTGATATTTGTTAGCTAGGCAGGAAGGCGAATGTCATCCAGTAGCATTCAACAATGCATTTTTTCTGTGAAAACACTTTTTTGTGCCTCCTTGGGACTTTCTCTCTGTAATATGTTTTTTTTAAAATAGACTGAATTCACTTAATTGCAGAAAGGGGGTATCATTCACAAAAAGGAGCTTCCCCTTGCTGTGCAGACTCCTCTGAGGTTCAAAAGAGATTGAAGAGGGTAGGACGTGTAGCTCTTTCTGACACAAACCTTTCTGGGTGAGCTTAGACAGTGTGGATTTTAAAGGGTTCTTCTAAAAGAGAGACAAAATAATGGGCCTTTAAGAGCTTTCACCAAACCAAAAACAAGAGAGGTGAATATCTATTTGGGAAATGACCTCTGTATCATCCTAGAGGATATTGCCTGACCAATATATAATGAAATAACACACATACATATATTTAAATAAATGCTATACCAAGAACACTTGCAGTATTAAAAAAGGAATCTCCCATTTTCTACCCTGAAGGAAATAGGTCATGCTCACGCAAATCAAATTTACATAAATGTGCCATACGAATCATATAGTTGCCTAATCTTATTCAGTTTAAAAGCTCCATAGCCAATGCATGCACCAACCTGGGTTTTCATTTATATGTATATAAGATGTATATTAAAGGCCATTTTAGTCTGTGAAGATATTTTGGGCATATTTCATTTTATCATGAGCATGGGAGACAGCATATTTAACCACACTGGGAACAATGCAGCGTGGACAAGAACAAACAACAGCCTGATTCATTGGAATCATAATGAGAGTCAGGCAGACTGAAAATAAGAAAAACATGTTCAGGAATGAGCGCATCAAAGAAGTCCTCTAGCACATTTAGCGCTGAGAGCTAAAGTGGTCTATCCATCATGAGCTCCTCAGGAGCAGGGAAAGAATGAAGGAGTTTCAGTGCCCTTGTGGCCCATAGCAGTGGGTTTCAAACTGCCATCCCCTATTGAATAATAAACTGAATAATTATCAATAGTCTATAGTGCGATTTCCAGTGGTGTCACTAATATGGACAAAATCGCAGGTTACTCCTATAAGTACTGCTCGGTTGTTCTACATATACAAAGCACAGCATTTCATAAACTGAGTGTTATGGCTAGAAGCTGTCTGCTACAATTGCCATTCTATTTGAGGTGATTTGAATTACAAAAAGGATTGAAACCTTTTCTGTCCAAGATGTGTTTAACATATGTAGCGTGAGAGCGAGGCTACCAGTCAAGTATTTATGATTCAAAAGGTTGTGTTTGGCAGAAAAGACTCACAATGCTTACAAAATATTTACAAGAGGGAGAGGGATAAACAGTCAATATTTCCTCTCGGCTCATAAATCCTAAATCTGTATGGCTCGTAAAGGAGCGGATGAAATAATGAAATAATTCAGGCAAGGAGAATTCCTTCATACCGTCGCTGTTCTCTTTTTTTTGTACCTTTAATCTCCATGGTTACCGTGGGTGACGGGGCGCCGCGAGCGAGAGGTCTGGGGGCAGGTAGCCTCGCGACGCGGTGCAGGTGGCGCACAGATGGGACCCCCTGGAGACCCGGGCTCGATAATGTCATTAGTTACTGCAGGGCGGCTGGGTACATGACATCCATGAGAACCAGATGGGCCTCTTGGCAAGGGAGTTTCAAAAATACCCAGCGTGACAGTACTTAATGCCTCAGAGCTTTTTTGATCTATGGATTATGAACTGTAAATAGGTCCAATTAAAATATGAATGCTCCAGATAATATGCATGTATGAATTAAATGGTGGTAATTTCTTCACAATTACACAAAAATAATGACACCTGGAAAATGGTACTCTATGCACAGAGGATGTTTTATCCTGTTGGACACAGTTGTTTCAGGCTGAGTTCTGGCAGCCTAGCAAGAAGAATAGGTGGAAAATTAACGGATGTTAAATTTCACACTGACACTGAGTATTGTTTTAACACAGACTTCTTAATGATGAGAATAGCCTACCAGGACTCTGGAAGCAGAGAACATTGAGGTGTTTGGGACCAGGCCTTACACTGTGTGGGATGAACTCTAAACTGCGGGCAAAATAAAAAAGCCTGGAACAAAGAATTATTGTGTCTGTGTTTAGACTCCAGGTATTTTTATTTATTTATTTATTTTTGACAAAACCTATTGCATTTGTTTACAATCAATCTGGCGTTTACAATTTAACTAAATGTTACACTTTGCATGGAAAAATCTTAAGACAGATTTTTCTCTGTGCAATCTCGTTGAAAAATGTATGTTAAATGTTTAAAAGTATATTAATATATTTTAGCCAATCCTCTCCAGACACCCCCCCCCCCACGCTCACTCAATACCCCTACCCTCTTTCTGCCATTTCTCCTCTTACAGATGCTGATCTTTCTCAACTCCTACTATCCTACCATCCTACTACCTGCTCCCAGACACTTCTACATTCTATCTTTTTTGACATCCTCCAATTCATCTCTTCTCTAATTAGCTCATCCCTGTCCACTCCCCTACTCAAGAAACCCACCCTTGACCCCACTGTCATCCAGAACTACAGTCCTGTTTCTCTTCTTTTGTTTCTCTCCAAAACACTTGAATGCACTGTGTCTAACCAATTCTCTCCTTTTCTCTCTCAGAACAACCTTCTCACCAGACTGACTTCAGGGCTGATCACTCACAGAGACTGCCCTTCTTGCAATCAGTGAGCTCCATGCTGCAAGGCAGCTTCTCTCTCCTCTGTTCTAATCTTAGTTGATCCCTCTGCAGCTTTTAACATGGCTGACCACAAACTCCTGCAGTCTTCCATGACTACCTTAAGAATTTGTGGCACATCTCTCAATGAGATTGCTTCCAACACTGACTGTCACTCCTTCCAGATTTCATGGGAGGAACCCAGTTTGAAGATTCAGTTGTCTGCCATGGGTCAGTCTTTGGCCTTCTCCTCTTCTCTCTCAATGCCAAGTCTCTTGGGTCTTTCATCTCCTCTTATTGTCTGCCTTAATTACTCCTACACGGATGACACACAATTATTTCCCTCCCTCCAATACACTGGTCTCAGCATGCATCTCAGTTTGCTTACAAGACATCTCAAGCTAGATGGAAGGAACACTGGAGCACATGTTGCTCAGGGCAAAAAAAACTGTTTAAATGAACAGGGTAGAACTGATGCTTCGACGTCTCCGTCTTCCTTATATGTGAAGAAGACAGAGCAAGAGCAGAAGGTAGAGCTGGGCTTTGGTAGAAAGTATAGGTGGGAGGTATCTTTGCAGATTGAGATAAACCCAAAGAGGGGCTTACAGTCACACATAATTAACATGATAACTTCAGAGAAGTGGCACACGCAGACCTTTTCCATTAGTGAAGAAATTAGGAATTAGGAAATCCCCATCCCTTACCATCCGTATGTCTGAGGATTATGTACGGTTTAAGACAAAGACATCAGATGTTCCTGGCCTATGGATCACAAACTGCTCAAAGAAAGTTCTTGGTAGCTCTTGCTCAATATCAATAGCAAGGTGAAAGCATTGAATTTAGAAAAGAAAAATGTGGAGCAAGTCAGTAAATCAAATCTCAACCTGTCAGTGTTTTTCTTTCTTCTTTTTGTTATTACATCCATAAATCCTTCTCCCTGTAAATGCTAAAGGTCAGATATGAGTTAATAAATGGTTTTTGTCCAGTGTGGGCAGGGGGCTGGTCCGGTGCTAATCCTCTCGGCAGTAATTGAACACACATGACACCGGGCAGACTGCGAGTCAGCATGTCCTGTGCTCACGCGTTTCTCATTCACATACCTCGAGCCCTCAGCCGATAACATACCAGCATTCCTCATTTGTAAATAATTGAATCAGGCTATTTTAGTCCATCTGCACTGAGCTGTAATTTGGTGCAGTGCTCTGAAGGACTGGTAATTATGGCTTTCAGGCATCTTCCAGAATTTCTGTAAAGGCTCCACTTTCGCCCTCGTACAGAACAACTTAGAACGACTTGGTGCTATCAATATAAAACTGTACATTTTCAAATAGACATCCTTTCTCACAAAACTTATATTTTGCATATTTTAAATTGCAGTTATAGGACTTTTAATGGTTAAGAGTTGAGTCAGCAAACAATTTTGTTCTATGTTCAACTAGAAAGGAAGGCAAACACAGCTGTTACTCTGAACTCTGAATGTTTCTTATACATCTGAGCCTACTACTGCTTGTGAAATAAATATATATCAAGGTAGCACCAAGACTGAGCCAGAAAAACCATGACTAATATGCATTTGTTGAATAGCTCTACTTACATAAACACTATTTCTTTTGTCTGTTGTCATGACAATCCTCATTAACTATTCTATAATGTAAAATACACCACGACAACGGATGGCAACGATGAACATAACTTGGCACACCAATCCAACCTGAACAGCAGTTACAGGACATTGAACTAAAACCACTTTTATCATGTATTTCTATGAGCTAAATGATTTACTGGCACTGTAAGTATTACGGAGTAATTAAAAATTTAAATAATCAAATAAGAAAATAAAAACAGGAACATCGAACATTTTTTTGGAAATCATAACACACCTCCACACAACACCACTGGCAAATAATATTCAAGGTGAAGGAATTTTCAACTATCATCAAGAGGAGATTATTCTATGTACAGCATAACAATTATGTATCCTGACTTAATTTTACCTGTACTTAGCTTCTTAACATTATATTCATTTGCAGGCTATCATAATGATTCACAGAGCATAAGACATTCAGAACATTAACAACAGACAAGGAGAGAATATATAAAATAAACTGTTCTGTTTTAAACCCTGTGCACAAGATGAGGCTGTTACTGTAGGATTACATTATAGTGATGTGGTCAGGACCTGGATTTTAAAAAGTACATTCATGTTACTGTTCAACAGCCTCGTGTGGATTAATATTGGTTGATCATTGAATCACTTGAAAGGTGCAAGCTTTTTTAAAATTTATCTCAACTGCACTGGTGTAGAGGCAAGCCCATGCCTTTGGAACTTTTAGCAAGAATGTTCATCGCCAAGGACCTGTTGCTGGATCAACCAATTCGGTCTTTCTTGAGGAAAAACCTGAGGAATATAAGCGTGCATTGTGTGGAAACCATGGAGAAGTTTATCGAGGAGCGTAACTCCAGGCATAGTCCTTCTTCATGCAGGTTATCCATGCATTCCATCTTATTGTCTTGTATTTTACACAACACATTCACTTGAAAAAAGCATGAGTTTGCGTTATAGAATACTATGCTGTGAAATAGATTTTTTATGGTTTTGCAGTATTTTTCAATGGAAGTCAGCTGTTAACTCAGATAATAGCATTGCATTGCCTAATTTAATACCGTTTTAATTCAATGTATTATACTTATGACTTGCTGTAATGTTTTATACATACACAGTTTCATGGTTTTGCCTCATCTGATAAAATAGCTCTCACCACAGCTGCTGTCAGCAAGACATAAGGTTTTCAATTGATTTGTATTAGCTGTCCTGTAGTGCTGCATAGCCTGCAGACTGCAAAATTGTTACTGGCTTGCAGTTGAGTTTGCAGGCTTCAAGTGGTCCTTGCATGGGGTGTGGGAGGCACATCTGTTCTGGAAAAGCACAACTGATCATTCTAAATTAGGGACAAAAATGTACCTTTAAAAACATATATGTTACAGACTTGGCTGCACTTCATTTAAAAAATACAATCTCCAGTTTCTTTTCTGTACCAAACAGGTCCTGTGAATTAGAGCCTATTTGAATAAGCAATTTAATCACACACATTAGTGTCTGAAGGAAAAAACATAACGAAAATCCAACAAAATAAAAACTTGACTTGGGGCTACAAAATGCCTTGGAAACAGATGAGTTTCAAATGAATTTCATCTGCTAACACCCCCAAGAGAAGAACTGTGTGCTAGATCAATACCAGAGCTACTAAATCAAGACTGAAAGTTTTTTCTGTCTTCATTTCTTTGGAGACAGTGATGCAGTGACAAAGCTCCTCCTCAACAGCATTACGTTCTCAGAGGCACTGTCCTCCAGAATTTTACAAAGAGGGATTCCCCGAACCCCACAACCATCAGACGTGCACCCCAATAAAGATAACATTTGTGTGCCATAACAGCAAAATAAATATGAAATTAACAGTTTAATTTCATAGTCGTTCCTAATTTATTAGGTCACAGGAAAGTATCCCTGCGCATTGGAATGTGTACATTCCAAACTCGCCAATTATCTCAACATGTTAATTATTTACACCATAGACATCGTTTGATAGATTTCACTTATGTAGCACAAGTGATTTCTAATGCTTAAAATAAAAAGAGCCCCGACCGCTCAGCTGTTACTGAGAGCAAAGTGGCATTTCCCAAATGGCTCCATTTGAGTATTCATGGCGCAATCAAGCATCCCCTGGGGGAAATAACCCACGCTGCGATCAGCGGGTCGCGCATACGCCAAGCAGCCAATCACCTGCCCTCTGCTGGTCAACAGTCTGGCATCTTGCAAATGAACTGTACAGCTGCAAATGGCCAGCTATTATCTCTGTAATTGCTATTAAAATGGTGTGTCATAGCTCAGGTGTTACCCTCTAAGCTCCAATTATTTTTGTGATTTCATGAACTGAGCAACTGAGAATGTGAACCTGGAAAAAAAAAATAACAGAAAAATCCCAATATCTAGCAAGGCAATCCCACAAATGAAGCAATCATGTTGAAATGTTCATTGAAATACTCTTTAATTACAACGCAAGACAAGATCAGCAAATAAACGGGCATGCGTTCCTATTTCTACATTTTATAATACATGAATGGTTCTATCGATACAAAATATAAAAATATGTGGGACCTCATTTACATAATATTTACACCATTACATCCTTAACTTAGTGAACTTATTTATATACATTTTAAAGAACCGAATTAAATGGTTAAGTACTAAAACCCACATCGCGAAAAGAGCAGAACCATACTGAACTTTACTGAGCTTGAGAGGGTAACAAATATTGTGATTGTACAACGGCACTGATTAGGATGTTGGCAGTTAGGTGGAGTGCAAGACATGAGCTAATGGACATATACTCAGGTTAAAACTAAAACAGTTAATGGGGAAAAAAACATGCAACATTTTGCGCTGTCAATGGGTTACCTTATTGTATATTGCTCACGGGTAAAACCTTACGTTACTAAAAGCAATTCCAAGTTGTGGCTTTAATTGCAGAGTACAAACTAAGGATGGCCAACACTAGCCCTGGAGTGCCAGGGTCTGCTGGTTTTTATTTTTACCTGAAAATCAGCAACTAATTCTGACCCAAGAAAGCAGATGAGGTGTGCTATGTAATTTATCAACTGCTTTGACTGATCCATTAAGTGCTGAGTAACAATGAAAGAAAAACGGCATACCCTGCAGCTCCCCAAGTCCAGGGGTGGCCTCTCCTGGTGGAAATGTTCACAGGCTCTCCTAATAAGGGAGTGGGCACATTCTCCATGGCCGTTTGCTAAGAGATGATGCAGTTCTTGCTTTTCCTGCGCTTGCGGGTGTGCAGCTGGCCCCCGAGCCCCGCGGAGCTGTACTTGTGCAGGAGCTCCTCGCTGGTCAGGTAGCGCAGCTGCACGGGCCGGGGGATGGGCTCCCCCAGGAAGTAGCCCTCGTCGTCCGACTCGGAGGAGGAGGAGCAGGTGGAGCAGCGCTCGTCCTCGTAGTCGTCCCAGGCGTACGGGCCCGGGCGGTGGCTCATGGGGTTTTGGAGGGTGAGGTCGGAGGTGGTCCGCGGGCACGGGCGGTAGGGGTCCTGCCTGAACCTGCCGCCCCCGAACGGGTCCCTGGCGCCCCGGGGCGGGGGGAACTGGTCGTAGTCCTCGCGGGCGTGCAGGTGGGGGCGGTCCTGCGCGTGGGGGCGGCGCTCGGCGGCCAGGTGCAGCGCGTTCTCCGAGCGGGAGCGGCGGGACCGGCGGGAGCGGTGGTGGTGGTGCCTCCGGCGGGGCTCCTCCAGGCCCCCGGCCCGTCGGCGAGTCCTCTCGCTCATGGGGGCCAGCCGGGCGTTACCGCCGCCGCCCGCCAGGCTCAGGCGGTCCTCCTCCTGGTAGGCGAAGCCCTGCTGCCGGTGCGCCATGGCGGGGGACTCGCGGTACTGCAGCGGGTACTTGAGAGGCACCGCCCGCTCCAGGTCCCCGTACGGCTGCACCGAGTTCAGGCTCCGCAGGGACTCTGTGCTGCGGAACTGGACCGAGGAGTTCAGGGTCCCCATGTTGCTCTTCTCCGAAACGTTCATTCCGGAGTCCTTGCTCAAATCCGGCATGGAAAACCGGGACAAGTGCTCCTGCCGTTTCGTGCCACCGTCCGCCGACGTTCCTACAACACAGAGATCATTAGCTTTACTGGCAACCAATATCAGCAGAAATCAGCACTGCCATCTGTGAAAACTGCCATAAAATTACCTTTTAAATTGCCATCTTACCGTGTGTTCAACTATAGATGCTGCTGTATATATAGCAACTTGGTAAACTAAATTAAAAATCAACCATGTCAGAGCAGTTAGCAGAACTGAGATACATATTCATTAAGAACATTCTGTCTTCACAGCTATGACTGTCAAGATAAAATTTTGCTGCACTGCAGGCAGAATCTCAAATCAAATTTTCTGGTAAAAAATGTTCCTTTGTCCAAAGCACATGGTATCTCTGATAAAACAAGCTTTTTCCTTTGTGACAATCTGACACGGAATAAGGAAAAACAGATCACACTTGACTTTGTGTCACTGCTCCCAACATAACACAATATTTTTTCTAATCATTTTGTTTATCCACAATAAAATTCTGTATTACAGTGGATAACTGAATGGATGCCACCAAAAAGGAACTCACAAGATCTGCTTCATGCAAAAAGTAAAAAGCAGGCATTTACAAGCATGCGGGTCATGGGGCGGGGGATGGTGAACGCACCTGTTGCGTTGGACAGGGCCAGAGACTCCATGGAGCCGCGGGGCGTCTGCTCCAGGGGGGTGAGCTGCTCGGTGAAGCTAAGTGCGCTGATGGGGTTCCTGGAGCGGCCCCGCTGGGGGGCCACGTCCCGGCTGTCCCTCTGGAACACGTGCAGGCTGACCGAGCGCTTGTCGGCGAAGCCGTTGTGGGCCACCTCGTTGAAGCTCCCCTGCGTCTGCAGCTTGGGGGGGAAGTAGTCGTCCTGGCCCTGGTGGAACCAGTTCTCGTTTAAGGAGTGTCCCTTCAGGGCGGCCATGGGAGGCCTCTTCCCGCCGCCGGGCTCTTTGGCCCTGGGGTCCGGTGGGTTGGCGGGGCCCTGCGTGGGGCTGTAGGCCGTCCTCACGTTGCACTGGCTGAGGAGCTGCAGGGGGCTGGGCGCGGCCTCGGCCCGGCCCTCGTACCCGTACAGCTCGCCCTGGCTCTTCCAGGCCTGGGGCTCGCGGGTCAGGCTCGGGGCCTGGCTGGACAGGCTCAGCAGGTCCATCTGGAGGGACAGCGGGTCGACGTCGGCCGAGAAGCGGCCCGGCGCGGCCAGCAGCGGCGCCGACTGGCACGCCTCGGCCTTGCCGCCGTTCTTGCCGATCTTGGCGCTGCGGCGGGACTCGCGGGAGCGGGCGCTCTGGAAGGCCGAGTCGGAGGAGTCGGAGCCGTTGGGGTCCTCGCCCACGCTGCAGGAGCGCGAGCAGAAGATCTGACCCTGCTTGGGCAGGAAGGGACGTCCCAGCAGAGACTTCTTGCAGCGAGCGCAGCAGAAGCAGGACTCTGTAGCATGCCAGTGCTGCCCGTCATAGGTCATCTGACCCTGGTCTATACCTGCAACAGCGCCAAACAAGAAGGCAAGTGAGCAAAACGGATCATTACAACAAACACAGTGCAGAACCAAACCGCACACCTAACTGAATACTGAACATGGCATATGTTGATATGATTCTGATATGATTTGAAATTAAAAGCAAAGAAGAACGTGAGAGGATTTGATTTCCTTTAAGAATATTAATTAAAATACTGATTAAATTTTGCAGCTTCCTCATTTTATTCTTAATGGGATTTTTAGATTTTTGAACAAAAATTACAGGAGAAAAAACACGGGACATTATCTCTGATTATACCTAGTTCCTGTGAGTTTAAGGTATACTTACTGATCTGGGAATACATTGCATTCTAACTGTTCTGCAGTCTCAGGGAAAATAGCCCTCCTTAATGGCTCCCATCTGGATCCAACATGTTTTCTTACAGTTTCAATTTATAATGACCTTACTGAAATACTTTGTGTCCCGTGTAACAAATAATTACGGCCTAAATTTTTCTTTGCTGATCTGCCAAAACACAGCCGTATAACTCTCACTGGAGGCCATTCCACTATGCCTACAAAAGACTGTTAGTTGCGTGGCAGCTAGAATTTTTTCCCCCAAAAAAATGTGTTAAATTAGCAAGCCGTATAGGTACATTTCCCCTTCAGGACCAAAACTCTGTAAGCATCTGTAGCATAATTTGATACCCATGCTTAACGCCTTAGTCAGCTTTAAGCCCTGCGAGCTTCTCTCATCGCAGTAATTGCTGTTGAAAACCCACTGCGTAACACAGGTTTGTCCTACTTTGGAAGCGTGCTCTGGCGCACAGCGTCGAGGGCGTTAAGGGGCGGTGTTGATGAATGGGGCCGTACCGATGTGCTCCCCGCACGAGTCGCAGTACTCGGCGTACAGGGACTCGAAGCAGCCGCAGCAGTAGGGCCGGCCCTCCTTCATGATGTAGCGCTGGCCCCCCAGCACCGTCTCGCACTCGAAGCAGCAGAAGTGCTTCATGTGCCAGTGCCGCCCCTCCGCCTCCGTGCACTCGTCGGCGAAGATGATCTACGGGAAACAGAGGACCCGTCGTTAATCACCGGGCGGGCCTCTGAGGCCGAGCGCGGACGGAGCGTTCGCCGCGTGACGACGGGGACGACGGGGCCGTGCTTCAGGGTCCGACGGCGGCGGCGTCCCAGCTCCCCCAGCGCTGCAGCACGTATCTGGAGTTAGACGTCACGATAAAACCTGGGGAATTTATGCATGCCTGAGGTAAATCACCGCAGTCTGTGTACTGTTCATTGTGCGCTATGAAGACTGTTCTGCCTCTTTATCTGTCTTCACCCATTCATTTTTACCCCTGAGCTTATCTAAGCCATTAATATGGAACACAAATCACGGAAAAACAGCACAGCGGAGATCTGTCAGAGGCGGAATTTCAGCGAGTTCCTGTGGAAAACAATCAAACAAAGAGGCGGGGATGAAGTGTGCACCGCACACAGACTGTGTGACTGGGCTCGGCGTTCCAGAGCCCTCCCCGGCCCGCAGCTCCGCTCGCCGATGCTAGGCTCTGAGCGATGCATAGCTAGCGCTGTTGCCATGGGGAACGGCGAGTAGGGAGGTGGACTGGGCTATGCCGTGGGTCACGGGGCGAAGCGCGACCCTGTTAGCACTGGCGGTGGAAGCTGTGCGGACGATGATTGGCCGTCCCCGCGCCCCGCTGTGTCCCACTACGCCTCCCTGCGCCCCCCCCCCCCACACCCCGCTGCGCCTCCCCGTGCCCCCCCGCGCCTCCCCACTCACCTCATCGCAGGCGGAGCAGCGAGGTTTGAGGCGCTCGGCGTGGTGGCGGCCGCAGTAGATCTTCCCGTCCTGGTAGAAGTAGATGAGGTCCACCAGCAGCTCGTCACACATGCTGCACACGAAGCAGTGGGGGTGCCAGCAGACCCCGTGACCCGCCCGCGACGCAAACACGGCGATGTCTCCCCCGTTTATCTGACCACCACACTGGAAGAGATACACAAACAGCTCCATCAAATTTCCCACAATTGCATCACAGTTGCATTATTTTCTATTTATTTAAGAAGGAGGTGGGCTGGTCTTGTATTTTCTTTTTGTAATGTCATTAGTCTTATTGGTACTGGATATCTTTTGTCATCCTAACAATAGACAGATACACAGATAGATAGACAAAGCGAGAGAAAGAGACACAAGAGTTCAAATATATGGAACACGCTGCTTTTGCCAACATGATAAATCAATGTTTGCTGTCTGAGGGGTCAGTCTATGCTATCTGCTTCTTCTCACTGCTGGTATTCTCTGGGTAAGGACGCCTGCCATCCAAATAAGACATAAACTACCAAGGACAGATACTGCAAGGCTGAATTCTCTGTTGAGTCTGTCAGTATGCATCAATGTGTCTGACATTACCCACCAAGGAACATTTCACAGCATTCAGCTGTTCCCAGCGCCTTCTCTCTATTCAAGGATGTCAGCATTATTTGATGAAGCTGTTGTTGCTGCCATGGTTACAAAATATTTATAACATGCAACGTCTTCGCTCAAAAGATGCTTAGAAACCCCTAAGGCAATGCAGCCACCTCAGAATAGACTGAAGTACATTATATGGTACATATCCCCAGAGAAGCAAGCGCACTGGATTCACAAGTTCATCTTAAGGACTACAATGAATACTGAATAAGAATTTTAAAAAGAAACCAAGATGGAAAAATGCAAATACAGTGACATCTGTTCTGGCATAATAACAGAAGGGACTGACCCCATGCCAGAGAAAACTAATCCAGCTAATCAGCTTTGTCATTCGCTCGTCTTTTGGATACATGACCTTATCACCTGGGCGCCAATCAGGTGTATGTACTGACATGCCGGAAGAAAAATGGAAAACCTTAGAGGAAACTAAGAGAAAGATGAATAGATCTGGAAGAACCAGCCATTTGTCATTTTCTTGCGGAACCTGACTGCAGAACCTGGGGACTCAGAACGGATCTCTAGATAAATGAGAGCGCCTCCGATTTCCAGGCTGCACTTTAAAGCACAAAGCAGGAGCACGTGACCCGTTTGTGCTGAGGCTCTGTGGCTTTTCGGCAGGGACAGGGACAGGCCCTCCCAGCGCGGTGTGCCTGCCTCCGCTACCCCGCGCGCGTCCCCGGGGGCTCACCTGCTCACAGATCGCTCCGGTCATTGTCACAGGAAACGGTCTCACGTTCCCCCGACCCAGATTCTCTCTCTTTCGCTGGTTGCTGAAAAGCTTCAGCTCCCTCTTCTCTTCGTCATCGAGAGAGTTGCAGTACCGGACCTGTGGACAGGGGGACATGCAGAAAACTATGGGCCACTCTGTCATCGGCATTAGCATCTTCATCGGTATCATGTTACAGAACAGCACTGGTAACACGAAAAAATGATCGATTCACATGCCTCATCATTTAGTCATGAGGCGCCACTCACAAAACAAACACAGCGTTTCTCAATTCTTGTTATAAAGGCAGATTCATAATAGCCAAATATACTACCTTATCAAACTTTGATAAGGAGTAAATAAACATTGATGGATTTCTGGAACCTAAATGCTATCCAACTGACAGAGTGAAATTGAGTGAGTGATATTTCACAAAATAGTAATGCGAGTTCCAAATATGCAGCCTAATTTACAAAACACCTGGCACCAGAATGGGTTCAGGCACAAAGACACCCGCGAGCCCATGTACCCACAAGCCATGTCCTGCCCCCATACGATGCTACTAGCGGCATGACCCATCCCTTGCTTCCTCAGAGCGAGGGTCGTGCGCTTCAGGTGTTCCAGGGTTCAAGCAGAGCCGGTCTGGCAGTCTCGGGAGCAGGCGAACACTCACCTCGTTGTCGTGCGGGGGCAACTGATGAAGCAGCTGCTTAATCCGGTGCTTTTCTCCAGGGCTGTTCACATACGGCACTTTGTCCTCCGGGAGAGAGCTATAGTACTGGTGAACCTGAGGAAGAGGGGAGGGGGGGGGGATAGGGAACAGAGCTGGTTTTAGCAACAAAAAACCACGGACTGCAGCTACGGGTCTCCACTTTCTGGCCATTAGGCCAACACTTAGGCCAGACAAATAAACCCAGGAGCAGAGCTTTTCACAGGCGCCCGTGTGTGTGGACAGAATGCAATGAGTGTGATCATTGTTCTGCCCCTCTCCCCCCTCCACACAGATACCACCATTACACCACTTTGATTTATGGATTGCCAATGTGGAGTTAATTGAATCTGGTCTCGGTCTCACTCTGTGCATGCTGACAAAGAGAATGCTTTGTATGCCACAATCCTGCTCGTGCAAGGAATTTTTACAATACGCTTCAAATTAAATGGAAAAACAATGCACTGGGTGTCTAAGATATGGCCTTTAATTGCCTATCGTGCAGTACAGTGTGATCACCCAGTTTTTGGCATCACTGGACATAGAGCGCAGTTGTGTGATCTCTTGTCGCACCAATGATCTCATAGCCATTATTTGATTAATTATCAAAAATATGCCATGTAATTAGGACAAAGCCCATGCAATCCCTCCGATTTCTGACCACATTAGTCACGGCTGAAGTGCTGTGCCAGCACTTGACCTGTGTGGACCAGACCAGTTGGGATTTTTTAGCTGCTTCTCACAACATGCAGAATAAAAGACAACAGAAAAAATCAATAATTAACTGACATCTGTATGTTTCTTGTCAGACACATAACAATGGCAGTATCTATGCTGACAATAACAACATAGAGAAAAATGGCAAGAACATCAAACAGAACCTCCTCATAGGCCATCATCTAGTATGGCATAAATGAATATAAAGAACTGTCTGTGGATATTTTCACAAGTAGCCTCAAGACGCTAACACAGAAAAGGATATATGACATACTGCACCAGCAAAAAAAAATCAAGCTTCACTTTTATATTTTTACATGAAGAATTAAATCCAACCGAAACAATGAAGTGACAGACAGGCTGTACTGATGCTATCCTAAAGTAACACACAAAAAAGCCCAAGATAATACCAGCCAGCCTCCAGTATTCACATCATCTGCCTTAGTCCTGTATCCACATCACAGCTCTAACAGCCAGACATGCAGAAGAAAAACATTCCAGAAGATTAAAGACTAGCCTCTGAGTCTCATGGATGAAGTTTATATTACCCACACAGAGAGCATATCTGCTTAAAAATAATAAAAAACATTTTCTCATATAAAAAATATATACATGCTGTCCCTGATTCAGTAATATAAAGACAGAAGAAAAAGAAAAAAAACTTTCATATCCATTGAATAGTGACCTTATAAAAGCCTCTACCCCTTTTGAATTCTGCCCCCAGAATATACCCCATGAGAGTGGAATTCTGCCCGCACAATGTCCGAGCTTATATGTGGCCATTGTCACTACCTGAGCTGGTTAAGGGTCCACAGCTGTGACATGGCAGAGTCCACTATCAGCCCATGAACATTTAACAAAACCACTTGTAGTGAGCACAACCCCTTTTACACTGGAAAGACCCAAGTACAGGTCCCACATCCCCCTCCCACTATCCCAACTGGATATACAATCACAACAGATAGGACCCAGTCTCCATTAGGAGAGCTATCAAATCTGCAGAAAGAAATAGACATTTAGAAGGCAAAAAATTAGATGCTTACATTTACATTTAGTAGACACTCTTACACAGAGCGACCTACGCCGCTTTTATTTTTACATACCACCCATTTATATAGCTTAAAATGTTTACTGAATCAATTTAGGTGAGGTACCAAGCTCAAAAATACAACAGCAGCACCCTACCTGAGAATCAAACCTGCAACTGCTAATTTACAGGCCCAGTTCCCTAACCATTATACTGCATTGCGGCCCTTCCTTAAATAAACATAGCTACTGTAACTAAGGCAGCCACTTTTTGCGTGAGTGTGCTGGTGAAGCAAACAGAAATCAGAAAGGCCAAGCTTTCCACCCCATAAAGCTTGAACACAACCAGATGAGGGGCTCTGGTGGGGAGAAAGTCATTCCTAGATGGGATGATGATGATGGGAGTTTGGCCAGTGCTCAGTAAAGCCTTTTCCGCTGTCTGTTCCATCCAGGGAGGACATCAGTCTAAGTTTGTCTAAACCAGGAAGAGCCTGCACAGGCTTTGCTGCCAATATATCAGCCCTGTCTACAGTGGCCTGGGCGGGACAGGAAGAAATAAAGAAAAGGAGAGAGGGAGAAAGAGAAGGAAGAAATAATAAAACTGAAATATATGCAGACCAAATGTGACAGAGAGAAATAGAAAGAATTAAGAAATAGAAAGAAACAAGAAAAATAGACAGCATGGGGAGAGAGGGAGAGACAGAGAAAGACAGAGAGAGAGACGAGTCACAAACACAAACTGTATGTAACACACTGCTTTTAGGAGACATGGGGAAATGTGTTAGTCATTCTTGTTTTTAGGCACTGTAACAGGGGAACACATGTACCTTCAATAGTGTGAGGTAACAGGATGAGGTTAAACTAATGGTTAAGTCTGAATTATGGAAAATAATGCTTTAGGATTTAATGACTAGTGAGACAGGCAATCATTATCTTTGCCTGCACTGTGTGGCCCTGTGGTAATTAAGGACGATAGATCCAAGTGAAGGCTTGGCCTCCCCACTGAAAAGACGGTTAATGGAGGGTTAGGTGTGTGCATGCAGTGAACTCTCCACATCCCAGCAACTTCCAGCTGTTTATCAAGGCTCATAAGGAAGGGTGTGTGTAAAGTCTGACACTGAAGCTGCTGACATAGAGGTCATAGTTTTAGGAGGCTATATCTGAGATCAAAGCTCTTAACTTAGTTTTAAAGAAAGGATCTCTCCCTCTACAGAGTATATCTCCTAGGAGGGTTTGGGTTGTGGAAAAGATGTTCAGTTTCACATGTTCATGCTGCATTCCATCTGACCTGGGAGTCATATACTTCTATGGGCACATTTCTAATCCTTTCTCCAAAACTCAGAATGCTCCTGGTTTAACAGTGTGTTTTTGAATGTAAAAAGTACCTAATTAAGCACAATAATCCATCCACAAGAAACACCTAAAACTTTTTCATCCTTTATATTGACTCACATCATGTCTCTCTGAGGCAACAGTGCAAGTAAGCTACATTTATTCCACTGACATGTCACACAGCCAGTATTCCAATCTGCACAGTTGTTATCGCAGAGGGCTTTGAGCCCAGTCCCCGGACTGGAGTAATTGACTTTAGATCACATGTGACCTCTGGGAAGAGGCCACATTCAGCACGCCCTACAGAAGCTGCCCCATAAGATAATGATTTATTGACCAACTCATTCGCTTGGTAATAAAGCCCCCTCTCAGTTAATGAAGAAAATGAAAATAACATCTATAAATAATTTCATTGTCCAATAAAGCACGGGCTACACCGTTTCAGTCGAGGGGCTAGTAAAGCTGGTTGGGGCCACTCTGAATGGCCACGAACCGGGATTGACCCCATTTCAGGAGTGGCTGAGGACCCAGAGCAGAGTTACTTTTATATGAGGAAAATTAACACACCAACTGTAACAATGTTGCCACCTCACTACCTGTAACAAACTGCCAAGAGGACAACAGAAGTGGGAAACATGCACCATAAAATTTATTTTAAAAAGCATTTCAAAAAAGATATTTCTCGCTTGGAGACGGTGCAGCAACACAGAATGTCTGGGCGCTGAAAGCAGAGACACCCAAAGGCAGAGGTGAGGTACCTGTTCTGGTTTGAGCCCAGGCGGGACCCATGCGTACTCCTCCAGAGCGCACCCCGAGTCGTCGTCGGAGGTGGAGTTCCTCTGGAAGTCGTACATCAGCTTAGTGACCGTCTTCTCCATCTCCAGAGGCATCACGGCCACCACATGCTCCTCGCGTGGACACTTACAGTGCAGACAGATCTTCCTGTGAGGGGAATACGGAGATAAGGTTTACATATTTTATAACCTTCAACACTTTCATTGTTTGGTTTTTGAAAGAGGGGAACATGATATCATTCTTTTCATATATTTTACTTTTTACTTAATTAAGAATGAGGGGTTTTATATTTCATTTTTCTAAAATGCCCAGGCAACACTAAAGTTGTTTGAATCCTTTAAATTATACATGAGAAAAAAGCGAGGAAATAAGAAAGAAGGAAAAAGTTGGGTTCATTTAGGATCTGACAAAACTCAGAGGCAGAGGCCAATAAAAACATTTTTTGGCTGGGGACCAAAACATCCCTTATAATTTTTTTCTTTTCTTCTTTTTGAACTCTGTCTCTGTGTGTTTACAGACTGTAAGCCCTGTATGTTACGTCAGTTTTTACAGGAGGTATCAGGGGTCATGCAGGACTTTTCAGACTCAGGTATTCATCACCAGGGGGCTGCGTGTCCATGGCCCACTTTAGACTTCAAGGCAATGAAAGTGTTGACATAATGACAAATAAAGTCAGGGATGGTTTATCAAAATTGCATTGGGGAATTGAATATTGTGAACCCACAACAGAATATGACTACTGCCTTGAAATACAAAGAATGTTGAACTGGGTGGTCTTCAACTACAAAGAGAGAAAGGGGGATTTTTACGTCAGCTTTCACGTCAGCTCCATACAGCTTTGCGTAAAATAAAAATTTGTTTTTCAAATTACAATGAAGCTCATCAAAGAGTAAAAAAAAAAACCATCCAGTGCCTCTGTTTAAATGATGCTGCTGTCTGTCTGTGTTGTGCCCGGTGTCTACTTTTCCCCTCCTCTGTGAAAGCCTAACTCAGTTAAGGCGTGGAGCATTGCCAGAATCCCCCTGCTTCCTGCTATTCGTCAGATCAAAAAAAAAAACACACACACACGCAACTAAACAGGCGAGCTGCATCTGGTTTGTATCCAGGCAGCCGAGAGGTCTCGCAAACCCTGTGGCCTCCTCTTTCAGAACCAACACCGAGCCCTCGACCGGGAAACAGGGAGGGGGCTGATCCAAGCTCTTCCAACCTCATCTGCCCCCTGCTGCAAAAACAAACTGCCAACTTAGGACAAACCTCATTACTGTTTCAGGCCCTCAAAACAGGCTGGGGACTCTGAATGCCCTTTCTGTTAAAGGGATCCAACTTCGCATAAATGTTTAGGCTTTTGTCCCCTCAACATCACAGCAAGGTCACAACACTCCATGTTTAAATGTGTTTATCATTTAAATTTTGCTCGGAAGGCAGGCAAATGAATTTAAATGATTTAAAGTTCATTAGTTGCAAAATCCAATTTTGCGTTGTGCCTATGGCAGCTTCCCCCTGCCAGTTGCATGTGATTACCAGAGAACCACGGACAATTAAAACTGAGCCTTTTTTGTGCTCTGTGCAATGTCGAATCATACAAAATTATGTTTGCAGCAATTTCACATCCCACTAGAATCCCAGTGGTACTAACAATTTTCAGATTGTAACAAGAGAAAGAGCCTGCTTCAAAGTCATGATCTTCTCCCAGCCCCCACAGAGGAAAACAGTAGCACATGGCCTGAATGTAGATATACAAAATGGTTGTATAATGCACTTTGGGAAATATGATCAGTGCCAACCTTATGCAATGCCATCCTATTGCTGGAGCTGCTGATTTAGCCTACCAAAAATGTACCATGTAAATCTGATACTGTGGCTGCATCATACTGAGGTCTGGATAGAATCCTTGAAAAATGGTGAGGTCAGATGTTGTTTGGGTGCTTGTGGTGGGTCAGCTGTGGGCGGGTGGGTGTGCTGGACAGCAGGGCAGGGGAAAGCGCCTCCAGCCCTCCTGCGTTCTTGTTCTCGGTCATCGCAGCACCCTTGAACAAGGGCGAATCACTTGCATTGCTCGGATGGCAACAGGAAAACGTGAATATTAAATAAACGCGTATGAATAGCAAATTCAGGGATAACTCATCCATGAATGCAGATCAGTGTAGTCAGTAACTTAACCAGCCAGGCCCTGCAGACAAAGTCATCAGCCTGACAGCTCCTCAGGATTGCAGGGTCAAAAATGCAAGCCCCATCTCTGTGGTAATAACCTCACAGCCTCAGGCAAGAGAGCCTTCTCATTAGAGCGCACCGGCTCCGCGCTATTCCTAATGTATGCATGATTAACAAGACATGACATACCCTCTCCATTACAAGCGAGCCCACCGCTTTACGGCAGCAGCGATGATTCAGTGGGTCAGATGGTACACACAGCCAAAAAGCAGGTTCTATCCTCCTTTACGCTCGTCTGATACATTCTGCCTCCGACGAAAAATACGCTTGGCGACAGCGTTTAAAAATAGCCTGTTTTTTATTTATTTATTTTTGTAATGTAGGCCTGTAGACTACCTCTCACACCGTGATCAAGGTTTGTAACGCAGAGGCTGAAGCAGCCTATGTTATTTGCCTGCTGAAATGAAAGCAGGAAGGCTGTGCTGGGCAGTTGTTTTTTTCTTTTTTCTTTACTTGGTCCAGATGTAAGACAAGGTCACAGAGAAGTCAAATGGTCATTTTCTTCAGAAAGGCCTGATCCCATATGACAGGGAAACACAGATCCGGAAACAGTGCCAACAGCCACTCACAGACTTAAGGTGCACCCAACAAAGCAGGGATTTAAAGAAACCATTTTAGGATTGTAATCTACATGATTTCAATTAAGAGGGATTCAGCGCTCCGGTAATATGAATCAACCCATTACAAATACCTAGTTAAAAAGAAAATGAAGGCGAGTTGATGACTTGTAACTATAATCTCTCAATATGACTCAACCCTCCTGAGAGAGATGAAAGAAACACTCCAGTGCGCCTGAGGAGAAGGCTCTCATAACTGAAAGGTGTCTGGACCAGCAGTAATCCCCAGGATCCGTGCTGTAAAAACACAGCCATTTACCATGGAGTGTTAATCATCAACTGCCACTTTCAAATTACCCGGACAATGGGAGATTTCAAGTTTGGCTCTGCAGAATGCCACAGACCATTTGTGAGGCACTCTCATTTTTATGTTTTCTCTTCTTCTCTGAAAAGAAAAACTCTCCCTCCTGCTCAAGCAGCCCTTCTCCCCCACTGGCAAAGATCTCACCCGGGGCCTAAATGCCATCCCTGGCCAAGCAGCATATGGCATCAACAACCCAAAAAATGCAGGCAAGTTACCCTAGTGGGTTTGAAGTGGTTTCCATAAACCAGAACAGCTTCAAAAAGTCACTGTAGCTTTTCCATGGCATCATTCTGGATGGATTAAACAACATATTTAAATGGCAGTTATAAGATGGAGAGTTCCTAACAGCTGGGTGCAAGCAGCAGCCAACTTTTTTTTGGCTCATTTCTGGGGGGTGGGGGGGAACAGAGCCGGTAAGATACCTCTCTCTCTACAGTCTTTCACTCATTATGTGGGAGCTGAAGAAAGGCCTCCATTCAGCATTTCAGTGAGCACTTACGGAGAGTGCTTAAGATTTAGTGGAAGGTGTCAAAGGAGGTAAAATAAATTCACAATAAAAAAAAAAAAATCTTTTTCTTGGAAAGGTCTGGACAAGATACATTAAACTTCAATGCCTGCTTGCACTGACTGTACTATCAGGATAGATAGAAATCATTTGAACAAAGGATGTATATTGCCACCAATTATGGCACAGCGATGCAATATGTTTCATGGCGTGGAGATTAAGGGCGGCATCCAACTGCCGTAATAAATCATTCATATTCTTTGCTCTCCAGCGCACAGACACCTGTGCATATGGTGGAGATTTTAAGACGCATCACAAAACATACCTCCGACGAACATACTGCGTCTGCATTCAGTGAGTACCGTGTCTGACGAGTAATTTAAAACCCAAAAGAAAATAAAATGCTCCGAGTCGTGCTTTTACGTCTCCCATCCTTGTATGAATTACACAGGTTGTGTGTGGGCGTTAAAGAACCAAGATCACATTTATGTAACATCTGACAACAGAAGACAACCTCAGCTGAAGTCCTTTGAGCAGGCTAAGTTCGTTTAATTTATTCGTAAGTGTTTACATGCATCACAACATGCAGCAGAAGCTGAGATGCCTGACAATCAGATGTAGGCACTCGGGTGGCTTGTGAAATTATAATCTTTGTTGTGTGAAGCAGTAGCACAGCACAAACTGACCCATTTAGCCTCCTGACATAATTACTGGAACCGAATGATGACTTCATAGCTCTCTCTCTCCTATAATATATGGGCTCCATCAGTGAGCTAGCAAGCACAGCATACACAAAATACCATCGGAAACAATACAATATTGTCACACATTAAACACGATAAACTATGCATGGTAAGAATTGAAATCCCATGGCCGATAACAAGTACAAGCGATTGATTATACCCCCTCTCCTATAAAAACCCGCAGCAATAAACGCAGGCCGGGCAGCTCCAGCAAGACGAAAGGTGACGTCTATTTCAGATAGCACAGAAAGAGAGATCTCAATCGCTGAGTGAGGCTCCAGCTGCTGAAGTCACATTATTTGTCAGTTAGTTTGTTCACATGCTAATCCAGAGCGACCCACTCCGACTCAATCAATTCTGGGGATGACCAGACCATCGTGGCAACATAACAAAGACTAATCTCACTGAAAGAGCCAGGTCAGATAGCGGTACAAAAATGCCTCCATTACATTCAAAAGCGAAATGAATGACAGGAAACTATAGCCTTAGAGTTACATTTTGACTGCCTGTCACACACACTGAGCGTTGCTCTCTGTAGCTAAAATCGGGTTAAACCACAGCTTTAGCCCATCTGTTATTAAACAGGCCAAGTTTGTTTTCTTACAGTTTCAAGTTTGGAAAACTGTTACAGTTTTGCGCTTGCAAAGCAAAACAAATCCAGAATACGATTGTAACAGGATACCCATTTGACTTCTCATGCTGCTATACAGGGTATCCAGCTAGTTAACGTAACACTGGAACACTGCGTGCTCAGATCTCGATTTCTTTAGGCGCAATGTTAGGCTACATGAAGACACGCAACAAAATACAGCATTGACACATTTAGCGCAAACTTAAATTAACATGTTGCGACCTTATTATATTTCCTAAGCCAAGGAACAATTCACTTACCAATCAAAGAAGTCTCCGGTCAAGTATGGGAAAATCACAAGGAATTCGTAATCAGGATAAACAAAGCTGGACAAATAAACAACTAAGTAAACAAATTAATACGTGGCTGCTGCCGTCCTGCTCACCTTTCACAAGCTACGATAAAAGGAGTATTTGTCCCCGCTCTCTGCAATGTATTTTTTTAAAATGCGATCCTCATTACCAGCCTTTTCACACCGCTTCAGCGCCACTGCTGTGCCACGAATCATCCCACTCGCACTCCAGTCTCTGTGACACCGTAAAGCTGTTCCTCTGCCTTCTGAGCCGCGAGCCTTTGTGAAACCTCTTTGCAAGACAAACACCAAGCTCCCAGATTCTTGGAAATAACTCAAAGCCGAACAGCGACCCCAACTTTTCTCTCGACGTCAAATGACGATATTGCACTGAGTGTTCAGATATAAATGTTCCCTTTTATCAATTTAGGCTTTGTTCCATTTTCCTACTATCACAGAACAAGGTTTACCATCTTATTCGCTCACAAGTAGTCCAGATGAATAGCCGATTTAAAGGAGGTTTAAAGGAGGATTTATCAAATGAACCATGTAGGAAGAGAAGCCGGCGTATATTTAACTTCGTCTCCAAGGTCCCAGTAGCTCAAGGCAATTGAAAAGAAGTACGAAGCTTTCTCCTCGGAGAAATGAGTAGGGTATTGAGTTGCGGCGATCGCCCTTCCAGTCAGCAGACTCCGCACAACCCCCTGAATGCTAATGAGCGTCAGTGATGTCAGCAAGTCACCGTCCTAACATCGGTATAATTAGCAGCTTCAATGACTGCTGTTTTGGATTAATTTGCATGTAAATCGGACAATTCCATGAATCAACTGCCTAGAGTGCTGGTCGCACTTCAATGCGAGCAGTCATGAACCGCTCGGCTACAAGGGTCGCTCCGCAAACAAATCATTTCTGCTGTAGCCCTTTTAACACACGAAACCATCACGAACGATAGTAGGGGCAGAGCAAGCGAAGTTCAGAGCTCTCACGGCGGAGGGGGCTTTAAATGTGGCTAAATCGCGTTTATTTAGCCTAGACCATTGTCGATTTATGATGTAGCCAAGAAGTACAGCCCGAACATAATATAGGGTGACTTTTTCAATAGGCTAGACCTATATAGGCCCACTAATACAAAATAGGTTTTAGTGTTTTATTAGCTCAAGAATTACCACCACCAAGCACCAACACAGCATTTAATCCTTCTTGGAATTGAAGTTTCCATACTGTATTCGATTTACTGTGCTGCCAGGAAGTCCTGCATTTTGTCAGAGCAAATGGTAGCCTAGTATACGCATGGAATGTCTAGTTGACCTGGCCAGCACTAGTAAATTCATTTTAAGAATGCAGTAGTCTAATTCTGTTATTCGTTGTATTTATTCATTCAGCTGGTTATTCAGTTCAAAACCTGCCAATAACAGCAACATCTCTAAATATTCACAGTAGTTCTGCCTGTCTGCGTTTTATTCGATTGTAAACGATAAGGAAATGATAAGTACTGGAATGATAACAACTGGAAATATAAGAATGTATCAACACGGGACACTACCGTTTCACAAATAAATACAATTTAAAAAAAAATCAAATGTATAATAATTATACATTAATTTAGGTTCTAAAAAAGTCCAACTGAACATTATAGTGCATTCTAAAATGCATAGACTGTGGAAATAAAACGAACAATTTTGCCCTTTTAAAAGATGACCTCGTGTAAACTGAACATGTGCTGGCAGAATCAGTAACTGTTTCTGTTGAAAAGGAAATCTAAAAAACAGCTCCAGTTTTAACACAATAGTGAGATCATTCTACACTAGGCCTAATCTTTAGTAAATTATTCTTGACAATGCTCACCTCCCCCTTACGCCTCCACCATTTGGCCTGGCCCACGCCTACCCACCCAAATTATTATGATTTGATTAACCTTGTAGATTCTGATATAAACCTACCTGTATTAGAATGGCAAAATGTATACATTGACTGCTCCCCAGCAACAGCCAACAGATTGTTTCCATCTTTGCTATTTTTGTACATTGTAATCTTGCAAACACTTGCATGGCGTTAAGCTTCTAATGCCCTCTGAGCTTCTTTCCAGAATTAGTGTCAAGTGTTTAACTGCTGTTAATTTCCTTATTTGTTTGCATTGATGATAATGGCGAAATAACTATAGATAAAATCCTGAGATATCAAAATTGTCTTTTAATATGCTGCCAAACGATTTAAGGTCGATTTCAAATGAAAAAAATAGAAATACAAAAAAATAAAAACGGAGGTTTTTTTAGGACGGAGTGTGGCGCAGTGGGTAAGGAACTGCGCTTGTAACCGAAAGGTCGCAGGTTCGAATCCCGGGTAAGGACACTGCCGTTGTACCCTTGAGCAAGGTACTTAACCTGCATTGCTTCAGTATATATCCAGCTGTATAAATGGATACAATGTAAAGTGCTAAGTAAAAAGTTGTGTAAGTCGCTCTGGATAAGAGCGTCTGCTAAATGCCTATAATGTAATGTAATGTAATGTAAAAATCATGAAGGAAAAATTAAATTACATTTGGAATTTAATCACATAGTTTATAATTGCAAAGAATAAAAAAGTGTAAAATAGCCCAAATCCTGTTGATGTGAGGTATTCCTTTTTTTTTGTTTATGGTTTCCTTTAAAGTAATTCTGTGTGGTGATAGCCAGCCACTTGCAGTAAGGGCAAAGTAAAACATCTTTGCAATTGTGATACTATCACTAATCTCAGCATACAGAAAAAAAAGCTTGCAAGCTCAAGGTACAGAATGACCCTTTGGATTTAGAACAATTCTGTACCCCTCTATGTTAGTTTATCCTTCTGGTGCGACAGTGAAGTCCTGGGCTCAACTGATGGGTTGAGTTTTATCCTGTGTATTCCTGGCTTTGATTCCAAACGCACAGTAGCACATGGGGAGTGGAGTTTTCTGACCAGAGTTTCTGCTTTACATGCTGAAACAATCCGAATAACTTTATGAATACAAGGGTATCAATTACCATTGCTTCTGTACTTAGCCCTTCCGCTAGCTTTTTACAAGGGACCTGTGAGTGACAGCTCCCCAGTTCTCACAGCCACAGAGTAATTCCACAACCACTGAGTAGGCTGGACTTGGTTTTATATGGCATCCTGTTCACTCAGTATAGCATATAAAAACAGAACTGGACAGAGGCTACTGGAACATGGCTTGGAGAGAACTAAATATGCAGTGAATGTTTTGGGGAGATTGATTGTTAGCTTATCTAAAGAGGCATGGTCTTCTGCACGCACACATGTGTTACACGATCCACATTCCATAGAAAACAACTATGCACAGCTTGTGATGTGTGATTCAGTTATTTTGAGACAAACTGACACAACTCAGCGCATGAATTGTGAAATAGCTTTTTTTGGCATTTCTGACAAGATGCTATCTTACAATAATATTATTCAGTGTTTATCTAGGAACAGACAGAAATAAAAAATAAACATGGGGAAAATAAGCCTTCACTCAGAAAAAGGGAAAGTGTGGCACCCTCCCTGTGGAAAGACTATGGGGCTTGATTTAAACATGAAGCAGATTAAACTTTAATGGAAATCTATACATTTTACTGATTGGACCTATGTACCCAGAATTACCCAAAATAGCATTTTCCATTTAAATTTTTTCAGGAGAATGCCATCTTTTCATGTGGAAAATGCAGATGTCTATCTCTTAAAGTCAACAGAGGGCAGTTATATCTCCATCCAGCTGCTGGTAAATGGTCTGAGCCCATGGAGAGATAACTGTATGCTGACTGGGAAGCCCTGACTGATGTCAGGGCTTCCCAGTCAGCATACAGTTATCTCTCCATAACACATAAATAGTATTGGCACCAACTTCCTGTTGCCCGAGGCAAATGCAATCTCTGCCACGGTATTTCCATCCCTTTCCTGTGGATTTTCATCAATGCTATCCCATGTTCACACACACTCAGTTGGAGAAATGAACCATGCTTAGCTCAAGCAGACAGCTATTATAAGAAAACAAGAGCAGGTCAAAACCTAGTATACGGCTGGACCTCTCTGGCCGACCAATGGTGTAACTTCATCACTCACTCAGTCGCTCAGTCAGTCACAGACATTCGCGTTTGTAGGGCTGGCCCCGCTGTTGCGGTCCAGCCAAAAAAAAAAACAGATAAAAAGGGGCCACTGTGCATTTCATGCGTTACATTAACAGGCTTAATTCTTCACGGATGAAAGCTGAAATTATATTTTAAGGAGGGAAAAATAAAGCTTGTCGGTATTTAATTTGCTTCTGCGTTCTTCCATTTCGCTCTTTTCTCTTCGCTCTTCTCTCTCTCGTTCTATCCCTCTTGTGCTGGAGCTGTGTAATTCATTAGGCCACGCTGCGCCTGTTTGGTGCACCATGGGGCCCAGGGCTCCGAGATGACCTTGTGAAGAGTCTCTTCAGGGGCAGGCTATTTCTGCCCCTCCTGGCCCACTTAGACAAGAGTTTCTTTCTCAGAAAGTGTTGCTAGGACACGTCCATCAGAACATTCATTTACAGGGAGACTCTGTCTCCAGGGCTGACGAGTGCGCTCCTCAGAGAACATAATTTTCCTTATGCTTCAGATCCATATGTGGATTCTGATACCAAACACAGCTGCGATATGCCTGTTAACAGTGCAGGAAATGCTGCTTAAGGAGGTTCTAAAAAGATATCAAACTAAACTTGCACTGGAGGCTAACACAGAAATGCAATTAAAAATGACATCTACAGTATATTATTTGAAAAGCCTTATGAAATGCAGCATAGATTTAGATGCACTGTTTAGCATTCTAACCCATGCTTTGGAAGCCAACTGCTGAGTCATCCTTTATCTGATGAAGGAGCCAGGGTCACCATCATCTCTGCTGCCCTCATTACAGTTCATTGGCATGAACAGAGAAATAAAAACAACTAAATATTAAAAGCTGCTTTTTAGAATAGATAGCTTTCTGATAAAGTAAAGATAGCAAGAATGATCTTACAAAAATTACACAGTGAGCATAATGTGATTTAATGTGTGGTGGTGATTGTAGTGTTCAGAAATTAAGCTTAGAATATATTTGAACTATACAGTGAAGCATTTACATTTTATAAACTAAAGATTTGTAAGCTTGTAGGGAAAGATGGCTCAGTTGTGCATTAAAATATCTGCATGTAAGCATGAATATCATAATTTTATCAAATTCTATGAAATTACATACACGCATGCATGCACGCACGCGCACACACACACACACACACACACACACACAGACAGAGGTCTATGAAACAATCTAAGATGACTTATTTAGTGAACCAAGGCTGATGTAAAACTCCAAGAGAGGGCATCCAGTGGCAATCTTCCAGCTGAGCTCCCATATTACCCCACTGAAAAAAAAATCCATCATAGAACAGCAGGAGGTGTCAATATTTCCTATTTCCACACATTCCAAGAGCTGATTATTTTCATTCAGCAAGGCACTGAACTCTCTCTCTCTCTCTAGGGTGCAGGTGGAAAAATTCTATTAAGTTTGCTCTGATCAACATTGTTTTTTGTGAAAAAGCAGAAAAACACAACCAAATTAAATCAGCTGTCTCTGATTACACCATTGTGCCTTTCAGCTGAATGGCAATTCTGTATCTGTAACAAGCAATCCAAACATTTTCAATCATATAAACCCAAGCTAAACTAGGGCCCATTTAAATATTTAGTTTTTTGAGATGGCTCAAATATGAGGGTGTTCTTTGAAACATGGCACAATATGAATGGTCTCTGTAAATCTGTACAGTTGCCCTTCATAGATCATTGTCCGCACGTTCAGTGCATCAGCATATTCAATGGAATAACCACAGGGGTGGTTTTGGCTTTTTGGTTAAAAATGCTTCTCAAAAATGTACTTTTCTTTTCACAGCATGATACTGATACTACTACTACTACTACTACTACTACTACTAATAATAATAATAATTAATCACAGTTATCCACACTTGGCAAATTTAATTGGTTGTTTTTTTTATGTCACACTCTCTTTGTGTTCACTACTTTGCAGCAAAATGTCAATTAGTTTTCCCCAGACCATGGGAGAAAACAAGCTTTTAATGTAACAGATAAATTCAGATAAATTCCATAGTTCCAGCATTGATCAACATTAAACTGCTCCTTCATGACATAGAACAGAAATGAAATGAACGCAACCTTGTTTAAAAAGCAAGGGCAGTGAATTCATTTTATGCCCATCCGATAAGCGTATATGCCTCTCCAGTCTTGGCTCTCCAATCAGTTTAATGTGCTTCAGCCTTAAATTTGAATAATTACTTCTAATCATTAAGCAGAGTTACTGCTTAATTCACTTAAAAGATCATTAAGACTATATAAAAAGTAGTGTGCCCTTTGACATAATTTTAGAATTCTAAAAAAAAGAATGCTTCTACCATGCAGGTCATGCTAGAAGGAGCACAAATTTACTAAAGCATCAAAAAAAAAAAATGCAATGATACTAACAGCTCAGGTCTTTTATTTCCTCTTCTCCTCCGTCCCTTCAGGCAGCATGCATAGGCAAGCCAGCTGAAACCTCTGTGTTTTTCTGTGTTCTGCAGTCTGGTAAAAGCATTACCGCCCAGGAGGGCGTGGACTCCAGCTCTGGATGCGCAGCAAACCCTTCCTACACCAGAGACCGTCACCGTCTGTCTAGGGGAAAAAATCACCTCAGCCTAAAATACAGAAATGGACATGGTCTCATTCATCTTCAGGGAAAAGTATTATCTTTGGCTCCAGTTTTAAATACTTATATGATTTATAACTGCAAACGCCAACTCTGAAAATCATACAGGGGAGATATTACCTTTTAGAAAGAATGAGTTTATTTGGCAAATTTATATCCTGAAGTCCAGAAAAGAGGCACAGGCATCCAGGCAGTGGTTCAATATTTCCCAAGATATTTCAAAGTATGATACAGCTTCAAGACAATTGGGAGAATAGGAAGGGGGGACTCACACTATGAGCCCAGTTCAATAACATAATTTTATTGAACTACTGAACAAAAGCAAATTTTCAGTTTCTGACCAAACAAAATATCAATTTACAGCTCATGTTAAAGGACAAAGGCCTAACACGCATAATCTATGTAGCAGTGAAACTATTTTACTGTAAGGATGAGAGCAGATCAGGATGGTTTATCATTTTAAAATCCTATTCATTTGATCATAAATATAAGAATTGCAATAATATAAGAAATAAATGAAAAGAGCATGATCCTGGTTATCTTCTTTAGCAGGTTCACAATTCGAAGAGAGAAAATGGTGAGAACAAAGAAAAGCAAAAAGGGGATTAAGAGTGAAACTAATTCCAAATGAACTGAACAAAGGTGAGTGAGTTCAGATAAATTGCCAATGTAAATATAAGGACAAATTCTGATACAAATTGGGTCATAGTCCACTACGAATAAAAGACAAATTTTTGCCTCAGTCAATAATAAAGGGATTTTTATCCATCCGATTGCTCCATATCCAAGAGAAAAACATACATTGATCATTACCCAAACAGAAAATCAAAGACCTGTCATTACAGTAGCTGATTCTCAATTTATGAAGGGTTCTGGTGTTTACAGCCAGGTATGCAATGGGAAATTAATATGTCCAGAATCTCAGCCAAAGGTCTCGCTTAAGTCTAAACCACAAAATGCAAATCACGACAAGACCAGCAACAATCCTGGACATGAAAACAGGCCGGGTCAGCTCTTCAATCAATCAATCAATCAATCAATCAAGCTTTTCTCCAGTATCATTTACTTTTTCCTCACTTTCCTTTTTTTGGGTGGGGGGCATTATTCTGCTTTCCTGTTTTTCATTTCAGTTCAATATATGCGCTGCATTTCGGTTTGTTTGTTGTCGGCCATTAGGAAACAATTCAAAAGGATAACATCCTGCAAGCATTTAAGGAGCCGGGTAGAAGGCCTGTTTATAAAATATGTGCCTCTCACTCCTATATGTTTATTTTAAGGGGGAAAAGGGGCGGGGGTTTGTGGGGTTAAGAATACACTGATGAAATCCTGGGCCTACCCCCTTTCACACTTCTACACACTCTTAGCACGCTTTTCACTCCGAGTTTATCTCCTGTGGGTGCCCCACAAGCTTTGGGTCTTCACGCACAGACAATCCTCTGTGCAGCCACAGGCGAGGGCATGCACAGAGAAAGCAAATGAATTATGCTGCGGGGAACACAGGACTCCTTTTTGACCTCGATATGGGAAAGTTTTTTCCCCGTCTTCCACTGGCTGGAGCACTCCTGGCTACGTCACTTCTCATTACGGGATGGGTGATTACAAGTGGAAATTACTGAAAGTGTCTCTGTGATTTGGACGCAGTACCAATTCTGTCTAAAAGCATTTAGATTGGGCCTGCAAATCCTCCCTTTCGAACATAAGCTTCAAAATGAAAGTGCATTGCCTATTAGGAGACCTCTCCCGGCCTGATGTAGGGATCCATATTGAGGAGGAGGACACACAGTTAGGCCATATTCTCCTGAGACCCGGCAGGAAAAAAGTATTTACACCTCTCACATAATACAAGAGTCCTGGAAGATATCAACATGTTGCATTGAATGTCCCTTGTACTGTAGGTTTCAGCATAGTAGAATATATGATTTTTGAGATTAAGACCTACAGGAGACAAAAATTAATTGCTCTTTGGAGGTTATGCTGTTTTTTCCTTCATGCTTCAGAAGCACAATAAAAAACAACATTAATGTACGTCAGAATTCACCTATTAAAGTTTAATGAGATGCAAGGAACTAGTCTGAAGAGAAAAGTCAGAAAAAATCACCACTGGAACACAACTCTTTTGACAAAGATTTCTATTCCATTTAGATTTCTCCCCTTGGCTTGTGACTCATGATGTTAATTCATGTTAAAAATGCTTAAACCATTTGCTTGCGGGTGGAATGTTTAATCACCGCACATTATTATTCACGCTTGGTGAGAGAAGTGACTGTTGCTATGCTCTGCATCTGCCACCAGCTACTTCAAAGAGAACATTAGCAAATGCACTCACAGTGATGAGACTGTGACACAGTCCCACTCTGGGCTCACACCACTCAGTCGTGTATGTTACAGAGTGTGTGTGCGTGTGTGTGTGGGTGTGCGTGCGTGTGCGTGTGGGTGTGTGTGCGTGTGTGTGTATGTGTGTGTGTCTGTGTGCGTGTGTGGCCAATACGCCTTCACTTGGCCAATGTACTTGGTCAGAAAATCAAGCCTTTCACACGAGTGGCTATTCGCTGCCTGGAGAGCAGGATTGGCACTGAAAACTGATGATGTCCAGTAGCATTACCCTCAGATGATACTGCCCGAAGGAGGACACAGAGGTCAGCCTATCAGCCGCAGCTTTCTTCAGATGAACTATTTATCAGACGTGCTGAGGAGGCTTTCTCTCCAGCACTTTAGAGTAACGGTCCTTGGCTTTCACTAAATCACCTCCTCCCAATCAATATGAAGCCCCATGAGGCTCCAGGCCTCTACTGACCTTTGGACATACCTGGCTGAGCCTATTGATCAGATGCATTTGCATTTAGCTGTATCAAACAGTGATTCTCTCTCTTTTCTGAATACCCTCTGCTTCCCACCGCCCCCCCACCCCCCCCCCCCCCACCCCAAAAAAAAAAAAAAAAAAAAACTAACTGAATCAAACCAATGAGCACTGTCAAAGACAGACACACTACTTCATGATTTCCACTGATTGCATGGAAAGGCAAACTATTGCATTTCCAGCAGGGCATAATGCCAAGTTTTTCTGCTTGAACAGGTGGTGTCTGTATCTCACAGAAAGGCTATGTGATTTACAGAGTGCAGTTTCAGCATAAATATGTGGAAAAACTAAATAAACATGAAGAAAAAAACACTCAGAAATTGATGTGAATAAGCAGTTTTATTTTTTTTTTTTTTGCAATGACATGGCATAAATTTGAGCATCACACAAGAGCTTACCCAATATACAAACTTTTGCCATCTGGCACCCATTTGGCTAACATGCGCAAGTTATTGTGGATATTAAAAAAGAAACCGTTTTGTAGTCTTTAATCTGAACGTGTGGTGGAATGAAGAGCTTGCTTTCAGTCAATCTATGAACCTGAAGTGTAGGCGAGAGCAGCTTCTGCCAGGGCTTGACGGAGGTTAAAAGAAAGTGCGGTGACAAGCCCCTTCACACTCTCAGAATTCCTAACCACAAATTACCATTTTCGAGTGCAGGGTTGAAATTCAGCACCTCCCTGGCTAGCAGGCCAGGCAAACTTTGGAGATCATATGTTGACCAATGCAGTGGTTAAACTTGGGGAACCCCATGGCAATCTCTAGCGGTATTCACAGGGCCAGACCAGCTCTGGGTGGGTTTTAAGCAGAGCCAGCTGTTGTGACCTGAATCTGTCCTACAAAAGAGGCTGCAGAAAATTATATTTAAAACCCAAAAATAATTACAAAAATTAATGAACAGCCAAGAATATGACATCTATAATTGTATTTATTTTTGAGAAAAGCCACTTCAGATGGACAAGTGTCAGCAGATGTGAGGAATGATGGTAGAGAGAAGGCCTGTGAAAGCCATAATGGGAAAGTAGTAGAGTTCTGTCAATCACCTCTTATAATGATTAAAATCACAGAGTAATAGCATATGATATCTCCACCCACTAAGTGGCTCACAAGGCTTCAGATACCCTGCACACTGCTGCCTGTCAAATGAGTAGCAGCATGGAACAGGCCAATATATCCACGTAAAGATATATAACTACACCAGAGTGTTATTTACAATACTGCTTTAAGAATGTGGCACAAAGCAGATTCGAATGAAATCTAAATGTGCAGCAGGGAAAACTGTGGTGATTCTTTTAGGATTTAGGCCTTCCATAGTAAAGAACCTGCTGCCTGCCTATTGGATCAACATTATGGAGTTTCTGGAATGTGTAAAAATCTAATCAAATATAAAAACATCAAAGTAAGAGAAAAATCCTTCCCTATCCTTCCCTGACGCATTTCATGTTCCTCTCATTGTCTTGGCCTTCTTACTGAAGGCTGGCTAATTGTTTAGCAATGACATTAAATACAAAGGAGACATGACTCACGCTAATATCCTTACAACATTCGTCAAACGAAAGGCCTTCGGAAACAACCACGCATATAAAATGAATCTGACAGTGACAGAGCAAAATGAGTCACTTCTGTAAACTTTAACTGAGGACTGTACCGATCATTCAAGTGATTACCTTGAAAAAGCTTTGAAAGAAATTAGGTACATGGTAAAATAATGACACATTTCAATTGTTATACATTTTTCTTTTTAGCAGGGACAGTTTCCTTCACAAAATGGTCATACACTAAACTACTGATACCATCAGTAATGACCCAAGTTGTCGCCGTATCGTTGTGCAAAGGAATGTGACAAATCTGGGGCAAGAAACAAACTTTCACAAACAGTATATTGCACCTTTATCACACTCAGCTAGTCCTGAAGGTGTTAGGTGCATTACAAACATTCCAGAGCAGTAAAGGTTCTTGCATATTGCAGAAAGTGAATGGTTAAAATGCCCTGTTTCTGGAATCAGAGCCTGTAGTCTGCCATGCCACCTCCCTCTCCCATCACCAGTAACTGCTTACGATGAGTCAAAGTTTAAAACAGTGTGGTGTGGACAGATGAAATGGTGTTGGGGGGGGGGGGGTCAGTATGTAGTTCTGCACCCTCCAAACAAGCTATTAATTAATGAAATAAATATGTTTCCCATTTTCTCTGCCCTTGCGGTTTCAATGCTCAGGGCTGCTTACGAAGCAGTGCGTGCTGGGAGCCGAGCGGGAATGACATCAGCATTCAGGAAGGAAGCACGACAGCTTTTAATGATCACGATCCCCCTCTCACTGTCTACAGAGAGAGCAAAGGAGCAAAGGAACTCCAAACAAGAGAGGAAAAGAGTCTCCTGCAGGAACCCTGCAAACCAGCACACAAAAGGAGAGGGCTGTAAAGGTACCAGGCTTAGAGCCGAGAAGAGCTTCAAAGCAAATCCCCTGCTTTATATACCATTTTATTACAAGAGGCAGACAGCATGAGGTTTAGGCAGACAACCTACACGCTTATGAGTACCTTTGGTCAGTCTTTTTTTATATAAAACTGACTGCTGGAGTTTACACAGTGCAAACACCATTTTCTTGTCACCCTGGTAACAGCAGCCCTCAGTTCACACACTTCTCTTACTTCATACATTTCAACCAGAGAGTGGGGAGAGAATGACAAATTATAGCTAAACGTATACAAGTAAAATCGAATATTCATCATTTGCAGAAGGATTATGTTTTAAAATCGGGGTAGAGGAGAATTCAGTCCAAATGCTAGGATATTTAAATGGGAATGACAATGTTCTGCAGCTCAGGGAAGTTTCAGTGAAAGCTGACCAGCCCCATTTTCCTATTAAGCAGAGAAGTGTTTCTCAGTAGTTTCTCAGGGCTGTGCGGTGGAATGGTTTGAGAGTGAGACTGTGCGTCACTTGTACAGCTGTGGCTGCGTTAACCCACATTGCTAGTGTCTAAAAAAAACCCCACCGGTTTCACAACGCAGACCCACCAGGGACCTAATGTCTTCCAGTTAAACCAATAGAACTTCAAAGCCTAAAGCAATACCATCAATCTGTGAGGGTGTCATTTCAGAACCATCCAGCAAAATTCCAATTTAAATCTATCCAGTCAATCTGAACCATCTTATGAGCATCAGATGAGACAGCCAAGGGAAAGCAGTGTGGCACAGCCTTGTACTAAATATCCAGAAGAAAACGAGAGGGATCTCTATGGGATCTATCTGTTCCTGGGAGGGGCATTGCTGTTATGCCCTTGAGTGTGTACTTAACCTGAATTGCCTCCGTTCATAACAAGCTAGATAAGTGGGTGTGTAAAAAAAAATGCAAGCACATAAGGCACACAGGATAAAACATCTGCTAAACATGTAACAATGTCCTGTGATCCTCAACAGCATAGTCTGTTAGAAAAATAGTATGTTTGCTTTAAAAAACAACGCATTTAAACATTTGACATTCCAGCACATTATATTTTTGGGATGGATACCACCATTATCAGAGGAATGCATAACTAAACACTCAACATCTGGGACTGAGGATCATTTTATCTATTTTTGCCAAGAAATACATTTATAAATGTGATTATCTTATAAAAGAAGGAAGAGTGTCACTTCAGAAGACTAAGAGTATCTTTGTTCCTGACGTGTGTGGCTTTGGTGAGCACATGTCACATGGCCTACAGATATGGCCTGTCTAAAATAATGCCAGGACTGTCTTTCTGATCAGCTGCAGAGGGATATGATGGGCAGAGTTGCTGGGGGCGTGGGTGGCTTTTTGTGTGTGTTTTTTGGGTGTGCGCGAACTCCTGCGTTCTCTTCCAGCAGGGATCTCGCCTGTTTGACAGACAGCCAAGACTTCCCGCAGGTCCGAGAGGGGGGAAAGTTCATGAGCACAGCAGCAGAAAGAGACACATTATAATTAGCCACAGGCTCGCCAGTTCTCAGCCTGTCATACAGTGACCTTTCTATCGTGCTTATTGGGGTGCTCTCTCCCTCTCTGTTTCTCTCTCACTCCTTTTGCTCTCTCACTCTCCTTTCTATCTCTCTCTCTCTCACACACACACGCGCACGCACACACATGCACACACGCAGGCAAGCACACATAAAATATTTCCCTTCTGAGAAATATATCCATATCCGCTGGCAAAACCCTCCAGAAAGATGACTGGGTTTACTGTAATCTTGTTCATCTTGACAGGAGGAGAGAGGAGATGAAAAGCAGGTGGTAAAACAATCTCTATGGTGAAGGAGAGTTTTGAGACCGACACAAAGGGGCTGCACATACGTGTAATGGTGAGAAGCCTCGCCTCTGCTGGCCTCCTCTCTCACACCAGACCCTCTCAGATTTGGGAAAATAATTAAGGGAAGCCGCAGATTACAGCCTGCTGGAAACGGCATCTTAAACCATCTCCAGTCCCGGGCCAGGAAGCCTGCTAGCTAAGAGAGAGAGAGAGAGAGAGCCGCAAGAAACTGATTTCTTGGGCAGATCTGCTGGCTGGGTGCAACACACAGTCCATGCATACCATCCCCACGGCGTGCGCCAAAGCAGGTTCCTGATAACGGCTGAACTGTGCCCCTGTCATCTCTGTGCAAATAGGGGCTTCGTTCTGGAATGATACCATGCTAGATTCCGCTCACAAATTACCACCCGAGCTGTAACAAGGAATTATGGGATGAATATATTTCTGGAATGGTGAGCTTGTCAGAATAGTAGAGTCATAATGGCTATATCCAGTTACTTACTCTGACGGTAATTTCATTAGAACTGGAGTTGAGCCTGGGCAAGGCACTGGCATCCTGCTGACTAGCTGGCCCATGCAGGGAGTTACCCCTCCATACTGGAATGGCGTATTTCTGGCACAATTATGGGGATGGGTCCAGGCCGAGTGAGAAGGGTAGAGCTTACTTACATAAGTAAGGACTACCAGCTACTCAGCCAGTCCAGATAGTCTTTAGTGAAGGAACGCAAACTAATATTTCATATGTTATGGTTCCCCTGGTGGTTGAACTCTCTACTGACCAGGCCAACACTGTCCTCTCAGCCTGACACACAGAAAGGCTGATGGACACACTGACAGAAATGCTTTTTTATTTCTAGCAAATATTAAACTGCTATGAACCCAGCTTTAAATATGCACAAATCTCAAAGAAACCTTTTTGCAGTATAAGCTGTTGCACACACTGACACATACAATGTATTTGAAAACAGAAAATCCTTCCCTTTTTAACTTTACTTTAAATCTATTGTTAAAAGACTACTGTACCTACTGTAGGACAGACATTTTCTTTTTTACAGGTATGCTACCGGTGTGTAGTCCTTTCTTTCCTGAAGCAGACCCCATGAGGAAAGGAGGATAAGCAAGAAGTAGATCAGATGGAAAAAAAATCCTCTCTTAAACCCCATGGGCGTGTAGAGGCTTTGTGCCAATCAAAGAAGCAAATCCATCCAATGGCAGGCCTTGGTCTCAGAAGAGAGGCTGAGAACCAAGCGTGAGACGTATTGGAGTAGTTGGGTGAGGGGAGGTTTGGGGGGGGAGCTTCGTTCACGTGACGACCTGGTTGAGACACACCACTTCATCATCACACACTTGGTACAGGCAGCGCTCTGAAGGAGCCTGGTTTACACTGAAGTAAGGAATTCACAATGCTGCTCTATTTCTAGAGAAACTGTGCAAATACCCGATGAGACACCTTCACTCTGCAAACAACGAGGACACAGATGTATAATAAAGGTTGGATTTCACTGCCCTCTGCAAGGTTATTTTTCACTTCACCTTCTCTTCCCTGAAGTCCGTTCACTGTCATGTTCAGAAATTCTCTTACCGCCACCCCCATGTTTTTATGAATCGCCACTGTTTTGAGTGCGATGGACCAAGGTTTCCAATAGTGATGACATGAAAACCCCTTACAGGAGACGGCAATATGGAACATTTTCAGCTTCTACCTGATACCATTTTCATTATTCCAAAAACTACTGTGTTTTGGTATTTTGAAGGCATTGTCTAAACAGTGGCTTCATGAAGATTCATATCCTATGCAAGAGCTGTCTTGCCCTTCTGTGTATCACAACACATCATTCAGAGTTCTGGAAGTTTCTCTTCCATGGCATATCACCACACGGCCTCATGCAGGCCTCTGGGCTCCCATGCCAAGGTTGTGGGTTAAGACAAAGACAGCTCGAACCACAAAGAGAAGGAAATTGAAGAAAAAAAACCTTTCATTACACCCTCATTTGTCAGCTTGTGGGATGGCTTGGCAACAGTCCCCAGCAACCCCACCACCACCCAACCATCCCTGCACCCCTCCCTAGTGCTGCCATCCATAAGCAGCCGCGAAGCGCATCCATCCCCAGACAGTTAAATTAGTCTGAAAGGGCACTTCTGCAGCCCAGTGCACATCAGCTGGCAGCACCGGGACCCCGCTTGCCTCGCCTCACCTGCTCTCTCAGAGTGGAATTTGGGGAGCGTCACAGTCCTAGCGGGTGGCGCACTGACATTCACGCCCTTGTGATCCCGCTACCTCCGCCGCGCGGGCGGGCCCCACATGCCTCGGTCTGGAGCAGCTGCGTTCGGTACTCTGCACGGCTCACCGCAGGGAGGTCCCTGCTTCCAGAGGATGCTGTTTTGCATCGGAAAACAACTAACAGCCTCATTCCAGCCCGAACATTCCCTCAGCACACATTTGAGAAAGCAAGTGCCTGTGAGAGGTAACAGGCCAACATCTGCACACAGCTAGAAGTTCTGTTGTTTTTGTTTAAATGAAAGGCGTGGCTAGAAAAGATTAAAAAAAAAAAAAAAGATAATCACACCGCAAGAAATGGAATGCCTTTGTGGGCGATGCATCATTCAGAAGCAAAATAAATACATTTACTATAGGTAATTTCCCTCTTTGCCTTTTGAATGCTTATTACAGTTTTAAGGAGCTTTAACTATTCCACAGCTTTAGCTTTGTTAAATGATAAATGGGCCCCAAGGGGCTCCTAAAAATCCCTGGTTCTAAATAAATCAGCCCGTCACTGTACTGCATCACTATCTGACACACGACCTTGCTCTGGTTCACATAGTATTTACATTCATGGCATTCTGTCCCTCTACCACACAATACTGTCCGCTAACTCCATAACCAAGTCTCCTCTGCACATGTGCAATTGGTTGAGCAGCCTTGAGCAGGAAAGGTTAAGGTCAAAGCACAATACCAAACGTTCCATCAAGATTCACACAGCTTAACACGGCCCATTAACATTTAACACATGACCTTTACCCAATTTTCTCGGTTATCTCTGGTCATAGCATTGACTACTACTACTGATATATATATATATATCCCACAGAATAAACAAACATTGCCTTCTTCAGCCGTTCATAGCCTTGCCGTTAAGATCTCATTAAGCATGCGTGTTCAAACAGTATTACAGCAATGAGCAACCCGAACATTCAAAAGCAAATCAGCTTGAGAGTGTGAAACCATAAGTCTACCATGCTTCTAGTATTCTGTCCCACAGACAAAGGGACCAATTCAAACTTCAAAAGCTGCTAGTAAAGGATACCATTAAACCCAATTTGCACAGCTTCTCTTCATTTAATTTACCGTGAGACAAAGATCTGAGGACCTCATCAGTCCTCAACGAAACAGAAAGACTTCTTTTCACATTCATTTAAAACGAAGATCAGACACAGGCTCTTCAAGCCATTCTCTAACAATGTAAAGGTGGCTGAGAGATAACTAAAAAATGACCTGCATTTTCTGTGTTTAAACTGATTCTGCATTGCAGGATGACAGCATCTGTCTTCTGTGAGTATTGCAGTCTGTTATTTGGCTCACAGAAGAATTGAATTAATATCTCCTGCTGGGAAGAGAGCTGCAGCATGGCCAATTCCATTTCCATTGCTGTCAGCACAAAATCTGAAAAGGGATGGATATATGTCTCAAAACTATTTGTACCAGAAACCCCTATTAGGTCATGGAAATACTTTTCCCTGAAGGTCCATTTCAACAATAGCAACATAAATATCTTTGCTCAGGAACAATCGTAATATTTTTTTACCTCAGCCTTTTATTTTAAACACAGGTTCCATTTCCTCCTGAAGGATAATAAAAAATGGACATCTTTATTTAGCATTGTTCACTATAGAATCCATGTGACACTGTGTAGCAATGTAAAACACTGACACTGATACAGCAATGCTGTTGGGACAGCGACAGTTTCATGTTGCCACAAGTTAAAATGGTCATATTAATAAAAGACTTTGCATAATTTCCACAGCACGAGACACAGAGACGGCAGATTTAATCATATATTTTGTAAAAACATAATAAAGCTAATTGCTCCCTTGTGCATCTTCGCATACATTACCATACATAAATTAGCAAGTTAAAATGCATATGCAGATATCCTGAGAATCACAGGGAAGCTATTGGATTATGAGTCGGATGAGAATGCTACAATCGCTGGCAGCAGAAAGAACAAAAAAACCAGGACAGCAAATTGAACAGCACCGATAACACAGAGGAGCGCAAAACAGAATGCTTTAGCTTTGTGAGAGAGGAGTGTCTGTCTCTCTGTTGTTCCCTCGACTTCACTCTCTCACTTCCTCTCCAGTTGGAGGTGGGCGGAGTATGGCAGGCGACACTTGTGTGTGATGGACAGGTTCTCAGACAGCTATTTCTGTAGCTCCTCTTATCCGAGACCTGGCTCATCAAGTACCGAGTGACAGATCGTTTAGTGTGGGTCCCCACACTCTCTCCTCCTGCCTGCGTGTGTGTCTGTGTGTCTGCGTATGCATCTAGGGGGGAGTTCCAAACTGCAATCTGTTAAAGAGGACAATTTTTACTGAAGAGACTAATTAAATCTGTTGGATTTGTATAAGCCCTCCAATAATAATGGCTCCCTTGAAGTGTGCTTCCTTTGAATTTACTGAGAGGCGCTTCATCAAAATAAAAGCTCTCCACATCTATGCTGTCCAGGAGATGGCTGAATGTACATTCCATTTGCAAGCTATGTTACGCAGGTTTATTTGCACCATTTCTTCTTCACTGATTATGAGGCTTACAATAGCAGGTAGAAGGCAATTCATATTGAATGAAGGACTCTGAAGGGCACCGCAGGATTGTGCACTGCCCAAAAACTCATGGGTTTAGTATCCAGATATTCAACTATTCACATGCACAATGTACTCTGAGTGTAAAGTACTACATTTACTATACCCAAATAGAGCTGTAGAGCTGTAGAACACAAATTAAACATATTAAAGCTCAAATGTGAGGACCAACCCTTTTAAGGCCAGACTCGCCTCAAAATCAATGAGTCGCTAACATCACGAGAGAGATAAAAAGGACCCTCAGTAAGGGGGGGGGGGGTGTATAATGGTGGAGGGGGAGGGGGGGCTCCCATGTGCCTTCAAATCAATGGCTGTGCTCATGGCCAAGAGATACAAACGGCACATCACACATTTTATCATTTTCTCCTCCCTCCTCTCCCCCGCTCCTTCAGGCTATTCTCACACCTCATCCCCCCATCGCAGATCCACCCTCTTTCAGGACTCCAGTTCCAGCTTGGCATGCAGCCCCCACCTAAATTAACGGAGAGCCAGTGCAGGCTTTCAGTAAGTTCTGAATCAGTCATTGCGGTGGCCTTGGGGGGGCGCTGGCGCGCAAATGGGTCACGGCAGCCAGTGGGGTCAGGAAGTGACGAGGATCTGTGGAACAGCCCTGTCTGGTCCCTGTCAATGGCTGATTTTGCAAATGTCACAACACATACAGCCCATTAAAACAGAAGCGTGCTATACTCTTACCACACGGCATGGACTGTCGTCCATCAAAGGAGTCAAGATTTTAAGCAAAACACCAAAGTTAACAGAAATGGATGCTCCCCCCCACCCTCTTGCCAACACCCCTCCGACTGAAGGAAGAGACAATAGGCTGACCCCTTCCTCTAGTGAGCCAATAAAAGCAGCAGTTAAAAATAAAAAGGCATGCTGCACAGCTGTGAGATGCTTGGAAGATTTGTGTCCTGTCAGTCCACTTAAATCACAACAGCTGAAATGACAGGCGCTGCAGCTTTTTTTCCTGTGCTAAACATATAGCAGCTCAGTCCCACTCACCCACATGGGACATCGGAGAGTACACCACAAGCTTAGGGGGACAAGGTTCGAAGTGGGACATGGAAATCACCCACACCGCAGCCCTACTCCGTTTTCTACTGTACCCCCTCAGCAAACACGCAAACACGTGCACACAGTTTTAATACTCTGAAACTGCTAGCATTATGACTGTGAGACACAAAGGACAATTTCCCCCATACATTTCCACTCTCATTTCAACATAACCTTTGCTATGTCTGATGCTAATATTTAATGCATCATTAGCAGCAGAGTGGAATTAGATCATTGTGGTCAGTCACTAAACACCCCAAGCATAGGTGAGATGATGAGAGAAGCAGAGGAGGAAAAATACACCTACGCCTGAGCATAACATACTTGTACATAAATGGCACCTTCTGCTTTCACATCATACACATTCATTCAAAAAACTCAAGTGGAAATGGAAAGTACTCACCTCTCTCAGTCTCTCTCTCCTGTCTGTGGGAAATCAGAAATGCACTTGGAGGACTGATTCACTTACAGACCAGCCACTGCAGCACAGAGACCGCAAGGAGAACGCTCTCAGCGTCTTCTTAATTGAAAAAATCTGTTTCTTGCTCAGATGGAAAAGGAGAGGAGAAGGAGACAGAATGAGGGGCTGACAGCCCTGGAGCTGAAGAGATCTCTCGCGCAGCGTGCTGCCGGTCGTGGGGCCATTTGCAAGCAGGGGTGGCAGTGGAAGGGGTGGGGGGGGGTGGGGCTGCACTCTGGAGGAATATGATCAGGTTGGGTCAGCGAGCCGAGAGCCACGCAGACTGCCTCCTCAGAAAATGACTCCCACATCCCCTTCCATCCACCCCCTCCCTCCATCTACTGCAGTGAGTCATGCGCTCTCAGCCAATCGTAGCCCGGCTGCCAGACTCTGATTGAAATCACAAGGGTATGTACTGTAGCTGCGGCCCCACAGCGATCCAGAAGAGAGAGGAGAGAGAAAAAGGACTTTTTAGGGCCATGAGGCTTTAGGTTTACATTCTTGTGGGTTACTGGAGGTTTTATGAGAGATTGTCTGGGTGGGGTGCTGACTGTATCTGTGTGCGGCTGGCACATTCCTGTCCAGTTTAACCACATCCCAATTCCTTCCTCAAGAACCAGATTCTCAGTAAACTTCTGCTGGAAGAAATCAAAAGCTTTGACTCTCCGTAAAGGAGGACGTCACAGCATGTCAATGCACAGTCCTTCTTGTATGCATTAAATCAGCACACGCTGCGTGCCCTCACAGTGGACAGTTCTTTTTTTAGTTCTCCAACCTACATACATACAAGTTAAATCCTCCCTCCTAACTCAAATGAATGAAGAAACTCAATATCTAAAAGTACATGTGAACACAGGCATAAGCAAAGCTATTCATTGCCACGGCATCGGTGTGGGTTTTTTTTATAATAGGGCAATGTGCGGTGGATATAACATGATATGTTTTATAGCACTGTTAGCACTGTACACCTACTGTTCCAGGCACTTCTGGGTGGACAATTTCCATAAATCCTCTTGGATTTCTGTGGCTAGAGACAACGGGGAACCTGCCCGGGGGAGGGACTCGCCCTCACCTGACAACACAGGACAGTGTTCTCCTAGACCACCATCCCCCCCCCCCCCCCCCCCCCCCCCCCCGACACCCCCCCCCCCCCATGTTGATGCATCATGTACCAGTACCAGGCAACAAGCACATACATTTTACTCATATAACACACATTAAAAATGTTCAAATGTTTAAAATGATAAACGTATAATTGCACACGACCAACTAAATCTACTACAATTAATTTGGAGCATAACCACCCCTCCTGTGCATGCATTTCTTTACTAAATGTGTTCCTTTCTCTGCGGTTTATCGTGCCCACAGCAGACTGAAGTATGTTAGATAATTGCAGAGGCTCGGGAGAAGCGCCTGAGGTGTCCTTAAACGCTCGCATGCTGTGGAAACGCTGTGGAGTATCTAAACTGCGGCCCCCTGCCTCCCTCTCGGCCCGGAGTGGTTAGCTCATCTTCCCTCACTTCATTACTAATTGAAGTGATCAATCAAAGGGAAACCCAGGGACAGCACTGAACGTGAGACTGCAGCCACATTGGCTGACCACTGCCCTGATTCACACAATCTCGCTTTAATAAGCTCCTTCTTTATAGCTCCCGGGATAAAACTTTTTTTGGTTACTAAAATATTGCGCACATAAACACAAAATGGAACTGAAAATGACACAGGAAACAAATTCGAGCAGCCGTCAGAGATATTAGCATGATCAAGCCTCCACACTGATATGAAATCTTTTTCCAAGCCTGCAGAACCAAATCAATTTTCCTCCTCCCCAGTCCGTGGACAGAGAGAAACACGTGACACAAAATGGCTGCTTTAGCTGGTAAAGTCATTTCAATCCCTGCACATTTCTGCGTCATACTGAAAACAGGCACTGACATCTTATACACATAATAAAAAGTCATCATGATCTTTTCACGTCTTCCTTCTTCTAAAAATCTAAAGCCATTACACTGAAGGCTGGAAAAGAACTCTGACACCAATTGAGCACAAAAAAAGATTCAAGATTAACATAAAATCTTTCATATTTAGTGAAATTCTTTCACTGTATCAAAGTAAAAACTGAAATGCCACAAAGTAAGCCATTGTCTAGATTGCCAATAAAGTGCATGATGCACCAGGACAGGCCTAGAAGGCCAAAGACTGTATCGTGCTGGGTTCGGGGGCGGGGGCGGGGGCGGGGAGGGAGGGGGGAGTGCAGTCCTGGCTCTGGTAACTAGCTCCGTCCCTCCCCAAGTCTGAAGTCGTACACTTTATGTCAGTGTGCAAAGCTGAAACAGACAGGGATTAATTGTGCCATTATGAAGAGAGTGGATTTGATTGTCCGTTCATAGATTTTTCAGTATCCCTGGTTTCTTCTATGAGGGGGGAGGGGGTGCCTGTGGAGACTGCAGCTGACTCACAGCCAAGAACGAAAAAGCTGAATGTATCTGTGCTGGCCTCAAGCCCTTGGCAGGGTCTGTACAGCATAGGGAGGGGGCATCCATGCACTGTAGAACACACTAACTGGGATGGAAGTACAAATGTTACCTCAGCCTGAATGAGCCACAATGAATAGAGAAGGCGAAATGAAGCAAGCGTCAGGGCATTTAAATTGAACACCATTTCAAACTGAATGGCAGAAATGGAGCAGAACACTAATGATTTCGGCTGGTCTGTCTCAGCCCATTTCTGCTCTCTCATTCTCCTCACATTTGAATGGAACAGAATAATAAAAAAAACCCTCTCAAATGGAAATGTCACAGTTCAGTGCTCAGCAAAACACACAAACGTGGTTTCAACATTGCTCCCCCACTGAAAGGCGTTTAATCTCTTGCTTTTACAATTTAGTTCACCATTTTCAGTCCTTTTAAAACCACACAATGAAGAATACAGCCACTGGCCCTTGATGATATGAACAACAATGGCGTATACAATAAAGAAAGCGGGTAATGTGCTGTCGCAAACCACTTGAACTGCCACCTTTGTGGTGCAACACTGAAAGGGTTAACACCATCCATAGGTATCAGCGGCATTCCTGCCACACTGAGGATGTATTTAGCCTCCCCTTGCCCAGCTGCCTGCTCCACAAACACTCTCAGAATTCCGCCTTGAGCCTGCGGCTTGGCTAAATGGGAGATCAGGGACTGAGACTGGAACTCAGATAATTCTCCTGCGGCGGCCCAGACTTCCTCACTCCAGACACAGACGGCGCAGTCAAAGGGGTCTGCAACAGTCAGGGCCTTCAGCCTGCCACGCCAATCACAGCCTCCATATTACACCACAATCCCTTTTTCCTTCCTGCCCAAATCTATATACGGCAGCTAATGAGGCTCACTGGAAGGGTGCTGGTCCTGTCAGTCACACTGAAAGCGACAGAGGGTACCGTATTAGGAACCGCAACACTGTTTATTAGCTAAGCGGAGACTCAATCAACGGCACTAAGTATTCATGAGGCGCGTGTCATTGTGCCGCTTCCACACGAGCAGCGGGGTGATTTGCCTTTTTAATCCAGGGGGGAAGAGACAGAGCCAGGGCTGGGGCGATGAGAGGTGGACGCTGGCTCCTTTCCACCAGGAGAAAGGCACAAAACAGCATCTGTGATTCTAATCTGGAAGCCATTTCTGAGAGCCTCACACCGCCCCCACACACCCCCGCTCCCCTCCCCACGTGAACCGCCAGTGGCCTTCTTGAAGGGGTGGGAGAGGGTCACCGTGGCCATGACTCAAAGGTGCTTCCAAGCAGCGTTGCATCAGTGTCCATCTGCACGTCTGCGGAATGATGACATGCACCAGACGGCAGGAAAGCTCTGATCGGTGAATCACTGCTGAGCAAGCATTCCACCCTGAAAGTGATTATTAGTACTAATTTGCTTCAGAATGTCAGGATGTGCCCTTCTCTGTGACCTGTACTGCTTCAAAATGCTTCCTGTATCTCATCACAGTCCTTGACCTACGCCTGTACAATCACACGGGTGTTCAGGGGAAAACTTCATGTGAACTGTTCAACTGAAGGAGGCAGTATACTGAAACTGAAGCCACAGCTCCCCCCCCCCCCCCCCAAAATGCTTTGTACTGCTGTAGTTACCCTATCTCTCCCGCCATGTTAGAAGTATTTGAAGGATCCTTGAAATTGCAGTCAGTGGTTAATGTTGTATTAATGCAACAGATTAATAAACAGATATAGACACAGCACTTCGCTGACTGTATGTAAAAACAATTCAGGATACAGATACCAGAAGTATTTCACAAAGAACCTTACTCAAAGGTATTTCTGCAACAAGCTGCAGGATTCTTGGAAACGACTTGCACAATTCCTGCCCATTTCCTTTTTGTAATAAAAATCGGCCCGGGTCAGGGAGGTAAACATTCAAATTCCCCCTCCTGCTCATCAGCGCCCCATCAAAACAGCCAAACAAAGCACTCCAGACTGTCCGCAGCGATGCTAAACACATGCTTCCTGCTCTCATTAAGAAACTATTCCCTCAGAAGCGCCAAACAATGGCAAGTCAAGCAGGCTGCTCATATATAAAACGTACCAAGGAGAGAACTCTTTCAAAATGAATTGCCTATTGTCAGAGCTGCAGCCCCCATATGGGACTGCTCGAGTGTCCCATGAGCCAACATGCCCCTGGCACAGCAGCTGAGCGCTTTTCTTTCCCTCCAGAACCTTCCGCCCACTCGGCACCTCTGACACCCCCCCCACTCTCCCCACGGAGCCCCTCCCTGTGACATAATCAATCAGGTGATATTGCATCTATTGACAGGCCCCCACAGCAGCCACCGCCCCGCCGCCTTCTCCTCTATTGATCCCCCCCACTAATACAACCAGACACCACAAAACGGTGCTTTCCCCCCAAGGGAATCTGTGGACGGACGCATGAATATTTGATTTACTATAATACACTTTCTGTGTATGCGTAATTATCCTGTGAGAGCTCCCTGTTGTCAGGGACTGCTTTGTTAAGCATGTCAATGCACAGTCCTCAATTATGTTTATCACAATTATGTTTTTTATGTTTCTCAGTTCATATTTTTAGAGAAATAAAAAGATATAAAACCATTGCGATTAAAATTATTTTAAGATTACGATGAGAGGACATGTCACAGGACAGCAACAAAAAAAAGAATAGGAGTAATTACTTTTCCCCAGGAACTGCAGAGGACAGGAATCAGAGTTTAAATGCTCCCTGGAGCCAAAAGATCTGGTGAGCCTGTGTTTTATAGAGTCCATCAAAAGGATGGAAAAAGGCAATAAGCCCTGTGACAGGAATGTGTAAACTTCATGAAGCCAGTGTCAGCTCGTCTCCCGGTTTCACATCACTGACTTTATCTCCCCGGATGGAATGGAGGGAAAAGCTCTTCCCTCTGTGTCTCGGCCCTGTCTGCTCGCCCCTCTCTGCGCAGTTACAAACGGCAGATAAAATTCCGGAGGTGCATTTGCATACGCCACTGGGGACGGCTAGAATCCAATTCCACACAAACAGATGTCATATATCAGAGACTCCGAGGCAGACACCTTTAAGAGCAAACAAGCCAAACAGTCGTCTTGGGTTTCTCTGGAACAGAGAACAAAGAAGGGTCTGCAGGCAAAACAAAACATGCACACACACACACATGCGCGGGTGCGCATACACAGGCACACACACACACACACGCACAAAAACAAACACACACACAAACACACGCCTGCCATAGATTCATGGTGCCTGTTGGGACAAAAGAGGTCACACATTCCTTGTGCTGAAACAAACAACCCAGGGAATAGTTTAATGATACCCACAAACAGGGTGAGGTCCTTCGGCACAGATACGTGACCCGACTGCACTACTTCCACAATTACTGTAGCTGGGAGGCTCCTCCCCCTCTGCTCTTCTCTTCAGAGGAAAAGTAATCTGCAGTGAATTCAATCACTTCTCCATTGAACAGCTACTCTGTACTGCTTTTGTTCTGGGGTATTTATAGAACAGGCCGGGATGAATGAATGGCTCACGGAGTGTGCTTGCCACTATGCAGACTCACTGTATTCAGTACAGTGAGTCCATACAGCAGCCACTGAATCTGTATGCTGAATAATGAATATACTGAGTATACTGAACCTGAATCTGTGTCCGAAATGGGTGGGAGAGACTGTAAACAGTACGGCAGGACGCATTTCAAAATGCTCAAAATTTCAAATCTTGCTGTGGGACTGCAAAACCCATAGGGCTTATGACAGATTTAATTTCATTTTTCAGCACAATTTTTTATTTTCTTTATTTCAAAGCACTTTTTACAATTTCCAAACAGCTTAGCCCCTCGTCACATGACTGTGTACCAACACTAACAGGAAGAGGCTGTAGCACCTGCATACCAACCAAGTTTGTGACCTATATAACTGATTTGGTACAAAACTAAAAGTATCCAATTTAAACAAACTGCAGACTACAATAAATGGCCAATTAAAAACAAACAAATCTAAAATAGACACATATGCATTAGGTTGTAGTAATAGGGAAGATAAAATTAATATGCATGAACTTATGATCAAGTTGATTTTAAAACAAAACAAGGGGCGGTCAACCAAATTCCAAGTTCAAAATGTAATCTTAAAATGCTTTTATAGTGAAGTTGGTGCAGGACATACAAAACGCAAACCGAATGTGCTATCCACTGCACCACTCTCCAGAATGCATTACCATAAAATAATTGCAATGGCATTGAAATGGAAGCAAATTCAATTTTCCCCCAGTAAAATGTGTAGCGACCATGCACACAAACTGACAGAGGGCCCTGAACGGTAAACACAAAACATGTTAGCATGAACCTAACCACGGAGCTTTGTGGCGGATGGTGCCATGCTGTTGCATACAGAAACTTGTTTCTGAACGAAACGGTAATTGTGGGACAGTGATTTCCCCAGGGGGTGTCGCCCGGGGTGGCAGGAAAGAGGTTCATTTTGCAATGAGCTCCAGCAGGGAGGATCCCTTTTTGCATGGTTGGGCCCAGTGTGGTGGCGCTCCAAGAAACTGCCAGCCATCGAACACTTCCACTCAAGGGGCTGGGGCAGCCAGCCAGCCAGCTGGAGAGAGGGGATTGGTTCACGGCCCGGGTGATTGGATTGGGTTTCTCTGTGGTGGTTTTCTATCTATTCCCGGCCATACCGTTCATGGTTCAGTTGGTCTCACTCTCTGAGACAGGCTGGTTATTCCCTGATGACTGTTTCATATACAGCCCAGCAAGAAAGAAAAAAAAATCTCATTAAAAAAGATCATCTGCTATCACTTTTGACATCCCAGACATTTATTCAGATGAAATTATAAACAGAACAGAATCCTAAATACAACAAAGGGTATCACATTGCTGCATGTTTTATTTTATCCCATTTCCTTCACTTTTCCACACTGAGCCTGACTTTTCCTGAGGACAAAATGAGAAAGATTTCACAAAGAGAGGGGCAAAAAACAAGTTAATTCACTATGTATAAACAACCAGGCTTGGCCAAGCACCCCCCTCTCTCTCCCTCTCTCTCTCAGCCAATCTTTCTTTTGTCCTTTTTCTCTCACGTACTTTCTCTCATAAAAATGAATGACTACAAACAGTGAAAGGACAAAACATATCTGCTTCATAATCTAATACTGTATACTTCCCATTTGCAACTACCAATAAACAGAATGGCACAACTTCTTGCATTTTTTCAGAAAGAGGGAGAGGGAGGGAGAGGGGAGAGAGAGACAGTACTATTCTAAATGAGATAAGCATGCATTAGCAACCCTACATGTAGAATTTTGTAAAAGCATTCTACAAGTACAAAGAAACAGACCAAATAAGGCATACATGCATTTAAGGCGATAAAAACACAAAAAATCAGTCACAAAAACAGCCCCATCAGTCAGCTGCTAATGAAGACGACCAACTAACTAACCTATTAACCCTTACCCTACTAACACAATGCACAGACCAGTTTCATTGTGGCGTGGGCGGAAGGGTGGGGAACAGAGGAAAGAGAAGGAGCAGCCTGGGATGCGTGCAAGCACAAGGCGTCTGAAATCACAATCAGGCTTATTCATCTTATCTCATGCTTCTTGCTTCTGTTCCTGTCCTTGTGATCCTCCATACAGAGGGCCTACTCTCTGTGGGCTTCATTCAGAGCTGCAGGCAGGCACTGGAGAAGCTGCCTCCGTCCCTGTATCTCAACAGTTGTTATCAGCACTACAAGAGCAGAGCGAGGGGAAGCGACGGCGAATGCGAGCTTGAAAAGGGGACCGTGGGCACAGCAGAACTGACGGGCATTGTTGGTCATGAATCACAGCGGCAGTGAGTCAGACCCAGGCGCTGGAAACGTTCGCCTCGTCCAGCTTTCTCTCCAGAGCTGCAGAGAACCCACCCACCTGGACTGCGTGAGAACCTTTTCTGATCTGAGATAGTGTGAATGGAACTCACACAGTTAGCAGAGAGCACCTAAACGGTGTAGCACTCACTGAAAGGAACGGCAAGGCACCGGGCCACAGTCACCATACAGAGCTGTGAAAGCTGTGCTCCTCACCCAGCCCTACAAATGAGTATACAAGTCCACATTAGCGAGCTAACTTAGCTAACATTCACCAAGAGTATCAAAATATCTGATCATACAATAAAATGTCCTTTAACAATCCACAATGAATTTGTAACAACTAAAGAATTCAAGCATAGGCTTGGGACACCTGGCCATAATAACAAGAAGCCACCCCCTCCATACACACACACACACACACACACACACACACACACACACACACACACACTAATTTGCACATCAATGACAAAAGGAAGTGAAACAATAGAAAGAAAAGGTGGCAACAGTAGAAGAAAGGTGGCATTTTTATAGCAAAAGAGGTCCAAGACAATCCAGGTTTTCTGGATTTTTCTCCCGAATGTTCGTTTAAAATAAATGGTCACCGAATAATAGACCACACATAATTAAATGCTCAGAGAAACCTCCTCCTGGCCACAGAAAAAGAGAAGTTTTTTCAGATTTTCACTGAGCAGGCTTGATCAAGTGAATTGCTAATGACTTTCAATCAGCTGGCATTTAAATCACCTAGAGGAAGCGAGATAGTCTAATTATTCATTACAATTTTTTATCACCGTTCATAATTGTAGCTCATTAATGTGAAGTTTAGCTAATTCCAGTTTTGCACTACAAAGGTTAGAAATATTTAGGATGCAAATCAATGCAAAGCAAAACTGAGGGAAGAAACTTAAAACTGGGACACGAGAAGATAATATTTTTTCCCCCGGTAATCTAGCAACAGGTCACAGGAGAATTATCCACTCAGTTCTCCCTCTGAGTAATCACGGTGAGACGCACACATTTCCCCAAACAACGACCAGGAAAAGTCGCCGTAACGTGGTGAAATCTCCGCGCCTCAATCCCTCAAAAATCGCTAAAAAGTGATTTACAATCTTCTCCGGACTGGTGCTCAAAAGCGATTTTCACCACTTCAAAGACACCACCAGCGTGCCTCCTTGGTCAAAGCGCAAGTGCTCTGTAGAGGTCTAATTAGACATGACGTTTAATAAAGCAAATACAATCCGCTTGACATACGTGCACAGTCTGAGTTGGATTACCATCTGCCCGTGGTATTTTAGTGAAACTGTTGCAGCCCGCGATCACCAGCGAGTGGCCTCCTTTCAAACCAGAAGCGGCTTAAAACCAAACCTTCCACAGCGAGCAAACACAAATCCAAAATCTTTCATTACCCACAAAAAGTCATTAAGACTGAAAACACAGACCAGATAACCTGGCATTTTCCCCCCCTAGATCTTAACCCGAATTACACTTTTATGGTGCAGTACACATAAACCTCGGGAAAAAGAATAAATGAATGTATTAAAAAGTTACTAACAGCATAATGCATAATTCAATAAACAAATAGGTTACATCGTTTTGGCATCGTTTTCAGCAGCATATGGCAGATAAATTAGTCAGCGCAAATCATAAAGTGCGTCAGTCTGGATCACAGCTCCATTGGATGCTCTAAAACAGGGTGATTTGAATAATAGTCTAGTTATAGTGATTAAAAGGACACCCAAGCCCAACTGAAGCTGCGCACTTCATGGTGCCGTAATTAGATTCTTCAAATATACTAACAACGGGGTCAGCCTTTTCCCCCCTTGCGCAAAAAAAAAAAAAAAAAATGCCGGATAACGAAGCCGACACTGAATGTCCCTGCCAAAACACACATCAAGGCGATCTCACTTCTTAAGTCCATATGGCGCATCTTTTTAGTTCAACACCGCAGTTCGCTCTGACTTCAAGAGAAATCAGACCAGAACCCACCATAAGATATTATCAAGTTATGAATTCTCGCTGTGACTGCTGTGGTCACGCAAACCGTTTTCGAATAGAATGCACCAATACAAACCATGTATTCGGGTTACTTTAAGAATGGCATGTCAACATATTTCCTAAAACCCATTTAAATACCTTTGTGAAAGGAAATATGATGACATATTCTTGTGTGGCTCTCAGTGGGAAGAGAGTAGGAGTCTTGTTATTTATACAAACCAGGATTTGTAATCATGTGAAGCAATCTTTCAATCAAGTACAGCAATGTGCCACATACTCATGACATGCATGACATCAAATATATACTATCAGAAAGATATGCTGGGTTACTGCAACACACACGTTCTGGTTGATGGTGAAACAAGACAAAACAATTAGCAGCATAAGTTGTGCAATTTCCAGATGAAACACAAACAAGTCCATGCAACTTTTTATATATATATTTTTTTTGGCCCTTTGATACTAAGACCAACTAACCCAAAGCAAGCACTCCTTTGGAATGCCACATAGCAACCAGCAGAACCATGCACTGCTGTCACTCGGCTCTTCCGTCTCACTGTAATCAGCCAACAACATGCTGCTGTGATATACATGACACTGCACCATCCATAGTGTATCCATAACAACCTCTACACACCACTTTCCGGAAAAACATGCTCTACTGTAATACATGCCACTGTCCTCCAGCAACACTGAAACCGGAGTATGAATGATGCATCCACCCCATTTGGTAAGGACCCTACAAAATAGGTTCCGCAAGGCGACCTTTGACTGTTGCATGACCTCATTAACCCAAAACAAGATCATATGCTGTTCCTGCACAGTGACACTTAACCCACCCTCAGCTGACTGACACAAACAAACTGGGCATGTCGATGTAGACGGGACTGCTTGTTTGCTCTTCATGCAGGACTAGGTCAAGCAGCAGATGGCCAGCAGCTAGGATTAGGATTGTGAACTTTTTTGAGACGGACCAACAATGGGCTTTTTGAGCACATTGCTCCTCATGAATAACTCACCTACAAAACTGCCGGTACCAGGGTCACTGCAGACAAAAGTTTAGGTCTGCAATTGAGAATGCATGGGGGACATTCACAAACGCTGCCATTTTAAGCTAATTATTAGAAAATTTCCAGAGTGAAAGAAGAAAAGAGCAAATAACAAGAGAATGATTTGCATTGCAAAGCTCTTTTATTTCATATAATAGCTAATAATCAAGAGCCAATTCAGAACTCCAGTGCTGCCCATCTGCTACTTACGTAATCAAATCCCAGTTTATTACACTTATACTTAGAGAAATAACTCTATTTTTTTCCGTTCTAAAGTGTACAAACACTTTGAGCAGGATTAGCTGAAAGGAATTATGGTTTCAAGGAAGAGCACACAGTAAAACCAATAAGCAGGGGAGGGGAAGAGAAGGATTGCACTTCTGAAAGTAGCTGGTCTATTCTCTATCCAGGAACTGCAACCAGACACATCTCATTAACAGGACTTACATCTCTGACCTCGGTATTCATCACATCCCATCACAGCAACTGAATATTCATTTCAGGCTTTGATCAAAAATGCACGTGCACACTTGCGTGCACACAGAGCAATCACAAAAACGGAGTGTTTTAGTCTTCACACATTGCTAGAATCAGAGATACAGTGATGATAATCAACATAACGAGCATGCACGTAAACATAATCGTGTTTATCAGTTACCCAAAATGGAGGAACAGGACAGGACAAAAAAAAAAGAAAGAAACCAAAGGAATTGAATGAAAAAATGAGCTGTTTTATCAAGTTTCCAAGTCATGAAGTCTAGTTACAGAAAATCATTTTAACTGCTATTTTCTCAGAGCCACTATGAAACTGGCATTGTGCTTCTAAGCCTGCGGTGGCAAACATATCCTCTACATGCAGCATGGTTGTAAACCCTGAAAATAAGTCACAGCTGTCAGTGACTTTGTTCACTTAACGTTGTGAGCCAAACCCCTATGAAATCTGTGAAGCCAAGCATTGTGGTTGTTCTCTTCCTGGGCCAGCTTTTTAAAAAACAAAGGGCTTTCATCTTGTCTACAGACCCAGCGACTCACAGGTGCTGGGTTTCTCAAATCCTATTGCAACTTTTTAAGATGACTTTGTGTCATGTGCCCCAGTCTTGTGTACAGACAGGGGGGGAGGGCCCTTTCATATTTGCACAGGAAGCTTGTCAACTTCATGGGCGGCTGTCCTCTGTCATTAATCATAGCTGATGTTAAATTACCTCTAGCTAATGAATATATTCATTCCCTGTGGCAAATTCAATGAGACTCCAGTCATCCAGCCACCCTGCATTCAGAGAGCTTCTTCCCAAATTTTGGCCTTGTTAACAGGGCTCTGAAACAGAAGAGGGCTCAAGCACATTGACCATCGCTAGTGGACAGGAAATACATGCCTGTAATTTACACCAGCGTTTCAAACTCATTCAAACTTTTTTTTCCCGTTTTAATTCAGTGACTAAAATATAGATGTTTCATTTACAGCATCATCAGGTTTCTGCTTACAGGGAAGGTGGAAAACCTGATGAATCCTTCATTTCCATGGGATTAGAGACAGCCCAGACTGAGGTCTCAACACACAGAATGAAACCATCAGCAATGAACTCCAAGAGCAACATTTCCCTCAGACCCTCAGAAAGTGATTTATGGAGCATGATACCTCCCTAACTTAATCCAGCAAAGGCCCACCCAACACCCTACTAAAGCTATTCAGTCTTCCCTCCACTTCCCCCTATTAAATCAATGCAAGTAGCAGGCATGTTGAGATTTTTTACTTGAGAAGTATACACAAAACAGTTCAGTTTTAAACAGAAACATGCATAACATTCAGATGCAGCCACATACAGCATATTTACTAGTTTTGCCAGTTTCCATATCATACCCCAAACAGCACAAATCATGTGGAACAAAAACACAGAAGTCGTGATTTGGGAGTTGGAAAGGAGAAAGCAAGAGCCAGAATAAACATACAGCTAATGCTTAGACTTAATGTTAGAATGCTAACATCTGCGTTTAAAAAGCTGCTTGCGATGCCAAATCCATAATTAGTTATTACAGACACTAATTCCAGGCTGGTCAGGGCAGTGACTTGATCTTTCAGGTAATGCTTGATAAATAAGGAAAAATGCAATCCAGTCAAAGCACGTTCTTCACATTCATGTACATGTTATCAGTTAACGGTTTTGTCAGAAACTCCATTACACACACGTCCGCACACACACACACACACACCAAAATTCAAGATTCACCACAAACTGGGAATTCATTATTTATACAAGAAGGTACACAACTTGCTGGAGGTTTTACAATTTCGAACAGGAGAGTAGCAATGCTGCAGCCTGGGCCAGCTCTCCCCACGGGCATGCATGAATTACCAGAGAGAAAGAGACTTCAAAGTGCCACACAAAATAAAGAGCCCATCTATAAACATCACGCAGAGAAACAGAGAAGCACAGCCAGGGAACCGTTTCAAATTATGCCTGTGACAGCACGTAGAAAGGCATGTTCTCTGCAACTATGTACTTCAGAAATTTTGATTCCTTCCTAACAAAGAACTACCTATGCGAATTATAACTGTATGCAGTGATAAGGGTTTTTTTTGGTGGCGGTGACTAGGCAGGCATTAGCTATCGCATCATTGAGATTGATTTCTTTGGAGAAAAAAGGTCAGGCCTGAGTGAAGATGGTCATTCCGCCGATTAAGGAGACAAAGGAACAAGCGCGACGCTGAAAGAACGCTCTTAAGTTACGCAAATACCATCCCATCTGACGTGATCATCTGCCCGACAGGAGCCCCCCCCTCCACCGTCACGCCGGGGGCGTCATGTGGCTTCACACTTTGCACATGTGAGGTGGCGTTGGTGGTGGTGGTGTGTGTGTGCGTGTGTGTGTGTCTTGGGGTGGGGGGGGGGGGGGGGGGGGGGGGGGGTAGTCACTTGGGACGCTCGGCGTCCCTCTGCCTCAGGGCGTGGGGAGCTCAGACGTTAAGCACCTGCTCGTTTTGCGGTGCGACCCCCGTACCGCACCTGCAAAGGGACAAAGACCAGAAACCCAACCCGACTCTGGGACACCAAAGCAGGCCAAGCAGCAGCCTGTACCTCGTTCACCCATCCCTGATCACTTCCAGCATAGTTCATTATATCAATTTCACTGTTCCATAACATTCAGGAGGCCTGGGCCACGCCTCAGAGAGAGAGAGAGAGAGAGCAAGAGAGCAAGAGAGAGAGGGAAGGGAGAGAGGGAGAGCAAGAGCAAGAACGAGAGCAAGGGGGGGAGAAAGAGAGTCAGAGCGAGAGAGAGAGAGAGAGAGAGAGAGAGAGAGTGAGAGTAAGAGAGTGTGAGAGAAGCTCTGGTTATTCAATCTCCTAGCCAGCACAGACAACATGGAGACATGGCATGGCTACCCTGGGGCTGCCTCTACAGCACACATGGGGCATCTGGAATCTGAGCCACTTCAGCTGAGACAATGACCATGTATATCGCATTAAAAAACACAGACTCAGTGATGGAGTTTAAAACCCATCATAAAGTGAGTCCAAATGTAACACAGTGTAAAAAAAAAAAAAAACCTGCAAATGAATGTCTCTCTCATGACATTGTACAGATACTGCACAGTATAACCCCATTTTCCCCTACAGTACCCTCGCAATAGCTTTCTCTCCTTGAATGGTTTACGTTTTCCTCAGAGGGTGTGTATACACTATTCACTGTGTGGCTATTGAGATGAAATCTGGAAAGACATTAAAAAAGCTTCTGATGACGAGGGCTGAGTCTGAATGAATAAATAAATAACCGCACATCAGAGTAGTGCTCATTATAATCAAACGAGACCCAATCAGTAAACAACAAAAAGGCTGATAAATGTTTCAGGCTTTGATCTATGATCTTGACTCTAAATGAGAGAGCCAGTCAACAGATGAGGAATATGTACATGGGGTGACAACACGCATACAGACTTGAATTGAACAAGATCATATTGGTTACAAGCTGTATGTGTGTGTGTGTGTGTGTGTGTGTGTGTATATGGGGGGGGGAGGTTACCTTAAACATGCAAAAGTTATTTCATATTCACTCATTACTCCAGGATCATCAATACTTATGTGTATGCGGTCTCACTATAGGGAGCAATGTAAGGCTGGTCAACCCCTTAAACAAGAGTTTACCCCACTCCCCTGTAGGGTTAAACCTTGAGGTTGTATAAAATGGTGCAGCAGTTGAGCTGCCTATAAATGTTAGGGAATTAAAAACTCAAAGAGTGTGGATATTCCCCCTTGGGGTGCTGGCATCCTACCCCTGGACAATGTACTTGACCTGAATTGCTTCAATAAAATATCCAGTCATACAAATGTTAAAACTGTAATCTGTGTCTGCTAAATGCTGAAATGTAAAATAAAGTGTTAAGCTAAAAAAATAAAAATAAATTAGTAAATACAAATTTTAAAATCTGAACACAGAAGGTACATGAAAAGGCAAGGTCTCTGTATTTCAATGCAATGGTTTCATTGGCAGGACAAGCGAAGCAGTACTGCCAAGCATACATGTAATATCTAAAGAATGAAGTATCTCTCTGTTCTCAGCAGTGGTCTAACATTCACACAATGCTTTTCTGTCTGACCTTTTGATAACTCAACAACACTGACAAGATGTATGAACCACAGAAGGAAATGATAGCTGGCAAATATATAGCCTTCATAGACCGCTAACTGGTTTGCTAACCAAAGTTAAGGTCAAGTGTTGACTGGCCTCATGTTTTCTTTTATGATTAGAAAGTTGGCCTAATTTATGAAATAGGTTTATGGCTTTTCACACTGTCAACTGTCAATAAAGCTCCATATGCTGTTTACTTAGTAACTCCTTACCGGGGAATTAGCAATCCATTTGAACTGAATCCAAACCCAACTGAATATTTATGGTCATGGTATCAATTTACTTTGCTGCAAATGGCCAGAGAAATGCAATGACAGAACACTTGTAAAATGAGTTAAATAATTCAACCAACAGAAAAAAAGGCTGGCCTTTAACCACTTTGTCTTGTGGGTTACTGTTTTCTTCCCAAACAAAAGTTCAGCAAACCTTACCCTTATGTGTAAAAAGAAAAACAAACAAACATTTAACTTTTATCTGTAAGTCAACATTAAGGTCAAATACTAACTGAATCCAGGCTAATGTCTGTAAACTGGTTTTTGCACTTCTGCCAATGGTAATATGGTGTTTTAAATATCTTTTTGAAAGACCTAATAGGTACAGTGTTTGCCTTGGAAAGAGAAATCAATTTAAAAAAAAAAGAAGTTCATTCCAACTATTTAAAACATAGTCTGTAATATGCAGCCTACAATATCTAATGTGCTACTTTTCACAGCTGTCATACCTTAAACTACAGCCCAGCAATGGGACTGTGCCCGGCTGGCCCCCTGGGTCTCAACCAAATATTTGCAGTTGCAGAACAAATTTACTTTGCTGAGGGACGGAGTGGGTGGTCAAAGGAGTATTTGGGGGAACGCTGGGACATCATGGGACTTTCCACAATTCCATAATCAGCATTGCTGCTCATGCTTAATTTGATAAAAGGATGAGATCTGATACCTTCAGAAATGTATTCTGATGTGTCAGCCTAATGTGGTAAACTGTGGAAATAATTCACTGTCTTCTGAGAACATAAATGCTGTTCATTTATGAGCATCAAACCGGATAGATCCTTTACCTCCAGGTATATGTGCCCCATACAACATAAAAAAGATACATACTAATCATGGCGATTATAGTATTTAAGATACAGCTAATTGTTATGGGGAAAATATCTAAATGACACAACTGAACTGTGTATGAAGTGTGGTCTTTTGAAATTAGACACTAAAAAGCTCTGCTTTTAAATATCAACACACTTCCATGTACATGAAAGTGGAACTGTTCCTTCCTTTAAAGCTTCCTTCAAAACTAATACCACATTTCAAACCACAATACAGTGGCACACCGCACTAAACTAACTCTTTACACTTAGACACCTCAAAATAATTATTAATTACCCACCCTCACTTGCAAGATATCTGTGGTGGCACTGATCCGGAATCAGATGTGTTCTGTCATTAACAACCGTTACAGAGACATAACTTTAAAAAAGTACAAGAATCTGAAGTCAAGTCAAATGACTTAAGCTTTTCCTTCAGCCATAGGGATTAGAGAGGCATTTTGTCTGCACTTCTTCCCCTCAGTATTTATCTAGTTGTGCACCAGGAATCAGCTCCATTTGGCCTCTTACCATAGCAACTTCACTGATTGGTTGGCTGCTCTACCCAGTTGTCAAGGCACCAACAGTTCTCACATGTTTCTGAATAAACCAGTCAATTTGCACAAGCTGTGCCAGCTATAAGAACAAGGAGATATCACTAGAAGTGATTGTGTGTGTTTGTGTGAGTGTGTGTATATATATAATGTATATAATGTTAGAAATAATGTTTTCTGGAGGGTATTTTTAATGACTCCTGCATTCTGCAGGAAATACAGCTTTATTCATATTTGGAGAATATCCCAGAGTGCAAGCACACCTTTTCCTCCTTTTATCTAGTGCCACCTGGTGTCCAATGTGCTCCAGTCTCCTTACTAAAAAGAATCCTTTGCACCGTTTCAAGAGCCGAGAGAGAAATAAACACAAGTCCCTGTGACCAGTGAGACTACTGGAGGAGGTTAAATCAAGAAGCTTCAAAGACTGCTTCAAATAAATATAGCATGCGCTTTGAATGGTTTAATGTTTTCTCATATTTTAGGTGTTAAAGTGATACCGTGACCAGAAGAACCACAAACAGAAGGACTTGCTCAACATGGTTCAGAGTAGCCACCATTAACAGCCAGGTTCCCGCACTGCAACAGCTGTGGCGGTGGCAAGGTCGCTCTGTCCTTGGCAGAGGGCTCAGAGTGTGCGCATCAGGGCAGGGAGAGAGTGGGCTGTCCGTGTGGAAATGAGTGAGGCAGCGCCTGTGTGTGTGTGGGAGTGTGTGAGCAGGGAGTGTTGCAGGCTGGTCAGTCAGCACACACAGAGACAAAGGGGGAGCAGGGGGCAGGTCCCGGCCGCGAGGGCGTATGTGCGTAGCGAGTGTGTGCGAGCCGCGAGGCTGCGTGAGAAGCAGATACGTGTGAGAAGAGGTGGGCGCGACAGTGTGCCTGAGCGGGGAACGTGTGTGTGAGGGGGCAGCGCGTCTGAGCGGAGGTGTGTGTGAGCAGCGAGTGCATCGGGGCGGTCAGGCTCGCTGTGTGCCGCGAGCCGCGCGCGGTTCGGCTCTGATCACAGGAAGCTGGCACCACTTCACTTCAGCCCTCCTATTAAAGCCCATTTCCTGCCCCCTGGTTTCAGATGGATTGATAGGCCCGGCTTAGCTGACAGCGCTGCGCGGCCTCCCTTTCATCGCAGAAGCAAAAGTGCTCTGGCCTCATGGCTATTAATGCACATGCTGGAAACCCAGTGCCCCAGGAGCAGAGAAAACATCCTCTCCGACAGCACCCATCAGCTCGCTGGCTTACTTACTCAAACACATGCAGACACTATTCCTTCGCTCACGTGTCCATGAATAACCTGTTTTTCTCTCGAAGTAAACAGCACTCCACTGGGGGAGGGTGCACTCTCATACAGTTCTCCTATGACACACACAGTTAGCTGAAGCAAACATATAGAGTTAGTTGAATTGAGATTATACTATCTGATAACTAATTAATCAAGTTCAGAGGACAATGTTCCCAATAGCATCACCTTGAACCCATGGTCAGTAGCTATACATTCTTAAGACTGTGAATAATTTATAACTGTGTAGGTGTATTTTCTGTTTCTAATGAAGCAAATCACTTAAAAAAAATCTTGTATACCATATTCATTTAAGAAGTAATGCGGTGTATGCAAATTAGGATATGCAATCGTTCTCAAGACAGTAAGGTCTACAATGTTGAAAACCTTGTTAAATAGGCAAAACAGAGACCTCTACTGGTAAACATATCACAGGAGCAAGAAAAGCCACTAAACATCCATGTAAAACATATTATTTTTCTATATATCAAACAGGCAAAATTCTTCTCATGTGTGCAGGCAAGGAAATTTTGTGGTCCTGGCAGACCACACTACTTTTGTTTCAATAAAATAGCGAATATGTAAGTGATTATGTATAATCACTAGACACACACACACACACACACACACACACACACACACACACACAAACACTATCAATAAGGTTATTCCACACAAAATATTTTGCTTAAGTGGTTCTATACTTAAAAATGAGAAACTTATCACAGATAACTATTAATAATGTTCCTATCATAGATAATCAACTTTGTTGATCTTCATCAGTTGTTTCCAATTTCTGTTTGGTTAAAATATAAAAGTATTGGCAATACACAAAAAATCCCTGTAACCAAAGCATTTTAAAGTAAAAATGTCCATGATATACACTGCGTTGATTTTGCTGTTGCTTTTGTAATAAAAAGTAAGGTCAGGTGTAGAGCGATGTAAACCATAAATAAAACAGTTCTTTCTTGAAAGCCATACATTAAACATGCCATACAGGAGCTGCCTGAGCGCAAGATGTGGCTGTTCACCTTCAACATTCAACATTTCCACAAAATACACAAGCTACCTATATCAGGTAAGATCCTGTGCACATCCTGCTGCTCCAGTCCATGTTCCCATTCAGCTATTCTCTACACACAGACAGGAACAGGTGCTGGAAGAGGCAGCATCAAAGGTGCGTTTGAAGTAGCGCAGAGAGCGAGAGAGAGAGAGAGCCCTGAGGTGCACGCTGTTTGATGGCTCTAATTCTGCCGGAGCTGCTTAAAGGGCGCTCGTGTCCTGGGCTGTCTGCAGGGAACGGCCCCTGAACTGAGAGCCCAGGCCCCGCGCAGGCCCGCTCTCCTTTATTACAGCTAGAGGGCATTTTCAGCACCTTCAAGAGACGGCCACGAAAAGGCCTACAGCACTAGCACATCCTGGCTCTCAGAGGAAATTCTCTATTCCAGAGCAGTTACAATACAGTACAGTACAGTACAGTACAGTACAATACAATACAACTACGATCGGCATATTGTCTTCACACACAACAACAATATAACTGATGACATTGATGCAAAGTACATAATGAAAATAACACAGTGCACACACTTTACACAATTAGCACTAGGGGCACAAGATGTCTTACAAAGGTTTCTTTTACCCATGGGCATTCCAATACACAAGCCAGAGCAAGTGTGTCAGACTCGGAGTGGAGACTGTGGCCAGGCTCATGGACTATAGCCAGAGCTTTCCTGCATACAGCTGAGGCTCATAGAGCATCCAGTTGCTTCTGCTGCTGATCTGTCATCTTGCCAACTGTGTTAATGATCTCGGCAATTTAGCTAGGCTTTTTGTGTTCAGATTTCCAAGCTACACTGTAATTTGGCGCACTAGGATGCCTAATCAAGAAGTCTAATATCCACCCTCTCGGAAACATCCTTCCAAACTCTGACACCAACCTCTTCAGCTTCCTAATTAAACATGATCTCTGGCTGATCGTCTTATAAATACAGTCAGTGTTGTCTGTGAAGTTCAGCTTGCCATCAGCATGCCCCCAGATACTTAAAACATTCCACAATTTCAACAGGTTTGTCACAGAGAAAGCCTAATGAAGGGCACTGTTAAGAATAAGTTCCTTGGATTTGTCTGCATTAATTAAAGCACAGGAAATGCACCACTCATGTAGAGTGGAAATCTGATGAAAGTAAGGGTTCATTCAACACCTGATCTTAATTAAACAAACCAACAAGGCTATGACATTAGCACATATTAGAACAATTTCACAGTATTGCTCTGTATCCTTATTTCACTGGTGTAGATCCAGAACAATAAAGACAATAAAATACAGCCCTGAGGGGAACCTGTACTTAAATCGACCACCTCTGAATACATTCCCTCGTTAATGACTTTCTGCAATCTGTTAAAAGGTCTTTAATCCAGTGCACCAGCCCCCACTCACATTCAAGTCCTATTAGTGCCTTATTATGCCACCTTGTTCCACCCCCCCCTTCGGTCAGCAAAATGGAGGGTTAGCCTTGCCTCACCTGCAGTTACTGCGTCGACTGGCTCTCATAACAAACCCTACCTCACACTGCTGGACCTGCGGTCACTGCACTACCGAACTGCAGCTCTCCAGGACTTCAAGCAAGTAGACTACAAAGAAAAATTTTAAAGTTCTGTATTGTGTCATTGATTCACTGACTTTTACTTGCGATTACAATTACTAGCCTGGTTTATCAAGCTTGTGACTACTCAAGGTGAAAATGTGACACTAATTCAAGAGAAACCAATACCAGATCAGGGATTAGCGCTACTGTCATGAGTAGCTTCTAGCATTAAGAACGTGACATCAGCAACATCAGACTTCAAGCTTGAGGAGGGAACGGAGATCTGTCAACCTCTCTCAACCTGTTTCTTCTGCCAGTAACAGTTCAACTCCACCCTGATCCTCCCTGTGACACTGCGGCGAGAGAAGGATTCAGTCAGCAGGATTTAACAAGGAAGGGCCAGTCAGTGATGGTATAGTCTATATCCAATGCCCAATATCCAAACTGAAGCAGTGTCTTAACAGTATGAGCCACATAACTCCAGATTTTGCCATTCATTCCCATAAGTTTCTCCTGTGGACAACCCGTATATGTAAACACATACACCCACACGTTAACACATACACACATACACCCACACATGTTAACACATACACACATACACCCACACATGTCAACACATACACACATACACCCACACGTTAACACATACACACATACACCCACACATGTCAACACATACACACATACACCCACAAATGTTGACACATACATACAAGTTGTTGCTTTGTGTTGGAAAACTTCTTCAGACAGCATGCAGGAAACTGCACCAGAGGCTATGCTGGGATATTCTGGGACACTCCTAAATTAGTTATCCACCGCAGATACAGAGGAAATAAAAAGAGGAGACTTCCTTTGACTGGACTACAGCTCCAGAGAAAAATTATGAACTCATATTTCTTATAGAGGATCCCAACCACCTGCATTGAGCATGGGGGTACCCATTTAAAAAAAAAAAAACACTTGTGTTTTAATGAAAATGGTCTTTATTGCTTGTAAGCAACTGTAAAACATTTTCCGTATGCTCTCGGGGGGCCCAAGGCCTCCATTTCCTTGAAAGAGGACCCCAAAACTGATGTCCATTCCTCTAGTCACAGCTGCAGCTAATGATTAGTGCAGGGGTTAAAGTTCAGCTTAATCCACACTTAACTCCGGACCCCTGAGATGTAAAAAGACAAAAAGAAATCAGGAAAGGAGGTCATCTAAGCAGTATAAATGTTCCAAACGGCCCACTCGGGTATTAATTATCCCCACTGATAAACGACACACTGGCTGCAACTGCCAACAGCCTCCACACATCTGCATATGCCTCTGCTTTTTTTCTGCACTCGTTTGAACAAACAGGGGGAAAATCCCATAAAATGCTTTTGCAGATGTGAGTAATTCCTTAAGACTATTACAACAAACACATCTAATGTCACGTTTACTGCATTACATCTGACTTTCATTAAACACAAATGTTTTGAGATGAATGAAAGCAGACAGGGAAGTGCAGAATAGCTCTGTTAAGCCATACATATTATTTGTGGAAATTCTATTAATTGTCCTAAGTCCTTCTTTAATCTAAATGAATTGCTGGATGAATTTCAGATTGAGTATCCACTTAAAGCACATGCTAGGCATACTCTTGGCCATATAAAATAAATTACATTCTGCCCCAACCTTGGGGAAACCTTTGAGCACAATGGCATTCCATATGATAGCTAGCCACAAGTGTTGTTAATGAACAGCCAGGGAGGTTTGCATAGTAAAACTTGTTGCTCCTCACAGTGACAATGCTTCGTTTGTCAAAGGCTAAATTCCAGGGGAAATGAATCTGTCCTTTAAAAAGGGCACAAACCACAAGCTCTACTTTGGCCATTTCATTGCAGGACAAACCTTTAATGCCAGGGCCAAGGGCTTTTATAATATAAACCATTAAAACACTGGTTTACATTCAGTAATGTCACGGAAACTGGTCTTTCGGCTTCTGCTGTTCTATTTGGGATATGCATAATAGCAGTTATAAAGCAGATATATATAAAGAGTGCTGACACAGAGACCCTAAACACAGCACTGTATTGGATGCAGAGTGGAGCTGAAGAGATGATTCTTCAAAAGTTGCTTTAGCTTATAAGCTTTCATTAAATGAATGGTAAAAAATGGGAAAACTCACAGCTTTGTCAATCTGATATTCTAGTGTTGAAAGTGAGTAATACAGCAAGGGGCCAAATCCAATCTCCTGAAAATCATTCTTTACAATTATATATATAATCAAGTGTGGTTTGGACAAATATATTTCCATGTAATGCACTTGACATTAACATTACGTTTTAGCTGGAGAGTTAAGTTGGCTCTCTACAATTACAATACTTCTATTGTATGGCAATGTCATGTTCAATCACTATTACGTCGGTACTGTGCCTGTGCCAAGTGTACACGTATCATGGTCACTGCAGAGTTTTATATAACAAAAATATCAATTTACCACGTGTTCATTTTTTTTTGGGGGGGGCTCATATTCAAACTCTCCCAAATGAATGAGTTGTGTGTGATCAAAAGCGGCCGTTGACAATGAGAATCACTGAGGGAATAAAAAAAAGAATTAGCAGTGTGCCACCCAAGCTGTGTGCACCACCCCTCTCCTCTAAACCCCACCTGAAATCTCTAATCAAGGAGCAACCTCACCTAAAAAGAGCTTATCGGGGCCGGACAGGATCGATTTTCGCTCCTGTTGTTTAAAAACAAAAGTCGACCAGTGATAATGAATTGCTTTACTCCAGTTTGCTTTGGGTGTCCATGTCATCCCTACACAAGAGACCAGACCAGAACCGTGGAGACATTCCACACCGCATATCACTATGGGAACATCTACACAGGCTGACCGGCGTAACACAATCGCTCCCCACAGCTGCTGGGACACAGTGCGTGACTGCGATCAGCAGTACAGAGTGACACGGGAGGTGCACACACACCCACCCACAGAGACACAGTCCCCACAAGCACAGTGTGTAACTGGAGAGATTTTGCTTCTCAAGACTCACTCTGCAACGCAAACATTATGCCACGGACATTGTAATTATAGATAAACGTGTGGGCGGGAGCTTGGCAAATTCATTTAGCGCTTCTGACGATATGATCTAGACCAGGATTCAATTTGTGTCCCCATCTTTAATCTCTTGAAAACAGCCACTGATTAGCAAGTGTCTCCCCCTGAGAAGTTTGGATTACAGCAAGGCCAGCTCCGACCCCCAAAGGCCAGGGGATTTTTTGATGCCAATCTGGTTTAGCACCTGTCCCACTGAGTTAACACTGGTCTTAGTTTCTGGAGACTTACAGATCCATAGACTGATATGAAAATGCATTGTGATCTTAGATACTTGAAGTCTGCACACAGTCATTCGCGGTTTTGATGTACAAAGAGGTGGATGGTGCTTTTCCATAATACTGAACTGTTCAACAAGCAGAGTTAAACAAAACATAGCAAAAGTATCATATTAGAGACATGCAAAACACCTGGTAGCTTTTTGTACCTTACACTTGCTGGTTTGTTTACAATCATAAAATGTGGTAAATATTTCAACCTCATTTTTGAGGACAGAAGCAGCAGCAATGTGCAAAAATTCTGTGAAACAAACACAATTTTTGCATGTTGGGGTTAGTACATAGTGAATAACATTTCTAGATCGAGTAGGGGTCACTTTTTCCCTTGAAATGAGACTAAAGCAACACACTAGATCATCAATGACGATACTGCAATGCAAAAGATGAAGTCTTTAGGCTGAGAATCAATGCAGCAATTAAAGATCATATGGCACTGAACTGCAAACAGCAAGGTCATACCCTCTCGTCTATTCCCAGTTTGGCCAAATCCATCTGGTTGCTTGAATATCCCCCATTATATCTGAGTGATTAATTAGTCCTGTCTCTTAACCACAGCTGATTTTAATGTGTGTACTAGCACAAAAAGGCTTCCTCAACCAGGTGTTGGTGACACACTTAGAATATTTTAATTAACATTTTTGGTTGCCTCTCTATGTTTTCCTCATGTCTGCCTGGATGGTCTGGGCTATTTGCATCCTCTGTATTACCCAGACCCACAAGGGTGTGCACTCTCGCATGCAAAATACTGAAAATTAGATTCAACACTTGCAGTAAATACATCACCATACACTGACAATTATTAAAAGTATTGCCATTATAAGATATCGCAATGTTTTTAAAACACTGCAGTGAAATATATAAATTATTATATGTTTTCAAGACCCCATATGTGCAATACTGTATATTGCAGTATAGTCCATATAAAAGACCCTAACTCAGCTCCTTAGGAAGATGCTCCTTAGATAAATGTAAAAACAAAGCATTTCACTAGGAGCCTCCAATTGTGGTTAATCCTTTCTTTTATTTATATTGCAGTCATGCTGTTATTACTTAAAATAACATCTATCATGCAAACATCTAAAATGATACTTTTAGTGACTTAAGGAAAAAAATTGTGGAAAGCTTGTAGAATGGAAAAAAAAACAGGTGAGCAACCTCACTGCAAAGGTGTTTCAAATGACTCCTCCTCTCTAACAGAAAAATAAGCAGAATGCTTTTCAATAGCTGGTTGAAATTCTGATTATGCAAGGAGCACATGTCAGGTGGGAAAGGGCACGCCACATGTACAGTTTAAATGAGTTTCCACCTCAGGTGGGCAGATGAATGAAAGAGAGACCCACACAATAAGGCTAACGGGCAGCACAGCCTCTGCTCGTTACATTCCCCTTAAAGCTACACGCCATTACATCAATGTTTGCTAACCGAATCACAGAACGCTCCTTCCCACATGTTCGCATTAGCCATTCCCATAATAATTAGTGCAACCGTACAGTAATACATGTTTGTGTTTTACCTCAAGCATTCTACCTCAAGACATCTGCTGCTGCAGAAGTATAACACAAGCGTAATAACTGTCTGGATTCATTTATTATTTTACAAAATGTATTAGCATGTTTCCCAGAGACCAAGCACACCAACATAAAGTACAAAAAACCACAATCCTTGAGGAAGTAAAGTGAGGTCTATTCTGGGTGAAAGTTTTAAATTTAAGGGCTCGGTGAGAGCAGTAGACTGGATTTCGGAAGAACAGAGGAGTCATCTGGAAGAGTCTGTCCTTAACACAGTGGCTGCATAGAGAATGCCAACATTTTCGTCAAAGTCCACAGGCAGGTTGACCGTTCCCCTCTTGGTTTTGAACAAGTCATCCATCACACAACGCCCCTACTCTCCCAGCACCCAGCTCGCCTCAGCAAACTGAATGAAAACCTGGGGATCACCTTCCGTCTCCATGACCTCCATCGCTGAAGCCCCCGCGCTCCCCCCAAAAATCCAATTCTCCCTCTTACCCTCAGAGAACTGGCCACAGCAGGGGTTAGCAAAGTCTGGGAATCAAAGACAGCGATGAATTACCACTCTGTTTGAGGACACAGGCACTTAACACCTTATGCCCTGTACGGTCATATAGATTACCGCCCAATTCAAGCAACTTGTACAACAACCAAGCCCAACTTTCGTTCTTTCCCCCCCCAAGCCCAGAGTCAGACAAAACTGTGAAAAATAACTCTGCATTAAACGTATTAGGTTTCGCCTTTAGGCATGAAACAAATGAGCTTTTTTAACTAATATATTTCCAACATTTTGTGTAGAAGTTGCTGCCTTTACAGATGGAAGATACAGGGACCTGTTACCCCATCCTGTTACAGTCTTTGGGCTTGTGTCTCTATGCTAATAGTGTAAAGCCCAGCAGTAAATTCCCCTACCCTTTGTGTGACAATAGCCACCGTGTTTCACCCCCTTTCTTCCCTGGCTCTTCTCCTTCCGAGGCAAAAAAGAACTTTTAAAAGGCCATTGATATGCCAAATCATCCTGACAGTTTTATTTAATGCCGTGGCTTGTTAACAAGCTGAATAGCAGCCCAACCAGTGTCATGCAGATCCAATCGGGTTACTGCGAGGACAGACTACAATTCTCCTTTCCCCTTCTTTGGGCCGAATTCTGACTGAACTCACCATCCCACCCCCCCTCCCCCAAACTCTTTTTTTTAATCCAGCTAGGGTTTCAGTAGGGATATGCACACAGGGAGCTTTGTCTGCATCCACACTAAGAATAACATCACTCCTCAAGTCATAAAGCTGGAGAGAGAGAGTAGCAGTCTAAGGAAATGAGAAGTGCGAGCATGTTAAAAACAAGCTGAAAATGTGCCATTCACATCTCAGCCTATGGTAGTTAACACATAAATACTTCAAAATTCGGGCATCATCACCACTTGAGCGCATCATCGAGAATACAGTGTAATACTGAGCAAGCAATCCAAGGAGTTGCTGAGCATAAGTGGGTCATGCGATCTGCAGGATCAGATAGCAAACTCTTGCAGCACTGATGTTAATAGGGTCTGTAATGAGCCTCATTAGCACAATGAAAATCAATCAAGCCAACGGCAACCATAAATAATTCAGAGAGCAGGTTGAGTTCGCTAACTCTACTCAAGTGTTTTTTTTCTAGTCCTGCCTGTTCTACTTATTGTTCTTGTCACATATTCTTGTCACAAAAGCAGACACAAAAGTCACATTCCTATAAATGACATTCAAATGTATAAATGTATAAAATGTACCAAAAAAAAAACACAACCAGGAGCCTGAATCTAATATTAAACAAATGTACATATATCACAGGGATATTTCATATGGGCAATACCTTCACTTAGAACAACTTAAAAATGTATAAAATGTAAAACCACAATCAGCCTGAATGTAATATCAACAATGGTTAAACATACTTATATATTTCTGGATATTTCACATGTGCAATACCTTCATCAATGAATCATGTTTAAAGTTCAGTAGATGAGAGGGTTCTGCATCCACAGGTATAAGAGGAAGTCTTTTAACTGTTATGATGAGTGAGCAAAGCCCTAGAACAGAATCTCCAAAGACCATCTCTTTAAAGCCCATGACAGGAAGCATCTAGAGTCTACTCTGTCTGAAATCCGCAGTGGCTACTGAATGTTTAGAGAAATCATGAATATTTCAGAGAATTTCTGAGATCTACAAAATGTTAAAAGTGTAGGGAATGTAGGTCCCAGCGCTTGCCCAGAGCCTTTTACTCTAATTTATTTACTTTCTCTGAGTTCACCACAGCAGAAAGGCTGCACTTTCCCTCAGCTCTTCAGTTCTAACTCTACAGATAACTACAGCATGCAAACACTAGGGGGTAGAAGACAGTGTTTGCACTCAGCATAAGAAATAAACGTGTTGTGAAAATGAATTGTGTTCAATTACGCATACATATATATAGATAAATAGAAAGAGATACACACATGCACGCATGCACACACACACTAATGAATGCCAGCGTGATAATTTCAGTAATTACAATGATTACTTTTTTCATTTTGTTTAATTATACACATCTGTGGTTTTGAGTCACCAAATTATTTATATTCAAATCGTGTATGAGATTAAACCACAGACAGACATTATATCAATGCCAATATGGAAAATTCGTTTCTTTATCTGCGATAAGCATTTTGTAATTTTCAAAGGAAGAACACTATAGAAAAATCCTGAGAGTGTATTGACGTTAAAAGCTGTGTAAGTGCATCATATGCGTCATATGAAAATAAAGCACCAAGTTGCTTAGACAAAGCAAGAAACATCTGCTGGCAATTGTTGGTGAAGGTTCACATTTATAGTTGCACTACAAAGACATGCAATTAAGGACATTCCTGGGGCAACCATTGCCCGGTAACAGTCCGCAATAAATGAAAGCATGCAACCCCTTGAATTTCACCCCTTTAAGATCCCTGTAGATTCTGTAGCCCAAGGACAGGCTTCTGTCTTCACAAACAAATATGCACAGGTCGGGTAGAAGAGAATACTAAAATACAACCATGCAGTGTGCCACAGAGGTTGAGTGAGGCAGAAGTTAACGGCTGTATAGCCAAAAAGTCTCAACTTTGACTTACTGGAGAAACCCAGGTATCATACCCCTGAGCAAAGTGTTTAAAGTGAATTGCTCCAATACATATCAAGCTGTACAAATGAAAAATTCAAAAACACACAGAAAATCCACAATTAAAGATGTTGGCTAAGCATAATGATACTAGGGGAGCCTTTGCCTTATTGTTATATTATTTGAAACAATGGAAACATTACAAATGATGGCAAGGTATTCCGATTCCATGTGACAACAAATAACTCCAAGAGCATAGAATCACTTCCAATTCAGTTTGCTTCCACATGCAAACAGTTTAAATGCATGAGGTTGAAGCAAGCATGAAGGCAGGTTTAAACCACTTCAATATGGCCACTGCCACTTTGAACTGCAGAGATAAGTGGTGCACTTTTAAATGAACAGTAAATAATGTTATATTGTGAAAGCAAGTGAGCAGGTAAAATGTTCCCTGTGCTGCAAAGCTCTTTAAAACACACATGCATGCAGTACTATGATTTATTTACAATAATCACTCCACAAAACAGCACTGAAAAGTACATTTTAGCACTTTAGGCTATGCTTCTATTTCTATCTAAAATCATTGGATTAAAATTCTGATTAAATCCTTCATGTAGCATGCATGAAACCCTCCGCATGCACCATAAATACCATTAATTACAGACAATGATCTTAAACATGATCCGACAGCTAGGCTACAATGCCTTCCCCATTCCACTTATAACCCCATTGGACTATTGAAAGGTTTTAACCTTTATACCTCATAAAGATGTCATAACTGATCACCAAGGAGCATGGTACATACATGCAAACAGTCTGTTATGAGAGCATATACGCCATACCTCCATTTGTGCAGAACAAAGCCAGGGCACTGTTCACCACACACAGTACAAGGCTGACCCCTTTCAGGGTCATCCAGGGCATTGAGCTGGGGGACAGGGGGAAAAGCATAGTGAAGACCATCACACAGGAGTAAAACAAAGATATACTTAATTGTGATTTTCCTGCTAAATCTAACACCCGACCCCACCCACCACCCATAACTGAATATGCATACAGACTGATGTATAGCGGGACTGAACTCTCATTTGAATTCAGTAGACATGGAAAGCAAATGGTATGCTTATTTTTCACTATAAGAGCCTGGGCAACATGAAACAAACTGACATTTACAGTAGTCATTCTAAGAAGCCTGCCACATTTTTCAAACGGGGGAAACTGCTCAGGACATAAACTAGATAATTAATATTAACAGTTTTTAAAATTATTTTTTTAGGAATAGGTGTACAGCACAGCTATATTCTGCTGAGTGGTCTGTTGTGTAGTTAGAAACAATGAGTGTGATCAATCATCAATGTGTAAGTTGGCCAAAAGTAGTTTTGCATAATTATTATTACGCTTTGAGTTAATAAAACCACAAAAAGGTGCAAAATGAAAAAATGACTGTTTATGTACTCATTTAGGCTATTCCGGCAGGTAAACTGCAATAATATTAGTTAGCAGAATCCAAGTCTATTTTACGTAAAAGGATCAGGTGGACATTCCATAAGCGCAAACTTAAAGCTTTTTACAATGTCTCAACAGTGTTTTATTGATAGCAGTGCACACAGCGAACACAACAAGTTCTGCTTTAATTTACCGGTCAAAAAACAATTTTGAAGTGACATAGCCTAAACTTGCTCAAGCAAAAATGTAAATGTCCGACAGACGAATCATACTTCACTAACATAACGAGTGACAGAATGTAAGGCTATGATACTGTATGTTTCAAAATGTTATAAATAGGAGTGCTGTACGTATAGTAACACAGCCTACGCTGTTTCTGGAGCACCGGTGCCGGAGTGGAAGAACTCATTCAGTTGTGTTAACAATGCCGTTCTGACTGCTGTAGCTGATAAAACGCTTAAATGGAACCAAATTAATCCCACCTCGTTGTTGCTACTTACCGATATGCTGGAATGTCTTTTCTTTGATCCGCGAGTAAACATGTCAGGCTAATTTCAGAAACGTGAAACGAGATCACTAATGCAAAGAGACACTTGGAAGAATATCCTAGGACATTCGCTATCAAATCCTCACCGCGACTCTCGAGTTTCCCCAAACAAAACACAGATACGCACACCCCCACACACTGTCCCATTACCCAGTTTCATTAATGAATGACGGGAGAGTCGTGCTCCACCCTACCGGGAGCCGACTGAATTGAATATTAGGTCTAAGAGCTGAGAAACGTGGATGTTTTGTTATAAAACTGCATACTTCCAATTGCAAGGCATGTTTCACACTTTGTAGGCTAATGCATGTTTACATTTCGGGTTTACAAATAGACTATGCCGTACATGTCAATGTTGTCAGCTTTATGTGCCATCATTGATTGTTGTTCCCGACACGATTTAAAACCATGACTGCAATTCGTGGAACCAAATTATTTCAATGAATTTGTGTAATCTCTTCGTGGGTGCTTGCTCAACATCCTAATCTACCAGTTAATTCTATATTCGTGCATGCAAATGAGTTTTGTCAGGGTCAAGCGATATGTTCTGATTGCAGAAGCACATTTGGTCAGGAGTGATTCATTTCACCCTGCATCTAATTTACAAAGCGTTGACTTCTGCCTTCCAGAGAGGGTTTTCTCATGCCAATTCCCTGTGAAGCAAGGCAGAATTGGTTCTCCGACAAGTGTTTGCCATTCATGGAAGGAAAAGGCTTGAAGCACCACTGACAAAGAGACTCAATGCACTCTAGCCTGTTTTTAACGATTTGGCAAATGGAGGCTTTGAGTCTCCAGATATGCCTGGGGTCTCGGTTTTATGCCTCAGCCGGGCATGGTATTGTACGTACTGCCAGATTATGTAATATAATATGTCATTCCCTGTCTGTCCTTTCTGTTTTTAATTTTATATTCTTGTCAAATTTTGCCATTCAGAAAATGGTTAAGGAATACAAATGCACATTGCACTGCAGACAAGGCTTTGATCTGTCTCCAAATTGTATGTGAAATGATTTTGTATGACTGTAGCCTATGACACGAGCAGGGTCATGGAGGACTTAAAACATCTTATGAGCTGAAATGTATGCGAAGGTTTTTTGGCAAAAAAAATAAATAAAAGAACGGTGTACGCCTGTGTAATCCCCTTGCTTTGTCTAAACAAAGCCATGGCCTTCGGACTGTTCCTGACACCTGTGGCAAAACTCCAAAACTGTTCCAGACAGTCCAGCTGTGATTCCTCCTATACAAGGCTTTCTGTAAGCAGGCCCCCACGGAGGACTCTAAAGTCTCCCTAAAAAAAACCACAGGCCATCCCTGCTTGTGAGTGCACAGAAAGCTGGAGGTTATAACACCGAGTGCAAAGCTTTGCTTAATTACCCATTGGAATAAAAAAGTCAAACGGGGGTGTAAATGTCATCAGTTGATCTTGGAGTTTTGTGGCTTTAAAGATGGTCCTAATGTAAAAGGGAATGAGAATTTATTGAGAGTAATAGCTAATGAAGACCACCTTCGGTTCATTTGAAATTAACTGGTGAAAGTTGCAGTTATTTTTGCTTCATGGGGGTTTGATAAGTGCTGAGGTCATTGCTTTAAGTTTTGTTAGATGGTCTTCGTGTAGATGTGTGTGTGTGTATACATGTGTCTGTAACTTGCTTCTCAGTCTGGCTTCAGTATGTATGTTAAAATAAACATAACAGCATATACTGTGTAAGTGTGTACACATTTGTAGTATAATCCCAACCAAGCTATCCTCCCAGTTCACAAAATGCACACTTTAGCTCATTAGATGTAGTTCAATACCCTCTGTCCCTTCACCTTCATTTGCCAACATCGCAAAATGTTTCAATCATTGGCTGGAAAACGGTTTATACATGGATTTGTAATTTCACTTTTTCTGAACAGTAAAACATTGTTGCTAATGCGACACCCATAGTAAGAGGCACATTTTTGCATTCTGTCACCTCAGGTTACCCTTTCAGGGAAAGAGGGATTTAAAGGATAACCACAATTATAGAATTATGAATCAAAGTTCCTTCTACCTGTTGAAGTAATAGGTAGATGCCTGTGCCTACAGCCAAATGGTCAAAGAATATTGCAACACACACACACAATTATAGTTATAAATCAAAGCTTCATCTACCTTTTGAAGTAATGGTGCCTACCTACAGTCAAAGGGCAGTCCAATTTGCCAAACTCAAAACGTTGCATTGACACTGTGCCACTGTAGCACCATCTTGATGTTTAAAACCAAGTGCTATCTCAGCCTTATGAATGGCCAAGCGCAGTTGTGACCACTCAGTTTCAACATCAAGGTTTTCGAGGATGGCAGAGACGATTTTTTCAATAAGATTTCTTAGGCAGTTAATTGAGTCTTGTGAGTTTAGGGCAGAACAGTTGAGCCTCTTGTTGGGGGCTTGTTTAGGATAGGAAGGGTGGATCTGCAGTCTGAGCTTAACTCTGATCATGCGATGGTCAGTCCAGCAGACAGCACCACACATGGACCATTATGATCAGCACCTCCTTGAGACTCACCTGATGGACAATTATGTGGACCAGGAGGTACCAATGCTTAGAGCGGGGGTGTTGAAAAGATGTATTGTACTTGTATTTCAGCTGGAACATTGTGCTGGAGACTAACAAGCGTTAAAAGCCTGAGCCCAATACTGTTAACTTTACCAGTCCTGTGTTGGCCAAACCTTGTTCCATAGAGTTCTGAGCCCACTCCCACATTAAAATCTCCTAGGAGCAGAATTTTATCTTCTTTTAAGACCTTTTTTTAGAACAGAGTCAAGGGAGCAGTAGAAGGCTTCTGTAACGGACATAACCCCCGTTCCTGCTAGGACACTATTATTATTAATATTAATATTATTATTTACAATTAACGGGTTTTAGCTGTGTATTTAGTCATGGTAGCGGTTGTTAAGTGCGAGTACGCCACTTTCATGAATGTAGTGCGCACCATTTATGTTTGCCGGCTTGTCAACTCAAACACATTCGCTACTGTACATCTGTTCACCACCATAATGTCCTGCAAACAACTTAAACATATACAGATCTGGTTTCAAACATAAAATAGATTTATTTTAGTATACCACGTTCGATCAACGCAATGTTAGAAGTTGCTACTAACCGTTGTTTGTCCAGTTTGTTCCATATTCAAACTCGAATGACGTAAGCTGAACGTCACGATTCTGTGTAATTTTATTGGAAGCGATGGACAAGAAGAATTAGCTATTTTAGACAGGGGGAGAACATAAAGTGTATTCCGTAATATTTTCTAGTACCTAATTAGGTGATGATGCGAGTAAAAGAACATATTAATGAATGTGATATTGTGCAGTACTACATGGATTTTACAATCATATTACTATGTATTTTTTATCTTGAATTAACATCATATAATTCATGGAATTCGAAGCATTACTTCAAGTAGATAAAAATAACACTACGTATTATATACCTTATACCACAAAGAGCCACACCAAAACTAGTTTAAAGCACAATACCTACCTTGGATAATTCCTATTCGCTGTTAAGAACCTGTTTCCGAAAGCCCTTCATAAATTAATTGCAAGGTAGCATGGACCTGTATGGAGTAGACATTTGTCAGAATGTGCACAAGCTCATTGTGTTTACAAAAGGAAACCGTGGAGACAGTAACCAGTGACAAGAACAGGTGAGAATAGATTTGGACTTAAGCCCCACACATACAACCCCCTGAAAGAGAGATCAAATCAAGTAGAACACACCAATGAAACACAAACATGATCCATTAAAGACCCACAAATAGAGCTAAATATGCAGCTCAGTGCTTTAAATTACATTGAAGACTATAAAATAAATAAATCAGTAAATGCATTAAATTGATTCCAAACAGAGAAGAAAAGGTGCATGTGTATATTGTACACATACATTAAAAAGAATTACTTGGTTACTAAGTGACATTTAACAAGTGTTAAACAAAGCACAGAAGACAGTGGCATTGCTTTAGGAAGGTGATCATTTCCACCATCACCCTTACATGCCTTACATGAAATATTGTTGCATTACATTTTTTTCTTTGCCTAACAGACACCCTCATCAATAATTTACAGAGCCTACACAACATTCATTTAACATATTATCATTTTACACAGCTGGATGCTTTATTTACTTATTTTGCTCAAGGGTGCAGTGCTCCTCCAGGGATTTGAACCAGCAACCTCTATGACAATCCTAACTCTCAATCCACTAAGCAACACTACCTGCTCAGGATTCTGACAGGCACTGTCTTACAGCAAATCTAGTTGCAGAACATCCAGAAGTAAGGGAGTAACTTTTTATTTATCTGAAAACAAAGATAAAAACATTTGCATTGTGGATTCAAATACTACCCAGCAACAATGCTGCAAAACATAACGCAGTATCTACTGATTGGTGTTTGAGGAACAGTGCCATCTTTTGGAAAATCAGTAAAAACACTAGCGTTGAAGCTGGTATCAGACACTATTTGGCACCAGTTGACTTTTGGGACAGCAAGAAAGGTCTTCAAACTTACTTGCATTTAACCTTCAATAAGAAGCCTCAGAATCTGTTTAGAATCTGTGTCTTGCTTGACAACTTTATAACAAAAAGAAAAAGAGAGATCTTATGGTGATCATGAACACGATTCTGTGAGAAGACAACATACATATTATCAAAGATGTCTATGGCCTGAATCAGGGATAAGTCATCATTAAGATGGTTACTACAAAACTACATGTAATAAAATGAGGTTATATCCAATGGGGCAATATTTTCAATGAGGAAAAAAAACTTTAGTGGCCTGGATTGTAATCATGTGTGCCCCAAGGAAGTCTTTCAGCAATATCACCAGGGACATTTGGCAAGTCAATTAAGGCAAGTAAACTTAACACACAGAAGTGTCTTAAAATGACTTTAACTGAATTTATGACATATCAGTGCCAGGGAACTGTATTTAGTATGGTTGCAAAGAAACTATGTGGTGTTCATTAAAGTTCAGTCAAAGATATATTCCAAAAATGGGCATAGGGTAGGGATAAAAATATCTTCTACCAATAATAATTCATGCCCTTCACTGCCATGAATGCAATATTAACTCAATACAAGTATAACAATTATTTACATTTGACCTTGCTTTACCTTTAAAGTAATTTATTTATTTAGCACATCATGGGTTTTGTACTTATATATTAATCCAACTCATGGATTGAGAATGGTGAATGAATAATGAAGGCATTCATGGAACAATGAATTACAACAGTCACACAAAGAAGGTCTCTAATATGGAATATAAAGGGCAATGACTACATATTAGGATATTGTGCAAAATACATTTATTTCGTAAAAGTTGCTTGATACAGAAATATCATAGCCTTTATAATGCAATGACAAAAAATCAACATAGAATAAAATGAAAAGCACACAAAATATTTTACGCAGTGGTGAGTACATCACAAGGCAATGACTCATTGAGCAGTCAGAGAGCACACTTATTCCATTCTCTCCTACAAACAGCATGTACCTTACATTACAAAACAAAAGGTACTGTGCATCAGAGGGAGTTAGATATTATCTGGTTCTGTTCTTGTTCTAGTCACACTGCCCTTCAAACCACAAGATCATTTCTTAGATTACAGTAGCACAATTACCCATGAAAACAATATAGGCCTACTGTACAGAGGCTTTCATTTGGAAAATATGCAGGAATGTGGCTGGCCAAGAACATGGTCACCAACCCCTGAAAATAAACTTTAACAAATCATAATCAAAATTCAGTAGAAAAATCTTTGGACAAACAATCAATGTAATACATATTTCACATACATTAAAACGAACAAAAAGAAAAATGTCCTATACAATAAATGTCAACACGTACCTCAATACACAAGGTCGAAGGGATGAATAAACAATAAAGACAATTATATAAAAATATAACAGGACAATAATATTTCTACATAAATATGTAGACATACATTTCCCTAATAATCCACTGCACCTGAGATCTTATTTTAAAGTGATACAGAAGATCATGAACGAATGCATTGAAGTGTCCAAAGAAATCAGTGAGTGTAAAACTGAGAAAACTAGATTTGAATTGGCATTTTCAATTTTGGCATTAAATTCTGAATAGTCAGTTAAAGAAATACAGAAAAGAAATCAAATAACTTCATTTATGCTACATTGTTAGATATAATATTCCCTTTAAAGCACGACATTCCGATATGCTCAATTAAAAAAAGACAGTATGTCACACAGTCATGAAAATATACAGCTGTTATATCTGATATTTACAATGCACAGTCTAAAAAGAGACTATGTCATCCCTTCAAATGTATCAATGGCTCTTTCTTGCTCATGTTTCCCCAGAGTTCATTTCACATGAAGTCTCTCCCATAACATCAACCATCAGCTAATTTAATAAAATACAATTAAAGTATAACTGAGGTGAATTACTCAGATGATAAATAAGTTATTAAATACATAAATATGTCATTCCCTTCACAGGTGAGGGCAATATTTCAAACTATGCTATATACGTCACTATTCTAAAATATGCAATATGATCAAACAGTAGAAATATGAGAATAACTAATGAAATAAATGTATCTTTGAAAAGGTTTCTTCATAAGAATTTACATTGTAAACAGACTAGAAACTGTTCTGTTTAACATTATTTGGCCTTCATTTTGTTCTTTTTATTTAAGAGTTACACAAAATGGTAAGTATAAATATTTAAATATTGAATATTTGAACAGGTAATAATCGTATATTTTCCTTATAACATAATTCAACGTAATAAGGCACATTATAATCTACAAATAACGATAAAAACACAGAAAGTACCCTGCTATTTTCACATGTAGTGAGAGCATAAACTTCAGAAACTCAGATCTTCTCCAAAACAGACAAAAGATAGCAACATAGCAACATTCCAAATTGCAACTTATTTTACCAGAAATGGATTGAAGCAATTCTTTGGTCTCACATTATTTGTTTATGGAACAATAGTTTTGTGTTCACAGAAATTAATGAAAAATACAGTGAAACAAATAAATTCACTCTTCCTTAAATTTGTTTCAGTTACATTTAAGGATAAAGTGCATTGAATCTGGGTCAGTTTATTTAAGATCCACTGCAAGAGATCCATAAAATTCAGCTGTGAAAAACAACCTTATACTGAAATGGTAGTTCAGTGCACTTTAAAACAAAGAAATACATTTTAGTAAAACTATTACACAGCCAATTTAAGGCAGGAATCAGCAGTCCAGACACTTGAGGGCAAACTTCAGAGCTATATTTAGAAGTATTTCCTTGATTTTAAAGGCAACGGGGGCCTACATTTCACCTGCTACTGACTTCTCAGAGAACAAAACAACCTAGAAAACAAACTTGAGCCAAGCTTGCTATTCTGCTTCTGAGAGCACAAACACTCTCACACACCTGACCCATACACATACCTGCAGAGACTGCAGGAAAGAGTATTGGAACTCACTAATGTGATGAGTCACCTGCTGTGCACTGAATAGGTGAGTGAAATACTGTGCCTGTTCACTTCATCTCACTTTACCCCACATCTTATCAAAAACAAACCCCACAATGCGGTAACACTGATTTATATTTGTCCAAATGGCACAGTGGTAATCTCCTGCCCAGCTCCTTGTCTGCAGTGTCAGGTAACAACAGGCCTACAGAAATAAAATAAGCACATCCTCCACAACCATTATCTCTCCATTCTTGTTCTGCACACACAATGCACTGCTATTCTATTAAAATGAATTGTAGGAAGCAAACAGGAGTGCCATTATCCTCGAGACAAGCATGAGCTGCACATTCAAAGATCGACACAACAAACCGCTGATCCTCAGCCTGGTTCTACACGTGCTGAGAACCAGGCTGTGCACGCAGAGGAGTCCCCCCCTCCACTCCTCCGCCCCCTCCCTTCGCTTTCTCGCTCTACCTCTGCTCGCCGCCCCTGAGACGCTGTGACCGGTGACCGGAAAGCGCCGGTGCGCTAAGGGGCCCTGGCACATCTCAGGGCGGCGTCTCGCCAGGCAACGCCGGCCCGCGAACAGCTGTCGCCTCCCGCGGTCCTGCCCCACGACACCGCCGAACGATCGGCGCGCTGCGGTTCAGTACGCCGCGCTGCTCTCCCAACTGCAGTGCCACCTCGCCATCTGCTCTGGAGAGCCCCTGTGCAGCTAGGGTTGAACACTGCGCCAGGGAGGAACACCTCAGTGCAGAACGCAGTTCCAGGGAGGAACACTGTGTTGCTTCTCTAACCTCAGTGCAGAACGCAGCACAGCCAGGGAGGAACACTGTGTTGCTTCTCTAACCTCAGTGCAGAACGCAGTTCCAGGGAGGAACACTGTGCTGCTTTTCTAACCTCAGTGCAGAACGCAGCACAGCCAGGGAGGAACACTGTGTTGCTTCTCTAACCTCAGTGCAGAACGCAGTTCCAGGGAGGAACACTGTGCTGCTTTTCTAACCTCAGTGCAGAACGCAGCACAGCCAGGGAGGAACACTGTGTTGCTTCTCTAACCTCAGTGCAGAACGCAGTTCCAGGGAGAACACTGAGCTGCTTTTTTAACCTCAGTGCAGAACACAACAGGATAAAATATGACACAAAACCAACAGCCAATGCAGTAATTATATCTCCCTTCCTCAACATTGTATCATGTGATTTAGGTTTTAGAAAAAGTCTATGTGGTCTGTGATGTTTTCTGGAAGCCCCCATTAGTTTTACATTGGAAAGGCGAAGAATTGTATGCATATGCAGTATTCACTTTAAAGCACAACCCTTAAATAATGGTACAATACAAAAATAAATGTGAGTATAATAAATTATTAATTACAAAATGCTATATACAGTACTTACAACCTGCTAATTTACATATTTACATATTGTGGGGAATATAGGCCGTTTCAAAATGAAGTCTTCATTTTGAAGCACCAGAGAAAGCCACACAGGACATGTAGAGCACCTGAAAATATCTGAAAGCAGAAAGCATGTAACGATCAGATCATTAGGCACACAACACAATATAATACTTTGTGGAATCAAAAATTTAACTGCACTTTTGTTGTTTAATTGCTGATTTTGTTGGAGAGAACACCTGTGTATAGTGAAGGAAAATACAAAAATGTCATACTCATCAGACACAATATTAAATATCCCAAGGCATTTATTCACAAGGCAGGAACATAAGACAATGCTGAAAACTGACGCATTGCAATGGAGGTCAGCCTGACAAAGGCTGTTCAGCCAAAAACATTGTTTATCAGCAATGTCTTATGTTCCTGCCTCGAGAATAAAGGCTTTTAAATCCATGTGAGGGCCTTGGAATCGTCCTTCTTTCACGCACTTTATCCCTCTGTTTCCAAAGGGCACCAGTGGTTAAATACTACTACACCCATGAAGCGCACCTAGTCCTTCTTTAATTTGGTTACACAACATTAAGTGTCACTTACTTCGTAATTTGGCTAAATCGATTTTATAACTGTATATGACTTATAAAGTCATCAACACTGGAAAAAAAATTAAAATTATTTTTAACAGCTCAAAAATCTTTAAAGACCAGTGGTTAAAGTGGCAGATCTTAAGGTAAAAATAATACACATACCTGAATCTGTCTGTTGATTACTTGACTTTTATTTTAAGTCCAGAGCCAGATGATGGAGCACATTTTCCACAGTAGCCTCCACAGATTCCTGACACCCTGCTGCCATCCTGTGGACATACAAGAAGTTGCAAGGAACTGTACATATTCACCCTTTACTATGGTCTATATTATTGCCCATAATATAATGCAGGAATATTCCATTTACATTAAAATATAGAATTGGAAGAAATGATTAACTTTTTCCCATTAGCATTATCATTCTATACATGTTGGACCAACAAAGATTGCCAAAAAACCTATTAGAAGATGACAATCATAGTTATTTGAAAGAAGGTGATTTGTTAGCAAACATCCAAAAATTCCAAAGCCTGGCACAAAATCTACAACAGCATCAAAGACAATGGCAGGGGTCAATCATTACAGTCGGAGAAATGCAGTAAACACCAGAGTAAAAGTTTAAGTTGCATACACTCACAGCTCTGTGCTTTAGTACACAAAACCTGAAAGATTATCCAATTTTAGATACAATAACATAAAATATAATTAAGACATATTTATTCATATAATAAAACAGTGTTTTGGGACTCAGAAGAACAAAAGTTCAATTTGTTTTGTATTCTTGTTCAAAATCCTGAAAAAATAGCACACATAGACTCCTTGTGGTCTTGAACAGCAAGCCACACTCATGCTGATTAGAGCTGTCTAGTGTCTATTCACCTGAAAGGAAAGAACAAGGGAAAACACTACAGTGGCTAATGCTAACAAACCAATTCTGAGAAAATCAATAGTACCATAGAGTGGGAAAACGTTTTCTCCATAATACTCAAAGCAATATCATTCTCTCTAGTATGAATGATCTGATCCTAAGTGCCCTCCACAGCACTTGACCTAAAATAACAGTTTTTCATCAGATAGCCAATCTAGGGGCTTTCTGAGTGCACAGTGCTTTGAGGTGCACCTCTTATGCTAGCCAGAAGCAGCCCCTGTCTGATTTCCATCACAAAAGCGGGCGGTTAACTCCTTTCTCAAGCTGCTCAATGCAGCACTCACACTGGCCATTGAGGACATCAGAAAGCCTCAGAGAAGAAGCAGAAAGAACAGGCTCTTGGGCATCTGCCCGGAGGTGGTACAGATGCCAGGGGTGGAAAAGTCTGCCACCAAGAAACAGAACAGGGTCAGGAAATATGTGTCCTGAATAGATGTATGTTATTCTTAGATTTCAATTGGCTCCAACCTTATAAACAGATTAAGGTTTTAGTGCAACTTTGTTTTACACCACAAAAGTATATATAAGTATGCAAGTATTGTACAAAGATTAATATTGTTATGTTATGGGGCTGTTGCATGGTGCATGCAGCTAAAGCATTTGGTCTCACACTAGTGGATTCATCCCATGATCTGGAATCACTCCTGACCATATCAGTGCCAACAGTAGCCGGCAGCCCTATAGAGCAGTGTGTATTTGTCCATATCACCATACATTGAGGTCTCAGAGTGCAAGACTTTGGTCAGTCAGGGGCCAGCCTGTGTACGTGCTGCAGTACTCTGGCACAATGCCTGCATGCGCAGCTCAAACGGTACACCTCCGAAAGTAAAAAGCATTCAGCCCATTTGTTCAGATTTAGCTATCACATTTTTATTCATTTTAATGTTAGAGATTTGAAAATTTGCAGGTGTTCTGTGTCTACTATTTCACCGAGTGATTTTATTTACCAAGATTTTGACATTACATTACATTACAGGCATTTAGCAGACGCTCTTATCCAGAGCGACTTACACAACTTTTACATAGCATTTTACATTGTATCCATTTATACAGCTGGATATATACTGAAGCAATTTTGGTTAAGTACCTTGCTCAAGGGTACAACGGCAGTGTTCTACCTGGGAATCGAACCTGCGACCTTTCGGTTACAAGTCCAGTTCCTTACCCACTGTGCTACACCCTGTCCGACTATCAGGTGATCAGGTGATGGACATGGTACCACAATCCAAACTATTAAGTAACTCAATAACTGATAGTGTGTTGATGTTAAAGAAAAGAGTATAAAGATAATTGCAATAATTTAGGACAAGAAATTGAATGAAGCACTATTAGTTACACACATGTTCTCAAAAAAACTGGGAAAAAAACTATTTTTAGGTGTGCTCTTGTGTTACCTCTGATTTATGAATATCAGCAACAGCATAGTTTCCTTGGGAAATCCATTTTGTGTCTTCAGCCACCTGGAAACCCGTCCCAGAAAGGTTGATACTAAAACGACCCTAAAACACACAAGAAAAACAGTTGGCTGGCAATTTCTACTTAGAACACAGCGATTAACACTTCTCATATTTAAGTCACGTCTTTGGAACTCCACTAGAATGTTTATGTTCCTGTGATTTCTGACACGTTCTATCTTTAGAAGTGGAAGGCTTGATAACAGATTGCAGGTAAGAGGGTGCTGTTCCTCTTGCAGCACCATAGGTGAGGACAAGAGATTTGTATTTTATCTGGGTCACGACCATCAGCTACAGAAGGGATGTGAGGAGAGATGAGAGATGTGGCATGCGTGTATTTTTGCAGATTATTGAAGAAAGGTACAGCAGCATTCTGAATGAGCTGGAGGGGCCTGGTGGCTCCTACATGAAGACAAACCAGGAATTTTAGTGGTCCAGTTGGAAGAGCACAAGGGCCTGAATCATAAGCTGGATAGCACATGTAGTATGGAAATGATGTATTTTTTATAATTGTAAAGAAGAAATCGGAAGCTCAAAGGTACTATCAGGTGATGGGCCAATCATTGAGGGGTGGTGTATCTGGTAGGTATAGTTCCTCAGATCTGGCATGACTGAGTCTGAGATACAGTTACATGTATTCCTGGAGTGGGAGGTCACCAAGTTCAGGCAAAATACCCTTTTTTCCTGGGAATGCCAGGAAAATTAATTCCGTCTGAACAGGTATCAACAGTAGGTGGCAGTAGTGCTGCTTTATAAGGTGCCGCACTGCATGTTGAAGTGTCGTTTATACAAACTAGCCAAAGCCAACCCCTTCTATAAACACAAGCACGGTTAGTGCCACGTAAATAATTTACTCATGGAAAATCAGCAGTTCCACAACCTATTTCTTCAAATAATATGCAACAGTAAATCATGTCAAACTTTCCCTGGACGGCATGTGGTTAACTGTTCATTCAATGAAATGCACCTAAAATCTGGGGACAGCCCGGGGCCCTGCGGTGGCGGGGCAGACAGATGCATGTGCGAGGTGCGCATGCAGGCAGTGGAGAGAGAGAGGATCAGGCGCTGACCCTTCACATGCATCTGTCCAAATGCCTTGGATGAATGAAGACCTAAGTGGGCGAAGCAGTGCTTTCGCTGGCTTCCCCTTGCGGACGGCCGTCTGGACCACTTCAGAGATTCACATGTGCCCCGGTTCTCGCTGCAGATGGATGTGGAGAAGCCAGACGAGTAATGAGCTCTTCCCTACAAGCCAGCGCAGCGTTCCCCTCGCATTCCTCGCCCTGCATCTGCGCAGCAGGCCGGTCCTGGAGGAGATCAGCTGACGCTTGCACAACGGGAGAAACGCCGCGTAAATTCCTCGCGGGTTAAAGGGGGGGGGGCCCGGCCGAGAGTGGGGAGGCGCGGGGAGGCGGGCTGGCGCGTTGCTCTGCTCGATTTGAGCGCTCCGCCTCGAGCCGTGCAGGAGCTGCGGGTGCTCACTGCGGGTCCTTTAAAAAAACGCGCTCTCAGACGCACCCTCCGGCACTGCAGCTGTCTGTCTGTCCTGCACCGACTCCACAGAGGAACAGTCTCACCATCCAGCACAGGCCAGATGTCACATAGCTACACATGCTTGTTCCACAAGCTCCCCAACTCTTCTTAACAGTGTCACTGCTTTTTTATTATTGCCTTGAGTAACAAGCTCCACTGTATCAATTCTCAGAGGAGTTTTGTAGAGAATATGGGCAAAAATCTGTTGAGTTTCAGATATTCCCCTTAACCGATCACACTGAAGGACATTCACTTGTACCGTTGTTGACAAATGGCGGGTCAAGCGTCTTGCTGTTCTTACCTGTGGACACCTGGCGGCGCTGTAGCAGTCTCCCGCAGTGGCGAATGGAACTCGCTGGCCTTCACGGGTGAAAGCAAACTCCCAGTCAGTTGCTGAAAATAAACAGTGTCCTTTTAGTAACAGATTCTCAGGGAGCAGGCATGGTGGATATACAAACAAGCAGTCTTATTTGTGTTGAGCACAGATAGAACAGCTCAGCAGAGCACAAACCTTACATTCCTACATTACAGATAAGCCATAGGGCTGCCAAATAAGTCAATGTAATTACAGCTGGGGCAAGTTAGGCTAATCCCAGCCCCTCTGTGTCTTTAATTGACAGCCCCTCTATGACTGTAAAACACATCTTGAAATAATTAACCCCTTCAGGCATGGCCTTAATTAAATGTCAGCACCATTCATGCAAAGTAGAGCCTTTCATTTGTAACATCTTGGGTAGTCAACATATGAAATTCCCTGACTGTACAGTATTTCACAGCAGCACTGACAGGCAGATCATTGTAATCCTGTGATTATCACTGATGCTGCATTCTGCAAAGCCTCCAGGATCTCACTTTCCCTCCTCATGTTCCCAACATGTGACAGCTAGTGCCATTAAACTGTCATGAACAGAATTATGACGGAATGCTAGCTCTGGGATAATCCTGACCCTACATGCCCACCTTACAGAGAACAGAGACCAATACCGCACCCCCCCTCCCCCCCCCCTCCCCGACGTCACAGCCGTAGTGTTTCAATTTACCTCATTTTATAGATATAGCTAACCTTTTTAAAAATGCATTTGTAACCCTGCTAGGAGAATGAGCACGATGAAAGCAGTAAGGGCCAGAGGAGGGTGCTCTCTCTCTCTCTGAATGTAGGTGGCAGTGTGGAGCAGCGGTTATGTAGCTGGGCTTGTAGCTGAAGACTGCAGGCTCAGTATCCTGGGGGTTGGGAGGGGGTACTGCTTTTGTATTCTTGATGGATCTCACTGTAACCTAAATTACTCCAGTAAATATCCAGCTGTATGAGTGAATTATTTTAAAAACTGCAGGCTATTTGAGTTGCTGTGGATAAGGACACGTGTGCCAAGCAAATAAAAGTGGTCGGAAAGCTTAAATTATAAGGTCTGGTGGTATAATGGTAAAATTACTTTTATCTACAACTGCGTTTGCTTATTTTTGTGTAAAAAAAAAACTGTTAAAGTTTTAAAGAACTGGCAAATTCTCATGAAGCACTCCTCAAAATTGATCGGAGGACTATCAAAATGAACAAATTTTTTGTAATAAATTCAGGAGAATAGTGGCTCTACATATTCTACTGAAAACATGTTAAGTATTCTGTGAGATGGATATAACTTATTTGTGTGACAGTAGAGTCAGGTCATTGTGGTTTATTAAAACTTCTAAATATTTCACTACAATTGCACAATTGTTGTTTATATTTTCTAACATACCTGAAGCAAACCACACTTATCTATATGTATTTATAAGCTGAGACCCAGAAAATAACAAATGGTTAGAAACTGCATATAATACATGATGTTTTTGTTAAGCCTGTAAGGTAATAGTGTACAAGGGACATAATTGTACCAACAAAACCTGTAATCAGCAGATGTACAAAGAGATCTGGCATGTGGTAGTCAATCTGTTAGTTAAGGGGATTCACAGTAATGTGCTTAGCAATCATACAACAGCGTCCCTTCATTTTCTGGCTTCCCCTCCAGCCCTCAACTCCACCAAACAGCAAAGCTGCCGACTTACAACACTGCAACTCACTCAACACACAGAGAGGCGTGGCATAGATAACACAAGTGAGAGGGTACCAGTCCTCAGAGGAGTCCATCATGATTGCTTTCATCGGAACCTGATAATGATTTCACACATTCTGAAAAAAACTAAACAGGCATTTGAAACGTTGAAGATGCCTGATGTATAGTTCTTACAGACCAACCCAAATCAGTGTAAATGTTGGTCATAATGGTAGAAAGGTCCAAGTGTTAAAGATAATAAATAAATAAATATATATAAATGTCAAATATCGATGTGTCTGAACACGAACATTGTCCAAGGATCATGTGAATTCTGATTTAGGATCAGTTTCTAAGGGCAGAATGTCTGTAAATAGTGGTCTTGCAGCAATATATTCAAGCACTTCTTTTATTTATTATGAACTTTATTATCAGGAACCTTCAATGTGAATAATTTTCTGTTAACGTGGGAACCCTGTGAAGAGGCCCACTGTCTCTGTGACTCACTGATTATCTGCATCTCGCTGAGGTCCACCCGGACCCTGCTGAAGGTGGAGAGGCCGGAGGCGGAGTAGTCCTTCCTGCAGGGGCAGTCCTCTCGCCGGCTGCCGTTGTAGGGACACTCGGTGGGGTTGTTCAGCCTGAGTCAGAGAGGCACCACAGTGGGTTCTTTGTTTCCCCACAGAATGAGAGACGGCCGGCCTCGTCTCCTGAGAACAGACCCCTCGGCCCAGGCCGCAGTTACCTGAAGCCGAAGACCTCTGAGAAATTGTCGGCGTCGCCCGTCCTCAGCGTGACGTACTCCCGTGGACGGTCCGTCCGCATACCGGCGCAGTAGATCTGAGGAGAGGGCAAAGCAGCGTGTGGCTTTGGGGAGAGCTGATCCGACCCACTTCGGCAGCAGGCATTTCAGAAAGCATCAGGGTGCCATGATTAAAAAAGAATGATGGCCCACAAACCAAAACCAAACTCCTGTTACATGACACAGGCCAGATGAAAGAAAATAAAGCTGCCCCACCAAAGGGCTGAGGATATAGAGCCCACTCCACTTGGGGGCATATGTAACAACTATAATATGAACAATTTGTATATTGTATTTCATCATGTATTATAAAAAATATATCAGTGGATGATGTTCTCAATAGAAATCGACTTTACAGATGGAAATTTACAGGTGAAATATGAAGTCAGGGATATTTTCTCATGTTTCCCTCTTCATTGAAGATTTATGCACATTATTCATCCTGTATGTGCCAATACGAGTCTGAAGGACCACGGTACAGTACAATGATCTCACCTTAAGCTGCTTTCCTTGTACAATGAGTAACTGCTCTCCATCTGACAAAAGGCCTTTCTGGCTCTGGATGTCACTGCAGCTGGTGGGCAAATGGCCTGCAAGGGGGAGAGATCAGAGGCTGTAGAGCTCACCAGGGCTCAGACTGGGGGGGGGGGGCAGGAAGAGGGCACTCACAGGCAGGGCTGATGCAAGCTTTGCGCTGCTCCGGTTTCCTGTCGGATGGGCACCGGTCGCTGTCCCCACTGCCGGCGGAAACGCATCGCACCGACCTCTCCATCACGCCCTCGCCACAGGTGACCGAACACTGAGAGGATCAGAAACTGAGGTAAGCTACGGCAACAATGATTACAAACATAATCAGGTTAGCGGAAACCTTAACTTTATTTTTATCGCTAACTCATTAGAAATGGGTATGACTTTGCAATTCTGGTCAGAGGCCATTGCATCATGGAAACTCTGAAAAGGACAAAATGGAAGCACAAAAAGAAAATCTTTAACTTTATGTGGGAACTCAATGTCAACCTGAATGCAAAAAAAAGTCATTAAAGGCTTGTCAAGTCATCTCTCATAGTTTCAAGTAAACGTGTATTTGGAAATGTGCCAGCTTAAATGTAAAAGGTTCACTTCTGCCTTTGCTCGGGACAATACCACTGCTACTTTAAGATTAGTAGAAAACACCATTAGGATTGTAAAGAGATTATAGTGGTGTCTTACTGAGGCAAGTTTGTAGATGTGATCTAAAGTAATGTCACTTATAAGGTGCACTGTTGAAACTCTGTAAATAGAAAATTTAATCCTGACAGTAACAATGTACACATGTCACAGTGTGCAAGGATTACGATATCATGCCCAAACAACAGAAAAACAATGCTACGCAGCTATCCAGCTAGATTGTGGAGCTCAAGAAACAGCACGACTGAAGAAATTATAACTCTCAGCAATGCTCTTCACTAAATGTTTATGGATTGTTTCATGCATGAGTTATGTGGGATTTAATGTGTTCACACATTTTTTGCAAACAAAAATCCCCCTTGTAAATTATCTGACAGCCCCCTTCTCTTGTGTTTTGGCTCATTTGGATATGGCTTGTCCTAGTTTGTTTCCCAATTGAATTTTCATGTTGACATTACTCTCTGAAAAAAAGCATGCTACGCTCAGTCCAAACGAAGCACTATTTTGAAATTGCTGTCAGCTGTCAATAGTTTGTATCTGTGTCTATGTGTGTATATATATATATATATACATATATATGTGTGTGTGTGTGTGTGTGTGTGTGTGTGTGTGTGAAATAAATTTTTTTCTTGATTTGGCTCTGTACTCCACAATTCGGAATCAAACAATTCACATGTGCTTAAAGTGCACATATGTATAACACAAGTGTTGTAATTATTAGCCATTATTAGTCAGCTGTGTATTAACATGAAAGCAAATCACCTGAACAACATCTAGAATAAATAAATAAATAAACTGAGGAAGACCACCAGGAAATCATATCAGGTATTTTTTGGAAAAATATGAAAAAAACAATGATAAAGAAAAGCACCCACCGGTCCCCAGATTCCTACTCTCCAGGCCGGTGGAGCAGCACAGGGGGCCAGGTTGCACAGCATGGTGCTCTCTGGTGGGGTCCCGGGACAGCTGGAGGAGGACTGGTACCCATACTCATAATGATCCTTCCCAGAATGCACTTCACTGCAGGATACTCGCCTCCTCTGGTAGCCCTGTCCACAGCTGACTGAGCACTTTAACAGGGGATCACAAAAGGACTATCTATAAGCAGCATGATGACTGGATCACCAGTGTATATGCCGGCATGACCAGCCCATTCTACTGTAAATTTCTAGGGATGCAATTCCTGGAAAATCATATTGCTTGTGTATTTATATATATATATAGGCAATAGTGTACACTACTGTACCATGCAGTAAAGATAGAGGAAAAAATCACAGAGAACATGTTCAATGTGATGTTTCCAAACACAAAGGAGTCAAGTAGAAGGGAGAGTGAGCCTCAATGCACCAGTCTTATTACTAGGACTAGACTATTTATTACATTACATACTGATCCTCCTGTCTGTGTTTTTTTTAATGATATGGAGACTATGATTTTGAGTACTCACCTCTGACCATTCCCCAGTGATCCACACAAACTCACAGGGCTGAGTGTTACAGCTCTCTGTGTCGGCTGGCTTTTTCAGCTGGGTCATACAATACATTTCATGAACCTCCTCCTCCCGCAGGTCCACACACACAACCGTCCTGCGTCTGAGTCCTGATCCACAACTTTTACTGCACTGCAAAGCAAACAAATCAGTCAGCTGGAGGGCTCAACTAACTGCTACTTTACCATTGTCGTCACGCAGTAGTGAGAGGTTATGCCTGAAAAAGTGTGCAAAGGGTGAGCTGAAGATGTTTTACACAGAAGACTAAAAAGAGGAGATAAGAAGCTGTAAACACTACTCTGTCAGATTTACTGTTTAGCTTGGAGTACAAGATCCCAGGGTGAAAACCAGTGTTTGAGCTGTCATTCATATCTCTCTTGCAGCTCTGTTTAAGTATGCTGTGCCAGTTAAAGACTGTTTATCTTCACAAACTGGCTCTGGGTTGGACAAAAGCAATACGTAGGAAGAGCCCAAGAATGAGGCTATACAGTTACTATATGCTTCCACAAGTCTGACTGATGTTTGCCTGCTTGAGTGAAGTTATGAGGTATGTGACGTACATCAAAAATGCATTATCTGCTTTCTCAGAAAAAAGGCTTAAAGCAAACTGAAACACAGATGCTTGTCCTGCACTGGATGGTAACCCAAACCTTAGGGGCAACAGGTTTTGCGTCATGAGCACTTGTGAACTACTTCAGCTATTCTAAATGAATTCCAGCTGGATCCTTTCCTGTTCAATGTTCAACCATGTCAAACAACTCAAGCACATCATCACATGTTAGGTGAACTTTATACAGAAAGGAATGAACCACTGTAAGTTTGCCTTGTTGAAAATGTAATACACGGTTTTCAATATTTATCCTAATAGCAGAAATAGTCCACGTCTTCTTTTGCAGCAATGGTTTTTCAATCATTTTGACCCTTCTTGTCATGTGTTTAACTCACAACTCCTACAGTCACCAATAAAAATGTTATGCTGCTGTAACTTCACTTGTTATGCTGGTTAATGCTATTTCATGCAAGTCTGTTTATCTATACATTGAACAGAAAAACATTTGTCTTCATATAATCGATTCTACTTGTCAACCAGCCTTCTATTCCACTTTCTTTGCATGTCAAATGGGCTACATATCTAAGCTGTGGAGTGCCTTAGGCTGAGAACCACTGCTGAATATAATGGATCATTGACTCCAGTAAAAAGGGTAAAAGGATTAATACTTAAAAAAACTGGTAAAAATGCTGCTGTTTTCATAAAGACATAAAGATCTATTAACATAAGGAAAGCAAACTTGTATTAAAAAGAAAGAAGAAAAAAGGAATCACATGTTCCTTAGAGTAATGAAAAAATTTAAGCAGAAGCAATTGGTACTTATTTCTAGGAAACTTGTCACATTCTGTAAGTTTTCTGAGGTTGAGGAGCCCCACCAATGCTCTGTGAAGCAACATGACCCGGCTAACGTCCAACAGCAGAGCGAGCATCCCTAATTGTCTACAGCTGTCGAGGACAGCCATGAGGGGGGCTCAGAAAGCATTTGCAAGCAGGGCTCTAGACTAATTAGACTTTTCTTCTAAGTGCTACGATTTCATGCTGGTTGTTGACCTAGATTTTCGACTCCCTGAACATTTCCTTTTACTAAAACTATTTTAATAAATACTTTTGAACAGGGTAAAAAAAACCCCCCTGAAAATACAGTGCAATTCACCTGTTGTTTCATCAGTGGAAATGTGGATTTTTTTCCCGCCCGTTGGCATGTTGTAAAACTGCTTAATTGCAAAACTGTGTTTATTTATGTCGAGTGCAGTTGGCTTGAAAACAAATAATGGCTTTGGTTCAAAATATGTGTTTATTTACGGTTTTGTTTGCTCCAAAAATATTAGCAATGGCATGTAGGCCTACCCATTTTACTTTGTTTGGCATTCTTTAAAACAAATACATGTGGTGCACTGTATGCCCACACAAGGGAAGAAATGAATAGAACAGAAAATATAACTGAATACTTAATATTGCAAAATGGCAATATTAAATAATCATGCTTTTTATCCTATTTCCATTATAAGCAGACTGCCCATCCCGCCCCCACGAGCGCTGCGAGGTCTCCATTTCCCTTGGCTCTCTGACAAGAAGCATCATGTGTAAACTGGGATCTGGTCCAAGTTAGCCGCTCTGCTCGCACCTCAGTATATCAGCAACATGACACTTCCCGCACGTCACTAGAACAGGCGCGTCTCGTTCTTGTTTATTTTGAATGATGCGTGCTTCGGTGCACCCGCAGCGTCTGTAAGCTACTCACCTCATGCCAGTCACCCTCCCTCCACCTGTAACGCGCGGGGCATTCTGTGGCCTGGCAGAACTGGCTGGATTCCGGACGGGCGGATCTCGGGCACTCTGACTCTTCTGGGCTGCGCTGGTCTCCAATCTGACAGAAAACCGCCCGCTGCTGCCTCCCTCTTCCACACGACGAGGAGCACTAAACCGAGAGGGAAGGGTAAGCTTTGCTCTTTTACTTTGGTAAAAGGAGTGGAATTTTAAAAAATACCATAACTATTTTTATCAACCTGCATATTATAAAGTGCAGACTACTTAAGCTTTAGTGTTCCAAGAAATAAACCGTAACTTTAAACCGTTGTTTTAACAATTCATGGGTCACTGGGAAACAAACTATCGTATACGTATTTACAGCCAAGTGTGTTTTTAATGTATAATATATAGGCCATAAAGGTGACAGAGATGTAGTAAAGTATCCCAATGCTTATTCATGTTTTATCGGGGATGATATACAAATGCTTCTTTTGTTTTTATTTCCTTAAAGCAATTTCTAGGATATACGAACTCTACGAAAAGTGTCTTATGCAATATCCAAAAGCAGAGGTCGATGTAGCGTTACGTTTATTAAAATCTGGCTTTAAACATCCGGATATGAATCGGCAGCATAAGCTACAGAACAATTGCAATATGAAGAAAGTCCCATGGCATTATGCTAGTCTATAATTAAGACTTATAATAAGAAATTACTACTGCTGCTACTACTACTACTACTACTACTACTGCTGTTGCTAATAATAATACCAATCACACAAGTAACATAATTTCTAAATATCCTCCTCCTATCATCCTCCTCATCATGGTCAATGGCACATTTAAAAGAATGCATCAGCATTATTTGAAATACATAACAATACACATAGAATTTCAAACACTTTATGCATGCTTTTCTTACATCTTAGGTTCACGGTCACCATGAGGATGCTTTGTTTCATTTATTTGATTCATATTTGAATTCACAATTCAGTCCATAACTATTATTAACATACGCAAACAATTTACCAAATATTAATTTTTAAATTCAAATAAACTTCTTATAATTGTACAAGACAAGTTTATCCATATTAAAACCAGGATGCAGTCATTTTTGATAAACACCTGTTCAGACTACGACGCATACTCATGCATTTATGAAACATTCCAGATTTAAACCGCAAGCCTAGATTAAGTTTGTTGATTTGTGCTGAAAAGGAATCTTGTTTTGTCTAGCACCTATGGTTTATTTGTTTATGATTTTTATTTGGTATTATTTCACTGTAATTTTAAAGTGACAGCAGAAACAAGAATATAATGAACTGTGAAATATCATTTCATAAGTACAGCCAACCAGCACTATATATTCAAAATAAAATGTTACACTTATTAATCACATATACACACATAGGTTTATAATACAAAATTTTGGTTATAGGCCACATCTGGTCTGTCAAATGTGTATAAAGACATGTATTTTCACTGCACAAATTATGACTCTGCAAGAAAAAAAAACTAGATGCTACATTATACAAAACAATGTTTACATAAGTGGAAAAATAAATAATGAACTAAATGAACTGTGCATAAGAGGCCCCTGTTGTAGGAATTCTGTCTGGCTTTGTCTAACAGCAATAAAATCTCAATTGGATAGAGTGCACTCAGCCTTCGCTCTGTAATAAAGAGCAGATTTCTGCTGGGACCGTGCAAGCCAGGAGCATACAGGATTAGATTTCATTCCTTGTGGCAGTCACTCTGAACCACAGCTCAGGTCAGAGGTGAGCACATTGTCAATGTAAAATTTGGACTCTAAATTTTGCTTGTTTGTTTTGTTGTTTGTAGTTCTTCCTCCTGTTTTTTAGGCCTCAAGTCTATAGTTGGGTGATAAAACTACAGCTTTATGGACAGCTTTTATGTAGTTTTAACGGCTATCTCGATTTTGTGAACAAACTGTAATGGCTGTAAATAGCTGTTCAATTATATTATTAAGAATAGCATATTACGATGTTAATTACAGATTAACCATGTTAAATAAAAGTAAATTCCTACGGAAGTATAGTAGGGCCATGTAGAAAAAAGTTTTGACTTTAAAAGTCAGAACTTTCAACATTTATCTTGAAAGGTTTGACTTTATAAGTCTAAAGTTTAGCATTGCGAGTTTAAAAGTCAAAAGTTTTGACATTGTTCTCGAAGGTTGTGGCTTTAAAGTGGCAAGTGAACTTCTATATAGTTTGCCTTCATCACTCAGCTTCTTGCATAGCTTAACATTAGGCTACATGTAAAACCTCATAATTCCTTAAAGTAAATTATCTCATAAGTCTATATTCCAGTGCTTTATGTAGTAAGGAGGAGTTACTTGCCTATAAAATTTGTTAATATTAATTATGCCTTCAATTAACATTTTCAGTGGCTAGGTAAACCAACCGTTATAGCTTTAACCGGTAGCTAAGAAATCGGTAAACTGGAACGCAGAATATCTGGGAATTACAAACCCCGTCTGAATTGCACACAGGTGTAGCCAACGGTAACTCTGCATTTGCCTAGAGTTCTGAATCTCATTTTGTACAAGTCAAGTCAACAAAGATTTAGTGGTTCTTCCTTCTGAACAGTTTCCTCCATAATTAGATTATAAACAATCCCTGTTACTTAACATTATTCTGTGTTTCTATGAGCATTATGGGGTTTTAAATGTATGCTTGTTGAGTGCTAGTAGATCAGCAGCTAAGTTACAGCTAAAGGCAATTTTTTGAGATAAAAATCTAAACATTCTATCCTCAAAAATTTTGACTTTAAAGTCAAAACTTTAGGAATTAAAACGAGAAGCTTCAACTTTAAAACCAAAACTTGTGACTTTTAAAATTGAAACTTTTGACTAAAGTCGAAAGTTAAAACTTTTAAAAACTACAAAAGGTTTTTTCTACATGGCCCTAATGAGCTTCTGTACATTCCACACCTTGAAGGATTGCTTTTTCAGGGTTACACCAGATAAGAGCACCCATACATTCATGTACATCTGTATTGAAAGTCTTCCTAAAACTTTCAGATTATGCAAGCAATGATATTCAAAAATCAGACAAAGACTGTATAGCAGAGTATAATCAGGATAAGGATACACGGCATAATTGTGACATCTGTAATATTAATAATTTGGTTGGATCCCATAAATCATAAAATAATTCCACAGACATTTCTAAAATAAATTAATGAATGAATTAATGAATGAGTGAAATAAAGAAATAAATAAATAGCAGGTCAATGCATTGGCATGGAGAGATATGTATGTGTCATGTACTTATTTCTGAGAGCATGGCACATGTGAATTTGAATGTAGGTGTGTGTGTGCATGTTTGTGTGTGTGTGGATGGACAGAGCAATGTCGAGAGCTAATGCCCCTGTCCACCCACCTGTCGGAATAGTTATGCAGAAGATTGGAATGAGACCCTGAAAAGTGTACTCTTAACACCTCCAGATGTACACAAATATATAACCCGTGGGATGTTTGCCAAAACGCTCCAGATTACCACTAAAAAACATCACATATGCATTTCAAGCAGTGTGTGCCAAGCATAGTATACAGCAAGGTGATGCACATAACAATCATAAGAATGCTGTAGGGCAGCAGTGAATAACTGAATTATACTTTAATATAAATAGAGAGGGAAAGAACAGTAACCTCACTTCAAGAATACACACCAAAGTCTTTATTGTATGGCACCATTCAAGATGTACTCTAGGTATGGGTCATATATTTCTTTCTTTTTTTTTATTATAAAAGCATGTTGGCTATTTCCAACATAGTAAAAAGAAAATTATTTCTGATTTTATATTCTAGTGTATCTTCTCAAAAGAATGGAGGACGATGCACAACCAGAACCAAGGTATCAAGTTGCCACATGCTGTATATTCTTAGAAATTGACATTTTATGTGACCAAACACCCATAACATGAATTGTGATCACAGAGATGGGGAGATTGTGATTGTGGACCAGGGGTAGGGGTGTGTGGATTGTGTAGACTTTAACCTTTAAAGTTGGTAGCTTCACTGTTGCAACTAATTGTTTTCCTGGACATTTTGGCAATTTTCTCATTTTCCATTTCTCTTCCTTGATTAGAAAACTGCATTAAAAAATCCAGGTTTTCCAGGACAAGTGGGAACCCTGACTGTTTTTCTTTTTAAAATCATTGCACACCTGGTTTGCAACACCACTGAACCAGGCAATACATTTTTGCACAGAGATGTCATTTTGAGGTACTTTGATTACCAACAAATTGAGAACTAAAAACTGGTTACAGTAAGTTGGTTTCTTTTTTCAAAGGGTTATATTTTCCTGCCATAATTACATACTATTCCCTCCTACACTTTCACATACAGAACATATGCATAATGCAAAGTCTATGTGAGCATCTGACATCACCCCTGAAACAAAAACTAATGCAATGGCATTTTCCACCAATTTACAGTTTAGTATAATATTGTATGACCTAGTGCATGAAGAAGAAAAAAAACACCTTTAATATGTGGAATTCAATGTTAAAATCACCAAAAAACTGATTTTAAATAGATTTTAAATTTCTCACCCAGAACTGATTTATATATACATGAGTGCATAATGCACTTCATCATGTTCGTTTGAACTGTATATACAAAGAATAACTCAGAAGGGGACAGAGGGGGAAGCCTGCCTCGTGGCCTAGCTGGCTTACGTTTTGTGGTTTTCTCCAAGGGATGTTTGAAATTGGGAAGAGCTGCCTCTGGTTAAAGTGTCTCCCCCAATGAGGAGACTGCCTAGCGGTACGCTTCTCAACCAATCACGCTGACCATCCAGCTCAAACACAAAGGCTGCTGTGTAAGCTTCATTCACTTGTAATAACAGCCTGTTTCAGAACATCTGCTACACTTTTCTGGAGGTCTGTCTTCATCCGCCCCAGAGTACGTACTTAAGATTGAGAGCTGCAAGAGGCCCAAGATCACACTCCTGAGATACGGCTCGCAGATGTGAGCGCTTGACTGAGCCTAGCTCCCAGAGACATGTCGTGGGCTCCCATATGTTTGAAGCATGCTGGGAATTCTGTCTTTTTCTGACTGGGTAAGTAGATTCTGTCAGGTCACACAGAAGACTCTTCCGATAGGTCTGCTATTGTGTTGGGCACCGCTTCATGCTGATTGGCTTTGACCCCTCTGGGGCCCGCGATGAAAGAGGAGTGGCGACCCCCACTGCCCCCAGTTCGCTTCCTACCAAGGGATTTCTCAGCCAAAAGAATGAGATATGACATAGCAGATTCCCGTGGTGATAAATGGCTGTGGAGGGAGTGAGTGTGGGCCACAGGGCAATGTGCAACAGGATCTGCCACATATATTTAAATAAAGATACAATCCCTGCAGTAAAGTTTTAAGCCCTGCAAGGAGCACCCACAAGATGTGAAGTGCTGTGAAGAAAAAGGAGGATAGCAGCAGAGGTAAGGAGGATGGGAGGGAGGGGAGGGGAGGGGAAGGGGAAGAGGAGGAGCATTTGGGTTTGTGTTTAAATTGTACCTCTCCCCAGTGTCCTGTTTCCCACTTGGGGCAGCGCCCCCCTCGGCAGCGCCTCTGCTTGCTGGGACGGGAGAGGCGCTGGCAGTTCTCCTCATCGGTGGACGTTCCGGTCTGGGTCACACACGTTACATTACGGTACTTGAATCCTTTCCCACAGGACGCTGAACACTGCAAGAAAAGAGATTGAGAGACTGTTCTATAAGGGTCATCCTGAACTTCACAAAATCAAGTTGGGAATTGCTCCCATCATTTTGCATGCATTTGTATAGCATAGAAGAATTTATCAATGGATTTGTTACAAAACCAGTAACATTTTGTATAACATTATCAAGAAGCAAGAATGAATTAAGTAAATGATAATACAGGTAAATTAATTTACATGCTTGAGGAAAAACTGGGTAAATTATGAGTACATACGCACAGAACACCTTGCATAAGTGCAAAGCTTCCAACTTTCTACAGAAAAAAATGTGCAAAAACTACCTATAGGGCTACAATGGCTTGTCACAGACCATTTTAGATTACCATTCTAAGGTTCAAATACGATCCAGTGAGGGAACATTAACAGTACATTATTATTGTAACATTAATTGTACCTTAGAGAACAAAAAAACAGTACCACATTTTCTGACAGTGTACTACATATGGGGATAGAACAGGAAATAATAACAATAATGAAACTAGTGATATGAATATGAGGCACTGTGATACCAAACAGACAGAGCTAGCAGAGTCATTGATTTTAAACAAATAATTAGTTTGATGCAAAGTGCTACACCTTTTGATTTGTTCAAACAAATCAGTGCGTGACAGTTTACTGTAACTCAATCCATAATGAGTTTCATGAAACTCAAAAGTAACACACTCAAAGTAAATGAAACATTTGGTTTTGACAATTTGTCAATCACTCATTACATACAGTAATTAACTGGGGCAAATGGTAGTTTACTGTCATTCTGTAACACTGTTATCAACTTTACATTGAAGAGCCACAATGACCATTGTATTTGGATCTATTAAAAACGCAAATCATTCAGTTATTCAATGTCTAACAATTTTCTAAACAATATTTTACACATATATCTACCATTTTGTAGGGATACCTCAATGTACAAACATTAGCATTAATATCCATGGTTTTTCACTTTGTCCAAAAATCAATTAATTTAAATGTCTTGGGCTGAGCCAATTGGGTGGTCCTGGTGAGGGAAGGGGGGTTGGTGGGGGTAGCAGAGAGGCTTGACTTGATGCAAAGATCGAATTAGAAGGTACAGTAATTGAAAGCTTTGTTGTGAACCAAGCGGCTGCAACCCTTTGCTAAAGGTTCACTGAACTTCCAAAAGCCTAACCCTGTCTGACAAGCAGACACAGCCCAACCGCACTTTGATTTGAGATTTGAGGCTTTCAGTTAAGATGGAAGAAACAAAAGCGGGTCGGGATGGGTGATAGATCTGACTTGACAGATCCGGATTGAGCAAGTACGTAACCCGTAACCCTGTATGGTGCCCACAACGAGAACCCCAAAGAATGGCATGTTGAAAATGAACAGATTGTGACCTTTCACCTTTTAGAAGGGAGTCTGTGAGACTGTAAAGATAGTGGACCAATCAGAAACATCTGTTTCCTGACAAGTTGCATCTTTAACGTCAAAATTACAAGTCTTTTTTATAATATGTGCATCAATTGTTACTTTTAGTGCATTTCCATTTAGTAGTTTCAAAATAATGGATTCTAATTGTCAGGTTTTTTTCAGTTCATGGTTATTCCTCAAAAAGAAGTTTCTGTCTGAGACGTTTGGCACATCTGAAATGTTTATATTTTGTACATTTAATAGGATGGTCAAAGTAAATGCCTGAAAATCATTACCCCTACATTACCGCTGTAAGAGGGAAAATAGTCAACTTTGCCTTGTTACACTGTCAAAAATAAATAAAAATGAAAAATAAACTCTGTTTGAATGTTTGAATTGTAACATTTGCTATCGTGCCACCCCCAAACAACATTCAATGTCAACTGAACTGAAGAAATGAATGTGATCTATTACTGTCTCCTGAAATGTTTTGTAAGATAATGAATCAAAGAAACAACTGTTGTTGTTTTTGTAGCGTGCTTGACAGCATTATGGTTAAGTTGAAACACCCTTAAGAAGGGCTTTTGAGTCCAGTCCCATCTCCCAGATGTGGGCCACATGCAGGGGCGAAGTATGAAAGGGCTGTTCAGCTGCTGCCTGTGATTTACACACTAAAGGACACTGCTGTGGGTCTGACCTGAATAATCCTCTCTTTCTCAAAATGCAGCTCGGAGGAGACCGTCCTTTTCGCAAGGGGACTTGACTTGTGAACAAGAGGGGCCTTTTTCATTTTAAGCTCGTTGGCAGCGTTACACAAGTTTCCCAGTCGATTTAGTGTTTCACAGAAAAAACGGACCCAAAAAATAAAGAGATGAAACTCATTGCACCCTTTAGTTTCCTCTGTAAATGTATGACTGTTCAGAATGGTGCATACTGTACAAGTGGAACATACCTCTGGTTTCATTCAGATACATTTTAGAGATGTTTACATCATAATGGCAGTTACAATAAAAAAGTTCAAATATCATGCCATCATACCATCATCATATAGCCACATTTTTCCTTGGAAATTATATCTCAGACAGGAATTCAATACCAGGTTAACCCATTTAAACTCTCTAACTCCTTTAGAACAGACTTGATTAGAAACAGAGAATTCATAGCTGAACATGAGAGCTTGTTCTCAATATCAGTTTTTTCTATAAAATATGAAATGGAAAAAATTATCATCAACAGTTTACATAAAATCTGATAAACTGAAAGAGTATTGCACAACACAAAATGCAATACATTAATATTACCAATGGATGCAATATAAATGAAATGTTGGACACACTCCAAGTAGACGGTAGAGATTAGTATCATAGTAGTTTATTCATCACTAAACTAATCACTATTCTAAAAAACAAAAACAAAAAACCCAAGACAAAAAACATATCTTAACGTCAAATAAACAGCATCTTTGACAGCACCATTCTATTTGTTCGGCAGCATGTCCAAAGTCAGTGTTTTGCCTCTGAGACAAAAGACAGAGGCATCTCAGTCAAGGAGGCCCTCAAACGCAGGAGGTTCCTGGGACCCCAGCCCAAGGGAGGAATTTCGGAGAAGTCCGTCCACGCTGACTAGACGTGTGGAGAAAGTTCTCCTCAGAGATCAAACGCGACCTCTGACCTCTTTTTCTATTCCTCTCTGCCGGTTTGGTTGTCATTCAGGTCATTGTCACTGGTGCAGCAGCAGCACCGGCACGGTCACGTTATCCACTGCTTGGGGCCAAAGCGCAACCATAGAGCCTGTATTTCCAGCCTCCTCAAGATAAAGGGCGCAGTCATGTTTGAACAAGGACAGAGAGGGAATGTCAGAGGAATCCACTCTAAGCACCAATAAGCAGCCATGTTGAACAAAAGTTCACCTTTTCCCAAAAATGGAATCAAGATCTTTTCTGGAAAGAAATAGTTAAGGAGAAAAAAAAAACATAAGATGTGTTCCATACAAAAGTGAATGCTGTGATCACTACCATAAGCCAAATTGAAATGACGTAATATAATGATTATTGTAATGAATGAGTGTAAAATATGCTAATGAAACTCATTGACGCAAAATGTCAATGAGCATCTGACAGAAAATACCACAAAAAAGTAATGTTCTCAGTTAAAGCATATGAAAGTATTTTGGACACAAACACTCTATGCACAGCAGTATCTTATCTGATAAGTGAACATTCAGATTTCATTCATGTAAGGTTATGAATGCACTAAAAATCATAACAACATAGCCAGCACCATAACCAAATATTGTTAAATTTTCATTAAAGATTCTGAATATATGTGACACTGAATAAGGTCGGCTTTTTTAATTTTGAGAGGTTACTAAATAATTAACATAGGCCACAAATAACAGTGAAGATCCTTGAAAACTGGAAGACCACTGTCCAATGTCTCTGGAACTGAAATACTTCACACATTTTTTCACATTTTCAGTTGAGATTGGAAACCATTTTTCATAACACTCAATGATTTTGATATGTTTTCTGGACTTATGTTTGTGGACCTAAAAGCCATCAAATTAATGGCCAGTGTACGTTGAAAGGCCACCACCACGATTTCATGTAAAACGTGGAAACATATGAAGAAGGATATACAAAAGTTTTATGATGTTAATTATATACCCAAATGTATAAGTGCACTAAAGTGGTAGATATTACCTCATCAGTCCACTGTGCAAAGATTTGGTCACATAACATACTTTTGGCCAGAAAACATATCCAAAGAAGCATTCTTTAATGATATTGCTACTTTAATTGTTATCTTTTTGACAGTGAACAATTCATATAAAATTAAATATTACCATTAGTCTCATGCTGAAGTAAAAAATAAATACAAATAATTACATAAATATACAAAAAGTCCATAACACTGATAAACTTCAACTAATACTGCCATTTGGTTTAAGGGTCACACTTCATTTGAAGAGTCAGTAAATGGTCCTCAAACAAGTAATAAACGCATTACTACCTAGTAATTAAAACATTATACACTCCAAAAGCTGGAGTACTAAACAATATTTACCTCTGTAAAATGTCTACAGCTTTATACGTATTAACATAATGCACAGCAAAATAATTAGCAATTTCTTCTTATTCAAACATTCATCACTCATTTGAAGACAAAAGTATTAAAAGACCCTTTAAATACAAGTGTGCCAGTTCTGTCTCTAGATGGATCTGTTAAAAACCAATAATAGCCAAGAGTCCTCTTAGAATTATTCGTCACAACAGAATGTGATTCATCCTAACCAGCCAAGACACTGCCCAATAAAGTGAGGAGGGCTATTTTATTTAATAATGAGGTAGACACAAATGACTGGCCCAAGCACTGATCTTCAGAGAAATTTTCAAAATAATAACAATCTGACTCCTCTGTCACAGGTTTTTTCAGTCAACAAAATACTGCAAAGAGAAATATTCTCTTTAATGCTAAGACAAACAGAATTTTGCCAGAGATAATGAAACTCACTTTGAAATGCTGATTACTGACTGACTGCTAAAATATGAGACATAATTCAGCCTAAATAGAAACATTGCTCATCATCATCATCTATAAGTGTCACTTTTAATGGTCAATAAAAAAACATTATACATATAGAAGACATTAAGAACTACTTCAAAACCCAACTGTATGTCTGATAATAGATGGCATTTAAAAATTGTATGTTTACATACAAAAGAACTGCATGTGTTATAATAAACAACTGCATGACCTATCTGAAAATTATTTAAATGTTAAAATCTCGTCTCCCTTGTTTTTTAAAGAAGCACCATTTAAAAGTTGTAAAACTTCATGGCTATTTGAAAATGGTTTTGTTTTCAAGTGAGGTATGGTAGAGTTTTTTCACATGAACTGATTTTGAAAGTTTGGATCAACAGAAATTATTTACAAATTAATACAGGAATATCTAAGATGATATTAATATATTAATACACAACACCTTTTGAGTAAAGTGCATCCTTTTGTTTCAGGTATGCAAAAACTTATATGAGTTTTTGTGTTATAAAATGAGCATTGACCTGAAAAGTAGCCATACTTAACTCTATATTGTGCAACCTGTAAATGCATTATGGCACCATGGAATTCAGATGAGAAAGCAAAATAAAAATTGTATGATTCTATTTGAAGCAAAAACATGAGACATATGACATATAGATTTCTAACTTTAGATAACTGATTTTTCCGGAACACAGCTAAAATCATGAGGTCAGAAACAGCTCCTAAAGGCATCTACACTGAATTTTGTTGCCAGCAAGAAAGCCTCTCAAGGCTTTGTTTGTTAAAACAGCAATAATACTCTGCCCATAAAATCCTCAACCATTTGCACAAACGCCTATTTAGAAAGGCAAAAAATGGAAACCATTGGTTGGGAGTAAAACTATACAGTTTTTCTTGGTGTTAGCCATGACAATAGAAAATCAGATTCTTGTCAGACACCTCATATACACAGCAGTTACCAAAATGTCCATATATAAACAATGAGTGTGAACTGAGCAGACATGGACATTATGACAGAGTACCCTTGACAGTGACTATGTTGGGAGGTTGATGCTATATACACCAGAAAAGAAATCTCTTCAGTAATAAATTACCTTTTCAAAAATAATATTTTACAAACTCAATTCATTCTGAAACACAACACCAATCCTGAATTAGTGGATTACATAAGAAAGAACAACAGAAAAAAGTGTGCATATGGTAAAAGCTGACAACAAAAAATGCAATTTGTTGTCATGTTTGTAGCTGTTTTGAACTCATGTGTTAAGTGCAACAGAAGTGTGGTTACAGCCTGTCTCGAAGCCATTACTCCATGACAGGCACCAGGGCATAGGAGATACAGTCTAGCATGTAAGTGCAGCGATCATTCCAGCCCTGGTGTGTTTGGTTTTTGTTTTTTGTAGCTGCCGTTTGTGGCAGCTCTGTGTGCGGCGAGAAAGACTGCGAAATACGAATGTTTACGAGCGTACCGAGCTCCAAGGGTCGGTGTTCCAGTGGGGGCTGGACGGACAAGACTGAGTATTGCACTGCTCTCTGTCGGGAGGTTTGTCAAGGATTTCACAGCTCAGGTCGTTAAAGCGTTCCCCGTTGGGTCTCTGACACACGACCAACCGCGTTTTTACCCCCCCTCCACAGGGCTTGGTGCACTAAAATGAGAGGAACACAAAAGAGCCGTGTAAACAAAGGCCGGGGCGACACCTCTCTCCATCTGCCCGCCTCCTCCCTCACCTGTCAGCTGCCCGTCTCCTTCTCCAGAGAAAGACAGCCTAGCTCATCCTGAACCACCCGCCCCCCCAAAAAAACCAAGAGAGAGAGGTGTGATGGTTCTCAAAAGCATCATCAGATCTAAATTAATCCTGAACCACTTGGAGAACACAAAACAGGTGCTAATCTAATAAAGTGATGTCAAAGGAAGCTGGAGGCTTACTGACGAAAACTATCGGCAGATCACCATCCTCACAAAGCACGTACAGGATTATAGGCTTGACAAAATCAATGGTCTGTAATTCACACCAGCTTCCTGCTTTTTTAGGCTGGTTGCGACCTCCGGTAGTGCATTAATTGCCTCTCACCTCTCCCCAGTTCCCGTAGACCCACTGTGGACAGGGCCCGGATTCACAGGAGCGCTGCTCCATGGGCCTGGTCCTCTCTTCACAGTTATTGGCGGTGTAGCCGTTCTCGTCCTGACAGACAACAACACGCCTCTGGAAGCCTCCCGCACACGTGCTCGAGCACTGCCACCAGGGGAAAAGAGTAACAAATGAGCTCGGCACTTACCCACCTGCACACATGACTCAACTTGCACCAAAGTCTATTATGTAGGTTTTAGGCTTGGAGGAAACTGCGATCTTCAATATGCAAACACAAATTGACCTGTTATGACAAACCCTCTGAGATCTGCTCTCGCACAGAGAGCCAGACACTTTAACATGAACTTTATAGTGATGCTGCATGAATTCAGTAGCTGGTTTGCACAATAGCTGAGCTCAATGCAGCATGCCTTTTAAAGAGCAGAATCATGTACCTTCGCATTTCTAATAGTTCTAACAGTAGACTGCAATATCAGTAAAGTCCATGTGGGAAACTTGAGACCGTTTTCTTCTGCCTCACAATGGCAAGCAAAATGTTAAACAGCATATACAGATAACCAACTTTCACATAAGATCAGGAAAGTTCTGTGTTGTTTAAGCTCCTCAAAGTCCTTGAAGAAGCCTGGGCAAGAATGATGCTCAAAGGGTGTGCAGCGTAATTAACATGGGTATTTCCAAAAGGATTTCACAAATGGCAGCGTAAGAGATTAGTTTGACAGGGCAGTCCAGTGGGACGCCCAGGTCAGCATGTATGGGAGTGTACAGAAGAGGATAGGAGAATATTAACACCCTGGGGTAAAGGTGGAATTGCCTGGCAACTGTCTGGGAACACAATGGTATTTTGATCCAGGGATGAACAAATGGGAATACATGCTATTTGTGGAACAACGCAGGTACACGTTATATGGAATGAGGATTCTGCTATGTGTGTGTCTGAGAGAGAGAGAGAGAGAGAGAGAGAGAAAGAGCCAGAGGGAAGGAGAGAAAGAGAGAGAGAGAGATAGAGAGAGAGAGAGAATGCATAATGCCTCATGGGCAATTACAGCTATTCAAAAGCACCAGTGTTGTTTTAAAACGGTTGTAGACCGAACCTATTGATATATTAAAGCTTAAAGTTAAAGCTGTTGCGAGTATTTAGGATGAAGGTAAATTATGAAGGTGTCCGTGGCTTCGATAAAATCAACTTTTTCCCTTAGCCTTGCTTTCAAAAATACAAATGCTTCTCTTGCAAAGTACGATTGGTGAGTCAATCTTGGCAACTGGTGAACTTTTGCGTTTAAACAATCATTTGCAAATAACCATTTGCATTTAATTCTGAGTCAAAATTAAGGACAAATGTTCATTAAACTCAAGCAAATACGGCTCTGTCCAAAAATACTCACCGCTCCCCAAGGCCCGGTCCGCCACAGATGTGACTGCGTGCGGCCATTGCTGCGGGCAGAGGATCCATGTGGCGGGAGCCTTTTCCGTGGGTCCCCATTGGAGGGGAAGCTGCCATGGTCACTGGAGCGTTGGGGGCACTGGGGCATGGCACACTCCTGCTCGCTCGCTGGACGGTCGTCAGGGTCACACTCACTCACGTCCACCACCTGGTCACTGAAGTTCACACACACCACCTGTCGGGTAGCTTTGCCCAGACCACAGGACACCGAGCACTGCAAACACACACACACACACACATAAACAATCAGTTAAAATTAAGGTTCAGCCAAAATGGCTCATTAACTTGTCATGTGGATTTCAACATAAATCCCTTTAGATTACATCATCCCAGGCCCTCAAATGTTTAAAGACCTGCCCAATTAACTTTCTACGAAATATTTTTTAAATCAGCCACTTTTGCACTGTGCAATTATCTGTCTGTAATTTAAGTTTTTAAAGCTAAACATCCAAAAGCTAAAAAAAACAGCAAAAAAGAAAAAAAGAAAAACTAAAAAAACAAAAATATGTGAAAGACTTTGGCTAGATTCACAGGCCCAAATTAAGCTAAGTCCTGGGCTAAACAGATGTTTTCTAAAGGAGAATTGCCATTCAGAATTTAATTTGGCCTTGGACTAGGCTTAATGTGTGTTTGTGAATCTGGCCTTGCATAATTTATCAATTATTACATTTGGCAGAGTGACTCACAAGATTGTTCTTGTGTCCACTACATGAGACAATTAGCATACATATGAACACATTTTCTTCACAGAAAAGGCCAGAACAGGCTACATAAAATGACTTTTGGTTGCAGTTGTACCACTCCTGAAGCCTTGCATTGGAATAAGCATTGAAGCATTTTTCCATAAATTAAAGTTAACAATAATACAAGCTATATAGCATGTAGTACTGGTGCTTCTCACTCTCAAAAAGCTGAAATTGCATTATGGAGAAAGAAGCAAGCAATATCATGTCATGAAGTAAAAGCAAAAAATAAAATAAAATAAATAAATAATAAAAAAGCAAAAATAAGAAAAAGCACATTCCATGCATACACACACAACAGCTCCAAATGAATGATTGTGAGAGAAAGGTCATTCTAAATGCTTCATAAAATTTTATGTTTAATTTTAATCAAACTCTTGAGTAAAAAAGTGAATGCGATTCTAAGGCCTTGAAATGAATGGCTTCCTGCACTTCCTGAGTTTGCAGAGTAACTTTGACATAAATAAGCAGGGAACCTCCCACAGCCCATGTGCATGCACTCGACAGCCTTGGTCGGGGAGCTTTGGTTGTGTTCTAATTCTGATGAGAAACATCTGTAAACAAAGCTTGGCCCCTCAAAAACTCTCAGCCATTTGCCTCCATTCTTCCCTCAGAGATTTATAACAGCAGAGCGATATGTAAAAGCAGTTTGAGAAGCACCATTTAAACAAACAATGAAATGAATTGACTAAATGAAAATTAATTCCATCAAATTCAAATATATTTCTATATATAAGTTAGTGTCAGACAGATTTGCACAAGGAAGAGTCACAGAACAAAACATTTTGGTTTTTTTGTTGCTAAATTAATCATTTAAAATGTCAACCAATGCTCTACATATCACCGTCTTGGACAACATTCCTTGTTTTCACGGACGTAAACACTTTCTGACACAATGTAGAATATAGTACTCGTTCCATAAGTGTGCCTTAGTAAAGATCTTAAAAAGTGATACACTGCTTTTTTATTTCTTCAAATTCTCAGATGAACTTAATTCATAATTCATTCCCTCTAATTGGCTGCTGTTGCGATTCCGGATGCATAATTCACGTGTAATATCTAAAAACATGGAACACTGTGAGCATGCTGTGTGCTTGCTAGACTGACAATTCTTCCTGTTCCAGAGGAGGTTACAGAGAGTGCGCTCAGAGCCTCTTACCAGCGTCCACTCCAGGACCTTCCACTGGCCGCAGGACACAACCGTGCACACCTCCCGCGCAGGCGGTTTGGGGAGGTGGGCACAGGCCGACTCTTCGGCCACGCCCCCCTGGCTGTCCCGGCAGCTCACGTAGCGCATCCTCATCCCTTTGCCACACGTTGCACTGCACTGTGGGATAAGAGTCCAGAGTCAAATCTGAGCTCTTTACAGAGAAGATACACCTCCCACCCCACCAGATTTACAGAAGAAAATCTATAACAGAACCACAGTCACATATGACCTGACATCCCCATAGGAACTGACAGGTAGAGTCTAATATAACTTGAGAGGTCAACTCTTTATTGCCTTTATTGACAAATATAACCACTCTCACGCTTGTAGGTGAACCAGAAAAATGAATCGCTCGCAGCAGCAGGTTTGTAAAACAGGCCTTTCTTTACCTGCGTCCAGGATCCAAAGCGCCACTGGGTCACGTGACCAGAGTAAATCTGCGATTTTGTGTCCGGACTGACGGGCTGGGCGATGGCACACTGCGCGGGTTCACAATCCTAAAGAGAGCAGACCAGTGTCAATTACAATCCCCACAGTGGGAACAACCCATTATAAGGATGCTCCCATGCAGTAGTTCCCCTCCAATGCTTGACTCGCTATTGCCAGTCCCAGCCACAGACTCAGGTCAGAGGAAAGTGTCGTAGGGAGAGGAGGGGTTAAACTGTGCTTCGGGCTGGGCTGGGCTGGGCACAGCAGTTCTCCACCTCATACTTTCAGGGGAAGTGAGGAAAGAATGCACTGGCTGTGGGAGATGCTGTCTGCTCCTTCACACCGGTGATAAAAAAGCATCATAAAACGCATGGGTACAAAGAGCGCCAGGCCCCATTCCGACAGATGTTTTAGCAGCTTCACTGCATTTTTTTTTTTTTTTTTTGGATTGGACTGGGTTTTTTTTATTTATTTTTTTTGGCTAGGTTCAGGTGGGACTGCTCTGAAACATAAGCTCCACTCTGGCAGTCCTGAGTGACCGGCTGACAGGGGAATCATTTACTGGGCAACTTTGTACCCAGCTTCATGGATGGCTGGCAGGGATCACATGGAGGTGAAGTGACTTGCTAAGGGTCAGCAGGCTTACGGCTGTGCTAGGATTGAAGAGCGGGGCCTCCCCTGTACCCATTTCTCAACCATGTAATGCTCCACTCTGAAGGCCCTTGTTACTGTGGCACTGGACTGTCAGGAAAAAAGGCAATCTGCCTCTTCCCACTGTCGTTTAGGTCATATGAATGTGAATACACTAAAATCACAGTGAGAAGTAGCATGTGATAGTAGCAAATGGCAGTAGCAAATATCACACACAATCAAAATCAATGTTTAATTACAGATCACCTGATTTACAGGTAGCCATAAAGATAAGATGCATGCATATAATAACTCATTTCATTCCCATGCGTAGTGGCTGAATCTATCCACGGTGTTACTGTGCGCTCTGTTCTGCTGCTTTAGTTATTCTGGCTATCTGCACTACTGTTTGCCATAATTGCCCTGGAAGTAACTTTGACATCTGCTAAAAGAGTCAATGCTAATGCAAATATGGCTTGTCTCGGTAAGCAAGTATATCACACAATTACCACACAGAACTTGCCGTCATATAAAATGGACAGAGCACAGGATAAATAAGCATGTACAATAAGAACCAGGCAGACAGCAGCAGAAGCAAAAAAAGTGTTGACATAAGTAGTGTCCACAGCTATGACTATGCCCTTCACCTCACGGCTAGAATAAGCTCTGCAATACAGGGAAAACTGGCTCCCCTTGTGGTGAGTTTGTGCACCCCCTGCTGAGTGCAACCTTCGGCTTGGTGGGGGACAGTCTGCTGGAGAGAGACAATGTCAGCAATGTGCCACAGTCTGGCGGCAGGTCTGAAACCCCTTTGGCTGTCCCAGTCCAGACAACAAGGGTTTATAGACTCCAGGTGGCCAAGGTGTACGCTGGGTGACTCCCTGACTGCCCTACAGACTGCCAGTGACTGAAGCCACGTTTCAGACTTGGGAGAACATGTCTTTCTTTAACGGTACATCACTGACCCTACCTAATAAACTCTGGAGCACCTATTACTAATACTGATGGTTTTCTGGAAATGCCAGGGATCACCCCTATGTTTTTTTCCCAAATTTTTTCTCACTCTCATTTCTAATTCCTAACCACAGTCTGTCGTTTAGGGTCAGGATTGGCATGCCTGTCCTCCAGAATACATAAAGCCAGCTGACTGGATCTTTTCATGTTGCAAGCTAAGCCACTGTATCTACAGTGCTGGAGGACTAGACAGTGGATGAATCAGACACAGGCAGATCAAGATCACAGGCACTTGATTGGCCAGGGAAATCACGAATGAATACAAATGGAATATCCTGCTGACTGAAATCCTCCCTCCACAGTGCTATGGCCAATAATGTCTCACCCAGCAAGAAAAAAATTGCTTCTTTAACAGTATGATATTCGCATGACAACATGATCTCACAGAAACAAGGAATTATTGCTTCTCATTAATCATACTTGAATTTCAGGATAGAGTGGGTCTGAGATAATAATCACACTGCATCAGTTCAGTGTTTTGCATTTATCTGTGTTAGAGGACAAGGACCAAACGTCAATCGAGTGAACTGCTGCCCTCTCACTCACACCAAAAATGAAAATTAGTACATTCTGGGTGGTCCACTTACATTTGTTTGTGTGTGAGAAAAGTTGGCTACACTGTACATCCTACAGAAAAAAAATCATGAAGATCTTGAAATATAGCTGTGCCATATAAATAAAACCCTCAGCATTCCAACCCCAGCTTTATGCTCATGCACATAAACACACACACACACACAGCAGAGACCACCACAACACCACACACACACGCACACACACACACTCATAGCAGAAATGTTGAGTCAACCATTTCCACACTCCCCCACATCGCTGCATGCTTGCATGCTTTCCATCACCCGAGATATCATTAATCTTTTCAAAGACCTGGAAAACTACTCCTTGCCTTTTTTCGCCCTGAGAGAAAGTGATAAGGCTGAGCAGTGAAGCAGCAAGCGGAGCGAAATGCTGAGGAGGGGGCCCTACCTGAGTGTCGGTGGGTCTTGTAGCTGCGTTACAGTCTGTGTCGTCCATGACCGTTCCGTACGATCCAACCACACATTTCACCGCCCTCATCTGATATCCTGGACCGCAAGTGGTCGTGCACTGCAATTAAGAGTGACACTTTCAACCCGGCGTGTCAGAGCACCCACGGCACAGCTTCACAAAATGACCGGTTCAGCTCTGCAAAGCCGGTACCCCCAATGAGATCCAAGCCACAGCTAAATGATCATTGCCCAAAAGCAGCTATGCAAAAGTAATTCGGCAAGTTTCCACTGCTTTTCTTTTCTGCTACGTAAGTAAGTACATAAAGCTTTCTTCTACTTCAACGGCTTGAGTGAAATGAGGTCAAACTCGTATGGCAGAGCTTCAGCTGAAATTGCACACGGTTCATTAAATGCCTTCAAATATACATTTAACATGATTGCCTATTCCACGGTATGGGAATGCATAATCTCTGTCACACTTATGTACTTACTGCGCGTTTGCACACATGCACGCTGCATTGCAGATAGTGTTTTATTTTGTACTGATCTCAGTGTTTGCATTTTTGGCTGTAGCTATTTTCACAATGTGGCCTTTTATGAAAAGAAAAAAAAACCTGTTTCTGCATACATACACAGAAAGGAAATACACACACACATGCACACACATATTACACACACACACACACACACACATATATATATCACACACTTGCACACAATACTACTTGTGTGGTGCACTTTTTTAGTTTTAAAATGAAACCATAAATTGAACTGTAAAAAATGTTCCCAAGTCACACAGGCCTGCTCACACACAACCCACATCACACATACTTAGTAATGAACAGCAAAATAGTCAAAGAACTCAATGGTCTTTGTCTTTTGGACCAACAGGTTTCACAATTACATGAGCATGTAACTCTTGGGACAGACAAATGAGAGATTTTATCCATCTTACTGAGAAAAGGTATTTGTGCAATTACAGTGGGTAGTAGGGTTGTATCTCGGAACCAGGGATCACTGATTCCCGGGATCATTTTGTCTCGACTATTGAGAAAAATAACACGAGAACAGGGGATTTTTATATTCCTGGAAATGAGGATATGCAAAACATAGTTAACAAATGAACATCCACAATATATTTTAGAAGATGCATGTGAAATTCCCTCTCATACAGACTTCATTTAAACAGCCAAGCATTAGTTTTCCTGCACATAGATTTGGGGATCAAATAGGCCAGTTTCCACCTCACAACAAAGATTTTGACATGACAAGTGACAGAATACACTTTTCATAGAGGCAACACAGTTAGCATGCAGCCTGAAAATATTTGCCGTCTGGTAGGCCTATTGTTTTTTTGAGGAAATAAAAAAACAAGTCAGAAAATTTAAATGATCTCAAGCTGTTGTAGATATGCTTATTGCGCAAGTATTTAACCACAATAAAGCTTCTTAAAGATGCTTCCGGTTTGCATGGAAATCTCGGGATTCCTGAGAGAGCTTGCAAAATTACTGGGAATTGAATGGTCCATATTCTGGAAAAACCATAGCGGGTAGGCTATAGGAATTTTATGGACACAATGTTGCGTCGTTCTGATGTAGCCTGGGATATGTCCACCCCAGGACGTGCCTGGTGGAAGGACTGTGGCAGGGAAACAGCAGGCATGGGCACTAACCTGTCCCCAGGGTCCGACCTGCCACGAGGCGCACTCCTGCTGCTGACAGGCTTGGACCGACTCCAGCTTGGGCGACTCGCAGAACCTGTCATCCAGGCGATCCTCCCCAAACTGACACCATGTCTGCCGATGCTTGTACCCTTTGCCACAAGTCACCAGGCACTGAAAAAAATACAAATGATACTTTGTGATGCAAGTACAGCAAGCTGTGAAAACTCGGAGCATGGGAAAAGTCCGACAGAATTTGTGTGCCCATGTGGTGCAGCTCCACATGGAACCTTATCAGAAATATCCGAGGAATGCAAGGCATAAGGCATCCACACCATCCAGACAGAAAGTTCAAAAAGCTGTAATCAACCCAGATTATCTCTACATTACACTGTATTATAACAAGTTAAACTCCCAAACAGTACACTTTTGGGGACCACAGTTTTATATTCTGGACACACAAAATAACCAATTCATGCAGTTTATGTGCTGCAGCAGTCCTGCAGAAGGGAAAGTAACCCAGCATCAGCTGTTTTTATTTTAGTTTTTTGAGTTGCTGCTGCTAATGCTACTGCCAGTGACACCACTTCTGCAAGTAGCTAGCCAACTAGTCTACCCAAACCACAATGGGATGGCATGCTTGGGTGTGCTTTAGTTTATTGACAGCCGGGTCGGACCTTGTCAGGAACCTGGAATGTGACGATAGACTATTGTGACCGTTTTTGGTAGGTGGAAGTTGAGGCACATGACGCCCAAGGTTTGCATAGACTAATATATTATTGGTGATGCTTTGTCTGAGCCTTTGGTTTTCACACTGAAAAGGAGTAAGCCAGTAAGTGTATGTTATGTAGGAGTCCAGGCACCAACCACCGCACGGTTTCTCAGTTGTGTAGCATCATTTAACTTTGAATGTCAGGCTACTTTGTAAGTTATATCAGTGGATTTGTTAGTGCTAACAATGCTTATTCTTATCTCCCAACGTGGATAATGTCGACGGTACCATCCGTTTATGTTCAAATCAACCGTTGGATGTGACTTAGGCAGTTTATAAAGCCTGTCTTTCAATTACTACCCCCTACACCTTGCAAATGTCTGAAGTTGATCAGATTATTTGCTTATGCTGCAGCGAGCGATTTGAGCGCTCCGTCTCTTCTGACAGGGTTTCCCCTGTCATTTCCCTATATCAAAGCAATTCTACCATGGCTATTTTGTCATGGGGCTGTATTCGCTGTGCAAAGTTATTTAGCGCTAACTCAGTGTGATATTGTCTGCCCACTGTGTTTTCATTACCCATAGAATGCGTTTCTTTAAACTGGGGAGGGTGGTAATGAGGTGGGGGTGGGGGGGGGCTTCACGTAGGCAGGAATAATATTACAGTCCAATGCCATGTGCATATCAAAGAATGACTGTTGGCTACGCAAAAAAAGAATAACTCTTCACTTCACTTGGGATTTGTGGAAACACGGCCACAAAGATAATAGGTTTTGAGACAGGCCAGTAGGCTGGTTTCAATTTTTCGGAGGTGGGGGAAAAAGGAACAACATTTTTTATCTTGTTCTAACCAGTTCAAGAATGCTATGTTGCAGGAGGAACAAAAGAACAGAACAGTTTAAATTCAAATTTTGCTCGGAACAAGCCCTGGCCCCTGACGACTGCAGAAAATGTAGAAAAGCCCTATGATGTCACTCACATCGGACCAGTCCCCACTCTTCCACAGAGGGCACTGAAAGTCGTTGCAGGGCTGGACGATCAGTTTGTTGCGCTGGCTGCACTGGGCGTCGTCCTGTTCCGAGTCTGCCGATTTGCCGCACACTGCCCCCCGGCGTCGCATGCCCCCTCCGCAGCTCTTTGAGCACTGTTAAAAAAATACAAATAAACGTCAGGCCATGAGCCGTGCGCTCGCCACACAAACACAGAGGCGCTGGTGTAAACAGCCGCATGTGAAGAGTCAGCACCAACCCGCTCACCTTTGACCATGGAGTATACTCCCAGCCCCCAGGGTTACAGTCTCCATTGCAAGGCTCCTTATCTTCAGGCTTATGCTGGTTGCTACAGTAACGGTCATCCACCTTAAGAGCATGAGAATGTTTGTTAACAAGAGAAGGTACAAGCCCTGGTGACCTACTCCTAGCACCCTGGCGACCTACTCAAAGCACTGTGTGAAAAAATACAATCCTGCATTAGTGCAAAATTTACCTTTTAACAGTTTCCACCTATGCACCTTTGCTTTCTAGACTGAACACAACACAAAGCTATGGACTTTGCTAATCCTTTTTAAAAAAACAAATTCATCTTATCCTCCTGAGTCTCCTTTTTCTGAGCCTGAAAAGTTTTTGACGTTTTTCCAGGGTCAGAGACAGTACATTGTATGTGGTTTGGTAAAGGCATGGTCTATCATTACCATTATCTTCTATGGTTTATACTCAAATTCACCTTCTGGATCTTTCCATCGACCTGGCTGTGCTTGGCGCAGTAAATCTCCAGGTTCCTGTAGCCGGGTCCACACTGCGCTGTGCACTCACTCTTCCGTGCAATATGCCACCTGCCGTGCCCGGACACAGCAAGAATTACACAGCCGATCACACCCTCACATTATGAAGTACAGACACGTGATTAGCAGAATTTCTAAAATACACTAGGAAACATTAAACAAAAAACATCAGAAAAATCACTCAATCTCATCTCCAATAATTAATCTCAATCAAAACACTAATCAAACAGATGAAAGGTGAACTGGTGGTGAATAGCACTGTCACCTCACAGAAAGAAGATACCGAGTTCACATCCCAACTGAGGGACTTTCCATGTGGAGTGTGCATGCTCTCCTCGTGTCTGTGCGGGTTTCCTCCCACAGTCCAAAAGCATGCAGTAGGCTAATGGGAGACCCTATGGCTAAGTTCACATTACAGGCCTTAATGCTCAATTCAGATTTTTTGCTCGGATCCAATCTCTTTGCATCGGCTGTTCACATTCATGTTCGTAAGTGACCCATATCTGACGCAAGTGTGAACAGACCTCTGCCCTGAAAGAACCAACATGCGCTCATTAACAACAAAAAGTTGAGTAATTATGACAGTGATCTGCACCTGCGCAGCGAAGTGTGACTTTAAGAATCCCACAGGAATTCTGACAGTTCTCACAGCAGACGCATGGACACAGATGGGATATACATCTTCACACGGCTCAGAAAACACCAGATCTGTGTAACATGTAGGCAAAAAAATTTGGGCCACTTCAGCCTGTAATCTAAATGTAGCCTAAATTCCCCATAAGTATGAATGTGTCAATGGTGTGTGGGTCCCGTGATGGACTGGCGAGCTGATCAGGGTGTATTCCTGCCTCTCGCCCAATGCATGCTGGGATAGGCTCCAGCCCCCCATGACCGTGACCAATGGTTTAAGAAACTGGATTGGTGGATGGATGGATGAAAGGTCAATGTACCCCAGTTGTCAGGAACAAATTGTCAAGATTAAATAAAACCTGTGGTCCTTTATTGTGGTCACAAATTATCCTTGTGGGGACAGAAGTGGCTTACAGGAGATCAGCATACTTGATCCAGAGGAATGAATTAAGAATGTAGAATGATGGTATGTTACAGACAGCACTGGCAAAAGAGACCCCATCACACAAAGCAGTACACAAGAAGCAGTGAAACAATACTTTGGATGGGCAGGAAGAGAAGAGAAGGCCAATGAGACAGAGCCAGAGGAGCCAGCGCTAACCTGATTTCGCAGTCCATGTTGCAGGGCTCGGTGATGACGGAGGGGCGGGCCGAGCCGTGGCACCTCTGATCAGACACCACCACGCGGTCCGACTCTCGGCTGCACAGGATCTTCCTCTTCCGCTCCCCTGGTCAGACACGTCAAGAAGGATGAGCCCTCACTGGCAATGTTTGCTTGTTGTGGCTATCTCTGGACCATTAACAACTTTGGTTCCATGAGCAAATGGCCAACTGATGAGAAACCTACTGCGTTTCTCAACAGTAATGATGTTACCTCTGGTGAAGGTTCTTATTTGAGACAGAACAATAAAAATTGAATAGCTGGGTTTTATGACCATTTGCATTGCTTTTTATTACTCTAACACCTTCTATCACTTACCTTGGCATAGCCTGCTACACTCCTGCCATGGGCCATAGGCATCCCATAAGAACTGCTGTGGCTTGTCCTCAATAGGAACGTTGTAGCTGTACCTGACATCTGGGTTATACAGGTTACCCACAGAAAGCACCTGGAGAGAACAGAGGACCTGGTTATGGTACTTTATAAAGTAAAGTACAACATTTTATATCCTTTATCCTATTTCACAGATGTTTGTATGGTTTATCAAGGCAAGTAACAAGTAATGAGGTTATTTATGGGATAATATTACAACATCAAGGTCATCATATCAGGGCTGCCCCTAAAGAAAGATTACCTGGACCACAATCTCCTCGTCTATCCTGTCAGTGCAGTTTATCCTCTCAATGATGTGGTCAGAGCCACTGTATTCTAATACAGCTTCCCCAACTTTAATTTCCCTTTTAAACATGCTGACCACAAACTCCCCATTGAGCAGGTACTCCCCCCGGCTGTTGGAAATGGCTGAAAAACAAGAACAAATCGTGTTGTAATAAAAACAATCATAACTATACGTGCTCTTTTCATGTCTGTAGACTGCATACACTGTAAACTCCAACTAAACTGTCCGTAACCATGTCCTTTAATTTCAGTGACTAAAGGAAGATTCATAAACCTGTGTTTTACATGTTTCTCCTCTGTATGTTGCACACACAGATGCTAAGTATAACTATGTAACTATACAGAAAATATATTACATACAAAATTTACAAACTCTTAATTCACTGAGGCCTCCATCGTATTGGTTAAAAGAAAAACTTGAAACGTTCACCTCAGATGTACGTTTGCAACACATCTGTAGTGGTTTGCGATAAAAATGTACCTAATTGGCGTAAAGTAATCCGGCACCCAGCAGCTTCCTGTTCATTGTTAGTCTGCTGCACAAATTCACACTAATGCGATTATGTAGCTAATTTCCTGAGTTAGTTTCCTCGTCATTTCACACATCACAGTAATGCAGCTGCATTGCTCTGCCCCACGCTGTCCGGTGGAAATGGGTGACCTGCCTTTTCCAGGGTCCACTAAAACTACACAGAGGTGGAAACCCTTGGATACCCCTGTGATCAGTGTCATTAACACGTTCGCATGTGAGCTCCAAGCACCATCAAGGTGATCCACAGGCCTCAACTGTGCTTGGTGTGAGGCTCCACCCCTTTGAAACCCCACCCTCCTTCCAGATTTGTCACCAAAAAAAGAATGTCATGGCAGCGTAACCTTTTTGTGTCTCAACAAAATACTCCACCTATCATTTCTCACACCTGGTGGACTATAAAGAGGAGTATTATGTATATATGTTGAGCACACTGTCGAATGGAACAAAAAGACTAAAAGACAATCAAGGACTATAAGAGTCAGTTTGATGTGCTTGATTATGCTTGAACCATAAACCCTTCAGACTAAATTGTAAATACTATTTGAACTACCTGTACCATGAAAACAATTACATTGTGCACTACTGCTGCAAATAACCGTGGCACCAGAGCCACAACATTAAGGTGCTGATAACAAGAAAAGAATGCTTTTATTTTTGTGTTTGAGTCCATTTTTCTTACCGAGGTAGTTATCGTCCTCTGGCTTCCCTGAGTAGCTATGCTGTCGCACGTCAATATTTGTAGCACCACTGGGAATACGCACGACAACGTTATATCCTGAAAACAGAAGCATGAAAATTCCAGTGTAACAATGTTAACCGTGACAAAACATTGAGAGAGCGGTTTGGAAGTCATTCTCTCCGGAAGACATTTCTTTCAAGTGCAGTAGGCTTCACTGACCATAGTGAACAATGTTGAATGTGCCCGCTACGGTCTTGCACGAGGAGTTGTCACCACCACACACTCCGCACTTATCTCTCCTTGCTTTGGAGTTCAGCACGTGGTCACATCCTGCTTGCTGTGAACAGAGGGAAAACGTCAAACTTACTGCCACAACAAACACGTGGCTCAGTTTCTGGTCTTCAGCCTTTACACGACACTGTTCTACTTTCTGTTTTGAGGATAATGCTGCTTCCCCCCCTCCGGAAATGTAACAGCAGAGGAACCTCAGTGTCAGCTTCACCATGTGCATTTAAACACAAATAAAGACAGTGAGACAGGACTGCTTTCTATCTTTGTACAGCATAGATCTGTCTGTGTGCTGCGTGTGTATGTGTAACACAAACCGGAAGGTGAATATGCAAAGCTGTTTAACTGTGATATGCTTTCAGGTGCAGAGAAGTGTCTGTTTTTGGTTTGGCTGGCAGATTTATGGAAGCTCATACCCTGCACAGGCCCTGGACACAGATGTCGTTAGTATCTGGTCCACAGGGGGTGCCGTCCGTCACTCTGTCCCTGAGCTGGTAGTAGGCTGTGCTCCCGGCCACCCTGCAGAACAGCTTGCACCGATCCTTCATTAGAACTGAAAAGAGGAGGCACAGGCGAGGAAATTAGCAGTCAGATAACGAACCAGCACCCAGGCCCAGGGACTCTAAACACTGTGTCTTACTTCCGCTGTACTTGGGGACCCAGCGCACGTTTGGAGGTAGACCATTGATGTTGAAGTGCCTGCCGTCGAAGGCTCCACACTGCTCCTCCCTGAAGTCCTTCTTCTGTCTGGAGCAGGGCTCAGAGTTGCAGGAGCGAAACTTCATCCTGCGCCCTACGCAGTACTTTCCCCCATTTCTGGGCCTGTGCCAGGAAGCGAAGAGACTAAATCCCCAGTTTGCAGCGGCACTAATCTTAAATTGCCTCACTTCTCCTGCAGATAAACAGATAAATCTTCCCCGTTCCCTTTCACTCACTTTACCTCTGTTAACAGCTTTTCATTCCAGGTCTATTACAACACAGTGGTGTTTGAAGCTTTTTTTGTGTGAAATGTTCTCTGGGCAGTTATACTCGAATGTTTATCAAGGTACATTGAGAACCGCTGGTTAGGGATACACTGCTGAACTGGAATGCATGACTTAAAAAGGCCAGCTTACACGGGCCGGTTGCATTCTCGGACGGCCATCTTGATGCCCCCGCCACAAGACCGCGAGCAGGTTCCGAACGGGCTCCACACCCCCCACGCCCCTTCAATTGGGGTGGCATCATGCTCCCTGGTGATACATAGGCCATGCTTGCAGTGCTGTTTGGAGAGATGAACAAAATGGACAGCTAAGATCCAGCAATAAGATACTACCCTCCACACAGGCAGTGCATGTATCTGAAATATGCAACCCTGGGAGTTAAATTAATGCAAGATGAAAATAAAAAAAATAAACATTAATTGCCAACGTGTTTCTAGAGGAAGTGACTGGCTCATACACAAGGAGCAAAGCAATTTCAAGTTAGGTAAGGGATAAGCAAACTAACTGGTGGTGACCACATATAACTGCAATATCCATATTTTAATTGGCACGTACAGGTTCTGAATAGAAATACAATGTGTAAACAAACTGGGTCTTAAACATGTGTGTGTCGCGGACCACTGGAGCTCTGCAGCAAAACCTTTCATGTCAGAAGGCAAGCAGGAAGTGGAAGTTTGCACAGTGATAATTAAAAGCTACACTAAACCAGTAATGGATATGGAAATCTCCACAAGTCTCCATTCACAGTTGCCATAAGCCTATTATTGCTTGATAATAATACAGGCTTTGGGGCAAACAAATCTTTCCTGCCAAGGGCTAAAACTGTTTAAACAAATGGTGGGATTTACGTGAAGTGCCATGTGCATCACCCATGTTCACTTATGTATTCATACAGCAATTTAAAGTAATTACATTTTTGTCTGGCTTTTTCAATTCCAGTTTTTCTTTTCTAGACAGCATTCCAAAGACTTAAGATCCATCCAAGCAGCTGCGAGCAAAAAGGTGTTTGGAAGTAAAAAGAAATGACTCATTTGCCAACATAACATTGTTTTGCTATTAAAATGTTTTGCTGATGAGGTTTTCAGGGTTTTCTTTTGTTTGGCTTTTGTCTAATTTAGACCAAGTAATGTGGTACATGAATGTGTGTGTGTGTGTGTGTGTGTGTGTGCATGCAGCATGCGCATGTTAGTTTTGGATAGAGCTCTGAGGCTTGGAATTACAGTTCCTTGGGACCACTTGGTTCTCTTTTGTGTGTGTGTGTATGTGTGTGTGTGTGTGTGTGCGTGTGTTTCTGTGTGTGCGTGTGAATGTGTGCGTGTTTGTGAGTTGTGCATGTGAGTATGAGTATGAGTGCGAGTGTGTGTGTCTGTGTTTAATTCTGGGTTCTGGACCGTGCTCTGGGATTTGGAAGTACCTTTCCTTGGGAGCATTCGGTTCCGTCAGCCCAGGGCATGTGTTGAGTTCGGCAGCCTTTCTGGGCCCCTTCTGGGCTAGTGCACCACAGCCTTCGACACTGCATCTGGACAACATCAAAAACACGCTGTTATCTCCACAGCGCTTTCACACCAGGGCTCCCCAATAAATATAGCTGCAGAGTCCACTCTTCTATCTATCACAGGACACACTGAAGGAAAGATTTTCATCCAAACAGAACCAGTATTATGTAACAAAATCTTTAATTATGTAACTAAAATATTCACCAACTCAGCACATTTAACAACCCACATATTTTTTTAACCATATGTCAACAATTAACAAATGACATGTATGCTCCTGACAGGCTAAATGTCAAGGCATTCCAGTTTAATACCACACTTGAGCGTTCCCTTACCATATATGGGCACACCTGCGTTCCGGGCCCAAATATCAATTCACACTGTTTATTCACATTGTATATCCGTCCGGGAAGCTGCTGAGGAAGACTGTAGGATCTAGATGCGGGCTCATCGAGCAAGCATTCGCCATACCCAGTGCTATTAAGAAATAAAAAATAAATGACTTAAGAAAAAACAGAAAATAAAGACAAACAGACAGATAACAAAGTGTAGAGAGTGAGGAATTGGGCTCACTGCTGAAAGAAACAGCTAGACTATCGGCATGACAGAAAAAACAGATATCCCTTCTGAGTTGAGACTAAAGAAAGAAAGGGCAAAGGTTGCTACATCGACTAGAAAGCAGTCAGTCACATACTCAAGGAACTCTGTGATGTATTTCCTGCTGCATTGGACCACATCCAAGGGTTGGTGTAATAGTTCAAGGTTGGTGCCATCACATGCTGCTGGTTTTCACACCATCCTCCTTGCATTTGTTACCTGTCATCATGAGGCATGTTAAACCTGCAGGACAGAATGAAAGCAAAACATATCCTGATGAGTGCAGGCATTTGCCATGCTGTGCATGTTTATTTGCACCCTTTGTATCACATGACAGAATGATGAAGGAGCAGCTTTTCTGTAATTAATCAAACCCTATTGAAGACCCATCTCCAAGGGTCCAGGGAGAAACATAGAAGATGTCAAACAACCGATTTATGTTATTTTTCATTTCACATATTCCTTGTCACCGACTCCAGATATAGCGTACACACACTATGGCTTTTATAAGAGTGTTCTAAAGCCATAGTGTGTATACGGTATACACACTATTTATGGTGTATACGGTTTCACTTAGAGGACTGATTAAACAAATGCCTGAGTCATATACCTAGAGATTTAAAAACACAAAGAATGACATCATAATACATTGTAATACATAAACATTGTAATAAAGCATACATCAATTCTGTTTGACTGGAACAAGCAAACTGCACACTGGGCTATGCTCTTGAGGCTGTCAAAAAGAGCCATGTATTTGATAGATTTGCAGAGGCCTGCACCTTTTGTGTGTGTATATGCGTGTGTGCGTGCGTGTGTGTGCACATGCATGTGTGCGTGCGTGTGTGCACATGCGTGTGTGTGTACTAAGGAGAGCAGAGCTACACAGTACTCACACGTGGCCCAGCTCATGAGCGATAGTGAAAGCAGTGCTAAGACCATTGTCTTCACTGATACTGCAGCTCCTGTAAGGATCACAAACAGTGCCCAACTCTGCCAGACCTGCATGTTTGGACGTTATCATCATCATCATCATTATCATCATCATCATCATCAACACCATCCACATTCTCATTATTATCATAATCATCATAATCACTGTCATCATAATTACTATTATGAACAATGTTATTATTAATATTACACTCTAACGTATATCATACCACTCCAACATTATTCAAGTATATGCACACTGTACACACTGTATGTATTGTTTAAAGAATAGTTCATGGAAATGGTGTTAATTAAAAAGATGTACAGTAGATAATTGAAAAAAGGGGGAAAGGGTCTTACCTAAAGTGTCACACTTATCTCGGGCCCGACAGATATCCTGCCTGTGGTGGAGCAAGGTCATTTGATCAAAATAATTTATTAATTTATTTCTGAATCAATGTGCTCCTGTAAACTACATACAAGACCCTATAGTCAATTATTTGAAAATTCAACCATGGTGTAAATCACAAAAGACAAAAGAGCATAATATTATAAAAAGCGTAATCCCTTCTCGTCAGTACTGATAAAGAGTGGCCTGAGAATCCATTTAAAATTAGAAGTGTGATTTGAATACTCATCTCATAGCAACAAGTTGCAGTCTATGTAGACAAACTGTCATGGAGCATGCAGTGCTTTTGAAAAAAATGTGGATTTTGACTACTCAACTATTCCGTTATGGGACCGGGAGATATTAAGCAAATTATTATAATTTATACCCTCAATATCTCTACCATAAACACGGCACACATTCAGTTTACTCCATTCCCAAAAACCGGCACTGTCTTTCCACAAAAGTGACAACAAGGTGCAAGAACCAACTACTTACCAGAAGACAATGTCGCCTGGCAAGTAGTTGGTCTGTCCCTTTAAATATGCATTCCGTTATGGCAGACTATACAAGGACAGCATGTCCCAAAATGCAAATATGGTAGATATGACCCTTCGCAAAGTCCTTTTTGTGATTACTGACTTTGGCAAGGACTCATCATTTTCAATTCATGAGGCTCTGGAGAGAGCTTATGGGACAGAGGCTGCGTCATGACCTCAGAAAACAGCCCTGACCTCACTGACTCTGCGGGCTGCCTCCATTATCAGCCAGCAGTGAGGAGAGACAGTCTACTGTACCTGGTGATGAGGATGGCAGTGTCGTGATGTGAATGGTGGTTTTCATCTGGGTGATTCTGAGTTTGCTGCCATATGCAGAAGTTTTTTAAAGTGGTCTGTGCATTAAACGAAATAATTGGACCATCCTAAAGGAAGAGACAAATGACAATTTTGGGATAAAGTTTTGGTAGGACTGTTACAGGTGTACATGTATTCCTTTTATTTAATTTGGAACAAATCAAAACTGTGCCATCTTACCAGTTCATTATTTATAATAACCAATTTCACAATGACGATATTGATTAAATTTCCAATGCTTGGATCTTTATAGATGGAAGAAACCTACAATGAAAGACACAGAACGTACGGTTAGATCAGTTTAGCTGTTAACTGATTGCTATCTCTCAACGTGTCTGAAACGTGTGTCTTAATGAGGTTTTAATGGAGAACGTTCATGTGCTCAAGAGTGTTTTATCCTGTCCAACAATGCAGCGCTAAATTAAGTCTGGAGTACCTGGAAAAAAAATCACTCATTTGACTGCTGAAAAGTTGATTACATTCTGTGATCCAGCAGGGAATGCTGCCTTTGCCAGAAACAAAATATAGGTCAACTTACCCCCTACATGGACAGCCAAGAGCCTTGAACAGGTTTTATTTGAAGAAGGTAGAGTATGCCATCTATGCAACATGCCTAGGGTTATTTTTTCTCATTCATCAAAGTCATCAGGAAAGTCTGCCTTGTCTTGTAACTCTGTTGTCAGTTGTGAAACTTAACTGCCCTACGGTTCCACACTGACCTAAATGCAGCTTTTGAAAACACACGTGCGCAAAAAAAGACTTACAATGGACATGAGCGTGAGAATGTAGTGCTGTAGGTTGCTCCCGTGATGTTCGACCA